>NC_140580.1:209215733-210653791 GCF_964204655.1 Triturus cristatus | reverse complement strand
TGTTGGTTGGGGCGCTGTGTGGCCTGGCCTTGCTGGTGTACATTGGGCTCATGTTCTTCTCTGTTACTTGGTGTGCGGGCGGCTGGGGGTTCACCTCTGGTTGTCCGTTGGGGCCTTGGTGCCCCTGCCCTTTCGCGGAATGGAAGTTTGCTGTGGCTAGGTCTTTTCTGCCTCCGGTGTGCCTGGTGCCCGGGCTGGTTGCTCCTCCTGCCCTGGCGGCTGGTGGTGCGCCTGGGGCTGGGGGGGGTGATGTTAGTTTCTCCCGTCCTCCCTCCGGGTGCGTTCCCTGTGGCTGTTTGCCTGTATTGCCCCTTCTTCCAGTGGCCCCTGGGGGTCCGGGGTTCGTGCTGCTGCTGTTTGGCCTGGTGCTGTGTCCTGGTCTTTTTTTTGCCTGGTTTCCTCTCTTCCCTGCGGTTCTCCCTGTTGGGGGTCCGCCTGGGTTCCTGGTGCGGTTGCCAGGCCTTGTGCCTGTTTTCCGCCTTCGGCCTTTCCTCCATGGGGGCTCCTGATCTCGTCTGGTCTCTGGCGTTTGGCGGGGTCGGGCCTATTTGGGGCCTGGGTGGGGATCCGCCTGGGCTTTCCTGCTCCTGTTGGCTTTTCGGCGCCTGTCGGTTGCCTTCCTCGGCTCTGCGTCCTTGCCTGTGCTTTCTCTGGGTGTCCTGGTGTGGCGCTACGGTGGTTTCGGCCTGGTTCTTGTGTGTTCTCATGAGCCTGCTCTTGCCTGGCGTTCTTGTCTTCCCCTGTTGCCTGGGCGATTTTTCTTCGTTGGCCCTTCTTGTGGCTGACGGCCTTTCAGCCCTGTTTGACCCTGGCCTTGTTCGGCCTGTGTGGGGCCCTTGGTGTTCTGTGCTTCTGGGCTTTGTGTCCGGCGCAGGGGTGTATTTCGCCTGACGTCCCGGTCCCTTCCTGGTGCCGGTGTCCTGGCCTGTGTGCTCCCTGCCTGTTGGGTGGCTGGTCCCGCTCCTGTTGGTTCCTGGTTCTTGCTTGTTTGGGGTTTTTCTGACTTTTTTTGCCTTATGGTTTGGTATGGGCCTGTCTTTTCCTGTCCGCCCGCTCCTGTCTTTCCTGCATGCTCACCCGGGTCCTGCTCCTGGGTTGGGTCTGTCGGTGGGCGTGCTCCCCCTTCCCTGTCGGGGTGCGGTCCTGTGGTGTTTGTTTTGCCACTGTGGGGGTCTGCCCTTCTTGCTGCTGGGTGTCGGGGCCTGGTGCTGCTTGTGCCTCTGGCTTGTCTGGTTCCTTCGGTTCCCGGTCTGTGGTTTCTCTGCCTGCTCTGTTATTCTTTGGCTGTTACCTCTGTTGTGTCTTCATCCGGCCTGCTGTGTGGTCCGGTGTTTCTGTGCTGGGGGTCTCTGTCGGCCCTCCTGCCCTTTGCCTCTACCTGTGCGTTGTGGGGGCTTCTGCCGGGTGCAGGTTGGGCCTCCGGGTCCTCCTGCCTGGGCGAGTTGCTTGGCTCCGGTCCTGGCTTCCTGGTTATTTTTTGCTGGTTGTGGCTGTTTTCCTGCTGCCCGTGGGTTTTTCCCCTGCTCCTGCCCGCCGTTTGTGTGCCTGTGTGGTTCTGTTTGGCTTCCGCCCTGGCTTCTGTTGCCTCTTTGGCTTCCCTTCTTTTGGCCCTCCCCTTGCGGTTGGGGGTGTCGGGGTTGTGGCCGTTGGCCCTGTCCCGCCCCTTTCGTGCCTGTGCGGTTCCGGGCTGTTGGTCCCCTTTGCTGGCCTCTCTGTTGTTTGGTCGGCTGTCTGCCAAGTCTTTCTGGGTGTCTTTGTGACCTTGGGTGTTGGCCTCCCTTGCCCCTTCTGCTCTGGGGTTTTGTGTTGGGCCCTGGTTCTGTTTGCGGCCTTGTTCCTGTGGGGCTTTTGGCCTCCTGGGGTTCTGGTCTCTGGCTCTTTCCTTGTCCTTTTCTGTTTGGTTGGGGTCTGGATGTCTGGTCCTCCTGGTTTCGTTCTTTTGGGGGCTGGTTTCTGTTGGGTTCGCAGGCCTGCTCCCTGCTGGCTCGGTGGGCCTTGTGGGGTGGTGTTCCTGGGGCTGTGTTCCTGTTTTCCCATTTTTTTTGTGTCGGCCTTCCCTTTTGCTTGGTCTTGGCCTGCTCCTTGGCTCTCGCTGTGGCTCCGCCTCCCTGGCTGGGTGCTTGGTGGTTGTCGTCTGGTGGCTCTGGTGGTTAATGCTGGCTGTTCTTTCCTGGGGCCTGGTCCTCCTCTGGGGGTTTCGGGCGCTTTGTCCTCTGGGCTCTCTGGGGGCCGGGTCGTTCTGGGGTTGTACCTGCGCTCTGTTGGCTGGCCCTTGCCTCTTTCCTATTTTTCTTTCTCAGGTGCGGTTGGGGCTCGCTCTGTGTCTGGCTGCTGCCGGGTCCTGTGTGCTTCCTTGGTGGTGCTGGGTTTTTCGGTCTTTGTCCAATGGGTTCCCTTGGCCGTGTCCTGTTTGGGGCTTCGTCTTCTCTTCACTGCGGGCCTGGGAGTTGGTTGCTTTGGCGCCTGGTTTCCTTTCTGGGGCTTTGCCTTTGAGGTCTCTTTGGGGTGCCTCTTTTTCGGCTTCCATTTTTGGCCTGGTCTCCTTTTTTGGCGTGCTTTCCTTTGTGGCGGTTCGGGCTTTCCCTTTGTTTGTCCTGGGTGCCCTGTTTCCGGTTGCTCTGTTTGGCTGCCTCCTTGTTGTGGCTGTCGCCTTCTGTTTTCATTGGTCCGGTTTCCGGTCCTTGGTTGTGTCCCTGCTGGCCTGTTCTGGCTTGCTGGCCGGTTGGGCCGCTGGGGTTCTTCTTCTTTGTGTGGTCTTCTCGCTGTCCTTTGTTGTGAGTGGTCTCTGTTGGTTCTTTTTTTGTTGCGCGTTTCTCCCCCTTCCTTCTTCGGGGGGGGGGGTGCCCTGGCTGCCTGCTGTTTTCTGCGGTACCCTCCTTTTGCTTCCCTTGGGTTGCTGCCTTGGTGTGGTTTCCTAGGTGTGCTTGAGGGTTCGGAAGGCCCGGTTTTCTGCTTTGGTATTCTCCACTTGTTTAAGAATGGGACAAGGACATAAGGGACCTGGGGGTAATGCTCTATTACTTACCGGTAATCTTCATTACTCCGGGTCCCGTTGTCCTCGTCCCATTCTTACACTCCACCCTCCATCCCGGACGGCCGGCCTTCCTGTTGGGCTTCATTGTTCAGGCGGAATGCTGGGTAAGTACTCCTTATGCACTCCCGGTGGGAGGGGCAGGGTTAGGGTCCCAGCATTCATCTGCTCTTTTTTTCTGTCAGGAGATAGTTATCTCCACTTGTTTAAGAATGGGACGAGGACAACGGGACCCAGAGTAATGAAGATTACCGGTAAGTAATAGAGCATTCCGACCAAAATCTTCATGATATTAACTAGGAGAGAATTCATTGGGGTGGAAGAACAGCCCAAGTTCACAAGCAGTCAGTCCACTTGTTCATGGTATTCCTGTTCCTAGTTTTGCAGTTGTAGATGAGGCTAGCACACAATTTGGTGTTCTCGGTTGAAGCATCAGTGCAGTAGACATGAAAGAGACAGTTCGGATTTATGTTTGACCACTCCCACTGAAGGGGGCCCCTGAAACTATAACAGGCAGAGGAAACATGGGAAACTTAGAAATACAATCAGAACAAGATTTCTCTGCCTGTGTGCATAATCAAGAGTGCTAATCGTCACTGATATAGATGCTACCAATATGAGACACTGGCCTACCAGAATATAATACACAGGTGTATTGGATACAAAAAATATCTAATTTATTTAATAAATATAACATTGCAATTATATGAACACAATAGATGTAACGCACCATAAGTCACCCAAGCGCATCCTAAATCACACACACACACAAACGTTCATACAACAAAGTACATACCCACAAATACCCATACGTCCTACAGAATGAGGGTTCAAAACTTTCAGTGTATCAATATATACATGGAGACAAAAAATCCCCCCCCTTTGTTTTACAAGAGACAATACATGACTTTGTCAAAACCCCAAAGATTAGACAAATCATCCAATTCACGAGTTAATCAACAAAGGAGGGGCAAAATATGATACAATTCATAGTTGAGATTCAATTTCTTATTGGTATGTTGGTGAATATAGGGGGAGAAAAACCAAATTAACACAGAAGCTCCACCCGTACACAGGCAGAGAAATCTTGTTCTGACCGGATTTATGTTTGAACCTCATAATTCAATTTATTTTTAATTAGATAGTGCTTAATGTGGGCTGCTGGGTGCAGGAGGTGAGCACTAGCACTCGTTTTGAGGACAGGGACTTATTTTTTATCATCCGACTTTGCTGCAGGGCTAGAGAAGCAAACAAAAAAGGCAGAAAGGGGATAAAGGAGGAAGAGGAAGACAGAACAACTGTAAAAGAGAAAAAAAGTGCATAAAAAAGAATGTACAAGGCTGAAGTAAATAGACAGAAATATAGGGTGGTGGAAAAGTACCAGACGTCTGATAGAATCAAAACTAGGCACCCTTGGTATTTGATAATCCCAGCATTCTGAAGCACCAGCAGTGGGTTCCTTAGAAGAAATGTGTGGCCACTGCACTTAATTGTTTATCTATGGGTTTATTTACTGAGCCTTTTGCACTCTTAGTGGAACTCCAAATAGAAGGGAATGTGATGGAGATCCTTATAGGATTTTTTTTTTTAAGTTTCATTTTTATAATGCTGGTCATGCGATTTTGGAATAATGCATTTATAGGTAGTGTGGTTGGTTATCAACCTGCTTACCAACCTCCTTCTGAGTCAAGGGGGAAAACTAAGTACAGGGATCCATTTTTAAAAATCATGCCAGACTTGTACGGTAGCTGCAGAAGAGCATTAACTGTAGATATGCCCAGTTAAGGATATAATATTAAATTGTGTCCTCACAAACTAGGGGCATGTGCATTAGTGTACCACAGCTCCACGAACACCCATATGTACCCTAACCTTTTTGTTGTTCAGAACATTTGCTGGCCAACAATGAATGAAGAGGTGGCATTGATCTACACAAAAATATCACATTTTTAGAAAGTGTGTGAATTAAAAATAAAGCTTTCCAAAAGGGAAATTACAACGTTACCTGTTTTGCAAATCATTACTTTGCAAATTATCACCGAATCAGTAAAGGTGAAATAGAAATAAATAAATATTTAAAAAATCATTACTAAAATCACACATTTTATGACAATTATTCATAAGTAAAGCTACGCTTATGTTCCTTATTCACGATATGTGTAACACATTGGACAGCGGATTGTCACTAGTATCTGGCCAATGTAATCATTGATGTAGAGCAAAATAACTGCCTTGCATGACAGTGAGAGTTTTCCAATTCAATGTGTATGGCACTTAATTATTTTTATTTATTCTTGCATAGCGGCTGACGCCACGCTGTAGTTATTTCAGATTCCTAATAGAAAGAAAATAAAAAAACAATTTGCTATACGTTTTGCCATTGATTAATCTTTTTGCTCAGAAGGGGACCCTCAAAAAAGCACATTTTGGGCCTGTGTCAGCAATCTCTTCTTTTCTCGGGGCTAAGTGAAATAACATTACAACTTAGCTGGATTTTAAACCGGTCCAACTGCGCACAGGATGCCTTTATTTTCCCAAGCTGCTTTGCATGACGGAGCATGTACAATGATGCCCCGATTTTTTAAGCATCGCGGATCCGGATTATCCACCCAAGTGCCATAAATCAGAGGCACTTCCTCGCTGATGAATTCCACGTGTTCCATTGAAGTGCGTGCTTGTGTGGAACTCTGCTAACGCCTTGCCTGCTTTGCTTAGCTCCACGTGCATGTCTTTAACAACAGCCTATGATGTGAATCAAGAATGGTGGAAGTGTGACATTGACAATATGTAAAGTCCTAACCTCTCTAGGTTTGAAGTGATACCTGTCCATGATTTTTCTGTTTGACTTGGTTGTGAAACGTACAACCACACAGCATGATTTCACCGAGATTTTTTAAAAGCACTAAAAGCAGGAAATTGTGTGTATGTTGTGCAGTATGTAGCGGGGACTTGACCGCAGGCCATCATGTTGCCTATTTGACTGGTTGACACTTGTTTCTTAATCCCAAAGACATCTCCTTCCTTTCCCTTTTAACTTACAGGGTTACCCTGGACAGAAAGGAGAGAAGGGGGAGACGGTAAGTTTGGAGATGATTCTGTTATCTCAAACAGGTGCTAATGAAATGATGTACCCATTGCAAATGATAGCGCTTGGCGCTAATAATCAAAACACCAAATCCACAATAACTGCGCTGCGCTGATATAAGAATTTCACATTGGAGCTCAATTCGATGCCCTTCCAGTGTCATTGTCCATGACAAATCAAAATGTGTCAATAGCAACATCCATCTTATATAAAGAATTGTTGATGTTCTTAAGTAAAAACTACACTCATGAAAACGTTTGAAATGCTGATATACTTTCTCTACTGGGGCTGTATCTTTGTTGAAATATTCATGTGAAGGTAACTTCCAATCACTGCTGTAGTTGTACAAGAATAAGTGCTGGTGCATAAAGTGCTGCTCAGAAGCCCATGGACTGTGATATTAAATTTCAGCATGCAGAATACTAAAACTGTGTAGCCTTGAATCCATGCCAGGCCTCTATCATCCACTGCCAGACTCTCCCTGCCCCTTTATCTCACTCATGTGGGTTCCTGCTCTCTCCCTTGGTGACGGGGTTTCCACCTTTCTCTTTCTCCTTCTTTCCACTTTGTGTGATTTTTCCTCTCTTGCTCTCTGGAAATGTCTGAAGAGGAAGAATCAGTGTCGGTCCCCATAAATGAGTGTCCGTGGTGCCCACCAGCAACCACCAGCCCAAATTAAGCACTGCTTCCAATGCTCTGGAAACTTTCATAGAGAGCATTTAACTCTACTTTCTCTTCGATGCCAATGCAATCAAAAACTTCCGCACATAAAGTAAACAAACTTTGCCTTATCATATTAAGAATAATCCTGGATGCGGGACATCAGCACAAAGCGGCTGATGTCTCATCCATCCGTATTAAGAGCGCATGGAGGCCCTAAACACCCCAATTACATCAGAAGTGACATTCACCACTTTTTGACAGATTTCCCACATCTGCCAAACTCACAATTAGGACCAAAGTCAACTATTTCTTAAGAAGCACTGATTGAATAGAGATAAAGCAACCTTGCATATTTGGAATTGTCCAGAAGACTAGAGACTTCATACAAAATATTCTTGTGACTACATCAGGGCATATGAAGTGCCTAGAGTATAACAGGGCGACCTTAGTTGTAATCCAGATCTTGTCACTTGGACAACTGTTTGATCACTGCATCACCTTGTGCCTCAACTCCCTGGCCAAACTTGGTAGAGGAAAGCGCTCAGGTCGAGTCTTACAGGCACATGCATCAAGCACAAAACCGGTCGCAAACGGGCAGATTCTCAGAATCTGCCCCTTTGAGACCAGTATTTTTGCATTTGGGATGCATCATCCCAAATGCACAAATCGCTATTTAAGGAATTTCAGAATAGCGATTCCTTAAATAGCGATAGCATTTAAGGAATACCTAATTGAGATTCCTTAAATGCAATGCATTACAGTTTTAAAAATAGCGATTTCGCTATTAGCGTGAGCAAATTACCATGAGGCTGGACTTCATGGTAATTTGCGAAAACTTAGAAAAATGCACTTATTTGCATTTTTCTAAGTTTCATGTTGCGCACACACATGCCCTTAGAGCATGTGTGTATGCAACATATGTGCAGAGTTAACATACATGGGTGCAATAGGGTGTCATTTTGACACCCTTGCACCATCGAAATTGCGGGAGCAATTTGCGAGTACCTACTGGTACTCGCAAATTGCTCCCGCAATCTCTAATTCATTCCTATGGGCCTGGAGGCCCATAGGAATGAATGGGAAGACATTCCTTAATTGCGACTCGCAATTTGCTAGTCGCAATTAAGGAATTTGTGGGAATCGCTATTTCTTTAGCGATTCCTACATGCATAGGGTTTTGCTATTCCTTAATTGCGATTCCTTAATAATCGCAATTAAGGAATCGCAAAACCCTATGATGATGCATGTGCCTGTATGTTTCAAAACCTGGACATTTAACATTTAGTAGTAGGATTGCAGAAGAAAAATCATTAAACATTCCCCAACAATCTTTGGATTAGAGATGTTGGGATATAGAAGTCCTCTGCTGGTAATGGATGTGTACATCTTCCCTGTGTGCCCAACTGTACTATTGTCAGGATCCCTATTGCTCATTTATGTTGTCATTGGCAAATATGGATAATGCGTGTGCGCCATGACAGAGGCCTGTCGTACGGATTGTGGTCTTGTTGGACTGGGTGGGGCACCTAAAGAGCTACCCTCATACTGGTAGAAGGGTACTGCTTTCGCCAGGAGTTAAGCAGCAGGAGCGCAGTAGTGTCAGCTTACCATCTAGTAAACAGCTCCTTTTTAATCTGTGTCACTGGAGTGAGGCCTACCTGCTCACTCACCTTTTCAAAACTTCCGCTGCTGTGTGCTTAATTTACCCTTGGTCTAAATCAGTTAGATGCAAAGTGCTGTGCAGAGCAGGAGTGGTGACTCTGCGCTGGATGTATGTGGGCCTGCACAGGGCACAGTGCAGGAATAGGGCAGTACTGTACTGTGTAGTGCATGCATGGTGAGTACACGTACTCAGTGTCTGTATACATGTGACGAATAAATTACATGAGAGATGTAGTACTGTGCAGTGTGTTTGCAGTAAATGCATAACATGGGTACATGAACAATACATGAAGGGTAATGTGTTGTGCAGGTCACGCATGGTGAATGTGTGTGATAGCAGTGTGTGTGCTTGCAAGTGGCATACCTTGACACAATACAGGAAGGCTACAGTACTGAGCAGAGCGAATGTGTGTGCTGATTGTTTATGGCACAATACATTCAGGTAACAGTACTGGACAGTGTGTGTGCTGTGTATATACACTGAGTGCCTGTGTGTCTGTAATGGTACATTCCATGGAGGGCGCTGGTTCCATTTTGGGAAACCCAGGACTGCTTGGTGAAGACATGAGCAGAGGAATCCCCTCAGACAGATTTGTGTGTTGTTGCATCCTATGAGCTGGGTGGGACTCACTGGAGACATAAGAGTGAGACTACCCCTCTACATTTCAAAGGTTGCTCTTTGAATTAGTGACCACAAGAAAAGGGCCTGGACACATCTCAGTAAATAGATGGTGATGATAAGGGAATCATAAAGAGTAGGGTTGGGCGCCCAGAATTAAGCTTTTGATGCACATATCACTGTGGCTGACATCCAGGTGTGAACTCTAGTCACTCCCATGCCTGGGTTGTGGGACTACCAGCTACGAAGTCTCTCCTACTGTGACAGATAGTTTTTCAAGAGCAAGGGGGAGAAGAGAAATGTAAATCTATAAAGACTCAGGCTTTAAATCACATACTGTGTCTGGAAATGGACTATAAGAAAGGGAGGCTGAGACCCAAAAATGCGTCATCTGCCAGGCATCCAAAGTGGCTGTGTGAGGAGGAGAAGCTCTGTAAGACTTCTTCCTGTGACCAGGACTCGGGCCAATGCTTGCTAATCTCACTGCTGAGTGAGGCGACATCACCCATAGAAACCAAAACCACCTGCTCTGGAGCATAGAGCACCAGTGCGTGCCTGCTTGATTTGACCAGTGTACCTTGTGAGGAAGAAACTAGCACTGGAGTAAGCTAGGTCTAGCTGAGAGCCCAACCATGAGAAGACAGCTACACCAACTATTGGATTGCTGCCCATGTGCAGATTCCAGTCGGCTACCCCGTTTGCCAGAAGAGGGCAGCAGTGAAGATAGCTGTGAGCAGAGTACCATCTGGGCGATTGAAGCGACCATGTATACCTGGAAGGGTCACTGTGTAAGTTATTCCCGTCTCTAAAGGGCCTAAGCTGTGCGGAGCTTAGTGGCCAACTTGAATCTGCACACGGGCAATGACATGATCGGTGCAACAGCTTTCTCCTCACATCTTGCCTAGTGGCCACCCTGTATGCCAGGAGGGGCCGCAATGGTGTGGATTACTATGTGGTGAGGGCCTGTCTACTTGCCAAGATCAGTGTTCCCAGTGAGGAAGAGTAGAGGGTTGGAGAGATCGAGGTCTAGTTGGGAGCCCAACCGAGTAGACTCCCTAGGCAAGATGTGAGGAGACAGCTGTTGCACAGATCATGTCATTGCCCTGTGCAGATTCAAGTTGGTGACCCCCGCATGCCAGGAGAGGGCCACTGTGAAGATAGCCATAAACAGAGTGCTGGGGGGGGGCAGTGCACCCTGTGCGGTACTGGCTGCACTTCCCCATATGCCAGGAGGGGCTGCCATGAAAATTATTGTTGGATTAAAAGGGCCAAAGCTGTGGGGAACTAAACGGCGAGCCCCTATGCCAGGACAGACCACTGAGGTACGTACTACGGTGTGGTGGGGGCTGATGCCTTGGCCAGTAGATTTACAGCAACCCCATATGCTAGGAGGGGCTGCCGATACCAAAGTTGCTGAGTATCAGGCTGTCTCCCTAGAACTGTGAACCATGTGACTCACATCGAGAATTGTGCCCAAGTTGTCCCCATGAACTGAGGAGGATGCCATGAGTGCAAGGCCACGTCACTAGGACCCCCGTTGGGAGCATTGGAATCCAATCCCCCTGCCCCTCCTGTTTAAGAGCGCAAGACTTACCATGGGGGAGGAGCTCCGGACCATCTCCCATCGCTGCTGGAGTTAGCTGCATAAACTCAGGAGAAAGCCTGTGCTGCTGTACTTCCCTCTTGAGGCCTACTCTTTGGAGAGCACTGGGGCAGTGTGAGTGCCTGTGGTCAGGTTACCCTCTGAGACACTGCAAACTTCCGCGCTGCTTGAGTGGGTAAGGCTGGTTACGGGCCTATTTGGCCCCGGGAGACTTGTTGCTAAGGGTGCTGCAGCACCAAGACACTTTTGACAACTGTGCCAAGAGTCTGGGTAGAATCTTGAGTTAAGGCCTATAGTGAGCATTCCCTGTATGTGGCCACAAGTGAATGGGGAATAACCCCTACCACATTGCAAAGAGTGATTGGGACAGAGATGAGCCAGCTCAAACTAGAGCCCCAACCTCAAGGGGAAATGTGTTATTGTTTATATATGTTGTAACATTACTTTGAGTGCGCAGAGTTAGAAAATACTTATTTTATTATTAACTAAGCATTTGACCGGACATTGATTTATTGACACTGTTGTGCGCTCTTTGATTTATGAGTTGTGTTCCTGTATTCACCCCCTTCCCATGCCCACCCCCATAGCTACCACTGAGTGTAGAAGGGGTACTTGGCCTAGGTGTTCAGGATCCATAGTATCTCAGGCTCCAGGACATCAGGAGTAACAAGCATTGGCATAGCCAATAGGTCTCGCTTTTGGGACCTTATAAGTGTTTAGCCATGCAACAGTTGCATAACTAAATACTTATAAGGTCCCAAAAGCGAGACCTATTGGCTATGCCAATGCTTGTTTCTGTTTATTACTGCTCTGTAGTAATGGCGGCGCACGGGTGCCACCATTACTACATAGAAGTAATAAACAGGAGAAAAAAAAACTGGCTCACGGAGAACATCAAAGCGGCTGTGAGGCCGTGCGGCCGCGAAAGTGATCGCGATCAAACATCAAAGCGGCCGCGAAAGTGAGGCGCGTGCGCCCGCGCACCTGCACTGTAGCTCTAGGCTACAGTGGTAGCACTTTTTTGAGCCCTCACAAAAAGTCTCGCCAGACCAGCGCATGCGCTGGGTCAGGCGAGACCTAAAAAGGCCCTAATCCCCACAGTTGTGCCCAGTAGCCACTGCATGCCTCGTTACCTACTGAAAGTTGTTGTGACAAGAGACCTACAGGCTTTTGGGCCTCCTAGACAGATCTCACTTCGCTGTAGCATCTCGTGGTTTTCTGCTAAAAGCAGGCGACGGTATTTTGACTAGAGGCTCTGGTTTCATGGAGAGACTCCGTGTGAAGCACACGCTGAGATCACTGAAGAGCGATCGAGAGAAGGAAGCAGTAATTCAGAGAATGTGTCTTGAAATAAACTGACCCTGGTGCTCTGCATTAAGTGAAACAAAGTCTAGTCTGTTATTTCCCGTCTCTTGCGGCCCACAGACCTATTAGACTGATGTTTGGCTTGGCACGATGTCTACACACCATCAATTTTATACCATTATACAAACTTATTGTCCTGCTCGGTTGTTTATTGCTTCTCCGTGCACTGCTATTCTCACAGTGACCTCCACTTACAAAGGGACAGAAGGTACAAGAGGCCAAACCATCTGACAGTAGACAGGGAAGCAGTTTCTAACGCCACCCTGCTGGAATACTGTACCAAGCGAAAAATAAGATATTCGGTGTATTCCCCAGATTTAGCCCTCTGGGCATCCTTTCAAGGACATTTTCATTCATTCTACACCTGCCAGTCTGCATAATGAGAACTGAGCTTCATTTGTGAGCCCCCTCTGCGTACATCGTCTCCAGTTTCGTCCCAAACCTCAAAAGCCAGACTGTAGAAAACACGCGCCAACCTCATGTGCCGTGCGCAGACCTCTTCTCGCCCACTCTCTGTAGCTCTCTGAGGAAGTAGAGATGCGAGTACAGCGCTTCACAAAATATGTGAAGAAATACATTAAAGGATCCACTATTAGTCCTTCTGTGGTGCTAGCATGAGAAGGAATATTCCAATTTGGTATTCCAGTCAGAATTGAAAAAATAGGATGTTGTTGTCTGATATTGAAAACCATTTTTTTTTTTAATTGGAATGTGATGTATTCATGCAACCTTCGCCCTCAAGCCCATTTAGTATTTTGTCACTGTTGGTTGTGCTAATTATCCTGCTCCGAAGAGTGTTTAGTCTCCGTCCCCGCGCTTCTCTCTCTTTCACTCCGCACCTGCGCGGCTGCCTTTGAAAAAGACTTCCCATAAACAGTGATCAGACGGATCCTTGGAACGACAAGACAGAATTATTTCCACTTAAAAGCAGAGCCCTCATGTTAATTGACCAAACACAGAGATCCGGGATGCGACTGATGGCCTTTTTTGAAATCATAGATTGTAACAATAAATTAACGCTTCTTGAAAGAGAACCTCAAAGTGGGAACAAGGCACTGAGTTTGACCAGGCTTTCCCAGATCAGTCTCACAAAGTAAAGGCTCGTGAAGCATAGGCGGTAAGCAGAGTGGCAATATGCATATATCAGCCTTGCCCCTCACACAGGCTTAATATTAGTATTTTAGGGTGGTAAAGTAGTTTAGTGGGTTAAAGTGTTCACAGAAGCAATCTATGTGAAAACTGTAGGTCACAGGTTTGAACCCTAGGGGCTTATTTATGAGCTTTTGACACAACGCGTGACAGGAAAAGGGCGGTAATGTGCCATATTTAAGGCACTACAGTGCATTCTTCCCCTTTCTCTTTCCCTGGCGCTCTTTTGACAGCTTAGCCCCAATGCAGGCATCATGGCACTATAGTGAAGCACAAGGGTGCCTCCGTTGCATGCAGGATTGTTTTTGTGCAGAAAGGGGCACCTTTCTCCTCAAAAACAATCCTGGGAGGCATATTTCTCCTTCTATGTGTGTGGCAGAATGCAGCACCCATAGAAGGAGTAAGAAACGAGGAGAAATAGGGATATTTCTCTTCGTTACACCTCCCCAGGGAAGTGTATGATTCTAGCGCATCCCCAGGTTTACAAATTCTTGTGTCAAAATCAATGAGAGTTGCGTAGGAACACCCACGCAATGCCCATGAAATGCCTTCCCAGGGCAGAGGTATGGAACGCAGCGATTTGCACTGCGATGCGTTACTCCCGATTTTTGAAGCCACTCAGAGCCGTGCAAAGTGGCTAGGCGTGCCTTCAAAAATCTGACTAGGAGGTTTGCGTCATGCATATACCACGTTGTGTGGCTCAAACGTGATGCAACCCTCCCATAAATAATCCCCCTATGGTCTACACACACGTACATAAAGGAGGGGAGAAATAATGAAAAAGGGGAAAGGTAGGAACGCAGGTCTTATTCAAAAGAGAGGTGAGAGAGACGCATAAAAGGAGGGAGAAGAGGAAGGACATAGAATGAGGAGAGAACAAAATTAACACAAAAAAACTGACCAGATAGATAGATAAATGGAGAGTAACAAGAGTGAAAGGGGAAGAGAGGAAGGAAAGAGGAGAGAGAGATAGCAATTTTAAAAATTTTTAGGGGTCAGAGCATATACGCTGGGAACTGGATGGCTGTGCCCCATCGTTTAAAAACTCCATATACCAGGAGCATCAGTCAAACATTTGGGGGTGAATATGCAAAAAAAGCAACCGTTCCTGACACTATCTGAACAAAGTTTCGCCTTTCAACCTAGACTCAACAGTCTTCTACTACCCATTGACTTTTAAAGATAACTGACCTATAAAATGTTTGGTTTTTCAGGGTCCTCCTGGTTCAAAAGGACAGTTGGTAAGTACTGAATTCTATTTGCTATCAATGAAAATGTGATTTTTGTTTTATTTCAAAGCATAGTTGTGAAATTATTTTTTTCTCTTCTAGGGAACGACAGGACAAAAAGGAGAAAAGGTAAGAGCTGCTGAGCAAATGTTTAATTGTAAAATGGGGTGCAAACTTTCCCGATTTTGTTGGAGATATCCCGGTCCTTGACAACATGTATATGTTAGAAATCCCATTAAATGGTAACAAAGGTGTGTCATATGTTGTTGATGGAATTGGATCAGCGTACACTCAATAGGTAGAACATGGAGAATAAATTCCTGCCCATATTAATGGACAAACAGTACATTGACATAAGGTAGAGAAGGGCAGAAATTGATTTACTAAATTCTGTAACATTTGTAGGAGGACAACTTACTAGATGCCTGAAATATCTCAAAGTTACTCTGACCTTTCTATCGTCAGTCACAAAGATTTACTAAGACGTTAATCCAGACATGCCTAAGGCATCAAAGGCTCAGGAGTACATATAAATAAATCCAGCCCTTGTAAAGGCAAGACCTATTTCATTTCGGAGAAGCGGCCGTCATTGTCCCGGGCTGCTTGGAAAGTGAACTGTGCATGGTGCGCTGAATGTTACAGGAAAGCATGTCGTGCCTGCAGTAGGTGAAACTCATTAAAGAAAATAGTGCTTACAGACTAAATAAGACATACTGTGTAACAACAGAGGTAAAGGGCCAGTCCTCATGGGAGGTTACAAACGAAGACAAGGCGGTACTAAGGAGGGACTAACAAGCCTATAAACGTATCAAAAGCCAGCATTTACAAAGGACAATAACTCAAGCCAATAAAAATATCAAAGACTTGGCGGAGCTTCAAGTCCACACTCGAATACAGCATGCCTCGCAGAGCAGCACATGCGCTGCCCAGGCTCAACCTAAAAATGCATAAACAGTTTAGGTGCAGCCCTCCTAAATCATCCTTCAAACCCACAACACAAGGAGTCTGACACACTCTGAGGAGCATTCCTCATCCCTGCTCTCCGCAAACCTCACACTCAGATCTGTGACGGTAACCTCAGATTCATTCGGAAAGTCATCACGGAATACAGAAAGTACTTAGATGCCCATTAATGACCGATGGTGCGCTCTATATATGTAATATAACAATAACAAGCTACTATTAAAGCCCATAATCCCTCTCTATTTATAAACTGTTATAGCCACGCTTCATAGTGTCAGGAGGTGCGCTATACGGATACCTATATTATTATAAAAACTGCTTATTTCCAAATGCTGTGGCTTTTCTATAAATCTTCAGAACTAACAATAGTTGCAGTTTGAAAATATCTTTTGCATCCTACTGTAAGAAATGCAAATAAATGAGTCATTTACAGAAAACAACTTAAAAAAGTAGGAGACAGGAACACACATATTTTTAGAATCGCCCACACAATAAAAAAAGAAAAAGAACCAGGGTATTAATACACATTCTTGTTTCACCTAGGTCCACAGTGTGTCAGAATTCAACATGATGTTGTAAAGTTATAGTGGATACATGAAGAGAGGAGTTTAATGTCTTTAACGAAGGAAGCGTACAATGTCGTACAATGCCCACACTTCGTTTCTAGCCCGTAAAACAAAGAATCATACGAGAAGAATATTTATCTGAAATACAAAATTGGTTATAAAGTCTTTAAAGAACTAAAAAAAATAGCAGTGTCAATACGGATAGCCTTCTAAGATAGGGTGTGGGTGTTACATCAACAAATCTTAAATAAAGAGAGGAGGAAGTAACCTTGGACCTATGTATTAGTTCATGAACTTTATGAACAATTAGACATCCTTCCTGGGTTTACTAAACACAGATAAGGCGCCTCCAATTGTCAGGTCAGGAAGAGAGACAGGGTTTTTTTTTTCTTTTTTAATAGAAATTTGTTGTCTGTCTGGTTCTGTAGCTAATGTTTATGATATAGTGTGACATATGTGCAAAATAATATTTTAAAAGAAACTGCTTGAATACTATTTGAAGAGGTAGGAGAGCTTGAACAATTAATGCTACCAGGTGACACCATGTCTATACGGCAGTCCAGTGCTTCTAAAAACAATAGTAACTTAGAACCTGAAGTCACATGATACACGGCTGCAACTCCCAGAGTGCTCTGGGTTACTGAATGAAAACCCAGAAATGGGGCACGATGTCTCTGGTAGCACAGATATATCTGGTATACTCTTGTACAACATTTGGCTACTTTCCCTGTACCTCGAGCGTTTTCTTCTCTATTTCTTGGACATACTACTACTGCACAAGTGTGACATCTTATTTTTAGAGAGTACCGCCTCTGACAGGCGTTTCACAATTAGGTTACTATTAAGCTTTAAGTTTATCAGAAACATTATACACTTAAACATGTCTTTTTTCCACTAGTTACACAATAACAACGTGTTTCCTGTGTACGCTTGCTTCTCCAATTGGTGCCAGAAGGTTTTCTGCCTTTGACGCTTTGTTTAAATGTAGTAGTTCACAGTGATGCCATCGCAAATGGGGGTAGGCTGTAGGTATCTTTTCACTGAGTGGTCAAGAGGAGTGGACCTGGATTTACTGCAGCTCATGAATTGTGGCACTAAATCTACTTTCACCTCTCATGCCATCCAACCACTGGGTCAGTTGGGGAAAAAAAATCCATAATGGCAGGGGAAACATTCCACTAAAACATAATACACACGATCTGCCCATGAAGAAATTATCCATGGAAAATTATTTGCCCTATTTTTTCACAAATGTGTCCAATGGACAGAGCTGTGCAGATTTTATTGAATTTTCGCCATTCCTACACCCAGGCAAACTGATGATCCTCAACAAATTTGGTTGTATATTTTCATTTTCAGGTTTAGAAAAAAAGATTTACTGGTGTCTAATGGCTGTCACTTGATTTCATATCACAGAGGCTATACACATCTAGACAAAACTCCAACATAGGGGTTTGTAGTATCAAATAGAGTTTGTTCCACAGACTAAACAAGATTGCATTTTGTGTATTAAAGGTCCTTGCCATAATGCTCGCATTATTAGAAAAAGGGCTATGAAATAATGCAAAAAGCTCTTTCCATTGCACTGTCTGATTTCAAGATAAGCATAAATGCACTGCTACAGTGACATAAATCTCATTTGGTAATATATAGCACAACAGTATTGTGACAGGAATGCATGCCATCAGAAGTAATTATGACCAAACCATGTTGATAGTGAATCCTAGCAATGTTCCTAGTGACATATACGGAAGGGGTATGTGATCACTATGCTAGAGTATTGAGTTAAAAAGAAAAAGAGGGACTCATCCCCTTTAAGGACTTATGGGAGGGCTATGATCCCCGCAGCTCTGACGTCTTTCTCCACTCTCAGATGACTCACTGGATTTCTGACCCGGCGACTCGCACCCTGGCACACCGACCAATGCGACCGTTCGAGAAATGGCTCACTCGTAAAAAGGATGATCGGGGGCTCATTTTTGAACTGTACTCCTTTCTCTTAATGGGCCCTTCTAATGTTCACACAGTGGGACAGAAACACTGGGAGGAGGAACTAGGGCGTGCTCTGTCTGATAAGGAATGAGAAGATATTTATTACCGAGCAAACAAAACACGTCATGCTCTATGGGCCACGCGGAAACTGCTTTTAAGATTGCGTCCTACTGGTATTATACTCCAGCTCGACTCGCTAAGTGGCAATCTGGTTGTGGGGATGTGGCAGCCCAGGCACCCTTATCCACTTGCTGTGACACTGCACAAAGCTTATGCGTTACTTGGAACGTACTAGACGACATTGACAAGGTCTTCCACACCGCTATCCCTGGACTCCCAGTTTACACTCTCCTAGGCCTTCCCAATGCGCTGGCTTTCCCCTTGCGCTCTATTAGAGGGAGACAGATGGCACTTGCGCTGTATGCTGCACTCCGGGTGATTTTACCTGGGTGGAAATCGGATAGGGCCCCGGACCATGCCCAATGGCTGCACCAACTCTGGTATCTCCTAGGTATGGAGAGGCTCTCATCTACCACCCTAGGGTCTTATGCAGACTACACCAAGATCTGGGCCCCCTTCATAGCTCTCCTCTCCATGGAATTCCGGGAACTAACTTGCCCTAGCTACCTCCGGCTTTTGAGACTGATTCCTGAAAGTACTCCCCCCGCATAGCGTGATGGATTTTGGTGGGATACGCTAGCCCTTTAGCCTATTGGAGATCTCGCACATTAACGTACACATGGAACAATTTTTTTCCCTTTTCATTTGTTTCTTGCTCACTGGGGAGGGTGGGAGGGGGTGGGTGGGGATTTGTTCTGTCGGTTCATAAATTTTTTGTGCTTGTCCTCAAAATCAACACAGCTAAGAATCTATGATCGGACTCGGGCTGCGGGTTCCCGCAGCTTGTATGTCTGACAGCATGCTGGAAAACTTGGTTACACAGGCACTGAGCTGACGGTTATCGCTTCCCCCATTTCTCTACGCGGCCGGCCCTCTTTGGGTTGTTGGCGACTTGCTGTGTCAATTAATAATCGGTATGTTCTCCTTCATTGTCTTGTTGTCACGACTTGATCAGATGTCAGCCGGCCCATTGGGTTGTGGGCGCTAGTGTCCTGTTTGCTTTGCTCTGAGCTTTTCCAATAAAATCGATGTAATACTAAAAAGAAAAAGAGCTCTCACTTACCAATAAGTGGCACACTTCTTCATAGGGTCCCCTCCTTGCACCTGTGGAGGGAGCCCTTATACCAGAATGTTCGGAAGCAGGTGAGGCCACCTCGTGCTGGAGTGACCTAAACACCTTTGAATGGTATAAAGAACTTTTGTCTAATTGAACCATCCAAACGGATCACACCCTTTGTAAGACAAGAACCTTATTGAAACTATCTCAGACAAGTGTGGCAAGGAGGACTTGCCACAATGACCCTCACAAGAAATGCTTTCCTTGCCTGCGTTGAGCTGATCATGTGACCAGAAGCTGTGAGACCTGCCAGATATTTAATCACAAGACTCTCCATGACTTGGAGGAGAGTACTTAGCAAATTCTTGGTGAGATTGACCCTTGAACAATTCAACAAAGCTTGTGCCTGCAAATTTGACCAAGAACCACAAATGAGAGCTGGTAGGACCCTCAACTGCAGAAACTCAGGTAGCCCTCTACCCCTAAGCCCCCTAATCTTGTCTCTAAAGCGCACACTTCTGGTATGGTTGGAGAGCTTCTAGTGAGGGTCTCAAAATCCAAGGCCTTCCCAACTTCATCAGCATCTCCCCAGCTGCAATTTCTTAGGAACCTCCTTCACCCTAAACAAAGACACCTTCAACAACATCATGTAAGTCCTTGTGGTGAATAAATATGATACTGGTGCTGAAGGTTTATCGTTGACTGTACTGTTTATGATGGGAGGCAAGTTGGCTTCAGGGGCAACATTAACAACCTCATTGTTAAGGGTTCAACCCTCTTCTACAACCATTCCAAAGACGACCTTGTGACTATTGTATCCACTCTGTTGATGACATTGTCAACGCCCTTAAATATGATGACAACCCATTCTTTAGTTTCACATTTGTTACACTACAGACAATATCTCATTTAATGATTTCACCGTAGGTGGAACCTCGAATGATTTCCTCATCGACAATTCCACCATTGACGACACGCCCATCAATGACCGTTTTTCCACCGGTCCCTTGAAAGTCCTCTAGCTTCGAGCCTATCCTTGATGAAGTCATTTTCACCAATTAATATTACTCCACTCATAAATCTTAGACGCACCTCCTTCATAAGGTGGAGGCATCAGTGCCCTGGGAACTGACCCTGAGGACTTTTTCCTGGGGTCTGAAATCAATCATTATAGTGTGCCTCGTTACCAGCAGGCCACTGTGCTAAAGTTACCAGTGGATTACCGGTTACGCTCGACAATACGATCAAGGGAACACTATACGCGGGAGTGCACTCGCTCTAGGAACAGACAGTACATTTGGGCTTTCTATATTTTTTAACCAATTGGGACCAAACTTGGTTGGATTCCTTGCCCTATACTAGGACTTAACTACTATGGCGTTTGATACCCATTTTAAGTGGACTACACAATCTTGACCAGCCGGTTCGGAAGTAGAACCGGCAGAGATGTGAGAGAAATCGAGAGATTGACGAGCTGTACTGCCCTGAAGAAGTCGTGGGGTATTCCCTTATCGACGAAACACGTGTTGGATGGGCTAAAGGAATTAAAGACAAACATCTGAAAATATTGCATTGTTCTTCCATTGGAACCATTGGAAGTTCTTTGTTACACTTAATGCATGCGTGAGTGAAGGATTGCTGTCAGATTTAAGTAACAACCTTGGGGTCTAACGTTTAGAGGGTTGGGGTGATTCCCCTCTCCTTGAGCACCGCAACTGATTACACATTTTGTTAAAATAAATAATACCGAATTATATGAGCGCCAGGGATTCCCTAGGTCCAATTCACCCCATTAGGACATTAGCCCTTAAGTATGATGACAACCCATTCTTTAGTTTCACATTTGTTACACTACAGGCAACATCTCGATTAATGATTTCACTGTAGGTGGCACCTCGAACGATATCCTCATCAACAATTCCACCTTGACGACACTACCATCAATGACCATTTTTCCACCGGTCCCTTGAAAGTCCTCTAGCTTCGAGCCTATCCTTGATGGAGTTGTTTTCAACAATTATTATTACTTCACGTATAAATCCTAGAAGCACCTCCTTCATATGGTGGGAGTCATCAGTGCCCTGAGAACTGACCCTGAGGACTTTTTCCTGGGGTCTGAAATCGATCATTATAGTGTGCCTCCTTACCAGTAGCCCACTGTACTAAAGTTACCAGTGGATTTCCTGGAATTTTTTAAAACATCCTGGAGAATTTTGTGATTGCTTACCCCCACCAGTGTTTCAGATGCCTGCCATAAGTCAGAATTGTCTGACAGACCCTAATTTAAAATATCTTCAAGAGAAAAAGATCACCCCCTATAATCAGTTGTTAATTTGTAGAAGTGGTTGCAGGTGGTGGGCACTGCACTTATTACTGGGGACTAGGAAATATTTTCATAAGACTTTGACACAAAGCAAGAGAGAGAAAGGTTGAAATGGGAGAATGAAAGAGCAAGAAACGAGAGAAAAACATGACAAAGCAAGAACACAGGAATGAGAAAGAACATATAAGAGCTAGACAAAGGGACTGGAAGTGTAATGTGGTGGAAGAAAGATGCATGAGGTGGATTTTGGTAATCCTGACTTTCTGCCATGCTGGCAGTGGTCTCTAAACAATACCTTTGGCCCATGCAGTTATGTTTTTGAATGTATCCCTGCCTATTATGCTATATGGAGTTTACTTTCATCAAGAAACAGTTGGTCCATGCCCATTGTGACTGACCTGCAGGTGGGAGCCAGAGCTGTGCTGTAACAAATCCCAAATTTCAGAATACCCGACCAAATCTCAAATTTCGGACTATCCGACTGTCTCATCTGCCACAGGATTCATCTCATGAGAAATTGCAGGCTACTTGAAATTGACTTCTTTTATGTTCGTGGCTGGTATATTAACTGCACAGCGCCTAGTAACATTTTTAACTTAGCAATAATGGAAGTGGCTATGGTATCAAGATATTTACTATGTTATTAGCTGTACTTGGCTCTTCTGAATTGTGTATTTTTTATTACCCTTTGGATATATGGTATAAAAATGAACCATATCTCCCCACTAATGGCGAACTTGTATTTAAACACTGGATAGCACTTATCAATAGAAGGCTTAACAAGCAGTGGCATAGCTAATTGGTCTCGGTTAGGGGAGTGCCTAATTACAGAGATGGTGAATAGGGCGTTGTGACAGAAATCAACCAATTAGCATGCAGGCTGCTGCATATGTCCAAATGAAAAATGCACACTCCGATGCGCGCAGACATATAAAGCGTAAAGAGACGTGCATGCATAAGGAGCACACACATAGACTTGGGCCCAACAGATATACAAAAGTGCACTTAAGACATACCCAGAATACACTAATCCAGTCAAAAACTGACACACACACAAAGCACATGGATGGGGTTTGACCTGGCAGATATGCATTGTGCATCCCCAGTGGCACCCACTGATATACATGTGGAGTAAATGCACACACTGATACAGAGAACACAGATTTTATTACATTTATGAAGCAGAACCTCATTCAAAAGCACCCAGTTGCTTTAGATTCTAGCAGAAAAGTATTATATAAAAATATAGTCGTAAAGTCAAACATTTGCTGTTGAGAAGCACCCATGCTCACACTGCCTTCCATATACATGCACAGGAATCTTATGCATGATTATGCTTTTTTTTAAGTCACTTATACTGCTCGATATGCACCGAGCAGTCTCAGGGCACTCCTCTAAGCTTTGACTTCTTTTGCTCCATTCTTCTGTGATTTAACCTGTTTGTCAGGCAAACTGTTTGTTTGTTTAGGCATTACTATATAGAACAATTTATTAATTAATTTATTTGTGCATTTTTAATATAGTGGCAGACATTATGCAAAGGTTCTAAAGCACTTTACAGTAGAACTAGGTTATTAGTAAGACACAAGATTACATTATCCTAAGATGTTGCTACATTTAAATAAAGTAAAAGCAGAGAGTGGTATAAAGTGCAGCAGTCATAATTTTTATATAACAGGATGTGGACTGGCACCAAATGTAGGAAATGAGGGGAGAGGGACGCATCAAGGCACAGATCAGTGTAGAGACTAACCCAGAGAGGTAACATCCTAAAAAGAGATTACAGGGCCGTGAGGTCCAAGACCAGTTTAGACACAAGGGGGCCGATTCCGATCTCGGTCGGAAGGGCACCGAATCGGGTTCGGCCGGAAAAACTACGAGCCGTATGCGTGTTTTCCGGCCGACTCGTACAGCTGTACGAGCGAGCAAGTACGATGCGAGCTACATGAAATTCACTGACCGAGTTGTTTCCGGGTCTGAACCGCTGGCGTGCAATGGATGCGATTTACAACCGAGCCAGTACGATGCACGCGTCGGACAGCCTGTGCGAGCCGGAGTGTCCTGCTCGCAAAAGCTCCCGGAGTCGGACTTTGGCGGTCAGCGTCAGACCCCCTGACACCCGCAGCCCTACGACTCGGACACAGGGGGAGACCTATGGGTCTCCCCAACACAGGCATGTACGGTGCGGGTGGCACCAACGTGTACCCACTGTAGGGGGTGCACTTTTTCAAGACGTACCCATTCAGTCAATGGGAGCCCATGTACGCATTGTACGACCGGCTCCCATTGACTTCTATGGAAGTCCGACCGAACCGAGTCCGACAGCATACATGCGCATCGTACTCGCTCGGTCGGACTGTAGGGGTCCGGCTCGGTCGGAAAACACTTCGGATCCGACTCGGTCGGAGTGCTTTCCGACCCGGATCGGAATCGGCCCCAAGGAGTGTGTGTGCTCTATTCGCTTCCGGCAATCACTTTAATTAAACCAATAAACTGTAAATTAAATTAAATATAACTCACATGCAATCAAGGTTCATTTAACAAATGTGTCACATGTTGGACTGCAGCCTCAGCCAGGAATGAAAGCTACAACAAGGAGCATCTCTGACACCTTTCTCTGCCTTTCGGCCTCCTTCTCTGCCTTTTAAGATGCAGGGTTGGTGTTTTTACATGTATTTGTATTTTGTGTACTTTGTAGAGTTGTGTTACTCCTGAGAAACAATATCAAGCGATCTGAATGTATAGCTGAGGAGTAGCCAGCAGCAGGGATAGATATGAAGCTGACGCAGCCACCTCTGTCCTCAGGGGTTGGAGCCCTGCTGCTAGGGCAGCCAGGGAGTCCGGCACCATCACTTTTTAACTCGCTCTGTAATCCAAGTTCACCCTGTCTGAGGTAGATTCAGGAAACATACAGCACACAGCATACACAGAACTAAAGCGACTCCAGGCTTCAGTAGTCGGACTTCCGTCTTGATAGCACCCGGGTACAAAAAGCAGAGCAGGTGAAGGACGTTCTCCCGAGTGTGTCCCTTTTACTCAGTGCATGTCTTCCCAAAATGTGCGCAGAGAAGCCCCAAAAGCACTGTAGCCTGCTCCTGTTGAAAGCCTTCCCTGTAAAGGCAGGAAGGAATTGCCATCTCAAAACTGGCAGGGGAAAGCGGCAGCTCTTGCTGGGCTCAGAGTCCCGACGTGTGCTCTAACGATTTAAGGTGTGGCGGGACCGGTCAACCATTTAAAAACATAAAGAAGTAGTCCTGAACCAATGCATGAAAATAACCGCTGCGTATGTTTAACAGTAGTTGGCCAGTGCTTTCAGGGAGGGCTAAACACCGGAAGCGGCATGACATATGCATGCCTTTGACAAATGGGGAGAAAGTAAAATGGAGCAACAATTGTACCAGTAAATGGGAACCCTATGGGCGGGATGTAGGCCCACAAAGCAGATACGGCATGTCTCGGTTTGAGACAGCGCATGCGTAATGCCTAAAGCCGAGACCTAAAAATGAAAACCCATGCACAAACCACTAAGAGTCAGAATAAACATACTTATAGGATTGATTATCATTTGTTGTAAACCATGACCCAAACACATATGTAGAAATTCACAGTTAAAAAGTTTAGAAAATTATTTTTGCAGTTAATGTTATTTTGCAGTGGAAAGTTTGCTCTGCAATAATGCAATGATGTTGATCATTTAGCATCTCAAAAACGTCAGCAAAAGCATTAGGGAACAAGCCTAAGGACATGAACTTTGCTGCCCTGGTTATATATATGACTTTTACATATGAAAACCACAGTAAGAAGAAGCATTAGCAAAGCCAGTAGGTCTAGCCTTGTCCAGCCTGCAATGTTTTTTTTTTAATGTATTCTTCCAAATATATGCAATGATCATTCAAAGTGTAAACGTAATACAAAAGTAAAAATGTCACTGCATTCAGGTAGAGTGCATATGTTTGAAAAAATAAAATAAAATATGGCTCAGTGCAAAAATAAAACATAAAAAAGCGGGAATGAAAGCAGACATTGGCCACTAACCATAAAATTGAAGTGTTGCAACAAGCCCATGCAAACGCTCCTATCAAGACTGATTGTAATAAATCATTCAGTAAACAAAATGCATCAAAAAATAAGATTGATCCATGAGTGATTGTTCTTTTTTTGTCTTTTAATCCGAAATGCCCAGCCAACACGTGTTTCTTCGTTAGGGATGTACCTTACGACTTCTTCAGGGCTATCAGGCTGGTTGCTCCTGTATCAAACTTCTCTCCGCTGTTTCTACTTCCTTCCCGCCTGTTATTAGTATACTGAGGTGATCCCACTACTCAGTATGAGACTTCGATAAAATTAGTGCACTCCTTTCCTTATAATATGATACGTGACGCCACACCGTCTATCCAAAAATTCAAACTTGATGGAATCAGGAGCTCCTATTAAAACTCCAGTGTTGAGACACCTTATGTGGGTCCCTGAGCGAGTATGATCTTGCAAACTGTCTCGTGAGCCGCATTCCAAAATCAAACCCGACAACAATAACAAGGATGAATTTTGAACTGTTGTGATGAGTGAACGCTATAAAGCAATATTCAACAGATACTACAATACAGTTTTTTAGGATGATCACTCAGATGCATCTTTAGACTTGTAGGAATTTTTAGGTCACGTGGTGAAATGTATATAAAGCACCTCTATTCCTGTGATCAAGGCATACAACATGCCATGAGTGATGTAACATGTGAGGCCATACACAGTGCATGGAGAGGGTGCAAGTTATAGTTAGCTCTGTGAACTATAACTGGGGAATTTCTGTGGGTGTTTTTTAGTTTAAAAAGTTAATGTTATCACTGACATATTCACCTAACTATAACGTTACTTAGGTTACTTAGGTTATTTTCAGTGAATTTACAGGTTTTTATAAAATAAAACAGATAATTTTATCACAGCTAATTATAACATTACTTTAACCTTGGTTTTCTTTCTGTGAATTTTTTTTTCTTTAAAGTATATTATTTTATTATAATACGTAAAGTCAAATCCCCGCTGTTCACAGCTTTCGGCTATGCACAGCAGGTAGTTGGCAAGAGGGTCTTGCCTGCGGCCAAGCCCTGTGGCTCACCTCCTTGGAGGCAGCCAAATCCCCAGACAGCTAACCCCACTCTGCATGCGACATGGGGTTGGCCGCAGCCAGACCCTGCATCCAACTCCTCACAACCAGCCACCCTGAGGCAGCCAAGCCCATGCCGCGAATGACCTTTGGTCATACATAGCATGAGGTTAGCTTCAGGCCCTGTCTTGCAGCCAGGTCCTGCTTCCAACTCCCCACCGGCAGACAACCCCAAGCTCCACACAGCCTTTGTTCATGCAGGGCAGGGGGTTGGCTTCAGAGCCTGGCCTGCCACTATGCCCAGTGGCTAAACCCCCAGCAGGCTGACAACCCTATATTGCAAACAGCCTTTGGAATGTGTAGGGTATGGTTGGCCTATGGGCCCCAGGAAGCCCACCCCCTGGTTCAAAAACATATATATTAAGGGGAGCGAGTCATCCAGCACTCCTCCCTGAGCCTTAATAGGCCCGGGAGACCAAATCCTCCTGGGTCCAATTACAATAAAAGGGGAAGGGGGCATTCTTGGGCCAGAGGCCCACATCCCACGGGCAAAATCTAACGGGAGGAGGAGCATCCAGGGACCCCATCAGAATGCTCAGTTTTTTTATAACTGGTGCTCCTGCGAGACTCTCACAGGAGTCCC
Organism: Triturus cristatus; assembly: GCF_964204655.1. Taxonomy (NCBI): domain Eukaryota; kingdom Metazoa; phylum Chordata; class Amphibia; order Caudata; family Salamandridae; genus Triturus; species Triturus cristatus. The sequence continues at coordinate 210,626,620 of NC_140580.1, read as the reverse complement.
TTGGACTCAACCATCCAGATATACAAATATTTTTAAACCTTCATTTCTCAAAAATTGCTTAATGGATTCACACCAAATCACCAAACATTTACTTTCTGGACCAATATCTAGCTTCCTGCCAATTATGGTGAAATTTTGTTCAGCAGTTTTTACAGTAGTATGGTATAAAAAAGTCTATAGAAAATGCATGGGGATTTTGTGTTATGGGACCCCCCTTTTTTCTCGGCCCTCGCTTGATGGATCACCCTGAAACTTTCCATGCACAAACTAGGCAAGAAAGGGCACTTATTTGGAATTTCTTGGGATTATTTATCAAATGGTGCCAAAGATATTAGCATCACAAAAAATGCATTTCCCCTGGAAATGCGTACCTAACTATAACTACCCAGTGGCGACTGCCACTAGGTAATATATATGTATGAAGAAACTATGACGACTGGAGTACAAATATATAATCCAACTAAAACCAAGTCCCCTTTTGCCTTGCACAATGATTAACTTTTTGTACACCTATAGCAAACATGAGAAAATGTTGCTGCATTAGTGTGTTCTGAATGAGTACTCAAGATCGATTTACTGATAAAATAGTACTATTTGAGACCTAAAGTGTAAATAGGTTGCCTTACAAATGTGTGTCTGATTTGTACATTGTAGGATTCACTTTGAGCCATATGGTGTGATTTAACCAAAGATTACTGTCAAATGAAAATGTACTAGACAGATGTGGATTTCTACCACCAATTATAATGTGTTGAGTACATCATTGTTACTAATTGGTTGCACGAAGAGCTTTTAGGCCACAGGTCCACTTACAATCATACAGTGGCTTCATTGACCAAGATAATATTAAACTGTATATTTTTTGCATATTTCTTGTGAGTGCATTATATGAGCACAATGCATTGTCAGCAATTAGGTGGATTTCACCCACTATGAGTAACTTTTTAAAAAATGGTTCCATTTTGCTATATGTTTTCTCGTGACTACAGCACCCAGAATGCTTCATGTTTGGCAAGCAGCAACAGCCGGCACAGGTAAACGCGGTGGGGTGGGGGCAAGGCATAAGTCAACAGATGACGTAATAGGTATAATTAAATAAATAAACAATACCTATTCCGTCATCTGTTGACTTCCCCACCGCCGCACCCTGCCCAGCCCACCGCCCACCACGCTTACCTGTGCCGGCCGCCGCTGTTGCCAGGGCTAGTGTTAGGTTAGAGAAAATGGACTCACCTAGCGTGAGAAAGGCCGAGGTAGAATTGCCCTTAAACCACTCAGTAGAGCTTTAACATTGTCAGGACTACTAGGGTTATGCGGCATGGTGAACCAAATTATGTGTCCAGGTTCTCTGAATTTTGCAGCAAAAACTAAAAAAAAAAGGGCCACATTTTCTGGTAATAATACTTTCTTATATTTGAGATAAAAACAACATTTTGAGTGAGATTTGCAAATTTTGAAACTTCTGTGGTAAATTATGCTGCAAATACCACACAATTGAATAAATCAACTGACCCCACTATTGCCTATTGAGTTATCATCAATTTAATGAAGAAAGATGACCAAAATGTAAACATACAAATTACAGTCAGGGCACACTGATAAACTTCTCTTTGAAAGAGACAGGAAGATTGCAATAAAGTTAGCCTCCGGTATTGACATAAAATCAAAAATTGCCTTTTCTATGGAAAGTCTGGCTGAACCATAACTATACATTGGCGACGGCCACTGAGTGTGTGTGTCTGTGCGTGTCTGTGTTTTATGGATTATTTGGAAAACAAAAAGCAAGTTTTGAGTGGCTGGATAGTAAGTAGTGCATTGTGCTTTTTTCAAATTTTAGTTTAATAAAAAAGAGTTATCTTGTTCGAGAGATAGGACGTCAAATATTATTGTTTTGAAAAACATAAAAGTTCCTCCTGAGGCATTTGAGGGTAGTGCTAGCTCGAGTTCACTTACAAAAACATAAAGAGGTGCCGAGAGACGAGGGTCAGGACAGGATCTCAGTAGCTCCAGCTGGGATTAGTTGCTCGCATGCCGTGCCATGTCTTAAATCTCTTTTCCTTTCTCTCCTCTTTTTTCCAGGGTCAATGCGGTGATTACACGCACAGGGTAAGCAGTTTCTTAAATTAACCTCCGAGACGCTTCCTGCTCTTAAATCCTGACTTCCATTTGCGCAGATTGCAATTTATTTTGTTATTTGCTTTGCTATTTTGATAAGGCCGAACCATCTAATCAACAGCCTTTCCAGAAAAAAAACCCACACATGTACTTGTGAGCAGGAGTTCTGTTTTATGCTTGGATGAAAGAATATTTTGGGTCCCTGTTGAATTTGCAAGAGCCACATATAAAATGGAGTCCAGCAAGGGCGACCATGAAGCATAGCGAAAGGGAAGTACATTTGGGTAAGACTGGCAGACGTCCAGGAAAGCCTGTTTCTTTGGTCACACAGATGCAATAGTCAAATTATAATATTTTAACATCTGATGCTCAGAATTATAAATAGAAGAAAGATGCAGGCTGCTTTCAGAGATGTACATATACGCGCTGCATGTGCACCGGCACCTCGGCCCAGAGGTGTGAGGGGCCCTTTGCTGTCTTAATTACCAAATGAATGACACAAGTGCCATTTTCCTTGCTGGCATCTAGACCCATGGCACAATTGTTATTCCACTGGCTACTTTGTGTCTATGGTTATCAACCATAGAACAAGATCCATTTTAGAAGGGAAGGGGTCTAGAACAGGATAATATGTCAGTGAATCCATGAAGAGTGGGACAGCCCTTTAATTCAAGTTCTGGAAAGGACTGTGGCACCCATGCCGTGTATCTGGTGCTGTGGTTTTTTATTCACAAATCATATTTAATTTAATTAGTCCAGCGGAATCCGGCCACGTCCTCACTATCCAGAATGCAAACGTTTGCCACACAAAAGTCTGGAACTAGGGACATGGAGCACATGGTGTTAGGAGGCCCTTCTAATCCATAGCACACGTCATAATATATATTTCAGTCATCCTGGTAATTTGCCAAATCAGCACCACGCTTGCATCCACTATGGTAGTGCGGATTGCGGAGATTAAAGCGGCATAGACCTACCGACTGCAGACAACATGCACAAACAAAACAAACCCAGGCTGACATTATTTTAAAACGCATGAGCACATTGTACAAAGAAACAAGGTGGACTCTAGCGTGTAACCTACTCCATCCGGAGAGAGGGGCTTAAGAGCTTTCGGCTTGTTTGTATTTGAGCTCTCTAGGCAATTAGACATGGCTTCTGGCCCCGGGCAGGGCGGTGAGAAAGCGGCGGTATGAAGCCAGGGCAAAGGCAGCCATTCTGTGAGTGACATGGCAGAGGGAGCTTATATTTCAGCCCCAATACAATAATAGATAGGTCAGCTGTGTTTATATTGCAAAGCGCCCTCATCGGATTCTTATGCTTACAAAAAAGCACAACAAATGCTCCTCTGTAGATGCAGGGGTTTGGTTACAATCTGTGCTCTGGCATGTTCCTGCTGCTAAGGTGGAACGAGGATGTATTTAGGAACAAGTTAAACTCACCGTACACTCACCTCACAGCAAAGTTTCTCTCATTTTTTTCTGCGTATGGAGTGAAAAGGTGGGATTTCAGGTGGACATTGGCAGCTTAGACACATAACAGCAGTATGCACGGTTCCTCCTTGCACTGTATGGGGCTGTTGCCCACAACTAGCACATTCAGAAACGACTGGCCCTCAGACAAAGTAGTCAGACCTATAAATAGATAGGTCAGTTCGCAAAATAATTTAGTGGTTACAAACTGTGACCAGTATTTTGCAACCACATCTAAATACATCTGGCCCAAAATGGCTTTGCAAATTGGGCAGTCTTGCCCTTTTATGCACCCCAATACAAGAGCCACACCATGGCACTCATTACAGGCATGCAGAAATGGCCAAGTGGCAGACTTTCAGATATCAAGTCAAGTGCTTGGGAAAGGCATTAGGGACGGTTTTAGACTTGGTGTATTTAAAATAGTAGATTAAATTAACAACACAATACAGGAAATATAAAGCCATATTGATAATAGCTTACAGACATTCTATTAGCAAGATATGATTGAGGACTTTGAAGGAACACAGCGGGACACGGATGGGTTAGGGTCGTAGACAGGGCCGGACTGGCCATAGCGGGCACCGGGCAATCCCCCGGTGCGCCGCACGGGTGGGGGCCAGTTTTGGGCCCCTGGGGGCCGTTTTTGTTACAGGGCCGTTTTTGCAGCATAGCCGCAAAATCGGCCCTGTAACAAAATCGGCCGATAACCGGCCCTGGCAAAGAGCTCGGCGGCACCCCCGCCCCCCGGTGGGGAGGGGGCCGGCCGATGACTTTGCCAGGGCCGGTTGTGGTTCCCAGTCCGGCCCTGGTCGTAGAAGGTTTTATAGCTTGAATCTTGTCTGGGTTAGCATACTGTGCATTATTCCACCACCTAGTTGTTCGATCCAACCTAGTGACTTAGTTCAGAAACTTCACCTGTATTTATAAAAAGCCTTTTTGTTTCCCTTTTGGGCATTGACCGTAGGCAGAGTTTTGATGACTCATTATGACTGAGTATTAGTTCAGAATGCAAAATTACATGTAAGCCATCTTCAAATTCTGTTTTTCATGGGGTTACATGTCACAAAGTTTTTAAAACCAGATGTCCCTGCTCGCATAGGTACATCATCTAATACTTCTGGCATACAGCTGGAGAAAGGGCAAGTGGAAACCATTTTCTTTCTAGAGACATTGCACTAAATGCAATGAAAAAAGCTTTACCTTCCTATGCTACCTAATATACTTCAAAAGAAAAAAGAGGTCTTTAAAGAATCAGCGTCTTCAAAGGCAATGACATCGAGGGTGGAGAAAAATTACAAGTCATCTCGATGAGACCCTGTTTAACAGATAATATACCTGTTGGCTCACTCGTTGGGACTACTGCCAGGAAATTAGTGAATGCACAAGCATCTCCTGGACCTCACCCAGATAAAGATAGCAAAAGGCTGGATGCTGTTGGGAGAAAGTGGAGAGGCCATCAATCACATCGTAGAGAATTGATACAAGAAGACAAAGCACACTAAAATCTTCACTAGATGTTACAGGCACTGCATCTGTCAAATGTGCAAAGGTACCACACTTAGAAGACAAGCATGGCTATAGATGTCATGATTCAAGCCTGAAGTGCATGACAATATCAGTAATACCCTATTCACAGGGGAGAATCTATTTGGCAATGTCACTTATGATTAACGTAAACAACTGAAAAAGGCTAATGACAACACCAGAGCCATTGGAGCCCTACAAGCAAAGAGACAATTTACAGGGGAGAAGGTTATCGAAAGGAGAAGTTAGGGTCAAACCTCATTTCTGCATAAGTCATTTCAAGGGACCTAAATGTTAAGAAGCCAACAGTAGCAACAAACAAGCCATGTCAAACACAACATTTTATGGTAGAGAAATTACACAAGCCCAGTCTCCAGAGGCATGGGCCAAAACAACAAATGACTCCATCATATCAGCCCGTAAACCCAGCATGCTATTTAGCGGTAGAATGGATGGTTTTATGCAAGAGTGGAAGAAAACCACAACAGACATGTGACTACTAAATATAATATAACATGGTTATTACAAAGCATTGGAAGGGAATCCTCCACATTTACCACCAAATAGACAATCTTACTAAAAAGAACACAAAGACGTTTTTCTACAAGAAGTGCAAGAACACAAAGAGGCATTGCAACAAGATGTGCACGGTTTGTTATCAAAGAACGTCATAGAGAAAGTACCAGAGGAGGAGCATAGCACAGGAATTTTATGCAGCGCACTTCCTCATTCCAAAACAAGACCTAACTCAATGGTCTATTCTAAATCTAAAGTTCTTAAACAAAATTGTCAGAACTATAAAATTCAAGGTGAGAACTCTACAGGAAGTGCAGCCTATCCTGGATCAAGGAGATTACTTGGCTTTAGTAGACCTTAAAGATGCCTACTGGACCTCCAGATAAGAACATTACAAATGCCTCAGGTTTCTGATAGAGGGCAAACATTACAAATTTAAAGTGTTTGGAATAAAATCAGCATCAATAGTTTTACAAATTGCTTGTCTGTGCACATTTAAGATGGCAAATGGGCCACAGCAAAAATAAGGTCTTCTATACATTGAGGTCAACACTCAAGATAAAATAATCTTTTCATCTTTCTGTTCAGAACAAATTATTTCTGGTTGCAGAATTGAATACATTCAGGGCAACAGCATTCCCCAGACAAAAGAGAGTACTGGGTTTACACAAGCAGGGTTGCCATTACTGCAAGTCACTGTCTCTGATAGTATGAAAAGTCAGAACAATTTTAGTCATAATGGAACCATCTATTCATCTGATACCATTAATAAGACTGCACCTGAGACCCATAGAGGAATGTCACTGGAATGAGGATGCCTTGGGATGATCTAGTGGTTGTTTCAGACAAATTACAAAAGGAATGTACATGGTGGTCACATGAGAACATGATGAAAGATAGACAGTTTGCAAATCCCATCCTCTCTGGGAAAATGACCCCAGATGCATTGCACATAGTGAGGTACGTACATGGACAAAATTAAAATCAGAGGAAAGTGAACACAACAAAAGGATGTGAAATAAATCTAAAACCGATAATTAATTTCTAGCCACAAAAGTATTTTACTCACAAGTAGTTGAGAGAAATGTACATTCTAAAACACCAGAGCAATTATGTCAACAAACTGTGGAGACAATTCCCTTCACACTTTCAACACAAGTTCAGGAAATATGCATATGGGCCAAAAACAAACAGAGGGGAATGGTTACAGTACACCTCCAGGGAGAGCAAAACTCACAAGCAGCCAAACTAACCAGATATAAAGTGGTATCTCATGGAATGGAGGTAGTGTACATGATTTTCAAAGCAGGGAAACACTAGAAATATGTTGTTTTGGAAAAATGCAACATGCCTAAACTTAGCATTCAGGTATCCACGTCCCCAGTTCAAGGTAGGTCAACAAATGTAGACAAACACATATAACAATGATTCTCATAGCCCTGCAGTGGGTGTGTCAATAATGGTACTGAAAAAAACTATCAAAATTCACAGAGAACAAAATAATAAAGATAGCGGACAACACAGATCTACTAATAGGGAAATGTCAGTCACCCAGATCCACCCAGCCTTGGTCTAGAGGCATGGCTTCTGAAGACGGAGAATTTGAGCAGCTACACCTCCTTATAGAATGCATGCAAGTCGTTAATTAGACAAAAACACAAAAACTCATACGTGTTTTGCTGCTAAGTGGATGAATTTTATGTTGTGGTGTATACTAGTGCATAAACAAGGGGAGTGCACTCATTGAATGTTACTGTTAGATGTACTTGCTTTAGTCAAAAGTGTCATAATTCATCTTTAAAATTGTAGTTGGTGGCAAAAGTGGCACACAGAGGGGAAAAAAAGAGAAAAGAAAACATTTTGCCACCTCCATCACCCGAAGATGTTTTGTAAGGGGCAAGGAAAATAAACCCATCTATATCTCTTCAACTACCAGCGGGGAATATCAATTTAATGCTTACAAGACTGATAAAGTAAACCATTGAATCAATTAATAGGGCTAACTTAAAACATATATTACAAAAAAGCATTCCAACTAGCAATCATTTTAACTCACAGATTGAATGAGCTACTGGCACTGATCATTCACAAACCATATCAGAGGAATAAGTTTCTAATGAAAACTAAGCCACACTTTTTTTTCCAAAGTTGTATCACATTTTCATGTCAACCAAACCATTTATCTACCCATCTTTTTCCAGTAACCAAAAACACAAGCTGAAAGAGCATATTGGAGGGCAGTCATGTATTACTTATTAGAGACAAATGTAAAAAGGAAAACAGAACAATTCTATGTCTCATAAGCAACAAAAGGAAAAGGGCTACCTGTATTGAAGTGGACAATAGGACAATGTATACTTCAATCTAAAGAGCTATGTTATTCCCTAGCAGGAAAAGTCTTAAAGGAAGAACAAGGGCACAGTGCACTAGGCAAAAGGGGACCACCCTAGCATGCTTTGCTAATGCCTCCTTAGAGGAACTTTGTATGGTGGCCACATGGTCGTCAGTACACACATTTACAAGACATTTCTGAGTAAATGTGCAAATATGCCTCAATGAAATATGGGAATGAAAAAAGGTTAGGAAAAAAAATCTGAAGATGGTGACTATGTGCTAGGGCACTGTGGGCTTACAGTTGATATCATAGTGAGTCATAAGGACTCCGCCTATGGACGATGGACAAAAGAAATAAAAAGGTTTTTTATGGCACAAAAGCTGTTACCAGACACAAACACTAGAAGGGACCCAACCACTAGATGATGGAATAATACACAGCATATGAATCTAGAGGAGATCCAAGCTCTTGTTACATATAAGTAGCCGGTTGCTTACTATCTAATGTAAATGTGTATAAGTGCTTAGAACCACCTCTTTATGCTAGATTTCAGGATAAGGGGATCTAGTGCAGGCTGTTCAGAGTAAACCTTACTCAAATCACTGAAAATACATTCTCAAATCAAGAAACATGACACTGTCTCATTGAAGTAACCATGTATTAACAATCTTTCATAGAAAATGTGGCAACAGAAAAGCAAGGTTCGATTCATGAGTAAATACAGATGACAACTCAAAGAAAAACAATTGGCTGAAATACAATTCCACTAAAACTGTAAATGTCTCTTTTTTGTCAATCACAAAGATCTTTTTTGGTGTAATGGTAATTTGCTCAACTCTTGTAGCCACTGCAATCAATTGAGGCTTAAAACCAGATCACACAAGAAATGATAATCCCCTTCTGGATGTAAAATGAAGTGTCCAGCAGAAACAGGAATGCTAGTTTCTATGTTTTACAGCACGCAGGAGTACTGGATGCAGTAAAACCAAGCACAGTCGCACCTGTCAAAATTAGGTGGAACATGCATGCCCAGTAAATGGTCCAGTCATGGGGAAAACATACAGAGACATGCTGGAATTTTGCATGCTGCATTTAATCACCATTGTTGTGCAATTAACTCAAAATTAGACTGTAATGACTGGGTAAAAATACATTGTGCCGATAATTGCTGGTGAGGAATAACCACCCTGCCATTACTAAACAACTCATCATCTACCCCTGTTGGTTAAAGGCAACCTTTTGATTGCCCCTCAAGTTCACTCTGTGGTCATCACAAGTTTCAGTTATCTGCCAATGATTTGAGAGTAAACATGACACGTTTGTCCATCTACAGCTAGAGTCACTTGAAAATTGTTCCCAGCTCTAGAATGCTTGTGTGATAGTTCAATTTTCAATTCAGCTATTCTGGCTGTGGTAAACGGTTGCTGACTAATTTGCCAAGAGTAAGTCTGTAACATTTTGCCATAAATACATGTAAGATTATTTGGAATACAAATTTATTCCACAACATTTGAAAAATAATTTATAAGATGTAGGATAGGTTCCACAATATAATTTTGGAGGAAGGATAGATGGTCTACACACAAAAAAGATTTCACAAACAATGAAGTAAAGTGGATTAACACTTAACCCCTGCTTTTCTTCCGATTCACAAAGGTAAGGAACAAGAGAGTAAATGTACATGTGTAAGTTTACTCTTACAATTTTCTCTAATCACACCTTTACCAGTGTAAAGATACACAAAAGTGTAAACTTACACGTCCACACCCCTCAAACAGGGGTTGGAGTCAGTAATAATGTCATATGTGACTGTAAAGTTACTACTAGTAGTGGCTTTATGTAGTTGACGTACCGCACACTTGGTGGTGATCTCCTCAATGAGAGCAGAAATCTCCCTAACGTAAAGTATATGGAAGTTAATAAAAGTTTATTAAAGTTTCAAAAAAACTGTATAATGTTTTTTTTTTTTTACTTGTTTTTAATGAAATCGCTTCCACTGCATCGAGGACAAGGGACATACATGTACATTTTTGGATCTTATAAGCAATATACAGTCAGTGATGTCAACATGTCATATCCTTAATTTTAATGTTACATAATTTCATACATGTATTATAAATGTAGGATATTTTTTAAAATGTTATTGCACTAATACCTACATTTAAATTTTTTAATAAATGTAAGTAAATTACATTAAAATTATTTATTAAGATTTGTTTTAAAAACGAATCCTACCTAAAGTAAAAATATGTATATGCATGTATTATCTATTAAAAGTAACACAAATGTTATTTTTGAATGTAAGTTAATTTCCTTGTTTTTCTAAGAAAATTTTAGATTTATTTTAAAATTGAAAAATGTGATTAAATTATTCTAAAATATAATATTCATTTATACAATTAAAATTAGTTAATTTATTTTAGCATTATTTCCCAGGAGGTTCTATTTTTGGTCTTTACTCCATTACATGGGAGGGTGTTGCAGTACCTGTGAGTTGCCGTGTGTGGTACAGGACTTACTCCAGCTCTGAGCTAGAGTACATTTACAACTGTTTCAGGTCCTTTTTTAGCATTAATAACTTTAGAATTACAGTTTGAGAATATGAAGGGGCTTACATTGTTGTGTGTGGGTGTCTGTCTCTTCCTAAAAATATCCCTACACATCTCTTAACACCTCCATACTCCACTTGAAACCCCTTCCCTTTAGACATAATCTTTCTCATTTTCCAGGCACTCCCCCATCCCTTGCACATCTGCTACTAAAACGTATACCTGCATGTGCAGAGATCTCTGCATATAAAAGATAGGAGAGGTGGAAATGTAAACCTCCACACCTAGGTTTGTGAATAGCATTTTGTAGGTAAATTCACTTGTGATGACAAAGGAGGCTCCGTGAAAAAAAAAATTCACCTAGGATAACACAATTTGGTCAAGCATGGAAGACAGGAAGGGTCCCAGGTTTTCTGATTAAACATTATGCAATTCACCCAATATATGGCTACTTCTGTCTCTCCTTTTTAACACCAAAGGATTATGCTTTGTTTTTTATTGGAGTGCATGATAGTAGAACATGGGTGACAGGCAGAAGCCACTTTATTGCTTGGCTCATTTTGGCCTCGAGAGTTGAAGATGACCTCGAGCTGAGCCAGAGCCAGGTCTCAAGCTCGGGCCTGGCTCAAACTTCTAGTGGCTTGCCCACTTCTAGTTGTGGTGAATCTTAGTAAATCTGGTCCTTAGTATATGCATAGTCCCACATCACTGGGCAAGGAGATTCCTTCAGTGGCATTTTTTTTATTTTATCTGACTAGTGAAGAGAATGAAATTCTATATTTATTCCACCATAATCCATAATGTATGGAGTAGTGAGTACCTGTCCAACTAAAGCACTCTGGTTTCTTGTCATGAGTATCAAGTGTCATATAATTGCTACTGAAAATTTAAAAGGCAATCTTCTTCTATGGAAATGCCTAAATCGACCAGTGTTTCCACGAAAACAAAAAAGTTAGATAGTGAGACACAAAGTCAAAGGCGAGAAAAAAAGGCTAGATTTAAAAGCTTGTATCATATCTACTACTGTAATTCTTTTCTTTAGAACAAATCTCATCAAAAATCGTATTGGTTCAATTGGGTACACCACCCAGTAGTGTAACTGATAAAATACATTTCTTGGGATTTAAAAAAATAAGTTGCCCAGAAACGCGGCAAATGTAAAGAGATAGCAACGTGTAGCTTTGTAGAATTTTTTTTACATTTGAGATAACCAGAGTATTATTATCAGCCCTAGCCATCCAGTATTTTGCCACCTTAAACACCTATCTTTAATAAGTTTGAACATTTAAATTTAAACCTCCAAATTATAGTCAGAGTGCCTCACTCACGAAACTGATTGCAACTCAACCTGTGGATACTACACAATACAAAAAAATATATTCACAGGCTTGAAATTCGGAGAGCGGTAAACATTTACGCTCCTATCCTAACGTGACTGAATGGAGGTTGACTGTGGTTAAAATTGAATTCCCACTTCTGTTAAGTCTGTCAATCTTGTTTTTTCCTAGTTGGGTGGATTGTTTGGGTTGTTCTGTCCTGTTTCCATAAGAAGAATTCAGAAACATATCTAACACATTTTGGCTCTCGCGGAGACTGTTTCTGCTGCTCTCACCTCCTCTTGCTAAGGCAGACCATAAGAACATCGCATTAATGACGACATTAACTAAGCTGTCGGCATGATGGCACTACCTCACTCACACGATTTTAAATTGGGAATATTTAAAATTAAACATCTGCACCAAAAAACATTCCTTAAAATGATTTTAATGTTACAGAACACAGTATACATTTGGAAATGCATTCATCAATAATATCATCAATCCTATTTACCTTGTTATCGGTTTTATTTTCATTTTCCTAACAAATGTTGGAAAAAAGAAGTATCAATTTCGATTTCCCTAGAAAGAATGGCATTCTGGGAATCCGATTTTAATGACTCTGTTAGCTTGTTTCATTTTATAACAATTAACTTGTTTTAGTCCAGGTGAAACAAAATGGTAATTTAAGGAGGAAATTGGTAAAGGCATTCCCGGTGGAATGTGTAGTTAAATTGTGACTCTCCAATTACATTTTTCTAAAAGATTTGCCATGCACTCTCCTTGTTAGAGAGTGCACAAGTGTTTGGCGAATCTAATAGATGCAAGCAATATGTACTCATGCCAGCTTCTTAAAGTACGGGTGAGACCCACATCCAAAAGCAGTAGAACCGAAACCACCCCAAAATTGAAGTTGCAATCAGAAATTACTCTTTGATATTTCAACTCTGGATTCATAGAGAGGGCCATCCTTTTCCAAAATTCAAGACAATCTATGTGCTACCATTCAGATCTCCCAAGGCAAGAAAGCGAATACATTCATGAATAGTAGGTGGATCAGGTCTACCATTTCCTTGATTTGCACCATATTTCACAATCTTTTTCTGAAGGCATCAAAGGTGAATCCATAATGACATTAGTAGCTTTAAGGTCTTTGGTAGTAAGGGTCCACCTGGGGCCGTATTCAAAAGGTGCACCGAATGCAAACAAGAAAGTGCGCTTCATTCGATTTAAAGTCCTGCCCCCGGGGAAGCTGCAAACTCTTGCGGCTCCTAGCACAGTGCATTCAAGTGAAATACGGTGCAGCTGCTGCAACTGTGCAGCAACCCGCCTGCACTTTTGAGGTGGATTAGAGATCCTCTTGCAGGTGGGTGCAGTGAGTGACTGCACCCACCTGCAGGGGAATGTCTGAGGGGATCCATGGGACCTCCTTTATCCCCCCAGACGGCTGCCTTTAGGAGGTGCAATGAAAGTACACCATCGTTTTGTTGCACACTTTCAGTGCGCCTATTAAAGGCATGTTTGCCTCTGAGTCCACATCGGTAATATGGTGTGTTTTTTTCAGTGGAAAAATACATAATATTTGTATGTATAGATATGATAAAAGGTCAGTGAAATAATATGTATTTCAATTACCTTTTATGATATTTATACATAAATATACACCCTGGTATATATCATATGTATGTATAGATATGCAAAGCTATGATACAATATATATATATATATAGCCATACAAAGACACCCTCCCACCCTCCATAGCTTTGAGTGGCCTCATAAATCATGAGTAAGGCGATGCATCGCAACCCACTGCGTTGCTTTACTCTACGCCCAGGAGGCATTGCATGGGCCTTGCGGTGGGTTTATCCACGTAACACCCATGGAATTTGACGCTGCCCCACATTTACAAAGTGGTGTAAACCTGAGGAAGCGCTAAATCCATATGCCTTTCAAGGTAAGGGGCAACAAAAAAAATATGTGTATTTCTCCTTATTTTTTTATCCTTCCGTGTGCCCCTTCCTGCACAAAAACAATTGTGCATGCACCTCAGGCACCCTCGCACTATGGTGCAAGGGTGCTTATGTTGGCACTAGGCTACCAAAACGGTGCCAGCGCAGGATGAAAGGAAGGAATGCATCATATTTGCTTAAAAAGTGCATTCCTGCCCTTTCACTTTGGCGTAGGGCAGCTCAGCAAGGTGGCTTGCTGAGCTGCCCTATGCCAAAATCCCATAAATTAGGCCCTCAAATATTATATTTTTCACACAAAAAACAAAGGTATAAGCTGCAGAAACTCGCACAACCATTAAAACTCAGTAAGTGTTTACCCTATTAAAAAAGTTAGAAAGATTTAACTGAACCTCTGTAGTTGTATGATGCACAAGCCTGTTGTTAAAAGGGACAGTGAGATTTATCTAAGATTTATTTAAATAAAACCTTAGCAAATACTTAATGAGAGAGCCTAAAAGTGATCAATCAATCAATCAATGTAACACTTTAGACTGGCCACTGAGCAGACACTATTAAATAGAATTGATTTTCTACTAAATATACAGTAATTGATAGTTCATGTCAGAAAGAAACGTAGTCAGTTATGGGGTAAGTATATTACTAGTGTGACCGACAGATAGATAGATAGACAGACAGACAGACAGACAGACAGACAGACAGACAGACAGACAGACAGACAGACAGATAGATAGATAGATAGATAGATAGATAGATAGATAGATAGATAGATAGATAGATAGATAGATAGATAGATAGATAGATAGATAGATAGATAGATAGATAGATAGATAGATAGATAGATAGATAGATAGATAGATAGATAGATAGATAGATAGATAGATTTTCACATTGACAGGCTAGTATTTTAGTTCATTGAAGGTTATTCATTCAGGAACCTTGTAGATGGCTGAGTGATAATACATTACAAACTCATCACAACTTAAGACAACCAGCATTTAAATAAAAAGTTCACAGTTAAATGCTATGACAAAGTAAATTCCAGAGAAATCAGAGATTTGCATTAATATTACATCTATTTTGTGCTCCAACTTTGCCTCTCAACTGTTCCCTGTCCTTTATGAATCTATTTCTTTTTTCCTCTGTTTTCTCTTTTTCAATTTTCCTACTCGCCTGCCTTCTCTGACTTTTGGTGCTCTGCTGACCTTCTCTTCCATGCAACTATACACCCTTGCCTTGTGAACATCTGCTTTGGCCCACCTCTTCAGTTGTTGCCGCTTCTCAATGCCGTGCGGGTGGCTCAGCCTTCGGTTATAAAAAGACGCATCTACCAGGTAGACCCCTCTTTCTCACCCGCTTTTGCTCCGATTTCTTAATCTGCTTGGAAGGGTGATAGCGATCATAGGAGGTTTATTTATGTCATGTGTGTGTGCAGCTATTTTGTGTTTCACTGTAGCCATTTGATTTATTTGACTCAAATGACAAATGCTGTAGTTTATGCTAGCAATTCTAGAGTCTTGGATGATCTTTAAATTTAGACTTAGGTCCTTGTTATGTGTGTCCTCTGAAAGCCGCGTTACCTCCCCCCAGTTCACCACAGAGTTTGAATACCAGGAGTACCAGTAAATCCTTGGGTGGAGTTAAAGGAGGAATACAGTTGACGTCCTTAGGTTCCACTGAGGAATGAGGAATTACTAAGGAAATTGTTCATTCTTCATCTCAAGCACTCAGTACTTTCTCATTTTTCACCAGTACTTCACCCGGGGAATCCATCTGCTCTTGGCAGGAGGAGAGTCCGGCGGTGAGACATGAGATCCACAGTTACGGCAGATCTTGTCATTCTGATGGGGCTGTAACTCCCCGCAGCATCAGCATCGGAATTAAAAGGATACTCACAATGAGGGGCGACTTAGGGCAGAGTTTACATGTAAAGTGCTAATGTATTGGTTGAAGACCTTCAGTTGGGTGCTGTATTACTGTCTTAAAGTATTTTAGGCAATAGTAGATTAGAATCATTTGTACACAGCTACTCTATTATTACTGAAATAGTATCTCAACAAAATGAATCATATACTATCGTACATGGGCTGTTACGGCTTTCTTCATGTCACTGCAGGTCGATGCGCAGTAGCTTTGTATTCGGTCGCAAGCGGTGATCTATTAGCGAGGCTTACAGTCAGGCTGGCATGTACATTAAACCAGTAAAAAATGTCTGGACAATTCATCTGAACTTAACAAGCGCCCCAACTGGCTTCTCTGTCTCTCTCTCATCATCAGAGAAATGCTGCTGCCATGAAGCTAGAACAACTGGTAGCTCAGAATAGCGTGCATATGTTCGGCAGTATTTGGCTTATTTTAAAAATGTATCATGCGTCATGCCAATGAAATGAGGTTTAGGGACAAATATGAAAGCACTTGAGCTGGAATACACGTTAACTATCGTAGAAGAATCTCTGTAGTTGTTGAGCTCATACAAGGGTTTTAGTCGAACCGTAATCCATATGGCGGCCGGTCAGTAAACGGTGTCTACGCACTCTCCATTTTAAGGCTGTTGGGTTTTGGGACCACTTGGTTCTTGTCCCACCAGGCCAGATGGTGAGATACTCCACTGAAGGAAATTTGTCAAACTCTGGGAAAGCACTGATTGTTTAATGCGGTGGTCGGCTACTGGAAGGACTCACTAGCCTTGGCTGCAGTAGATACGGAGAAGAGCTGGAAACGATAACGACTCCTCCCACTCTTGGTGGAATGAAACAAAGCCCCCCTGAGCTTCTCGGTTTTCCTTTTGGAAACCAGGTTTACTGTGGCTTGGAAGTGAAGTCAAGCATCAGCTTTAATTGATCTTAATTAGTTTGCTATTCCAGACTAATACCAGCAGCATGCGTCGGCTACAAGCAGCTTTTGACTGCCTGCCCGTAGCTAACGTGAGGTGAGCTCCCCTAGACAGCGCGGAAGCCAGGTGGTACCTAGACGCCACTTCCATCCCACTGGCCAGCCCCCGGCGCCTGTTTCAGGCAGGGATGCTGGAAATGAAATGAAATAGCAGCATTTGTAAAGTGCAGAGCTACCTCCGGAGAGGTGTACCTGCGCTGGGGGCCGTCGGGAAGATTAAGCGAGCTATTGCCCAGAGTCACATAGTGCTGGGCTCACCTGCCGCCAGAGATCAAACCGTGAACCCCATAGTCCGGAGTCAGGCACCCTGGCCGCTGCGCCACACCTCTTCTACCAGGGGAGGGTAAATAGCAAGGTGGCAGGCAAGGATTGCTACCCATGAGCATGTAAAAATGTCATAATTCTGCAGGTACGGGGTGCAGGGAGATCCGAAACACTGCCCCCTTCAGAGCAGGACTCCTTTACTTACCTCTGAGATTAGGCCCAACGGGGCAGCAGGATGGAGTGAATACAATGCAGCTACTTATAATTGAGATGGTGTCATCTAAATCCATTAATACTCGGTGTCCATTAAACACAGGTCCATTAACGACACAGCCCAATTGACAAAGCATACTACAAGCCACTTCTCCTTGCTTCACTGCTCATGATCTCAACGTAAGATTTAGCTTATTCTCATAGACACGTCATTCACATACACACCCCATTGGTAATGATGCTGATAAACAGAATCCTCGTGGAGCACATGCCACCAAACAGGATTCAGGGCGCTACTGGCTCATTCAAAAACAGGCACCTTTGGCCATTACGGTTTGGATGTTAGATCTACCGTCTCACCTTTGGTCTTTCAAGAGAAGACAAAGGTCAAATAGGCTGCCCCAGTCTTGTGACTTCCTAATTTTGTTACAATAAAAATGTCGCGGAGCGCATGTTAAATTGTTTGTCTGTGAAGCCTCTGTTATTCCCCATTTCCCAAACCTGTGGTGCTTGGTTTATTGTGTGCTGCCTGTGCGTTGTTACACTTGTGTACATTAGCAGTGACCGTGAGCAATGTGACCTTTTTTAATATTCCTTATTCTTTTCCTGAATTCTAGGGTGAACAGGGGCAAGCGGGCATCCAAGGCCCGCCAGGTGTGCCCGGACCCCCAGGGCCATCTGGACCCCCAGGAAACCCCGGTGTGCCTGGTCTAACTGGACAACCTGTAAGTGCTCATAATGACATTTTATTAATGTGCATAGAGTGCGGGCGTAAAAGAAGCGACGCCCCTATCGAATGGTGCTAGCTTTATTTTTCCATCGGCCATGTTTTGTTTCTGTCTCCCCGTGCAACTGGGGTAAACTGGGCTAGGGCAAATAGCTGCCACCGACGTGTTTTCTTTGCCCCTTCTTCTTCAAGGCTATCGCTATCCAAACACATATGTTCGAGGTTGACACCAGTGTTATTTCCTCCTCTCCAGACTCCCGCTGAATACCGCGGGAGGAAGTAACACTCTGCCTGTAATTATCCCCTTCTCAGCAGAAAGCAGACTAAAATAAGCCCCTGGAACTCTTTGATGTTTTGATCCTGGTAGTGGTACTATTCCCAGGCTGTCACAGAGCAGCTAGGATGGGTTACAAAAAAGCCGCGAGGAATTCACGTTGGCAGTTTCAATAATTCGCTCTTCCGTCATTTTTTTTTCAACAGGGTAAAGCTGGCGAGCCTGGAAAGCCGGGGAAGGATGGCAAGGTATGTTGACGTTCTCTTTACCCACCTACAGCACTTATGGCGTTGTGACAGCTGAGCCTGCAGTGCTCTGCTTGCACGCTCCCAAGACACACAAATCTCATGGGAATATAAGCAGTGCTTAATTTGTACAATGCTAAGTGCCAGGGCTCTGACCAGGAGGCCACTGCAGCTCGCACCACTAATTTCGACCTCACCACTGCCAATGCCGATACCAAAACAAGTCCTTGCCATCTCTCTTGCCTGCAAGTGAAGTGCGACAGTTCAGATTATTCCGGGTCCCCAAACTAAAGGAATGGCGGGGGGGGGGGGGGGGGGGGCAGGTATTAGAATTTTCTAAGGTATATTGTATTAATAAACAACAGTTGCTCTGCTCAGTAGATGAGCAGCGCCACCACGGAAACCACCGGCTCAAATTAAGCACTGATATAATGTAACTGTTTTTGGATAAAGTGCATAACCCCACCAGTCCATGCTTCAAGGTGAACAAGCACTACAGGGTTCTATGCTTGGTCCTACGGTTACAGGTTCAAATTGTAGTGGATCTACTCAACTTTTCTTCCTTCCAAGGTTGATAAAATGAGTACCATTGAGTTGGATAAGAATAAAACATTTTCGTAAGTCAATAGGGCGAAGAGATGCTTTGCAGGTAAATATATGCATTCTACAAATACGACTGTTATGTTAGGGACACGAAGATATACAACTGGCCAAAGATTACAACATTATAATTCATCCATTTTTGTAGTTGCAGCAGCCACGGTCGGTAGTAGGAGTTCCTGCAGGGCGGTGACGTGGGGAGGGGTGTAGTAAACTATGGATTACGGAGGTTTACAGGTAAGTAAACATATAAATTAATAAAACGAATTTCGTTGCGTAAGAAATTCGTTTTATTAATTTATATGTTTACTTACCTGTAAATCTCCGTAATCCATAGTTTACTACCCCCCACCCTGCCCCTCCCCCTCCCCACGTCACCGCCCTGCAGGAACTCCTACTACCGACCGCGGCTGAGTTGCAGGTATATAGTAAAGCACAAATGTGTTCAAAGTTTCATGGAAACTACATCACAGAATAGAACACACGAATACTAATGACCAAAATTCATAAACCAGAACGCATGTGGGCTATAATAAACATTGCACTTTTTTATATATAGCGAAACACAGGAAGTGGAATATCCTGCTAGGTTTCCAGACATATTCTTCGTTTGCCTTTAATATGGGATGTCAGGTGGTTGCATGTTGCAAATATGGAATGTGAAGGGTCTTATTAGCAGCAGGTGCTTAATCTGTACAAGTGGTTGTGGGCGGTGGTTAGCAGCATTCATTTTTGGAGACAGGAAATTATTATTTATCACCACAATCTGATCCTTGACGAGAGAAAGGAAGCAAATGGCCAAAGAAGAAGAAATAGAGCAAACCAATGGCAAGAGGAGAATGCAGGAATGAGAAAGAACATTTTGGAGCGAGATAAAGACATAATAAATGTAAGGTGGTGGTAGAAAGAAGCGTGAGATAGAATCAAGACTAGTCACCCATGGTGTTCAGCAACCCCAACATTCGGCAAGTGCCAGTGGCAAACTCATAGCAAAATCTTTAGACCCTTGGATGTTTTCTTTTTTTATACATTAATCTCTGTAGCAGGCGTCTTTCTAGTTGCGATGACATGAGTTCCTCTTGCTAGTTTTGCCACCACCCACCAAACCATCACAAACCTCCCTAGCACTCAGTGTAATCACAATAAGTTGACTAAGAAATGCATATGAGCACTATTGATGTATTTTAATTGGCATGGGATTGTTAACAGCCCTTCCATATTCTCATGTACTAGGATGTTAGTTGGCACACCCCGAACAGAACACAAAAGGGCTGATTTAGAGTTTTCCAGACGGGTTACTCAGTCACCAACAGGGCAACATCCCATCCACCTTATTAAAAGTGCATTATCTCTGATTGCTCGTATAATAAGGTGGACGTGATATCTGTCATGTTTGGACAGAGTTCTCACCCACCAAACTCTAAACCAGGACCTAGGTTTGGCAGATATCCATTTAACCCCAAAATATCACTATTCTCATCAACAAATTGGGAGGTAAGGTCATATAGGCTATTGGCCCAAAGTTCTGGAATGAACTGGTCTGGCCATTAGAAATCATAACAAAAGTCAAATAAGCTTAGAAGTTGTAAAAGAGCCATTTCTCCTCATATGGTTAACAGAACATTCATTGATCGACAGGCTGCTAGTACAATGATACTTCTTGCGTTAAGTGCTACACAAATGTAAATGGAATAGAGTGCATTAACTCCTTAGCATTCTGCAATAGCCACACGGTATTTTACTGCTTTAAAGGCGAGTGTATGCTCGCCCACTAATCCTCCGATCTCCAGTTTCAAAGTTGTTTAATTCATCTTCAAAAATATAAATCTGTTTGGGGTGATTCACAAACATCTGTGTACATTGTGCATGGTGTAATTTGCTCAGGGAAATATGTGTGAAGCACACAAAACATTAGCATTTTAACCAGGTGAAAAAAGTTTGATTTACCTCAGTATTTACAAAAATGTGCGATACCAGTTTAGGGTGTTCCTTTTTCAGGATTAATTTAAGAAATGAAGGAAATTGATTTAAGTTTGCCCTATTGCAATCCCCAGTTACATCAGGCTAGAAGAAGCAGAACTGGAGAACAGAGGCAATTCATTTGCTCCTGCTTTGTAAATCAATTAATATATGTACAGAATTTGCTCATTTTTCAATGTATACTTGGATTGTCTGTTACTTTCACTCAGTGAATTCCCCCATTTTGCATATTCAAATTATCACAGTTTTACCATTCTCAGTTTGGCGTTTGTAAGAAACGCTTAGACAGAGTATATTACACACACAGACAGTAAGTGACAAGTGTTTTCCCCTATTTTGATGTTTATGAATTCAAAACCTTTTGCGCATGCACAGATTTCGATTTTTCATGGTCATAGTCCATTTAAAGCAAGCACTGTCAATGCCAATAGATCTGACATTGGCTGCCAGCCTTTTAGCTTTGTCAATGCTTGTTTGGCTTTGACTTGGTTTTTGCAAACCTTTATTGTTAGGGAAGGTGCTGACCCTTGTCAATCTTAAGTAAAGAAAAAAAACAGAGTATCCGAAAGCAAAATTCTTTTTTGGCCGCAAACATCTTCAATTGAATTGTAGTGCCAGGAACTGATGGGAAATACGTTGCGTGTAGATGTGCTCCCTGTGAAAGGGCAGAATGCCGTCACTCACAGTGAAGTTAGCCAATGGGTAAAGAGGGCAGTCCCACTACTCCATTATGTATGCTTTATTGTACAGTAGAGAAATGTAGATGCACAATAACAAGCCAATGGATGAAGAGGGCTAGCTGGAAACACCCATTACTAAGTACATTATACATATAATTTTAACCAAATACAGTGGCGGCTCCTCGAGGGAGTGCTGCGGGGCGGTCGGGCTGGGGAGGGGCAAGGTGGGGGGTAGTAAACTCCGGCATACAGCCGAACGGAGTTAAGCAAATAGTTAAATACATAAAATGAATTACATTGCGTGCGCTGCATCGCCGATTTGGCGATGCTGCGCGCGCAAAGTAAATCGTTTTAACTATTTAATTATTTACCTAACTCCTTTCGGCCGTATGCCGGAGTTTACTACCCCCACCCTGCCCCTCCGCCACCCTGCCTCACCGCCCTGCAGCACTCCCTCGAGGAGCCGCCACTGGTCAAATGAAAAGGTTTTGACTAACATCAGACCTAACAAGCATTGGCATAGCCAATAGGTCTCGCTTTTGGGACCTTATAAGTG
This sequence comes from Triturus cristatus, assembly GCF_964204655.1. Lineage (NCBI taxonomy): Eukaryota > Metazoa > Chordata > Amphibia > Caudata > Salamandridae > Triturus > Triturus cristatus. The sequence continues at coordinate 210,604,392 of NC_140580.1, read as the reverse complement.
TTTAGCCATGCAACAGTTGTATAACTAAATACTTATAAGGTCCCAAAAGCGAGACCTGTTGGCTATGAAAGTGATCGCGATCGCGATCAAACATCAAAGCGGCCGTGAAAGTGAAAGTAATCGCGGTAAAGCGCGGCGCCGCCCGCGCACATGCACTGTAGCTCTAGGCTGGCCTGGTAGCACTTTTTGGAGCCCTCTCAATAAGTCTCGCCAGACCAGCGCATGCGCTGGGTCAGGCGAGACCTACAAATTTCTGAAACCTTAACACACAAGAATTGTACCTGGTAAAACGTAACTTCCGGTCTCGGAGTACTGAAGAGTCAGATGGCAGAAATGTAATTTCGAGAAGGTTAAGTAAGCACACGTGAGCCTCAAGTCACACCGCTAACGCATAAACCAGAAAACCAAAGGTCTGGTCTTTACAATAAGCCTATTATCGCAGTGTATACCATAGAAAAATAATCAAACTATTACTTAAATATTTTCAAGTGCAGAGAAGAAAAAAAGACAGGCGTGTTCCTAAATTCCAGACTGTTTTCCTTTTTCCTGGGAGACTAAGCAGAGGAGAGAGAGATGGAGTGAGCAGGAGAGAGGCAGATGGAGTGAGTGGATGCTGTTATTTTAACACTTTAATGGGACAAACAGCAGGACAATGAAGAAAGCAGAGTTGCAGTTTCCTCTTCCCTTAGGGTGACTGTTGTGAGAGCGAGGCGCTTTAAAAATGAAGCTTTACGGCGAAACGGAGATACTGACATGGGGAAAGCCAGTTGATGGTTTTATGGAAAGATCTGCATGCGTTCTACAAAAGAAAGGCAGAGGGGTTTTTGCAGGACGCACTTTGAATCTAAAGCAAACATTGCTCTCCAGACTTTAAATAAATGGTGGGCAATTAAAAGAAGGGCAGTGGAATGTGTAAATTGAGATTTACATTCGCGAAACACAAATCTGTGTTTATTCTTTCAGGGCTTACCGGGGCTTCCAGGACCAAAGGTAAGGAAAATCTCATAACTGTTTGAGAATGCTTCTTTTGTGCAGTTCTGCTTTTCTGAAACCTGTGGCGGAAGTGATGGATGATGTGTCTTCCTTCGGCAGATTACTTACTAAAAAGAGAGGCGGCATTTGGGCGCAGTGAGCCCATTACAACCCTGGGCCTCGGTGTGACCGCACCTGCGGCACTGATGATAGCTGGGCCTCGGTGTGACCGCACCTGCGGCACTGATGATAGCTGGGCCTCGGTGTGACCGCACCTGCGGCACTGATGATAGCTGGGCATCGGTGTGACCGCACCTGCGGCACTGATGATAGCTGGGCCTCGGTGTGACCGCACCTGCGGCACTGATGATAGCTGGGCCTCGGTGTGACCGCACCTGCGGCACTGATGATAGCTGGGCATCGGTGTGACTGCACCTGCGGCACTGATGATAGCTGGGCCTCGGTGTGACCGCACCTGCGGCACTGATGATAGCTGGGCCTCGGTGTGACCGCACCTGCGGCACTGATGATAGCTGGGCCTCGGTGTGACCGCACCTGCGGCACTGATGATAGCTGGGCCTCGGTGTGACCGCACCTGCGGCACTGATGATAGCTGGGCCTCGGTGTGACCGCACCTGCGGCACTGATGATAGCTGGGCCTCGGTGTGACCGCACCTGCGGCACTGATGATAGCTGGGCCTCGGTGTGACCGCACCTGCGGCACTGATGATAGCTGGGCCTCGGTGTGACCGCACCTGCGGCACTGATGATAGCTGGGCCTCGGTGTGACCGCACCTGCGGCACTGATGATAGCTGGGCCTCGGTGTGACCGCACCTGCGGCACTGATGATAGCTGGGCCTCGGTGTGAGGTGCGGCACTGATGATAGCTGGGCATCGGTGTGACTGCACCTGCGGCACTGATGATAGCTGGGCCTCGGTGTGACCGCACCTGCGGCACTGATGATAGCTGGGCCTCGGTGTGACCGCACCTGCGGCACTGATGATAGCTAGGCCTCGGTGTGACCGCACCTGCGGCACTGATGATAGCTGGGCCTCGGTGTGACCGCACCTGCGGCACTGATGATAGCTGGGCATCGGTGTGACCGCACTTGCGGCACTGATGATAGCTGGGCATCGGTGTGACCGCACCTGCGGCACTGATGATAGCTGGGCCTCGGTGTGACCGCACCTGCGGCACTGATGATAGCTGGGCCTCGGTGTGACCGCACCTGCGGCACTGATGATAGCTGGGCATCGGTGTGACTGCACCTGCGGCACTGATGATAGCTGGGCATCGGTGTGAGGTGCGGCACTGATGATAGCTGGGCATCGGTGTGACAGCACCTGCGGCACTGATGATAGCTGGGCCTCGGTGTGACCGCACCTGCGGCACTGATGATAGCTGGGCATCGGTGTGACCGCACCTGCGGCACTGATGATAGCTGGGCCTCGGTGCGGCACTGATGATAGCTGGGCCTCGGTGTAACCGCACCTGCGGCACTGATGATAGCTGGGCATCGGTGTGACCGCACCTGCGGCACTGATGATAGCTGGGCCTCGGTGTGACCGCACCTGCGGCACTGATGATAGCTGGGCCTCGGTGTGACCGCACCTGCGGCACTGATGATAGCTGGGCCTCGGTGTGACCGCACCTGCGGCACTGATGATAGCTGGGCATCGGTGTGACCGCACTTGCGGCACTGATGATAGCTGGGCCTCGGTGTGAGGTGCGGCACTGATGATAGCTGGGCCTCGGTGTAACCGCACCTGCGGCACTGATGATAGCTGGGCATCGGTGTGACCGCACCTGCGGCACTGATGATAGCTGGGCCTCGGTGTGACCGCACCTGCGGCACTGATGATAGCTGGGCCTCGGTGTGACCGCACCTGCGGCACTGATGATAGCTGGGCATCGGTGTGACCGCACTTGCGGCACTGATGATAGCTAGGATTCGAATCCACTGACTAATCGTAGTTGTTTTCCTTTTTGGCAATTGACAAATTATACCATACGGCTAGCCACGCCCACACGGGCGCGTCCACTGTCTCCTGTAAGGAGAGGATACATGTCTTAATTCTTAGGAAGAAAGGGAAAATAGCTGTTTGAGGGAAGGTAGTTGTGAAAACACAGTGGATTAAAGTGTAACAGCATTGTGAACACCCTTCAGATATTTTCCACAGAACAAAGTCAACAAGGTCATAACGGACAATAGTGATACATATGCCAGCTCCTCTGGTGCCCTTTCAAACCCAATGTGTCACTGTCCTTCTACATGTCTTCCAGTCACAATACATCTTTCAAGTCATGAAATAAATCAAAGCTACAAATGTACTATGAGAAACCTACTCAGCACTATAATTTAACAAATGATTTACCTCACTTGCCCCCAAGATAGTGAAGCACCTTATTGCAGCACTGCTCAATGGACTGGTCCGAGAGCCAGTGAGTCAGTCAATAATGATCCCTATTTAAAAAACCCTCAGTGCACTGAAAGGGCCCAATCAATTACCATCCGATCAAAAATCTAATCTTCTACAGGATAATAGTATATAGCAATATTTTTTTTCTGCTGTTCCTTTTATGCTGAACTTAGGAGAACCTGGCTGGCCCCTGTATGTCGTATTTTATCTTTTAATTGTCCACTGGAAGCAATACGTATATTTAAATCAGATACTACAAGCTGGCTAGTATTTGCTGTCTCGAGGTTTTTAATGTTTGCATGGTGGAAAAGGCTAAAAATGAGCAAACATGTTCTTGTGATATAACTTTAATTAGGTTAAGTGGTATTTCTCAGACGCATGTACATCGATTTAAAAAAACAAAAAACAAGAATCTAGTAGCCTGTTTTACTGTTTTGTAAACATTTTTTATGGTTTTTATATGGATGCACATTTTATTATTGTTTTTAATGATAATGTATTGTATTTGAAATGTGAATGATCATATTTTTGATCGATTGAATAAATATATATAGCAATATGACCATAGCTGCAGAAATATACAAACCAGCCCAGACTATTCTATGGCCATGTTCTGGATTCAAACTCACAAGAGCTACCAACACAACACAAGCCAAAATAAGGACGCCGATTTTGTGCATTGAGTAACTTCCTGCAGTCACAGGTCAGCGTTAGTGTATGACATAAAAGGCCACCACATCATACTTGATTGCCTGTGAGAATTGATGTGAGGCCCTGTTTTATCCCTATTCTAGTTAGCTGTAAAGCAGAATTGCCACATATGAATCATCCAGTCATGGTGTCCTGATGATTGTATGTCACTCTATTGAGGTCAACAACATCCATCTACAAAAATATTGCATCCACTACATTGCCTAACACTATGTTTTCAAGATAATTCTATACCTTAGAAATATAGTAGTAAATGATGGAGTACAAACATTATTTTTGTCATGTGATATATCGGATGTAATATAGCGACCCGCCACCATCTTCTTAATTGCCCAAAGAGATCTGTCCCCCCACTCCTTTTTCGCATTTTCTATTATTTTTATCAGCCCCTCGCACTATTTGTCTAATGACAAGAGGCCATTATCAAACTTCAGTTAATAGGCAGACATGACAGCCACAAAATGCATTGAATGCCCAAATGGCATCTATTACTGGACGGAGGAAATGTATCCCTTCCTCAAATTATCATATTTTGGTATGCATGTTTACATACACACATACACTTATCAGAAACAGAGTTTCTGCTATTAGGTACCAGAGCCTTGCAGTTGTATTTCTGAGAGTCTAAGTCATTTTGTTTGGGCACAACCCGCAAATTCAAACAGTAAGACTTTGCTTATTGTATCTGAGTGCGACCTCTCCTCTCTCCCAAATTAAAGCTTTAGTCACCTGTACCAATTCCCACCTGTTCAAGTTGAAAAAGACCATTCCCTTCTAGAAAACAAGAACTTAATTTTATTCCCAGTACTAGCATGCCTGGATTCAATGTCATGTCTACACTAGTCTCCTTATGCTAACAGGCTACAAAGAACACTCCACCAGACAGACTGAAAGTTATGAGCACACTAGAGCCACACTGAAGTCACCCACTGGCTCTTGGTGGAATACGGATTAACCACCGAGTTGTTCATACACGAGCTAATATGCAGGCAAGCAAAGTTAGAGTAACTAGCACCCACGAACGCTGTGTTTACACGTGGACTATGCTTTTGAGTGATTTGTTCTCCTAACCATTTTGAAATTAAATATTGAATGGACTCAGAGGTTCATAATGCCTGTAGAGGCCACAAAAATAAATTGCAGCTAACAATAATAGTACTTGACTGACTGCTTTGGACTGAACATATATGTGATCAGGGAACACATTTACATTGGTGTTGGGAGAAGGTTGAATGACCTTCTCTCTCCACTTAATGGTTCCACCAAAGTGACACATTCAATGATGGAGCACATGCTAAATTTAACACATGTGGTACAGAAGATTGCCAGACCTAACACCATGGTTGGTTTGCTCATAGGCAAATCCACAATAACTGAACACAGTGCCAATAGAAAGTGTTTATACGAGTTATAGGGGGAAGATTGCAATAACAACACCCTTGTTGAGACTGCCAGAGTACGGAAACCCATAACCTGCAGATGACATTCTACATCCAGAGATATCCAACAACACTTAGAGACTGTGATAATAGCAAACATGGGCTTTATAAAAATTTTTTAGCACTATGTAAGTCATGTTGCAGAGTAAAAAATTGAATAGAAAAGTTAAGTAACAGCTATAGCTCGCCTTATTTTAGGATCAGCATATCATAGAAACATAGGTAATCTCAATTCCATCTGAAACATACCCAGAAGAAAACATATGAGCATTTTTCTATCAAAATATTGTGTTATAAGGTGATAAAAGGATAGTTTAAAAATTGGTCAGTCAATAAGGGTATCCGAAAGCTACAATTCAATTAGTTGAAATGATAGATTTTGTAAGGCGGGCACATTGTACTGTACCACTGAGCTTTATGGTTGTAAAATGCTTCTTTTCAGAATAGGTCAGAAAAAAAGTGTATACATAGGCTACTGTCTTGCTACAGAGAAAGCATTGGTAAGTAAGCTAATATTTATTTATTCATTTGTCCTCATATCACCAGAAAAAGCGTCTGCTTTACCAGGGATCTGCTCCATATCAAAAAATCAACCCAAATGTCAGGATTAGTCCCCTTCTCCATTGCCTGGTCTAGATGTGCGATTTTAATGGCTACCTTGAACCAATCCTCCTCCTTTGGGGTGAGGGGTCCCTCCATTTTATACAGATTTCCCTTCGGGCAATCAGGATCAGATAGAATAACAACCCTCTATGTGGGCCCTTCAGCCACTCACTGATTACACCGTCTTCTCCAAATAGAACAAGAGCCATATTCAGAGTGAGCCCTCTGCCAAAGATACCCCTAAAGGCGATCTCAATTCCACTCCTGTAATCTCTCAGCTTCAAGCATTTGAAGAACATATGCAGATCGTTAGCTCTTATACAATCACATCTTGGGTACTTGGGGGGAGGAGTTGGAGCAAACGTTGCTATCTTAGCTGCAGTCCAATATAGATGATTTATAGTGAAGAAGTGATTCTTTTTCAAGTTAGCTGGCTTCATATGGTTGTAGAGGAGCCTCAAGGGGTAGTCCCAAACTGTCTTGATGTCACACTCCAGGGAAGCCTCATTCTATACTAAATGTGGTGGTGCACACTCCTTTTCGTCCGCCACCAAGAGCTTCTCATACCACTTAGAGACTTCCTTGTTCTTAAGATTAACATCTTGAAGAAGTAGTTCCAGTTCCCAGTCGCCACGGGCTTCCTTTCTGATGGCTATAAACCAGAAAGTAAGTTGGATAAACTTAAACCTGGAGAAGTCATTCCCGATCTTTGCTTTTAGAGCCTCCCAAGGATGCACCCCATCTGATGACATCAGGTCTGACCATTTTGTTATACCTGCCCTTCTAATTGGTATACTCAAGCTATCTTTTAAGCATAGTGGGGTCCCAGGAGATTCCCAGATTGGGGCTAGACCAGAATAGTAACCTAGACCCCACCTACTCCTAACCTTATACCACAAGCGAAGGGCCAACCTCAATATTTTTAAGCAGACTTTCTTGAAGTAGCTGGGGGCTCCGAATTCATATAAGAACCCATCCCCACCTCTCATCCTTACCATTTCACCGAAGAGCCTCCCCCAAGTAGAGTCATCTACCTTCCCAAGCAGCATCCAGATGTTTTTAAATTGAAAGGCTACACAGTTCCAATTAAAACCCCTCTTTATTAAGCCTACGTCTACGTTTTTTCCATGCCAACCTTGCACCCTTATAGGCCCATATAAAGCTTACGATCTTCCCCTGTATTTTATCGATACCTAACTTAGGCAAACCGAGGGGGGATGGCATTGAAGAGGTAGGTTAATTTGGGGAGTATAGCCATTTTGAATAGATCGACCCTTCCAAAAATGGTTAGAGGGAGTTTTTCCACCTTGCACCTATTTCTCTTGCTACCCTATCTAGATTAATCTGTGGGATCTTATCTATCTCCTTGACAATTATAATACCCAGATACTTAAAATCGTGGCTAAAATTTCCATCCCAGTCTTTGATGTTCCAGCACATCACCTCGGTTTTTGATGAGTTGGCTGAGTATCCTGATAAGGACCCAAATTCCTCTAAAAGATATTCAACTCTCGGAATTGCAGCGAACAGGTCGGCCGTATACAACAGCAGATCGTCCACATAAAGTGCGACCTTGTTGCTGTAGGATTGAGATCTAAAGGGAGTTACAGAGACATCAGATCTCAACATCTGGGCCAGTGGCTCTATATATATATCAAATAACAAAGGTGAGAGGGGACAGCCGACGCACCCTTGTAACTCTTTTTTTTAGAGTATATAGAAAAGTGGGTCCAAAGCCCATTGTTCTCATCACCTCCCACAGGTACTCCAAGCACACTCTGTCAAATGCCTTGGCCACGTCAAGGGCCACCACGGCCAAGGGCTCAACACATTCAGTGGCAAGATCTATAGTACAGATGAGCTGCTGGGTCTGCTCCTGGATATACCTCTTGGGGAGGAAACCCTTCTAGTCAGATTGTATTAGTTGTGGAGCGAGTTGGGCCAATCTCCCTGCTAAAATGCTCATAAAGATCTTATAGTTCGCATTCAACAGGGAGATTGATCTATAGGAATTGTCTCTCTAGGGATCTTTAGAGGGTTTCAGGATGAGTACAATCGTTGCCTCCATCCAGGACCTAGGAACTTGGCCCTCTGGTTGAAAGATCAAATTGAACAGAGTTTCCAGGATCAGGACCAGCTCCTCTATCAAGTGTTTATACAACTCATTGGGAAGTGCATCCGTGCCTGCCGCTTTGCCTCTCTTACTTTTACCAAGATTTAGGTGAATCTCTTCCCTTGTTATTGGAGCATCTAGGAGTTCATCGGTATATGATGTTAGACTTGGTAGGGGTATCTCCCTTAGCCAGGCTTTGAGGGCCTCCGGATTCGGGATATTTTCTTCCTTATTTAACGCAGGGAATAGTGAGATTAAACAGGTTTGCATATCCTCCATTTTATTGGAGATATCCCCATTTTCATTTACAACTAGTTGGTTTATAAAGTTCCTAGACCGATCTACTCTAGCCTTCCAGGGCAGCAACGCACCGGATTTTCCACCATACTCAAAATTCTGCATTGATTCTGCATCCCATTGTGCTTTACACTTCTGGTCTAACTTGACCCTATAGTCGTGACGTGCCTCGTTTAACAATTTCTGCAGCTGTGACTTCACTTCAACCATTTACTGGATTCATCCGGGAGAGATCTGCCTCTAGTGAGCCTACTTTGTCCTCCATTTTATTTAAATTTGAGATTCCGCTCTATTTTTGGCACATATAAGACTGTGTAAAGTGCCCCTTATATAGGCTTTAAAAGCATCCCATACAATGCCTAGGGAAGTAGACCCAATATTAGCTGCAAATGAGTCAACACATGCTTGCTTAAGTGCTTCTGCTATCTCTGGATCAGTCAGCAATACTCTCTTTAGAGTCCATCTTGGTCATGATGGTCGACTACAGCCTACTAGAGAGATGCTGATCGCAGCATGTTCTGAAATATGACTTGGGTGAATATTAATAGATGTTATGGATTCTGAAAAAGATCTATCTGCTAACAAATAGTCTATTCTTGAGAAGTGTCCGTGTTTTTTACTCTGGAAGGTAAATCTATGAGTACTACCCTTCTTAGCCCTCCATACATCTAAAAGTGCCAGATCATGCGTCATATTATTTAAGACCTGACGAACTCAAGGAGCACCCACATGTTGAATCTGATTCGATCTATCAAGCAGGGGATCAAGCAGAACGTTAACATCCCCTTCAATTATCAAAGGAGCAGTGACTTCCATCAGGTTCCATTGTAGATTAGATAAGTAAGTAGGATCATCAACATTTGGGCCATAAAAGGATGAGCAGGACAGCTCCGTCCCTCCGAAGTCTAGGAGAGCGATAAGCCACCTCCCTGTTTTATCTGTCTTGAAAGATTTTACAACACAGCCTGCCCCTCGTTTAATCAGGATAGCTACCCCCTTGCAGTGAACTGTCTGCTCTGAAGCATAAAAGGATTCTATCCAAAGATACCGTGGAAAAGTAGCTCGACTCTCCGAGATATCCAGGTGAGTCTCCTGGATCAAGCATATTTGTGCAAGTAAGCTAATTTTAATTTACGCGAAAGATGAAGGAATCAAAACTGAAACACAGAATACAATTTGTTGAGATATTAATGAATTCAAACATGCAGGGACCCTGTACACTACTTTCCTACTTTTTAGCTAGGTTTGGGCTGTAGAAATACCACATACATACATTAATACCTTACCAAATTAAGTGCTATTCAAATTCCAAAGTATGTATGTCATTATTCATGGCTAAGAGGGACACACCTAGAGGAGCCTCCAGCACTTGGATCTTCAAATAAATCACCCACACATATTTTGCATCAAGAGATGTGTGAGGTTGTTTGAATATCAAAAATATTCAAGATGAGACATACATTTGAATTGAGCCATCGAAATAAGGTAATTTGCAGCTTTGTAGTGCTATATTTTCTTTATGCGCAAGATAGATGCATAACTCTCTTGCGATGAATACTGGATATATTTTTGAAAATTATAAAGCCCCATTTAGTATATATTGATAATATACCCATTTAAAACTTAGTGTTATTTGCTCGAGAATATATCCACTTGCATTTTAGCTAGCTGTGCTTACATGGCGCAGTTGATATTATACAGCAGTTACCGTCGACTCAAGCCACCTCTCCGTCACCAAAACCATGAGGGGCAGATATTCACCACTTTTTCGCGCAGTGCAGCAGCCACAAATGCTGTGCTCACTGGCATAACGAAACTAGAGGGGGGCCCCCCTGCGAGGTACGTGGAGGGGCCGCCTCTGGACACAATCAGGACCTCTCCGACCACATTACTGGGCTGAGGGCGCCCCTTGGAGCTTGCGGATCCCCCACACCGTGGGGGCTACGGGGGCCTGTGTTACGCCACTGGCTGTGCTGCGTGAAAAGGAGAGAGGAGGAGAGCACCAAATTTACTGAAATAATGCTCTCTTCTCCCCTTTCCCAAGTGCCGGTGCTAAAATCAGCTGCCGTGCGCCACGTAGACACCATTGCGCCATGGTGCAAGGGTGTCTCCATGAGTGTAGCATAGGTTTTGTACTGGAAGGGTACAAAATACTATGCATAGAATTACTTAAACTATTTTCCCTCTCTATATGTGTGCTGTACAGTGCAGCACACGTACAAAGTCGGAAAAGGAAGGAGAAATCAAAGCATTAGACCTTCCTTGCAACTACTTCAAAGGAGCACAGTTCTCCGATGCTAAACCCTGTCTACTTTATTTAGTAGATTAAGTTTAGGGTCAGAATCCTTGGGGAGGTACATCGGAAAGCCAATACTCCACCCATAATACGCCCCCTTGGCGCTAAGTAATGTAAAGCAGTGCTATGTGCTGCTTTGCGTTACTATCACGTTATTTCCAGTGCTAAACAAGTTTAGCGCTGGAAAGTAAATAAAAAAAAAATATTTGCGCTGATTTGGTGACGCAAACACTGCGTAAATTAAGTACATCCCCCCTTGAGTTTTTTCTTGTACTTTTTACTTCATATTTGATTTGGCAGATTTTCCTTTCGTTCAGTAGTCCTTCTTAATTGCTGTTATTTCTGGAAGCACTACAGTTCCCTCTCACACCGTCAGCATGCCTTTTCTATTCTTTTCTTTCTCAGGGCGAGGAGGGTGAGCCAGGTTTACCTGGTGCAGCGGGCCTCCCCGGACCTGTGGGCGCGAAGGTAACGCTAACGCTGACCCTGCTGCGCTACCGTAGCTATTCTTTGCCTCTGCCTGCCTTGCTCTGCATGCTCCCTAGAGTGAGTTCCTTTTATAGATTGCATACCGCTGGACGGCTGCTCGCTTTGTACATGTGTCCATGCATACTTGGGACGCCTTCGCTTCTAGTATAATTTACGCTCACAAATTCTTTTCTCGTTTCGTGTGCAGTCACCGGCGACGTGCATGCCGTGGGTTCCGATTTCGTTTGCTTATTGTATGCGCATGTCTATCGTGAATGCCTTGCGTAAAATATGCGCGATTTGTACACAATGAAGAGAGTATCGAAACACCTTCTTTCTTATAATTTCACGCTTCCAACAGAGGGTGTTCTAGCTTGTGTCAAATGTGAATCTTTAATGAGTTTGCAAGCTTCATTATTTTGAATAGAGTTCACTTTTCCTTATGTGCTCTGTGCACGTCAGCGAATACGATAGCTGTATTTCCCAAAGCATTACTCCAAATGGACAAAAATGGCGGCGCTCTTTGGCTCGCATTGCTAGCTTTCTTCGGAACCAGTGCCGAAGCTGTCCCATTAAAGGCAACACAGAACTGCAAACAAGTGCCGCTGCTCACTATTGGAGAGGAGATTCATTAACTCCTGCATTCAGACCATACAAATAGACATTTAAAGTGCTCTGCCAACGCACCTGTCACTAACCTCAAATCCAAGACACAAATTCCATCAATTTTTAAGGACCATCTAGGTATTGGCGAACGCCAACTACCTACATTAATATCTTCAGAAAGGGTTGCACTACCGTCTATGCTAATATCTTGGATGTGCATGTTGCTAATGAAATATAGTTTGCTGGACTAGTAGGCGACTGAAGTTTAAGATACTGCTGACATGAAGCGTTGCAAAAAGTAGTGGCTTGCAGTGCCAGGTCCCGATTAAAAGACACTTACCAGGCCTTCGCTGCCCACTTCTACGGCTCCTAGAAGAATGCAGCAGATTGGGTGGGTCATTAAAAGAGTGAGCTGGACTGATTGGTTCTGACAGCAACAGCTGATCTGGGGCTGTGCTGAGCTGCTACGCCAGGTGCAATGTTAATGCTTCCTCTTGGCTCAAAGTGCCATTCCTGAATGTTGCGCCAAGGGGACGTTGATAAATGTATCACACATATCCCACTCCGGATCTACAGTTACGTCTGCATGCTACATGTAAGCCATTTTGGAAATGGTCGTGCAAGCGCACTGCTCGAAGGCATGTATGGGCCTGTTTAACTTCCATACCATCATACGTGCATACATGCACCCTCGCCCACCATGTGCTGGAATTCTACATCATAATCCAAAAGGTGCACAGCTCATTTCATCCGTCTCATATCACATTGATACATTTTCTTGTGAAACCAAGAATATGATGCTTTCAATATATTTAAAGCTTGAAAGGAAAATCTCATAAAACAAAACTTGTTAATCTATATGTTGCTCCACGTGGTTGTGGCCAGAATATTCACCAATTCTTAATTTTTAGGGAAATCTAGATGAGAACGAGTTCTCAAAGGGTGAATAAAGAGAGTGAATACATGTGCTACTGTACTTTCTATTAGCTGAAACAAGGGTTATCCACTTGTGGAACTCCGTTTACAACACCATTCTCATTGTCCTTTTTCTATTGTCACTTATTTGCACTGTTAAGTAGATCTTAATCTGTGATGCCGGAAAATCGTCTATCCCTTAAGCAAGGAGATGTGTGTTCCCCGAAATGTGTAGGTCGTCTTTGCTGCAGCTCATTCAAATTTGACCTGCAAAGATCACACCGGCTTGTGATTTTCGCGTTTTGAACATTTGTGAAGATGGTGTGTGTGTATATATATATATATATATATATATATATATATATATATATATATATATATATATATTCGCCAAACTTTCGCTTCTTACTGGATACCTAAGGCCCATAGACAGCTGGTGCGTGATGCCGGCGAAGCCTCCGGCCGTATGAATCCCACAGTCACAGAACAGATGACACGCACTCTCAGGAGATAACGCCAAGTTACAGGTTTAATCGGTTAAACCTGTAACTTGGCGTTATCTCCTGAGAGTGCGTGTCATCTGTTCTGTGACTGTGGGATATATATATATATATATATATATATATATATATATATATATATATATATATATATATATATATATATATATATAGGGAGAGAGAGAGAGAGATAGATATATATAGATAGATATATACACATTATATATATACACACACGCACGCACACACACACACACACATATATATTTATATTTATATATATATATATATATATTCAGTGAAAAAACCATAGGTTTCACACATCTTATAGTTAGCTGGAAATTTTACTGATAGAAAACCAATGAAATTCCCCCGTTATAGTTAGTGCAGGCAACTATAACTCACGCGACCGCAATCCTCTGCTGATGACATATGTGTCTTTATGAAAAAAAAATATTTGTAATATATGTATAGCTAAAATTTAATGGAAGAAGACATGGGCAAATAAGTGTCTAAATACAGTATTAGCATCAGCAGAAGATTGCGGTCGCGTGAGTTATAGTTCCCTGCACTAACTATAACGGGGGAATTTCATTGGTTTTTTATCAGTAAAATTTCCAGCTAACTATAACATGTGTGAAACCTATGGTTTTTTCACTGAATTTGCAAGGTTTTTTAAATGCTAATTCCTAACTATAACGTGTGTGAAACCTATGGTTTTTTCAGTGAATTTGTACGTTTTTTTAAATGCTAAGTTACTTTACGCCATTCGTGGCGTGCGCGCCCACTTAACGCAGTTCGTTCCGTGCGCGCACGGTGCGCTTCGCGCACCGTGCACGCACAGTGAGCACGCGGTGCGCTTCACGCGCCCACTTTACGCAGTTAGTGCCGTGCACGCACGGTGGGCACGCGGTGCGCTATGCGCACCGCGTGCCCACGTTACACTAGATGGGCCATGTACGCACGCTGCGCTTCGCGCACAGTGCGCACATGGAGGACATATGATGCGCTTCGTTGTGAAAGGTAATATTTTAATTTTTCATATTGTTGTTATGCTATGCACAAATGGTGCCCTTCGGGCACCATTTGCACATGGGGTGGGGAGAGTATGGATATTTATTTTTTTAAAATTAAATTTAACCGTACAAGTACGGTAAACGTAATCGGCGAAATTATCAAAAAAATTAAAATTCCGTTTTTGGCCTTAGAGGGAACTTTGAGGACTCCCTCAACATGGCTAGGTGCTTAGGACCTGTCTAAACAGCCCCTTTACATGTTTTTGGCCTTTGTTTTTTAACCCCCTCTCAGACTGCGAGAGAGAAAATGGCGGCCGCCGCTTCCTGGTTTCCACCGATTCGAATGTTTACTAAGATCTAACAGCCAATCAGAATCGCGCTCGCGCACGGCGGCGTGCGCATACGGTAAGCGCACCGTAAGCGCACCGTAAGCTGGCTCAGATATATATATTGATTTAAAGGCTATTTTCTCAGAATCTACTAAACAGATTTACACCAAACCTACAAAAGGCACTTCCTTGACCTGTAGACTACCTCTCTGCCAAATTTCAAGGAACTCTGTTCAGCCGTTCGGGCTGTAGCTGTGTCTAAAGGTCCTATGGAAAAATGCATGGGAAAAATGCGTTTTGGGACCCCCCTTTTATCTCAGCCCCCGCTTGACGAATCCCCCCGAGACTTTCAGGGTAGGAGCGGAGCGTAGCGCCCCATTAGTTGTGACAATTTCGCGAGGATTCGTCGACCGGCGCCAAAGTTATTCCAAATAGAATGTTGCGGTTTTCCTATGGAAACAGGGTCCTAACTATAACTACCTACTGGCGACCGCCAGTAGGTAATATATATATATATATATATATATAGTTCAAGACTGATCCAGTTACTCAGGAAGTATTTATAAGTTCAGCTAGTAGGGGGGCACATATTGACTCATCCCCTAGAGCAGATGGGATGTGCTCTAGAGTAGTGAGAGGACGCTCTCGTCTTAGTGATGGTGTTGATCATGTCAGGTTCTATAACTATTTCTGTAAGTACAGGGGTGATGGGTCCCGATCCCTTACTATCCGTTGGATATTGAGCAAATATTTATTGTTGTGTTACTTGTCCTGGACAGGGGGATACCCCTAACCCCCTAACCCCCTAAACTTTAGCAAGTTCCAAGGTGGGTGTCAGGGCAAGTAGAAGTAATCGTAACATTTCAGGAATAATTCCAATAGGCTGGATTCATTGTGAGAAAGGATTTTATGGGGGTTGTAACTCATTAAAGGAGAACTGAGTGGATGTGCAAGAAAGTAACAGACAGCCAACACGTGTTTCGCCCCATTACATGGCCATCCGGCCTGGGGCTTCCTCAGGGCGTGTATTTAGATTTGAAAGATATATTCCTCGTGGACAATGTAAGTCCTTGTTCACTCGTGAAAGTCTCGGAGTAATGCGCGCTTTTCCCAAAATTTCTATGAAACGCTTCATAGAAATTTTTGGACCAGCGCGCATTACGCCAAGACTTTCACGAGTGAACAAGGACTTTCATTGTCCACGAGGAATATATCTTTCAAATCTAAATACACACCCTGAGGAAGCCCCAGGCCGGATGGCCTTGTAATGGGGCGAAACACGTGTTGGCTGTCTGTTACTTTCTTGCACACCCACTCAGTTCTCCATTAATGAGTGACAACCCCATAAAAACCTTTCTCACAATGAATCCAGCCTATTTGAATTACTCCTGAAATATTACGATTACTTCTACTTGCCAAGGTTCTATAACTATGTTAGAAGTGGATCAGAAGGTTTTTTATTTTTATTTTAAGGTTTAATCATTAAGGTCCTTTGGTGGGAGGACTAGGGAGAGCTCACTCTTTTCAACTTTTTTAATGAGATGAAGAAATCCTCAGTTTTTTCTAGTAGTCTGACAAGTTTCTCTGCATCTGCATTGTGGATTGTTTATTGATCACAAAAAATAATTTCGGCTGGTTCTTTGCTAGTTTGATTTCTGCTTCTACGAATGCAGATTTGGCTTAAAAAAGGAGTTTATTGTAGTTATTTACTTTTCTGCTGTAGTAATGTTTTGGTGTTTTTAAGGGGTTTTAGCAAAGTTTTCCTTTTTTGATCGAGTTCTTTTGATAACAATCAGGATACCTTTTTCAATTTTGTCTTTTAACGGTGTTTGGCACCATCTTGTCTCTGAGTAATGGCTTATCAGATCTATCATCTCATGAGTTGTAGTTGATCTCGTGTAATGCATAGGCAGCGTGCACGAGTGAATGGCTTTCTCAAGGTTCTTGAGATTCCTGAACCCAGTGTATAGGTCTTTTTGGCTTTTCTCGGAAGGCAATTTTCGTGGAAGTAAATAACAATGTGGTCAGGGCTGGACTGGGATCCAAAACCGGCCCTGGCAAAGTGCTCGGCCGCCCCTCCCTCGGGGGGTTTGGGGGTGCCGCCGAGCTCTTTGCCAGGGCCGGTTTTCGGCCGATTTTGTTACAGGGCCGATTTTGCAGCTATGCTGCAAAAACGGCCCTGTAACAAAAACGGACCCCGGGGGCACAAAACCGCCCCCCACCCATGCGGCACACTGGGGGATTGCCCGGTGCCCGCTACAGCCAGTCCGGCCCTGACTGCGGTCAGACCAATCTAAGGGTATTATGGAGTCTATTTGTATGGGGCCCTTTTGTTTGCAATCAGTAGATCGAATGTGGATGGATTTGTGAGCTTAGGAGTTGTGTCGAGTTGGCTAAGGTTGATATTATCCAAGAGTGAGGTTACAAGGACACTGCAGAGTTGTTCGGGTCACCCAAGATAGTTGAATAATGCTTAACAATAAGCAAGCTGTGTGTGTCCACAACAGTTCTCTCAGCTACTCCACCATATAGATGACCTTGTTGAATTTCCAGGTCCCTGGCTACAGTCCATCAAGGCAAGTACCATTCATCTGTATAGGATGCCCTAGTCCATTCTTGTTGGATTCGGGCTATTCTATTTATCATGCAGCACCTGCCAAACTTCTGGATAGGCTACAGCTTGAAGAGAAAGTTGCTGCACCACTGCTCATATACCATTATCAAATGACTCCTATCCTGAGTTCTCTTCACTTGCTTCCTGTGTTTGGCAGAGTTCTTTTAATAATCAGTGATTATTAGGCAATATATCAGTCTTCTCCAGATTTATTGCTGGCAGGTTCAGGTGATGCAGACCCAATGTGATCACTCTGCTCAGCACATCCAGTGCTTCTTAGAGTCCCCCAAACCAGGTCTGCTTCCTTTAGTGACAACAGCTTTTTGGTTACAACTACCAAGACGTGTAACTTTCACCCACAGCAATCTGGCTTTCTGATCAGTAGCCTTTTTGAATTGTAGATCTCTTCTACAGACAGCTTTTAGATGTCTGTTGTTAAGACTATTGTGGACAATACCAATATTTACAGTGGGTTTTAAGTCAGCCTGCTACTTACCATAGGTTGGCTTTCTCTACAATTTCATTTGCTTGCCTTTTATTTAATGGCTTTCCTTCCTTTAATGGCTTTCCTTCCTTTTTCTTATGCATGGTTTCCCCTGGAGCAAAGCTTCTTTACCATCCTGTTGGATGACTTGTATCCTTCAACTGCTTATATTCAAGGACCAACTTTTTAGGTCTCGCCTGACCCAGTGCATGCGCTGGTCTGGCGAGACTTATTGAGAGGGCTCCAAAAAGTGCTACCAGGCCAGCCTAGACCTACAGTGCATGTGCGCGGGCGCGCGCGCCGCACTTAACCACAATTACTTTCACTTTTGCGGCTGCATGGCCGCTGTGATGTTTGATCACGATCACTTTCACTTTCGCGGCCGCGAAGCATAGCCAATAGGTCTCGATTTTGGGACCTTATAAGTATTTAGTTATGCAACTGTTGCATGGCTACATACTGATAAGGTCCCAAAGGCGAGACCTATTGGCTATGCCAATGCTTGTTTCTTTTTCTCTCGGCACTCCATGGGAGTTAATATGTTGCCTTGCTCCCTCTCTTGGGTGCGGCTTCCCCTCCGAAATCCTCACACTCCTCCACCTCTCTGTTCATCTGTTGTTTTACATACACCTCCTGTTCCCTCCCCCATGCTCTCCGTGTTCTGCCCCCCCCCCCCCCCCAGCTAGTCTGCTGCTTCTCCCAGCCCTCCCTTTCCTGCTTGGGTTTCCTCATGTTTTTCCTTTCATTTTTTTGTATTTCACCACACTCAGCTCCTTGGATTCTCCCCCTCTGCACCCTACTTGTACTCCACTTCCACCTGCTCCGATGTTGCCCCAGTGCACGCTTTGTTTTAAAAAAAAAAAAAAATCTTTTTGGGAGGGCCAGGAGCTGCTTCCGTGTCAATCCTTCATAGCAAAAATGTGCTTTGGCACACTTTTTTATTTTCAATGCCGTTCCAACATGGTGTCTGCAATACTGGAACAGGCCATCTTGTAAAGGTAAATAAAATAGAAACCTCATCATGCTGCCTGAGCGCAAATGCTTGATGATGCAGGCACATGCATGCACGGTGATGCTGGAGTCACTGTAGTATCATGATATCTATATGATACATATATGTGCTCAAGGTTGGCAAAAAGCATTCCAAAACCAATAGGTCTGCATTGCAGCCAAAAGATGACATTTATTTGCTTTGCCAATGCCTAATATAGTTCAAGTCTTGTAGCCTATTTTAACTAAATCAGTTTATTGGCTCCCTTTTTATCAACTAATCCTAGTTTAGGTATTACTGTGCAGCACCAAGAAGCTCAGCCATAGAATGAGCACTTTACTCGTAAACATACCTTACAATTTAGACAGGAAGTCCTGGGTTTACTCCAAAGATGACCCACTTCAACCACAGATAATGCGACAAATACAAAATCAATAGGAACCTGGCCGTTTTTGTCACAGGGCCTTAAACACTTAGGCCCTCAGTATGTAATTCTGGTTAAGCTTCATAAATGAAGAATGTTTGTTTCTGTGGCCTTCAGTTTGTGAAACGAGTGCCTGTTTTCATTATTTATCTCTGCAGTTTTCTATAGCACTATCTGTCCTCAGACAAGGATGCTACAATGATGCACAAGGGCTAGAATGCAAAGGAGTGACACAGCGATAAATACATTACAGTGCCTTTCAATCTCTCTCTAAAACCTTTTCAAAAGCTTCAAGTTTACATGAAATACTCAAACAAAATAACCTCTAATACTTGTAGAAGGTGGTGAAAGTGTACACCCCTGCTTCAAATACTGGGGGTGGCATTTCAGACTTTAGAGGCACTTTCCAAGAAAGATTGTTAAAGGGTTCTTTTCTTTCTAAAGCTGGGAGATCTGAGTAGCAGCAAACAAAATGTTAATTACACTGCTTAATTCGCGGAATTTTGGGAATTTCGTGTTTTCTTGTTAAGCGAAACTCCAGGAATTACACCATCACTCCAGTTCCATAATTACGTCATTGATTGCGGTAAGAATATAGCACGAGAACATCATGAACAAACAGATTGTGAGGAGCTGTTGTTCGCAGCAATTAGACTTGTCATGCACTAAATGATGAATTTGTATTTCATGTAATTAGGCATAGTTTCCCATAATTTCCCCAATTATTTTCAAAATTTTATGTAATTTTCCAGAAATCAAATTTAATGATTTTTGCACACCCTTAGTTCTGAGGTATTTTGCATTCTTACTATTTAGTAAATGTTCTTTCCCTGAGATGGTCAGCTTGCACAACTGTTTGAGGGTATTTAGCTGAACTACTTTGTAGAGCAGGGAGTCTTGAAGATGGATCCACCACACTTGGGAACAACTTTAATGTGGACAGGATTGGTGTATTGTGGTTGCATCTGCAGGCGGCAGCAATTCACCTCACTGCAGCATGTACAATAGTTTTAACCTCTTCGATGCCGATGACGGAACGGTTCCGTCATGCACGCCGGTTGGGCTGTGCTTATGACGGAACCGTTCCGTCATGGCCCCGCCCGCGCTCAGATCTTTCAGCACTGCGCGGGAATCCGCGCAGCGCTGAAGAGGTTAAGGGGGCTTGTCTAATTTTTTTTTTCAACTAGTGAGTGAAGAGTTCTGTAGTTTAATCCTAATGTTAAAAGGGTGTGAACCACTGATGTGAAAACTGGTTCAAGGATAAAGTAGTGCATAATTATCACTAGCATGCAAAGGTGAAAATGTGTCCCTTTGACACTCTTTATCCTCAAGTCGAGGTGGTGAGTACAGTTAGGGGGCTGCCACTGGTGTTTCAAAGCTTAAGACTATTTCATTCTATTTGGATAGCACAATTGTTAATTTTCCAAACTTGTCTTTCAAACGTTGCTATAGCGAGCGGTCAAGGAGCTGGTATTCTTGATTATTTTAGGGGAGAGACCTAAGGTGATGAGGTACTCCAGACATTTGTGGACAGTGGGATGCCAGGGGAGAAGGAGAGGTGAAGGAATTCAAACTCATTACGTCTGAGGTTGAGGCAGCATTGTGCCATCCAGACTGTAGGCCAAAAAGTGCTGTCACCTTGAAATGTAATTGTATATATCTGAGTGTCACCAGCATATTGGTACTGTAAAACACACACCACCAATCACTACTAATGGTTAGTTATACAAGTTGTAGAAGACTAGAATGGAGCCTTTTGAGACCCAAAATGGGATGTATGATGGGGGGTCATGGGTCATCTAGTTTTGATGCTTTGGCAGTCCATTTTCTGGTGGGCAGCTGTCCATATCACACAAAGCCACCATTGATATTGCACAGATTGGAAGCCTTTGCTGTCAGTTTCTTCAAACATGTCAAGGACACAGCTAGCAGGAAACTGAACCACGTTTGCATTGCCGTGAGTGGGTTTGATGGTAAATGATGGTCAAGCAGAGGAAGCTTATCACGTCTTTTTCTAATCCGAACATATTTTTCAGACAACACAATCAATCTGATCCTTTGTGGTGCAATATCAATGTGTTTTCTCACTGCTGAGGTTGGCAACACTCTTAACGTTCTATTCATGGCAAAAGTCAAGGGTATACACTCATCCATTGTTGAAATAAAGACTGACATTACATGCCATCTGTTTAGCTTATGGACTAATCACAAACAGTGCTTCATGCTACTCTTTCATCAATGCTTGGCTTGATTATACAACATGTAAACCAATGGAACAAAGCTAGTCAACCTCACAATCCAATCAGGGACGGACTTGCAGATTTTTAAGCACTAAATAAGGCACCATTTGTAAAGAAATTCACACTCGATCCGGGCATCTTGAAGCAACTATCACCCGACAGCAGAAGAGAGCAATGGTAGAGCATGCCCAAAACTATATTTCAACCAAGACACGGTGGATAATTTTTTTGTATGTACACGTGTATGTTTGAATAGCTAATGTAACTCTTTGGCTCAGAGAAGAAATCACAAAACTACTGATAACAAGAATCTCGCTTGATTGTGAACGCGAGATACAACTAAGAATATCTTAAGCCAACATTATAATTTCCTTAATCTCTAATGGAGACATGATTTTTTGTTGTACACGGTGCACTATAAGTTGTAGGAAGAAAAAGTCTTTATCAGACTATGGGATGGACTAGGCTAATCTATTTGGGGGGATACCGTTTATTAGCGCTCAACAACTTAATTCACAAAGGTTTTGTGGTCTTTTTAGAACCACAAAAAAATAGATTTTATGGCCATAATTCCCAAAAACTAATTTAGAATCAATATGTACAACAAAGTCTGCTTCCTACTGCAGAAGAACCACACGATCCTTGGGAAATGAAGGAAAAATTGATTATTCCAGGAACTAGTCGTAAATGTTGGAAAACCCACAAGATTACAATAGCTTAAAATAGACTCCAAAAATAGTCTCAGTTACGTTTCCCACAGTATTTATATGTGTCTGTGTAAAGAGAGTGAGAAAGTACCACAAACACCTCAATAGGTTGAAAGGTGTAGGGAACTGTTTACTCCTGAAAGAAATATATTTTCTAAGTAGAGAAAAATGACAAAAAGTCAGATGTTTGAATTCCCATTCCAGCCATATTTACATGCAATTTGTCCTCACTGTGGATAATCCAGATAAGTACAGGGTAAATTAATTTCCACAAATTAAGAAATTATACACAAATCCAAGTGGAAATTAACACTTAGCACTCTTTCTTGAAGGATGCTGTGCCACAAGTGTAAGGGCTGATGTACAAATTGTGTAAACGTTTTGCATACCGCTCTGTGTAAGAACTCACTGTTCTCATTAGTATACTTACCAAATTGACTTTAAGCCAATTTGCATATGCAATTCAGTGCTGAATGTGTAGCACAGTGCCATATCCTAATCTTCATTTTTTATGAAAGCAGATATCACTGTTACTTGACTGTTCTGCTACATTGCAGGGAATGCT
This sequence comes from Triturus cristatus, assembly GCF_964204655.1. Taxonomy (NCBI): domain Eukaryota; kingdom Metazoa; phylum Chordata; class Amphibia; order Caudata; family Salamandridae; genus Triturus; species Triturus cristatus. Next base: position 210,581,680 of record NC_140580.1, on the reverse strand, counting down.
AGTGTGGGCAACTTTCCATTATTGTTTTACTGGACACTTTGCTCATGCAGAGACGGACACATTGCATGCATGGAGAAACTTTGTGCATGGATCACAAAATGTCTGTTGAGGAGAAAAGGGACTATGAGTCCTGTAGCACATTTTGGGGGTTTCATTCTCAGGGCGGCTCCTCCGCAATGACGGAGGAGTGTCGCCCCACTGCTCAGAACCAGCAGCTAAAAAATAAAATATTCCATTATCGTTCTATTTTTAAGCAGCTGGCTCAGCCATATGTGCAGGGAGGGCCGGGCCGGGGCATGAGAAGGGAGAGGAGGATTGCTATGTGCACGCTTTAAGTGAGCACGTGTGTTTGGCCGGGCCGTCTCAGGCCGACCAAAACACACATGCACATGTAGGTATCTCTAACCCGGCTGCATTTAACAGCTGGGCTGGAGAAACCCCACAGACTCCCTGACCTGAGCGGAGCATCTTTCCAGCCCACTCAGGCCAATCCCGGCACTGCTCTCCTAGCAGAAGAGCTGCACGGGGATTGGACAGGGAGTCTGTGACATAGGTCCAGTGCCTGTTGGGACCAGGAAGAACCAGCACAGAGGCGCAGCGCAGGAGGCTGCCGACAGCAGGTAAGTTTAACATTTTATTATTATTATAAAACTCCTCCCCTCGTGCTTCCCCTCCCGCGATCACTCCCCGCACCCCCTTCCCCTACCCAACCACTTTATTTATGTGGCGACCACCGCTGTTCATTCTAAATCCACCCTTCTCTACAATAGGCCATCTTAAAGATTTAAATTGGCCAAAGATTGAGTTTATCAAGTGTGATTACTATGACACTGGAATTGACTTCTAATCCCTTTATCGCCTCTTGGAGTAAGCCTTAACTGCCCGCTCTGGCTACGTTTGATTGGCAAGTTTAGGAAAATATAAATTCTGGTATCCATACGGAATGAAACAGTCTTAAGCTTTGAATCACCAATATCAATACCCTCCACACGTACTGCACAGTAACCACTTTCTACCACAGGACCCAAAGAAAAGAAGCGCTGTAAAAAAACCTTGACAGGATCCATAACAAGGTGGACAAGTCACTGGGGTGGGCAAACAACAGAGTTAACTGATAGCAAGGAAGTATATCTTAGCGATGGAACTAGAAGACTTGACATTTAATTCCAGTTTTACCATTTTACCTAAATATTCTTGAAATAAGCACTATTATAAATCTGGGCAAGGCCCTCGGCACAGTGATATTTCCCTCGCACCAGTAGTCTCTTGGCCTTGCTACCAGGATCACTGTCACCCCAGCAGTGGCCTAGTGGATGTGGAATAGGTAGAAACTGCGGAACAAGAAGGCATGGTCTCCCATTTGGCTAAATTGTGTGCTCTTGAGCAATTACGTTCAAACATATTCCACTGCTCCTTTTTTCGAGACAAGGAGTATTTAAAATCAAATAAAAAGTTGCTAGTAAGTGTGTAGTTAAAACACGGATTGGATATTACATGGGGAGGGGAGGAGGAGTCTAGTCTCTTGGTATATTCACCAAAATTCCATATGGTGGTAGATTTAAGGCCTTTGCAGTAGGTAGAAGTGTGCTGCTGTCTCAGGTCTATTACTTCAAGGAAGTGTTTGATCTTAAGCAAATCACACCCTGCCTCTGCCTACTAAGCTGACATTATGTGACCACTCTGAAACTGGCTTAGTGTAAGAAATAAACACCAAGGGCACCCACCCTGGGCAGGTCCCCATCATAGGTTTCATTCACGCATTCGGGGCTGTTTATCTAAAGGCGGATGTAATTGCATCTTGGTGGGTAAAAATGCTCCTGAAGTTGCATTGTGCAGGATATTTCCTCCTCATGAACTGGCAGTCACTGCTTGTACAGTTCATGAGGAGCTATAAGAGTAGATGTTGCTTGTCCTATGAGAGGATTAAAAGTGGCGGTAACACAGCACAAATGACATCCCGAATGCGTCTGTGCAGCAACATGATAGAAGCCATGAATGCAGTACAATACTGCAACACGCAGGATGGTTGTTCACTGTAGTAAATACATGGGTCACATCATGGCAGAAGAAGAAAGAGACAAATAGAGAGACACAGAGTGAGAGATGTCAGTGAGAGATGTAGCAAGCAAGGGAAGGAAATAGTGACTGTGAACCAGTGCAGGAGAGTGGGTGTCATGAGACCAAGACAGCTACAGATTTAATCTCAAAAAGAGAGACAGAGTGAAAGCGGTGGAGACAGAAAAAGAGTGTGAGAGGAAGAACGCCCTTGGCAGAGACAGAGAGTCTTAAAGATCAGAGAGAGTGTTAATGAGGGACAGAGATAACTAGATGGAGGGAAAGTGGCAGCGCGAGAGACTGAGGAAAAATAATGCAGAGACCGAAGTAGAGATAGCGAGAAAAAACAGAGAGAAAAGTTGGGAGAGAGTGAGAGAGCAGCACAAACAGTGAGAGCTAGTGTGTGAGGGAGGAACAGCACAAAGTGAAAGTGAGATAGAAAGGGGAGTGAGAGAGATAATAGAGAGGGGGGAGACTGAGGGTACAAGAAAGAGTGTCACACTCACAGTAACACAAGATACAGAGGGGAAAGAAGGGTGCGAGAGTGAAATTGAGTACATGAGTAAAAACAGTGCATACGATTATAAAAGAGTGGGGGCGATAGAGCTAGAGGCAGGAACAAGATGAAGAGTTGAGTGAGTGAGCGAGTGAGTGAGAGCGTTAGAAAAGTGAGTCGAGATCGAAGGAAAATTCGAGAGAAAGCAGGGGAGAGAGAAAGGCGAGAGACATGAGTGAGAACTGTCGAGACAGATCGCAAAACAAGATCAGGTGATGTCTGTGAGCATGCCGCGTGTGGCCTTCCTAAAAGCTGCTGATATAATCGCGTAATTCATGACTTCCGATCCATGGATGATCAGAAGCAGGTTTCAAGTTTCACTTCAGAGGCTGGAGGCTCTCAGAAAACTGAAGCCAACCAGCGGGAAGTCGAGGAGGACAAATTGCAGGTGCGGGCTACAAGCACAACAGAACTTCCAACAGAGATCCCACACTGCCATCTGCTGGCTGGCTTTAAATAACGTTAAAGTTCAGCTAAACTCCGTTCAAGAGTTGAAAGCCAGTGGCTGTAATCTTTGTTATGCTAGTTCAGATTATTTTTGAAATTTAAAGCGCTGAACATTCTGAAGAACACATATTCGCGGAGATGCCGCATCATTTTTATTGAGATGGTCTGTTTAATGAGAGGATCATGGGATCTTGCACCAAAGCGGTGCTATTTTATGATCCAATGGCCCAGATTTTAAAACCTGTCACACAATGCAGTACAGCACCCAAAGTTGTTGTGCTGCGTTGGGTGACACAGAGAGAGCAAGAAAAAGTCACATCTACAGATATATGGCACTACCCCGCTCTCTCCCTGGCGCCGGTGTAAAATTATGCCGCTGAGTGCCATGCACACACCTTTGTACCATAGTGCAAAGTTGTCTGCGTGAGTCTAGCATAGGTTTTGCACTGGAATGGTACAGTTGCAATACAAAATGCTGTGCCCAGACTAACTTTAAACCTTTTCCAGTTTGGATGTGTGCTGTACAGTGCAGGTCAAATGGAAAGCTGAAAAAGTTAAGAGAAATAAAACAATTTCTTCTATTTAAGGACTGCTTTCAAGTGTTGGTCATTTTTGGTGCAAAACCCTGTTTACTATAGTGAGTAGATAGGATTTTGTGTCAAAAATCATGAGTGGTTGCCATGCAACGCCCCCTTGATGCAGAGCGACACACAGCAACACTTCACCCTGCTTTGCATTATTTTTTCTTACAAACCTACGCAAATACCAATTTGTGTTAGTTTGTAAATCTCTAAAAGGATTATGCGTCAGGTCTGCATTAAAAAACAGTAACACAAACTCAACAGAAAACCTTTGTAAAATGAGGCTTTAATTTCAGTCTAGGCTATGAGTGTTCAAGTGCCAAGCCACAATGGTGATTTTTCAGAGCACTACTTTAAGAGTGTAGTTACTACAATATATATGGGATAAATTACCCAATGCCATGCATTATAAGGATAGTCCAAGGAGACCAAAGGTCAGGTTCTTACATACGGTCATGGGACTCTGAGGAGAACTGCAATATCCTTCTAATGTAAGGCAGATGGCATTTTATACCTTGTAATAAATGGTCACAACATCACCTTTGCCAGAAACTGTTTAAATCCTGTTGTCTTGCTCTTTCATGTACATTGCCGACATGAAAAACAAAAGTTGATTGTGTACATATTCGGCACACCAAAAAAGCAGTTACTAAATTTAGCAAAAAGATAACAGAATCTGTTTAATGTAAGGTAGTTTAAAATGCTGTCACTCAGATTGTGTAGAAACATTCTGAAATTCTATCCTTCAATGACCAATAGCGTGAAAATAAATAAACATGTTGCCATAAATATCTCCTTTCTGCTAATCACTTTTTTTTAAAAAGCAATACATCAGAAGAAAAATAAAACAGTTCCTTGTCTAAACTGCCACAATAAGTATGCCCCAGTAACCTGTCTTTCACCCATGCCTCTGGCAGCAGGCACTGTGACCTGAGAAGTAAGCAATTTATGGCTGGAGCTTCATTTGTCTATGATGTCGCCAGCCTTACTTTTAAAACAGAAACATCACTTCCCCTTTTTCTTTACTAAATGAATAGAACAATTTCACTACCCAACAGCAACAACTTTTTAGCAAAGGTAAAATTGAAGACTCCTTAAAATCCTCCTTGGAGCAATTCACTGTATAGAAATTGCCGTGTCAGGTAATAAACAACTTATACACAATGTGCTATTTGATTTTCTGTAATGCCAACAACTATAGTCACAGCATCATAGTACATTGTCTGATCATTCATGATTATGAGGGAGTTTTGGGTAGCACGTGCTGTTCAGTAGGGGCATTTGGTAAGAATGGAACAGTGGTGTGTTGTATCGTTAGCTGTAATGTTTTTGGTTGCAACGTGTTCATTGAAAGGACAAACCTGATTTCTCAGACCTCTGTTTGCCAAGCCTGTGAACTAATGAACTGAATGTGTGGTTTGTGTTGGTTTCGGTTTGGATAGTGAGACTAGTCACAAAAAATAGTTGTTCTCCAAAAGCAGAATCACTTTCATATATTAGTGTGGTGTTGGGTGGTGCTTTCTGGAGGTGACAAGTCAGCCTTGGATACCATGTGAGACAAAAAACACAAGAAGGGGCATTGATCTCGGCACGGTCGCAGATATACCCATCTATAACAGTAGAATGGTTAGGCCAATGCATTACAAAACGACAGAATAAGAAAACATCAATTGATTGGTTGCTCTGCTTTTGGCAAAAAATGTGTTCAGGACAAGAAAACCCTCAGATACACATTATGCTATTCAAATTTGTATAGAATATGCAGCTGTAGGTTTAGCACTGAGTTACTTTCATAATCTGGGCATCATTTTCATACTGTTGGTATGCTGGTGTTTAAAAAAAGAGAGAGAAAGAGGAAGAAAAATGAAAGCAGTGTATTGGTGGGGGGCTGTGAGTCTATAAGTCTGGAAGTAGAATCTGGCCTGTAAGAGGACTAAAATTGATGGCATCATAATAGAGGGGTACTAGGCCCAAGAGAATAACAGGGGACTATGGAAAATGCCTCCTGCCCTTATAGTATTTTCTGCACTAAGACCACAATCGCACAAAAAAGAGATGAGAGGTAGGCTTGCAAATAGCCTAACCACTGGTAATCACATGGGGTAGCATTCCAACCAATTGTTCTTTTGCTCTCTATGCCTACGTCAGATTAGACTCAGCCATATGCACATCAGCCTTGTTCCATCTCCAACAGGAAGTCAAGCGCGATTTGCCAAGCCACGTCCTCTCTGAAGAGGAACACAAGCAACCCAGGACCTGGTTTTGCCTAGTTGGATCTCTTCAGTCGGATGCAGGTTGGTTCTAGTGGCACAGCGATCATGGAACCCACATGTCTGGGCATACCCATGGGCACTTGAGGCATGACACCAAATACACAAAAAGTGATGGGAGGAAGGCTTGCAAATAGTCTAACCACTGGCAATCTGATGGGTAGCATTCCAATCCATTGTTCTTTTGCCCACTATGCCACCTCAGATTAGACCCTGTCTTATTCAAATCAGCCCTGTCTGCTCTGATTGGAACAGTCTAGCCAGCACTGCCTAGCCACGTCCTCTCTGAAGCGAAACACAGTGGCGGCTCCCCCATTGGCGCGTGGGGGCATCACCCCACTGCTTTCTTGCAGTGCGTGAAAGCAGAAACATAAATGGTAATAACTACCATTTATGTTTCTTGCCTTCTCGCACTGCGAGAAAGCAGAAGTGCCTGGTTGAGGGTGGGCGTTCCTGCTCGAGGGCTGGGGGAGTGGCTTGCGCACTGTTGTGCATATTGACTGTTTGGTCGGCCCTGGGGCCGGCCAAACAGTCAGTATGCACAACAGTGCGCAAGCCACTCCCCCCTGCCCTCGAGCAGGACCGCCCACTCTCCCTTTTTCTCTGTGTATGCTGCATGCAGCAGCATACACAGAGAAAATGACCCAAGTGGGGCGCGCTCTGCTGCGCCTCACAGCGTTGCGATTGGTGGAGGGGAGGGAGGGAGGCTGCCTTCCTGATGACGAGGGCTGCAGGAATTAAAAATGCAGGACGGCGGGAGTCGGGAGTCTCGGTACCCATCTAAAAGCAGGACGGTAAGTTTTATCATTATTTTTTTTAATTAAACTTACTAACCCCTCCCGCCTCCCCCATCCCGCCCACGACAACCCCATTTCCACCCCCCCCACCCATCATACCGGATGCGACTGCCTACTTGGCTACCACATCGGTGAGCGCACCTCATAAACTAAGCATGTACACGGCACAGCTTTCCATCCTTGCGGGGTCAGCACAAAGTCTCACTCTCTCGCGCGCTCTCTCTCCTAAAGTCTATATGTGCCACTGACTAATAACGTTATTGGAAAGCATTTTGTTATATTTCATCCCCTCGTCGCTCCTTATATTCGATTGTATTCCTGAGAGGAGGTTGGTAATATTGCTGACTATTGCACCCAACTCTTTCAAAAGTATCGGTTTGAGATCCATCAAGATACACTGTGCGCCATTAAGTCGGAGAAGGCGGCGGGCCGAGGGTGCGTGTTCTGGACTCACAACTCCGGGTAGCGTTTTAGTTAAATGTTCACTGCGCCGAAGAACTGAGGGGAGGTGCACGCTGGCTCGGAAAACCACCTCTGGGAGATGGAGTAGGGAGGCAATGCATAGGGTGTGTTTACTTCGTAGCCATTGTCCAGACTTCAAAAGACGCAGCAACAGCGGAAGAACTAATGACATACACAGTAATGTACTTATAGTAACATCTGTTATTCCCAGCGCTCGGAAATGGTGGAAGAGAAGCATTACGCGCTGCATAGAAACAATGATTAGTGGGGGCTCCCTGCAGATTCACTCTTAAAACCCCTATGCTGTGTCGTGGACTGAGCTTTATCAGGACACGCAATTTTCTTTTCTATATAGATCACCAGAGAGCCTGGAAATGTTCCAAAAGAAAAAAGAGCGCAAATGTATAGGGATGTTATTATTAATTTTATAATGCGCTAATTAGGGTTGGAACTTTCAGCCTGGAAAGAAAAATCTGGCCGGGTTCGTTCCATTCGGTTTTTCTCCGAATAGTAAAATATAGTCGTCACTGGACCATTATGACAACCTCTCTGCATGTTGGGGAATGTTGGGGAAGGTGTGTTTGAGCTTATTTCCACTATTGAACTTAATAAAAGGGATTTCAACTTGGCTTCGTTTTACGGAGCATTTGTACTACAAATTTGTCTGTGAGGTGTCTTCACTGTGCGCCTTCTATTTGTTTATTTTCCATTGCAAATTCAACATTTGGTGCCACTGCTTATGGGTTGGCTGGTGTGCATTCTGTGCCTCAGTAGAACTTACTGAGTCCCGGCATCCACATCAGACTGTCTCTGCACGCCAGCGGGCCGTGGTAGGGCTAGGAGTTGACTGCGATGACAGAGGGCTTGTTTGGTGCTGCATATAGTTTCTTGCTTCTGTTTAACCAACCGTTCTTGGATTTGTTCCACATTGCCTTGTACATCGTTATTCGTGATATCAGACATGTATTAGGAAGTGGGTACATATGAGGACTCATGCAAGCTGCTTTCATGAGTTGCTTTGTCTGATACTAGTATCTAGTGAGAAAGATTTAAGTGGGAGCTTGGCCTCGCATGGCTAGTATGCAGGATTAGGGGTGGCTGCTATTGACTGTAGACATTTTCATCCAGTACAGAGGACAATAGAGTGGTCAGTTCAAACCCCACTATTTTCAAATGTCACCAGCCGCCACTGGTGAAAAAAATGAGCAACCCAAGACTGGTTTTGGCCTAGTTGGGCTTCTTCAGTCAGGTGCAGCTTGGCTTCAGTGGAACAGTGAGCACAGGACCCACATCTGAATATAGTATTGGCTTGTAATCTAAGATGGCAAGGAGGCAAAACATGATAAGCAATTCTCAGTGGTGAGACTACTTGCAAGCATTCCTCCATTACAGTTTGTGTGTTTGATCGACAGCCATCTGCCTCAACTTTATAGATACATTTAACTATGGGTCGCGGAAGAGGGAGATGGTGGGTGTTTGAGTTGGAGTTAAGTGTATACTCACCTTCATTTGTCTAGGTGTTCTAATGTCTGGCCAGAGATCAATGCGATGTGTTTGTCGGGATGCTCATGCCCGTGTCTGGCACTGGTGAAGCTTAAGGTGGCCTCAGTTAGGGAACTAGAGTGTACGGCCTCCACCACCTTGCCTGGTAGGCTCTTGTAGTGGAACCTCTATCTTCTTGCCCTGACTAGAGCCTGGGCTCACATATCGCCCATGCTCTGATTACATGGAAGGTATCAAGGGACATACGCATGCCTGTTTGTCTCTTAGATTTTAGGGTCTATTTTTAGGGTTCATTGATCTTATGTTAGGTTATCTTATGCTATGCTATGTTATGTTATGTCACGTTATGTCATGTATGTTATGTTACCATATTCCTTTGAGGAAGGGTGGTTATCTGGATTGAAACACAGCATGTTACTTGGCTTGGGCTTCTATAAATACTTTACATCTTGTATGAAAATGTATGACAAAATCTTCAACTAGATTCAGTCAATTAATTTTGTATGTATAAGCATACTGAGCTGCTGAATTTTCCTTCTCGACTATAACATGTGTGGTTTAAGAAGAACTTGGTTCTATAAGAGCTTCTCTACTTGAATCGTGACATCTCGTGCCTTTGCCTGATGTAGATTTATAATATATAACAAGTCATATCATTATAGAGGCTGATATTCTTGATTTCTTATCTTCTGCCAAAACATGCCTTAAATTGATCTATGACTTATGTTGGAAGTGACCCTTTCTGCAGTGTTACCCCAAAACTTTTCGCCTTCCTCCTCCCCTTTTTGCTGATTTTGGTCTTGTTGGTTTTTGAACTCTGGGAATTTTACCACTGCCAACCAGTGTTAAAGTGTGTGTGCTTTCTTTCTAAACATGTTTATTTGACCTGTCCACAGTTGGCATATTTAATTTACTTATTAGTGCCTAGCAAAGTGCACTATATGTGCCCAGGGCGTGTAAATTAAATGATACTAGTGGACCTGCAGGACTGATTATGCCACCCACTTCAGTAGCCCTTTTAAACATGTCTCAGGCCTGCCATTGCAGACTCTGTGTGTGCAGTTGTAAGCTGCCATGTTGACCTGGCAAATTAACCATCTTGACAGGCCCAAACCTTCATTTTTCATACATATAAGTCACCCCTCAGTTAGGCCCTGCACAGCCCAAGGGTAGGGTATGGTGGGCACATGCTTTTAAGTTCTAAATGTCCTAGTAGTAAAAGACTCTTACAATTGCTTTTCCCCACTGCAAGGCTTATCCCCCTCCATAGGTTAACATTGGAATTACCTTATTACATCACTTCTTATAAGCGTAATTTCCAATTGGGAAGAGACTAGACCCCCAAGTTTAGTGTCTCTGGAATCATATTTTCAAATCACAACTTATGGTGAAGTCAGATTCTAAAATGTAATTTTGAAAATGCCACTTTTAGAAAGTTGGCATGTTCTTACATTAGCCGCTTGGCGCCTTCTGTCTGTCTCTGAATACACATTTGGGGTCGGTGACCGCTGGGCCTTGTGCATTCCCTCTAGACAGCCACACACATTATGAGCTCAGTTTCGACTTGCTTGGCCTTAATAGACCATTAACTGGCTTGATGGGGGGAGGGCGGAGCTGAGCACTGCCTCACTTACACCTGAAGAGACTTTGGCCTGTCCACACACAAATGACTACTTAACCACCCTGTAGTGAGTCTGGAGCTAGGGCAGGAAGGGCTGGAACTCTGTGCACTTCAAAGGCATCTCTTTGTAATCTCCCCCACTTCAAAGGCACAACTGGATATAAGTACTGGATCTCTGATACTCAGTACATTTCTGAACCTGTGGATACTCTGCCAGGAAGAAGGACTGCTGTGCTGCTGAAAGGACTGTCACTGTGCTGGACTGTGCTGGACTCCTGCTCTGCTGTGCTGACCTGCTGCCTGCTGTCCTTTTTGCCTGGGTGCGAGAAGGACTGGACCTGCATCTCTACAGCCCAGAAAAAAAGTGTCTCCAAGGACTTGAGGGCTTGCCTCCTGTTGTAAGTCTCAGGGACATCAAAGACCTATCCACTCATCCACAGCACCTTGACTCTGTCATCTGAGAGTCTTACCTTGCCAAGGGGTGCAAATCCAGCCTGTGGGTAAAGATGTGGGTAAAAAGTACTGAAACTTTCAAAATCCAAGCAACGCTATCATTGCCCAGCTCAGAACCAGCGTATCTGCCTTGACATAGACGCATTGTAGCTGCCGCAAGGACCAAAGGCGTCGCATCACCGACTGCGCGGTGCATCGGCTCCAGTTCTCAACACATCCTTGACTTGCGGGGCTCGACAATGATGCATCGCCTACATCTTGGTGTTTGACAATGATGCATCGCCGACTTGCTTGGATCAGAACCAATGCATCGCCTACATATGAAGGGATTGACGACAATGCATCGCCTCCTCTGCTCCTCCCATTTTGTCCTCGACGCAACTGCGAACCAAAGTACTGTTTCTGTGGGCCAATGCTGGTCCCAGTGTCCGACCGGCGCTCTATCACAGTCAGCCATAACATTTGGATTTGACTCTGTCTAGCATGACCAAATAGCCCCGGTCGGTGCTTTGTGATTTTAAGCCCTACATTTCAGTTATACTTATTGGATGTTTGTTGTTTTGTTCCTGTTTTGACCAATAAATTAAGCTCTATTTTTCTAACAAGGTGTGGTATCAGTTTGTATAGTGTTTTCACTGGTGTACTGTTTGAATTGCTGCACAAATACTTTACACATTGCCTCTTAAGTTAAACCTGCATGCTCTGTGCCAAGCTACCAGAGGGTGAAAGGTTAATTTATGGTGTGTATCTGACATACCCTGACTAAGATTGTGGTTCCTGCTTGGACAGGGTGCATACCTCTGCCAACCAGAAACCTCAGTTCCTATCAATGTATATTTGAAAGTGCATTGAAAAGGGTACTTATGCGCTTCACACTTAATAGTGCCTGATGCACTCATTGTTTTTATTGTTCTGTTACCACATCTTTGCACTTTAGACCAATACTTTTCTCTAAATATATCCCATTCCTTTTGTAATAACAGTAACACACCAATTGCAACTCATTAGTTACCATCACCTTCCATATATCTCAGACTAATCACACAATAACTGATATCCTCCTCCTTTGTTTAGGCTTAATGAAGGCTAACACTGCTTCATAAGAGGTTATAATGGATTGTAAAATAACCTTTTCAAAAAATCGAAAGCCTATATCAGTCTAAACAAAACTGTATTGCAAATCTGATTCTTTAACACAAAAAGGACACAGCAATCTCCATTTCTTATCAGATTGTTCTGTTATATTATGTCTATTTGTATAACGCACTAATCACCCGTGAGGATATCCAGGCACCTCAGCAGGTGCACAGTTGAGGGTCCTCTCAGAATAATTTGACAAGTTATGTCTTCAGCTTCTTATGGAACTCTAGAAGTGAGGAGGAGGCTCTGATGTGTTGTGGGAGGCCGTTCCATGGTTTGGTGTGATGTATGAGAACTAACAACCTCCTGTACTGCTCTTGTGAACGAGGCAGTGTGAGAAGTTGGCCTGATATGTAGTGCTCACTATTCTAGTGATCACTGTGTATCATTCCAAACGACCCTTATTGATGATTGGTTGTAAGTCAACCTTTTAGACCAGCTATCCTAGTAGCGTGGATACGAGCAGTCTTTAGGCTAAACTCTAGAGGGCGTGTTAAGCCAGCTGTTTACCATCACATATACCCCTTGAACACCAAGTGAAAGGACACCACACAAGTTGTTATGAAAATAAAAGGATATTTATTTATAACAATACTACCCTGGCTCTTTATGAGTCAGGGAGCTAAGCACACTACAAAACTCTTAGGAAAATACTTCAGTTGCACAATTTACACAAATGCCCGAGGGGCACGAGAAACCATCTACACTAACAGTGAAATGCGAATGGTTAGAGTCTGGAGATACTGATTCTGGAGTGATCCGATCAGTGGGACTAAACGACAAAGGAACTGGACACTTGTAGAGCGAACCTGCGATGGAGCACCGAGATGCTCGAGTTACCTAGCCCGGAGGCTGCGGCTGCGTGAAGTTCGGCAAGATGTCGGGAGTCCTCGTGTAGTCTCAGGAGCCTGAAAGAAGAAGTTGCTGGCAGGCGACCAGTGACGATGTTCAGAGCGATCCAAGCCTGGATCGGTGGTGAAGGAAAACCTGAAAGCAGAGGGGACTCAGTTCTCAACCGCTAGCCAGCGATCGTGTGGGTACCAGGAGGGTACCGGCTGAAGTCACCTCGACCAGGTGAGTGGGTGACGTCGGACTCGGCTGTTCCTCGGACCAGGAGGCGCGGCGGCGACCAGGATGGAGGGCGAGCTGTCCCACGAAGGTGTCTGCTGTCGATGATGCTGGGCCCAGGGAGGGGCCGCGGATCTTGACAGTGGCCACCCAAGCGGGGGAGTCAAGATGGCGTCGGGAGTGGACCAGGAGGGTCCGTGGTACTCCTCTGTTGAAGGGGAGCAAGAGCCAGTCTGGAGCAACCAGACTAGTGATGAAACAATCGTGGTGCGTCGTGAAGAGGGCCACAAGCCGGTCGGCAAGTGGTCGAACAACGCGGTGAACAACAAGGAGCGGAAGGGCCCCCACGCAGATCTCGGGGATGCTGGGGAGGCAGACTTCGATGCTGGAGCTGCTCAGGGTTAGGGCTTCTCAAACCCTAGGTGCACTCACTCGAGGGTCCCTCGGTGGGCGTGCTAGATAAGCGTCGTGCAGGTTCTGAAGATAGCCGGTCCCGCAGGTCTCGTCACACCTACGACTCTCAGCTGAGCTGATGAGGGAGGTAAAAGGTCAGAGATGGCAGGGAACTCGGGTCTCGTCGAGCTGGGCAGTCCTGATCCGTAGGAGAGACTTACAGCAAACCGCAAGCGCTTAGATGGTGCCTGCTGGTGCAGGGTGGCTACTCCTTAGCCACAAGGGAGAGTCTTCAGAAATAGTCAAGAGTTCCTTTCGTGGAAAGTAGTTCGTGATTCGGAGTTATCCGATTATCTGATTATCCAACTTGGGAAGGGGACTCGCTCCTACCTTTATTCTAAGAAAAAGGGGCTGGCCCGTGACTAGGTTCTACCTATGGGTGGAGCCAGGAGGGGGGTGGTTACACCCCTATCCTTTGTCCGGCTTCGCGCCAGCTCAGGGGCTGGTGTGCCCCCGAAACTGGTTTGAGCCGGGCTATGCACAGTGAGCACCGGGGTGCCACTGGCAATCACCTTCCTTTCAGCCCTGCCTACCTGGGATACACAAACCCTGTCTGGGATGGTGCTAACACCGCCCTCGACAGGAAACCCTTTGTCCAAGCTCCCTTCGCTGGAAGGTCTCCCAGCAGCAGGAGGTCAGACTTGTGTCTGGTGGCAGCATCCATTTTGTGATGCTGAGGCTTGAGTCAACTTTAACCGGGGTTCAAGGTTACTTCCATGTCGTGTCCCTCTAAAAGGGGGGAATGCTAACCCCGTCACCAGGACTGGCGAGGGGTTCGTATTCCCATTCGTATGACACCTTACTCGACATGTATAGGTGATGCGATGCCAAAGTTAGCAAATAACCGCAAGGATTATAATGCATTAAAAGTAGTTGGCCCGCGTCACCATGGAACGGCTATTAGGACTTGGTTCCGCAAGCCGTCGACGGGCTCAGCTCGCGCCAGAGCACCGTCCCACATGATTCCCTGCACTCTGCCTTCAGGATTGTTAAGGCCTGCTATAGGAGTGACTGATAGGAATCCATGTGTCCATTTTAGGGTTTAGGTGTAGGAATACTACACCTACAGCAACGGGTGATTACACCACGTGGCCCCAGCTGTCGTGCAGCCAGTTGTGTCAGATTTGGGCGGCCATTCCGGGGGTGGCATAATACATGCTTCAGCCCCTGGTAGGCCCTGGGTACACCGATGCCCTGGATACCTGTGGTATGCTGAGACAGGGACTGACAAGGAGGCCCAGTTCCAATTAGTGGATGCACCTAATGTACATGTGTTTTAATTTCGAGAGAGAACAGCTAGGCTGTGGGTCTGATTGGCAGGCCCACAGCCGGAGAAAGTCGTAAACCAATGAAGCAAAAGCAAAAAATCTGGGTGATCATAGGATTGCAGACCCTACTCTCCTACATGACCCCCCCCCAAACTTTGGGACAATAAGCTAACCTTGACCAGGTGAGTCTTCTTGCTCTAAGTGGAAATACCTGGAGAGCCCATCTGCATTGCCATGATCAGTGCCAGGTCTATGCTCCACTGTGAAGTCCATCCCCTGTAGGGAAATGGACCACCTAAGTAGTTTGGGGTTTTCACCCTTCATTTGATTTAGCCACAAGAGGGGCTTATGGTCGGTCTGAATCTTGAAGTGAGTGCCAAACAAGTATGGCCTCAACTTCTTCAGGGCCCAAACCACAGCAAAGGCCTCCCTCTCAATAGCTGACCAATTCTTCTCTCTGGGGGTCAGCCTCCTGCTAATAAAAGCTATGGGCTGGTCATGACCATCAAAATTCAGTTGCGATAGAACAGCTCCCACACCCAGCTCCGAAGCGTCTGTTTGGACAATGAATGGTTTGGAGTAGTCTGGACTCTTTAGGATAGGTGCTGTGCACATGGCCTGCTTTAGGTCATCGAATGCCTTCTGACAGCTTGCTGTCCACTGAACTTTTTTTGGCATCTTTTTACTTGTCAGGTCGTTTAGCGGGGTCACAATGGATCCATAATTTCTGACAAATTTCCGGTAATAACCAGTCAGGCCCAAGAAAGCTCGAACCTGAGTCTGGGTGGTTGGAGGAGCCCAGTCCTGGATGGCCTGTATTTTGCTCTCCAATGGTTGAACCTGGCCTCCACCTACAAGGTGGCCCAGGTATACAACCTGTGTCTGCCCTATCTGGCACTTGGTGGCCTTGATAGTGAGGCCTGCCTTCTGCAGGGTCTCTAACACTTTCCTCAGGTGGACCAGGTGATCCTCCCAGGTGGAGCTAAAGACAGCGATATCGTCCAGATACGCCGCACAGAAGTCGTCCAACCCAGTGAGAACTCGATTCACCAGCCTTTGGAAGGTGGCCGGTGCATTTTTCAAACCAAAGGGCATTACCACGAACTGATAATGCCCACCCGGGGTAGAAAATGCTGTTTTGGGCTTGGCCTCCTCAGCTAACCTGATTTGCCAATACCCAGCTGTCAGGTCAAACGTACTTAAGTAGTTGGCCGAGGCCAACCGGTCGATAAGTTCGTCTGCTCTTGGTATCGGGTGGGCGTCGGTCTTAGTGACCGCATTGAGACCTCTGTAGTCCACGCAAAACCTCATCTCCTTCTTACCGCCCTGGGTGTGAGGTTTCGGCACGAGCACTACGGGGCTAGCCCAGGGGCTGTCCGAGGGTTCAATGACTCCCAGCTCCAACATTTTCTGCACCTCTGTCTTGATGCAGTCTCTGACATGATCAGGTTGCCGATAGATTTTACTCTTTACGGGCAGACTGTCCCCAGTGTCGACCTCGTGGGTACACCACTTGGTCTGACTGGGTGTCAGAGAGAACATATGTCGAAAGGATTGAAGAACCTGTTTACAATCCTCTTGTTGATGTCCAGAGAGGCTGCCACAAAAGACAACACCATCTACTGATCCATCGTCAGGGTTCTGAGAGAGCAGGTCTGGGAGAGGGTCACTCTCCTCCTCCTGTCCCTCATCTGTGGCCATGAGCAAGCCCATGCCCTCCCTGTCGACATATGCCTTGAGCCTGTTTACATGGAGCACCCTGTGGGGGCTCCGGGGAGTTCCCAGGTCTACCAAGTAGGTGACCTCTCCCTTTTGCTCAATGATCGTGTGGGGCCCAGACCATTTGTCTTTGAGTGCTGCTGGGGCCACTGGCTCCAGCACCCACACCTTCTGTCCAGGCTGATACACAGTTAGGACAGCCTTTTGGTCGTGCCAAGCTTTCTGTAATTCTTGGCTCGCCTCAAGGTTTTTAGACGCCTTCTCCATGTACTCCGCCATCCGCGAGCGGAGACCGAGCACATAGTCCACAATGTTTGATACCGGCTTTCTGAGAGCTCTCCCATCCTTCCTTTACCAAACAAAGGGGTCCCCTTACAGGATGTCCGAACAGAAGCTCAAAAGGGCTGTAGCCAACCCCCTTCTGCGGGACCTCTCTGTAGGCGAACAAGAGGCAGGGTATCAGGACATCCCATCTCCGCCGAAGCTTTTCAGGTAGTCCGTGAATCATCCCTTTTAGGGTCCGGTTGAATCGCTCAACCAGCCCATTGCATTGTGGGTGATAGGGTGTGGTGAACTTGTAGTTGACACCACATTCCTTCCACATAGCAGTCAGATATCCCGACATGAAGTTTGCACCTCTGTCTGAGACGACCTCCTTAGGGAAGCCCACTCTGGAGAACACTCCAAGTAGGGCCCGTGCCACCACAGGTGCTGTAGTGGTCCTAAGGGGAATAGCTTCAGGATACCTGGTGGCGTGGTCCACCACCACCAGTATAAACTTGTGCCCTGATGCTGTCTGGGGTTCCATTGGTCCGACAATGTCGATCCCCACCCGTTCAAAGGGTACCCCCACCACGGGTAGTGGTATGAGGGGGGCCTTTGTCGTGCCACCTGACTTACCACTGGCTTGGCAAGTGACACAGGAGCGGCAAAACTCCTTCGTATCTTCGGACATGTGGGGCCAGTGAAAGTGTGGAACAATTCTGTCCCAAGTCTTATTCTGGCCTAAGTGACCTGCAAGGGGAATCTCGTGGGCCAAGGTGAGAAGGAAACCTCTCAGAGACAAGGGGATGACCAGCCTCCTGGTCGCACCAGGTTTGGGGTCTCTTGCCTCAGAGTACAGGAGTCCATCGTCCCAGTACACTTTGTGGGTACCTGTGGCGTTCCCTGCAGCCTCAGCAGCGGCCTGCTGTCTGAGGGGTTCAAGTGAGGGGCAGTCTAACTGTGCCTTCCCCAGGTCTTCCCTGGAGGGTCCCCCTGAGCCCAGAAACTCAACCTGACCAGGTTCAAGCTCTTGCGGCTCAGTTTCCCTCAGTTCTTTAAGGTCAGCCTCCTCGGAGACTTGATCCACGACCTGGGGCAAGGGGGAAGGCGAAGCCTTACCCTTACTGCTCCTTTTCTTGGAAGGTGTCTGGTCCGTTCTTCCAGGATCCAGCACCTGTTCAGTGGGGCATCTCTTGGCCTGTGACCTGGTCACAGCAAGGACATGTGCTGGCAAACCTAACATTTCCATGTGAGTCCTCTGCTCCACTTCTGACCATTGTGACGTTTCCAAATCATTGCCCAACAGACATTCTACGGGGAGGTCTGAACTAACCACAACCTTTTTCGGGCCACTTACCCCTCCCCAGGAGAAATCAACAACTGCCATACTGTGAGTGGTAGTGACGTTGCTGGCATTGGTCACTAGGTAACTGGTACCTAGCATGATCTGTCCAGGGTCCACGAAGTTAGGCGTCACCATGGTGACACTGGCACACGTGTCCCTGTAGGCCTGAGCCACTTTTCCATTTATCAAAGGTGTCTGCCTGTATTTGCCCAAAGTATTGGGACTGGCATCAGGGGACATATCCATATCCCCTGTACAGACAAGGACGGCCTGAGTGAGCGTGCCGACTAAGTCGTCACTCCCCTCGGTTCCCAAGGTTAACCCAACTAATGCCTTGGGAGGCGCACTACCACTGCTGACTGTACTAGGGGGCGCAGGTGCCTTAGGGGCTGCAGTGGTAGGAGTTTGCCCTCCTTTCTTGGTGCACTCACTAAACCAGTGAGTCTTACTTTTACAGTATTGGCACCACCTTTTTGACTGGCCTTCTTGAGTCTTCTTCTTCTGTGAAGCCTGACCCCCACCCTCTTTGGTTTGTTGGGGACCTGTCGAAGACTTCTGGTCATTTTGTTCGTTCTTGTTACCCTTTTGGTCTGCTTTCTTCTGACCACCCTGGTTCTGATTCTGGTTCTGCTTGACCCTTGTTCTGACCCATCTGTCTGCCTTCTTTCCCAATTCTTGGGGAGAGGTCAGATCCGAGTCGACAAGGTGCTGATGCAACAATTGGTTCTGACAGTTGTTTAAAATCTGTTCTCGCATGATAAGATTGTACAATCCTGTGTAATCAGTAACCTTGCTACCCAGCAACCAGCCTTCCAAAGCCTTAGTGGCACAATCGACAAAGTCAGCCCAATCCTGAGACTGAATTTTCTGGGTGTCCCGGAACAGCACCCGGTACTGTTCCGTGGTTAAGCCGAACCCATCAATCAGTGTGTTCTTCAGGACTTGGTAGTTGTTAGCATCCTCAGCTCTTGTAGTGAGGAGCTTGTCCCTTCCTTTACCTTCAAAGGAAAGCCACAGTATAGCTGCCCACTGACTTGGGGGGACGCACTGGACAGTGCAGGCCCTCTCCAAGGCAGTTATCCACTTGTGGATGTCGTCCCCTTGTTTAAAGGGGGGCACTATTTTACTCAGGTGTCTAGTGTCTATACCCCTGTCTTTCTCTCTATTGAGAATGCTGCCACCAGTGGGATCTAACCCACTTAATTTCTGCTCTCGGGCTAAGGCAAGTCTTTCTTTGGCGAGGGCAAGTTCTTCCCGCTCGATCCTCAGATTGACCTCCCGCATCTTCGCTTCATGCTCCCTCCTCTGAGGGGAAGTCATTCCTCTCTGAGAAGGTGCCTGAGAGACATGTGTATGAACCGATCTGCCAGAGCCTCTGGAGAGAGACCTAGCTTGTCCGTTCCCAAGGTTAAGCCTGCTTGAGCGTGGGCCCGTGGCTCCCCCAGTTCCATTCTCATGCCTGCTTAAGTTGGTCCTTGTAAGCCTGCCGACTACCACTGGACCTTTGTCTGCCTCGTCTCCCGATAACTCGTCCTCGTCCTCCTCCTCTGTGTGGAGGTCGAGGTCTGGGTCACCGAGGGTTCCCTCTAAGGGAGGCATGTTCCCATCTGCACTGGGGGGACCTGGGTTAGAGGACCTCCTAGCATCGTACGCCTCTAAGAGACCTATCAGTATTGCGATGGTAGGGTTAGAACCCTGGTTTAGCTTCCTGGAGGCACACAGTTGTCGCATCTCCTTGAAGCTAAGAGTTGCATATCGTGACACGACCTGTGGAGGGTCACTGACCACTAAGGGAGTCCCTGCAGACTCTCCGTGGACCGACATGCTTTTCTAGTGAGGTGTAAGTGTTGCACCTACCTACACTATGGGTTTACCTACTGATCCCTTGCTAAGAGTTGTAGTCAGGGTGTGCTAAGCCCTGTTACACTACAACAGCCGGTTCAGTAGAACTCGGAGTATTCTAAGTTAAGTTATATGTACCTGGGTACTTATGTGATCTTTCACTGCGATATTCTTAGGATACGTGTGTGGTAAACAACAGCAAGCTCAAATCCCAACCGCTGCTCACCAATGTGAGAAGTTGGCCTGATATGTAGTGCTCACTATTCTAGTGATCACTGTGTATCATTCCAAACGACCCTTATTGATGATTGGTTGTAAGTCAACCTTTTAGACCAGCTATCCTAGTAGCGTGGATACGAGCAGTCTTTAGGCTAAACTCTAGAGGGCGTGTTAAGCCAGCTGTTTACCATCACATATACCCCTGGAACACCAAGTGAAAGGACACCACACAAGTTGTTATGAAAATAAAAGGATATTTATTTATAACAATACTACCCTGGCTCTTTATGAGTCAGGGAGCTAAGCACACTACAAAACTCTTAGGAAAATACTTCAGTTGCACAATTTACACAAATGCCCGAGGGGCACGAGAAACCATCTACACTAACAGTGAAATGCGAATGGTTAGAGTCTGGAGATACTGATTCCGGAGTGATCCGATCAGTGGGACTAAACGACAAAGGAACTGGACACTTGTAGAGCGAACCTGCGATGGAGCACCGAGATGCTCGAGTTACCTAGCCCGGAGGCTGCGGCTGCGTGAAGTTCGGCAAGATGTCGGGAGTCCTCGTGTAGTCTCAGGAGCCTGAAAGAAGAAGTTGCTGGCAGGCGACCAGTGACGATGTTCAGAGCGATCCAAGCCTGGATCGGTGGTGAAGGAAAACCTGAAAGCAGAGGGGACTCAGTTCTCAACCGCTAGCCAGCGATCGTGTGGGTACCAGGAGGGTACCGGCTGAAGTCACCTCGACCAGGTGAGTGGGTGACGTCGGACTCGGCTGTTCCTCGGACCAGGAGGCGCGGCGGCGACCAGGATGGAGGGCGAGCTGTCCCACGAAGGTGTCTGCTGTCGATGATGCTGGGCCCAGGGAGGGGCCGCGGATCTTGACAGTGGCCACCCAAGCGGGGGAGTCAAGATGGCGTCGGGAGTGGACCAGGAGGGTCCGTGGTACTCCTCTGTTGAAGGGGAGCAAGAGCCAGTCTGGAGCAACCAGACTAGTGATGAAACAATCGTGGTGCGTCGTGAAGAGGGCCACAAGCCGGTCGGCAAGTGGTCGAACAACGCGGTGAACAACAAGGAGCGGAAGGGCCCCCACGCAGATCTCGGGGATGCTGGGGAGGCAGACTTCGATGCTGGAGCTGCTCAGGGTTAGGGCTTCTCAAACCCTAGGTGCACTCACTCGAGGGTCCCTCGGTGGGCGTGCTAGATAAGCGTCGTGCAGGTTCTGAAGATAGCCGGTCCCGCAGGTCTCGTCACACCTACGACTCTCAGCTGAGCTGATGAGGGAGGTAAAAGGTCAGAGATGGCAGGGAACTCGGGTCTCGTCGAGCTGGGCAGTCCTGATCCGTAGGAGAGACTTACAGCAAACCGCAAGCGCTTAGATGGTGCCTGCTGGTGCAGGGTGGCTACTCCTTAGCCACAAGGGAGAGTCTTCAGAAATAGTCAAGAGTTCCTTTCGTGGAAAGTAGTTCGTGATTCGGAGTTATCCGATTATCTGATTATCCAACTTGGGAAGGGGACTCGCTCCTACCTTTATTCTAAGAAAAAGGGGCTGGCCCGTGACTA
Source organism: Triturus cristatus (assembly GCF_964204655.1). NCBI lineage: Eukaryota > Metazoa > Chordata > Amphibia > Caudata > Salamandridae > Triturus > Triturus cristatus. The sequence continues at coordinate 210,560,053 of NC_140580.1, read as the reverse complement.
GGTTCTACCTATGGGTGGAGCCAGGAGGGGGGTGGTTACACCCCTATCCTTTGTCCGGCTTCGCGCCAGCTCAGGGGCTGGTGTGCCCCCGAAACTGGTTTGAGCCGGGCTATGCACAGTGAGCACCGGGGTGCCACTGGCAATCACCTTCCTTTCAGCCCTGCCTACCTGGGATACACAAACCCTGTCTGGGATGGTGCTAACACCGCCCTCGACAGGAAACCCTTTGTCCAAGCTCCCTTCGCTGGAAGGTCTCCCAGCAGCAGGAGGTCAGACTTGTGTCTGGTGGCAGCATCCATTTTGTGATGCTGAGGCTTGAGTCAACTTTAACCGGGGTTCAAGGTTACTTCCATGTCGTGTCCCTCTAAAAGGGGGGAATGCTAACCCCGTCACCAGGACTGGCGAGGGGTTCGTATTCCCATTCGTATGACACCTTACTCGACATGTATAGGTGATGCGATGCCAAAGTTAGCAAATAACCGCAAGGATTATAATGCATTAAAAGTAGTTGGCCCGCGTCACCATGGAACGGCTATTAGGACTTGGTTCCGCAAGCCGTCGACGGGCTCAGCTCGCGCCAGAGCACCGTCCCACATGATTCCCTGCACTCTGCCTTCAGGATTGTTAAGGCCTGCTATAGGAGTGACTGATAGGAATCCATGTGTCCATTTTAGGGTTTAGGTGTAGGAATACTACACCTACAGCAACGGGTGATTACACCACGTGGCCCCAGCTGTCGTGCAGCCAGTTGTGTCAGATTTGGGCGGCCATTCCGGGGGTGGCATAATACATGCTTCAGCCCCTGGTAGGCCCTGGGTACACCGATGCCCTGGATACCTGTGGTATGCTGAGACAGGGACTGACAAGGCGGCCCAGTTCCAATTAGTGGATGCACCTAATGTACATGTGTTTTAATTTCGAGAGAGAACAGCTAGGCTGTGGGTCTGATTGGCAGGCCCACAGCCGGAGAAAGTCGTAAACCAATGAAGCAAAAGCAAAAAATCTGGGTGATCATAGGATTGCAGACCCTACTCTCCTACAGGCAGGATATGTGCAAGTGAGAGTGAGGCTGAGTGTAGGTGTCTGTCAGGCTAGTGAAAGTGTATGCGGTGGACCAGTGATGTGTAAGGCTTTGTATGTGTGCGTGAGGAGTTTAATCTGGCTGTGTTTGTGACTGGGGAGATAGTGAACCTCTCTGAGGTGGGATGGCATTACTGAAGGTTAGTAACTTGTTCATCTGATAGAGACCTCTAGCCTCAGATTCCATACCTCAGACTAGATGCTCAAGCAATACCTCCCTCAAGATGGGTCAGCGAAACACATTCTAGACCAAAAGGCCCTGCAGAACCAAACAGGCAAAATGCCTATCACGATGGGCCTGACTGCCCAGGCAGTAGTACTTAGTAAACATGTGCAGTGATGCCCACATAGCTGCTTGACGGATGTCCAGGACAGGGACTCTGCGAGCTAATGCAGTGGTCGCAGCCTTCGCTCAGGTGGAGTGAGCCCCCAACCTGTCATGGGGTTGCTTCTTGGCTAATGTGTGGGAGACTTTAATATGGAGCACTATCTATCTTGAGATGGCCCGTTTCTGCATGACCTTCCCTTTCTTGGGCACGGCATATCACACAAAGTGTTGATTGTACCTGCAGTTCGCTGAGCCTCCTGGCCGATGCTAGGGCCACTAAGAAAGCCGTCTTAATGGTTAGCAAAGGGAGTGGGCAGTTGTGTAGCAACTGGAAGGGTGCGCACATGAGAAATTTAAGGACCAAATAAGGATCCTACTGGGGCATCATGACTTTTCTGGGGGCAACCATATGCTGTAAACCTTTCAGGAACCTAGTCACAACCGCAAAAATGGCAAAATGGCAGAGGAATAAACTTTGATCCTGCCCAGAGCAAAGTTGGACCAAAGTCAGAATAAACAACAAGACTTGGAACAAGGGTGCAGGAAGAGGGTTGATAGAACAAAGGCTTCTAAAAATCATTAAGCACACACTGGATGTTTTGTGTTGTGATGTATTTCACTACTTGTATTCTACTTCTACCTTCTTGTCTAACCTGTCACATTCTGTCCTATTACTCGATTATATTTCTACTCTCTGACTACAGGGCGAGAGGGGCATGCCAGGGATTCCAGGAAAACATGGAGTGAAGGTACCTTGCAAGGAATGGAGCAATATGTGTTAAACCCCCCCCCCCCACATACCTCTCAACTGTGTGTGAAAGCCGACAAACCCAGCAGTTCACATCTGAATGGAATGCTCTTTTTGACTAGCTCAATCTCCTTTATTATTTTAATACTGCTATCCCGCTAAAATCTGTCATGTTTCGTTATGTTTTTGACTAAAAAAAGGGTCTTCTCATGCTGCCTGCTCTGTTCTCTCGCACGGCATGGCAACCCTGATTTTCATCTTGTCTCCTGTTTTGCTTCTGTAGCTTTTCTTCCTCATATCTGTGTTTTTTTAAGTTGAGAGGTATGGCCCCACATCACTTCCAATAAATGTACACACCATTTTAAAGAGTGAACCCATAATTGTCCTCATCCTGCTAATTAATCCACTGATCACCTCTTTTTTAATTAATACTATTTCAAGAAAGTGATCTTCCAAAAGTGCACGTTTGAGTTTACCTTAATACACTTAAAAACACTAATTAGCTGATCTTTGTTACTTGCTATGTACCTTGGGTATATGTTGGATATGTTCACCTCACAGTAGTTATGCGCACCTATATGAATGACACAACTGTGACATGGAGTTTTGCTAACTTCGGATAAACACATCAGACAAAATACGATGATGTTTACTGTGCACAGAAACCATGCAGAGATACTTATGTCGCAAGTTACATTTTATGGATTAAATCAGAAATGTGGGTGATGTTTGACCCACAAGTTGTCTGAATGTGAAGCCAGCTAGCTCATTTAACACTGGATTCCACAATAGTTCCTAGCATTGAGGCTACAGAATTTCAGACCTGTTACTGGGATATTCTAAATTCCTGATGTTTTGAGATTGGCACGTACCAAACCTTTACTAACAATCAGCATTCTGAACTTGGGAGTGATGCAGAAATTATTTATTTTGCCAAATGGAAGGTTAGGGTCATTAAAAAGTCTCAAAAACTAATAACTAAATGCATCTGTAGAATGAAGTGCTTTCATTACCTCCTCGTAAGTCTTTCTCGCCACATGATTAACGTAGTGAGCTTCAGCTCCACACCAGAACCCTCCAAAGTAAAAAAGTTAGCCTCCCATGCCTCCCATCCTTTCCCAATATGGCCGACCCATTACACCCTTGACCTCTATAAGAGGCGGGCTGGCGCAGCCCTTCAGCCTGTTTTTTTGGTTCTGCTCTGCAGATTCTCCAGACCGTGTTTTCAGGTAAGTTGGGGCGAGGTCCTGCTTCAGCAGGTCCCAGGGCCCTGGGGGGGAGGCCCTGCTCTAGCGGGCCCACAGACTAGTTCCCCCACCTTCTGGCCCTCGCACTTCCCTTTTGCGCTCTGCTCTAGCAGGCTCTGGTGGTTGCGGGCTCTTGGGGTTGTTTTCTGCCCTGCACTCCTTCCCTTGTGGCTTAATGCCCTGCTTTAGCGGGCTTGGGGGTTTGGGCTCTGCTGTCTGGCGGCCTGGCACTGGCGGGGAATGTTTCTGCCCTGCTCCCGGGGCGGCTGTGTCTTCCCTATGTTGTTGCTGGCGTTCCGCTCCATGCCACTCTAGCGGACCGGTTCCGGCCTCGGCCCGTTTCAGCCTGCTGCTGGTTTTGTCACATTTCGGGTTGCGGGACGCTCACATTCGTGTCTCCTTTCCTGTGTCTGGTCTCTGGCGGCTCATGTTTGTACCAGGAACAGGGTGGGTTTGCTAGTGCTGTGTTAAGGTCCCTGCGGGCTAACTACCCCCCCCCCCCCGGCTGTGTTACCCGCCTCCGCCATATTTTCATGGGTCTCTCGATGTGTACTTTAAAAACAATTATAGTGAACGCTGTGGTGGGCGTCCTAAGGTTCCCGCCCCTCCCCCACGTAATGTGGCGTTCTGCCCTGCCTTTGTGGGCTCTGGGGTATAGGGTTTTCTCTTGTTGCGGCCCTGCATGGGTGGCTCGGCTGGGGGGGCTTACCTTGCTTGCCCGGCTTAGGTTGTGGGCTGCTGCCGTTGCCTCTGGGGGTCCCGGATGTTGACACATATTCTCCCTTCCCTCTGGCCGATGGTGTGCGGCTTGTGTGAGCCTGTTTGTTGTTTGGACCAGTCTGTGGAGGGATTTTTTCTGAGCCTTGTCCGTGCGGTGTACTTTTTGTTCTGTCGCCTTACGGCTCGTAGCCTCCACTGTTCCGGTTTTGGTGGACTTGCTCACACATGCGCCCCGCGTGGTTCTCCCACAGCGTCACTGACTCCCGTTGCTGTACTACGGGTCTGGCTTTTGTTGGTCCACAATACTCTGGGTGTGGGTTCGTCTATTCCTAGAGGGGTTTCAAACAACAGGTTTTGTCTGCATTTGCCTTGCTTCTTTCTGGGTGGTTTATGATTGATTTTTTCCCACTCTGGGTGCGTTGGTTTCCCCCTTTGTGCCTGGTGTTGTCAGGCCTGCTTCTTTGCGGGGAGTCTCCATGGCCTATTGATTGTGGTCTCTGACTGATTGCTATGGTTATGTGTTAATTTCCTAGTGTGTTTGTGGTTTCTCAGTCAGGCCTACAGGCGGTGCTACTTTCCTTGGTAACTGTGCACTTACGGGGAGTTGAGAGGGGATGTGGCCTTCTGGCTGGAGCGGTCGTCGCTCAACAACCTGTGCTTCTGGACTTCTCTCTTTCTGGTCAGGTCCTCTGCGTTCTTCGTTTCTTGCACACTTTAGTTGTTTTTTGCCTACTGGTCGTTTCTGGCTATGTTTGTGGTGCAGTGTAGTGATTTCTTTGCTGCAGCATCCAGGGGCCTGGTGTGCACTGTTAACGTACACTGCTTGTCACGGCGTTGGGCCCCTCCGGGTGTTTTCTACCCGGGGCTATGGCTCTCTGGTGAATCGTGTGCCTCGGGTGCACAGGCTCCCGCGAGACAAGGGTTAATGTCCTGCCACTGCTTGCATATTATCCCAATATGGTTGTTGTTCATACATTCCTTTGCGGTTGTGTGTTCCTGTCCTAGTGTTTTACTGGGGCGTTTGGGGTGTTTCACTGGGCCATGGCTTCGTTTGTTGGCTGTGTCTGTCCCTGACTCCTTTTAGGCCAAGGGTCCTTCCATCCTGTGGGCTCCTGTTCCCGCCTGCTCTCCTTGGGTTGCGGGGTCTGGCCTGGTTGGTCCCTGGTTGGGCATCCTCCTGGGGGTTCCGGGGGTTGTTGGTGGCTGTGGGTCTGCTGGGGGCAGGCTACTTGTGCCTTCTGTCCGTCCTTCTCTGGGCTGCTTCTGTGGTCTCCGAGTGGGTTTTTTGCTTCTGCTCCTTTGGGCTTGCCCTCTCCTGTCGGGGTCCGCTGCCATGGCGCCCTCCTTTGCTAATCCAGATTCTTGGCTCTGCTTGTGGCTGCTCTGCCTCTTGTCCGTGTTGGGCTTCTCCTCGTTCCTGGCCATTGGGGCTCTGTGGGGGGCCGTTTGGGGCCTCTCCTTACGTCTTGCGTGGCCTCTGTGGCGGTTCTGTGGATCCCGCCTCCTGCCGCGCCACTCCGTTATCGGTCTTATCGGTTTTCCTGGTTCTCCTCCGGGGGGCCTGTTCAGGTGGGGTCTTGGGGGCTCTTCCTGTTTCTGGTGGTGCTCCTTGGTTTTTCCTCTGGCTCCCTGGCTTTTGGTTGGGGCCGGGTATCGCCCTCAGAGTGTGTGTCGGGTGTCCTAGTGCCTTGTTGGTGGGAGGTGCTTTGCATTGTCCTTCTCTTGGGAGCTCGTACAATCCAGGGTTCTCACATGCTGCTGGGCCATCCTGGGTTCTGGGTCTCACTTTTCTTCACCTGTTCCTTGGAGTGTATTTTGGCGTCCTGCCGGTGGTTATGTCTCCACGGTTTCGGTCCGGTCTGGGTTGGTGGTGTCTATTCTTTTCCCCTTCCTTGTGGTCGCGGGTTGGGTGCTCGGCTTCCTTTTCCGCCCTGTCTGCGGGTGTGGCCTGCGGTCTTCCTTTTCTGGTGTCCCCCTGCCGGGTGGTTGCGGCCTTCTCCAGCCTGTGGGGCATGCTTGGGTTCCCTGTCGGTGCCGGGACGATTGGTCGCCCTGCTGGCGGGTGTCTCGTCTGCCTTCTGTTGGCTGTTCCTTGGCCTGTCAGGGGTTTGTCCCTGCCCTGCAGGGGCTTCTTGTTTCTGTTCCGGGTGTTTTTTTTCACCTGCCTGGTTCTCCGGGGGGTTGCTGGGTGGCCCCTTTGGCTTTTTGGCACGGTTGTGCTGCCCTTAACTGGGTCTCTTTTGTCCCGGTTTCAGTTTGTGTCCACAGTGGTGGCTGTATCTGCCTTCTCATCCGGGCTTCCGGTTTTGCGCTTTCCTCTGGCCCTCTGCTTACGGTGGTTTGGGCTTGTCTGGCCTGGACGGGGCGTTTGTCCTGTTGGTGGTGCTCACCTGGGTGCTTCTCTCTTGTTTTCTGCTGCTGCGAGTGTTGGGCCATGGTTCTGTGGCTCTATGGTATGTTTTGGGCTTCTGGGGGCACAGGCTTGCACAGGACATGTGTTTGTCTCCTGCCGCTGCCTTCGGGTTATCCCACATTGGTGTTTGTTCAAGCGGTGCTTTGATGCTCTGGGGAGGCTGGGATCTCCCGGTTCTTCCTCCCCGGGCGGGGCCTGCGTTTTCTGTGCGGTGTTTGCTCCCTTTTCTTCTTTGTCCCTGGTTTTGTGGTGCTGGGGCCTGCTGGCTCGGGTTGGCCCCCTGGAGGTGTTGGCGTTGCTCGGGCTCGTTAGCCCAGCTCTTCTGTCCTTCTCGCCTTTGGTGTGTTTCTGCCTGTGGCCTTACCTCCCTATCCGCTTCTATTCCTGTTGGCTCTTCGTTGTTCTGCTGGGTTGGGCCTGGTTGTTGGCTGGCTGCATGACCTCCTGGGTGCTCACTTCGGTGGCTCGCTTACTACATGTGGAGCGTTCCTGGGGCTTTTTGCTTGGCCCCTTAACGGGGCGGTCTCGCTCCTCCCTGCTGCGTTTCCCTGCCTACCGGGTTCTCTTTGCTTTCTTGTGCATGGTGGCCCCTGGTGGGCTTTTGTTTCCTTTCTGGTGGCTTGGCCTTTGGCGTAGTCCCTTCCGCTCTTCAGGCTCCGTGGGCGTCCTTATGGGCTTTCCGCTTTCCGCTGCTGGCCGGTTGCGTTGCCTTGGGGGCCGGGCCATTCCTGCGGCTTCCTGGGTCTGTTTTGCCCGGTGCCTGCCTGAGTTCTCTCCTTGGTGTCGCGCTCCCTTCCGGGGGGTCCCTTGTGCGACTGGGGTCCATATCCCGCTTGTTTATCTCCTTGCTGGGGGGGGTTTTGGTGACCTTCATTTTTGTTGTTGTTCGGTTGCGTTCTTGCGGCTCCTGCCAGTCTGTGTTTCGTCCGGTTCCGCTGTTCGGTCCTCAAGTGGATTTGGCTCTCTCGCTGTTGGTGGTCCGCAGTGCGGTGCTGCTGTGTTTCGGGCAGACTGCGTCTTTTCCTGCTGTGGCTTTTTGTTGGGTCCCTGTGGTTGGGTTGCCCTCTGTTTCTTCGGTTCTGACGTCTGGGCTTTTGCTCTCCTCTCGCTTTTGGGTGTCCGTTGGGTGGTCTTGGTGTGTTTGGGCCGGCTTGCTGCTTTCAGTTCTGGGCTTGTTTGCTTTTGGCCCTGTACGATCTGGTTCCATGCCTTCTCTGTCCTCCTTTGGTGGTCAGTTCGGGCGGATGTTCTGGCGGAGCTGCATGTCCCGGGGGTCCGGGTTCTCGGCCCTCCCGGTGTCTATCTGTCCCGGGCTGGTTCTTCCTACTCGTGGTTGCCTCTCTCTTGGGTGGTCCTTCCACTTGTCTGGTGTTTTGGGTTTGCCTGTTTTGTTGGCATCCTTTTCTGGTCCGTTGGTTTCTTGTGAGTTTCCATGAAGCCGCTTGGCTTTGGTATGTGCTCACTATGTTAATCATGTGGTGAGGAAGACTCACGAGGAGGTAATGCCCCGATTACTTACCGGTAATCTTCATTACTCCGAGTATAGTCTTCCTCCCCATATGAGTTCCCATCCCTCCCTCCCTGTCTGGCTATCGGCTTCATGTTTATGCTTGGTAGTTTCAGGCTGAAGGGTTGGGCCGGCCCACCTCTTATAGAGGTCAAGGGTGTAATGGGGCCGGCCATATTGGAAAGCGATGGGAGGCATGGGAGGCTAACTTTTTTGCTTTGGAGGGTTCTGGTGTGGAGCTGAAGCTCACTTCGTTAATCATGTAGCGAGGAAGACTATACTTGGAGTAATGAAGATTACCGGTAAGTAATCGGGGCATTAGTGATACACTTTGTGCTGAGTTCAGAAATAAAAGATAAGAATTACACTTTCTTGTAATCTATACATAATAGTCTTAATTTCTTCCAACCTTTCTGTGAAGTTAGAAGTGTCTTTCAGTTTGTTGACAGGAACACAATTATTGACAGTCCATTTAATCTTATTTCAGGTTGAATAATCAAACTATCACTCTTAACTGCATGACTAGAGGCAAATGTGACAGCGCCTTAAGAGTAATCAAAACGTGTGTAGATTGATAATGGTGCACATGCTCTAAATGTACTCTACATGTTCACCATCTCATATATGGATAGCATGGGGGAAGCTTTCATTAAAGAGAAGTCTACCCTATTCCTTTTTCCTTTCAATCAGTTTTTTGCCCTTCATCAACTTCAAGAAAACCTAGTAAAACATTTTAGAATGCATCCTCAATCACATTTTTGAGAATAGATATTCATCACAAAAGGCGGCCACAATACCTGCCATTTTGTGCATTTCACCCTACACCACTTCTTTACATTTTGATCCTCGCCCAACCCCCACAAAGCATATTCACTGGTGTCCTACATGTGATATCTAGGAATGCAAAGGAAACATGTTCCATTTGTTTCAGGGTGTATCCGTGCACCTACTGCCATCGCAATTGGAAGATTTGCCCTCTGCAATAGGTACAGGTAGAGAGAATCCTCTTTTTAGGAGTAAACCCTGCCATCAGTAATTTGGTCTGTAGGATCTATTCCTGCATATATGCCATTAACTACCCACCTCATTTCCGTATGGCATCATCTACAATCTTCCTGGGTTGTATACAACTACAGTTATCACTGTTAGTTTTTCCCAACAAATGTTTCATGCTCTATGGCTGGGTTTCTGGGATTATTGTAAAATACATATTGACCGTTCTCATACAGTCCCTGCTAATTTAATTACATAAAAACATCGTTGTTTTTTGTTTTTACATTTTAAACAAGAGGTCCATTTCTGTGTTGTCTACAGACTCCTGCTGCTTCAGACTTTTGATTTATAGTGCTGCACTTGGCAAATTTCAGAAGAGGTGATTATTTTATTAATGATGGGTATATGGATAAATGCTTGATTGTGTGGGTGGCCATAACTCATCATTCCCCAGACATATCTTTTGGTGCCCTGCTTAAGGGCACAATGTGGTGCGACAGTTCCATACAGGTAGCTTGGCTTCCAGTTGTAGGTGGGCTCACATAGCCATTATTAGATAAGGTGATGGTCACAGTAGCGAGAGTAGGGTGGAAGTTGTTTTTCTCTCAGTTTTAGTAGCTGTCTGCACCAGTGGTCAGGAGTCTTTTTCTCAAGATCCCAATCATGACAGGGGGCTTATAGCAAGGTCATCTTGGTGGGTAGTGCTACCACAAGGCCGCACCCTGGATGACTTCTTGTGGCTTTTGTTTATTTATTTAGGTGTTTTATTATGAGCAATTGCTATCTTACAATGTTTTCAGAGTGCTAAGTAAATACAGAAAATCAGGGGAAATCAGGGAAACAAAGATACACTGTTGCGTGGACTCGTTCTCAACCGCCAACACTCTTTATTGATGGTACCAGGGATAGTCTTTGGCAAAGGCTAACTAGAAATACTTGTTATTTTTATTTTCCTTTTGAATATGAGGTAGTTTGGTTTGGCTGAGTCTGGGTTACAGAGTTTTCCAGAGTTTTAGACCCAACACTGCCAAGAATCCAAGGACCACCGTCCCTGTTTCTAACAGCTAAAGGGGTGAAATGGGATCGGGTGTGAGGATGCTGAGTGAAGGTCCCTAGTAGCTATATGGCTTGGTGCCAAGTTTTGCACATATGAAGGCTTTTATTCATATAGGCCTCGTGAATGATGCGAAGAGAGGTGAGTTTAATCCTAGCAACCTTTGGAATACAATAAAACATTTTAACGGCCATCTAGTTGGATCAAGTTTACACGCTTTCATGCACATCTTGTTGGCTGGATTTTGGAGTCCTTGCAGTTTGCCAATCAAGTTCTTAGGCAGGCCTTTGTAAGTAATTTTACAGAAGTCTAAATGCCCCAAAATGCGACATCTTGTAATTTCTATATGATGTGAGGTTGTACGGGAGGAAGGATTTACGAACCAAAGGTAGCTGTATGTTGACCCCCTTTGTGATGATATTGATAAATGTGAGTTTTGAATGAAGGTTGATCCCCTGGTTTTTAGGTTTCCGTGTAGTGGGGGAAGGAGGTCCATACCTGGTCCGGCATTGGAACAGTAGACAGGCTGTATCTTGGCCACCTACAATTTCAATTTATGCCTAACTAGGGTTAGCGAGCAAGTACTGAAATAGGAGACATTGCCTGAGGCTGGCAAAAGTCGATGCTTATGCCAGGTTCAAAAGATGCCTGTAGTAACTAATGGGTCCCCTGTTTCTTGTTTCATAGAAATTCACAATATATGTAAACATATTTCTTAGTTTATACACCTTTCAACCAGGAAGTGTCTATAGTGCATACATTTTTTATTAAACACGCAATATGAAACCCATTCAGTCATTCATTCACAATCAATATTTCAGCTATTGAAAACAAAAGCCTTTTTAAAAGTAAAAATATGTTCATGCTAATGAACAAAATTTTAAATATTTTAAATCAATCGAAAGTGGAAATAAAGGAGGCCTTTGTCTGTGTAACTTAAAATCCAGTAAGCAAGCTGGTTACTTTCCAAATTGGTCGTAAATGCTGCATTTATACAATCTATTTACTCCAGTGTATATGTGAACTAAAGTGTCTGAATCGATGATATTCAAATAAATATTAGGCTTGGACTTCAGCACGGCAAGAAGCAAAGACCTACACATGTCTGTAACTAATAGGTTTCTGTACTGCACATATTTGCTTTAAAGTTAATTTCTCTCCTTTCTTTCTATTAGGGGGTTCCTGGGACTGCAGTTGCAGGGATTAAGGTGAGTCACGTTTTAAGGAAGAAATACTTGAACGTTATGAAAAGCTCTTGGGTAGTGAAAATAAGATTTGTTTTTTCCAATACTGATTTAGAAAGAATGATTTAGGAAAAAACATCCATTGTGAAAGATTCCACCTTTTTAGTTACTGTGCTAATTTTATTCATATCTTATATTTATGCATGTCTACACCCCAGCACCTAGCTGTTAGCTGAAATGAGGCTTGTCTCATATATTACCAGCAATTAAATGAGATGTTAGTGTTACAAGGAATATAACCTTGCCTTGGCAAACCGGACTACACATTTCTCTCATTTCGTAGTATACCGTTTGCAAACATTTCACTTTATCTGTGCCCTGATATACAGTCAAAATAAAGTCCACCATGTTTTCAGAGTCACCATCAATCCTGGCAATACAAATTGTGGTCCTTTAATTTTCCAAATGCTTGTATATTTGAAGATATGAAGCCCAGACAAAGATCTTCTGATTGCATGATACATTGCAATTTTAATAGCACATAATAATATTGAATGCAATACATTTTAACCCCTCCATTACAAACATGGCTATATTGGTGGGGAGTATTTTGGCCACTGGACAGTATAACCAGGACTGGCAGTGAAACCATCTCCCAATGATTATCTCTGAAAACGTATTGCTACTGGAGAAAGATGGTGGAACTACATGCCTGACTCACTTGTAAATACTAGATGGCAAAGGTGTAGGTCCTGTATCCCTAGAAGGCTTCACAAATTAATAAGTAAATAAAGGGAGTTCCTTTAGATTGGCTCAAAATAAACTTTTGTTGGCCCTATGAAGGGGCCTTCGTAGGAGTGAAAATATACCCAAAGTCCTTTTCGGATCTCAGTTCATAAATTAGATGAATCAATGAAATGGAAAACATTATTGAATTGGTGACCACCAGAAAAACACATATGCAATGTCCTCAGTGAATAACCAGAATGTAATCAATCAATCAAGTTTATTTCGGGGGAATCCTCCATAAAAACTGTGAACAAAGTAAAACATTATCACAATAAAAAGTACTATACAGTTCATATTAAATGCAACTGAAAATAAGTGTCAATAAATTCATTTGGGGAAGCATATAAGACAGTGAAAACATGCTATTTTCAATGTACAAAGGCTAAGGTTATGGCTGCGTTCAAGGAGCCTTCCAAGAGACTAGGCCTACGCAAGGACTGTTCATGTAGCAAAGACAATTGTTTCCAGTAGCGGCTCCTGGAGGGAGTGCTGCGGGAGGTGAGGTGGGGCAGAGGACGGGTAGGGTGGGGGGTAGTAAAGTCCAGATTAAGGCCGAACGGAGTTCAGTAACTAAATAAATAAATAAAACAAATTACATTGCGCGATCTGCAATGCCAAACCAGCGATGCAGCGCCCACTGTAATTTGTTTAATTATTTATTTGGTTACTGAACTCCGTTCGGCCTTAATCCGGACTTTACTACCCCCCACCCTGCCCCTCCTCCGCCCCTCCCCCGCCCCACCCCACCGCCCCGCAGTACTCCCTCCAGGAGCCTCTACTGATTGTTTCAGATGTGTCAGCCTACCTAAAGTGTCTAAGGCACATCAGTCTAAATAACGGTAAAATCCATTTTGCCCTAAGTAGTAAATGATGTGAGCAAAAAAATAGAAAGTGATCTACTGATTAATTTTCAGTACCGCAGGCAGGGCAATAATTATTATAAATGGTATTAGTAGTACATTTAGAGGTAAAAGACGGTAAAGGAAGAATGCCATATCTGAATTAAATGTACACATTTTTTGCTGCGAACAGTTGGATCCTATCCACATAGGACTCTTACATGGGTGAGTATTAGTGGGATAAAAATACTTTAGACAAACCCCCTGTGTCATTGTTCACCATTTTCATTCAGCTCACAAATGCCCAATAAGATTACTTCCCAATAGCTTTTGACGGCCTTATTATTTTCCTTCAACCAATATCGCCTGCAGGTATCTTAGATTGTGAGCAAGTTTGTCCACACTCCATATCCTAACCCAATATAATAAGGTTCTAAGATTTGCAATGTGGTCAACTCTATCAGCAGCCAAATCTAAATTTTACATAGCAATAGACATCTGGCTAGTGCATTGGTTTGGGAGTAAAGATGAATGACAATGAGACACGTGGCCTTCAGTGTAATTATTTTTATGTATGTCCTCATGGGCAACAATGTGCCACAACAATCTGGAGTCATTCCGTTTTTTTAGGTTCCAGCATCTTTAGCCAATTCTCATCTTCCCATGCTCTTTTGCTAGCTGTCAAAGTTGCTTTATAAAGTCCCCAAGCCGCAATTATCTAAGATCTCTTTGAGTCTTTCAGAGTTGTCATCAAATTAGTCTTTGTTAGTCTGCATTCCCATTGTTTGAAATAGGCAGCTTCTGGTAATCCTTGACACACAGATTTTTAATTAGTATAAAAAGGAGCTCCTGGACAGTTGGAACAGGAATGGATTCTAGTGGAGCATCCACATATGGCTCTACCACCCAAGAAAGGATGCAAGGTAAAGTCGTTTTATCTTCTACCAGTTTTGCCCAGTTAATGACCTGAGATTATTGCCTATCAAAGGTAACGGAGTGGAAAGAGATGGTGGCACAATGATAGAGAGCCCAAAGCCATGCCCTGCGAGGGTGACTGTAGAGCACTATAGTCGCTATTGCTGCAAGCAGTAATTTTTATGTCTAGCAGGAGGGGCCACAATCTTAGATCTAGAATTATCAAATTGATTTTACTTCTTCAAGAGCCCCTTTTAAAGGTATATTCTCCTCCAGGGTCTGATTGCATGCACCCATTGCATGCCCTCAAACCTCTGGATGTGGTAAGAATGAGATGATGCTGCTCTACTACAGGCCATTTCTTAATGCAAGAAGAGGTTAATTCAGGTATTCCCAATTCGTCATCCGCTGTTATTGTAATTATAGACAAAGTATCAAGGGGCTTGTATGTTGTATTACAGTCACCGGCTAAAATCACTAGAGAATTTATATCAAAAGTATCCATTAAAGAATACATCACACCAATAATTGCTGGCTCCCACCTATCTTGAACAGTACTATTATATAGATTTATCAAGTAGAGGGACTTTCATAGAACTAAGTAAGGCCCCCACTGAGAGTCAAACACAATGCCAGAATATTAGGGTAGCCAGAATCAAAGAGTTGAATATTGCAAATAAGCGAGGCCTTTACGCAAATTAACACACCCCAGGTAGCTCTGCCTCATCTCAAGGGAATAGCTGAATGAAACAAATGTCATCTTCTAACAATTCACACCAAATTGGGTCATTCAATTTCGTACTGATACCAGCTATATTTCAGGATAACATCCTCCCTACAGTGCTGTGACTTTGAACAAGGACGTAATTTATTCACATGGGAGAAGGAAATTTATTTGTACTTAACAATCCCCTGAGCCAGGTCTTAAGTGGCTTCTGCAGTCGCCCTTGGAGCTAATGATGTCTGGTGCTTTTTATCGGACAAACTTCAGTAGGGTAGAATATTGAGTTTGTATAAAAGTGCGGAAAGTGTTGTCGCAGCATTTGTCAATCCTGGAGTTGTATGCTGGAGACATGAACATCTCGGCTACCTCAAACCATAGGCGGCCGGCACAAATGCTCTGCCTGGAAATCCATACTAAGAATGTTATCTGGATAACAAGGTAATGTGTACTTGTAGCGAATCCCAGAGTTGGTAGGAGGAGTAGTACGCTGGTCTAAGGCGACCAATTAGCTCAGGGCTCACCACAGTGTGATATCCTAGCTCAGAAACAACGCCGTCAAGGATTACGAATCGGAAATTTACTGAATCCAGTGAATAGGCTTATTTCTTAGAGAATCAGTATCTTCCTTTGAATTAACATCCATTCTTGAATTTTGGTTAAAACCCAAATCCTCCTTTCGGGAAACGGTTATCAGTCTCCATTTTGATTGAAAATTTGTATTCATTCTATCAATCGTGCAATTTATCACAGTATGGGCTTGAGTAGCAGACAAAGATCCTCTTACTCCTCTGCTTCCTGCCAGATTGTTGGGGTTTCTAGGATTTGGAATGTAGAATATATCCCATTATCCTTTGTTAAACAATTATCTGAAAGTATTTTAAGAAGAATTGTACTTCCGGTGATATTCTGTGGCCCAGAGTGGCTGTAACCGTATCCACCTATTCCACGGCCTGCAGTCTGGTGGTTTAGGCATATTGGCATATTCTCACCATCTGTTATCTTTCAACTTGTTATAGCTGTTGGAGTGCCATTGTTCAGAACTATAATATTACAGACCTGGCTTAGAATCTTCTGTCTGTTCATCAAGCTTTCCCAGAGAGCTAAAATAATTGGCTTCAATTCTTTAATCTCCATGATCATATGCTCTCTCTCTTGTTTTCCAGGAAAGAGCTTTATCCATAATTAGAAAAAAAATAGGTTTGTGATGTGGTATCAGATTTTTTAAATGATTCCCTCTGCTTATCACTATTGTCAGATAAGACTTGACATTTATTTTGGCAGATCACTAGTGGCTCAATATGAGTACTAATACTTACGCCTTTCACACCGCCTGGGTTAGACTGATGCACTGTCATGTTGACCAAATTGGGCCCCGAAAACCTTGGGGGGAATTTTAGTCAAGGTTTTCAATTTAGCCACCTGGGAGGCAGTAGCGGAGTAACTCGGTAGAAGCTTTGTTACTCATTTCTTCCCTACAATTTTACTGGCCTTGTTGAGCATATCCTGTACCTCCTCTATAAGTTCATTGATTTCATTCAAAGTACTATTTTCGTCCACATGTTTTATGGACTTTTTCGAGTTGCTCGGTCCTGCAGAAATTATTGACAGCCTTATGTTTCCTAGTATTTAAAATAATAATTAACCATACAGAATATTATATCAATAAAAGCGATAACAATCGGTTTAAAAATCAACTTCTGTATCAGAAGAACATCAGGATCTAAATAATTCCTTCAGAATGAAGTGTGCTTGCAGTTTGGTGTCCATTCAGAAAACCAAAACAAAGGAGGGTGGCCCTGCCTTGCCTCTTCCTGATGATGACGGGTGTGGAAGGGACTGCCCATGTCCCGGGCTTGGCCCTGTCGCATCTCGTACAATGGTTGTTGTTATCGAACATTATAGCACACAGGTGACTTTTAAGGAGCCCGCCTGCTCCACCTCCTCCAAGCAGCACAAAGGATCTTGGAAGATGAAGTCCCACTCTGCCTGGAAGTGGCCAGCACAGGGGGTGTAGTTATGATGCTTTATAGCACACAGGTGCCGTTCAAGGAGCCTCCTCCACCACTACCTCCAAGCAGCATAAAGGATCCTGGGAGATGAACTCCCACTCTGTCTGTAAGCATCCCCTGTAATCAATTTAGCTAAAAAATCAAATCATCATAAATGCATTAAGGGCATATTGGTCAACAGTGCTGCCAAACATTGTAAGGGTGGCAGCACAGTGCTCACGTGAATAGGTTGTGTGGCAAACATCAGGTATCCGCTGAAAGTAATACAAACAAAATATAGAAATTTCGGATGAGTAACAACAGTCAGTCAAAACTGATGATGCATTTTGTTTTTGCTTAAAACCTTTAGAGGGCAGAGTAGTCACAAAATAGATATTTTGACTTCACTGAAATTATTGAGGGGGGGTCCTCATCCGGATGAGAGTCAAGACAATTGAAAAAGTAGCCCTCTGGATTCTACTTGTGATGAAGCCTGTCTATCTTGCATATGATACCAGTCTTTTTTTCAGTGGAATGCGATATTCACTGAAAATACAGAAGGCAATATCTGCAAAGGAGACTTTAAAGTTTGAGCAAGTACGTAAGGCAACAACCCGTATTTTTATAGAAAAAAACAAGAGGAAGAAAATATCACTGCTGGATGTGTGATGTTGGGATCACGTTAGTCATGATGAGAATGGACTCTCGCTTCCACGTCTATATTTTTATTAGACAATACACAAAGCCTGTCCACCTTTCTTTGACGATATTCACTTCTGGGACACTCATAAAAGAGAGCAAGCTTGGTAGCTGAAAAAGATAAAGAAAATGACTCAAAAGTTCAAAGCAAGAAAATCTTCAAATGTGCTATTCCTAAGTAGGAAAGTTAACTAAATCTGCTTTACATTCAGAGATCCTCGCGCCAAGAAGCAGGAGACTAACCTTCAACGCAGTGCACTGGAGGCCTGGAAGGAGAAAAACTCTTCATACAAGGAAATCTGAAACAGGATGTTACTAAAACACATGAACTATTTCGCTTTTTCCATACATCTGGGTCCTCTCCCTCGGTTCCAGCCTGTATCAATATGAACTTCAAAGAAGGGTTGGCATCTAAGACATGTCAGTGCTTCTTAAAATAGGTTAATTGGATACACCATTGTAATTTGGCACAACAAAGGACCCAGAAAGCCCGTTACTGCTGTCCATAAACACTTAGAGCATAGAATACAACCCGTATCCACAAAAGGAGAAGTTGATGGTATGATTGTAAATGGTGAATTTGGTAAATCAGTTGATGGTATGACCAGATGTAACCTAGGAAAATTGAGACAAGGCCATATTGTATTTTATCCACTCTCTCCATTCCCCTTGTCTGCTTGACAAATTGATTTTATAATAAGCAGGTTATCAAAGTTGCAAAAAACATAAGTCTGATGCATCTCTCGATTTGTTTCCTATTTAATAATTGTTTGATTGCTTGAATTGCCAGGGGGAGCCCGGGGAGCCAGGCAAAGCAGGGCTTCAAGGACAAAAGGTATTGTTTTCATTCATCATGTATTTCTAATAATATTTTTTATGATTCTAAATAATATGTATCAATTGATGAGTAAACAATGTCACTACCCTTTATTTTCAGGTAGCGGTTTTACTGCTATGATTCTGACGCATTAAACAGAGAGTGAACCAATGATATCGTTGGCTAGTAGCAATCCCCCACAAACGTTCTCTGTCACCATTCAAACGTTTGGTGCACTGGGTCGAACTCTGATTTGCGTAGCACAAAAGGACTCTCCTCCCATAACCCAGATTTAGCCATAAACTGGTGCTACTGATTAAAATCGGGATTACTAGCTTCGCACTAACTCTGAGGATCTTTATATTTCGCCTGGAGAAATTCCCTGGAGAGGGCAGGTGAAGTGTCCAGGTGAAATACATGTTTAAAATCAGGAATTACGAGGGAAAAGTGTCATCAGAATTATTGATTCCTTTGGTGTTTCTATGGCGTTAATTAGGATGCAATTTGAAATTTTTCCTCGTAACCCGCCCCTTGGAGTTTTATTGTTATACAGTTTTAATACATTTACAATGTTTTGCCAAAATTGGCATGTGCAATTTTTTAAAATCTACATGTATCATCATAAGCCTCAGGCATTTTTTTAGAATTTCCTAAATACAGGTACTGTTTTGCACAAGTGAGCAATGCTATTTTTTTATATGTGCACTGCAAATCGGGTAAAATAATAAACGCATAATTTTTTAAATAACTTAAAATAACTACAATTTTAATTTACAGGGACTACAGGTGTGGTCCAAACTCTTTTTCTCCACGCATTTAAAAAAATAAAGGACCAGTTGTGAATATTTTGGATTAGGTTCAGCAATTAACTATCATGGAAGGAGGCGATTAATATATATATCTTTTCTTTGAGAAAAATATTGCACAGAACAGGAGACAGATGCTGGTTGAAAGCTAACCGCCACTGTTGCTAATTAATAGGTTGGTGCAAAGAGAATCATCAGGCCAATATCATGTTATATGAAACACAAAAGCAGGCCAAAACTAAAACCGTAAATTGGAGGACGCACTCAGATGTTGCTTATGGTGATCTTGGCTGTAGATAGTGTGAGGTAAGGAAACAATTCAAGATTGTGCACATGTGTAGTGTAAAGTGCGTAGAGGTAGTTTGGGATGAGGCAGTGGGTGGTAGATTACTAAATTTGCACCTATAGGTTTCGCTTACATTGGCAGAGAGCATCAGTTCCACAGTGGGCTGTTGACTAGTATGAATGTCCAGCAAACTTTCATCCAGCACCAGGGCGAAAAACAACCAAAGCATGTGTTTTTGTGTAAAGGCACAACACGACAGACCTTTCAAAAAGGGGTATATGATCTGCCCATACACAGATGTACACATGGCCTCTCCTGAGTGCTTACTAGAAATATAAAAAAACGAACTTCAGGCCCAAGAGCAAGTAACTCCCGTCCGTAATAGCTCATAAACATTACCTAGCATGTGATTGTCAATAGCCTACAGTTTTTTTTCCATATTCTTTATTTTCATTTTCATACGCACCTGCTTTGATACAGTTTGGGCATCCATGGGTAAAGGGTACATTCAAAAAGTTATATTTAGCAGAATACCAGCGAGGTGGGAGCACTTCGAATTGCCATTTTAATTAGCCGTTACCACAACAAAGCACAGTGTCAACCTCTCAGGTCCATCCCAGTCATTCTTACCCATCCCCTTCCACACTTCCATGTGAGCTACAATCCTCCACAGAGTTGGTGTAAGCATCTGGGGCTATAGCTACACTCCTGAGCTCTCCTCTCCAATCCTCCAGATCATCAGCCAATTTGTCATCCCTCCTGTTCAGTTTCATGTGGGACTCTTCTGCGAAGGCCCGTTCCAGTACGTCTGGTCACCAAGAGTCCATTGTGGGGCAACGCTGTCCCCATCCACGTAATAGCCACCCTACGTCTAGCTAATATTAGGCAAGGTTCAAGAATTTACAAGACATTTTATGCTTTTTCGGTCTTGCAATGTGGCGTATAGCCTTAAGATTAAGGGTGTTGACAAAGAGAGAAAACTGGTCCAATGCAAGAGGCTCCGCTGCGCTGCCTTCCCCCTGGGTGCCTAAGACAGCACAGGGTTAAGGGTCTGAAGTCTGCATGCGGGCTGGACACAGTAAGAGACCTATCCAACCCAACATGCTCACCCTTAGTTTATCCCAAGCCTGCCAATCAGAGAGGCTATGCCCAACGCCCTGCCCAAAACACGTTTTATGTTTTTAACATTAACGTGATAAACATTACAGCATGTGGCAGCTCAGGGGGTCCAGTGGGGCCACGTTCCTATGCCCTTTAGGAGAAACCACCGCTTCTTGGACATCTATTGAAGCAATTGAGAAATAAATTGTTATTTCTTAAAATGTCAGGTAATGTGGGAGGCGTATTAAATCATTCAAAGTAGTTGGTGAGCTTCGCCGAGCACCGAGAAATCTTCAGTAAAGTTGTGAGAAACTGTATTATTATCAGTGATGAAAATAGTTCGGTTTTTACTCCGCTATGAAAATTTTGCTGTATTCATATATTACATAATTAAGTCAGAGTCATGTGCGCAATATGCTTACGTTGAATTATTTTTATTAATTAAATGCCTTTGACCCAGTTTCCGAACAATTTAATGGTTTTCAATTTTATTTTAGCAAAAGAGTGTGTAGTGTTCTTGTTTTATGTTTGAATATTGTCTATGTTGTGCAGCAATATAAAAAAATAAAATGAATGTAAAAAAATGATCATATAATGGTATTGTCCTACAGGGAGAAAAAGGAGAGACTGGAAATGCACTTGGTGGAGTTATAGGGGAGCCTGGCCCTCCTGGGCCTCCAGGATTCCCAGGACCAAAGGTACGTGTACGCCCCCTGAGGAACTTTTTCGGTAATGAAGGTAAAACTCCTCTATAGTTGTCTGTGCATACATTTAGTTGATAGATTCCAAATAGAGAGCATGTGACACTTTCAAACCATCACAAAGCATGATAAGGTGAAACCCATGAAGCAATTATTTTGATTCATAAAAATGGTTTTCAAGTATAATATTGCATGAAGACAGGAGTAAAACTTTTTGGAACTGATAAAATCGTCAGCTGCAGTGTCTATTCACAATCACCATATCAGAAGCGTAACTAGTTTAGTAACCGCTAATTCTGCTGTAAAGAAAACAAGGACTAACTAGACAGGTTTCTGAGTTACCACATATTCTGGGCATAGCGTATTATTATTTTGCTGGGTAAAATATGGCGTTAGTAATATGATGCCATAGGTTTCCTTATATTACGTTTTTTAAATGTGTTATCTCTACAGGGAGAAGTTGGTGACATTGGCCAGCCTGGAATAGCAGGACTGCAAGGGGAAAAGGTATTTTATATGACTAAGTAAAGACTGTAAACACTGCATTGAGATATGAAAGGATAGGGTGGAAATGTTGTTTTATCCAGCCCCGTCATTCGGATTACCTTGGACTCATGATCGGTCACCCACTCCTTTTGCTGCCACCTCCTTGATATCACCCATGTTTTCTTAGAAAGGAGAGCAACAGATGTGGAAGCCAATATAGCTCATAGAACAATGCATGCCAGTGTCTCATTCTGGGGGAGACCGCCACATACCCTGTCACTCACCTGCTCTTAGGCCTGTTTCTTTGACATCACACTCACTTCCCCTACATGAGGCCTGCCTTGAATGTGCTGCTGCCTGTAGTAGCTCGCCGTTTTGGCGCTTCTGAAATGTTCCAATTTATTCAAGACTTTGACTCTTTTATATATTATTCTAGCTCTTCCAGGTCTTATTTAGGAATGTCAGCCCTATTATTTTTGATAGTCACCATAGTGTTTCATTATTACACCACCTATTTGAGACTCACTCACTAATATATGCAAACCATCATGGTTTTCTAGTTATACAGATGGCTCTCAAACCCATGAAAAATATAAATCTCTCAAAGCTGTCCTACCATCTCAAAATATTCAGCAATAAATTAGAAACTTGGTAAAACAAAGAAATACATTTTACATATATATCATCTTCAAATAGGTAAAGAGCTGACGCAGAATTGTGGGGCTAAAAACATAGGGCCAGATGTACAACTGTTTTTTGCGGTCGCAAACGGGAAATTGGCCCATTTGCGACTGCTAACAAGGGTCCTGGCATGTACAAACGCTATTTTGCGAGTCAGTGACTCGCAAAATAGCTTTTGCGACTCTCGCTATTAGGAAGGGGCGACCCTTCCTAATAGTGAGTAACAATGGAATGTACCATTGTTTTGCGACTGCATTTGCGGCCACAAAACACTCACAGTTTACCACCTACTTCAAGTATGTGGTAAGCCACTCGCAAATGGGAAGGGGTCCCTCGGGGACCCCTTCCCCTTTGTGAATGGATACGAAAATATTTTTTAACAGCAGGCAGTGGTCCTAGGGACCACTGCCTGCCCTTAATAAATGAAACAGAAATGTTTAATTTTTCTTTTTTGAATGCATCCTGTTTTCCTTTTTTTTTAAACTGCTTTATTTAAAAAGCAGTCACAGAAATGGTGGTCTGCTCACCCCAGCAGGCCACCATCCCTGGGATTGCTAGCCCTTCCTAATGGGGTCGAAAATTGAACCTGCCTCATGGATATACATGAGACATGTAATTTGAGACCTCAATAGGAATCACAAACAGTGTCTGAGACACTGTTGTACATTCCAATTTGCGAGTCATAAATTGTGAGTCGTAAAACGACACAATTTGCAACTCGTAAATTCATAGGGTCGTACATCTGGCCCATAGTGATCTGTATCAGTTAATTTAGCATAGAACAAATATTTAAATCTGATAGGCAAAATCGTGCATATCAATGAGGCATGATCACAAAAAAACATACAAAAAGTGACTCACCAAGTGCATTTTGTTCAAATTCCCAACATGGGTATTATCATTTATCAAGCATGCATATTCCAAGTGTCAACTGTAATTAGTCTACCAAGTATCCTATTGAGTCAAAACGGATTACAAACCTAAAACAACCTTCTAGTCTCTGAGATATGTTCAGCAACTGTTTGGCTCTTTAGAACGTGTCTGTAAGGTCTGTTACCAAGAACAAATTATACTAATTGAACACTTAGGTATGAGCAGAGGCCCCTACATTTTATCTCAACGTACTATGTCATGTGAAGGCCCATTCTGTACTCAGCTGCATTGTATTTGTGAAAAACACCTTATCAGGTTCTTACCATCACCTGGACACTTAAATAAATATTGTAGTGATACAGTGGTGAAAAGTGCAAGCCCACCTTGTTTGTTGACATTTTATGTTAACCATCAGTGGTTAGTCCTTCCAGCCTAAGTTGCAGATAATGTAGTCGAATGTAAAGTCTGGCCTTTTTGGATTATAGTGTGTTCCCTGATGTTAATCTCACAATGTCTTTGTGCAAATATAATCCTATTTCTAACGACTCTAGAAAAGCTTTTTTGTATAACTCTATATACATATGTATTGCTGCAGGGAGAGCCCGGAGTGCTTGGAGAACAGGGGCCAGCTGGACCCAGGGTAAGTTTCTGATGAGAACATTCAGAATATATTTAAAGCCATTCAAATCAATTACTTGAATAGAATCAAAAACATACCGACTCTTATTTATAGCAAGAAGAACAGATGATAGACGGAATGCTGAAAATCAAACATTCACCTCCAGACACAGATCTGGGTTTGATCCATCTTTTTTTGCTCTCCATGCCACCCCAGTTTGGACCCAGCCATAAGCAAATCAGTCTTGACTCTGCTCCCTATGGGAACAATACAGCCCAAACTGCCTGGCCAGGTCCTCCCTGGACCGGAAATTAGCATCCTGGGACTGGTTTCTGGGGATCACCCCTCATCAGCCAGGCTAGCATAAATCCAGTGGCACAGTGAGCACGGGACCCATGTCTGGACACACCCTTCCCACTTAGGGCGACAAAAGCAAAAAGAACAGATGATGGACGGAATGCTGAACAAATCAAACATTTACCCCAGCTTGTTTCCGGTCCAGGGAGGCATAGTGAGCAGAAAAACGATGGATTAAACCCAGATCTGTGACTGGGGGGAATGTTTGATTTGTTCAGAAGCCTGTCCATCATTTGTTCTTTTGGACTGTTCTTTATGGACATTAAAAGAGAAAAAGAAAACATGCATGCAATATCACATTATGAGTTCCTTTTCGAGTTTTCCAAGTTGTTGGTGGGAACTTCGCACCAGAAGTTCACTTGCAAAATTAGGAATTACCAAGGCATATCATCAATTCTGGGTCTGTTTTCTCTAATAATTACTAATTGTTTTCCTGACTTTCACATTGAAATTTCAGTTGCTTTCAGCTTGGTGAAACGTACTAGTACAGAACTTAATTCATGGACCTTGTAACTCCTACTGGGCCAGTAACTCTGGGGCCCAACAGCAATTAAAGGGCAACTCATAACGGAAGCCCAAAATTGGTTGTGTGATCTAAAGCAAGCCTTTATTCAGATTATTGTCAAGTTAACTGTTTTTAAACCTGTAAGCAAAACATCATAATAATAAAATTTGCTATATTTAAATCCTCAAAGTCACACATCTGGTCATCTGTGAAAGCCGGTCATCTGTGAAAGTCGGTCATCTGCTCCCGTTGGGTGACTTTTGTTTTCTTAAAAGCATTGTGAGAAATATTGTTCCATGTTGAAGAACCTTTCTCCTACAGTTTCACTAACAGAGCTGTTCTCTGTTGATTTCCACCCAAGAAAAGGCACTTAATTTTGCTTCTCAGAGGCACACATGTTCATGCCTATTTAGTGTGAGAAACTATCTGCATGAGGTATGCTAGCACGGAAAAACCTACATATTGTGTTTGTGTTTATCTACTTTGAAAGGGGGGGTGGATCACCACAAAAACACCTTGGATCTCACCCTCAACTTTAAACTGGGAAATTCTGCAATTCCTCCCTACGAATAGATTTTCTGAATTTGTTAAGTGTAGCTACATATGCAAAAGTCCACCAATCTTAATCCATGAATCAGGACGTGGAATTTACATTCAGAAAGTGTTTTTACACACTCAAGTTCAACTTCATTGTGCAAAATTTGTGAAACATTGTGAACTGAGCTACTGTGCCGGTCTTTTACACATCTAATACTAAATCAGTTATTTAGGAATATCTTAGAAGTGGCAACTCAATTTTGTTTTAACTTCATGGCTGTGACACTTCTTTTGAAATCTGTCATATTGTGCAGGGATCCAAAGGTGAGCCAGGGAAGCCGCCAGAGCAGATGGAATATAATGGTAACATCAACGAGGCACTACAGGTAAGAACTCTCTACCTATTCTTAGAAACTTCGAAGTATAGGTAGATTTTAGTGGCACCTTTCTGTCATGATCTCCTTTTAGGTCTCGCCTGAGCCAGCGCATACGCTGCTCTGGTGCGACATTTAGTAAGTGGGCTTTTCAAAGTCCTACCACATGCTTCTGCTGGCCTCAAGCTTGCGGTTACGCGCACGGGCACGCGCGCAGCTGCCATCTGGCTTTCCTCGCTCCACCCCTCCCCCACCACAGAGCGCGTCTCGCGGCCATGCGTCTTGTTTTCCCTTTCCCTCTGCAACGCTTTTTTGCTCCTGTCACTTAAACAGATTCCGTCTCCACCCTCCAGGTCTAAACCGGGCAGTCTCCTCCCATCACTGGCATTTTCACATTCTTCTCGAGTCTTGCTGTGCAGGCCCCCGTTTTATTGCGAGGATGGTTTGTTTTCCCACTCCTCCTGCAATATCACTCCCAGCGGTGTTTGCTTTTCTGGGTACTGGCCATTAATATGCGTTTGCATACACCACAATAACGTGGGACATCCAGTGTAACACACCATGAAATGTTCCAAATAAACATGCACCGAACAAGTGACTGAAATCCCCTTGGGTTGCTGTTGCAGTTTCAGACCACCCCTCGACTGAAAATGAGCCTTTCTTTTCTATTTTGGAGTGAGCAGCTGTTGATCGTTCATTTCCACTGATTATGCCCGGGTGGAGGGAGAGAGTAGGGGGTGTGGCAGGTGGACTGGCGTTGCTTGAAAACATTGCCTGTCTGAGGGTTGGCTCTGATGAGCCTTTGTATCCTGTAATAACATTGTGGCGCCTTGTTTGCCCAAGTCCTCGAGCACTGCAGACACATCGCCTTAATTTAGCAGAGCCACGAAGTCCTTTATTGTCCTGAAAACATTGCCTGTCTGAGGGTTGGCTCTGATCAGCCTTTGTATCCTGCAATAACATTGCGGCACCTTGTTTGCCCAAGTCCTCGAGCACTGCAGATACATCGCCTTAATTTAGCAGAGCCATGAAGTCCTTTATTGTCCAGGGGGCAGGTTGGCACGAGGTCAAGAGTGGAAGGGCGCGAGGTGCTGGTTCCTCGAATAGCTGGCAGGTTATTTGATTTTCAGCAGTTACTTGTGTGACGAACAGTTAGTTCACCCTGTCACCTTAGCAAGTAAACTACGAACACGTAACACTGTGGGAAGATGAGGCGCCTTAGACCCCAAAAGTGACATGCCATCTCCTAAACGACTTGTTCACTGCTTCGCGTTGCAACCTAAATACATACTGTTTCTCACACGTCAAAGCGACAAAACGTGAACGAGCCTGTCTCATTCTGCAAGAAAGGTGACATTTTATTGTGATGCAATACGCCCCCAGTATTTACATATATATATATATATTCACTTTTTGACCACTTTGTTTGAAATAATTGTAGTCAAGCATCGATTTTGATAATTGGAAGGCGTTTTTCAAAATTTCATTGTTATACATCATGTAATTTTGGGAAAACATACACAAACATTGGACAGCGAGCAACAGGTTTTGGCCAGGAATTCTCGCGCAGGATAAACCATCCCTCAAGAGTAAAGTTTCTTTTAATTTGACTGTGCACAATAGTATTATGATGGTGTTTTTAAATGAAGTTGTTTAATTAAGTTGAATCAAGAGAACACGTGCAGTTCAGTGCCTTTTTGAGTGAATTATGCAGTGTCCCTTGTCCTAGATTCATTGATTAGTATGTGTTGATTGAATCCATATGTTCATATTTTAATACCCTTTTCTAAAACATTAATGACCTAGTTCTGCAGTAATTGTGTACTATGCCCTTTCACCTCTGGGTTTGTAAGGCACTCTCAATTCTCATTTTATATTTGCTGTGAAAGCATCATAATGCACCAAGATGTAGGCCTCTATACATTGATTCAGGGGCATCACATTTCCCTACCACGGGAAGGATATCAACTGGTTATCACTCTTCATACATGTATGTATCATTCTAAGTGGGCTGATATGCTTGCCTAATACATGCGCACACTTCTGCAGGGTGCAATTTATCATTTTTGGTTTGTAAGGTTTGGCATTTCTTTGACCTTGGGTGTTTATTTCTGATTAGTTTGTTTGCTTTCATTGGCCTAGGACCCCCACAATCAGTTGCAAAAGTTGTAGTGTCCAATATTCCTCTTAGGTGCATCTGCCTTTAAGGGATTGTATGCTTGTGATGGGTGCATTCAAACATGAAATTTGGGTATGAATCTATTCTATAGTATTCAAATAAAAACGAGGAGCTCAAACAGGCAAACAAATAACAGGTGGCAAAATTGCATCCATTTCTGTATTCAGAATGATTCACATATACTTACTTTTTGCTTACGTTTTTATGTGTCCATGGAACTTGAGAGTCATGTCTTGGCTTTTGCCCAATTTCTTTGGCTACAGTGAGCCTATTCTCTACATAAAGGCACATTCTCGATGCTCATTTGGCTTTTCCTCCTTCACGGTGGCCCATATTTACGTGCATGGAGCTTGATATGGTGAATTTTAATTCTTCCTTCTTTATGGCCCATAATTAACGCGTATTGATTTCACTTCCTCACTCATTGGTGGACCTACTTATTGTGAAGCGATTTCTACATGCAGTGATTCTCACATGGCGCTTCTTGTAGAATCCACTATCCCTCTACCTCTACCTCTATACCTCTCTCTCTCTCTACCGCTCTCTCTCTACTGCTCTCTCTCTCTACCCCTCTCTCTCTACCGCTCTGTCTCTCTACCCCTCTCTCTCTCTACCCCTCTCTCTCTCTACCCTACATCTCTCTCGACCCTACCTCTCTCTCTACACT
Source organism: Triturus cristatus (assembly GCF_964204655.1). Lineage (NCBI taxonomy): Eukaryota > Metazoa > Chordata > Amphibia > Caudata > Salamandridae > Triturus > Triturus cristatus. The sequence goes on along the minus strand of NC_140580.1, from coordinate 210,531,836 downwards.
ACCTCTCACTCCACCTCTCTCCCCACCTCTCTCTCCACCTCTCTCTCCACCTCTCTCTCTACCTCTCTCTCTCCACCTCTCTCCACCTCTCTCCACCTCTCTCTACACCCTTCTCTCTACACCCCTCTCTCCACACCCCTCTCTCTACACCCCTCTCTCTACCCACCTCTCTCTACCCACCTCTCTCTACACCCCTCTCTCTACACCCCTCTCTCCACACCCCTCTCTCCACACCCCTCCCTCTTAACCCCTCTCTATACACCCCTCTCTCTACACCCCTCTCTCTACCCACCTCTCTCTACCCACCTCTCTCTCTCTCTACACACCTCTCTCTCTTTCTCTACACACCTCTCTCTCTCTCTACCTCTAAGTGGCAGCCGGAGCCTGATAGCACTGCTTGTCCTTAAAAAAAAAACAACAACAAAAAACAAGCATTGGCATAGCCAATAGATCTCACCTTTGGGGCCTTATAAGTGTTTAACCATGCAACAGTTAATGTTGTTGCACCAAGTGCTGCATAACTAAATACTTATAAGGTCCCAAAAGCGAGACCTATTGGCTATGCCAATGCTTGTTAAGTAAAGGAACTCTATAATCTACTATTCATACATGCCTTCACACATATTATGGTCTTGAACAATACATCATTATATGCTATATAAATAGGATACTTTGTCATTTGAGCAATGTTCAGTCAAGCTTTGCATACGGTTTAGGTTTGCAAACACTGTGTTAACTATTAGTCTTATATAATGAATATTCCTATAGTTTACTCAAGAATATACTACTTCATGAAATTTGGCATGGGCTGTCACCTAAAATCTGTGTCAAGATTTATAGATATATTAAAGAAAAACACTGACAAATCGCCCATTTGAAACCATGCACATTTTCCTCTGATAATTGTAATTATTCTTGGTATTTTCTGCAGAAAAATATTGGATTGCGTACTTTCTTTAGTAACAAAACTCAAATATGTATTATTCTGCGCATGGTACTTTAGTTTGCGAAAGTGACTGTTTATGAAAACATTCAAGCGTGATAGTACTGTTTTTTAGGGCTCGCCTACTAGACAGCGCACAAACTTTCTGTTGCACGCCCACCCATTGCTTACCACTGGTTGCCTTCATTGTCATTGTCATTGTCACACTAATTTGTCTGCGTCTTATTCAATAGAGTGTGTGGGCTTTCCTTCTTCTTCTTGTGTTTGCCCTTCCCCTCAAGCATGGGTACATTAAGGTGACCTTACACTGCTCGTTGTTCAGGCCCTACTCTTTTCATTTTGTTTAAAGCATTCCGCAAAAGTGCATGTGTGCTTCTCATTCTCTCTTCGCGTTGCTCTCTATCGCCTATGTGCTTCTCCCCGTCCTCATGCGTGATGTAGTCACCCTGATGTGCTCCCCTACCTACATTGCTATTTTACCCATGTACTTCTCCCCCAGCGCTGTCGTTCTCTCTCTTGCTCCTTTGCTGTCTCCCTGCCCTCCGCACTACACATTGCTCTCCCTCTCACCAATTTGCTCCCCTGCTTCCTCCATGTTCCATCCTTTCCATCCTTTCCCCGACTCTTTTGTGTTGTTCCCAGCCCTGAGTGTTGATTAAGCCCCCTCTGCCCCCTCTTGTTGCTTCCATCCCGCCTATCTGTGTTGCTTATCCCCATTCGCTTTGACCCCTGTGTTGCTTCTCCCCATTCGCTTTGACCCCTGTGTTGCTTCGGCTCCCCTCCCCCATGTTGCTTACTGCCCATCTGCTTTCCAAAAGAAGCTACTGCATTTTTTTTTAATGTATTTGCAGATCCGAGTTGGATTGGCATATACAAAGAAAGAAAATGGCTGTGTCAATTTGTAGGGGCACGCAAGAATGGTGCACACGCCTACAAAATGACGCAATATGCTCTTTTTTGTTATTTAACCTTGTTGCACAGCATTGGGTATGGTGTAGCATTAGGTATGGTGTGCCGGATGGCTAAATCTTATTGACAAAGCCAATAGGTCCCAAAGGCTAGACATATTGCATTGCTATGGCTTGTTTAACTAGGTAGTGTGCAGGGAGGACATTATGTGGCATACATTTGATCAATGAAGAAAAATAGAGATAATAGCCTTCTTTTCACTTAGACTAGTCTGATACTGGATCATTACTTCTATTATCTAATCAACTATTTTTTTGTGGTGTGGGCCAATGCACTTAACTCAGATGTGATCACATTTTAATTTTCCCGATATAAAGTTCAGTGTGCTAGGAAGTGTGCTGTAGGACCTGTTCTTGCTCCTGTGCCCTCATTGCGCAGGTCATCCTGCTAAGGAGAGGGGATTTCCTATCAGGCATTGTACAACAAATAACAGTACTAAACATGTTTTCTTCAAGTGAAGTAGCTGAAACTGACTAGTTAAATAAGTGGGGAATTAATTAAAACTAAAAAGCTAACAATTTGCTTGTTATCTTCATTTCTTTTAGGAAATCCGAACATTGGCCCTTATGGTAAGTTGCACTGTTTTCAATGTGCAAATGAAAACATAGACTAAGATTCTCAAGCTTTTTGATCAACAAAATTTACCTTTGTTGCTAAAAAACATTTGTAAGAGTAAATTCACAATCCTTAATCTCAGTACTATGATTGGTAAAATTGTATCCTCAGAAGGGGATATTCTTCCTATGTGGGGTAATTTCCACAGAAGCAAAAGGGGTTGGCTTTATTGACTTTCCTTACTGGGTCCCGCCTTAATCAATTAGCAATATTCCTGACCTTTGTAATTGCTGGAGAGTTAGAACATTATTATTTGTCTTTTTTGATTGTTATTCAATAATACATTTCTTTCTTTCAGGGGCCACCTGGGCTACCAGGACCTTCTGGGGCATCTGGCCTCCCTGGAGCACCTGGACAGAAGGTAAATATGTGTACATTAAAATAACCCAGTTTCGGATTATATATCATACATTTTGATCATTAATAGAGAATGAGCAATTAGATCCAAATGTGCCACTTGAAAAAGTGTGGAAAGTGTCACAGATATGACTCCTCAAGAAGAGCCCTAGCTAGATTGAGGTAGGTGGGTGACTATAGAACACATCCGATTTGGGGTATTTAAAATTATTATAACCTGAAAGCAGCAACTAATCACTAGCAGACCAACCAATCTAGTGGACAGTCACAGTCACCTTTGTTTCATGAGGGACTCCTTGTGTGGCATTTCCGAGACAATGATGAAACAGATCTGTTGGGTGCAAGCAGACATTTTGCCATGGATCCCGACTGATGTAATATGATAAAAAGCTCTCTATAGGTTCATACAGGTTAATGTAGGTTCATTGTTGCTTCCTAGGTTTCAAAACCAAAAAATGCCTCAGGGAGGTGATATGGGAGAACAGAAAATGTAGTTGAATGCATTATATGGCCTAGAGTTCTCCTTTAATTTGTAAAATAATCAATAATTTTAACCAGGGAAATTGCATCTCTGCCTTCCTTAATAAAATATTCTTCATACATACATTTAAGTTAGATCTCCTTCAGTTCTATTGTAGTACCAGGTTTCAGGCACACATAATGGGCTCTTTATAAGAGTATTTATATCCTGAGCAGTGTTCAGTCTAAAATACTTTCCTGTTAAATGGTTATCTGGCATAATTTGAATGAAGCATGCAGGCACATTATCTAGTGATTGATATAAAATCCTTTTCTTTCTGCATGAAATTAATATGCTGTTTCGTGCAAGGGTAAATATATGTCTGCATGTGCAACAGACCACACAAACAATAACTTAGAGGTTCATTACGAAAGTCCGCCCGCCACCGCAACGGCAAACGAGACCGCCCGCAAGAGGTGCGGCGGTCCCGCCATGGCGGTCGCATCCCACATTATTAACATTACGGCGGGCGGTGCTGTAAGCAGCACCCGCCGCAATGTCAATAATGCATGTTGTGCATTGGCATGCACAATGTGACAGACACCACGCGGTACCTGCCATCTTGTCCATGCCAATGTTGGGGAGCACCACCCCCCCACCCCCCTGGGGGCCCGCAACGGGCCCCCGAAGTGAAATCCGCATGCCTTTCCATGGCGGAATCTCCGCCATGGAAAGGCATTGTAAATGCCACATACTAATATGGATGGAGGTGTCTGCAAGGCAACGCCACCACAAGGGTCTTTTCCGCCCGGTCGGGAATCTGACCAGTGGAAAAACGGCGCACGTTCTTTTTGTCCGCCACGGTGCCTCTCGCCATTCTAATATGACAGGGGGTGATACGGGGCCATCTGGCGGGCAGATGGCTACCGCCAGGCTGGCGGTGGCAATCCGCTCGCCATCCTAATAGGGACTTAAGTGTGTAAACGAAGACCCTGCACTGGCAAAAGAAGGCATTTGCATTGCTTTTCCTAACTTAGCACTAGGGAATTTAAGCCATGAATGATGGGGAACATAAATAAAACAATTGACAATACTTAAAAACGGACTTAAAATGAGCAATTATGGATTTTAACATCTGATGTTAATAATTTCATCCGACAGGGAGACATTGGTTTGCCTGGTGTGCCTGGTCATGATGGTGAAAAGGTGAGACAACTCATATTTATTACTCTGTTGTTTGATTTTGGATTGCTGCAAATACTGGCTGGCAAATCAGAAGGGGTTACAGTAGCAATATCTTAATATAATGCAGAGTTTCTGCTTATTCCTACAACCTTATACTTGGTTATCAGAAAGCCACAAGGTGAGGTACTTATTGTAAGACTATTTTTGTTAACATTCTATATATTTGTATTAAATATAGACCAGAAGTTAGTTTATACTAAGGCAGAACTCTTTGGTGCCAAGGACATCATTTTATAATAGGGTTGCCTGGGTCAGTTACATTTATTTATTAAAGTACCCACTTTAAAGACGTTAAGACATACAAATGCGCAACAGCTATTACATTCCACTACATATGAATTATTCATATTGTGATGGAGTTATTGCTCATATGACAATATTACACAGCAGCTAATGATCCATGGTGGTTATTTGAAGGAGCAAGCACCAAGCAGCAAGGTAACATCTCACTGATAAAAAAAAAAAAACTATCAAGTTTTATGACCAGTTGTCCTTTAAAAACATATCCCATTGAAAGGTGTTTAACATTCATCTATAACCCACCAAATTGACTTATAAATTACAAAAGATTTACATTATCCTTTGTTTTTCTTTTGTACCAATGCTCATTTCATGTCCCCCACAACCTCTACTGCTATTCCTATGCATTGTATATTTATCGTTTTCTGATTTTAGGGTCCACGAGGCAAGTCAGGAGAGGCTGGACCTCCTGGTCCACAAGGACCCTCTGGAGAAGATGGTCTTCCTGGTGTCAAGGGTGACACTGGACTTATGGGTTTTCCAGGACCGAAGGGAGATAAAGGAGCAGCTGGACAGAGCGGATCTCCAGTAAGCAACGAGAAGCTGATTTGCTTTCATGTTATACCATACATATCCCTACTTGGATACCATTGCAAATACTGATGAAATGAATAATGCATGTTTTGTGCTGTAATATATTAAAAAGGTCTCTATAGGTTCTAACAGGTTAATTCATTTGTCATCTGAAATAATATTCCATGCATTAGAATAAAAGACAGCCATCATTTTGAGACTTTTGCATTATATCCTCACAGTTTTGTTACAAATAAAATCTCTCCCTATTTTAAGGCACCTTAATGTAGATCCAAAAATGAAAGTTTGGGTTTTAGTATTAAATGGATTTTTATTAGCAGAATTCTTAGCATGAAATTACATTACAGCATTGCCTACAACCCAGCGGGCTGGAAATCGCACATTCAGACCCGGAGGGCAGGACAGTGTGATAAAGGCTCACCCAGTCGGGTAATTAACACAGCATGTCGCCTACAACCCAGGCAGGGCCGGCCGCATTTGTAAAAAGAGATAACTGGCAGGCCTAAATCCACAAGTGGGTAGTAGCAAAGTCCAATGTGCTGCGGGGTTTGCGAGCAGCAGCAAGTCGAAAGCCTAAAACAGACAACTAATTGCTAATGGGTCTGCTTTTGAAACAAGGAACAAAAGAACATCAAGAAAAACCAACACCCACCCTCCACCCCCACCCCACCTCTCTACAGTGAGCAAGAAACAAAAGAAAAGAGAATCCAGCCTATAGATACTATTAGATGCGATAATCCACAATGCCATAAAGGGTCAGGGGGCCCATTGGAAGGAGATAGTTGGGACAGGACAGTTTCCAGAATTAAGTGGATAGAATGGAAATAAAAGGGGCTCAAATCTTGGCATAATCTGAGTTATTCCCAAGGGTAGCCATTGACAGCCTCTCCATGCCTAAAAGATACCACAATTGATGCAGCTATAGTGTATGCTCCAGGATCCTGTCTGATTTCCACCCAGCTAGAAGCACTCGCTGTGCGGCATTCAGCGCTAATGCCATCTGTCTCCCTCTGGTAGAGCGCAAGGGGAAGGTCAGCGCGTTGGGCAACCCCAAGAGTGTGTAAGCAGGAAGCCTGGGAAAGGTGGTGTCGAAGGCCCTATCAATGTCATCAAGTATTCTCTCCCGATGGCTCGTGAGCTTTGGGCAGTTCCACAGCAAGTGAAGGAGGGTACTAGGTCTACCGCAGCCGCGCCAGCAGAGGCCATCACATTGGGAGTTCCACTTGGCTAGGCGGGCCAGGGTGTGGTACCAATAGGATACAATTTTAAATGCAGTTTCAGCGTGACCCATGGAGTACGCCGTGTGGTTGGACCTATAGAAGACATCGTCCCACTCCTTGTCTGATAGTGTGCGTCCCAGCTCTGCCTCCCAGCATCTCTGACCTGCTGCCGTGCAAGCCTTCTTGACGCCCTGAGTGAGGAACAAGTTTATTTCGGAGATAAGTTTGTGGTCATCTTTTTTGTAGAAGAGCCACTTCTCGAATTGCAGCATCTGTCTAATAGTCAAGGATCGTGTTGTGGCACCGGACACCCAATGTATCATTTGTGTATGTAGAAAGAGATCTGAGCCAGTAAGGCGGTAGTCCTCTTGGAGTTCTTTGAAGGGGATGTGACCCTGTATGTCCAACAGATGTCCCAGGCGTTTACACCCGCCCTTCAGCCAGCGCAAACCGACCCTTCTATCCATCCCAGGTGGGAAGTCAGGGTTTAAGAAGATCAGGGTCATCGGTGAGGGGAAAGTGGTAAGGTTAGCCCTCGTGGAAACCTTATCCCAAGCGAGCAGAGTGGGGCGGGTAACCAGCAAGGAATATAGCCCCTAGGCGCGAGCGGACCTAGGCAGCCATGCCTCCCTCCAGATATGGTGGCCCATCACCGTCTGGTCCATAAAGACCCAGTACTTCTCCATAATAGGACGATTCCATTCCCTGAGGTACCGCAGCAGCGAGGCTTGAAAATAGTGTGTGATGTTGGGCAGAGCGAGAAGTCTTCTGCAGCCGGGGAGAGATCGTGCCCCAAACAAAACGTTCAATCTCTGTTTGTATGTGTTGGAGAGAGTGCGATCAGGCCTGTAAGGGAAGCGTTTGAAAAAGATATAAGGTCCGGGTAGTACATTCATTTTAACAGCAGCCAGCCTCCCAAACCACGTCAGAGGCAAGCGCCGCCAGTGGGCCAAGTCCTTGCGGATGCAAGAGAGGAGAGTCGTATAGTTCACTTCCACAGTTTTAGACTTTTGTAGAAAACCAGCCAAAAGTAAGAGATACCCTCCTTCACCCAGTCAAAAGCAAAGTGGGCCTGCAAGGCGTCAACTGTCGCTTGTGCAGCTGTAAGATTTAGCACTTGAGACTTTTGCATGTTTATTTTAAAGCCTGAGACCTGGCTAAAGGCCTGCAGATCATCCACAGTCACCGGCAGCGAAGTGAGGGTACGGGCCACTGAGAAAATGACATCATCGGCGTAAAGGCTAATGAGATGATGATCTGACTCAAACTGGACACCTTGCGCCAACGGGTTGTCCCGAAGTCGTTGAGCGAAAGGCTCCATATATAAGGTGAAAAGTAGAGGGGAGAGAGGGCAGCTCAGCCTGGTCCCCCTCCCCACTGGCAAACCGCTCGAGAGCAGGCCGTTGGCCCTGACTGCCACCGATGGAGCGCTATAGATGCTCGCCACCCATCCTCGAAACCTGACCCCCAGTCCGAAGCGTTAGAGGGTGGCAAATAAATACAACCAATGCACACGGTCGAAGGCCTTTTCCGCGTCAACCGCCAGTAGTAGAGCCTCTTCCTTAGAGCGTTGTACCTTGTCAATTAAGTGGGAAATCCTTTTAGTATTTTCCTTGCATTGCCGACCCGGAATGAAACCGAACTGGTCCGGGTCGACCAAACCGGGTATGAGAGGATTCAGTCTATGAGCCAGGATGCTTGAGAATAGCTTCGCATCAATATTCAGCAGGGAAATCGACCGGTAGGAGCTGCAGAGCTCTGGATCTTTCCCAGGTTTGGGGATGACCGAAATAGTAGCTCGCAGCATGGAGGCCCTTAAGAGAGCCCGTATCTACGAAGGAATTAAATAATCGGGTGAGCAGTGGGGCCAGTTCGACACAATAGGTCTTATAAAAAAGAGCACAAAAACCGTCGGGGCCCGGTGCCTTCAGGGGCTTCAGTCGGGTGATAGCAGAGATCACCTCCTCTATTCGTATGGGGGCCTCCAGCCTCACTGGTCAGAAGAGGAGTGACCGCCGCGCCAAGGAGGTACTCACTGGGGTCGGCCAGATTGGAGGAGTCAGTGGAGTATAAGGTCTCGTAAAAAGATCGAAAGGCCGCCACTATCGCTGCATCGTCTGTGACCGCAGACCCGCTCTCTCCCCGTATCGCCTTATTAGCCTGAGCCGCACGCTGACTGCGGAGACAATGAGCCAACATGCAACCACCTTTATTAGAGCCCACTAGAATTTGTGCTTCAGCCGGACCACAGCGTACTCAGCCCGATTGAGATCTAAACGTTTCAGCTGGAGTCGCTCCTTCTCCAACAGGCGCCAAATTCTGGGGACACTGGTACTCTTATGAATGGCTTCCAGCTCCCTTACTTTAGCTTATATTTCCGCACGCTTGGTCTGCCTAGTCTTGTTCTCATAAGCCACTTTGCAATGAAGGCCCTTCTCGCGACCAGTTTAAGTGCCTCCCAAACCGAGGACAGTGGCGTAGAGCCAACATCGTTAAGCACAAGGTAGTCGGTCAGGCAATGCCTGACATCATCCACTACCGTCGGGGACCGAAGCAGTAAATCTCTTAGGCACCAATGTGATTAGGGTGACTGTATGGATGGGAAGCACAGGGTAAGGGTAATGTGCGCATGGTCTGAAAGGGAGCGGGCCTCAATGGTGGAATCTGTGGTACAAGCCCATGCAGCCTGTGTGACGAGGAACCGATCCAGACGGGCATTGGTCTTATGGGACCCTGAGTTGTAAGAGTAATCTTGTACATGTGGGTGTAAGCAACGCCAGGCGTCTTTGATGCCCTCATCGCTCAACCATTCACTACCGCTCACTGGTATGGCTCCCGCACTCCCGGACCTCAGCCACCCCTATGACAGGCCCTACCAATCCTGAGGGCAGGGTGCTTGGTTTACTATGTGAGGGGGTGCCTCTGCCTGAGCAGGGCCCCTCTGCAGCTGGCAGGGTCTATTCCCTGTGGCTGTTTGTGGATGCGGTTAAACCATATACTCTTAAGTGCATTATAACCTTGCGGTAAATGCTAACTTTGGAATGACTGCATCAAAACATGTTGTGTTTGGTGTCACACAACTTGGAATCATACCCCCACACCAGTAACAGGTGTGGGAGTATGATCCCACCCTTGTAGAGGGGATGACATGTACCCACTGTACTAAACAACAGAAATCCTATAGAGCCCTGGCATCACAAAATGGATGCCACCAGCACAGACACTGGGCTGCCCTCCTGCTGCTGACTGAAACTCGCAGTGAAGGAGGCCCAACAAAAGGCATCCTGTCACAGGGAGGTGTCACCACCTTCCAGATAGGATTTAGTGTAATGGAGCTGGGTGGGTGCACTCCTAGAGTACTTTGAAGTCCTGCACTGGGGGAGCAGTGGGCTCCTCTGTGCATATGCCAGCTCAAACTGGTTCAGGGGCTACCTGCCCCTGCTCTGGTGCGAAACTGGACAAAGGGAAGTGGGTGTAACCACACCCTCCCCTGACCCTCCTAGAGGAGTGGTCATAGAGATAGTCCCTCCCCTATCTTCACTATAAGATAGCAAGCATTGCCTTTACAAATCAGATAACCCTGGACGACGCTCAACAAACAAGAATCCTGGCCCTTCGACGTTCCACTACCTTTGGAAGACAGAAGAATCTCCCTTGGAGTCAAAGAGTGACTCCCCTGCTTGGCAGGCACCAATAACCTTAATCAACGGTTGCAAACTTTCCCGCTCCCGCCGGAGTTCGAAGTCCCTGCTGCCCCGGAAGTGGATTTCCTGACTTCTCAACGGCCATTGTGAGTCCCTAGCGAAGCTGTGGCAAGTGGACCCCACGAGTGACGAGGAACAGCAATACCCGGGGTCCGTGCACTATTGTTGAGTGCAAACCCTAAACAACGTTCTACGAACTTGTGTATTGGACCATTTGTGGCCAAAGCCTCCAGCAGGTCTTGCAACAAAAATCAGCGGCCTACCCTGTCCCGAGTGACCGTGGGCTCCTGTAAAGCATTTCCTGAGGAGGTGTCTTCGCGATCACTTGCCCGTTGGCTAGTGGGTCCCCGAAGACTTTCTCATCAACTCAAAGGGCTCCCCTGGTTGCTCCAGGCCTGCCCTCACTTACCCTTGCTGGGTGAGTTTCTCAGACCTTGCTGGTCTGCACCATCGACTTTCTTCAGTCTACACGAGACTTGCAGTTGCCAAGGTTTGTTTGCTCCAATCCGGTTGCCAACACCGCCATCAGCTGCAGACGTCATGGGACACTCCAAATCCAGCCGCTGGTCATCATCGATCTCTCCTGGACCTCGTGAGCGAAGAGTCAAAACCCCATCGACGACCTGAAATCACCCGACATCCGTGGTCATCCATCTTCCTGGCCACCGGTCACTGGCAAGTGACTTTGAACACTGTCCCTTCAATTTTCAGGTCTTCTCCATCTTGAATCCAGGCTTGGATTCCACAGGACACTTCTTCAGTCGACGCAAGCAGCAAGTCTTCTTTGGTCTCCATAGAAAACAGCGACGCGACCCGACACCAAAAGACACCTATGCACCCGGCTTCCCTGGGTGAGGTAACTCGTGCACTCCGGTGCCCAAGTGTGTGTTGGCCCTCGAAGTACTTACCTTGTAAGTGGCTTGCTTGTAGTCTTCCTCGAAGTACCCTAGAACTTTAAAAATCTAACCGCGACTTGCACCATTATAATCAATAGGGAACCCGTGGCTGTGTTCACACACTGCACGCGTCTCCCGTGGGCCTGTTACTTACCTGCTAACACTGCAGTAGTGAGGCCCCAGCGATTCCCCAGGCCCTAGGCCTTGTTCTTTTGCAAGTCGACATACCTATACCACTTTCTTAGTATATGGTCTGGTACTCCCCTAGGGCTCCAGCCATATTTGTGCTTAATTTATTGTGAAACGTTGACATTTGAATGTGTACTTGGTTTGTAATCTCATAAAGAGATTAGTAGAGTGTGTCTAGTAATAAATACATATATATTTGATATATATACCTGTGTGGTGTCCTTTCATTTGGTAATTCAATAGATTATAAGGTAAAACACGCTGCTTTACATTCCCCTGAGACTTAGCCTGAAGGCTGCTCTCCACAGCTACCACTAGGATAGCTTTCTTTAAAAGGTTGTCTTAAACCTATCTACCATAAGAGTCGAATTGGACTGGTGCAAGGTGGCCACTATAACTAGTGACCAGCATATGCCAGGCCAACTTCTCACATTGGAGTCCGCTGACACATTCCGGACTGTTTGGAAGAGGTCTTGGACGTATCCCACGAGGTCTTCCCCCTCTGCCCCGGTTGGGACTGCTTGTATGCGGACGTCCTCCTCGACCTATTCTTCAGATCATTGGTGTGCGCCTGGAGGTCCAGATGTTGGTCGCTCAGTCGTAAAACCTCTTGCTGGAGTGCTGCGATCTCTTCGTCTCTGGTAGTTGCTGAGTCCTCCAGGGAGGCCACCCGCTCCCCCACAGCATCAACGTCTCTCTGTACCTCCTGCAAGTCAGCCTGCAGATCCATTTTGATGGCCAGGATAGCCTCCCTCTGAGAAGCAAACAACGCCTCCAAGAACTCCCTAGTGACTGCAGCATCTGGGCCATCACCACCTGATGTCGAGTTAGATCCTGAAGGTCGAGATATATCCTGTAGACCTGAGGAGGAGGTCCAGGACAGACCGTTCTTTCTTGGTTTTGGCGGGAGCCATCGTGGAGGCCCAAACTGGGAACGGACCCAGAGGAGAGGAGTTGTGCGCACCGGGGGGCTGTCCGATGATGAAGGAAGCACGCAAGCCCCCAGTAGAAGCGTCGTTCACCCTCAGATACTCCCCCGGAGGTATCAGCACTCCACTGATTCTTGGCAAGACTCCGGTGTAAGTCCAATTTCAGGTTGCAGGCAAAGGGCCCTTGAGGCGGGCCAGATTGTGGGCTATGTATTGGGCGACCCCAGGGATTGTCGAGCCTCCAGATTTTGCGGAGGACCAAATCCCCAACCGGGTTCAGAGTCTCTGGAGAAACCCCGCACTCCGGACCCGCTGACAGCGCAGAGAAGACCAAGCAGTCACCGAGAGTCCCCAACGGCGTAGCCGTCTCCCCCCAATGCCCTCACAGTTCAGCCCCAGGTAGCTGGACAGCAGGTCCCCCGGTCATAATGCGGTGATCACTGCAGAAGGGCCCCCGAGGCGCACCCCGTACCGATGGGTGCAGCGTGTTGGTCCAAGCCCTCAAGCAGCAGGAAGCAAGTGTCAGAAGTGTCCAAGTGGGAGTTGCAGTGGGGAAGGTTCCTTTACCCTCCCCTCATGGCAGGCCCCTCTCACAAGAGGACCCGATGTGGTCTCCTGGCCCCAGAGTGCACAAACAGCCTCCTCCTCCGCTATGATCCGCTGCCGGAGATCCACCAGATCGACCTCCGCTGCACAGTGTGGCACCGCCCCCACAGCACGGGGCAACAGCGCTGCTGAGGCCGCGCTCTGGCCCAACTCCACAGGCCCACAGCAGGCCGCTGCAGGCAGTCGGGCATTTCAAGAGCCTCGGCCAGCCCCAGGACAGGGCTGGGGGGGCTCCCACCTTGCACTGTACACCCACCGACTGCTGCGGCGTCGCCAGGGGGGCCCGCACACTTCAGTGGGCCTAGTCGGGCACCGCTGATAAGCCCGGAGGCTCGCATGATAGACCCGGCCAGGAGAGGCCGCGCCGCCAGCCCCCAGGCCAGACCCAGGCCTCCGTCTTCCAATAGGTCTCCGGGCGAGGATCGGGAGTGGGGAGTCAATCCGGGACCGCAGGGTCATTAAATGGAGGCACCCGCCAAGGTTCTGCCAGGAGATGCGTTGGGGGCCCGCCACAGTCAGAGGCCCACCGACGGGCCATGCACCAGGCCCAGTGCAGCCCCGTCTTCCATGCCATAGCCCCGGGGCCGCCGATAACCGCTCAATCCTGCCTCTCAGGGGGACGAGATGCCCCTTTGCTCACGACCCCCAGGCGCAGTCCCGCTGGGAAGTCATCGACAGGGGATCTGGTTGCTGGGGGATGCAGTCGATAGTGCTTGTAGGCTCGGCGGAAGCGGAGCTCAGGAACAACACGTCCGCTCACTCTGCCATCTTGGTCACGCCCTGAAAGTTGGGATTTTAGATCAATGCGTTACAGAAAAAGAATTGTGTAGGCAAATATTCATATATGCAGGCTTGTACAGTGATATTTACTCTCATTGAACTCTCTAATGCCTTTTTTAAGGTTTTCTACTTAATGACAATTTAGTAACGCTGTATGTGGCATCAGAGTACTGTTAAGCTTGTTTCTTTTGTTAGATGCTGGTTTTGCATTGTGAATCTTTTCTGGATTCACATGCTGTGCATTATTCACCATTAAGTGTTTTGGGTGTGAAATTGTCTCTTTCGTCTCTTTTTTATTTTGTTCATGAGAGTCATCCTCGACAACCATTTTGTGGTATGTCCCTCCTCCTGTGATATCAGATGTGCACTCTGGATGTTCTTGTCCATGGTCACCTTCATCTGATTCTATTTTCTGCTGTTGCGTCTGGATAGAGAATGGAGGAGCTTTGAAAGAGCCACAAAAAACTTGACCAATCATCAACAAAATTCTTCAGAAAGATAGAAGCAAATCACTAAATACCATGGGAAAACTAAAACATCATAAGGTGGCCATAAGGTGGCCTCGGTTTACAATGAGGGAAGACTTGTTGGACCAGGACACATGATCAGAGAATGCTTAGAAGTGTGGACACAATAGGAGATGGTGAATACCTCTTTTTGACCAAAGGGCCACCACAAATGTGTGCAAAAGTATCTGCACAAAATCTGCAACCTCTGCCATTCAAGGAAACATAGGGCCAAGGAGTGCAAGCCCTGCAAAGAGTTTCCGCCAAAAATGCTAAAGTTGAGGAAAAAACAACATTGGACGCACTTTGCCAGGATCAAGGAACAGAAGGAGGAGCCCTTCCTCAGCCACCTCAGCTTGCCCAGAGCAGATGAAGAAAATGTCAAAGATACTGAGCTGTCACAATGAGGGAATTTGGTACTGAGGAAGGGGTGATCGATGTCCTAAGACAGTAAGCCAAGAGAAGGGTATCAAAAGAATCGCACCAGAAGAAGTGGCAAAAGATAATTGTGCAATCAAAAGGCTCGTATTTGAACTGCAAAAAAAACATCGAAACACTCAACAGTGGAAGGATGACAAAAACAAAAAGAGCCACACAGGTTCAAACAGAAGAACACCAATGAAGGAGACAGAGACAGAAGAACCTCAGACTCTCAACACCTGAAGAAGAGCAATGAGTGCTCAAAGTCGAGTGCAAGAAGCAGCGACTTGAAGCCAAAATGGTGGCACTCTTCCAGAGAAAAAAACTTTTCTGCAACTCACTGAAAGTGTTTAAGATCCCGGCAAGACCATCAGCACCTGAAGCTGTTGAGGAAGAACAGGTGAGCATGGAACTGCCATCCACACAAGATCCTTTAGAGGAGAAGGAAGGGTTGCTTGACTGCAAAAAGGAGACTCTACCATCCTCTGAGCATAATAGCCACAGGAAGAAGTCTAGCAAGACCTCGACCGTTACTCCCCAGAAGAAGGAGTGAATACATATTCTTTGAGGCCTTCACTACTAGATGACCCGGCAGTCTACAATGTGTTTGATACCTGTGGAGTCCGCCTAAAGAAGGAGCAAGGGAAATCATTTTCTCTGCTCAAAAATCTAATGATGTTGCAAAAAAGAAACCTCTACTTGCCCATGCTCCCTAGCATTCTCGAACAAAGGAGTGAGGACTTTCGAGAACCAGTCACTTTGAATGCAGTGAGTCAGCATGTCGAGAAGAAATACAGACACTCTTCGTAAGACCCCACCTACATCTGGGAGAATGCTGCTGTGGATTCAATCATTGTCACCACAGCAAGGAAAATAGGTAAGGCCCCCACATCAATAGGACCTCTGCTGGACAAGGAAAGTAAGTGGATGGAGATGGTGTGCTGATAAATGGAGAAAATAGTGGCAACACAGTGGAGAATCGCCAACTCCAATGCCCTCATGAACCGCTATGGGCATCAACAATGGGAGGAAATAGAACAAATCATGCAACACCTCCTGGAGGAGTACAAAAACAGAGTGAAGACCATGGCGCAGGAAAGCTAAGACCATTGCTAAAACATATATCAAGTTGGTCCTCAATGCAGCGGCCACAGCCAGCAGGTAGGTGTACATGGTAACAAACTTGAGAATGCATGCCTGGCTAATAGTTTTTGGATTCAAGCCAGAGGTACAGGCCTAGGGCATTAATATGCCCTTTAAAGGCGACGCTCTCTTTGTTCTAGGATGAAGGGGATGCAGTGGCTTTGCCATTGATGTCAATGGCAAAGTCGGGCTAGCAGTAAAGGACTGCTCTGCCAGTCTGCAGTGGCAGACTTGGGGACTCATTTTACTTGGGGAACCTCCAGGTTTGTAGAACTAGTGCTGCAAGCCATTGGGTATCTGTCTAACTAACATGTCCTGGGTGCCTGTGTACCATATAGTAGGAAATTACAGGTATGTAAGCCATTTCCAATTGGATACAGCCAATTTGACATACACTTTAGGCTCAGGAAACACCATTAACTTCAGTCGAAAAGGTTGTGAGTGATTATACAAAAAGAGACATTTCTATACAGGGGTACACATGGGAAACCTCACAATCAGCCAGATCCAGTCAAACACATAAACCTGCTAGGCCTCAAGATCGTGTTCCTGGCAGTGAATATCTTCCAGGTGCATGTAATGGGAAAGACAGTGCTAATCCAAATAAGCATTATGTCCGCAATGTTCTCCATCAGCAAACAAGGAGGAGCAAGGTTGTACCAGCTGTCAAAATGAGCTCAGGATGTATAGAAATTGGCAATTTAAAGGAAATAATCCTAGTCACGCTACACCTACCAGGTGTGTAAAATGTACAAACAGACAAGCTAATCAGAAAGGGGAATGTATCCCACAAATGAGAGTTAAATCAGCAATGCTGGACAATTTTTTTCTCACATGGGCACCCCAGACATAGATCTGGTTGTAAACCCGGAGAACTCAAAATGCCAAATCTTGTTGTTCAGGTATCCACACCACTAATCCAAAGGGAATTCCATAGCAATAAACTGGTCGGGAACATTTGTGTATGCCTTGCCACCAATTTCACTGATTCCAGTGGTAATAGACAAGTTCAGGCACTCAAATATGGCGCTAATCCTGATAGCTGTGCAGTGAGCCACACAGATGTGGTTCTCAGACGTAGTGAAGATCTCGTGGGGAGCAAGGATAAGCCTCCCAACAGTACAGTATCCATTCAAAATTCAAGAGAAACAGGTGTGCCACCCGGAACCAGCTAGTCACAGACTAGCGGCCTGGCTCCTGAGTACATTTGTAAATTGGTCACTTTGATCTCCTGCAAAGAACCATAGAGATCCTCAAAGAAGTCAGAAGCCTGAGTATGTGCAAGTGCTACACTGAAACGTGAAACATATACATCTGCTGGTGCAAAAGACAAGGTCTCATCAGTAATAGAACTGAAAGCGCCATAGTCCTTACATACCTAAACCACTTGTTGGATGAAAACCTAACCTATGCGCCACTAAAATTTCACCTGTCCACCATTGCCGACACTAGGGGACTCAAGGGTGAAGCCTTTAATCCTCTAGTCACAAAGAGGTTCCTTGATGGTGCGAAGGGGAAAGCACCACCAAGGTCTGCACCCACACCCAAGTGGAACCTAAATACTGTCCTCGCTGAAATAATGAGGTTGCCATTCAAACCAATCCACAAAGCGGAACATCTTTAAACCTAAAGATAGCCTTTCGCATAGCTATCATATCTCTATATAGGGTCAACGAGCTTCATCCACTCCCCATTCTATAGCCATACTCACAAATTCAATAAAGACAGAGTTGTCATGAGAAATAACTGAAATTTCTCCCTAAGGTGGTGTCACATTTCCATGTAAACCACACTATGCAATATCTGCTTTCTTCCAGCAGCCAAATACGTGTGCTGAAACAACCCTCCACTTACTAAATGAAGGGAAAGCAGTCATGTACTAGCTCCAGGAAAGAAAACATTTAAGGGAAGGAAGTCAATTCTTGTGTCCTGTGCACAAACAAACAAGGGGACATCAGTTACCAAATGAACCACTGGACAATGCATATGGCAGACAGTTCATATTTGCCACAAATATGTGGGAACGTCACTACAGGATAAACCAAGGGCACAGCCTACAATGAAACAGGGAGAAACCCTTCCCTTTCTAGCAAACATTCCCATCAATGCAATTTGGCTAGATGGTCCTCCTTACATACAGATTTAAAGCATTACTGTCTGAACATTCAAATGCTAAGAGAAGTTCAAGTTGGACAAATGGTACTGATACGCCTTTGTGCAAATTCAAGCATTTTTAACCCAGACTCCTGAGAGCACAGATACGGTTATGAAATCAATGCACAGAATCTAAATGCAGAAACGATTCATACTACAAAATGAAAAGATTACTTAACTGTAGGAGTCGTTTTTCAGCTTGAAGACTTTCTGGATTCACATGCGGCCCTCCACCAGAAGACGAGTGCGGAGATTTGTAACTGTAAGGAGGGACAATAAATCAAATATGATGGACATTACAAACACGGACACCGGAGAAAAGAATCTGAAGATGGCGACCACGCAATGGAGTTAACAGGGTGAATGTATGATGTCATCAGGGAGGAGAAGAGCACCAAATGGTTGATGATGAAGCCCATCTGGAATGATGCACAACTTGTGAATCCAGAAAGGCTTCAGGCTGCAACCTGCTACTGCTAGAGGTAAGTAACCATTTTATTCCTAACACTAAGACCTCTTTTATAGTGGCCATTACAATGTTTGGCAGAGTCACTGAAGTACAGGGACACTCAAAACAGGAACCATACACTAGTACACAAATTTCTATGCCAATCAAACAGTCCAGCTATCAATTTTCTTTCAACGACCAAAGATGCATGTAAATTAAGCACTATGAACATTGGAAGTTAAGAGAACAGCTATTTACTGTTTAAAAAAAAAACTGTACAAGAAAGGAAACAAATTACTTCTTTCACTTGTATCTGCAAACGTGGGAATACCAGTCACAAAGAGAACCATTGCAGGATGGATAGTACAGACCATCAAAACATGCTACAAACAAGTGGGGTTCCATTACACGCGAGAAGAAGGGCACACACTACTAGGAATAAGCATTTGCAAAAAGCTATTAGCTTTGCCAATGCTGTTCCTTATTTATTTTCTTTAGGTTTGCATAATAAATACATATAATAAGAAAAATATTATGTAGTGGGGGTATGGCTTGAGCCTGAGCAAGATAGCTGCTTGAACCGTCGGCTCCTCACCGGTCCTGCAGCTCTAAGGATTCAGAGTGCTCCATGGCGGGCTGGCGAACCCATCCACTCCCATAGGAGCAACCAGACCTTGGTAGTGGGATTTGACAAATGTTCTTAACCCATAATGCGCACGATCTGTGCGGATTGCACAGGCAGGTCATTTTTTGTGCGGGAGAAACAAGATGGCAGCTACCTGCGGCTCCAAACATCTCGGAGAAACCCTAACCATGTATCAAAAAAAAAAGGAGGTGGGAGGCATTAACCCCCACCAGCACACAGAGACCACCCTGAGAATCACCTCCACCAACTAGCCTAGATTGGAGAGAGAGTGCTCTTCATTCCGCATCAAGCCTCAGAAATCTAGGGGTAATTTTCAATAGAACGATTAGCTTGGAATCTCATGTCAATAAGAGGGCAGGGACCTGTTTCTCATTAATCAGAGCACTATGTATTTCATCTAGAGCACTGGTGGTTCGCAGTGTGATCCTAAGTAGACTGGGAATTGTGATGTCCTACTGCTAGGAGTGCCTGATGACCTAATCAAGTGGCTACAGAGAGTTAAAGCAGCAGCAGCCAAATTATCCCTTAACAGGCCGAGAAGATCTTCGATATCCTTGTCTCTGAAAGATTTACACTGTATACAATTAAAACAAAGAATAATATTTAAGTCCCTTTGCATCGTTGTTAAATCCCTTCATGACCTTGGTTTGGTCCCCCTGCAAAAGAGTCTAAAATGGTACATCGCTGGCAGGAGCTTATGATCCTCTTCAGCCAATCTAGCTTGTGTGGCCAGTTTCAGAAAAAACCGACATGGGGACTAGACATGAGTGAAGTAGCTCAGCTATGGAATCAACTTCCAGATGCCCTGAATCTCCTCTGATCTATTACACTTCAGAAAGTGTCTTAAAACATGGCTTTTCCCTAAAATGAGAGCTTTTCCTTAAAATTATTTAACACAGTATTATATTGCTGAGTACTCTCACACTGTATGAAAGGATTATTCTTCCCCTTTCCCCCAGTAATTAAAACAGCACCAGAATACCTGTTAGGTGTCAGTTGTGCTATACAAGTGAGATAAATCAATAACTAAAATTAAAAAACTGTTGAGACATGGAGCAAAACAGTATCACTGAGTAAAAAATATATAAGATTGGAGCCATAAAGGGTATGCTTGGTAGAGGTAGGCAGGGAAAAGAATACATTCAGGAAATCTAGGTTTGCTGTCAAATTCAATATTGCTAATTTTCATGTGTGGTAATCAACAAAGGTAATTTGTATGAACATCCAGTCACGGTGGAATGTTGGTGGAAAACGATTAATTATAGAATATCGATACCTTACTGTCTGCCTCATGTGGCAGGCATTTTCTGCAATGTTTGCACAGATCATGTTCAAATATTCCTTTGACATTTATGCCTGTGACAAATATATATGTCACAGGTATGTATGCCTCTTTATGAGGTTTCTATACATGCCAATAGGGTAGATAAGGATTAATGACTGGGTTGCTTTTTTTAAATGGTGAGAGACAATTGTAAGACTTTTTGTTCTTTATTCTTCAGGGTCTTGATGGGCCAACTGGTGAGAAGGGAGTGCAAGGTGATCAGGGACTATCAGGTCCACCAGGACTACCAGGACCAATTGGACTGCCGGGACTTACAGTAAGAGTGAAGAAGTAGACTTGGTCCCCAACATTGTGTGAAAGAGCTGGGCATATCTACTTAGATGTGGGCGGGATCACTAGTTTACTAAACCTGAAGTGAGGGGTCTATGCATATTTAGTGATGATGGTTAGAATGGTTGTAAAAAAAGAAATAGAGCCTTGCATACAAATGTTCATCTTTGGGGCTGTCAGGATCCCTTTCAGAGGATAGAGGGGCACACAGTGGTTACTCAGGCAAATTGTGGTGGTTGAGGCCTTTTACTCCTAATGTCTACTATGGATCCTGAGTACTCTCAGTGGTAGCTGTGGAGGAGCAGTGGAAGGCTTTGGTGAGGATGTGTGAATACAGATCAGTAAACACGACTCAAAACTCAAACAGCGAACAGCAGTGTCAACAAACCAATGTCCAGTCAAATACTTATTTTTATAATAAAAAGAAATATATAGTGGAGGCGTGGCCAAGGAGGCCAGGATGGCAGACATGGATTAAACAAGTATGAAAATGTATTCCTCACCTGGCAGCCATCGGCTTCTGTAACTGCACATAGGAGTTGTCATTGGTGCTGAAAAGACAACTGCTGCTCGCACGGGCTGTGTGTCGCCCGTCGATGGAGCGCTCGTGGGCCACGGCCTGATTGGAAACTGCATGGCCCATCCCAGCCTAAGGAGATGTGAGGCCCGAACGACTATCACCAGTTGAGAACAGGTGATCCCATTTCCATCCCTCCCCAACTCATGATCACCTCTCAAATACTTCAGAGGGAAGGGGTGAAGAAAGCTGTACGCCACTTGAGACCCCGAGACTCTGATAATGGGGGCCGCTGCCACCAGGCGTGTGGGGACTGCCAGTATCACAGGGCACTCACCCCTTGCAGTGCCACGCCCGCTAGATGCCTCAGGAGATGGGGAGCATCCCAGATGAAGGCATGCCCCATAATGGGCTAACAAGTCGATATCTCTGTGTTGATGGGTGAGCAACCACCGTAAACCTGTCAAGACCTTCCCTGATCGGTCCACTCAATCCTGATATGCCCTTTATTGGAACCAGTGCCCATGCCTCTGCTTATATACTTGGGGTGCCTCAAGGTAACCTATAAGAATCTTCCTACCTGCTTGGTGACTCCCCCATTGCTGACCTTCTGCGAGGGGACTTAGGGATCCTCGTTGTGGGCTGCATGACCTCACCTGGGCTTCGGATTGTCCCTGAGCTGATCCTGTGGGAGCTTTAGGCTGCAATGCTATCTGGACACCACTGCAGACTCTGCCTTTCCCCACAGGGTGTGACATTCAGCAACCACAGGAGCTTGCTGGGACCCTTCAGCTTGCCTCTCGCACCACCACACTAGGCTGCACGTGCTCGGGGGTGTCACTGTCCGAACTGGCACACACAAGCGGGCCCACACCCGTACTATACCAACACACTCCCTGACAAAGCTCAAATCAAAGCTCCAATGATGGGACGCCTCAGATCTGGTACCCATCCCGCACGCTTACAACTGCCAGCAGCGACAGTGGGTGCTCACCGGGCCGCAGACTCAGTGGGCTAACCTTCCGGACCCACCTCAGTTGAAGCTAAACTTGCAGAGATAGAATGATTCCTGGTGTCCCTGGGAAGTAAAATAGATGCAATAGCAACAGATCTAATGCTACTGAGACAATCATCGGAAACTTTCTGACAGGGTCCACTTGACGGAGCAGTCGCTGGCAATCATCCAAACGCGAGCAAAAGTCATGCAATCTCACCTGCATACTCTATGCCATAAGGTCTGCACTCTTGAGGAACGCGGTGAAGATGCTGAGGGTAGGTTGATGCAAAATAACATACAGTTAGTGGGCATGCCCGAAAACATGGAAGGCCGTGATGTAGAACTTTTCTCAAGTCCTATATTCACAGCTTTGTCCCCACTGTGGCCTTCTCACCATTCTTCTCAGTGGAGCAGGCTCACAGGGTGCCATCACGGAGGCCTCCACCAGGCTTCCCGCTCATACTGCTGGTGACACGCCTCATGTACTACAAGCACAATGATTTGGTCTTGAGCCAGACCCGCAAGCACAACAGTCTAGCAGTGGACAATGCCAAAGTACTGATCTTTACAGACTACTCCCTGGTGGTCCAGCACAAAGGTCATACTTTTTTTGCAGTCAAGTGTAAGCTGACAGAACTTAACATCCAATACTTGCTTCTATTCCTGGCCCATCTTCATATCCAGCCAGAGGGCAAAGCACACTTCTTTACAGACCGCAAGGACGTGTGAACCTGGACATGCAAGAACTGTCCATGAACCTGATGCATTGGAGATATCACTGTCCACTGACAGGGCCTGACAGAGGCACAGGAAGAGGGGGTCACCGACTCTGCTACATGTGCCCTTCTCCTGGAACCTGGAGGAGGTCATCCAGGGAAGACGGAGGTCGTTGCAGGCGGTGGATTTCCATGGTCCCACTCAGGCTCAGGAGGTGAGGACTCTTTGACTTCAGGCCTCTTCCCTTGACCTTCTACCTCTTCCTCCCGGGGTCCTGAGTAATGCCCATGGTAACCCCTCAAACAGCAGATGATATCCTTTGAACTAACAGTTATGTTATAAATGTGTAAGAGTACAGTCTGGGCTTCCGGGCATGGCGATCCCTCCTGATTTCTCCCTCTGGGCTAATCACTGTCACCGTTTTGAGACAATAGGGGGTAAATGTTCAAGCCCCTATCGCCACAGGAACTTCACTTTTTAGGATGTTCCTGTGGCGATAGGGGCTTCACCTTATTTACAAGGCTGCAACACCCATTGATTTTGATGCTGCCCCCTATTTACAAGGGTACATAAATAGGAGTCAGTGCCAAAATTAAGACCAATGAAAACCTGGTCTTAACTTGGTGAAAAGAGGAGAAATGCTTTATTTCTCCACGTTTTTGCCTTGTGCAGCACTCATGGAAAAAGTAAAACGCCTTGGATTGTTTATGTTTAGGTAGGTGTCCCGTTCGAGGCATGTGGGCTGCTGAATTCATATCTGTGCATAGATCGCCGCCTAGTGTTGGGTCCAGATGATTGCACATTGTTGTCCTGGAAGAGTCTTCGAAGTATCACGAGATAGGTGGCTCCTCCCCTGGACTACAGTGCGCATGGGCATCCTCTCCATCCTTAGATTGTTTTTTTCCGCCATTGGGTTCGGATATGACTATCTTAGCTCAACTTAGGAATACTTAGTGTTAGGCCAAAAGGCCTTTAGTTTTCGTCGGTACAGTTACCGTTCGGTGTCGACTACTAGCTTTAGTGCTCCACACCCTCTTCCGACTTTCGTACCGAATTGGTCCAAACTTCGAAGCTCGATCGACAATGGAATCGAGGACTCCGTTCAAGAGGTGTCCGTTATGCCACGCCAAGTACCCTCATATCGACGTCCACCCAGTCTGTAATAAATGTCTCTCGCCGGATCACGACGAATCGAAATGCATGGCCTGTGCACGGTTCCGATCTAAGAAGACTCTGCGGAATCGACGGGCAGCGAGGCTCGAAGCGCAGCAAGCAGTGCCCGCTCCCACCAACATATTCAGCACCGAGGACGAGGACGCCGAGAGCGTGGAAGAAGTAGTCTCTAGCCCCGCTTCAGAACATGATTCCCGATCGGACGACGACGATGAAGTGATCTTTCGACGTGCAGAGACCGTCGATGAGGTAGGAGACTTCAACGAGGCCTACGGGGCCGAAGAAGACAGCTCTCCTGAAGAGCTAGGCCAATCCGTCGAAACGGAGGCCGAAACTGTACGTCGTCATCAGGCTCCGGTCGAGGGATCGCCTTCGGGCCTTACCCAAGATCAAATACATGGTTCCTCGGCCCCACCTTCCGGTCCGGCCTCGAACACTCTGCAAGAGCCACTATTACCGAAGACGACCGGGTTATTAAACCCAAAACCATCCATCGCTCCAGAGCCTTCAAAATCGAAAGTGAAACTGGTGGTGGTCGGATCGAAGGCGTCGAAACCATCCACTACCCCGACGCCGAAAAAAGTCGTCGGCTCCGACCGCGTACAAAGGGACTTCGGCGCCGAGCTCGCCGCAGCAGATGCGGTCGACACACAGAAAAAGCACGCCCTCGGGCACCACAAGGCACCGAGACCTTCGGCGCCGACACCGAAGACCGTACCCTCCGCAGTCAAAATGGCCGCCCCGGCTACGTCGACGCCTAAAGCACCGATGCCGAATAAGTCCTCGACTACGTCGACTGTCGATGCATCCCTTCAGGTCAGTGACCCCCCTCCGACAAAAAAGTTGTGGCCGGCCTCGACGTATACTACCAAGGTGCCCATCAAACCACCATCTGCGTTCACTGTGCAGCAGGTCTCTGCATCTTTACAACGCATCCGTGACCGGGCAACCCTCCACTCTATCTCGGGTCCCGACACTACCTCACCCTGTAGAGTGCACTCGGAGCCCACCAACATTACATTTGGGCTGCCACCGACATCGGCACCGAAACTATTTCAAATTCGGACACGTGTCTTCCACACACAGTCCACCACCTCTGGCCTAACAGAAAAAGACTCTTCGGGGCCACAATTTATCGACGCCGACACTGGCAGGTTAATGCTCCACAAGCGCAAAATAACGCCAGTCAGGGAAGAGGAGCCATACAAAATTCCTCTTAAACGCAAGCTGCCAGCGGAGCAGGAACCAGCGCTACAAGAACACTTCCAACCCTTTCACTCAGATCCGCAGTCCTTTTCTCCTACCCCTTCCGAATCGGACGCAATGCAGGACTATGGCGGGGAGGATACCATCTACCCCGGGGACGTAGATCCCGATGAACAACTACAAGACCCTGATCAGGCGTGGGATGATCCCACAGACCAAAGTGTCGCGCCACATACTCAAGATGTGCAACTCTATAACGTAAAAACGTCTCCTACAGAGGACACGGCTGCATTTAATGCCCTCATCGAACGGGCTGCTGCTCATCATGGGGTGAAGCTCCATTCTGACGCCATCGAGGAAGACTTCCTGCTTGACACTTTCGCATCTTCAGAAAGAACTGTCAAAACTCTGCCCATGCTAAAAGGGGTTCTAAAACCTGCCAAAGACATTTTCAAGGACACCACAAGAGCCCGAGTGTTAAACCCCAGGATTGAAAAGAAATATAAGCCTGCACCCGGTGACCCTAAATACATTAGGGGTCAGTTGCCATTAGACTCCATGGTGGTTGCCAACGCTCGCAAAAGAGCCCACTCACAAACGACTGGTGATGCTCCTCCCCCAGACAAAGAGTCAAAAGTGCTAGAAACATCGGGCAAACGCATTGCAGCGCAAGCAGCGAATATCCTGCGCATTGCCAATACACAGGCACTCCTGGCACGTTATGACAGGTCACATTACGACACGCTGGAGTCACTGCTCCAACATCTACCAGAAGAGTATAAAGAGTCAGCGGAACTCCTCATTAGAGAAGGACAACTCCTCACTAATGCATCCATAAAATGCGCCCTTGACGCTGCTGACACAGCGGCCAGGGCAATAAACACAAGTGTCATGCTGCGACGCCACGCCTGGTTACGCATCTCAGGCTTCAAACCCGAGATCCAAAACAATATTCTGAACTTACCAGTTAACACAGAATTCTTATTTGGCCCAGACGTTTACACTACCCTAGAAAAAATAAAGAAAGACACTGACACTGCGAAATCAATGGGGGCTCTACAAACGCAACAATTTCGTAGTGGCTCCTTTCGTCGCACCGGAAATAGGGGAACAAGAAGGGGTCAGGGGTCACAACAGCAGTATGCTAAAAGTGGCACACAAAGCACCTATGACAACAACAGGGGTGGATATCGTGGATCCAGCACCAAGGGCAGGGGACGTGGCTATGGCAACACCAGGTCCTCCCCAAAGAACAAACAGTGACGCCCTCTCCTTACCCCCCGACCACATAACACCTGTCGGGGGACGACTCCAGCTGTTCCTGTCCGCGTGGAAGAACATCACCACAGACAGGTGGGTCAGGGACATCATCCAGCATGGGTACTGTCTAGAACTAACTTCCACTCCACCCAACATACCACCAAAGCACCGTCCTATGTCAGCCGAACACTTAGGTTTACTCCAGCAGGAAGTGCTTGCTATGCTCGCAAAAGGGGCAATAGAAGTAGTGCCCATCGACCAGCAGGGCGCAGGGGTGTACTCTCTGTACTTCTTAATCCCCAAAAAGGACGGCTCACTCAGGCCTATTCTAGACCTGCGACCCCCTAAACCTATATATTCCTTTGGAGCATTTCCATATGCTCACCCTCCAGCAGGTTCTCCCACTACTCATTCAGGGGGATTTCCTAGCTACGCTAGACCTGAAGGATGCATACTTCCACATACCCATACACCCTTCACACAGGAAATACCTCAGATTCACTATTCAAGGGAATCACTATCAGTTCAAAGTTCTCCCCTTCGGAGTAACAACAGCACCCAGGGTCTTTACCAAGTGCCTGGCAACAGTGGCCGCGCATCTGCGAAGACAAAACATTCACGTCTTCCCTTATCTGGACGACTGGCTAGTTCAGGCCAAGTCAGCACAACAATGTGCCACCCACATGTCCCACACCATTCACCTTCTTCACGATCTAGGATTCTCACTAAATTACCCAAAATCAAATCTCCAACCTGCACACGTACAACAGTACTTAGGCGCAACAATCAACACTCTGGCTGCCACAGCTCAGCCAACTTTAGTGAGGATCAACAGCATGCAACTGCTAATCTCAAAATTCAAACCTCAACACTCCCTTCCGGCGCGAGTGTTCATGCAGTTGATAGGCATGATGGCCTCCTGCATTTTCATAGTCCCACACGCGAGACTACATATGTGCCCGCTTCAGGAGTGCTTAGCACGTCAATGGAATCAGGCTCACGGGCAACTAAAAGACCTAGTGTTGGTGAGCGGTCGGGCATACAACTCTCTGCATTGGTGGAACCCACAAAAGCTTTGCAAGGGCCGACCGTTCCAAGAGCCCGTTCCACAAATCATACTGACAGCGGACGCGTCTCTCCAGGGATGGGGAGCTCATGTACTCAATTACACAGTGCAGGGACTATGGACAACACAACACAAGAAGATGCACATCAACCTTCTGGAACTGATGGCAATCTTCCTAGCCATGAAGGCATTCAAAGTACACTTGTGCAACAAAGTCGTGTTGATCCGGACGGACAACATGACTGCCATGTACTATATACAGAAGCAGGGAGGAACACACTCTCCACAGTTGTCTCATCTGGCTCAGAGCATGTGGAAGTGGGCCATTCAGAGGAACATATTCCTCATGGCAGAACACCTCCCGGGCAAGGACAACCAGATGGCGGATCTGCTCAGCAGACACAGCCACCAGATGCACGAGTGGGAGCTACACCCATTAGTTCTCCAACCGTACTTCCAGCGGTGGGGTCATCCAGAGATAGACCTATTCGCCACAAAAGAAAACGCAAAATGCCAAAGCTTTGCCGCCAGGTTCCCACACACACAGTCGCAGGGCAATGCGATGTGGATGAACTGGTCCGGCAGATTTGCGTACGCTTTTCCCCCAGCACCAGTAATACCACTGGTTGCGCGCAAACTAAGGCAACACTCACTAACCCTGATCCTAGTTGCTCCAACGTGGGCACGCCAGCCGTGGTACACCACCTTTCTGGAACTTTCCGTGGTGCCTCATCAACGACTGCGGATAAAACCAGCATTTTTAACGCAGAACCATGGCGGAATTCAACACCCAGATCCCCAGCAACTGAACCTGGCGATCTGGCTCCTGAGGTCTTAGAATTTGGCTACCTAAACTTACCACCTGACTGTATGACTATCATCAAAGAAGCCAGGAGACCCACTACTAGAGCCTGCTATGCGGCCAAATGGAAGAGGTTTGTCATTTACTGCAACAACAATGACATTAACCCACTGGACGCATCTATTCAAAACATCATATGCTACCTCTTACACCTATACCGCTGTAATCTGGCATACAACTCAATACGCATCCATTTGACCGCGATAGCAGCCTACCTCCAAAACAGGCAGCACCTCTCCTTATTCAAGGTACCTGCCATCAAAGCTTTCTTGGAGGGACTCAAACGAGTAATTCCCCCAAGACACCCACCAGCACCAGTGTGGAACCTCAACTTGGTCCTCACCAGACTGATGGGTCCGCCCTTTGAACCTCTCCATTCATGTGAGATTCAATTCCTCACCTGGAAAGTGGCTTTCCTGGTGGCCATCACTTCCTTGAGAAGAGTTAGTGAACTCCAGGCACTAACCATTCAGGAGCCATTCATTCAGGTCCACGCAAACAGGGTTGTCCTACGCACCAACCCCAAGTTCATGCCCAAAGTCATATCACAGTTCCACATTAATCAAACTATCGAACTGCCCGTTTTCTTCCAAAATCCGCAAAATATCGCGGAAAGAATGCTCCATACACTAGATGTAAAGCGGGCTCTCATGTACTATATTAACAGGACAAAGGATTTTAGAAAAACTAAACAACTCTTCGTTGCCTTCTCTCCACAACACAAAGGCAACGCCATTTCCAAAGCAGGAATAGCCAGATGGATCGTTAAATGCATTCAGATTTGCTATCAGAAAGCTAAACGCACATTAACGGTTCCCCCACGAGCCCACTCAACACGAAAGTTAGGGGCATCCATGGCTTTCCTAGGAAACATCCCTTTACACGAAATTTGTAGAGCAGCCACATGGTCCACTATACATACATTTACCAAACACTACTGCGTAGATGTACACTCAAGACAGCAAGCAGCTGTAGGACAGGCTGTTCTCAAAACTCTTTTCCAGACTGCTGCAGCTGGCACAGGTAGCCGCCGCTAGGGGAGGTACTGCTATATATTCTATGCACAGATATGAATTCAGCAGCCCACATGCCTCGAACTGATTATGCTACTTACCAGTATGCATCTGTTCTTGGCATGTAGGGCTGCTGACATTCATATCGCCCACCCTCCTCCCCGGCGCCTGTCGCGGCTGCAGCACTCAGTATTTTCTGTATAGCATGGTCATCACTTACTGTATCTACTCCATCACTGCCACAATGGCGAAAAACAATCTAAGGATGGAGAGGATGCCCATGCGCACTGTAGTCCAGGGGAGGAGCCACCTATCTCGTGATACTTCGAAGACTCTTCCAGGACTACAATGTGCAATCATCCGGACCCAACACTAGGCGGCGATCTATGCACAGATATGAATGTCAGCAGCCCTACATGCCAAGAACAGATGCATACTGGTAAGTAGCATAATCATTCCTGCACATAAGCATCTTTAAAAACAAGCATTTGCAATGCAATCGGTCTCGCCTTTGGGACCTTATATGTATTTAGCTATGCAGCACATTAGCCTGGGTGCTGAAACATCTACTTTTCTTTAACATGGAGAGAAAGTAAGCACCAAACTGTGTAGCATGCCAGGTATGGGAAAACATGGAGAGAAATATTGCCTTTCAGCGGGAAATGGTATAGTCCAAAGCTCTGTTTTTAATATAAAATCAGGGCCTTCGGTGGTCATATCACTGAAAATAAAAGATTTTTTTTTTTATTGTCTACGAGTGCTCGTGGAAGACAATTTCTATGGACTGGAACCTAGACAATGCTAAAGTGATTTTGGTATATTACTGACCTCTGCTGGTCGTTTTCTATCAAGACAGTTAAATAGAGGCAGTTGAACAGAAAAAAAAGTCCCTAAGCGGCAGCAGGCAAGTCCTAGGGCTGATCTCCAGAGCCCACAAAGTAAATACACATATAAGTATATAATAAGTATATACTAAATTATATACAAGAGGTCTTGAATGCTCGACCTAAAATTTAAATTTTGTAACTTATATGTGCTGCATTAAGCAGCACACATAGAAGTGACAAAACAGCATTTAAAGATTGTTTATGTGCAGCTTATTCTTCTAAATATGGTGCAGCCTTGAGTTTCTGAAGTGGCATAGTAGCTTTTGTGATTGAGGCACACAAATCTAACAACACAGAGGTATTTTATTCGTGGGTTACATTCCCAGCAGCAGATGCAAGAAGACAGACATTTTACTATTTTACAGAAGGAAATGCACCCGCGGAATATTGTCAGTTCGATGACATTGAAGTTCCGCTCACGTACCAGGAACACCTATACTGGTTTAAAGGCACCCTACACCACATAAGAAGAGTAAGATTAGGCCCGCTCGGAGGAGAAGGGGCAACATGGCCGATATTAGCAGCCTACACACCACATCCTGACATTGAAGAAATGCCACAAGGAGACTTACTCATATAACACAAAGATTTAATTAAAATCTACAGAAACATGACGCAATTCGTCATGAGGACTTTCACAGTCCAACCAGCAACAGTTGTAACAAATGGTACTCATTTACAGGGTACAGCAACTAAAATCACACCACAAACATTACATGCAGTAATGGGCAAAATGCCCATGAAACGCGAACAAATGCTATTCTGGGTAGCTCAGAAAATAACACAGTTAGAGGCAGTATTCCTGAATACTACCCCATAAAAACACAGAATGCTAACAATCTGCTTGCCCATGGGGATAACACCACAAATAGAGGATTGTACCACTTGGGGTACAGTCTTTGCTGCCAATTATACCAGGACTCATGGTATTCCTTTATTAGCAGTGATACCCAATGTATTAAGACAAATACAGAACGAGTACGGAACAGAGCCTGCTCTGAAGTTAGGGATGAAGTTACTTAGGAACTAAGACCAGGTATCAACCATAATACTAGCTAATATTAAAGGGGAAGCAGCTTCAGTGGCAATCCGTCAACGCCTAAGGGAGTTCAGTCTGTTAGATCAACAACATGAACTACCCAAAATAATTATAATTGCATCTGCAGAATTAGGCAGTTTGGGTGGGAAAACTTTAAAACCACGACTGATGGGCAGTCCCGAAAAGGACAATTCAAAGCAGACACCTGCTTCTTCTAAAAAGAAGTGGGAGAATAAAAAGCAACAAGTATATAATAAGTATATACTAAATTATATACAAGAGGTCTTGAATGCTCGACCTAAAATTTAAATTTTGTAACTTATGTGTACTGCATTAAGCAGCACACATAGAAGTGACATAACAGCATTTAAAGATTGTTTATGTGCAGCTTATTCTTCTAAATATGGTGTAGCCTTGAGTTTCTGAAGTGGCGGAGTGAGGCATTAAGCCATGACGGCTAACGCCTCACTCCGCCACTTCTTTGTACAAAACGCTCCTAGGATGCTCAAGGGGCCAGCTCTGTGAAATTGGGACATGACCCCTGCTCACATTTCCGACCTGGGGGTGATACTGCCCCCACCACCCAGGAGGAGGATTCGGGAAGGCAAGCTATACCCATGGTCTCAGCCTGACCCTCCGCAAGAAGCCACAGACAGGAACATCCCCACAGGCAGACCCTGTGCAAATACATTTCCTTATGGTGCCCCCGGGGCATGCTGTCCAGAATTGCTGAGACACCCTGGGAACCCATGCCACTTGGCTGGATGGGCTAGTGTCATGGTGGTGTGGGCTCCCCTGGCTGCTAGCCAGAGACTTCAAAGGTGTCCTTGATGTGGATCTGAATCGCTCCTTTCTGCCCCTGCCCGCACCTCGGCCACCGCAAACGCGCTCGCATTGACCACATGGCTGTAACACTGAGGCCTACTAGACACTTGGCACCAGCATAGTACACACACACACACACAAACTCATTCTATTCACATACACACAGGTTGCATGTCCGCATAGACTACCTTGGTAGGACCCACTCTGATCATAACTCATTACAGCTACAACTAAACTGGGAATGTGCCCCCCGATTCCCATGTGGCAGCTGCAGGAGTCAACACTAGAAGATCCCCCATTAGGAGCACATGTCGGTGCTAATATGACAAAATACTTTGACCTCAACACTGATAGCGCTTCCTCCAGACTGAGAGAATGTGACGCCTTCAAGGTGTCTGTCAGGGGTCACTGCCTGGGCAACGTGCTCAACTTGACAGTGAAATATCCCACTTGGAATGGTGGCTACTAGAACTTGAGGATCAGGCTCTATCCTTGAAAGCAGGCAAAAAACACGGCTAAACAAATCCCAGCGAGATCACACTGCACTGCTGGAGAGGCTGAGTTGTCTAAATTACGTAGCACACACCACTAAAACACATGCTAAAGCTGACAAACCAGGGGCAATGTGGGTATGGCTAATACACCCGGAGCAGCCACGACGTCCCATATCATCCATTTGGTCTGACGCCGGGCTCCTTCTACATACACAAAGAGATACATGCTGCATTCACACGCCATTATACACATCAGCAACTGTCTTGACATCGGGGGAGATTGGGGACTTCCTCGTCGATGTTGTCCTACCCCAGGCCAAATTTGAGCAAAGAGAGGAACTTAACATGGACATTACAAACTTCGAGAAAGAGATATGTTGCTCGCCACGGGCAAAACCCCCAGCCCATGACTTCCATCTGAATTTTATAAAGCCTTTCCTTTGTCGTGGGCACCACAACTAAAATTAATATATGACAAAACCTTGTCAGAAGGCTGTTTATCACCCACAATAAATGATGCCTTACTCATCTCATTTCCCGATCGGGGGAGGGACACACACGACCTGTAGTACTACAGACCCCTAGCGCTTCTAAACACCCACTATTATATACTTGCGAAGATCTTAGTTGGGAGCCTGGCACCTTTGGTCCCACAGTTGGCCACCCTGACCATAATGGCTTGGTGCCAGCCAGAAGCACCCATGCCACTTTTGTCAGGTACTAGAGAATGCCCCACAGATGCATCCACAGTCTGAATGCCTGGTCCTTGGTCTGCAGCAAGTATTTGACTCCGTAGAATGGCCCTGTCTATTCGAGGTCGAGCGAGAGCCTGAGCCGGCAAGAGACGGGACCCTATACTTTCCGAGAAGGATGGCGGCCGTGACGGAGCCACCGACACGGCGACCGCTGCTGAAG
This sequence comes from Triturus cristatus, assembly GCF_964204655.1. Lineage (NCBI taxonomy): Eukaryota > Metazoa > Chordata > Amphibia > Caudata > Salamandridae > Triturus > Triturus cristatus. The sequence goes on along the minus strand of NC_140580.1, from coordinate 210,498,186 downwards.
CGGTGAGTGGACGGCTACAGGAGTCCGCCGCGGGAAGAGGCGGTCTGCTATTTTGGGAGAGCGACGTGAAGGAAGTGGGGCCTGTGAAGCGGCGGCCGCGGGCCCGGTGAGTGGGCTTCGCGCCCCCCCTTTCCCCCTCCTCACCGGGACATATGTTGAAGAGCCGGCGTTGCCCTCGTGGGGGGTGTTGGCGGTCTGGTGTGCGGGGGGGCTGGGCTGGGCACACGAAACAGTGGCGACTGGACTGGGACTCGCCTCCCCCGGCCCCGGTCGGAGCTTGAAGGGCAGCGGGGGCCCGGAGGGGACAGGGCTTCGCAATACCCAGGTGCGGGGAGACCATCAGCACGTGAGACCTGCTGCCGCCGCTGTTGGAGGTGAGGCTGCCAGCTGGTTGTTTGCAGTGATTGGTGGGGAGGCCTGATCCCTGAACGGCTGCGGGACGGTGCAGGGGGCCAACGTGGCGGTCCTCGTAGGGACACAACGATGGGGCTGGCTGTTAGCCCGGACTTCGAGACCTCAGTTTGAGCAGTGCTAGAGGCAGGCCCCGCCTGAGAGGGCAGGATTGACGCTCCAGCGGGGTCCTCGGGAAGATTCCACGGCATAAGGAGCCGGGCCTAACACTTTGGGGCGGCGAAGTGGCCGGCACTGGACCTGCGCACCGGGGCGATTGTTCCGGCGGAGTAGCTGACGCCCTTCGGTGCTGGGTCACTTGCGGGGGCCCCTTGGCGTGCCTGGTTTGGCGGGAGCTGCGGCGGGAGTGCATAGGACTGTCGAGCTGCAGTGAGGTGGAGACAGGGGAGCAGTCGCTAGACTCCTTTTTGTTGCCCCGCCTTCGGGCCTGGCCGAGACAGATGTTGCCCATGGGTGCCGTGGAGGAGCTCACCACCGGAGGCCGTCAGAGGCGGCACTGGGTTGACACGGACCGCTTTCACAGTGGTGGCACTCCCTCGAGGTGGAGACGGAAAGCGTAGAGGAAGGTCACAGGGAAAGGTTTTTCAGCATCAGCACAAAGGAACTGGCATTGTCACTGTTGGCGTGGTAGAAGAAGAGTTGGAGACGGCGGCACTGAGACCCGCGCACAGTTCCTTGGGCCCATTCGGAGAGGTCTATGTCCACCTCCAGGAAACAACAGGACAGGACAGGACCCTTAAGGACCTATTTGCCAAGGCACCAGCTGGACAAATGACTTCCGGTGCGGACGCGGGTGCCTCTGGGGGGGTGTCGGCGGGAGACGGGGGCGCGGAGGACATCACCAAGGCATTCCTCGAATCTATGTTTGTTGCGCTGAGGGAAGACATTCACACACTCAAGCAGGAGTTCACTTCGGAGATAAAAGAGGTCCGGCGCAACATGGACTGCATTGGAGAACGGGTCGCTGATCTGGAGGTAAGAGCGACGGGAGGGACATGGAGATATCGGAGCTACAGCAAGAGATCCTCAGGCTCCATGATCAACAAGTTGACCTTCAAACCCACTTTGAAGACCTGGAAAACCGCTCCCGTCGCCATAATATCCGGATCAGAGGTGTAAAAGGGGATGACGCCTCAAAAGACCTTTTCACATACACGAGGTAACTCTTCAATCACATCCTGGGCAGGCCACCGGAGACAGAGTTGCGTGTAGATCGTGCGCATAGAGTGGGCCCTCCTAGAGCGCCAACGGCTCCTCCATCGGACATTTTAGTTTGTGTCCAGGACTATCGCACCAAAGAAGCTATTCTCCAAAAGGCGCGTCAAATGCATCCCCTGAAGTTTCGTGACCAGACGCCGGTGCTGTATCAGCACTTATCCGCTCTCACACTGCAAAAAAGACGCATCTTCAAGCCTATCACTATGCACCTCCAGCAGCACAATATTCCCTACAGCTGGGGCCATCCATTTAGATTGGTGTTTCGCAAAGATAACAAACTGTACCAACTACGCTCAATGTCCGAGGCTTGCAAACTACTGGGTGTGGACCTCCCGGAGGCGGAGAGTGGAGAGGAGGATCCTAAAGCAGAGACTGATGACTCCACGCCCCGCTGGCGCCAGCAGGGCTGCAGGCGTCGCCCCAGGAAGCCCCCGGCTGCGGAAATCACGAAAGGCCAGAGTTCGGCTCTGGAGCCTGTCTCCGCAGAACTATCTAGCTCCTACCCTGGATGACTTTAGACGCTATTTGTAACCGATTGACTGCTTTACTAATGTCCAGATCGTTGGCGGGAGGGGGGCTTCTTCTTCACCGGTGGTGGACCTACCCCAATGCCTTTTCACCAATCACCGACAAGTGATGGTCTATGGGTTCTTAGTTATTGTTGTAGATTGTTCTTTATGCTGGGTTTCTTTGGGGATGTTTTGGGGGGAATTCGGTGCTCAACGTCCACTTTTCCTCTAGGGTTAGAATGACCCCTTGTGCCCGCGCGAACCTTGGTCGGCTGACCACCATGCACGCTGGCGACGCCATATATGTCACCTCCTTGACGCACCAGATCCTACCAGATAACAAACATGCTTCCCACCACACTTAGGATCCTAACCCTTAATGCAAGGGGTCTCAATAACCCAGTGAAGCGCAGGGCAGTTTTGTCATGTCTAGAAAACTCACAAGCAGAACTCTGCCTTCTACAAGAAACCCACCTTCTGGCGAGAGATTGCCACCGTCTTCGGTCCTGAAAATTTCCCACTCAATTCTTCTCCTCTGGCCCTACTAAAACAGCTGGGGTGGTGATCTTGGTGGCGCAGAAGTTTCGGGGGGAGGTCCTGCATAGGGTGGCCGAGATTAAGGGGAGGCTCTTGACATACCGCTTCGCCTTGGGAGGACTGACATTCACTATTGGTTCCCTGTACGCCCCGAATGAAGGCCAGGAAAGGTTCTTACACTCTTCTCTTGCCGAAGCCACTGCCACATCAGATTGCAATATCATTCTAGGGGGCGACCTGAACCTGGTCTTCGATAACAGTAAGGATAGATCCAGCCAACGCACTCACCAATCGGGGGCACTCTCAGCCGAGGGGCTTACACGTTTACATGACCTGGGGCTGTGCGACCTCTGGCGTAGCTTTCATCCTCTTGACAGGGAATACTCATTTTACTCCAATGCACACAAGACCTATGCTAGACTGGACCATTTCTTAGCATCTGCTCCAGCTTGTTAAGCATATACAGCACTCCATTGGTGACTACCTTTCACATAACGCAAACCCGGACACCACACTTGCTACGCAATGGGCGGCATTAAAAGCAGTCATTAGGGGGGAGTTCATCGCGGTCTCGGTGGCTGACAATAGGGAGTGTGGGCGCAAAAAAGGGATGAGCTCACACAACAGACCCGAGAGCTGGAGCAGATGCACCAGAGGACGGGAGCCCCGAGGGTGTGGCGACAGCTTAAAGCCGTGCACCACCAACTAGCAGCACTTGATCAAGATAGGGCGGAATTTGCGGTGCTGCGACTGAAGCATGCATACTATGCCGGGGGGGACAGATGCGGACGCCTCCTCACCCATAAATTGAGAGAGGTCCGTCAATGGCACGGGGTGAAGGAGATCTCCCGAGCGGATGGTACATGCGTGTCGGATGATGGCGCTATAACGGAAACATTTCGCGACTTTTATGCCACTCTTTATGCAGGGGCCTCGTTAGAAAGTTCTGACGAGACGGCCGTCCTGGATTCTGTTACCCTGCCAGCTCTGAATAAGGCCCAGGCTGACCACCTTGACTGAGACGTTCAGACGGAGGAGGTCATAGCCGCTATATCTCGTCTCAAGCTGGGAAAAGCCCCCGGTCCGGACGGCTTCTCCGCTATTTTTTAGAAATAGTTTTGCACCTTGCTCGCCCCGGTTCTCACCCGGCTGTTTAACTCCTGTGTCGACCAGGGGGCGATACTAAGTGATCTCTTAGAGGCCTCTATAGCGGTGATCCCCAAACCCAGGAAGAATAGATCTCGCTGAGGAGCATATCGCCCAATATCCCTCCTTAATATAGATTTTAAATTGTACACAGGGATTCTTGCCACTCGTCTTGGCCCCCATATGCCTGGCCTCATCGACCCGGACCAAGCGGGGTTTATCCCTGAACGCCAAACATCGGATAATACCAAACGGATTTTACACCTTATCGAGTATCGAGAATACATGATGCTAGCCATCGATGCTGAAAAGGCATTCGACCGCGTGCACTGGCCCTATTTGGAGCAGGTGTCAGAAAGAGTGGGGATGGGGGAACAATTTCGCACGTATGTACTTGATTGCTATAAGTTTCCCACAGCTACGGTCCGAGTGAACAGCTATACATCCTCCCGATTCCATATTGAAAGAGGCATGAGACAGGGGTGCCCGCTGTCGCCCCTTCTCTTCGCCCTCTACATGGAGCCTCTAGCTCAGAGAATGCGGCAGAATCCGGAGGTCAAGGGGATCACATTTGGGGGCTATGTCCACACGATTAGCTTATACCCGGATGACATGTTAATATCACTTGCTGAGCCGAGGAGCGCACTGCCGGCTTGCCTAGCAGAGCTGGACGCCTTTGCCCGAGCTGCTGGATTTAAGGTGAACGCTGATAAATCCATGGCCCTAGACCTATCTTTGTCACGTCCCACCCGGGAATATTTGCAAACCCTGCTTCCCATCCAATGGGCAACGGACACAATCCCCTACCTGGGGATTCAGCTGGCTCCCTCCCTCCCTGCAGTGGTTAATACTAATTATGCGATACTGTGCCGGAAGATCCGCCAAGAGCTTGGCCGGTGGAAACACTACCCCCTATCATGGCTAGGCAAAATTGCAGCAGTCAAAATGGCCATTCTACCACAGATCCTCTATCTTTTTCGCACCATACCTCTACGGCCGCCTGCCGGGTGGATTCGGCAGATGCAATCCGACTTAGCCCAGTTTATCTGGAGCGGTCGGAAACCGCGAATGCGACGGGCACTAGTGACGCTTGCTCTGGAAGACGGAGGGCTTGGAGTCCCTGATCGGCAGCTCTACTTCTATGCGGCTCAATTGCGGTACCTGTTGGAATGGAGCAGATGGAAATATGAGAAACACTGGTTGTTTCAGGAGCAGGCAGTGGCGGCGCGAACCTTGCAGGAAATTCCCTTCCTGCGCAAGCCCCATAGGCCCCCTAATCTATATGCCTCGTATATCACACGGGTCCCCCAGGAAGTGTGGGATGCCACTAACATCAAGCATGAACTCACAACCTTCCCGTCTCTGCTCACTCCGTTGGCCGACAACCCTGATTTCAACCCTGGTATGGATAAGACAGCTTTTGCAGGTTGGAGGTCGGCTGGTTGCCGTTTTCTGTATCATGTCTATGGCGCTGAGGGGGTCAACTCGTTCGCTCAGTTGAGGCAGCAATTTGGGCTCCCGGAGACAGAGAGACTAAGATATCTACAAGTAAGGCATTCGGCGCTTCAACCACAGGTCTGCTCCGAAGCAGACAGGTGCCTTTCCCCTTACGAAAGATGGCTCATCACGCGCACGTCAGATAAAAAACTAATCTCCGATCTCTACAAGCGGTTGCAGATCAACCACACATACACGCACAATCCTAGCAGAGAGCGGTGGGAGCGAGAGTTGGGCAGGACACTCAGTCACAAAGAGTGGGATGGAATATATTACAGGGCCAGGCATTCTGCGTATCACATGGGGCTTACAGAGACACTTACAGAGATTGTGACATATTGGTACTATACTCCAGAACGCTTGCATGCAATGGACCGCTCCCGAGAGGCGACGTGCTGGAGGGGCTGCGGCCAGGTGGGCAACCTGGTACATTTACTATGGGAGTGCGAACAAGTTCAACCCTACTGGACCCAGGTGCTGGATGAAGTGGACAAGCACTTTGAGACTGAGATACCATGCTTTCCAGCCTATGTACTACTAGGTCTCCCCAATTCTCTGACCTACCCATTAAAATCTCGCAGAGGCAGACAGATGGCTATTGCACTAGGGTCGGTGACACAAAACATACTTACATACTGGCGCACCGCCAACACCCCAACGTTTACAGGCTTGCTGCACCGTCTGTGGCATGTCCTTGGTATGGAGAAATTGGCACTCACCGTGGCGGGGGAGGGAACCAAATATGACGAGTTGTGGCAACCATTTCTGTCGCTATTAGCTACCGAATTCCGAGAAGTCACATGCCCCCGATATCCCTGGTTGTTGCTCCTTACAGAGGCAGGACGGGCGGACTGCTGAGAGGGTGGGTGGGGGTTTAACATAGCTTGGGTGATGGACGTGGAGCACGAAAGGGGGGGCAGAGGGAAGGGGAGGGGGGATCCCGGGGTTTTTCCTCTTTTTTTTTTCTCTTCTTCTTCGCTTAATTGTTAGTCCATGTACGTGCTATCTACTAGCTAAGCACACACTGTTGGGGTTACGCTAGACAGTCACTTGGACCAGTGGTAACACCACAGCATTATATGAGGACAGCTATGTGTACGTGGTTCTGTTTTTGAATTGCAAAATCAATAAAAACACTTAAACCATAAACTCTATGTTCGAGGCATATGAGCTGCAGAATACACACTGTGCATAGATCGTCATCTGGTGTTGGGCCCGGATGTTGCAGTTGTTTTTCTCTTGGAAAGTCTTTGGAAGTCACGAGGTATGTGACTCCTCCTTTGGATCATATTGTGCATGGGCTTCGGCTCCATCCTCAGATGTTTTTTTCCGCCATCGGGCTCGAATGTGTTCTTCGCGCTCCAGTTCGGAACCGTTCCAGTGTTCCTGTTCGGTGTGCAATCCTCCCCCCTCCAACGGTATTGTCTCGATCGCGTTCTCCAACACTCGACGCGATTCTCAACAATCTAAGTCTTCAATTCCAGTCGTCGACGAAGGCCTTCGGGCCTACCTGGGCTCCAGTCCTGGCTGATGGAAAGGACTCCATTTAAGAAGTGTCCTCGATGTGGGTCGAAGGTTCCCCACACCGATCTCCAGTAGGTGTGCAACATCTGCCTCTCCCCAGAACACGAGGCAAGGGACTGTCCAGCTTGCGCCTCCTTCCGATCGAAGAAGACGATCCGGGACCGACGAGCAAGGAGAACAATGGCTCACTTGTCGACTTCAATCCCCGACGACATCTTTGCAGAAGGCGTCGATGTCCCGGAACAACAGCACACCGAAGAAGGCCTCGTCAGCACCTCCAAAGCTGATGACTCCGAAGTCAAGGACATCACTCCGGCACAGAGGGGCATGAGTACAGACGTCGACCCTGACCTTAAACCCCCCTCCACGCCATTAGGAAAGGCTTCGGTCACGCTTTCGCCTTCGGGCCTAGGCATGCACCAAAAGACTGCTTCCCATACCTCGCTTCCGGGCCCGGTTAAGAAGCCCATCGAGCCTTTAGGCAGCTCGGGCTGGAGCCAGCCTACCCTCGGTGCCGAAAAACCTCATTGGCACCAACACCGAAAAAGAAAACGCCCCTTTCCTTGTCCGCGCCGAGCTTGACACCGAAGCTCTCGGCGCCGAAGACTGGCACCGGCTCATCGGCACCGATAACACCCTCGGAGCCGAGCAAGAAGCCGAAGAGCCTCTACTCCCAAACCTCGAAGCCGAAAGCCACCTCGGAACCGAGGAAGTCAAAAGACACTGCTAAACCCCACGGTTCGAAACCAAGAACCAGTGCTGAATCGATACCTAAAAAACCCACGGCTCCGACACCATCGGCACCGAAGGATCTGCCCCTTACAGACTAACTGTTTCGACCCAAACATTAGCAAAAAACACTCGTAAAGGATCCAAAGACTGGGCATTTGTCGCTTAGCACCAGAATAAGATCACTGGACAAGCCTGCACCAGCTCCACCACCAACAAGCATTAAAAATGGAATAGGTCTCGCATCTACAAGAGTTTGAGCTATTAACATTGCAAATGGCAATGCCTTTTATTTTTGTTTTTAAAAGATACATAAAAGGCATTGTCATTTGCAATGTCAATAGCTCAAACTCGCGTAAATGCGAGACCTATTGCATTGCAAATGCTTGTTTATTTTTAGGAGAGGAAAAGCAAATTTCCCCTTTCCCAGAACCAGCCCAGGATGGTACCTGGTGTGAGCGGATGCTACTTCAGTCCTCTTATTGCCTCTAAACCTTTTTTCAATGTTAGCTCAGAAACCTACATTTCGTAAATGCAATAACTAACGTTTTTGTATTGTGCTTTGTGTCGGCAACCTCGACATTCACATGGGCCCGCATAAGAAGCTGAGTAAAAAATGCATAAGTCAGTCTGATTAATATAGTGCGAAAAATATTTCCTGCTAAAAAGACGTTTCGCCGCATCTCAGCTATTAATCTCCCCCTGTACTCTGGGGCACACAGACTTGCCGCTTCGATTCACTGCTTGGTGTAAACGACTTTAAAATTTTGCCCAGCAGGTCGTCAGCTGCGGGAGAGTGAGGAGTGCTCTCCCCTTCCCTGAGGAACTGCGCCTTCCCCCACACAGTCCTGCCAGAGGGAACTGCGAAGCGGTGTTTTTCCCTGGACCGAGAGTCCTGTTACTACCAAGGAGGCGTCCGAGACCCTGGTAGCTGTGAAGCAGAAGCCAGAGGTTGGGGGGCGGAACGGCCCTCCTTTTTCACGTCGACGGTGGGAGTGGTGTTGGCTCCCGCGGGGAAGGGGGGGGAGAACCTCGGAGCGTGGAGGTGCCCGAGAGAGACATGAACAGCAGAGGCGGTGGCGGAGTTTCAACGCATCCCGAGGCCCTATTACCGTCTTGTAGTAACCAGGAAGGGGTTTTCTAGTAGTAACCGCACCTGGTCCGAGATTGGTGGCGGCCGGGGCACCTGTGACATTACGGGGGCACACTTTGTTTCTCTACTCCCTGACAACAGCAGAGGGGGCCGTTTCACATATTCCTGCAGTAAAAAGATCACGGGGGCAAACCTCTACCGGTGACATTGCCTTGGGGCTTGCTTTAAATAGTGACACCATTGTTGAGATTACACGGGGGAGGGATTCTGTGGAGACCATGGATATTGGAGTTTGAACTCGGACAAGACAAGATCTGATTGTTTAGTGGCTCTTACGATACCTGTCAGGAGATCAGGGTAGATGTGCTCTGCGAGACTCAGGATAAAGATTGTACCCCAGTAATCCAGCCCTCAAAACCTGCCTCGCTTAAGTAATCCATGAAAGGGATTGTATCCCTGGCCCCCAGTACAAGGAACAGCTCTTAGTTGATGTGATTTATGTACTTATTGGAGCCCGCAACTTGCTTCATTCTGCCGCCAGCTGACTCCCGCTGCCAGAGGGGACTCCAGCCCCCAGTAAACACCACGCCTAGAAGCCAAGCGGACGCCATTACGCCATGACGTATTTGCTCTGCTTTTTCTGCCGGCCTCGCCTGCCAAATGGTTTCTTGTCTTTATGGGGCCATGTGTTTGGCCCCATAAAGATAAGTAACGTTTTGCGACGAACGCAAAGCAGGCGAGGCCGTCCGAATGGGACGGCTCAGAAAGCCAAGCAAATACGTCACGGACACCTCTTTTCAAATGGCTGGCCACCATTTAGCATAAACAGTGATGCCAGCCAATGGGAAAGAGGGGCGGGGCTTAATGCCCCTTACAGAAAATACCCACATCTCATTAAATCTCGCCAGCGAGACTGCGCATGCGCGCAGCGTACTCCAGGCAAGACCTAAAAAGGAGAGACTTTGCCACCTCCCCTTTGAGGATTCCTTCACCTCCTCCTCCACCTCCTCCTCCTCCTTCTCCTCCCCCAGTCCATCATTCTCCCACGCCATCTCCAGATGAGGATGATGATGAGGACATTATTTACGACACAGGGGACGGGGCGGAAAACCAACCAACAGGGGACCCTACTCCTACAGGCTCCCCAGACCCATGGGACGACTACAACATCTCAGACGTCCCTAATGTCCCGCAGGACGATCTTTACCCTTCTAGACCCCCCCCCCCCAGAGGACACCATGGGCTTTAACCAGCTACTCCATAGGGCTGCCCGCTACCACGGGGTTGATCTCCACACAGACCCCGTAGAGGAGGACTTCCTCTTAGATACATTCGACACTGCACACAGGTCCACCTCAATCCTGGCGATGCTTAAGGGGGTTATTAAGCACGCACCAGAGGTTTTTAAAGACCCAGTTAGGGCCAGGGTCATCAACCCACGCATTGAGAAAAAATATAAAGCCGCCCCAACAGACCCACCCTATATTAAAGGCCCGCACCACTAGACTCCCTGGTAGTCTCCAATGCGAGGAAACGTGCCAATTCCCAGGCATCAGGGGAAGCTCCACCCCCAGATAAGGAGTCTAAACCCCTAGACTTCTCTGGCAAACGGACGGCGTCCCAGGCGGCCAACATCTGGCGTATCGCTAACACCCAAGCGCTCCTAGCCAGATATGACAGGGCACATTATGATGAGCTGGAGTCAATCATGCAACACCTCCCTGACAAATAAAAAACATAAGGCCAATGTATTGATTCAAGAGGGTAAAACCATTACAAACACTTCCATCCATTGTGCCCTCGATGCAGCTGACACCGCCTCCAGGGCAATAAATACCAGCACCCTTCTGCGTAGGCATGCTTGGCTACGCATCTCAGGTTTCAAACCTGACGTTCAAAGTTCCATCCTCAATCACCCCTTTGATGAGAAACATCTGTTTGGTCCTAATGTCGCTATAGCCCTCGAACAAATGAAGAAGGACACAGACACGGCAAAATCTATGGGAGTCTTGCAGTCACAAGCTCCCAGGCGCTCCTTTCGCCGTTCCTCCTTTAGAAGCAACACCAGAGGCTACTCCTCCGACAGCGCCTCCACTTCCTACAAAACCCCAACCCAATCCACCTTCACTAGGGGTTATCAAAGAGGCAGTCACAGAGGTAACAACAACAAAGGCAGAGGCAAAACCAACACCTCCCGCTCTGCCTCCAGCCCCACCCAGTGACTTCCCTCCACTTCCCCCAGACTATTCCACTCCAGTCGGGGGCAGGCTCCACAATTTCCTTTCTGTCTGGGCTACCATCACCTCAGACAGATGGGTACAACAAATAATCCAATCAGGCTACTGTCTAGAGCTAACATATACCCCCCCCAACCATTCCACCCAAACAGCACCCAATGTCACAGGAACATTGGTCACTTCTAAAGCAGGAGGTAATCTCCCTCCTACAAATAAATGCAATAGAACTAGTTCCTGCCCACCAACAAAACAAGGGAGTTTACTCCCTATATTTTCTCATATCAAAGAAGGACGGCTCTCTCAGGCCCATTCTGGAGCTCAGACACCTAAACCAATACATACACTCAGACCATTTTCACATGGTCACACTCCAGCAGGTGCTTCCTCTGCTCTCCCAAAACGACTTCCTAACCACCATAGACCTCAAGGACGCCTATTTCCACATTCCGGTTCACACCGCTCACAGGAAGTTTCTCAGATTTGTAGTGGACGGTCACCACTACCAATTCAAAGTACTCCCCTTCGGAGTCACCACAGCGCCACAAGTGTTTACCAAGTGCCTAGCAGTAGTGGCAGCACACCTGAGAAGACAACACATCCACGTCTTCCCATATCTAGATGACTGGCCTATAAAAGCCAGCTCATACAACCAGTGTGTACAACACCCTCACGCCACTATCCAACTACTTCACGACCTGGGCTTCACAGTAAACTATGCCAAGTCCCATCTGCATCCCTCCCACATACAACAATACCTTGGGGCCACCATAGACACCTCAAAAGCGTTAGCCTACCCCAGCCCTGCCAGGATAGCAAGCATACAAGCTCTTCGCGCCAAATTTCAACCTCAACACTCTCTTCCAGCCCGAGTGTTTATGCAACTTATAGGGATGATGGCCTCTTGCATATTCATAGTACCTCATGCAAGACTCCAGATGCGTCCTCTCCAAGAGTGCCTAGCACGCCAATGGAACCAGGCTCAAGGTCAGCTAACAGATCTGGTGTTGGTAGACGGTCGTGCCCATCGCTCTCTGCAGTGGTGGAACACCAAAAACCTTTCCAAAGGGTGACCGTTCCTAGAGCCGGTTCCTCAAATAGTTCTAACAGCGGACGCATCGCTCTCCGGCTGGGGAGCTCATCTACTACATCACACCATGCAGACACACGTCTCAGGCAAAGCTGTCTTAGTCCGCACAAACAACATGACAGCAATGTACTACATCCAAAAATAGGGCGGCACACACTCTCTGCAGCTCTCTCAGCTAGCACAGACCATATGGAGGTGGGCCATACTTCAAAACATTTTTCTCCTAGCACAACATGTCCCAGGAGTCCAAAACACCATTGCAGATCTGTTGAGCCGTCAAACTCAACAAATCCACGAGTGGAAACTTCATCCACAAGTTCTTCAACCATTCTTTCAAACGTGGGGGCACCACAAATAGACCTCTTCGCCACCCACGAAAATGCCAAATGCCCAAGTTTCGCCACCAGATACCCACACCCATTGTCCAAAGGCAATGCGATATGGATGAACTGGTCAGGCAGATTTACATACACTTTTCCGCCTCTCCCACTCATTCCATTAGTGGTGCGCAAACTACAGCAACATTCCCTAACTCTCATCCTAGTTGCTCCAACTTGGGCCAGACAACCGTGGAACACCACATTGCTGGAACTCTCCGTAGTTCGCACCAAAAATTCCACCTCTCTCCACGTCTCTTAACCCAGAACCATGGAGAGATCAGCTCAACCTTGCGATCTGGCTCCTGAAATCCTAGAATTTGGTTACCTTAATCTTCCCCCTAACTGTATGAACGTCATTTAAGAAGCTAGACGACCTACCACTAGAGCTTGCTACGTAGCCAAGTGGAAACGTTTTGTGATTTATTGTCACAACAATAATGTCAATCCCTTAGATGTGTCTATCCAACACATCATAGGCTACTTACTACACCTACAAAGATGCAACCTAGCCTACACGTCTATTAGACTACACCTTGCTGCCATAGCAGCCTATCTACAAAATAGACAGCATCTATCACTCTTTAGAGTACCTGCCATAAAAGCCTTCATGGAAGGCCTCGAAAGAATAATTCCCCTAGAGTGTCACCCTCACCGGTGTGGAACCTAAACATCGTTCTCACATGACTAATGGGGCCTCCATTCGAACCTCTACATAAATGCGAGCTTCAATTTTTAACATGTAAAACAGCTTTCCTTGTAGCCATTACTTCCCTAAGAAGGGTCAGTGAGATACAAGCACTCACTATTCAAGAACCTTTTCTGCAAATGCATCATAATAAGGTGGTTCTCCGCACTAATTCGAAAATTCCTTCCTAAAGTCATTTCTCCCTTTCACCTCAATCAATCTGTGGAACTGCCCGTATTCTTGTCGCAGCCACAAACCATTGCAGAAAGAGCTCTTCACACCCTAGACGTCAAAAGAGCTTTACTCTACTACATCGAGAGAACACAACCTTTTCGCAACACCAAACAACTATTCGTGTCTTTCTCACCACCACACAAAGGCAACCCCATCTCCAAATCTGGGAAAGCTAGGTGGATTGTTAAATGCATACAGATTTGCTACCACAAAGCAAAACAAACGCTATCTGTTCCCCCTAAAGCCCACTCTACACGTAAGATAGGGGCTTCCATGGCATTTTTAGGGAACATCCCCTTAGATGATATCTGCAAAGCAGCTACATGGTCTACACCGCACACTTTCACTAAACACTATTGTGTAGATGTGCAAACTAAGCAACAAGCTAGTGTGGGCCAGGCTGTCCTCAAAACACTGTTTCAAACAACTGCAACAGATACTGGTGGTCGCCGCTAGGAGGGGGTACTGCTACACAATCTATGCACAGTGTGTAATCTGCAGCTCATATGCCTCGAACGGAATATGCTACTTACCAGTATGCATCTGTTCTTGGCATGTAGAACTGCAGATCTACACACGCCCACCCGCCTCCCCGGCTACCTTTATCTGTTCCAGTTTTATCTTATTTAGATACAGCACACATGGGCATCTTTCCTGTTTCTCACAAAGCTCCATCATTTCCCCGCTGGCGAAAAACAATCCGAGGATGGAGCCGAAGCCCATGTGCAATATGATCCAAAGGAGGAGTCACATACCTCGTGACTTCCAAAGACTTTCCAAGAGAAAAACAACTGCGACATCCGGGCCCAACACCAGATGGCGATCTATGCACAGTGTGTAGATCTGCAGCTCTACATGCCAAGAACAGATGCATACTGGTAAGTAGCATATTCCTTCCCAACCGAATGTGGTGGACAAGGGGTACCTAACTATGAACATAATTATCTAGCCTCACAACTACAATGGGTGCCGCGCTGATTCGCTGGATGCCAGCTGTAATGCACTGCGTCCATCCTGCTCCAATGGGACTTGGAACGTGTACTTCATGCTTTCCACCTCCTAGCTAGGACCCCACTGCTGCATGCACTCCTGCCCTGGGCTGCATGTAGTGGCTTGCTTCGGTCCCTTTTTCTCACCCGTTCGGTGACACCTTACGCCCCTGCACTCACACTGCTTGGCATGTCCCTGGGAACTGTGACAACTTCTCTTATGGAACTGGACCCCTGGCATGCGGCAGGTCCACATAGTGTAGGAAATCCGTACCGGGACGAACCCTAATACCCATATTGGATCTCCTTGCTGTTGCTGACCTCCCACCGGGGCAGTTCCTACTACACGCTTCCTTTATCCTGTCTCAGGGACAGTGTTGGGGAGACATACAACAGGAGCCTCCACTACACCTCACAATCCAAAACCTACAAGTACTAGGGAGGGTCTGGCACCTGACCTGATGGTTGGCCAGCTCTCTGCGTACTCACGCAGCCATATCCCTCACACTGCTGTGCCAGCATTAACACACTGACCTGAGTCGCATCTGTACGGACAGAGTATGGCAGGTGATATTAACTTACCATACGCTACTATCCCGCAATGCCCACTTAAATTAATACAATTACATATTTTACACAGAACATACCTAAGTCCTTACAAAAAAATATGCAGACTATATAAATACGTTTTGGATCTGCCCGTCACAAGTCAGATACTGGCTGGATGTTACAGCACACCTGGCGCGAAGAATGGCCTGCAATATATAACTGAGAAGTGTGCTTATTGGGTTTGCTACCTCAAACCAAGAAAAACAAGGCTGTCATGCTTCACAGACCTGGCCCTTATAGTAGTAAAACGCATGCTTACACACGAGTGGAAGGAGGCAAATACCCCCACTTTTCTACCTGGGTCTTATCCATGGTAGTTAATGCACAGGTGGAGAGTAAAGCCTTACATAGAGAGGAAACTAGAGGCCTCCACAAATACCCTATCTCTGATAGTTGGGATACCCTCCTGGAGAAATTCCTTGGAGGTCTGCAAGCAAAAGAAAAATCTTCCTAGCCCTCTTTGTGAGCTCTCACCCAACTGCACAATATCATCTGCTGGTGGTTGGGAGCCCGACTGCCACATCACTCCCTAAACACTTTCCTGTGTTCACGCTGGTCTGAATTCAGTTGCTGTAGCATTAACCCTGTCATATACAGTGATTGAGGGTCTGTTACATTTATTTTAGTTGCAATCAGTTTTGGTCTATAATACACTTTTCATCAACTAACATCGCCTGTGCAAAGGTGTGTCCACATATATACACCCTATACCTTTTACAGCAGATTACCATTGATGCAGTGGTTTATTTTGACCCTCAACCATTTCATTTACTGTACTGTTCATAAATATGCTGCATCAGTCGCACTGCTTATGCTGAGCACACTGCTGTGCAGTCTTTACAATGTCAATGTAAATGCTAAAATGCCAATAATAGATAAATAAATAAATAAATATGTATTTCTTTTCACTCTCCACATTTAAAGAAAAGTTATGACATTTATAAACAATAACACATTTCCCCTTGAGGTCAGGGCCCTAGTGTTTCACTGCCAAATCTCTATCCCACCGGCTCTTCGTAATGTGGTTGGGGTTATTCCCCATTCACTGGTAACTGCATCCAGGGAATTGCTCACTAGTAGGCCTTCATTCAAGAGTTTACTCCAACTCTTGGAAAATAGTCAAAAATGTATTGGAACTGCAGAGCTCTTAGAAGTGAGTCCCCCGGGGCCTGGTAGGCCCATAACCAGTCTTGCTCGCTCCAGCAGAGAGGAAGCGTGCAATGCATCAGTGGGTGCCCCAGTCCACCAGCTCTTGCAAGGCTTCAGTACTGTTCAGTGAGTAGGCTGAACGCAAGAGGCATAGCAGCACCTGCAAGTGCAGGCTCCCCTTTGAGCGTACATGTTCAGCTTTGGCAGTGATTGTAGGCGCTCCGCTGCTCCTCCGTCATGGTACTTTCAGCATGCCCCAACGGGTGAGGGCGTTGGATTCCAATGCTTCAGATCTGTGATGTGATGATGCACCCACGACGGCCACCTCAGTTCTCAGGGGCAGGTCAGGTGAAATCCTCAATGCTTTCTTGTGACTCATGGGTCACACAACTTCACAGCTCTCGGGAGGCGGCCTGATCCTCACAGCACTCTTAATATGGGCAGCCCTTTCTGGCATACGGACTTGCTGCAACATTACCAAACAAAGAGCTGCCCCTCACCACATGGCAGTCCATACCTCGGTGGCCCCTCCTGGCATATGGGACCGCCACTAAGGTTCTGCTCAGTCTTTGACTCTTGTCAGCCGGCAGTATCTTCTATAGTCGCCCCTCCTGGCATACAGGGTCTCTGCAATGGTGCCACACAGGCTTTACTCTTCCCGCATGTCACTCTGCCCACGGCTATCTTCACAGCGGATCTCTCCTAGAATACTCTTCCGCCTCACAGGACCTTTGTCTTGGAAAACAGGCAGGTACTGGTGCTCCCGGCTCCAGAGCAGATGCTCTTTGTTTCCATGAGTGATATCCCCTCCTCCCTCAGAGAGACCAGCAGGCCATGGTTCCCAGTCTTGATCACAGACAGAAGTCTTGGAGAGTTTCCCCTCTTCAAAGAGTCAGTCTGGCTGCTTGGCACATGAATATTTTTGAGGTCTCAACCTCCCATTTTTATAGTCCGTTTCTAGACACCAATGTGATTTAGGGTCTCGGCCTATTACGTCTTATGCTGGGATTCTGCTTCTTCTGAAGTAGCCGACTGTCACAGCAGGTGAGACTCTGAAGCTGATAGTTTGACAACACAGACCAAGGGGATAACTAGAGTTCACACCTGGATGTGAGTCTCAGTGAAATGTGAATCAAAAGGTTAAGTCCGGGCTCCGATCCCTACACTTTATGATTGCTTTATCAGCCCCATCTCCTTCCTGAGCAGTGTTCAGGCCTCTTCCTTGTGATCTTTCACTGAATCAAAGAGAAACCTTTGAAGTGTATTGGGGGAGTATCTTTCTCCCTTTTCCACTGTGTCCCACTCAGTTCAAAGAAATAAAGCAAAACACAAATCTGTCCGAGGGGATCCCTCTACCTCCTCACGTCTTCACCAGGCAGGCTTGAGCTTCTAAAAAAGGAACCCAGGATCCTCCAAGCAATGTACCATTACAGGCACACTTGCACTTAATTGATGTACACAGCACACACACTGTCTAGTACTGTTACCGCCATGTATTTTGCCACCACAGGAATACATACATTCAGCTCCCACATACACTCTGCGCTCACTGCTCACTACTGAAGCCTGTGCTCTTGCAGGCACACAAACAGGCCTGCACAACACTAAACCCTTCATGTATTGGGATTGTCGCAGGTACACATACACCCAGTAAGTGCATTCACCATGCATGCACTGCACAGCACTTAAAATCTCTCATGTAATGTACTCGTCACAGTTATACATGCACCCAGTACAATCATTCCCCATGCACACACTGTACAGCACTGATCTATCCTTGTACTGTACCCCTCCCAGGCATACATACAACCAGTGCAGAGTCACCACTCCTGCACTGTGCAGCACTTTACTACTAACTGTTGTAGTCCATGGGGCAAGTTAAGCACCCAGTAGCAGAACTTTAAAAAGGTGAGTTGGCAAGTAGGCCTCAAGTCCAGGTTATTCTCTTGAAGAAGGCATGTATGAAGTTTGAAATACAATGACACACAAATGCATCATTGGAAAATGTATTAAAACAGTAGTTAAAACACAGATAATTGCATTGTCATACAAATAAGATTTTTTGCACTAATAGAGAAAAGTGTGATTAAAATATGGATTTAATTAACTGAACATGAGAGATTGTCTCTCATTAGTATCGTATGCATCTGCGGGTAAAATTTAGCCCATCAGTTTAGTCTTTAAGCAAACTAGCAGGCTATGGGAGTAACAACCTTGCACCCATTAACTGATGAAATACAACAAAGGGTATTGAAGGTCAATTGTCTAAATCAGAGGGCACATCTTGGTTGACTTACAGTTTGATTCTGTTTTTGAACAAACACTGTATGATGTCTTGCGGTAATTTAAGCCTTGTTAGGGATTCAATCAATATTCAATGTTATCAATGAATGTGAAAGGGGGTTAACAATTCCCATTGCTACCCTGATATTCTCAGCATTGCCACACCCAAATATTTATTCACACACCCGTGCTGTAGAAAAATAAAATGATTCAAGTACATGTAAAATAAAACATAATATTGCAACTTTCAGATGGATTGCAGATTATTACATATATATGCATGCTATGCCTTTCAGCCAGGATCCCTCAGCAAAATGTAATGTACCTCATTTTCATGTGAGCACGAAGCATCAGCAAGAACTCTACTCGCATCTCTCCGATGACAACATGGGACTGATTCTTCAGTTTATCGGAATAGAAATAGTGTCGTTGGTGAACACATACATGCTCTCTCCCTTAAACCTCTTTATTAAGACAGCAACACATACATACAAAGACGTCGTGGCATACATTAAACAACGAACACATTTGACGCGTTTTAGCCCTTGTTCTATGCTTTTACTGTTTATTAAGTGGCGAAATGTGAAGCTAGAAGTGAGAGCCCTCTTATAATTGTGTTGTTCTCTTTGCAGGGAGACAAGGGCGAGCCTGGAGAGAGAGGAAGCCCTGGGGAGTCGGTAGGTAAAGAGCCAGCATATGTCTGCTTGTTTTCATGCGAGAATCTGTTGAGCTCTCCCATGTCACTAACAATTTCATAATTGCATGAGAGCACTGTTATGTCAATGGTCCTATGGGACTAGTTATTCTTTTCTATTTATTCTTTTTTAAATGAGTCTAGGCTTCAGGTTGAAACATAGCATTGTTCATAAAATAAATATAGAATGCAGCAGCACACTTAACCCCTCGCAAAAAAGTAGAGGTTATTCCTTCGACACTCTCCGGAATCGTGTGATAGGCATGTATGCATGAAATGATGAAGTACTGTTAGTGGCCTGCATTAACACACAATTTGAGGCTCCAGTTTGATTTTTTCCCCAATAAATCTTTTTCCCCATGTAACGTCCTTAGGTGGTAGGACCAGCTGGAACACCAGGGGAAGATGGAACTCCAGGACCTGTGGTAAGAAATTCTGATTTTAAGCCTGGAACTTGAGGCGTTTCTTGTATATGCATACTCCCCAACATTACCAACTTGAATCAATTACATACTGTACTGTGCTGATTAAACTGCAAAAAAAGGATACTCTAACATGGCTGGTACAGCTAGCCGTTTTATTTGTGTTATCTTCGTATTTTGTTTGCGCCACATGGCAGAGAGTCCATTTTAAGATTACCTCAGAGGAAATGTCGAGACAGTTTACTTCCCTGTATGTTCATTCTAGTTACAATAATTTGGAAACAGATGGGTTTTGATCAGCCTCATTATTTCAGTTCAGAGCCCTAAGTTTCTCCAAATACCTGCTAATGGAAGCCCATCCGAGCCAAAGCCACATCCCTTTTTGTGGCTGGATGTAGACAGCTTTACCTGGCTTATGTCAGCACTAATTACATTCATATCTCAGGTGGAGGAATTATATTGTGAATGAAGCAGAGACACAGTCATTCTCTGCTTCCCAATGTCAGATAGAAGATTCAACGGTTCTACTGTGTTTTACTGTGATATATAACAGGCGAGCCGGGTGTAATGCTTTTGCCAATGCTTGGGTTTCTTGTGGTCGTGAATTAGTACCTTGTGTTTAGAATCTGCAGCCAAGGCATGCGTGGATGACGCCTCTTATTCAAGTCATCTGAAGGTCTGGTTTTTAAAGCAAGACAGAAACCTGTACCCATGGAACTCATTTAGGGGGTCACCATGGGGTCGCAGCTAATTATCTGGCTTGTCCCTTGCTACCCCTGGCCCTGCCTTTCTGACCCCTGACCGCAGATGTCCTAAAGGACATGGCAGGATCAAAAGTTAAACAAGGACTCTCATGAGCCTCCTTTACTTTCTTTTGGGTGACCACGTACATCTGACTGCATCTTTAGACGTGTAAATGTGTTCAAGAGTAGAATGCAAGCTGCAATGAAACATAATGTTGCTGTGCTGAAACCTGACTATGGCACTGTTCGTGGCCTGATAGCACTCCCCTGAGGTGCCCCTCAGCTAACTTTGCAGCTTAAGAAGGCATAAACAGACAATTAAGTCTAATGATCGCCTTAGAAAGTAACAAACCTGCAAAATATTTTAATTATTTTGCTGGTTATGAGAGCCCAGGCAAAAGGGCATCTCCATGTCTCTGCCTGTTCATGAGCATGATGTATACATGAAAGGAAATCAGACAAATGTGAGAGCGCTACAGGCCAATAGAGAAGTTGTGACATATGAGAGAGGTGATAAAAGACTTAACAACAGATGAGAAAAACACAGTAAGAGGGACTGAAAAAAAGTGAGACAAGTGTGAGAATGAAGCAATAAAAAGACAGATGAGAGACAGCTGAGAAACAGGGTAGACAGTTCAGTAAGAGAAAACTCAGAGGGGAAGACAGGTGTGTGAGAGGTGATAAAGAAGAAGACTCGTGTGAGAGATAGCTCAGAGAAAGAGTGTACAGACAGGTGAAAGAGGGGCATAATATAGAGAGAAATGAGAAACAGGGCGAGGCAATGGAAAAAGCAGTGAGAAAGAGACAGCGACAGCTGAGAGAGCTGGGGAGACAGGCGATATAAAGACAGACAGGTGAGAAAGAGATGGATGTGAGAGTGGGGCAGAGTGGAGTGGAAAACTGGTGAGAGAGGCTACTAAGAGGCAGGTGAGAAAGCTCATATGATGTCACTTCCTGTGATGCCATTGGTGACAAAGGACATGTGATGTTACCCCTGGCATTTTGGTGAATCGACAAGCGTGTCTGCACCACAGATCAACATGCATAAATCCACATAGGTTTCCAGAATTATACTAGAGGTATTCAACAGTAACTGGTTTCCAGGTATATTCCTGCACAACATTTGTCAATTGCCATTTTGTATGATTAAATATACACATGCATATTTCCTCATGAAAAAATCTTCAAAGTAAATGGAAGGTCTTGTTTTCACCTCTGTTTCCATGCAGAAATACCTCACTGTACACCCACACCAGTTTCATGGTGTTTTTCCCTTTACACCTATCTCACCCCAGAAAGGAATTACCTATTCATTGGAGAGAAGTTTGTTAACACCCCGTACACATTTTTGCACATACTCATGGAGTATTATGATGGAAAATCATCATGGAGAATTAATAATACTCATGGAGAATATCGGAGCTGTAAATAATGGAAAAGCTGTGATTTATGCAATTGAAATTCTGTGGTTAATTCTGCACAAGACTTCTTGTGATTTTTGCACCACTCATCTTCTAGTTTGGAAATGTATGTGAGGTCCCAACGCCTAAAGCATCGCAGCCCTGAGACTTGAGGTAGCCAGGATCTGTGCCATAGGGGTTTTTCATTGGTGATGGTTTTGTGCCATTTGATGTATATAAGAACATTGTGCAAACAAGTCAGGGGGGCTCGAGTGGGCTCTGGCACCCCGTAAGCACCAGTGTGCCATAAAGGATTTTCTATAGGTCCCATGTCCGAAGGGTGGTGTGTTCTAGGTGATATGTCAGGTCATCATCGGCTTCAAATTTCCAATAGTTAATTACGATTAGCTGTGATGCCCAGTAGTATAGTCACATGTCCGGGATCCCCAATCCCCCATCAAAGGGCGCATTGACGCATATGACAATTGCGACCCGTTGCTGTCCACCTGCCCATAGGAACTTGGTTAGGGTTGTATTAATTTATTGGAGAGGGAGGGAGGGAGGTATGGTGTAGGGGAAGTTCTGGAGGGTGTATAGCAAGTGTGGTAGTGCTACCATCTTGGGCAAGGTTCCCCAACTCATGATTGAGATGGTGAGCTTTTCCCAGGCCTTGAGTTCCCTGTGTGTGGCGAGGAGCAGTGGGGCAATGTTGAAGCTCCTTCATAGTTGCTGATCAGTAGTGAAGTGTATCCCCAAATATTTGAAGGGTCCGGCTATTACTGGAAGGGGGTGAGTTGCCTCTGCTGTGGGGTAGGGTCCTTCTATAAGCTCATGTCATGATTTGTCTAATTTTACGTGTAGGCCAGAGGCTTTGCCGTATATGTAGGATGTCTAGCAGTCTGCGGATGAGTGGGCTGGCCTTTGAATATAAACCAACAAGTCATCTGCGTAGAGCGATACTCAGTCTTCAGGTGGGGTATCCCAGTGGATCCCAGAGAACTGGGCATCACAGCAGATCCATTCCACTAGGGGCTCAACCACCAGTGCAAAAAGGTGGGGGGAGAGCACGAAGCCCTGTCTTGTGGCTCTTTCGATTGGAAACAGGGAAGAAAATACTATGACTCTTGCCCAGGGTTGACTGTAGAGTGTTCTGATCAACTGAATGAAGCAGGGGCCAAAGTTAATTCTACAGAGGATATGAAACATGAAGGGCAAATGGACCCAATCAAACACTTTTCCAAGATCAATGAGCCCAAGACTGAATGTGAATCGGTAATAGAATCATGCTGCAGTAGGAAAAAAAAACATTGCATGTTACAATAATTCACAGCTTTTATCCGATTACAGAGTTGTATGTGACCAGCAACACACATACCAAACTTATTATTTGATTCTAATGTGCATTTGCATGCATAAATACTACATTCAGGAAATATACAATATGAAGACAGCGCGCAATTGTGGGACACTTTCAGTTTTTGGTCAAGTTCTAGTGAGTCTTTATTGCATGACAAGTGTCAAGGTCTTCTTTTATATTACAAAACTCAAGATTTGTTTTTGCCCAGCACTGGATGGTGGAATATGTGGAACATGTGAATATAATGTATTTTAGATAAATGCTGCGTATATACTTTAACAGATAAGTATTATTTCCTTCCCACAGTAACAACAACACACAATATTACACTTTAACAGTGAGGGCTGCCATATTTAATTACCTATTCTTTTGTCTGTTGAAATAAATTATAGGAATAATTCTAAGTTAAAGAAACAAAATACTTTTTCTTGTTCCTAGGGTCCTCCTGGCCTTCCTGGACCAAAGGTAAGGCAACTCTGAAAGAATGCTTATATTTATTTTGCTATCTTGTAAAATATATTTTTACATGGAAACTAATTCACAACACATCTGAACGCCACAGATAGGTTTGCTACTGGCAAGTAATATTTCAGTGCAAGTAAATAACAAATAAATAATAAATAAACTGTTTACCGTGGAGTAATATTCCACTACTCCTAGACTAGACAACAATGCTATTTCCATTTTTATATTTTGTATAAAAAAGTTGAAAAGCTTTAATCATAATATATCTAGAGATAATAATTATTGTTAAGTAACAGCATTAACAACATTTGTGATCGCTACAGTATGTAATGAATGCCTCACCCTTTGAACATAATGATCTATAGTGACCTAAGAATTCTGATTTTTCTTAGCTAACACATTTGATTGTATTAAAGGCTGTTTACGACTAGCCTAATATTTTTATGAGACTTGTATAAAGATATTGAACATGTGTGACTTATTTTGGGATCAAATTTGGAGCCAGCTAACAGACTTCACCTTTTGAAAAGAAGAGAAAGAGGTGCTCAAAGTCAATTGTAGAAAGAACAATTGATGGACAGAATGCCTATCAATGTCAAACATTCACCCCAGTACAGAGATCTGGGCCTAAATCCATCGTTATTTTTTTGCTCCCTATGCCATTCCAGTTTAGACCCAGCCATATACAAATCAGTCTTGACCCTGTTTACCATGGGAACAGTCCAGCCCAAACTGCCCGACCAGGTCCTCCCTGGACTGGAAACAAGCATCCAGGGAACTGTTTTCAATCAATCAGTACATTTATAGAGCGCGCTACTCACCCGTGAGGGTCTCAAGGCGCTGGAGGGAGGGGGGGAGTCGCTACTGCTCGAAAAGCCAGGTCTTGAGGTGTTTCCTGAAGGTGAGATGGTCCTCGGTCAGTCGTAGGTGTGCGGGGAGGGAGTTCCATGTTTTGGCTGCCAGGTAGGAGAACAATCTTCCTCCGGTGGTGGTTCTGCGGATCCATGGGACGATGGCGAGGGCAAGGCTGGCAGAGCGTAGCTGGCGGGTGGGGGTGTAGAACGAGAGGCGGTTGTTGAGGTATTCGGGCCATTGTCGTGGAGTGCTTTGTGCGCGTGGGTGAGGAGCCTGAACGTGATCCTCTTGCTGACGGGGAGCCAGTGGAGGTTTCTCAGGTGGGCGGATATGTGGCTGTGGCGGGGGTTGTCGAGGATGAGTCGTGCGGAGGCGTTCTGTATGCGCTGGAGTCGTTTCTGAAGTTTGGCTGTGGTTCCTGCGTATAGGGCATTTCCGTAGTCCAGTCGGCTGGTGACGAGGGCCTGGGTGACGGTCTTTCTGGTTTCGGTGGGGATCCACCGAAAGATCTTACGGAGCATGCGCAGGGTGTTGAAGCAAGATGACGAGACGGCGTTGACTTGCTTGGTCATTGTGAGGGAGGAGTCTAGGATGAATCCCAGGTTGCGTGCGCGGTCCATGGGTTTTGGTGCGGAGCCCAGCGCTGTGGGCCACCAGGAGTCGTCCCAGGCGGAAGGGGATTGTCCGAGGATGAGGACCTCCGTCTTGTCTGAGTTTTGGGGCATCACCCCTCATCATCCAGTGGCATTGAGAGCACAGGACCCACGTCTGGGCTTACCCATCCCACTCGGGGGTGACAAATACAAAAAGAACAATTGATGGACAGAATGCTGATCAATGTCAAACATTCACCCCCATTACAGAGATCGGGGCCTAAATCCATCCGTTTTTTTTTCTTTTCAATTGTCATGTAGGGCATGAATTGAGAATGTGAGGAACCAGGTCAAATATATCACTGTATTCAATATTAAAAGGTATTGTCTATCTATTGTGCATATTCACAGTTTTACACATATAAGAAGAAGAAACATCCCCAGAACAATAACATATAGTGGATTTCACAGCATTAGGCAATATAACTTTGCTACTGTCAAGATATCACATTATGTTTCCCCAATTTCCTGCTTGAGAAAGTAGATTCCATAATTACATTGGGTTTCAGAAAAAGTAACATCAACTTTATTGGTCATCTGGCTCTCTTGACAATATCAACCTTGCAGTTCCTTGAAAAGTGCAAGCGGGGGGGGGGGGGTGAAGAGGCATTTGTCCTTCTCATGCAATAGCAAACAAAATGAATCAATGGTTTGTGAGTACTCTTTTGGTTGCAAGCCACCGAATTTCTATGACTGCCCTTGCCAGTCAGTAACCATTGTGCAGTGAAAGAAGATCATGAAGAACAGCTTTTATTGTGTGAATAGCAGTAGGGACATCAGGGAGAAGCAGACAGTGGACCAATGGGCCGGTGCATGTTCACCCAGGTGTCTCTTTCATAGAGTGACACTTTTATTCCAACCAAACTCCCTTTAAGAAATAAGGGGGGGTTACAATATTTGCAATTTGTGAATGCAAAGGCAGAGAAGGAGTTCTTCTCTTCCTTTAAGACCCCCATCACTGCACTCAAACTATTGGCAAGGATTTACACACAGAATACTGCCTCACTAATTGGTGAGAACCATCCTTTTTGCTCTGTGCAGGAATGATACATTTTGAATAGTGCAAAGTGTTTGCATCACAGATTCTGTGCATACACAGAACTGCAATGTGACTTAGATACATAGCACATTTGATAAAAAATACTAATTGGTTTACAAATGATAAATCAAATTCCAGAGGATGGAGGTAAATACTTCCAGTATAAACCAATTTGTTACATGCATAAATGAGACACTTAACCTACTGCAAATTGCCACACATTTTCCACCTCTTTCGAGTAGGCATTTCTGTCCTGGATTTGGAAGACCTACAGGGATTCCAGAAATAATTTATGCTGTTAGATTGATATTAATAATTTTATTCCTGGAAGACTGGTCTTACCTGATCAGAATTTCCTAGGGATATATCTCACAATATATCGGCCTACCATAATATTGTTTCAAGAATTCTTACTATCACAATGTTGTAAAGGTCAATATCGATGAGTAAGTTGAGGTTATATCGCTAATGAAGATCTACAAATAGCTAAAAACAAAAATTCGGAGACATCTACTAGGTGTACCTCAGGGTACCTCTATTTTTGTAGCTCATGAAGAGCTTGGTATGGTCTATCTCTCCGATCTGTTGGCCTTTCGACCCTTTTCATTATGGATACAAATTTGACTCAGCAAAGGGACTGCTTCAAACAAAGAGATTCTAAAGGATTGCATGGCTCTTGATCACGTCTTCTATATCCCGTGGCACAAATATATCAAGGAGCCTCTTTCGAGCCTTGGGAAGAGCAGACCTTATTTTAAATCCGGAATCAAGAAGGTTGGATAAAGGAGGCCTTTTTTAGACATCAGTCATCAGACAGGGAAGACAAGGAGCTAAGGAAGACCAGCGTACTTAGATTAATTACACTAAAAACTATGCAATTCACTGAACCATATTTATTAGAGCTATCAAGCTCTTATGATCGCTTTCTACTGACTAGATTCAGATTTGACCTCTTTCATCATCTTCTTGCCCACCCAAGGGGGCAGAGCAAGGGCCAGAGTTTGCTGCTCTGTGGCTGCGACGGAAAGTCTCCACAGGACATGCTCCATTTTTTTTTACGTTTTGTAGTTTTTATGAGCTACTGAGGAAGACTTATATCATCCCTATTTTAAAAAAAGGCTAACATTTGGCAGGTGCGCCCTGCCTTTACCTTTTTATTAATGTTTTCGGGTAACACAGCATTTACGTTCTTAGCTTTTCAAAGTCTGCTGTTAGGCTCAAATCTAGCTGTGAATAACAAGCGGAGGGCATATCACGGCAGGATGTGAGCTGGGTATCCCCTTCTTATTTTGTATGTGTTCACGTACCTTTTAATCCTTTTAAAAACTAATCAAATAGGTAAAGTTACAATATTTATGTAAGCAGCACCAGATGTGGTGAATGTTTTTTTATAGATTTGATCTTCTGTATATTTTTTGCCAATCTGGCATTCATGTTTTTTGCAAAAGCTGAATAAAGTTGTTGTTGAGTAAGCATACATTCACTAATCTTAACCTACAAGATGTATACATATATTATTAATGTACAAAGAAGTGGAGTTAAGTATTCTAAATCACATTTATTTTCAAAGTATTGTGGTACTTAATATTCTGGTGAAAATTTACCGAAATGAAATGTTAATATGTAAGACGCAATACTATGGTAGAACACCACTGTTTAGTGAATAGTATATGATACATCATGTCACTGATAAAGTAAAACATATTGCTGAAAAACTATGCCACAATGTACAATAGGAAAAATTAAATATTTACATTTCAGATGATCTAACCTTTATTAGGCTCATAGGAAAAGCACATGCATGAGCACCTAGCCTTACTTGCAGCCACTGCCAATTTTGGGCATATGTTACTGGTGCGTCTTTCTCAAAGCTCCTGCTAATCTTCTGGGAGGAGTAATGGGGTGGACTAGGTGCTACTGGTGACAAACACACACAAATGAATTGAGGAACTGCACTCCATGAAACAGGAATGTTCTGCTTGGGGAGAAAGCACTGTAAGGTGAGGGGAGGGGAGGGAATTCCTGGGCTTTTGAAAATATTTTATGCCAACATTTTTCAGAACATTACTTTTGTTATTCCAAAGTATAATCTGTCCATAACTGTCGTCAATGATCTTCTACAAAGCAAAAATAAAGGTTACATTTATGTCAAATCTATGATTATTCTGCAACTGAAATATTAATTCTAAGCATTTAGTTGGAACTTGAAGCCATTTATACTAATCATTTTGGGAGGTCGCAAATGTAGAAAAGTAAAATTGTGATTTGGTATTTTGAAGGGGCATGTTTAGGGCGTCCCTTCTCAATACCGAATCCCACTGGTAAGTATTATTGTATTGCAACTGAATTATGGTCGCAAAGCATACATTTTTTACTAACTACTGAAAAGCCGTGGTAACTATTTGCAAATTGGAAGGGGTCCCATTTGAGAATCTTGAACAAAATATTTTTTAAGAACAGACAGTGGTCCCACAGACCACTGCCTACTCTTAAAAAATAAAACTCAAATGTTTCATTATTTGCTTTTGAAACACAGCTCGTTTTCCTTTAAGGAAAATGGGCTGCATTTTAAAATATGCTTCATTTAAAAGCAAACATAGCCATATGGTCTTCTGAAACTGTGACTACCTCATTAATATTCATCAGGTAGGTCGATTTGCGACCCACTAGGAATTGCTAAATAAGAGTTTTTTACATTAGAAATTTCAATTTCCTAATTGCGATTTGGTAAGAATCACAATTTGGAAATCGCAATTCCGAATTTTTGCACATCTAGCACTTGGTGTGATTTTGTGTTTGTGTCTCCATTGACCCTACTTCAAATTGCAAAATTAAATATAATTAAAATACAACTCATAATTACTGAAACAGAATCCTTAAGATAGTCAGTTGCGAAAACAGCTAATTGTTGCCTTAATTTTTACATTCTTCCCTAAAACACAGTGAACAAAAAAACTAAAGCAATTAGATTTATTCCTCCATCTCAACCATTTCCTCCTCTCCTCTACTGTCAAATACGCATTAAATACAGGTGGATATTGCAATGAAAAATCCTTTTCTTTTAGCATGGGTTTTCATTTCTCTACTGTGTGTATAGAGAACTGAATCACTTTATTATCTAAATCTCGCCAGTGCTACCTTCTGTATTTCATTGCATTTTATCCATTGTTCAGGGAGAAGCAGGACTTGATGGTGTGAAAGGAGAGAAAGGTGACCAAGGTGAAAAGGGAGACCGAGGTCCACTTGGGTTGCCCGTAAGTATTGTGAGAACTAGGTCATTCACCTCATGATAAACTGTTAGGGGAATCAGTTCAAACTAGAAACTTTAACATGCAAGGAATAATTAAAACTGATAACTAAGTCAACAGTGCTTTTTACATTTGCTTTCAAGAAATATTTAAGATGATTTTGTCTTACACATCCTTCACCACATTTGTTTTTTGCTGAACCACTCTTTCCTTCAACCATTCCTATCAACAAACATCCTTAGGTAGCAAACATCTAATAATTACAGTTGGTGATATAAAACAACCTTATACTTTAATCATGTGCTCTGTCTGGATAACAATGTTTGGCCTTATTAACCTTTTTTTCCCAAAGAGGGCACAGAAATTAAAAGTTCAAGCAACAAACCAGAAAACAGCACTTTGAAAGAGGTGTGGATATGAGCAACAATATAAATCTCATCTCAATCAGTATACTCCCATACATATGTACACAATTTATTGCAGCGGGTATCTTTCTATTAAAGAAAGTCATAGTGATGACATCACTGGGGCATAGTTTAAGGTTGTGGCCGGATCGTTTTTTAATCTTTATGTCCAATTACAAAACTAGAAATAAAATCTTTGTAATATCCTCGTTTACTACCCCAACACATAAACGGACATCCCGCATTCCTCATTTACCCCATCTCTCTTGCAGTAAGTGGAATAATTGTGCCCTGTTCCTCATCAATTTGCCTTAAAACTATGAATCTCAGGCTCAATCTGTTGGGGAAATTGACAAATACTTGAAGTTCTCGTAAGAATTTCCAGTCTGTAATAGTGACAATTAGTTTAAATTTGTTTGAATTCTGTGAACTCTAGATATTCTAATGCCCATATACAATATCATAGGGTGTGTACTATTTAACTTTATTAAACGAAAAAGAGGCAGGAGAAGACAAAGACACCAATATTTTAAGCTACATTGCTAGTGTACATCAAAAGAAAAGTACTGAACTGGTACTTTTATAACAGCAAAATTGCAACTCTTCTGAATAAAATATTGTTTTGCTTTAAAGAATTGTTCGCTTAAAGCCCAGTCTCTATTTAGCACAGTTTTTGCCTGGTGTGTGCCATGTGTTTGAGCATAACAAAAGCGTATGGTTCATTAAACAGTGATCAGTTTGGCTAGAATAAACAGACCGTCTTAACATTTTGCTTGATATTTGCTCAAACACAGCACCAATCACTTACTGGATTTACTAGTATGTTATAGATGGACAAAGTTATTTGTTGCTTGCTTTGTAGCTAACACACCAAAATAACCGCTGTATATAATGAGGATACAAAACACTCTATTGACATCTGGAGGACCTTACTTTTTTCAACAGTTTGCCTTCAACTAGCCTGTATTCAGATTTTAGACTTAAATCTAACCATGAATCCATGAATTCATAAATATTTACTGCAAACTGTCTACATTCTTTTACCACATTCAATCACCAAGAAAAATAATTTAATTACATATCTTATTCAATGCTATGGAACGTTGCATGTTTGGTGACCACATATTATTTAGGACTCCACCAATTTGATTGTGATCTTCCGAAAATCATTGATTAGTATGGTGATGGCTAGACAGCCATCAAGTAGGGTGTTAATAGAGCACACTTTTGCATCTTTCCCTCAAATCCTGCTAAAAGTATTAGAACATGGAAGGAATTCACTTACAATGCATGGGCTCTTGATCAGAAATCAATATTCAGTAAAACTGTTCAATCAAATCCTAATTTGTCCCAGGAAACTTAGAGAATCATGGAGTTGTGTGGCTCTTCTTGTTTATTACATACGCTCTCAAGAGGTGGTCGTTGGATAAAAAGAAGGTCAGGATGCGCACTAAGAAAGAGTACTATAGAATATGTGGCCATGCATACCTAGGCTTTGAAACTAGGGCATGGAGATAAGTGTGGAGTGCCTCAATTGCTTTACAGAGCACTCCGCCAAAGCCGAGTATGGATGTGACCACCAGCAACATACGTTGCTACAAAATGAGGTTCTAAGAGGCTGACTTCTGGATCATGTCCTCCACAATGTCCCAGTAAAAGATTGTTGAAGTGAAGGGGAGGCCTTAATTCTCATCAAGTTAGGGACAGCTAGAAGGGCCAAAGATATGTCCATAGTTGTCCAGGGAGTTAGTGAACTCTGGGACGTTGTCGAGGGAGTTCTCAACATGCAATGGAGAGGTTTGACCAAAGTGAATACATTCTTAATTGGGGAAGATAGTGGGGGATTCTCTGAACAGCATTTGTTGAATCCAAATGTGCTTTTTGGCTCAAGTGCAACTAATCTATAGCCGTTTTTCAGCTATTGTCAACCACTGAGAGTGTTACGATTGATAAGTATTGATTAAATTAACGTCTTTTTCATGATGATGTTTCATTTAAAGGGCCTCAGAGGTACTTTTCATTGTTTAAATTAAGCCTTGGGTGACATTAGCAAACATTAAATATATTTCTGAGGATTTGAGGATAGAATGCTTGGAAAGTGTAACTAGGAAGCTCTACTCACAGGATGGATAACTGAAAGATTCAATAGTTCATAGCATCAACATGCCACCAACATGATTAGAAGACAATTAATAATCGTCTTATAGGATTCTCTTGTGACCACTCTTCCTCACTTGAAGCAATGACTTTGAGAAAACCAAGAGTTAATAACCATCAGTGTGAAGGAAATGTTTATTTTCTCTACATTCCCATTGGTGTTGACTTGCATTTATCCAGAAAGGGAGGAGGTTAATATATTGGTAAGAAAAGGTATTTTCACAGCAGGCAGTTCAAGGCTTTACAGCAAAACCATCATCAACATTGATCCTGCAACTGGCACTATCCCAAGCTATGGATCATAGAATTGGTGTGACTGGGTGATAAAACCATCTTTTCAGTGCATCAAATGCCTGTAATGTTCTTTTTTCTGAAAATAGAAAGTGAACACTTATTCTATCAATAGTGGAATACGAAGACTAAATGCAATGGCAAAATTAACATATTTTACTTTTAGTGCCCTAAATGAAGTTCCAGTCATTAGGACTAAATCTACACATGGGTGCTGTTACATCAAAGAATGTCATTGGTGCTTCAGAGTTACACATATTAATCAACCACTAACTGTAATCAATAGCAATCCCCAACAATAATTTATCACACTGATGGATAGCTTTACTTGTGTCAAGGGCAAATCATGTTCAAACTGACTTAGTACTTTCCAGTTTATTAATAAATGGACCAACTGCCCTTTGTATTAGTATGAGAACACTTTTACCAGTTAACCTGAATAAAACTATAGTGAAAGTGATTCACAATTATTTCTGCTAATGCTACTAATTAATTAAATGATTCCATATTTCAATGGTTTCTGTTATAGGCAATTTTCCTTTGCAAACCAGACAATATGAACATTCTTCTTGACCAGTCACATACAGCTTATTATGTTTCATTATAGCGCATATTATATACATTTCCAATAAAGCCACACTATCAATAACCAGTGTAATCTGCTCTTCAGCTTGTGTAGTAAATCAGTGCTGCTAGTATGATTTACATTTTATCCTTACGTTCTGATGCAAATAGCAAAGGCAACATACTGTCTCATTTTGTGTACAAGGCAGTGCCAGTTAACTGTATTCATTGTGTCATTGTCGTTGGTTTCCTTTGTGAATACCATTACCTTCCCTTGATATCCTTTTGTTATATTTACAAACATTCCTATGTCCTGAGTCATTGCTTCACTCACTTCTCCCCTCCCTTCACTGTTCTCCCCTCCTTGTTTTCACCTTCCCTTTCCTATCCACCCACCTGCCTTTATAACCCTTTCCCCATGTTCAGGGTGCTTCAGGTTTTGACGGCAGGCCTGGGCCACCGGTGAGTTTCATCTGCACTTCCCTACATACCTCTTTCCTAAGAATGCAAATGTGTCTTGTCTGTTCAACAGTTACCCGTTTACACTATGAGCAACTGTCTCAAGAAAAGCATTCCAATTTGTGTTTGTAATTTGTGCTTACTGTGCGTTTACTCAGAAGATGTTATGCTGTTAGACTGTTTTAACCAATTAAATCACTTTTGTTTCACCCTATTTGCTCTCCATTATTCTGTTTGTCTATCTTCATTCTGTGATGTCCTGTCTACTTAAATAAGTATTGCTTACTTTTCGTCTATTAGTGATTGCCACCCAAACCTAGTCAGAAAGTTTAAATTACATATCTTAAATGATCAACAGGGCTTTAAGCACAGGGTTTAGAAGGACACAGTAGACGACTTTGATGCAGGCTGTAAAAATGTGTCTCTTTGATAGCACCCAACCCCACTGATCTGAAGAAAATTACAATCCCTATAGGATATCATAAATCAACATACTCAGTTTGATGCGTTCAGGCATCATACAACCTCTATGTGTTTTATCGAAAACCGCTCGCTTACTTAAATGGTGTAAAAATGCACCTGCTATCTAAACATTTCCATGATAACCACAGATGATGAAAAACAATTGGGCTTTAAGATGAGAGTTTGGAACTATTGTTTCACCTTTTCAGTTTAAAAATGCTCACTTCCTCAGTTGTTATTAAGCTTGAGTTTACTGCCATTTTCTGCAACTACCAACAATTCATATAGCTTGGTGGCTTCTTCAGCAATGGAGTCTGTGCCACAAACATTTTTGAATTAGAAAAACCCATACAGTTCTATTCACCAAAGTAAACAAACTTAATTTTTGTAGAAAAAAGGATGGTCATATCTTTTTATGCTTTTTACGTAATTCCACCTTTTTCAAGTATTACATGCTCTCTATAAACCAAAGAAATGCATAGGGGGCAGATTCACTAAGGACTTGCATTGTCCTTGTATGACGCAAGCCGTTGCAAGGCAACGTGAGTCCTTAACTGGGATTTACTAAGCCACACAAAGCCACTTTGTGTGGCTTAGTACAAGAATACAAAGTAGCACACGGCACCGCATAGCACTGTCTTGCGTTATTTTTCTTCGGTAGACGTTACATGGGTAGAGCATGGGAGTTCCCTTGCATCCACCCTTGTATTATGACACAAACTCAGACTTGTGAACCTGGGTTTGCACCAAAATGGTGCATCTACCCTACAGAGGCGTAAGGAGGAGGAATATCTTCAGTCCTGGCCGTTCGTGAAGAAAAGTACATTTGCATATTCTGTTGCTAGTAAAGGTTTATCATGATGGTATTCTTTTTTATAGTAGAGATGTATAACATGCTGTACTTGTCCAAAAGCAAATTCTTAGAAGTCTTTAGAGATGTAGAGGAGTCAAACAAATCTTTGTCCATTTGTACCTAAACAACACAAATCTACTAGAATGTACGACTACATGTATACACGCACTGTAGAAAATGTCAGGTAATTCACCAAAAAGTGCCAGAACGAAGGTTAGCTTGCCCTCAAGATGTCTCCATTGTCTTTGCAATACATTTACATTGGGAAAAAAAATGAATGTGTCATTAAGTCTTACACCACAATCCATCTTCTTCTCAATGTACATTCCTATAAATGGAACTGCCTCTGGATATACTGGGAAACAGCTCATTCTTTTGTCCTAAATCAGGAGTCAGGTGGACTGGTGTAGACGGGAAAAATGCTGGAATGTGCATCCTATCATATTTACTTCTGCCTATGCATACATCTCTGCAGCATGACAATGTTTAAACTGCATGCTGCTCAGCTGCCTTGGCAAAACAAAATGATGCAAGTATTTATTTTTAACTATTATTTTATTTACTGACATGAAAATGCTTTAAACTATACCTAAATCAACCATGCTCTTACCATTGTACAGTTTTCATCCTTGTTTGGGTTAGATTGTGAGGATAATAGACTGGGGTAATTTACTCAAAAATACTGTGTATTTACGTTGGTGGGAAAAAAATCTTTGCTCAAAAGAAAGTTCTTTATAGTCGATAATGGGTGAGATGCTAATAAGTGTTTGCTGTGCACTAATCAGATTACTATCATTCAAAATGAATGGACAAAGCTGAAAACTGTAGATGGCCCAATATAATTTGACTGATTGCATAACTGGATTCTCTTGCTTACTTTTGCTATTCTCTCTGGTTTACATATTGTAATACTTTTCAAGGCAGCCTTAGAGTAAATGTATGTTTTTGCAGGGTAACCCAGGACCAATTGGAGTTCCAGGACCTGCGGGACCGAAAGGAGAGAGAGTGAGTACCACTTAATAACATGGGTTAAAGTTGAGAACTTCCGAATAAGTGTAACCAAAAGGAAGAACCAGGTGGGATCCTTGACAACATATAATAAATGGCTGCTAGAGCAGAGAAAGACAACCCAAAGTAGAAAGAGAAGAGGGGATGATTGAGGCAGTAGACACTACTACACAGCATAACAAAACATTTAAAGTAAAGATAAAGTCTGAATATCAGTATAGTAGTGACACAATAAGGTACTCAGCGGACCAGCTTCATTTATAAGCAATTCAGTGACTCTCCCCATTTGAGCTTATTTTAGTGTAATCTTAACAAGCATTGCCCCAGCAAATACGTCTTGTCTGTGAAACCTAGTCGCTTTCAAATTACTTTTGTCTTCTGCATGGCCTTTAGAAACATGCACACACGAAGTCCACCTTTGTATGATTTCTCTTTTCTTTTAAGAAACATCATTACAAGGTGCTACAGTGCATGTACACAAAATCATGGCAATCATCTTGAAAGTAGAACCAAAAACATTCAAAGATGGCCAGCACACACACACTGGCTGACCATATTAGGTCTGCGGGTGAATGTTTGATTTGTTCAGCGCTCCATCCGTAATCAGTTATTTTCGCGTTTGTCGTCCTAAGTGGGAAGGGTATGCCCAGAATTGGGTCCCATGCTCACTTTACCACTGGATTCAAGCTAGCTTGGCTGAGGAGGGGCAATACCCTGAAACCAGTCTCAGGATGCTTATTTCTGGTCCAGGGAAGATCTGACCTGGCAGTTCAGGCTGGACTGTTCGCATGGGGAGCAGGGTCAAGACTGATTTGCATATG
Source organism: Triturus cristatus (assembly GCF_964204655.1). NCBI lineage: Eukaryota > Metazoa > Chordata > Amphibia > Caudata > Salamandridae > Triturus > Triturus cristatus. The sequence continues at coordinate 210,461,974 of NC_140580.1, read as the reverse complement.
GCTGGGTCCAAACTGGGGTGGCGTGGTGAGCATCAAAAATTGTGGATTAAACCCAGATCTGTGATGGGGTGATTTTTTTATTTGTTCAGCATTCCATCCATCATATGTTCTTTTTGCAGGTGATGATATTAATCATTTGTAATTATTGCCTAGTACACTTATGCACTGCAATCTACATTGTGGAATCCACATCACAAGGCTGCAATGAAACCCAAACATGTCCTCTAGATGGAGGCCAGCCCTGAAGCTGTAAGGAAAATCTCAAACTATTGACCACAACATCAAAGTTTAAGTCTAGGGTGCAGCCTGAACACGCATAGTGCACTTAACAATGAGAACTTGGACAGCACCAAAGTGTGTCTGTTTTGGCATTTATTATCTTATATAAGATTATTGTAACTGAAACATTACTCATCTGCAATCCTAGTTCTCTATTATTGGTATATTTAATAAATCCCTTAACATCTCTATCTACTTGAAGGATTTCAGAGTGGTTTTAACAGTGCAAAATATCTTAATCTCAACATAATTATTAAACAAATGCCTGCATAAAGGCACATAGTCAAGAAAGTTTAGAACATGTCTGATTACAATTAGAAAACAAAGAGGGATAAAACACTCCTCCTTTATGAAAAGTAAAATGTGTATGAAAATGAGCTGGGCACACTGCTGCATCGCTAAAGAGTAATTTGGTACTGTCATATAAAGGTAACAGTCTGCTCCAAGCTGACAAAATGCATTGTAAGTTGGGCTCAGTTGACTTTGATAAGCTAGTGTTGGAACCTTTATTATTCTTATCTTATCCATTCTTCTTGTTCTCATAGGAAAGTTGGTTGGTTGTTTATGAATGTAATAAAGATACCCCTGATAAGCAAAACAAATGACAAATTATTTACTTTTTCTTCTCTTGTCATGTTAGCGTCATTGGCCTTCATAAATAAACATTGAATAGAAAGCTGAATGCTATATAGAGCACGGTAAAGCTAAGAGAATAGATGAGACCTGATCCAAGCAGGGGTTGAATCTGGAGATAGTCACAATAATCTATTACTAAAGAGAAGAGAAAGAGCTCTACTTGAGTGGCAATGGCCTATGTATACATTATTTGGAGTGCGTGAACAATACTGCAAACAAGACAAAAATTAGCATACATTTTCTAGCTTCATTTGTTTTTACTCTGAGGTGTGAAATGATATGCTGGCTCAAGAATACTCATTTAGAAAAATAGAAAGCCCCAAACACTTCATATAAAAAGAAACATTCAAAGGATGAGAGATATGATCTTGGATAGCATCGGTTTTTTTTTAGACATAAAATATTGTTCACAAGAACATTTAGTTTGTATTTCAACAATATTTCCAGCCTAAATGAAGGTCAGTAAAAAGGCGAATGTAAAAAAAAGTAGCAACTCACATTTATATATCATTTAGAAAAAATGTGTTGCTCAGACTGGACAAGATTTTGCTGTGGAAAATATTTCTAACTAGTCACTAAGATATTATTGCTAACGGGAATATGGAAAAAACTGTAATACCCTTTACCGCCCCAAAAAGAACATCCACTCCTTGCTTGTTAGTCTTCTCAAGTCATTTCTAAAACAAATACACTTTCTTTAGGACATAACATTGTGGGATGGGCATTGTAGAAACATTTTATAAGTAGTAATTAGTTACTTAACATGAAAATCTGTAACAGAACCATCTCTGCAAAACATGTTCTAGCATAAAACTCCTTATCTAGAAACAGTATTCAAATGTAATTCCTTTAATGAAAGGAAAATCCGAAATGAAGGCTTATTTACAGTTTCATACAGTTCATGCAGCCTGAATGAGTTAACGCAGTTTAATGTAGGTTTTTTTTCAATACAGCAAACAGTTTTATGAAGGAGTGCTTCAAAACTTTGGCTGTACAGAACAACATTTTGTAGCATAAATCCTTTACTGGTTTCACATGCTTTGCATTGTTCCGCCATCTAGGGTTGGGTCCAGAATTCTTTCTGTATCCTTTTTTTTTGTTTTTCGTGGGCGTCCTTGACCACAATTTGGTTCTAGGTACATCCCTGGTGTGACGTCAGACGGCGCCTAGGAAGATACTGTGTGTGGTTGCCATCTTCAGATTCTTTTTTCTGCCATTGGGTCTGGAAACAAGGGAAGAGACTCTGGAATTTTGGATGAAAACTGTTTTTCTGGTGCTAAAAGCATTCCAAGCCTACATAGCAGGGAAAACAGTATTGATCTAAACGGACAATACTACAACAATGTTTTATTTCAACAAACAGGGAGGAACTAAATCATTTACCTTAAGCAAGCTAGCTCAGGAAATATGGCAATGGGCTATACCAAAGAGAATCAGTTTGCAGACAATTCACCTGCCATGTAAGGTCAACACAGAAGCATATCTTCTTAGCAGGCAGAACAGCAGCTTACACAAATAGGAGATAAAGCAAAGGAGTCTGCAAAAGGTATTCATACTCTTGGTGACAACAATCATAGACCTATTCGTAACGGTGGAACAAGAAATGCCAATTATTTGCCTCCAGGTTTCAACACCACCTTCTAAAAGGGAATGCCCTGTCGCTAAACTGGTCAGGGACATTTGCATATGCTTTTTCTCCAGTTCCTCCACTACAAAGGGTACTGGGGAAAGTCAGACAGCCAGGAACAAACGTAATTCTCATAGACCCTCAATGGGCAAGTCAAACCTGGTACTCAAACCTACTCGAACTGTCCAAGGGGCACATGATAAATACAATGCAGAAAAGGACCTTCTCACAATGCAAGGGGTCAAGTATTTCACCCGGAACCAGCAGCACTCAGCCAGGCAACCTAGCACCTGGGTGCATAGAGTTTGAACATTTGAAATTGCCACAACAACAATGGAGATACTAAAAGAGGCATGAAAGTCAACCACAAGACAATGCTACCCAGCTAAGTGGAAATGGTACCTCATGTGGTGTACGGAGAACAATACCCTTAATTCAATATCTACACAGGAAACAGTGCTAATATATCTTACTCACTTGCTAAACAGTAAAATCAACTACGCAAGCCTCAAGGTGCACTTGTCAGCAATTGTAGCTTACACCAGGGGAGCTTCATGCAAAAGTAATTTCTCGTCACCAGTCATCAAAAGGTTCCAAAAGAATTGCTCCCCCAAGGTAGGCTCCAGTCTGTATGTGGAGCTTAAACACAGTTTTAACACAGCTAATCACAGAACCGTTCGAACCCACGCACAAAGCAGCACTCCGGTATATCACAATAAAGACTGCATTCTTAATTGCTATAACATTTCTACAGAGAGTAAGTGAACTACAAGCATTATCTACTGAGTAACCATACATGCAAATCCACAAGGAAACAATTGTCCTAAGAACCAACCCTCAGTTCCTACCTCATTAAGCAAATTCCACATGAACCAAAGCATTCAGCTAGCAGTTTTCTTCAAAAACCCATAAACATGACTAGAAAGAATCCTGCATGCCCTGGATGTAAGAAGAGCCGTACTATACTATCAACAGGAGGCAAAACAATTCCGTAAAGGGAATCAATTGTTTATCTCTCACTATAAGTCCAACAAATGTGCATCTGTTACAAGGGGGAAAATTGCACGTTGGATTGTAGAGGCAATTCAGGTATGCTATTCCTCAGTGGGAAAAACATTATATTCCCAGCCAAGAGCTCACTCAACAAGGAAATAGGGGCAACCCTAGCCTTTATGGCCATTGTGCCAATAAACACTTTATGTGCAGCCGCTACATGGGTATCTCCACAAACCTTTACCAATCATTATTTTGTGGATATACAGATGACAAAGGAAGCTCAGGTGGGACAACACCTGTTCGCAAAGTCTTCCACAACTTACCCCAACCATCCCAAGGAAGGACACCACTACATAATCTAATGCACAGCATGTGAATCCAGAAGAGGATTCATGCTGCAAAATGAAATGGTTACCTACCAATAGGAGTAGTTTTGCAGCTTGAAGAGTTTCCTGGATTCACATGCGACCCACCCACTTCCCAAGAGATGAGGAAAGCAAACAGTTGGGAGAAAAGATCAAGTAAAAGAAGAAGAAAGAACTAAAAACAAGAAAGATAAAGACATACCCTTATTTACAAAGATAAGAAAAAAAACCTGAAGATGGGTTCCACGTACAGGAAATTCCAGGGCACCGTCTGACTTCACACAAGGGATGGACCTAGCTCCAAATAGTGGTCGACGATGCCCAAGAAAAAAAAAAGGGAACAGAAACAATTCCAGACCAAATCACTAAATGTTATAGAAAAGCACTCTCTTTATTGTTCTTTATGTTCTATTATGAGAAGACCTTGAAGAGGTGTAAGATTATGCCTAATTTTGTCATTTTATCCTGCTGAAATGTCATGAATGTCTGAGGTATTGGCAAAAGTCCAACAGGAGGTACTAAATAGCTACAAAACAAGGCCCAAAGATTGTCAACCTAATTTTTTTTCTTAAATAATCCTGACAAGAAAAGACCAAAAACAAATCTTAGCCAAAACTAGCACTATTATGAGCTACCGAACAATAAACATTGTAAAAGCTGGTCTTGGGAGACAATGTTGCCCATCTTGATGCCCAGATACTGGTGATATAATAAAATGCCTCAGAACTATTTTATCTAGCGATCACTGTGATTAAAGATTGGCGTGTTTACTTCTCCATGTTTCTGCTGTGTGATTTGGGCGAACTACAAATGTCAATAAAGCAGAAATAACATTAATAACATTTGCTTCTATCTACAAGCTACCTCCTATGTTCTGCCTTTTAAAGTTGAAAACAGCTAAAAGAAACAGTTATTTTCTACCTCCATCATATGTTTGATTGTAAACTAAAATATAAAAACAATCCATCAGCTAGAGGTATTTCAAGAGTAAACTATCCATACAGTATTCATAAACAATTTATATCTTCATCATATGTTTGCATTTCCTCTGAAAGGAATAAGGCTGAGTTTACCCTGCTATGGATGAGAGCTTTTGAGCAGGACTTCATACCCAACTTCTCCAACTTCCAACATACCACAGCACAAATAGTATGGTCACATATTCCATATTAAAATAAACTAAATGATAGTGACAATATTATGAGACATTTAGTGGTATGGATCCCCTTGGTGTTTTTCAATAATTCTATGTTGTCACCCACATTGTGTCAGTGGAACTAGCAACAGGTCTTTTCTGGGAGTGAGGAATGCTAGATGTCTTACAAATAACCATACTATTCAAAACTCCTCAGATAACTACATGACAGAGTGTCTTTCAAAATGTAGTATGAAGATGATGTGATGGGCTTCATTACCATGAATTACTGCCTCGTCAACTTGTGGTTGAAAGAAGTACAGTCATCATATTTTGTTTTAGAGCAAGGTCTGCACTTGGAGGGTGAGTGCATATAAGCTTGCATGAGGCTGTAGCTGTAGGAATTCTATTTGTTCTAATGAAACGTTTTTGCTATTTACCTAGGACAAACTTAGTGTCAATAATCTTTTATGAGAGCCCTTCAAATTTTAACAGTCCATTCTCCAACACAGCCTGGGCTGTCCAGACTTTGTACACCATAGATCATCAGGGACACTGTAACTAAGGGTCTCCTGGATGCCAAGGTCCTCTCAATGTTGTAGCACCATAGATAGAGAGGGTTTCTCAAAGTCAAAACTCTCCCATTGATGATACTGTGGTAACGTTGAGAGAGGTAAGGTGCTGCGAAGTCCCTGGAAGCCCACAGGTAAAGAGAAATAGGACCAAGCTAGTCAAATTGCTGGCTTCGTCCACATCAATTCTGGGGAAGCAAACAAGGACCTGGTAAGGTGTTAAAAAAGTTTAATGCTTATCATTGGGTATCCTCATTTCAATTCTACAGCTAGATAGCCACTTAAAAATGCATTTTTAGAAAGACCATTCATGATGTGAAATGCTCAAGAAAAGAATGTAATTTACTGGTGCTATTGCACCATAAGATAGACTCCAATAGGAAAACCTTTGGTAATTAGACAGCTGAGGTAAACATGTGGAAAAGATACCCTAAAATAAATGTTACCTTGCCTTTTAACATAAATACAATGATAGACAGGTGTCCAGTAGAGCAAAAAATGCTTCACATGAAATGGTTTCAGTGAAAAAGATATGGGGCCAAACATTTTGTGTTTCACGTACATTTGCTTGATAAAGCAGAAATATTGACTGATTCTGCACTTTGTGCTGAGAAGAGAAAGACATCTATTTTCTTAGTTTAGCAGTGCCCAATACCTCTATAATAAGGCGGTTGCTAATCTAGTCCACTTTTCTTATTTTCAAGTTTTCTTAGCCATATTGGTTTACTTTTAAATTCTATTAAGAGTTAGTTTAAAATGAGAGCGAAAATGTTGCTTTCATATAGGCATCTGTTTACAAATTTGTTTAGCAATATATTTTACTCTGTTAAACATTTTCTAAAGGCAATCTCATAGACAAAGATATTCAGGTTTTTACAATTCATAAAAATGGTCCCATGATGAGAAGCAAACTCTCACTTATTTGCACCGAATGTAGAACACTTGCTGTTTGATTATTGGAATTAATAAATTAATGGCTTAGATCAATTCTTGCATCAAGCCACTGGTAAACGTTACTGAAAGTATAGTGGGCTAAGATAAGATAGCTGTTTAAGAGTTTCCTTGAAAACATGAAAGAGCAAAAGATTGAGGAATATTTCATATTGTGGAATCTTAAACAGAAATAATGACTAAGTCCCCATATCAACAATTTAGAGCACTAAATGGTCATTTGACCACTTTAATAGCCAATTCCACAGCGAATGTACCAGAACATTCTATGAAAAAGGTATGTGGACAGCATTCTATTCATTGAGAATAGTATTAATTTACTGTCCTCTGTCTAACAAAGCTAAAGCAAAGAGCACAGAAGGGAGAAATTCGGCCACACTGATCAATGAGGTAACCACTTCCTACTGACATTTGCTGTGAACAGCTCACAAGTTCAAATCCTGACAATTTCTACTTATTCTTCTATCCTTCGTAGATTTAAATTGTGTACAACTAAGTTGGTCAGCAGCAATATCATGCCAGGGGATAAAATCTAATTGTTATTATTATTACTATTCGTATAACAGCATGGATCCAAGGTGAAAGACTAAAGGACACACTCCATATGGCTTCAGGAGCGCACAGTTCAGTCTCTCTGTCTATCCTTCTTAAAGATCAAGACTGGCTGTAAGCTTAGTTCATTTTAATATCAACCAGGCACCAAACAACTCAAGTGCTGCTTGTAGTCAGGATGCAAGACAGCATCTTCCTTATCTCATTATTCTGAAAGTTAGATCCCTGTTGTCAATTGTTCAAGACCACAGTGTTTCCTTTGAAGGCTCTTAAACTACCATAAAGAAAAGTATGTTGTATACATGAGTCTAGGCACAATCTAGCTTGGTGGTAATTATTCTCTCATGAGGTCATCCACAGTGGTTCACAATATGCTAAAATATCTATCAAAAGATTTCATGAATAGCACACACATTTAATTTGGAACTAGTATAGGGAGAACTTCCATGTACCTGCTACAGAGAAAAAAGTGTCCTGTGTCAGTGTACCTGTCCTCAAGTCACTGCTTAGCTACATAACTATACTATGTTATTCTATGCCATGGAGTGCATTATGCATCCTTACCTGCAGTTCTGTTAAGTCATAGTGAAAGAGTCCCAAGCCCAGGCTTTGGAAGTCAATTAAGAATCACGCAATGGTGGATGTATTTCTTGACTGCACTCACCCTTTTGTTTTCAACTTCGGTGACTAGGGCCTAGTATTCTTTGGTGCAGGCAAAGCCACACCAGCTTTCACTGTGCCATAAACCATACCCGGCATGGTTTTGGGAAGAAACCAAGGCCTTGCAACATTCACTGCCCATAGGATGCACAACCCAAGATGGTCCCTGGGCCACTCTTTTTAGTCTCACAGTACCTTAGTAGTTTATGGTTTCTTCCACTCTCACCCCAACCACCAGCCCCAAGGCAGATGGGCTATACACACTTTTACATGATATTCTGCACCAAGAGATGGAAGCACACATTCAGGAATGCATTGGTACCTCCTTATTCAATTTTACAGATGTGTAATTGATGCCAGAAGAAGGGCACTAAAAGGGCAGTAGTTGGTGGCTTTTCACAACTTCTTCATGATGGAAATGTCTGCTCTTTTCTACCAACTGTGTCTTTTGTACTCATTGGACTGCTGACCTCAATAAGCCCACTGCAAATGTGTCCCAACTTTGATTCTACAGAATTTCGAAAAAACAGCAAGGTAATCTGTAAAAACAACTAAATAGGCACCTATTGTGTATTTCAATCCATTATATGTAATGATATTTACTGTAATTTCCATTTTCCTTTAGCATAACATCTTTAAATTATTTGTAATTCCATCAACCAATTGTACACCTGACACTTGAAATAAATACAAAGTTACCTTTTTGTTTCCAAAGAAGTTACACTTGAGTACATACACTCATTTCATTGCAGAGTGTTCAGAACCCCACCTAACACAGCATTTCAAGTGAAGGAGGAAAGCTGGATTTGAGCCTCTGTGTAGGGGTGTAGCTTAGTCAGTGCAATTTGGGGGGGGTCTCAAATTTCCCAACTAAAAAAGCATTGGGCCGCAAGGTACATGGGTGAGATGACCAAGGTTTGGGATGGAATGTTTTCATGAGAAAGAGGGCTCTTACTGATTTAGCATTAGGTGGGCCTCTGGAGCTGATTTAGAGTTAAGTGGGCAGCTACTCCATTGCTAACAGTGATGGAGCACCCTGTCTGTACCCTGCCCACCAAACTCAAGGTCCACCCACCTCATTTTAAGCCGGGCTGACTGCACGTTATACACTGGCGGAGTAAAATATACTCCATTGTTGTAAACCTTTCTCCAAAGGCCCAATAGACTAAGGGCCGTCGGGTATAAACCATCCAACCATCTGGCCTATTCAGACTGAGCAGTCGGACGGTTTTTACATTTTTGACTGTTCATTGCCCCCAGCTATATCCCGGTGATGAGGGACACTAAAAAAAGAAAGATGAACCCCAGACTCCCGCTTTGGAAGTTTGTTTTTGAAAAAATAGAAAACACTGGAAGTCTTTGATGGCCAGCCATCGTGTTTGATGGATCCGGCCCTAAAACATTCCCTACATTGAAGGGAACTGCCATGGCAGTGGTTCTTGCCAATGTATAGAGATGAGGCTGCAGACATCTCCAAATCGGGCAGGTGGAGTAAAGGCAGACATAAAGTTCTCCACCTCTCTGTCCCTAAATCAGGCCCTCTGTCTAGTGCGGCACAGTGGGCGAAAACTGATCATTTGGAATTCCACCAAAGTGATTGCCAGAGGGTACACTATTTGCAAGCATTTGTCCTATCACTTTTTGGGGGTTTGATTGCCAGTAGAATGCCTGGAAGCCTGAGACAGGTACAGCTTTCCAAGCCTACTATTGCCAATGTTTGTGAATTCCAAATAATAGTAAATATGCATCCATTCAAAGAGTACTCCTATGGGTGCAGATCTGATATTTGTTTGCTAAGTAGGTCTCTATATAAATATATATTTAAGTTCTGGTCCAAAAATTAACAAGTTAAAACATTCTAGTGAAATCAGGATAAGAAGATAAACAAACACAGGCATAGCAGATCTGACTCAGGGCCCCCAGACCTAACTGACAAGCCAAGAAAGCATTTATTTGGGGGGGGTTCACACTCCACCCACACCATCCCCCCCCCCACCCCCCACCCCCGCCCCGAAGGTAGCCCCTGACTCTGGGCAATAAAAGAAACTATTGCTGGAAGCCTCGCCGAAAAAAATATGTCAGTAACAATGGAGAATAATACTATTATCTAAAGCAGATTTTCCACATTTGCCAATGACATTTTTCTGGTGATGGGAAAGTTGCATGCCAAAACTGTTTAGTAAGATGTCAGTTAAATTGTGAACTAACAGAATGTATAGAGCACGCAATGAATGGCAGATGCTGCCATATAAAATGGCAATATTGATTAGATTCTAATCTTCCTCTAATGTTCATTGGTTTGAAAGTAAGAAAGGAAATCTTCCTCACAACTGGCACGTTGATTTGAAATATTACATATTAATAAAGCTGGTTCTAATTAAAATGTTTTGTACATACTACAGGGAAATAAAGGAGACCCAGGTACGATAGGACCAACAGGACCCGCTGGACCTCCTGTATGTATTGCATTTTCTTCCGATTTTAATTAGCAATAAAGCCTTAAACATATTAACATTTATATTTGAACATCTTATTATAGGGTGCACAAGGGCCACCTAGTGAAAAAGGAAGCCGGGTAAGCAAACATTTAAGTTTTCTTTTCTGATTGCTCACATTAATTTATATCTAAATTACCCTAATAGAAAAAAAATCGTTCTGGCAAATATACAAACATTGGATCCTGGATGCCAAGTTCTAAAGTTACAATTTTATTATCTCTTGCTCTGCAGCCGTTTCTTTGTGTAGCCGTTTTAGGCTCCAGCTATTTAGGAAAACGTTACTCTTTTCCACTAGCAGCAAAAGTAGAAAGAATGGATGAGGGCACTATGGGCAACCTTGATTTAGAAATAAGTTATTTTCACTGGTGCACCAAACAAAAATTCCCCGAACTACATTCACACCATCTTCTGTAGGACCTTCTTGGGCATTTGTGTGTTTTATGTAGCCCGACTTTGTTTCCATCAAGTGTTGTTTTCATTTTTGTATGGGTATGCATTAGGGGGACGTAGGTAAGAGAAGAAGGGACCTAAGATTACCTGTCTCTCCACCCACTTGTTTCCACATAGTGCTTGATATTGGAATCCCCCTAGTTCTTCCTTCAATTCCAGTAAAGCATAAATGGTATCTGATTGCAACGTGCTGTCACGCATGACCGCACTACCACCTAACAGCATATACAATGGCACAAAACACCACTTTGAGATTCACGTGGTTAGAAGAATGATGCTAATTTTAAAGGCACTGGACGTTTGAAAAGAGTTTTTCCAATGGTAAGCTTGTTAGTTTACTTACATTTCTGTTCTCTGGGGATAAAAATGAATGCCACATGAACATAAATCTAAAAGTTAACTTTATATGCTGTTCCTCATTGACAGAGAAAAAACAATTTACAGTGCACAGGCTAAACTAGCAAATGTGGACAATTACCTAAATGTCACACAACCACAAACATATCTATCTTCAAAATCATGCTTACTAAAGTTGCCATACGAACTTTCTTATTACATTATTTAATAATCATTGGTGTACTCTTAAACATTTAAAATCTATATGTTGATTTTAAATTAATGGATGTAGTTTTTTCTATTAGGGTAATTCTTGGTTTAGGCATGCTGAAAGAATGGATTCTCACTAACCATTAACGTTTTCCTTGCCGTGCAGTACCAAGTTCATGTGTCTGTAAGATTTATCACTTTTGTAACTATTTCACCTCTAGCTTTACTTAACATCTGTTCCAGTGTTTTACCTTTAGGGTCTTCATCCTCATTTCTTTATTTCTCCTATTGTTTTAATTCACCCTAACAGATTTGGTAGGCGTTTTCAGTTGGCTTAAATCTAGATGAGAGAAAAAAGGTTTAACTGTTGTCACTTCGGCGAGAATTCAACACGCTAATAAACTACACTATGCATATGTTTAATTCAGTTGTTGCTGAGAGAGAGTGTAATAAACATATATAAGCGGGAATGAGAAACACAATATAACTTGGACTTGGAATAGTCTAAAAATAGTAGGCTGATAGTGTTGTGCTCTCCTAAATTGCAACATTTTGGCAATGCATTTGCAGCTCAAAATAAAATGTCATAAAAACATAAGAACTGTTCCTTAAAATCTAATAAACAAGCAAGCAGAGGACTTAAAACCCCATGTGGTGTGCCAGTACAAACTGAACACTGGACCTATATACCTAAACCTAACTCCAAACTGCATGTACATTCAGATAATCTGGACATCTGTGAGACAATGTTTTGGTTTCTGTCCTGCCAAAATACAGATCAGTAAAACTCTTAATTGTTCTTAGGAAATCCATGCTGAAAGCTTGCATTTTTTGTTTTACATTTCAATAAATGCTTTCAACTTGTACACACAAACACACACATGCACGCACACACACATGCACGCACAAGCACACATACAAACACACTGGGTGTATTATACATGCTTGTATCATTTCACTATTTCCATGTAAATATATACTGCCCAAATTAGATTAAAAAACACATATATGCATTGCAGTGCAATTTACAATACCAAATTACAGTTGTCCATGTCTATTCAGTAAGCACCGATGCAAAACCATGAACCTAAAGGGAGCATTGAATTTCTGAGGGATATGCTGCTGCATTACACAATTACACATATTTAAGCATTAATTGTTAAAGGAGTTATGAGAAAATGGATTATTAGTTGGGGTGGTTGGGAGACCTCACCAAGTAATTATGTCACTACTCAGGGTCAATTAGGTTACTTTAGCTTAAACCGTGGCTCAGTCCTGGGTAGCTGTGGCAGAGAGCAGTCAGGCATAACTCAAAGGAAACATGTGTAAAGCATTTATTATTACCAAAACAGTTAATAAGTCGAACACACAGCCCAATAAAAATCCCACTCCAATGTATAAAAACAGGATACATTTAATAAACAAACACCAAAACATTAAAAATCGGATTAGGGGAACCAGACATATGAATATTAGGAGTTTTACAGTTTTCTAGTGCCAAAAAGAGCAAAGCACCAACCACGGCTATCTGGTCGTGCTAGACCGGGTCAAAGTTAAAAGTTAAGGCCAACTACGTTGAAGCACAGGTTGGCTACAGGAACTAGGTTTATCCCAGTGAAAAGTTTACCCTCTGACTTAGGGCCATATTATGATCTTGGAGGATGGGATGCTCTGTCAAAAATGTGATGGCTATCCCATCCACCATATTACAAGTTCCATAGGATATAATGGAATTGTATTTGGCGGATGGGATATCTGTCACGTTTGTGACAGAGTAACCATGTCTGTCAAGATCATACTCAGGTTCTTATTCTTTTTGTTTTTGGAGGAATTTTCTCGGTGGCAGGCTGCCGAATTGATACGATGGAGGGCTCAACGACGGTGGACTTCTGCCTGGCATTGGCCACGGTGAAATCCTCCACATTGGGACTTAGAAGCGTTTCTGGAAGTAGAGCTGCTCTTGGCATGGGAAACTAGCAAGTTGAATCCGACTGGCGATGCAACAATGGTGGCTGCAGTTCGGCAGTGGTCCTGTGGTAGCCTCTGGTTCTTTTAAGAAAAAGTTCATAAAAAATGTCTAAGTGTGTCGTTTTGAACCTTGAGGTGAAGAGAGTACACTCTACCACCAGCCATGGGTCCAGGACCTTTTGGGCACCATTTGGTGAGGTAGAACTTAATATCTAAGTAGCCACCAGCAGGGTCGAGGGCAAATCCAGTTGGAACTGGAACTTTTGCAGCATGAATCCTTTTCTGGATTCACATGCTGTACATTGTTTCTCCATCTAGTGGTTGGGCCTGGAATGGCCCTTTTAATTTTCTCCTTTTTCTTTCTATTTCTGTGGGCACCGTCTGTGGTGGTATGTCTATCCCTTGTGTGATGTCAGGCGGCACAATGGATGTTCCTGTGTGTAGTTGCCATCTTCAGATTCTTTTTTCTGTCAGTGGGTTTGGAAGCAGTGGAGGAGCTCTGAAAGTTTTCTCAAGAAATCAAAAGTTTTCTGGACGAAAATCCACTGATTTGCCGAAGACTGCAAAAGGAACAGTGATGAGAGAAAAGGAGACCCTTCTCTCTTCCAACCAATAGGGGACCCTGTTAGTAATAGAGGCATTGTATGAGAATGAAGGCAGCTAGGGGTCACAGATAACACACCCTTTAAATTCTGCCCCCAACTGGAACCACAAGTTTCCCTAGAGAGATTTCAATGAGGTCTGTAATCTCTGTCTCCCGGAAGACCACCAAGACGAGGACTGTGAGGTCCGTGCTGCATGTGTAACTAAAACGCTAAAGGTATGACGAAGACAGAGGCCAGAACACTACACCACCATGGTCATCACTCAGAAGATACAGGTTTTGCTGAAGGGCCTAGGCCTGTCCAGCGACAATGAGGAGTACGTCGAGATTTAAGTGGCCGGCGCTGAGAAGAAACAAGCACCAAAATGGTCACAAAGGACACCAAAAAAAAGAAGCTTAAGGTAACAAAACCGCAAAAAACTCAGACCCAAAACCTTCCGACAATAAGTCCCACAAAGCAGCCTCAGCGTCGAAACACTCCTCGACTGAAGGCAAGCCGAAACCTAAGGAGCCACAATGATACTGACTGAGGGATACAGATGGAGGCAAGACACCATCGAAGCCTTCAATGATTCCATCCACTCCAGATGGAGCAAGAGAGAAAATCAAGGTTCCAGAGACAGTAGAACTGTCGATATCAAAAAAGAGAACTTCTCCAACACCGAACAGAAAGCGCTCAAGGTCAAAAAGAAGACGAGAAGACTTGAGGCCAAAATGACTGCACTCCTGCAAAGGAAGAAGGACTTTGATGACTCCTTAAAGGATTTTTGGATCCCAGGAAAGCCTTCAACGTCAACCGAGGACAACCAGTTAGCCCTGGAGGCCGCTGCAACAACAGAACCTCACAAAGAGGAGCGAGCAGAAACATTCTTCGAACTCAAGGAGGCTGAAGAGGCTACAGGCTTCAAGGAAGAATCATGGCACAATCCCAACGCCGAGTACCCAGAAGAAGGTGTGGACAGCTACCCTTCAAGGCCATCTTCTCTAGATGACCTATCCCTCTACAACAGTTTTTTAAAGAGGGCTGCAGAGACTTATGGGATCTAATGAGAGGAGAAAAAATGAGACTCTTGTTTTCTCCTTGAGACCATAATGCCACCAAACAAGGGGAATCTATATTTACCCTTGCCCCCGAGCATATTTGGCCTGGGGAAGGAGGCATTCCAGGAACCAGTCACTGCAAGGAAAGTTACACCCAAAGTAAAAAAGAAATATAAATCATCTACTCAAGATCCCAAATATGTCCAGGGAAACACTCCTGCGGATTCAATCATCATTGCAGCCACCAGGTAAAGAAACAATGTGCATACATCCACAGGAAAATGGAATGAGAAGGGAAGTAAGAGACTGGACCTGGTGGGAAGAAAGATGGATAGGAAAGCTGTAACCCAGTGGCGGACTGCCAACTCAAATGCCCTGTTGAACAGGTACAGACATCAGCAATGGGATGAGATGGAGTCCCTTATGCAACACCTCCCAAAGGAGTACAAAAAGAGGGCCAAGGCAGTGATTTAAGAGGGGAGAAACATTGCAGATACCTGCCTGAAATCAGCCTTGGACGCAGCAGACACTGCCAGCAGACAGATATGCATGGGCATCACAATAAGAAGACATGCAACAACTCAAAAAGAAAAACGAGATGGCAAAGGCAATGGGGCACTACAATTCAGGGGTTTCTTCAGAAAAGGAGGAACAGCATCCTGAAGGCCCACTGGCAGAGCATCATTCACAGTGGACCAGCAGCAACAGCAGGCACAGGGCAGCTCACACCAAGCCTTGCAACAAACCTCTTACCAACAGTGACAACACCCTGCTACGCAGCACTTTCGTAGAAGAGGAAGGGGCAGAGGTCAGACCCCCAGATGGGCTGGAACAACAGGCAAGTGACTCACCCAACTGCAACACATGCCAACACAAAACACCAGTAGGAGGCAGAATAAGAGATTACCCACAGGAGTGGGGAAAAACTCACCTCTGACAATTGGATTCTGAACATAATGGATACTGCATACAATGTATCAAAGAACCACCACAAACCACAGAGGTTTCAAGGACAAGAGATCAAACTCTGAGACCAATCCTGGATCTCAGATTCCGAAACAAATTCATTCATACACAACACTTCAAGATGACAAACTTCAAGGAGTAATTCTGCTCTTTAGGAAGGGGATTTATATGGCAACCTTAGATCTAAAAGACTCCTACCTACACATACCTATGAAACACAAAACATTCCTCAGATTTGTATTGGACAGAGTCCACTACTAAATTCACATTGCTACCATTCGGCATAAAATCATTCTCACAGGTCTTTTCAAAGTGCCTCACAGTAGTAGCAGCACACCTAAAAAGACAAGGTATCCATGTCTACCCATACTCGGGTGATTGGCTAGTAAAACAAAAATGCCAAGAGGATATTTAAACAGTAATCACCACACTGCAATGAAGGAGCTTCACAATAAACCACAAGAAGCCGTCACCACAACCAGAACAGGTAAAGGTGTTCTTGGGACCAAACTTAAACTCAAAGACAGCACCAGCATATTCAGTACCAAAGAGAGCAATGGCAATCACAGAGCCAGCTCACCTCTACCAGAGGGGACGGTCTCTGACAGTGAGGACTGTCATGTACCTAATGGGCATGATGGCATCATGCACACCACTCATAACACATGCAAGACTTCTCATGCGTCCCTTACAGGAATGGTTCTCCAACAAATGGTCACAAGTCACTTGGAGTTGGTAAGATCTAGTGGTTGTCACAGAAAACTACAAAAGGAGATACAATGGTGGGAATCAAAAAGATTTGACCTTAGGGAGACCATTCAAAACTCCAACTCTGACCATCACAACTGATGCATCCCACAAAGGTTGGGGAGCACACACAGGCAACCCAAAGGTACGGGGACAGTAGAACACTGCACAGATGCGCTGAAATACATCACTACCTGAAAATGAAGACAGTTTTCCTAGACTTGAAGGCTTTCCAAGCACACATAACAGGCAAGACTATACTAACGAAATAAATAATGCAAACAGACAACAAAACAACCATGTTTTATCTCAACAACCAGGGAGGCAGAAAATCATTGACCCTGAGCAAACTAGCCTAAAAAATATGGAATTTGGCAATACCAAGGAAGATCACACTACAAACTGTCCACTTACCAGGATTACAGAATATGACGGTGGACAGACTGAGCAGACTAGAAAGCAGCTCCCATGACTAGGAACTAAAGCAAAGATCACTGGAGAAAATATTCAAGGTCTGGGGAACCAACAATAGACCAGTTTGCAACAGCCAAAAACGCACAATGCCAACTCTTCACCTCCAGGCTTCAACATCACCAGTCAGATAGGAATGCCCTGCCACTAAATGGGTCAGGGAGATTTGCATATGCTTTTCCTCCAATTACCCTGATACCGAAGGTGCTGGAAAAGCCAGACAACCAGGGACAAGCCTCATCCTCATAGCTGCACAGGTGGCAAGACTGACTTTGGACCCGGACCTCATGGACATGTCCAAGGGACAAATTATCACAATCAAAGCAGAACAGGATTTGTTAGCAATGCAGGAGGGGAGAGTGTACCACCTGGAGCCAGCAACTCTCAGCCTAGCAGCTTGGCCCCTGAATATCTACAATTCGGGCATATGAAACTACTGCCCAGGAAAATGGAAATCCTAAAAGAAGCAAGAAAAGCTACCACCAGAAAATGGTATGCTGTAAAATGGAACAGATACATTCACTGATGCACAAAAAACTGAAATATGGAGACAAGAACAAAACAGGAAACTGTATTGACTTACCTCATTCACTTGTTAGACACCGGGTCAACCTACACATCCTTATAGGTACACGTGGCAGCAACAGTAGCCTATACCAGGGGCACTACATGTAATAGCTTCTTCACATCACCAGTGGTGAAGAGATTCTTGGAAAGATCTAAAAGGATTGCACCACCAAGATCAGTCTAAGCCGTTTGAACCTATGCACAAAACAAATCTCACATCACTCACACTCAAAATAGTATTTCTACTTACAATTACATCACTAAGCAGAGTGAGCAAACTACACACACTAAGAATACAGGAAGCATACCTGCAAATACACAAAGACAAGCTAGTTCTCTGAAATAACCAAGGTTCCTTCCCAAAGTGATGGCCCACTTTCATTTCAACAAAACCATTCAACAACCATCTTTCTTCAAA
This sequence comes from Triturus cristatus, assembly GCF_964204655.1. NCBI lineage: Eukaryota > Metazoa > Chordata > Amphibia > Caudata > Salamandridae > Triturus > Triturus cristatus. The sequence continues at coordinate 210,443,925 of NC_140580.1, read as the reverse complement.
TAGCCAAAGACACAGACAGAAAGAGCCCTATACAGGTTGGATCTTAAAGAGGATTTAATTTACTATCTGCAAGAAACAGAGAAGTTCCATCAAGGGAACCCGTTGTTGTCTCCTTTACCAAGGCAACCAAGGTTTCCTCAATAACTAATGGAACAATCTCAAGATGGATTGTGGAAACAATACAGGCTTGCTATTAGAGGGTGGGGGTGAGACTGCCCACACATCCAAGAGCCCACTCAACAAGGAAAAAGGCAAACCTACCCATGGATGCAATCTGCACAGCAGTGGCACTGGGGTCATCACAAACCTTTGCAAAACTTTATTGTATGGACATTCAGATGAACAAGGAAGCATAGGTCAGGCAAAAAGTACTACAATGCCTGTTTGCTAACACTTCCACATTCTATACCAGCCAACCCATGGAAAGGGATACCGCCACATAATCAAATGCACAGCATGTGAATCCAGAAAAGGGATTAATGCTGCAAAACAAAATGATCACTTACCAGTAGGAGTAGTTTTTCAGCTTGAAGAGTTTTCTGGATTGACATGCAACCCACCCACCACCCTGGAAATAGGAGATGATGGAGCCAGGTGGGGAAGAAAAGAACAAGGAAGAAGTATTCTATAAAGGAAAGAAAAAAGAATCAGAAGATGGCGACTACACACAGGAACATCCTTGGCACCGTCTCACGTAACACAAGGGATGGACATACCACCAAATGGTGGTCGGCGATGCCCACAGAAAAAAAAGAAAGAAAAATGACAATTCCGGACCCAACCAATAGATGGCAGAATAATGCACAGCATGTGAATCCTGGAAACTCTTCAAGATACAAAACTATCACTACTGTTAAGCACACCTTTTGTTCTTTGTTGCAGGCTTCTTGCAGCATTTGTGTTATTGGAGCTTAACATGAGGCTAACCAATTAGCCCTTGGAGTCCACTCATCTGCGTACAAGTGAGAGCATTTCTAGCCCTTTGAGTTTTCCTCTGCAGGTAAAACAGCAGGTTTAGTCTTTCTTCTGGCTTCCAGTCCTTTGGTTCAGCAGGTGCGGTCCTCCTTCTGTTTTTCACAGGTCCAGGAGTGTACTGTGGAAGGTAGTAAGGGGTGTCACTTTAAAGCCTGGCACTAGCTTGTTGGTGAGGGAGGCTCCTTCACAAATAGCAACAAAATCCTTATGTGCACATGCTCATACAGCAGTTCCTCGGGTTTGGCACTACCCAATCCCACAGTGCACCTCTTTGCCCAAATCCAAGATTTCATAATCTTTGTTCCTTGGGTCAGAGTTATGGGCACACCCCTGAGGTGTGTCTTGGGAATTAAGGAACTCACCCTGCAAAAACAGTTCTGGGTCAGGGTTTCCCCCATTGGCACTGGTGCCATTTTGGCAACCTAGATACTGGCAGGGGCAGGCCTATGAGTGAGTTACATCTGCCTGTGACAGGGGGTGCCCCTTAAGCTTTGACAGTTGGTGGGCACATCCCCAAAGCCATCTTGTCCATAGGAGGTCAACCTCCTCTTAACCAAGGCCCTTTTGTTCCCTTTCCTTAGGGCAATTCACACCTCTTAAGAGACTACCAGGTGACAATTGGGGATTTTCTTAGAAAGGGCTACTGGAAGCTTTACTATTTTGAAAATGCCAATTTAAGAAAGTTGGCATTTTTCCATCTAATTTAAAATCCAACTTTACTATTGGCTATTCCCAAACTGAAGTTATACATTATAAAGTGCCGTAATGTAACCCAGTGCTTCTCCATGGGAGAGCCAGCCGTGTCACAGTGAAAAACAACTTTGGAGATATTTCACTGCCAGGATATGTAAAACTTAAAAACACATGTCCAACTTTTTAAATACCATGCACCCGCAACCTAAGGGGACTTACAGCCTATCTTAGGGGTGAGTCACCAGTATAGAAAAGGAAGGTTTTGGCCTAGCAATAGGCATAGTTATCCAGGTCAAACAGCAGTCCACTAGTGACAGTTAACCTTTCGCTTCCCCACTCAACATTCCTCTTTCTATTTGTTTCTCTCCCTGTGCCCTCCATGTTGGTTTCCCCCAACAAAGCCCCTGTGTTGGTTCCCCTACCCTCTTGCTGCTTACCCATCCCTGCCCTCCATGATTCTGTCTTCTCCATGTCGCTTCCCCCACCCACATTGCTTCACCCACCCACTTGCACCACTTTTTTTTTTAGTTTTTATTTACTGAGCCAACGGATTGGCAAAATAAAAAGTAGTTGTGCCACTTTGTAGGCATGCACATGCTTGGTGCTAGAGTCTACAAAATGGCTCATAGATTTTTTCTCTTTGTTAGCCAGGCGGTACCTTAAAGTAGTACTCCATTCCATTTTATTCCTAGAACAATTTATTCGAAGTGTCTACGCATGAATAATTTTGAACTGTGAGCTCTGCATTCATGGTATCTATACTATCCACTGGCTATTTTCTTATTCAAAGACAGTGCGGTATGGGAGATTGGTCAAACAACCTACTCACCAATGTTTCCCCTACTCTATGTTCAACTCCAAAATCATGTTAATGCTAACCATCATCTCCTGCATGACTACCAGTCTGGCATCTTATCAGACAGCAGCATGGAGCCTGCTATCTTACACGTAGACAATGACCTCCTCGCCATAGATGAAGATGACCCCTGCCTCCTAATATTGCTGCAACACAGATGAAGATGACCACTGCCTCCTTATATTGCTGGACATCTTATCTGCCATCAACAGAGTCGACCATCCCACTCTCATTAGCACCCTGGAGTCTTGAATGGAATTTAACGGCAACATCCTTCCCTGGTTCTCCTCTTCTCCTTTTACCTTTCCAACTGACACAACTTTGTTCATATGGGCACCTCATACAGATCCCTCTCACCTGCTCAGCCTCCAGGATTCCAAACTGCCCCCTGTCATCTTCAACATCTACATGGATCTGCATGATGTTCTACTCACAGATAACACCATCAAGATTCACCAATACGCCAATGATACACAAATCCAGCTGCGGCCACTGCAGGTAAGAGTGGTGGGGCCGAGTTGGGGGGATTTCAAGAGACGACCACGAGGGAAAATGTATTATTTATCTAATTTTCCCTCGTGGTCGTCTCTCGAAATCACCCTCCACCCGGCTCCACTGCTCTTACCTGCAGCAGCAGCGGCTGTACAAATCTACTTAAAAGTGCCCTCTGCTTTACATATCCAAGGCCTCAAATGCTGCCTGGACATCATCCGCCCAATCATCAGCCCAAGTAAGACAGAATTCCTTTTATTTTCCACGAACATCAAACAAGAAACAGTACAAGCTATTTCATCCAGAAAATAAGTTCATTACTGATGTGCAAACCCTCCTACTCTTGTATTTCAATGGTGGTAATGCCCTGCTTCATGGCTTCCCAGACACCCACAATGGTACCCCTTAGGTGCATCCTGTAAGCAACAGCACATTTTGTTCCCCACTTGAAAAAATGTTATGACTTCACTCCCACCCTAATGAAACTTCATTGGCATTGGCTTCCCCTGCTGTCCTGCACCATGTTCAAATGCAGCTGCATTGTGTACAAAGCTATAATGACTAACATGCCCACTTATCTGGCAGACAAGCTCACCAACTCTGGTGGTTCTCAGCACACCTGCAGCCAGGATACAATCAGACTGCAGACTAAGAATTCTAAAACAAAATGAAAAAAATAGTTCATTTGGCCTTTTCCATTATGCACTCAGGATCTGGCACAATAACCCCTTATCCATCAGAACCGTCCCAGCTCTGCTCCAATTTAGGAAATAGTTTAAGATGCATCTCTTCGAAGAACACAACATCGCAAAGCATTACCCTTCTACTTTTCAGCTACCTCTCCTATAACTCGTTGACTTTAGGCTTTTCATTGACCCTGTACAGAGCTCCACTGCCATTTGGCTAGTTCACGCTATAAAAATACCACATACAGAGTTTGTTCTGGTCGATTCACCTATGTATTCCATGAGCACAAGCCTAATACCTTTGACTCCTCACCCACATGAGTAGAACTCACTCATTTTATGTTTGGATCTTCTTCAATCTAGCCTAACCACCAGTCATGCAGTTATAAACTCAGACAACCCCTGCCACCCCCATGGCCACTCGGTCATGAGTTGTCAGTAGTTCATCCATCTCTGGAGGTTTGGGTACAGACTGCACATGTCTCCTTTGTACATTCAGAAACAGGCATGGATTTGTAATTTGGAATCTTTTGTAAGTCAAACTGAAGCAAAAACAGAGTCATAATGAAAATGAATACACTTTTAAATCATCCTTGGCCCCTTACAGTCACCTACCCACAGGTATGGTTACAAAAGAATTGCAGTGGAATCAAATTTACACCTAGCTATGCCATCTGACACGGAACACCAGTATGTCACATATCTCAATCAGATGTCTTCAAATTACAATATATTCAGGCATCCTGTAAGCATCATCCCAGTTTCAAATCATTCAGTATAACCATACATTCATCTGGTTAGTATATACTCACGTACATCAGAAGCCATACACAAAGAAGACACATTTCAGTTTTCATACCTTATTTACATCTTCTAATTTAGTCAAGCTGTATCTAACACTGTACCTCGAAAAACATGAGAAGCAAATAATGCAATAAAAGTGGGCAATGCTTCATCATTTTTTGATAGGGTCAGGCTAGTAGATGTTAATCCTAGACGTAATGCACTAGCTTTCTAGTATGCCTTATATGGAGGTTTTTGTTATTAAATATGAAACACATTTTATGCATGAATTTAAAAAAATTAATCAAAGTACCCATTTGTAAAGACAGAAAATACATTTACTTGGTTATGAAACATTGTGGAAGGTCTATGTTACTGAATGATAACATTGTCTGGACACATATACAGAGGTATTTTCTAAACTGTCAATATAGTTCAACTTCCCTAATTCTCCAGGTACATAATGATAGTTGTATGGGTCTTGCTTTTAAGTACCCCATGATTAGATACCCAAACCAGAAGCACAGCTGAACATATATTTGTAGTTAGTATGTATGAAGTTAAAAAAACACTTGGATTAATTAGAAAAATGCCAAAAAAACAACCTGCATATCACTCTTATTCCACTTAAGATGTGCAGAGTTGTCTATAATAAAGCACAAAACAAAGATTGCAAACATGCATGTGACATGCTTAACTTTAATTATTCAGCAAAAAGTGATTGTCAATCACACAGGTCAGTCCAAATTTGCCAGTAGGAGAAACAGAATTGCTGGTGAAAGATTTCCATGTTTATCACAATGTTAAAATGATTTGTACTTAAAAAAGCAATGAAAATAAAGTTGAAAAATTATGTTTGAGTGGCAGGTATTATTTTGTAAGGCAGAATAATAAAGTATTCATCTATGTTGCAGACCAAGCATTACTAGTCAAGAGAGCAAATATTCTGAATTACTAAAGATGTGTTCTTTCTTCAACTTAGATAAATAGCTATCAATAGTATGTTTCTGGGTTACAAAGGGCAAGAGTGGTTACCGATCACATAAGTAAAGATGGCTGATAGGCCTAGAATCCAACTTACTCCAATGTTTTGATGTACAATCTAGATACAAATAAAAAGCAAAAAATAAAATACAAAGAAAAATACATGTAAGGTCAAATGAGGTATGAAACTACTTTAGAAATATAAATGTTGTATTGTATAAATAATATATGCCATGTAGCTCCCTTTTACTAAATGTACAAAAGAGGCACGTGTAGAACAAGACATTCCAGGGTTCCCTCAGAACCAAACTTTATTTACATTACAAAATTCTTATGCAATTCTTCAAGGTTCACAGATAGTGGACTACATACTGAGGAAATTGTATGAGCAATGTTCAAAACTTATCTATGATATAAATAAGTGCTACTCACAATAGTCCTTATTCAGGGTCTCAGGATAATACTGAAATACGATCATTTAGCTCAGCAAAATGCAAAACAAGCATATCAATAAATGTTTGGAAATGATACTGATGCCAATATTACTATCATCTCCTATTTTAACAGTGCAATAGCATAAAAATCCAACTTGGAGCTAACTATAACACGTCCTCAATCTGTGTCTATACAAAACATAATATTTAATATGGTGATTGCTTTAAAATTGCAGTCTCATACTTGAAGCATATCCCTGAAAAACCAAGGCCTACTTCCAGTGGGGTGACCTTTTCAAACCACTCCATTTTGTAGATTTTGCGGGTTTGATAACAGAGTTGCCACACTTTATCGCACTTCCATCTTTACCAGTTTTTCTATGTTATCATATACCAGTCTACACAATAAATAATCTGGGCATATAACTCAAGGAAGTAGATCACCAGAAACTGTCTCTCTTGGAGCCTGTAAAACCTGTGGGAAAAATGACATTAAGACAACCATCATCTGATTCAAACATATTCATTGATGTTGTCATTTTTATAAAAGGGCTGGGTACATATCTTGGCACTGAAAGGCTAAATGAATTGGGTACCACTCAAGAGGAGCTGCTTGGCATGCAGGAAACTATACTAACTTGTTAAGCCACACAGGCCCAAAGGTTATTAACCATCATTTGAATATTAATGATTTGCAAGACTTCTGATGTCAAGCAAGAGAGAGAGTTCTAGGCCCTACTATCCTGGAGAATGAAAGCTCTCATACCTATCTGTATTTTGTTGCACTTAGGGAAATTGGCAAGCAGAGATGTGCAAATCACAAGTTTACTGTCAAGGAGTATAATTAAAGTTTATTGAATAAGAAACAGGGATTCTGAAGATTGACAGCCTGAAGCATAATCCACATTGACTTAAAAGAAATATGGTGTACACTCAACTAATACAGGTACTATAATGCAGAAAATGAAGCATGCTGCTGTACTCCCTGTTATAGCTACCTGTAGATGACTTTAATAAAGGAAAGATCCATACAATATGCTTGAGGTGTAGATTCCAGCTATAACTAAACCTTTTATAGCTCCGCATCTATCAAAATAATTACAAACCCTAAACATGACCCTATTGTGGCTAGCCTGATCCCAGTTGCAATAAGCATTTACAAATCAATAGGTCTCTCATTTTGAGCTATTGGCACTGTAAATGTCAATAGCTTAAATTCTCACAAGTGCGAGATCTATTGAATTGCAAATATTGTTTGTTTCCAATCGTCCCATGCCGTGCTTGCATTTAATAGAGGCTACTCCTCTTTCTTTAGCGGAGCCACGTCTAAAGAAAGGGGCATGGCCTCTATTAAGTGCAAGCACAGCATGGGGCGCTTGGAAACAACCCCAAAAAATATATTTGTAAAGCAATAGATCTCGCATTTGCAAGAGTTTAAGCTATTGTCATTTACAATGCCAATAGCTCAACTCTCCTAAATGCAAGACCTATGGCATTGCAAAGAAGCGGTCGCCATTGTCCCGGCTGCTTGGAAAGTGAAAGTGCGCATGGTGGGCTGAATGTAAGGAAAGCACGTTGTGCTTGAAGTAAGACAAAACTCACTAAAGAAAATAGTGCTTACAGACTAAATAACACGGATGGTGTAACAACAGGAGTTAAATTGCCAGTCCTCATGGGAGGTTACAAATGAAGGCAAGGCGGTACTAAGGAGGAACTAACAAGCCAATTATAGAATCAAAAGCCAGCATTTACTAATGTCAAAGACACAATCCAATGAAAAATATGGGCAGGGAGTGGGCGGAGCTTCAAGTGCATACTCTAATACAGCATGCCTTGCATAGCAGCACATGCTCTGCCCAGGCTCGACCAAAAAAGGAACTCCTGTGTTCTGACACTATTATTTTAATCTTCATGGGTTCATCAGCAGGTTTTTCTTGCACTTTCACTGATCCACAGCTGCTATGCATTTTGCAAAGTTATGATCATAGGTTATAGTTTCTTCGATTCATGTTTTATAGCATAGATGTATACTAGCATGCAATATGAAAGAATACATCTGATCCATTGTATCATTAATAATTAAAAAATAATGGTAAGAGCAGCAATTTCTGTCAAGGCTGGAACACTACAGCTCCGCCGTGGCATCTGGTACCCCTTAGAATAGAGCAACCTTTAAGCCCAGATGACATATACAACAGACAATGTTGTTTCTCATAGAAATCATCTTATTTTTAGGAAGTATATATCATATACAAAGTAAATACATGACATAAGATTTTACCTATCAGTAGGGTATAAGAATTACAAAACAATTGACACATATGTCATGCTCAATAAATGGCACTGTTTCACTGGCTTTGTTTGCATGAACTCTATTTTAATTAATAACAAGAGTAGCAAGGCACCAAGAGTCCAGCTGAAAAGGTATAGATACTTGAATTGATCTGTCAAGCCTTGTTCTTCATTTCCTTTTAATCTGTACATTTTGTTTCCTCTTCTGTTTGTCTGTGTGTCTATTCATTGCTTCTACAGGTCTACCTTAGTCCCCTTTATCCCTTACATCTCGTCTGCCTTTTTTCCTGGGTCTTTCCTCCTCCTGCTTCCTCTGCAGCCCGCTCCTCGTTTTCTCCTGGATTATCCATTTTCGTTTCAGTGTTGAATCCTGGGTGATTTATCCCACTTCCTTCCTTATTCCTCAAATTATTTTCTCTTGCGAACCTAGACATATCCCTTGTCTATTCTAAATGCCTTTGTTGCCTGATTTGTATTCGTAACATCTAACCATTACCATCATTATGCTATGGTGAATCCCATATATGTCTATATTTAATTGATTTAGGTACAATAGGAATGCTAATTTGCTAATACAGAATTCTACCCATTTTACAAGTAAACATGAATCATACCAAATTTATTAAATGCAATGACCTTCATATGCTGATTGGTGTTAGGTTTTTATGAAATAACAATTCTATAATTGTCATTGCTTCAAAGTGCCTCATCACAGAGGAAAATGTGGCAGCAGCAATTTTAAAATAATAAAAAAAGTATGTCAGGTCAAAGGTAGCTCATTTTATATACTCAAATGTCCTTCCGTCAAAGATTATTTAGTTATTTTCTTTTACAGTCACAAATATCATAGTGCCTGTTGTTTTAATGGAAAAATAGTAAACACACACGACATCTGAAATTTCCAACTACAATACTTTCTTCTACCCTCTTAGTGACCTTGAACTGTTTGAAAAACATTTTAAAGTGAACGCCCATGCATTTGTTCAAGTGTGCACAACTGCATGTAAACATCCAAGTCTGCTGCATCGTAAAAGGGTTTAAGATTTATAAAAGAAAAAGTGCCTAATAACATGTGAACAGTAGGGCCTATTCAACTGGAGTCCCTTTATAGCACGTAAAAACAAGTGAAATACCTGATTAGTCTCTAGACTTGTTAAACACTATGACCAGCCGCTGCAGGTAAGGATGGTTGGGCTGGCTGGGGTGGGGGGGGGGGGGGTGGATTTTGAGAGACGACCACAAGGGAAAATTAATTATTTATTTAATTTTCCCTTGTGGTCGTCTGTGGAAATCCCCTCTAGCCGGCCCTACTGCCCCACTGCTCTTACCTGCAGTGGCCGCAGATGACTATGACCAATTTTGTTTCCTTCAGAAACCTCTAATTACATTTGTATACTGCAGATCAGTCTTGGTTGAGAAGACCATCAAGCACATTGTTTAAAGCAAGCAACTCTACAGCCAGGGGACTCCCCGTAATAAGCTCTGAATTAATATATTTCTATAATATGATTTACCACAATGAGAAAGAAGTTACAACCTTGCTGGAAATTACTAGGCTTTAGTCAAAACAGGAAACTTTCAACAAATATTACATATGAATATTGAATAAAAAATTAAATAAGCTCATCTGCTGAATAAACATGAAGGCCCAGATTAACAACATTTAGATATTTCCCATGCACGGACCCTGTGACAGCCTTTGCTGATGACCAGAACAAGTACTGTGAACCCAGCTTGAGTTAACAAGTCATATTGATTACTATTGAGTAGCAAATATATATGCTTGAAGCCAATGTGTTTTACTCCAAAACTAGGCCTTAGTCATGGTTCTTATATATTGGCTCTAGCATGTCCAACTTCAATGATCAATTTCGAAAGCATTTCCTGTAATTTGATAATTTTGAAATGTGTTTTCAATGCATTACAACACTTTATTGGAGCATCATCATTTTAGATTCAAGTATTATATATATCAGTACAATTACACATCTATTCTTCATATTTACCTTATCTACTACAGTAATACCATTTAGTTAATAAGTATTTTCGAACAGACAGCTGACACATAATTCAAAGCAACAACATTTTTCAAGAACATGAGCCTAACTTGGGATGTCTTTTTTTCTTCTCATTAGGGCCACTCACACATATCAACCCAATACAACATTTCCATGCTAATTGGATCATTGTGTGGGCCCATGTAATCTCTGTTTTTATAGATATGTAAGTGAGCAAGTACATCTCTCTGTTATTTGAAAAAGGTTTTTGGTTTGTTTTGACTTGCATTGTCTCAACAACTTTCACGTATTTCCTACATATTCTTGGGCTCTCTGTGCGCCTCCACGAAAATATTCAAATATTCTCTAGTCTGTAGAGTGTTACACCTTTGCATTTAACACCCCACAGACAAGCACGAACACCAGGATGCTAGTAGATGTCCTGGTCTCCGCACCAGGACAAATTTGGACAGAAAAGCTTTAAACATTTGTAAGCTATTTCCAAGGGGGCCACGTTATCTTTTTTATCATGCACTGAACATGACTATTATAAAGAAACATCAAGAACCCCAAAGGCAAACATAACCAGACTCAAAGAATGATGAATGGGCCCACTGTGATTGGGAATAGTGCTTTTAGGGTGGGTATTTTGAAAGCATAAAAATTCCTAATCCCTAAACCTGAAGTACATCAATTTTTAAGGGTGGGGCAGAAAAGTGATTAATACATATAGTGGTGCATTGAACTGGCTACTATCCCTAGATCTGAATGGGTCGACATGTTTCTGCCTTTTTAATGGCCCTAGAAAGGGTCCCTGGCTTTGTTCAGGACCTAGATCCTCACTTCCCTAATATTCTACTATAGTGGTATTCAAGCGTCCACACTATTCCTATAAGTACAGTCCTGCTGGATGTAATTTGCGGAGTCTGCTTTATTTTGTTGGTCCTGTAGGATGTGTAAAACATAAGATACAAATCATAAACATAACAAATTAATACATAGCATTAGAGACACAAAAGAAGAGAAATAATAATAAAATCAGCCAAAAACACAGAACTATGTTGTTGTGAACTATTTGCGAAATTGTTTGTCACCACGCGATAGGTACACACTGCAAACCACTGCAAATTCGATAAGGTGTATTCATTCATGTTGTAGATTGTCTTACCCAAACTTAAACTAGTGAGGTCCTCATGGAGGAGTTAAAGGGCAAACCCTTGTAACCACACTCATATATCAGATAGTCTATTGGGTATAATTAATGCCTACTTTCGATCAGCCAGCAAAGGAAGTCTCCTGCCTCCTCAGGGGGTCCCCCGTACACTTACTTCATTAAAGATTTTTCCCTCGATTTCACCTATGCATCAAGGCAGACCCTCTAGTAGTTTGGCTGGAGGAGACCACTTAAAAGGCATCATACCGCTCACCAAATTGGGACTGCCCGCATCATTTGACATTACTCAAGGCACAGACTGATGTCATTACGGAGCGGGCAGAAGGAAAATGTAGTAGGAGCTCATCATTCGTATAATGTTGTTCATACATTAGTCAAGCAAGCATATTCCTTATATCGTGAGGGAGTAGTTAATTTGTAATATAAAATTGTTAAACAAGTACTTACAGAAAGGGATAATTTTGGGAAAAGGCGAGGAATATCCTAAATGCAAGGGCTGGGAAGGTGCTTCCTGCTTATATAGTCAAATATTTCAAGGTAAACTATGTTATGTATATGTAAAAAATACATCCGGTCCCCATAAAGTCTTTTTTTTTTCCAACACAGTGATACTTACTGCTCTCTACCAAACTCCATAAGTTCTATTGTGCCAAATGTCATGTCACATAAAACGTTCTAATGAACATCACCTGTAGGCAAGATATGTTATCAGTCAGGCCATCACTTGAAAGCCTAAACCAGGGTTTTTTCAAAGTCGGTCCTGGAGGGCCGGATCCATGCCATATTTTTAGCATATCCTCATTTAGATAAATGTAGTTATCTTAAAAATATGGTATGGATCTGGTCCTCCAGGACAGAATTTGGAGAACCCTGGCCTAAACTATGATACACCTTGGCTACAGGTGATGACAAGATGAATTCCATTAGTCCAATAGAGCTTATACAGTTCGGTAGACGACAGTACGAATTTCGTAATGTATCACTATTTTGGAAAATGAAAATACTTTATTGGGACCCTGTTGAAAAAACATAAAAGTATACATAGTTTACCATAAAATATCTGACTATATAAGCAGGACGCCCCTTCCGGCAATTACATTTAGGAAACTCCTCGCCTTTTCTAAAAATCATTCCTTTTTGTGAGCACTTGCTTTACAATTATAGGGGGAAAAAACAGAGAAGCACCTTGCTAAAGTGTTATGTTAATTTAGCTCCTATGGCAAAATATAAACTCAGACAATGAACTTTAAAACAAAATCATAAAATGAGAAGACCACTCGATCCCGATAATAGGAATAAGCTTGCTTGACTGACATACGAACAAACTGGATATGAGTGGGGCACTCATGCACATTTTCCATCTGCCCCACTCAGTAATGACATCAGTACGTGCCTTGTCTCGTCACGTGACGCAGGCACTCCCAGTTTGGTGAATAGTAAGATGCCTTTTAAGCGGATCCTGCAGGCAAACTACTAACATCGAGAGGGTCCGCATTGATGCATAGGTAAAACAGATGGAAACACCTTTGGCAAAGCAAGTGTATGGGGCACCCTCTGGGGAGGGGTCAGAAGACTTCCTTTGCTGACCGATTGAAAGCATGCATTAATTATCAATCAATCAATCTTTTACTTTATTCAGTTTGAACAACCATAAAGCACATAAAACAGTACAACACAGCATACATAAATACACATAGTGGTCAAATATATGTAAAGGTCAGACTAAAAATGAGATTACAGTTGCGTAAAAAAACAGTTAGTAGATAACATGTATTAAAAGGTATAAGAGCCACAGTAAGAACCCAAAGGCGCACAGCCCACGTATTATAAAATATAGGCAGAGCATGTCCAGAGCTCCTAATGAGATAACATGTGCAACAGCATTAAGAGGAAGATGATAGGTCAGAAAAGGGCCCCACTATTGCCAGTCTCCACTGTGCACTATCCCAATGCCTCTGCTCTAATGGACCATCTCCAATGTAGGTGTTTGGCAACAGCACAGACAACGGTCTCTTGTTTCTGTGCGTAAATGCCTAAGCATCGGAGATGCTGTCTGCACCTCAGCTGCCTGCAGCTCGAGAAGGGACAGCTTTTCCTGGGTCGGGTATAGCCAGGACAGAAAAAGATGAAGTGTGGCAAGGATTCCTCTGCCCACAGATATACCGGGCACACAGCATTTTTGTTGAAAGTGTATTTCCATTTGGAGCAACAGGACAAAAGAGGCAGAGTGCTATGTCAGAACTTGAGATATAACTGCCTGGCACCAAGTGTGAGCAGGTTGTCAAGAAAAGACTTGAATTAAGTATGGAGTTTGATATTGGGAAAGGCATCAGTGAGTGAGTCATGGTTCACTTTCCTTATGTCCTGTTCCCACCTCTAATGCCAAAATGCTTCTGTGAGTGATTCCCCAGTGAGCTGTGGGGAATTATCAGACTCACCAAGGCTAAGGTCAGTCAGTGTGTCTTTCACATAGCATATCCATATGAGTTTGCGGAATTTGTCCAGTGCAACTATTTCTTTAAAAGCATGGTAATAGCCATCAAGGGCTGGGGTATGCTTTAATCTGCGCCAATATAGCAGGGGCCTTAACTGAGCCTTATGGGCCAGAGGCACGAGACCCATGTCCCGTAGTAGTGGTAGCAAGGGAGTGCTTTTGGGGAGTCTAACTAAGGCTCTAAGCACGTTGCTCTCTGTCACACTCAGCTCGGCCATGCTTGTGGGGCCCCGGATTGCTGCCCCATACATTGTGCTTCCCTCTGCCTTAGCCCTGCATAGTGTCTAGGTGGGTAATATACGCCTGATTTTCAAAAATTGTAAAGTCGTAGGATCACAGCAGCTGGTGACTTAAATTCAGGGCACTTATTTTAACCTAGGGAGACCAGGACATATTCTTGGTTAGAATAAGTCCTAGGAAATTAAACTTGGATACCCTATTTAGGCGGTTCCCCTCGAGCATAATGGAGCCTCTAAAAGACCTATGGGGGTAGATGGTCATAAATATTGTTTTTGAGGGATTGATGACCAGCCCTCGGTCATCACAGAGTGTCACAAATCTGTCAATAACCGTTTGAAGGCCAGCCAGGGCTTTGGAGATCAGTAAAGTATTGTCTATGAATAGGAGTAAAGAGATCTTTCTGCCTTCCACCCTGGGAGAGTAGTTCTCGCTGTCCTCCAGGTAGGCAACCATGTCCTTTAGATATAAGGAGAACAGTGTTAGGGTGAGAGTGCACTCCTGTCGCACACCTTTGTGTACTTCTATCCATTCTGCTACTTCACCCCTGGCACCCCATCGGACTTGTGAATAGGTGTCTTTATGTAGGCGGATGTCCAAGAGGTCAAGAGGCATCTTGTTGTCCTTCAGGATCTCCCATAATTTACAGGGGGGGACCAGGTCAAATGCCAATTTGAGGTCAACAAATACTTGGTATAGATGGGATTTTTTAATTATGACTGTCTTCCAGTGATAGCTATGAACCTAAGGACCTGGTCGATGGTACTTATCTGGTTTCTAAACTCAGCTGGCAGATAAGACAGGGATCTCTCATACTCTATCCAATCGTTAAGCTGGAACAAGATCTGTCTACAGAAGACCTTCTGTATTACTTCAATAAGGCTGATTGGTCTATAGTTAAGGCGGAATCCCTTGGGCCCTTCTTGTAATGGGGCTAATCTCAGCCGCTTTCCAGCTATGCAAGATTTTTGTCCCCATTCCAGTATAAAGGTGGTTCGCTCATTTACATATAGGGCACAATCCTCAATGTCCGATAATAAGAGATCCCCAGGGCCCCCTTCTGGCACGCAGCCATACCAGCTGCTATAGACTTGATTTCCAATGCATTAATTATACCTAATACACTACCCAAAATATGTTCATTTATTTATAAAGTGTGACTACAAGGGTTTTCCCCCTTGAACTCCTCTTTAAGTTCGGGTAAGACAGCCTACAACACAAATGAATGAATACAGCATGAATTTTCAGATTCACGGATTTACAATGGTTTGAAGTGTGTACCGATCACGTGTGACAACCAATTACACAACTAGTCCACAACAGCATGGAATGAAATTAACTACCTTTCATTTTTTCATTTGAGTTTATTATTATTGCTCTCCTTGTATGTCTCTAATTCTATGAATTGTCTCATTATATTTATGATTTGTGTCTTAAGTTTTACACATCCTACATGACCAACAAAATATTGCAAAGTCAGTGAATATTATCCAGTAGGACTATACTTATAGGTGTAGAGTGGATATGTGCTGATGGATGTATGAATACCACTATCGCAGAAAATCAGGAAAGTGAGGACCGGGATCCTGAAGAAAGCCAAGGACCTTTTCTAGGGCTGTTAGAAAACATGCTGACCCATTCAGATGCATGGATAATAGGTAGTAGCATGCATCACTATGCGTTGTAATCATCTCTCTGGCTCAACCTCAATAAATAGAAATACCTGTGGTTTAGGGCTTAGGGATTTTTATGCTTTCCAGATCCTGGTTTCACTAAATACTCGCCCTATAAACACTTCCCACATTCACAGGGGGGCCATTCACTATTCTTCTAGACAGGCCCATTCACTATTCTTCTAGAAAAATTAAGTTTACCTTTGGTATTCTTGACATTTAGGTCGGGAGGATGCAAAGTTTGAAAACCCCGTTTTCCTTTTATTCCCCTGGACCACCTACTCATTTGGAAAACAGGTCCATTTGTTGTGTAGATCCTATAAACAAACAACACATCAGTTTTTAAGTCTAGTTAGCCAATGACTACATGTCATATTCAGCTGTTTATGCACTGGTCATTTGAGGGTCTGTAGTCATATGTTAACTAAGTCACATTTATTCTACTGCCAAGCCATACAGCGCAATGACAATTTAGTCCAAGTCATAATGCTGTCCAGGAATAGTTGCTGCTTGTATTTACAGGCCAAATGAAGCACAGGACTCAATGGGAACACAGAACCCGTACCACAAATGAGTGAATTAGTTTGTAAATGAATTATAGATTTTAGAACATGTAGCCCCAAACACATCTGCCAATCAGTAGAATCCATCATGATTTTTACATGCTGATTCAAAGAAGTCATATTTCTGGAATCTTAGTAATCCTAAAGTATACTAGTGATAGCGGTTTTCAACCTAAAGGACAAGGTATCTCACTGTCGTACATTTGAGATTAGGTAAAATAGTTTCCCACTATGCGAAAACAAACAAATGTACACTCTTTCAAAGGGAGGGGAAACCCCCAATATTTAGTGGCAGTCATAGGTGAAGAATTGTATCAGCAGGGGAAAATACTTTCTCTGTGGAGTAAAATAAGGTTTTGTTGTACATATGCACAATTCTACCTGATTTTCTCAAGTACATTTTACACCTAGTGCAAAATCTGCATAAGGTAAATTTGCTAATTAGAGTACTCCTGGAAATCGGGCTACCGTAGATATCTATGAGTGCTCCTAGGATTCCCATAAAAGTAGGATATGCTTTGGGCATCAGGTCATTATTCCAGTCATTGCAAATAGTGCTTATTTTTAACACTCTTTAGCATTCTAAATCAAATCATGTTCCAAGACTCCTGTCTTTGATATAGTGCTCTTCACCTATACTTTAATCCAAAAGAGGTTTATTTATAAATTAAAGCACTATTCGTTACACAGTGTTTAAAAAAAGAATAGAACTATTAAACTGAAAACCAAAGTCCTTTTGCTTGGCCATTTGTTAATTAGTTGGCAACAAAGACTGTTAAAACCCATTAACTTGAACAAATAAATTGTTTCTATAAATTATTGCAGATTATGGTGAACAGCAGCCTCTGTGGCTGTATTTTTTGTTATTTCTGCTATTTATTTTAAATGGATATTCCTAAGTTTTCTGTGTATTTCTTTTTTTGAATTGAATTATTATTTGCAGGGGGAAAGGGGGAAGAAAGGCTCTAGAGGGCCTAAAGGGGATAAGGGAGACCAAGGAGCGCCTGGATTAGATGCACCATGTCCATTGGTATGTTTTTCTTTTTAAATGTTTACTATTGTATGATTTGAAAATAAGAAGAAAGAAGGAAGCATTGCATTGATCATGTACTCCTTTTATAAGATTACTAGTCATGAACATAACACTTTATGGTTCTTATATTACTTATATTAAAATCCCATCAGAATAAGGCTGTATGGTTCCTACATTGTTTATATTATAATCCTTACATTATACATAATTCATAATATATTTGTATATATATCCTATAATTGTATTGTAGCCCTTATATGATATATAAAACTGTAGGGGCCTTAAATTGTGCTATTGAATTTGATTGTGAATCAAAGCATTACTGCTTTCAAACTAATTTCAATATAACATTTTAAAGTCAAGGAAACCTTCTTTCTTTCTTCATCTTCTCATTTGTTAAAGATATATAATTGTATGCATTTCCCTATTTGGTAATGTCATAAGGCACCTCACTGTGTGACAGTTCTTTTAGTAGGTAGAAAATGTAGTATAAATGCTGCAATAGGACGTTCAAAGCATAACCCATAGTAATTACATTGCACCTATATGAGATGTTGTGATTCTTGAAACCTAAACAAAGGAAACTCCATTCTCATCCAAGCAGAAAAATATACATTAGCCTGCAGTTAAAATTGTAATTATGAAAAAAACTATGAATTCCCAGAAATGTGTTTCTTTGAAGCTTTTTTTCACATAATTAGGACATGCACACCTTGAATTCTGTCCCAGTTAACAGCATTGATTTGTGAATTATTGTCTTGTATCAGAATCATGTTCACAAACTAAAGTGTGATTTTCACTAGAAAGAGGCAAATTCAAAATAAAACATTTTGAAAATTCTGAATAAAGCTTAAGACATTACATCTTAACTTGTCCCAAGAATGTACACAGAAATATTGGTGTCTTGTGACAGAACCAGCAAAGGACTTTACATCCCCAGCCATGTTGGTTTGTATCTGCTATAATAATCATGGTTAGTTGATTTTATGAACAGGGCCTTCGAGGTTTTAAAGGCGAGAAGGGTGATCCAGGGGTACCAGGGCTGGACGGGCTGGATGCCCCTTGCCCATTGGTATGGCTTTACCTTCCCTTTTTCCTGCATGCTTTTTCCTGCACTGTTCAGCTTGCATTTTCTTACATCACAATTTTACCTCTACTTCAGTTGAAACCAATAAATCATTCTTTGTCTCCTCGCTGTATTCCTTCACACAAGCTCCTATTGTCTTGCTACCCTAAAATCAGTTTATTTTGAGAAGTATTTTTATCAGTTCCTGATATTCACCACCTCCATTAAAACAAGATAAAATACCATGCTTCTTTTAGCACTTTCATGTTATCAAGAACACCTGATGCCAAATAGAAATATGTTTCTAAGACAAATACTACTGTAATTACACATTTGCCCAACAGCATCTGGAATAACATGTATAAAGTAAACCCCTTCAGTGATCTTTATCTGGCCCCTTTTCTAGACCCTTCCTCTTAATACACAGCACTAGGTATTACACACAAATCAATCTATGGTATTGGCCACACTTTACTGCGAAACTCCATACCATTAAGAATCCAAGCAACTGAGACTTATCGGCTGTGTTGTAAATTGGCAAACACATGATGTTCTCAAGGTATTAATAATGCTTAATAGATTCTCAGTAGCCTCTAATCAAGCCTAATGCTTTAAAGCAACTTTTAGGATGATGAACTAAAATAAATTGACAAAGACAGAATTTATTCCTGTAAGATGTGGCATGTGTTAAATAAATACATTAACACCATATCTAGTGGTGTGACAGCAGCATCTGCACATCAAGTTTCCATTTCTGTTTACATCCTATTGGAAAGCACTTAATTTTATGCAGTGGACATAAATAGGTGCAAGTTAAAGAATTGATTTTTCTCTTCCGTTAACCTCAGGAAAACCCTTTCCAGTCAAGAAAATAAATATATTTCACTTGTCTAGTTC
Organism: Triturus cristatus; assembly: GCF_964204655.1. Lineage (NCBI taxonomy): Eukaryota > Metazoa > Chordata > Amphibia > Caudata > Salamandridae > Triturus > Triturus cristatus. The sequence continues at coordinate 210,424,596 of NC_140580.1, read as the reverse complement.
ATTATATAACCTACATCTTACTTTCAGCTACTTGTGAGCCACATTAAGCACAATGCCATGATGCATGCTCAACAAACTGCTTCCTTTTAAATGTTAGCCACCTCTGAGCTGACAAATATAATAGTTACATAATTGTGTTTATTAGTCCCTTGTGTGTTAAATAGTTCATTTGCTCACATTTTTATGTAATGGTGGTAAAGATGACTACAAATAGTTGAAGCCTTTTTCTGTCTGCCGTCCATGGTCTCCTTTCACCTCCTTTTTTGAACCTGTACATGTGCATGAAGTAGTCTGTTGTGTTTTCACACTAACTGTTTCCAAATGGAGAATTTCTTAAATGAATGCACTTGTGTTCCTAATAATTGGTTCCTTGCTACAAAAATATCTACACTCTTCCAGCAGAGCCATCTAAAACAATAGATTTCTGTCCTAAGATCTTTATATCTCTCTAATTCCTAAACTAAATTGTTTCCTTTTGTACCCTTCTACACAAACAAATCCCCACTCTCCTAACTTTTTCTGTTCAATCAGTCACATACCAATGGGAAAGTTGGGAAAAGAAATCACAATTTCCGGGAGCAGATTATCATGCATTTATATTGGTGTGCACGTATTTGCGTATTTTTCTTAAAATGCTCCTTCATTTGTACTTGTATTTGTACAATTCTTAATCAGAACTCTACGGTATTTTTGTAAGTCAGAAAAATCTATTCTTTACATGATAGATTGCATGTCTTTGATGAATTTTTCTAACTATAAGGCAGATTTGAAGATAATAAAAGTGATGCATAAAGTTTTCTTTCTCCAGTTTCCAACATCTTCTTGTACCCAGACACAGTCCCACCCTGGTGTAATATTGTCTAATATCAATTCCTCTCCCTGTGCTGTAAATGTGCCACATCCACGGATATTCGTAAAAAAATTTCAATGAAGTGTACGTCTGACAGTCAGCTCATGTAAATGAAAGAAAGTCAGTAGTAAAATACCCATGTTTATACCCTGTAACCTAAATGTAGGTGATACCAGTAACATCATCCCATGTAACTTTTCTACATTATTTAAATTCATGGACATTATCTTCTCAAGGTTCATGCTAAATGATAAAGGTGTTATTGGTGTGGCCACACACCTAGGGAAGATTGCAGTTGGAGGTATGCCTACGGCAAAAAACAAATATTTCTTAATGCAGCAGTTCTGCTGTACATAGTTTATCATCTTAACTACATAGCACAGTTTTAGAAGCCTTCAACCAGATAAAAAGAAGATCAGTAGCCCTAAAAGGGTTCCATGTTCCCAGAGAAACAGGTGAATCAGACATACAACATTCTCATAAGTTTTGCTTGCAAAGCCTGAAAAATATCATTTGGCACTACCAATGAACAGGGCCGGTGGGTGAGATTTTAAAGTGGTGGGGCGCAAACGAATTAGCATACAGCACCGTAGCGAGCGAGCGCAGTGATCGAGCCAGAACCCCAAAAGGGGGGTTTGGGGGGGTTACCCCCCCCCCCATGAAAATTTTGAAAAAAAAGAAGAAAAATCGTGCATTTTCAAGCAAATTTGAGAAAGCAGGAAGGTTAATAAAGCAATTGTGAAAGTGCAGTTATTACATTAATAGATGGCATAACATAGGTAGCTGCTTATTCAGTATTACCACAGAGCTTCATACATTCTGTCCTATTATGCTCAGGTGCTGAATTCAGACTATAAGACTCATGGAAATCTCAGCTCTAAGAGTAGAAGAAGTTGCACAGCAGTGTAATGGTTGCCAGGCTCGTTCCGCAGGAGCGTCAGGAACTTGAAGAAAAGTCCACAGTCTTCCCCTATGGCCTTCCGACTCTATTAGACTCTAGAGTAACGAATGGCACGCAAGGGGAAAACAGGGAAACAAAACAAGGAAAGGCGGGGGAAGAAAAACAGTCTTACAACATACTGAATATTAGACTCTAGAGTAACGAATGGCAAGCAAGGGGAAAACAGGGAAACAAAACAAGGAAAGGCGGGGGAAGAAAAACAGTCTTACAATATACTGAATATAAAAGAGGCAGCGCAATGCGCTGTTACCGTGATTCTGGTTGAGCTGAACTTTGTACACACACTTCACATAGGTCCACGCAAGTACGCCAAATATAAATGGTATAAAGGTTTTCGCAATTTGCCAAGGGGAAAGGTTTGATAGGCAACACAAGCAACGAATCGTTCACCCTGCGGGAGACAGGTCCGGCCAGTGAACAAAGGTGAGCAAATCTGTGTAGTCTCCAAATAGAACAAACACTACAAAACTTTTAAAAACAGAGATAACAATGCATTTCTTACCTCAATCAGAATTTTTTGTATTCAAACAAGTAGCAGCATTCACTTTTTGTAAATGAAATCCGCACGTCTGTCTTTCAGTGTAGCAAACTTGTCAATTACTTTCATGTTAAAGTCCGGTATCTTTTGGACTAGCTTGCTCTCTACAGATAGCATCGCCAAAGCATTTAGTCTTTCCTCTAGCATGGTGTTCCTGAGGAATGTCTTTATGCGCTTTAAGGCTGAAAAACATCGTTCAGCTTCTACTGTTGTCATTGGAGTCGTAATCACAATTTTTAGTAAAGTCACTGTCTCTGTAAGTGAGTTTTCCATATGCAGTTTATGAATTAAACTCAGCAAAGTCAAGGCGCTTGTGGCCTTCCGGTACACAGGCATTCCGTAGAGTACAGTTAACTCAGTTCTCAGCTGCTCTTTTTTGAGCATAGGATATGCTTCCACAGCCTGATTCAGAGCACGCTCAGGGAAGGATTCATCATATTGTGCAAACTCTTTACTTTGCAGTAAAGTCGCACTCACCAAATGTTTTGTGAATGAAAAACGTTCTTTCGCTTGCACAATTACAATGTCACATATCTCCTTTCCAATTCGAACCAGAGAGGTGATGTTTTGTCTGCGGTTTGCAAAAATAGAATGCTCCGGCAGTTTGCTCTCTAAATCTTCAACCCCATCTCTCACTTTCATAATCTGTTGTACAAATGCAGATGTATTGGCTTTCACAGAGACAGTATCTAGGTCTTTTCTTTGCAACTGATCGTATAACACATCAACAGGAATCATTATGTCATGAAATAAAAACAGTAAGAACTGAAACTCTTTGTCTTGTAGTGTTCTAATAAAGCCATGGGCTTCACTCTGACTTGTGTGATCAAAGTCTGCTCTGGATGCTATGGCGACAAAACATTTCTCAAGGCCCTCCCTCTGTTCAAAGATTAAGTTGACTGTACGAATGTGAAAGTTCCAACGAGTTGAGGATCCCCTTGGTACGCTTTTGTCCACAATCTCATGAAGGGCTTCTGTTCTTTTGGGGGAACGTGTGAAGAATGCTGCTATGCCTCCGATATCCTGAAAGAAAATTCGTGTCTCTCTGATCTTTGATACCGCCTGTTGCATAATAAGATTGAGTTGGTGGGCGTAACAGTGCACAAAATGAGCATTAGGGTACACATCTCGAATTCTCTTCTGTACTTCACTAAGGCTCCCACTCATTACGGATGCACCGTCATAGCTTTGTGCGATAAGTTTTTGTTTTTGAGGCAGGTCCAGGAAAATTAAGTCCAGTTGACACAGTATTGCTTCAGTGATGGTTGCTGCACTAGAGTCACTTAAATGCGTGAAGCCATAAAATCTTTCCACAACGTTTCTGTCACTGTCAAGGTACCGAAACACTAACACGGACTGTGTTTGAGTGGACACATCAGTGGTGTCATCAGCCTGAATAGCCACAAAGTCTGTGTTTCGCAACTCTTGCACAATATGGCTTCTTATAATTTCGAGCATACAGTCAAGGAGTTCATTTTGTATTGTATTAGAGGTGCCCTTAAAGACTGTAGCATGTGCTAAATGTCTTTCCAAATCCTGGTCTATGGTTGACATTAAATCCACTAGGCCTCGGAAGATCCCAGGTTTTGAGGAAGTTTCTGATTCGTCATGGCCTCGCAATGCCAGTTCGAAAGCACCACAGAAACGAATGCAATCAATGATCTTGGATAGATTTTGTCTGTTCTTATCAACAGCTTCATTGTGTTTTTGAATGGATTTGCGATACGCATCATTTATCTGCTGCTCAATTGGTGCGTCTTCCCCCAACATTCCCAGTCTTGTCATGTTTTCCAGATGATTTCTTGTGAGCGCATGCTTCTTTATTTTTTCAGCGATGTGCTTCAGGTCGACCATTCCTTGCCGTGTCCAAGAAAAGTCACCGCCAAACAGCAAGCAGGGGAAGCAGAACAGAGAATTTCTTATAGGGCAGCCTGTAAGCCAATCAGCGTTTGTGTACCAGGCATTTGAGAATGTACGTTTTGACATTTTTCCTCTGTCCTGGTTAGTTTGCTGTAGGTTTATTTCAGGCTGATGAGGTCCCAATTGTTTTAACTGTAGTTTTTGTTCAAGTGGCCGTGACTGGAATGACTTTGTAATCAGCTCTTGTACTGTATTCATGATGGTGTGTTGCTGGCCTTACCAATATATATGGTATATATATATGGTATATATATATGGTATATATATATATGCGCCAAAGGGTGCAGTTCAAAGCCATGTGCATGTCACATAAGCTGATCAACGGATCTGGTCCCGCGATCCTCAGCGGCATGATCACTCCCTATAAAGCACCCAGATCCTTACGATCTGAGAATGAGCACCTGGCCAGCGTTCCCAGATGTAAAAAGGCACGTACAGGAGGACGACGCTTCTCTGTCCAAGCAGCCACTGGATGGAACGCCCTACCACGCTCCCTCAGACTTGAACCCAACTATTTGGCATTTCGCAAAAAGTTGAAAACACACCTATTCCCTAATTAATCGTCCCTCCTCCCTTCCTTTCCCTCAACTGGATCATAAACCTCTATAGCGCGGGGATGCCCTTGGGTCACCAGGCGCTTTATAAATCGCTAAAAAAAAAAAAATATATATATATATATATATATATATATATATATATATATATATATATATATATATATATATATATATATATATATATATATATATATATATATATATATATATATTAAAGAAACCTGTCAATAATCAAAGTACAACGTATAAGGTGCAGTGCAATAATATGAAATTTCAGTATAAATACATTATACATATATCTTGTGCATTATCCTAATACATCTCAAATGACTACTAAAAATAGAGCCGTACTGCCTCCTGCCTCTCTGTGCCATAGTGGTTGCTGGAGGCACTGAAAGACACTGCTTGAGGGCCTTGAGAGTGACCACATACATAGCTCTAACTACGATGTAAAAAAATATATAGCATCAGTTTCCTTACCTTTAACACTGGTGTTTGCTGGGTTGTAGCCGGGGTCGGGTGAGAGAGCAGCAAAGGAGGTTGGGGTCCTCTTGTTGTTTGCTGGAAAATTGCCCCAAAATGCGGTAATGTTTCAGGTTGTCAGGTGCTGAAAATGAAAAGATAACAATTTATTTTTGAAACAGTAGGGTAATGAAACAAAGACTGTGGGGAAAAAACATAACGCTCCAATTTTTTCCTTGCAGTTTGCATCCAGCTCTTAGATGACAGTTATTAGCTCTCTGAGAGTCCGTTGTATGTTAGGATTTTAACTTAGAAACTGCAAGTACCAAAAGGATCTCTCTGACAAAAGCAGTGCCTCACTGACCTATTTACATCATATGCATTTTGTGATCTGCATCAGGTATATATGTTCTTTGCAGCAGGCACATTAAGCTTCTGCGCTGCCGCCTGCTGCTAGTTCACTACTGGTACGGTGGGACCACAAACATAGTCTGGCAGACTGCCAACGCTCCTACATATATAGGCCAACAACTGATGTTTCTATTTGTTTTATATAGCGAAGTAGACCCGAGACATCAGATCGGGCATGTATTTTATGTATGTGTTGTAAAAACTTGCAAGTGGTTGTAAACACGCACTTTTCTACTTTTCGTCGTTGCTTATGAGAACCAAGGCTGGCAGTAACTGCGCCTCGTTTACTGCCAGACTTGCTTGTCGTAAGCAAGGACTACAAGTACAAAGTGCTTATTTACTCATAAAACACATAAAAAGGCATTGTCAATAGCTCAAACTCTTGCAAATGCGAGACCTATTGCATTGCAATTGCTTGTTTTTATAGCGGCCTAATCCTCAGCAAAGATAAATAGGCTGCCCTGAATCACCTCTGTGGGAAGGGAAGAAAGACTTTTACACTCCTGTTCCCCGAATATGCATTCCTTTGCCTCTAGTCACATTCACTTCACGTCCATTATTTCTGTAAATTCGGATTCCTACTCTGAGTGCCAGAAAACAGGCATTTAAGAGGGCAAAAAAGATGTTGGTGGATTGATTGGGCTTCACATAAAATGCTAACCACTTAAAACTCCCATCGCCTGGAGTTCTTCTTTCAGCTTTTTATAATGTATTCATCGCTCTAAGAATCTGAGCCACAGTTCCTAGTTTGTGCTGTGGTTGTAGGCACCGGGCCCCACGCACATTTCCTGGACTTATTTTTCATCAGACTTTGATCCAGAGCAAGAGAGAGAAAGCCGGAAACGGGAGGAAGAGAAACGTGGGAAGGCAGTGACAAAGGGAGAACAAGGTTGGCAGATTGGGCGAAGAAAGAGGCACGATGAGGAATGGAGATTAGGCGCTTGACATTTGACGACCCAGGCCCTCTGCAGAGCTGGAGGGGGCTCCTAAGAAATACTTTGGGTGCTAAGACATAATAACTTTTTTTTAAACTTTTTCTTATTTTTTTTACAAATTAAGAAATGAAGCGCAGCTTTTGCTGGACGCGGGCTGCAACTGCAGTATCCATCCGGTCTTCTTGTGCACGGCCTCACCCCACCTTTCAGTTCGTGCCTTCCAGCGCTTGCCAAGGATGGAGAGATGCGACAAGGCGTGCAGGCAGGTGGGGACAGCACGCTCCACCACCCAGAAGCCGGAGCTCTGGAAACAAAAGCTATCCTCTCGCATGGCTGCGTTTAGCATCAGAGATGAGGGCACGGAGCATCTCTTCTAAACGAGAATCTATACACCAGATATGCACATTAAAATCTATTATGGCTCCTCCGAAGACACTAACAGATGCTGCACACTGACGTCTGTCAGCCTCGTCCAAGATCAAATGGCGCGTCAGTGCTGAAGAGGTATGGTTATTTTTGTGTCCAGCAAGCCACGGGGTTCTTACTTTAAGGGAGGGGAGTGGTGCAATCGTCACATAGTATTCTCCCCTATGAGTTACCTATGACTGCTCCTTCGTCAATGGTGACCGGATGGGAAGCATGGGTAGCAAGATTCGAAAACTATCTCTCCGCAGCCAGAGACTGACCCCACTATCAGACAAGCCCTTACGCTACGGGGGGTGTGGGTGGGGTGGGGCCTATTGGATGGGGTGGGGGCGGACACCATTTTTCTCACACCGCCCAACACCAGACTAGACAATGATTGCAAAGCTGCTCTGCCAGCAGGGACTGCCAATCCATTACCCAGGTTAACACCAGCTATGAACAGTTGACTATGCGACAAGCCAAGCAGAACCCTAAAGACTCAAGGGACACCGTCTGTGCTCAAGTATGCAGGGTAGAGAACACGTTGAGGTTTGACGAAGAACTCAAGGCTCAGATCATTCAAGGCAGCCATTCACCACAAGAACTAGGGAAATACTGCAACAGACAATATGACTCTGGCAGCCATACTCACGCCAGGGCTAGATCTCGTGAACTTCAGAGGATCGACAGCCCTCAGGAAGGCACCCCTAGGTGCCAAGCATTAAGGCTATATTTTGTTTATTTCTTTGTCATAGGGGCTTTTCGAGTTTCCAGCTGCACAGTCTACTTTCTAACGCTTACCTGCATAATGCCTTTATAAATGTAGAATAACAAAGGTGACATTGACAAATACATGCCAACATTTAAGAAGAGCAAAGTGGGAGATTTAAAAAGTAAAAAAAAAATAATCGGGAGAATGGGGCCTTCAATCGGATTTCTGTCATGTATGGACTTTGGAAGTGTGCTGCTGCAGGATCGGACATTTAAAAGCAAATTCACGTGTTTTTTTTATCACCTTTCAGAAGCATGGAGCGCAATGGCAGGCAGAGAAAGAGGGGGATGCAAGAGTTGTGCACTGGCCTGGCAGGTTGCGGTCAGTGCATACACCCCCCCTCCCTCCCCCGTCAGCCCGGGCTGAAACAGCTTCCGGGCACACACACAGCCGTCCCCCCCCCCCCCCCAGTACTTCACAGGTGTTTAAAAGACCATTCGGTTGTTAATGGGGCTTTGTTGGTTTTTCACCCCTTCTAGAGCCCCTGCATCGCCATTCTGGCTATTGCTGGAAGAATTAGCACTTTACACATTACCAAGCCCTGTCAGCTGAAACCCCGAGGAATCGGGTTTTTGCTTGCAGGAATCGGGAGGCGGGAGACTAGCCTTCAAATCGGTAGTCTCACGCCTGATTCTGAATCGGGAGTGTTGGCATGTATGCATTGACATCGAGTATCAACTGTATTCTGAAATGTTTTGCATCCAAGTTTCAATTCGAGTATCTGTATGGGACCTTATTTATTAATCCATGAAAACTGCTAACTAATGAGCTTTGAACAGCTCGTCAGTACTGGTTTTAAATATTTCACTTCCGGGTAAACCACTCTCGGTGCGGATGTCTCTTGACTCCGCGCTACCGATCGCATTCGAATTATAGAAACAAAAGGACAGCAAGGAAATGTGTTTGTAAACTGCAATTATACTTCCCCAGGTCCGTAGGGAGGATCACCAAGTCATCCGCGTGCATGACTACATTGCAATAAATGAGCATGATTGACCCCGCCGCATTATGAGGCCAGAGGTGAAAGGCCAAGCTGAATGAAGTCCGTCACAGAGCTGCAAAAAATAAGTAACATACGGAGAAAAGCGCCAAACAAGGAAGTGGAATCATCTGAGCTCATCATCATCATCTAGGCCAACACAGCTGATTAAATCTCAAAATCAGCTTGCACAAATGTTCCACGCTTGAATCAAATAGATGTATTGCATATTTCAGAAATATACATTTCGATCCTGGTTCAAGCCCTGGTACCGAGCATTCAGCGGCACTGCTTCCTCACCCACCTGACTTCTCATGTGACCAAAACCAGGAACCACAGTCCGATTCCAACCTACCCATACCTAATGAACTGGGAATGGTTATTTTCAGATGGGAACCATCTATCTACACCTTAAGCTGCCAATTAACTACTGAACATTCAGCAACAGGTACTTTTCATCCGTTTTTCAATCTCACCATATATTCACACGACCACGAGGCTCAGGCGACGGGAGTGAAGTGAACCGTCCGACGCACGCTTACGACACTGCTGCAGCGCCGCGCGCCGCAAAATGGCCAATCACTGCATGACTACATTAAGTCAGAGACAGTGATTGGCCATTGTGCAGGGCGGCTGAGCCACCCACGCTCGGCATCCAATATGGATTGCCCCTGCTGTGCTGCGCGGTGACCGTCCAATCCTGGCGCTGCATGCAGCGCCAGGATTGGCTTGGAGGGCACAGTGACTGCTCGCCCTGTCGCCCTTTTGCTGCCAGCGCTGCCGCCAGCAGGTCCTGCACCCCCCCCCCTACTAGCTAATGGGGCCGGCCTGGGTGCGCATGCTCGGGCAAGTTGCTGCCCGAAGCATACATGCGGGGGAAAAAAAGTTTTTTTCAAAGACCTAGACCTGTCAATCATCACCAGCCAGCCCGCCCCCCCCCCTGCACACTCCCGATAAAGTCGGGTGCTGCCCGGCGCCGCCAGAATAATTTGCGCTAAGTAAGTAAATGATGGTAAAACATTTATTTTAATTAGTTAACCGTAGGGCAGCCGCGGGTCCACAGGGCTGGTGGGGCTACGCCCCTACGCCCCAATGGACGCACCGCGGCTGCCAATGAATTCTAAAAATGTAGACTGTGAGTTACCCAGATAATATTGTATACAGTGCAGCGGCAGTTTTGAATCATGTGTATTGGTACACTGAATAAATATATCAATTAGAAGTAATGTCTGTAAGAAGTTCAATAGCTGCCCTTGCCCTACTGTCTAGCTCCTTCTCTTTCTCAACTTTTGCAAATGGATTATCTTGACTAAAGGAAATTGAATGTATTGGTAGCATAAACAAGCCTTGCAATTACCAGGAAAGAACAGTATACCCCAATACATCACCTGCACAACACTGATGGGTCACTACATGAAGGCCATTACATAAATGGATTGCTAAAGAGATTATGAATAGAAAGAAATACCACAATATCTAATAGGTAAGTAGAATAACATACTTTATACAAGGGATGAGGGCTAATTTAATATTATTTATCAAAATAAAAAGGTTTTCCAGTTAGGTATTTAATTTAATATACCTTTAAATTAATTAAGGGTTAAATTAATTAAGGGTAGGCAAATGTATACATTCACTTTCCTTTATACTATAATTTAAACTGATTAAGAGTTATGATCAGGGCTGCTATAAGGACTAGGCTAGGATTCGTTTTTCATAAATGAATTAAATAAGGACAGGGAAATGATTAGTATCATGGTCAGGTAATAATTCAACTAAATGTTATTTGATTTAAATTAAGTAAGGTGTAGAGTACATTAAGGAAAATTATGTTTGTAGCATGTGTGGTTGAAGATACACTTGGATTTTGCAACTTGTTCTTCTTCAAAGAAATCTTTTGAGTCACGCAGCATCAGTACCTCCTCCTCTGGTAGTGAACGGACATTTTCGATGTTTTTTTTTTTATTTTTATTTTTTATTATTGATTTTATAAAGTTAAACAAACATACAGTTGCATGAGTTAAACCAATACATTCGCAGTATAACATTCTTTGCGCATGACGTCAACGAGGCATGAGTTCCCAGCCTTATACATATCGGGGCATAAACAAATAAAAACGATGGCACATCATCGGGCAAGCACCCTGTGTCTCACAGAATAGAAAGAGGCACTCACATGTTGCAGCAATAGGAAACCAGGCAGTTACTATACATCTGTTACTCAACATGTGGTCAACCGGGCTATGGCACACAGATTATATTTACCCAAACAATAGTTAGCCCAATATAACATTATCACATACAGAAGCTCCGCCCACGGCACTAGGTGTATCATCTCCATTTCGTGCTCGTAGCCAATCAAGGAAGGGCCCCCATATGTCTCTGGGTCTAGACGTTGAGGGCAAACATTTTCGATGTTGACTGTTGCCGTTCCTGTCTGTCGCTGAGAAGACTTATTGACTAGTCTACCATTTCTTCACCCTTCCCTGCTTGGACTGGCCAAGACATTGTTGTCAAAGGGCTGAGTGCCATGACCTTCAGGGCCTTGGGTTTTCCTTACCGATGCCAGAGAATGAAAATGTTCAACAGTTAATGGAAAAGACGCCTTTCAAGATATGCCCTCAGTGCCACTCAAAGTACCCCTGGGCTTACCTCCACGCCGTCTATAACCTATGTCTCTCTGCAAAACACGTCAAGACCCGTTATGACTCTTGCTAGGCTTTCAGGAGCAGAAAGGCTATTGGGCAGCAGAGGGACAAGTGGTAAGCCCACAACAAAATGTACCTTTAATCCTCTAAGACTTGGAACATCTTTGGCAAGGCAGACCTGCTCGGCACCAATGAAGAGAAATTTGGTGAGTCACCTGACCTTCCAACTCACCAACCCAGCCCCAAGATCATTGGATTTGACTTCTTGGAGCTCAGGCTTCAAGCCGCTGGTCCAATAACATCATGTCAACCTGCCCTTTGACAAGGAAGACCTATGCCTCATGGGTTGATGAGAAGTTGAAAAATAATAAAGGACACCAACACCGTTAAGGCCATGATACCCTTCATGTCTCTTCTGTCGGGACTTCTTTCAGAGGTAACATACAAGGGGTGAGTCCAAGGCCACTTCCCCAGAACCAACCCAGTCCTATCAATGACAGTAACAGGGTTACCACCAATACCATGGTACAGGTTACACACAGGCACCTTCAGAGGTAACAGCTCAAAGGGTTGAGGCAGAGGCAATCCCGCCAAGGGAACATGCTCACACTACACCTGTCGGGGACACTCCAAGGATTTCTTGCCAAGCTGAAACGAGATGGGTTGTAACCATTATAGAGCACAGCTACTGTCTCAAGCTTATTTCAATCTCACCAAACACCCACCCTGCGCATGCACCCTCAGCCCAGAACACCTTGCCCTACGTCAAGAGGAGAGTCAGGCGCTCCTTCTTATAAGGGCCACAGTCCTAGTGCATCCTCAACACTGGGGCAAAGCTTCTACATTCTGTACTTCCTTATCCGCAAAAATGATAGCTCCCTCAGGCCAAATCTCGATCTTAGCCCTCTCAATAGATGTATTGTGTCAGAACGTTTTCACATGGTCACCCTACAGGATGTTATCCCCCTGCTGCAGCAAGGCAACGTCATAGCCACACTAGACCTGAAGGACTCATATTTTCACCTCTCAAAACCATCTGGCTCATCGTTCATATCTACGCTTCATGGTAAGTGGTCAGCACTACCAATACAAAGTGTTATCCTTCAGAGTCAACAGGGCCCTAAAGGTTCTCCCTAGTAATGGTAGCCGACCATCTCAAAAGGGTAGGAACTCATGTCTTCTCCTACTAAGACAACCGGCTGATCAAGAGCACAAGCAGAGAAGAATCCCTAACCCACACCCAAGTCACAATCTCCTAAGTACATAGCTTGAGGTTTAGAGTCAACATCCCCAAGTCACACCTCAAGCCACTTCAGGTCAAACCCTTCCTGGGCCCTGCTCTAAATGCAGTCTTGGGCAAAGCTCACTTGAGCAATCAAAGGGTGGCAGCATTCGAGCAGCTTCTGCCTCTTTTTCAGCCACTCCATCCTCTCATAGTTTGACAGTAATGTGGCTCCTGTGTAAGATGGCTAGATGCATTGCAAGGCTCCATATGAGCCTGCTCCTAGAATGTCTTTTCAATCAATGACAACAAGCGGAGGGTCACTGGGAAGACCTTGTAGTGATAAGGGCCAACACCCATTGCTGTCTGCACTTGTGGAATAGCAACAATCTGTTGTGGGCAGACTCTTCACAGACCCAGTTGGGGGCACATCTAAACAACATGACAGCTCAGGGTCTATGGCCACCTCTCCACCTCAACTATCAGGAACCTTTAGTCATACACCTAGCTCTCAAAGATTTTGCCTAGGACATTCATGGCAAGGTGGTCCTTGTGCAGACCGACAACATGGTTGTTTTGTTTTACATACAAAAGCAAGGTGGCAGACACCCTCAATTGTCAGCTCTACAACAAATTTTGCATTGGGCAGTGCACCACCAAGTACAACCCCCGTTGGAGTATCTTATCTTCTTGAGGTGGACAACGGTTGCTCAGCAGAATGCAACAACAAGTCCACAATAGAGAAGTCCACCTGCAAGTGCTACTCCCTTAATTTCATTAGTTGGGCACCCAAGACATATACCTTTTCGCAAGATGCGAGAACGCAAAATGCCCAAACTTTGCCTCACCTCATGCCCATGGGCAATGCTTTGTGGACGATCCGGTCAGGGATCTTTAAATTTGCGTTTCCTCTTCTCTCACTTCTTCCATACATGGTGAGGAAACTTCAGCAAACAACCCCCACCATCATCCTTGTGGCTCCTATGTGGGTCAGACAAAAGAGGTTTTCAAACCCTCTAGAGATGTCTATTGCGCCACATGGGAAACTTCCCAGCAGACCCGGTTTTTTACACAAAATGAAGACAGGTTCAGACACTCAGTCCCCAGGCACCTCAACCTAGTCATCTGGCTCCTGCAATCCTAGAATTTGGTTACTTTAACTAACCTCAAGAGGGCATTGACATACCAAAGTAAGCCAGAGGACCTACCACACACAACTAAAATGCAGCTAAATTGATCAAACTGTCCGGAGAACTCTGTTTCAGACCTCTGCACCACCCACTGGCTCGCCACCACGTAGGGGAGCTCTGTTTTTTACAATGGATGCAGAGCATGTTTATTTACAGCCACACATGCTACGAGTGGATTATGTCACTTACCCTGCAAGCATCTGTTGATTGCATGTAGGGCTGTTGATTCACATGCGCCCATCTCCTCCTAGGATGCCAGTGTTTGCTACACATATCTTCAACTTATAGAATTATTTATTCTACATGCATGGCCACTGTCCTATCCTATTCACTACTCCGTGCCTACTCTCACCTGTTGAGCAGAAAACAATATAACAAAGAAGTTGGTGCTCTTTCCCGTTCACTACCAGAGTAAAGTCATCCAGACCTTGTGACTCAAAAGACTCCTTCAAAGAAAAACATCCCAGCCCAACACTAGATGGCAGGATTATGGAGACCATGTGAATCTACAGCACTATATGGAACGAACAGAAGCCTACAGGGTAAGCAGCATAATTCTTTGAGAACAATTTTTAATTCATTCTAGTTTAATTTGAATTAATATTAGGCAATATTAAGATTAGCTAAGATTTAAGTTATTTAATCGGTTAATTGTAAGTGTAGGTGTTGGGTTTACGTTAAGTGTTGTGATTTATTTTACTGTACTTTAAATTAATTAATGGATAGGTTTAGCACTGGCATTAGGGCTATATGAGGGTTAGCAATTAGATTTAAGGTAATATACTTTATTTTAAGGATAGGGATTCAATTAAGGTTTGTAGTAGGTTAATTAAATATTTAAATATAAATAAATGTAATACATGTAACTTTAATTTTAGAAAATCAGTATTGCTGTAGGGTTGTAGTAGTAGAGTTGAAGTAATGTTAAAGTTCAATAAACACTTATCTTAACAATACACTGTTTGCCAAGATATTGGCAATGATAGAGTTGTACTCCGGGGCCATGTAACTTTAGTGAATAAGGTACAACCGGAGAAAAACGCTAGACCAAAAGTCATTAACCTCAACTTGGAGTGTCACTCAAAAAAAACCACATTTTCTGCATATTTCCGCTTTAAAAAATAAATACAGACAGGAAGCACAATGTTTTCTGTCTATATTTATCTGTAAAAATAAGTACAAACGGAAAACAGGTAGCCCTAATCATGATTTAGGGATATAGTTGCAACTTTTCAATGTTTGTCCACCTCTTTAAATCAAAAACAAAAACACATAAAGGTTTTTTTTAGCACATCTCTGATACAAAAGATTCATGCTGAATGATTGATTAAATGATTGAGTGGCTGATTGATTGAACAAATTTATGTAGGCCATACTACAAAAACATGTCTGTTAGCACTGAAATACCATGTTGCGTATGACATCCAGCAGCCGGAAGGCCAACTCAAGCCAAACATCACTCTAGCACAGAGCAGGATCAAATCCCCCATTCATTGTCAATGGCATCTTGAGGTCGTTTTCCCCCATAGATTTCAATAAGTATGTGGGAAAATTCTGATATATTTGCTTCCTAGAGTTTTCAAGGTTCTATTTCAATACCATTAAGGCCTTTTTACATGGTGAAGCCATCAGTGTCTCAAAATGAGGATAATTTGCAAAACAAGGCACTTACTTCAAATTGAAGTTTAGAGTAGTGGACGTAAATGAGCACATGTATGTCTCTTTCAGAGGTCTGTATACATATCAAGAATAAAAGGATGTGCTTAGTGTGACGTTTTAGAGTTAAGCTGAGTAAAATGATGCGTTATTCAGGTAGATTGGGTTGGGGCTGATAACCACTGATTTGAGTTAAGATGTATTTCCGTGTATTGTTTAAAAAAGAACAGGAGAAAGAATAATGGAAACCTGAAAAAGCTGTTTATGAAACTTATACAGGATCCAGTGAAAAAGCAGTGATACTACAGAATTGACTTTAGCACTGCTGAATCTCATTGTCAGCACAAAAATGTGTAGGTTCTGGTCAGAAAAAGGCACCTCATATTGGCCTTGTAATTTCACCCAAATCTTCCAGAGGTATCCCTCTTACTTCACTCATGGTCTTTCCGATTGGAGAAGCAGTAGTAAAGGGAGTGGATGCTGGTTCTTCTTTAACCTGAATGAAGAAAATCCTCTAGAAAAGGACACCTCATGCTCCTATTAGAGATTTAAGAGGGACAGATGGAACAGCCACTCAGTACGTTTGACATAGTTAAAACACCACTGCATGGTATTGGATGAGTATATGATTGCATCGTAAAAAAAATTATATCATGAACGTGAAGTAAAGTAATTTGACCACAACAACATAGGAATTTGACTCATAGCAGTTGAAGCCCTGAGCTGCTGATTAAAAGTACCTTCCTAATCCTGATGGTACAGGTGAAAAGAGTTATAGACCGATTGTGATTACAAGAGATTTGGTACTTTGGCTGATTTGGTATATTTCACCAAGTGATTTTAGCTGCTGAAAACAGGCCAAATCTCCAAGTAAAATATCAGTGATTAGTGAGCAAGAAGAATCCAGGCCGGGAGTACTAACTTATCCAGTAAGTTTGAGTTGGTAAGGGGGCACTCATGGTGTTACTTCCAATTCCAGTTAACTCTATTGCCGCTGGTACCAGTATCTTCGGGTGTCCTGCTTAATTTAACTAGGAAAGCACTGCGGTACTCGCAATGTGAACCTGAATGTTAAATAGTTGGACAAGTTCAAATGTTGTAAGCACAGCTCATTCTTCAGGACTGGAACATCAGGTGACTACTCCTCTAGGACCGTGGGAGTGAAAGTAACTCCATAGTGAAGCTGTGCTGCATTGTAAGGCTTTATCACAGACACTGACACACATGTAAAGGGCTCAGGAATTATAGCGGTACAAATTTCACCCAAGCCAATACCTTGACACTTCTGAAGAAACTGAAAGAGTTTATTAGCACTGAATGAATTGCAGGTTACAATGACTCCTATGAGGATCTCCTTGACTGATAGAGATTTCACCTCAAACTTTCTGCTGATTAATGAATAGAAAATTCGTGTGAGATAGATTTCATATCAAGGACTATCACCGAAGCAGTAGTAATCTACTAAGGGATTTGATCAAGGAATGGAGCTCTAACACTAATAGATACATCTAACAAGCAGTTTATAAACCTTCACATCACTCCAGGGCATAAATACCAGGATAAGTAAGGGTCTTTTTAACCAAGGCCTAATAGGCTTTTTATCAATGAGGAAAGTTAGACGAAGCATAATAATTTTATTGAAGGACTTGTTTAATGTCTGATAAGTCCCATTAAAGTATAATGCAGTTGGGCTTTGGCTTGATTCTGTTTTAAATGTAACTGCTTCGAATAATCTGTCATTTTATTGTTTGGTCTGAATTAATCTTCAAACCCATAGGAAATTACCCAGTGCATAAGTAGTCAATAAAGCTCCTGTAAACAGACTTTTGGGATATTAAGTGGAATGCCACAATACCCCAATGATCGTTCACCATCTTTAGATTTATTTGACTGATTTAGTGATTATAGGAAATTCTAAGCTGTAGCTTTTTATAATCTGACTTCTACTAAACTGATTCTAATATCATTTTAAGGATCTGTATAATGAATCTGGAAGCAGGGCTATAATTCTCAAAATTGCTTAGTATAACACTTAAGGAAACTCTGCATCCCCGCTAAGCCAGTTTCTAACGCTACCTCAAGCAAGACCCAGGATTCAGAAACAAAAATTATCTTCACTATCAATGTCACCTGCCTGGAAATCTGCAAAGCATTTGGCATCATACAATTTCTGGCAAGCCTGGCTAAAAGCATAAAAAGGATAGATGCACTGGCCATTCACACTTGGAAACACATTTGTTAGAAAACATTTTCAACAGTGAAATCATTTTGCAAAAATCCCATCAACCTTACACGTTGACGGAAATGCCTATGTGATTAGGTCAGCATTGTACAAATATTTTAATATATGGAATAAAATACCTCCTGCCGTCCATCAAAAGGATATTGCAAGTCACTGAGGAGTTCTGTGGCCATATACAGGAACAAGATCAAAGGCTGAGTCTCTTTATAAGATCATGGAACTCCGAGCTGACTTACAATCTCCTTATAGTGCACAGCAGGGGTACTTTATTCCTTATAATGCATGGTCACATCGTAATACTTCCCTCAAACCACTTGCATCCCTGGTGTGGTGCTCTTTCATATGGATGAGATTGGATCCTGGTAAACATGAGGAATAAAATTAGAATCTCTAGTGCAAAATTAAAGACATCAGAAAACTGTTAGATATGTGTTGCAAAAAAGGTAATAGAATCAGTTAAGTCTAAATTAGATTTAAAAAGAGTTGTAGCTTAGAATTTTCTATGATTACCTAAAGCATGGAAAAAATAAACATATTGCCATGAAAATCTCCTTTCTGCATTTCACTGTTCAGCTAGACAAACAGATCAAAAGAAAGAAAACTCACATTTTGTTTTAGCTTTTTTAAAGTGCAGCTTTAATTATGCTCTGTGAGCTGCCTTTCCCTTCGGCTGTTTGTTCTGGCAGCAGGCATGGTGACATCAGAACTCAAATGTTATTAGTTGAGTGGCAATGATATTTCTTTATTACAGTGACTGGGAGCATCACAAGTTGCCTTTATTAAGGAAATTTGAGGTGGACTTTTATCCAAGGACTAAATAAATTAAAAATAAGGAAGGAAACAGTCAAATACATGAGAACATTAGTGTTTCCCTTAAGACAAACGTCTACTATTAACTTTGGAAAATTGTGGACACAACACCTTTAGCACAAAATGCTGGGGTTACAGATTTCAATGGCAGGATGCAGTAAGGTAATGATATGGTAGACACAAATGCAACTGCTTAGAATGACCTTTAACCATACAGAGTTTGGAAAGTATATAATGCTGACTTTCTTACAAGGAAGAACCTGCTATGTTAAGGCCTTCAAAACAAAACGAGGTAAAATCAACAACTAAAAAGGAGTGTAGATTTATACAAATAAGTGTCCTTAAATTAGTCCACAAGATTATACTATCTCAAAACAATCCAGCCAATAATAATGATTTAATGCAGTGTAGTCAGTCAGGAGTCTTGTAAATATTTTTGAATCCAACTTTATTCAATATATCAATTCAGAGGAGTAGCTCATTCAGCCCAGCACGTTACATCCCTTTAGGACTTCATCAGGGTTGTAAATTCACCAGTGTCAATTTACTGAAAAGTGTGTGATCATATCCTTGTTCCACTATTCTTCATAGAGAGATATTCATGGTGAATGGAAGTATATTACCCCCAGTTCTATCTTCATACTCTGTGCTTCCCGGTCGTAATGCCACAGAATTAGCGCCTAACCCCTTCAAAGCCAGGGTTACTTGCTGATATACAAATCACTGCCGTAGTAGTAGTGCTGATGGATCACTTGCATACATATCACCAATAAGGATCATCATTCTGAGAGTACGGCGACGAGTTCCAGTGTGTAATATTAAATTGTGAATTGCTGTGGAAATCTGTGTTTCTGAACCATATTTTCAGATAATTCCCAATTTCCCGATTTGTTTCAGTGGACCTATTATGGTAGATTATATAAGGTGAATACATCCTTGAAAAACCTAGAGGGTTTGTTAATACCACCTAGGGAAGTACTGCATATCTCCGAATATGGATTTATCCATTCACTTTTGCTACTGGAAGAATCAGAAATGCATGGAAATTCAGAATGGGGTTCTAATTCCAACACTGACAACAAAATTGCCCAAGCATACCTTTTGACTACATACATCCTTCTTCACAAACAGGATACTATTTTCTTCATAATTTCCTGGGTGCACTAGCAGTGAATGCCTCAAAGGTTCTGCAGGAGCACCATGCAAAAATATACATGCATTTAATCTCATTTCCATGCATGGTCCATGCAACCTCCCAAACCCTAGGAAAAAGATACCCATACTCCTGCCTCTTGAAGCCAGGTCAGCTCCTCTTGAAAGTTTACTGGTTGAATCATAGAGCCAACTGTTGTCAAACATGACACATTCCAATATGTACAAAAGTCTGAAAAGACCCCCTCAATTCCTAATCACACCTTCATCCAGCTACACATGTGCACAACAGACATCAGAATCACTTGCCCTAGTTCTCATGAGTTAGCTATTCAAAGTTTTTTATTTTGGCTTTACAGTCCCCACTGTTATATATCATATTCAACTAAGGAACAAAGCACAACTCAAGAACTACATGTCCAAATATCTTACTTGTGCACTTTCCATGACCAGGCTTCCCTGCAATCATGCTAACATACAGTTGAATCCTCACGTACCCTAATAGGATCTACCATGTCAGTCACACCAGAGGCATCACATTGTGATCCATTGCAGCTTCAAAGTCCCTCTTCCACAGTGAGGTGAAGCATCTGTCGCAGACACCAGGAATCTGCATCTGGCACTGCAGCAAGCACTCTTAATAGCAAATTGGGTCCCACGTTGGCCCTGAAAAAAATGTCATACTTAACAACTTGAATCAAATACACATACATGACCTAGTCCCATTAAATGCCCACACAGACATGCATACTTTGCACATTCACAGTCTTTAATTTTGACACAGCCAGCAGCAAAATTCCACTTTGCATCATCTCAAAGTCATGTTAGCACCATTGTAAAAAAAACACTTCACTCTTTCTAGACTCACATTGTCACAACAGATAGGGGAAGATAGATAAACAAATGATTACATTTCCACAAAAGGAAAATTGGTAAGAAATGACACTTTAAAGAGTTGTATACATTATTTGCATGACCAGCGCACCTGCTAGGCTCATCATAAACCAGAATTTCTGTTTGCATAAACATGGCTCATCTATGCCTCAACCAAAAGTAATAGAAAACAGGCACATTATCGCATGAATATAACACACGCTCAATTGGCTCTGTAAAGTTAAATTATGCAATTATCTAAAACATTGTAATGGACATTCTGTATTTTCAATGCTACCCCAGTTCCACGTGCAGCTTTCCTCCATTACCCCATTTGATTTTGTTAACACTTGGCCAGGTTCCATTAATCCTACGTGCATGTACACATGCTTCTGCTCTATGTCAAATGCCCTATTGCCATACATGGCACACTTTATATGTATATTCAAAGAAAAATAATTAAAAGGCAGAATGGGCTTAGGGGAAAAGGCACAAGTGCCCAGTGTCAGTGGCTCTGAATTCAGAGCACTCAATAAAGCAGAGTAACTCCCTTATAGTTTGCAGGCTTTGGATAAATCATCTGGCAGGCCCAGTACTTGTGTTTGGCTGGAGTATACCATAAAGCAAAGAAACCAGCTATAAAATACAGTCAACAATATATATAGGCCAAACAAAGCAATTTAAAGTTGCTCAGAAACTTTATATCAATAATGTTTATTTATATTTCAAATTGTTCTTTTTTCTCTAATCCATATAAACATTCAATACAAGTGCTTAATCAAAAATATATGTTTGAGGCATGTGAGCAATACATCACATGCTTTGCATAGCCCGACATCTAGTGTTGGGTCCCTATGTTTACACTCCTCCTTTCGGTGATAGTGCACATGGGCATCGGCTCCATTGTTAGATTGTTTTTTCCCCCATCGGGTTCGGATGTGAATTGCTGCGCTCCGTTTCGGCACAGTTTCTTGGGTTCACTTCGACACGCAATCCACTACCCTCAACGGTATTGTTTCTCGATCGCGTTTCCCATTCTCCGAGTATCGTTTAGACTCAAAGATCTTCGATCGGAAAACTCGTGGAGGGCCGTTGGGCCTACCCGCGCCGGGCTCGCTAGCAGTCGATTGAACGGAATCCATTCAAGCTCTGTCCTGGGTGTGGCTCCAAATTTCTGCGCTCCGACCTGCACGAAGTGTGCAACCTCTATTTATCACAATTTATTCCTGTCTGTAACACAATCACCTCAGACAAATGGGTTTTACAAATTATCCAATATGGTTACTGCCTGGAACTTACAGACACTCCCCCAAACATTCTTCCAAGATCACATGCAATGTCACATCTTACCCTTCTAAAGCAAAAAGTTGTCTCTCTGTTACAAAAAGGAGCAATAAAACCCGTTCCATTAAAATATCAAGGGGCAAGGGTATACTCCCTGTACTTCTTAATTCCCAAGAAGGACGGCTCTCTCAGGCCTATACTAGACCTCAGGCAACTGAATCTATACATTCAGTCTGACCACTTTCACATGGTTACACTCCAGCAAGTGCTCCTGCTCCTTCAACAAGCTCACTCTGGACTTAAAGGACGCCTATTTCCATATCCCAATACACCCTGCTCTCCGCAAGTACCTCAGCTTTGTAGTAGCAGGCCAGCACTATCAGTTCAAGGTGCTCCCATTTGGAGTAACTACCGCACCCAGGGTTTTCACCAAGTGCCTGGCAGTAGTTGCAGCTAATCTACGAAGACAACACATTCACGCCTTCCCATATTTGGACGACTGGCTCATAAAAGGTAACTCACAAAAGAGCTGCCTACGTCACACTCACAAAACAGTGCTGTTGCTCCACGATCTTGGATTCACAGTAAATCTGTCCCAATCCCATCTGCAAACATCCAACACAAAGGCGTATCTGGGAGCCACAATAGATACACAATAGGATTTGGCCTACCCCAATCCGTCCAGAATCTGCAACATGCAAACTTTACTCTGCCAGTTTCAACCTCAACACTCATTTCCAGGTTGAGCGTTCATGCAGTTACTAGGGATGATGGCGTCTTGTATTCTAATAGTCCCTTACGCAAGACTCCACATGCCTCCCCTTCAGGAGTGCTTAGCACGTCAGTGGAACCAGGGTCAGGGTCAGGGTCTCTTATCAGATCTGGTGTTGGTGGACGGCCGCACCCAGTGGTGGAATACACAAAACCTTTCAAAAGGGCGGCCCTTCATCGACCCGGTTCCACAGATAGTGCTAACAGCAGACGCGTCGCTCACTGGTTGGGGAGCTCATCTCCAGACATATACAATTCAGGGCATGTGGAGCCTGCAGCACACATAAATCATCTAGAGCTGTAGCAATTTTTCTAGCAGTCAAAGCGTTTGAAGTACATCTAGTAGGCAAAAGCTGTCCTGATCTGCACAGACAACATGACAGCAATGTACTACATACAAACACGGGGGGACACACTCTCTCCAGCTGTCATAACTAGCACAGACCATCTGGAGATGGGCTATACGTCACAAAATATATCTCCTTGCAGAACACCTCCCAGGAGTAAACAATCAGATTGCAGATCTGCTCAGTCGTCAAAGACAACAGATTCACGAATGGGAACTCCACCCTCAAGTTCTCCTCCCGTTCTTCCAAATGTGGGGCTTTCCAGACATAGATCTCTTCACCACAAACCTAAATGCAAAATGCTCAAACTTTGCATCCAGGTATCCTCACCCATTGTCCAAAGGCAATGCACTATGGATGAATTGGTCAGGGATATTTGCCTACGCTTTTCTGCCTCTCCCACTCATTCCCTTAGTAGTTCGGAAGCTCAGACAGGGGGAACAACCTTTACAACGCAACTTTTACAACGCACTACCTTTACAACACATTTTTTACAACGCATAATCCATTACAACGCATGACATTACAACGCATGACACTACAACGCATTTTTAAAAACTACCTTTACAACGCATTCCATTACAACGCATACTACCATTACAACGCATACCATTACAACGCATAATATTACACTACACTATCCAACACTTACCCTACTGTTGCACCCCCTGGAGTTAGAATAGTAATTTTTACCCCTATACTATCCAACACTTACCCTACTGATGCACCCCCTGGAGTTAGAATAGTAATTTTTACCCCTATACTATCCAACACTTACCCTACTGTTGCACCCCCTGGAGTTAGAATAGTAATTTTTACCCCTATACTATCCAACACTTACCCTACTGTTGCACCCCCTGGAGTTAGAATAGTAATTTTTACCCCTATACTATCCAACACTTACCCTACTGTTGCACCCCCTGGAGTTAGAATAGTAATTTTTACCCCTATTCTATCCAACACTTACCCTACTGTTGCACCCACTGGAGTTACAATAGTAATTTTTACCCCTATACTATCCAACACTTACCCTACTGTTGCACCCCCTGGAGTTAGAATAGTAATTTTTACCCCTATACTATCCAACACTTACCCTACTGTTGCACCCCCTGGAGTTAGAATAGTAATTTTTACCCCTATACTATCCAACACTTACCCTACTGTTGCACCCCCTGGAGTTAGAATAGTAATTTTTACCCCTATACTATCCAACACTTACCCTACTGTTGCACCCCCTGGAGTTAGAATAGTAATTTTTACCCCTATACTATCCAACACTTACCCTACTGTTGCACCCCCTGGAGTTAGAATAGTAATTTTTACCCCTATACTATCCAACACTTACCCCACTGTTGCACCCCCTGGAGTTAGAATAGTAATTTTTACCCCTATACTATCCAACACTTACCCTACTGTTGCACCCCCTGGAGTTAGAAAAGTAACTTTTACCCCTATACTATCTAATACTTACCTTAAATGCAATTTAATATTATGCGTTGTAATGGTATGCGTTGTAAAGGTAGTATGCGTTGTAATGGAAATGCGTTGTAACGGTAGTTTTTAAAAATGCGTTGTAGTGTCATGCGTTGTAATGTCATGCGTTGTAATGGATTATGCGTTGTAAAAAATGCGTTGTAAGTGCATGCGTTGTAAAAGTGTGCGTTGTAACGTCATACATCCCTCAGACAGGCATCCCTGACACTAATCCTAGCTGCTCCCACATGGGCTCGGCAACCCTGGTTCACAACATTGTTGGAGCTCTCAGTAGTTCCTCACCAAAAACTACATCTCACTCCCAATCTTCTCACTCAGAGCCATGGAGAAATAAGACATCCTGATCCCAGTCATCTCAATCTTGCGATCTGGCTCCTGAAATCTTAGAGTTTGGCTGCCTTAATCTACTGACAGACTGCATGTACATCATCAAAGAGGCTAGACGTCCTACCACAAGAGCATGCTATGCAGCAAAGTGGAAGAGATTTGTGATATAATGCAATAACAACAAAATCAATCCATTGGACGCTTCAGTTCAAAACATCATTTGCTATTTATAACATCTGCAGTATTCCAATTTAGCGTACTCTTCCATATGCTTACATCTTGCTGCAATAACTGCATACTTACAGAACAGACAACATCTGTCTCTCTTTAGAGTGCCTTTCATTAAAGCATTTATGGAAGGTATGAAAAGAAACATTCCTCCAAGACTCCCACCTGCTCCAGTGTCGAATCTCAACATTGTCCTTACCAGACTGATGGGTTCACCTTTGAGCCATTGTATAGATGTGAACTGCAATTTCTCACTTGGAAGGTAGATTTCCTCATAGCTATCACATCACTGAGGAGAGTACGTGAGCTTCAGGCGCTAACCATAGAAGAACCATTTTTACAAGTACACCAAAACAAAGTGGTTCTTAGGACCAACCCTAAATTCCTACCAAAGGTCATTTCTGCCTTTGATATCAACCAATCTGTTGAGTTGCCTGTGTTCTTCCCTCAACCAGATTCTGTGGCAGAACGTGTTCTGCAAACTTTAGATGTCAAAAGAGCACTACTTTACTATATAGAAAGGATGAAAACTTTCCGAAAGACAAAACAACTGTTTGGCGCTTTTGCGCCACCACATAAAGGCAATCCTATATCAAAATCAGGCATTGCAAGGTGGATAGTCAAATGCATTCAGATGTGCTATGCAAAGGCACAACGAACACTGACAATTCCCCCTAGGGTGTTTTCCACAGGCAAACTAGGGGCTTCTATGGCATTCTTAGGGAATATACCCATAGATGACATCTGCAAAGTTGCAACATGATCTACACCACACACATCTACAAAACACTATTGTGTACATGTGTTAGCAAGACAGCAAGCTAGTGTGGGCCAAGCAGTTTTATGCACACTATTTCAGACGACTGCAACAGCTACAGGTTAGCCACCGCTTTGGGAGATAACTGCTATATATCGTCTATGCAAAGCATGTGATCTACAGCTCACATGCCTCAAATGGAAAATGCTACTTACCCAGTATGCATCTCTTCTTGGCATGTAGAGTTGTAGATTCACATGTGCCCACCCGCCTCCCTGGGTACCTATACCTGTTGCAGTAATATCCTACATAGATACATATATACATGGACATCTCTTATTACTCGTACTAACTCCATTAGCACCCTCTGCGGCAAACAATTTAACAATGGAGCCGATGCCCTTGCGCACTATCACCGAAAGCAGGAGTCACCTACCATGTGACTAGAAAAGACTTCTTCGAACAAAAACAAATTGCAAACATCCGGATCCAACACTAGATGGCGGGCTATGCAAAGCATGTGAATCTACAGCTCTACATGCCAAGAACAGATGCATACTGAGAAAGTAGCATTTTCCTTTCAACAAAGTCATAAACATCCCACCAATCAAAATACATATCCCTCAATCACTCAGAATTAACACATGGCATTCATACCCAGTTACTACACTCAACCATTCATAGTATAAAAACAAAACATACATAGAGCTTTCGAGTGGAAAATCCATAAAAGAATCATCTTAAACGGGGGTCATAGAAAAAAAACAAAATGTATCAGTAATTCATCTGTTATGACAACTTGTTATATATAATATACATTTTCTTTTTTCTCCTTCTCATATTTAAAATTAACTTGATATATGTTTTAATCATTGATTGGTATCCCCAAGGCTCTAGTGCTGGTGCTCTTGTGTGTTTTAGTGGTGGTGATCAGTCAACCTCCCACCTTCTTCTGGGCACTCACTGATGGTTTACAGGTAAACACAGAAGCTCAAGCACACCTACAGACTTTTATAGACAAATATTTGTCCCAAACCACGGTATCCACACGTTCAGTGTGCAAGCGTTCAGACCTCCATATAAAAAAGTGCTACCAATAAATAAAACGTTTTACCTTTCATTCCAAACAAAACCATACTACCCAATAAAAGAGTTACCTTATATAACCCTTCACCCTCACATGCACATTCCTATTGTGACGATAAACATCACTGTACAAATGAAGGAGCCCACATGAGTGGTGACCCTTATGCACTAGTACAAGAAACTGTAGGGAAATGTACCTTATCTGCCAGGGATGCACTAATCCCATAGCAGGGCGAAACGGAACCTGAATCTTAAAAGCAGTGGAATTCCAGCTCAAAGCCAATGCGAGGATTTAATATGGGAAGGGATCAAGTTGTACTGAAAATGCATGATTAAAATAAGGCTGCTCAAATAGAAGAACTAATGTGTGGGGAGAGCATATGACATATCATGTATAAACTGAGTTACCTGTGCAATTGTGTCCTTTAATAAATAAACTGAATAATGAGGAACAGACAGGAGTACGGGCTGATCTACCCTGTACCTCGGGGATGCAAAGCCCTGAGACGAATGAGAAAAGAAGGTAACAGGAGAATATAAAATATCAAAAAACAAGGAAAAGAAGGCAAATCAATCAAACGTAATGAGTAAAGAGGGAAAGGCATACTCTACAAAGAGCATCTGTGGTAAAAACACCACAAGGAGAATAGGCTGTCTTAGTCCTTGCTTGCAAACAAATCGGGCATCTTCAAGAAAGCGTCATAAGGTCCCAGTCTGGCGTGCCCTACTATCTGAGGCAGAGAAGACAGTGCCAGAGGACTGAAAGTTCATGTCCTTAAAAGGGGGCCAAAATGAATGCTCCTGTCAAAAAGTGTGATGGAAATGTGGAAGTGTGTTTGATGAAAGAATACAAACGAGCGACCAATTCAGAAGTAACTAATGAAGCAAAAAACTAAGAAGATAAAGAAAGGAATTTCCCAAAAAACAATGGCACTTGATGACAAATATACAGGGGAAACAAATAGTGATTGAAAAGATAACTGCCATCCTTCTAAGCATAAAAGCACCTCATAACCCTGCATGCACTCGACAAGAAAGGTAAGGCTGGGGGCAACGGCGGGCCTATTTCAATGGTCCATTGGAGAGAAGAAAAAGAGGAAGCAAATGGAGAGTTCCAGTCAACCTGTCGAAATGTACCTCCCATCTGCAAGATAACAGGTCATGTATGCTGAAAATGCCTGCCAATAAGATGGGATCGAGGGACCGGCAGTCAGTTGACAAGAAACTAATAGGAAAAAAGGATCCTGTGAAATAAAAAAAGAAAGAAGAAGAATCGCGTCAAAGAAAAAGTGATTTGTAACACAAGAAAAAGGGGAAGTAAAAAAAAAAAGATAGCTACCATCAACCTGACAGAAAAACATCTACATAGTGCTTGATCCCCTTAATAGAGAAAAGGAGAAAAGATAGATGAATTGCAACATTGGTCCTACTAGAATCGTCCTGTAAAAAGCTAAAGAAAAAGAAACATGGGGTAAATGAATCCCTATGTCAAAATATGACGCATGTGGAAAAGGATCACAGCTCAAAAAATTGAATTCAATGCTCAACATTATGGAGGGGAAATTGTCACCAATGTCTGGAAACCCATATAGCAGAGGGCCTAAACAAGACTTGCAATGTCTGAAACTGAATTCAACGGGGAACCAGCCCTGGCAGGTAAGTATAGGTGTAGGGATATCAAGGCATCCACACTTCTGTCTATTGAAGAGCATTTTGCCATGGGATGCGGTCATTAAGACCTTTTTTACTGTATCTAAGTAAAATATCCCAAAAACGTCCCGCTTTTTACTATATGCTGTACTATCTTTGTTTCTAATTCCCACATTTTGTTCTAAGAAAGTCCACCAGTTGGTTCTCAGTATGATTAAATTCCATATAGTGATCTACCATGGCTGCCTGTAATCTGTGGTTCTGAATTGCACAATGGTGTTCACTGTATTGTGTTCTAAATTCTCTGTTAGATTCTCCAAAATATCTCAGTTTGCAGGGCCAGATGATAAACTATATAATATTTTGGGTTCTGCAGTGGGTCCTACTTTCCAGTCTGACTGTCTTCTTATCATATGTGATAGTATCTGAAATGATAGCTGTATCACAGCACGGTAATGACCACAACGGTGGTTAGCTTTGATGGGGTTGGGTCCTGTGATTGATTTTCAAATAAACTGAAAGTTTATCTTGGGGCTTGCTTTCACCAATCTGTCTCTCAAATTTCTGTTGCATCTAAACTCTAATAATGGTTTGGGTAGAGTCAGTCCATCCTCATCTGTATTCAGAGTATGTCATTGTGTATTGATGACTTGTATGATTTTGTCATTGATATTCAAGTGTCTAATGACACAGATTATGTTTTCATCTTTTTCCTGCTGCCTATTCTCGAACATGCTGTCCCGTTTCAGTATTTAGCTCTCCTATAAGCTTCTCAAATAAGCCTTCTAGGGTATTCTCTTTTTAGTAGCTTAACTTTTAAAGGTTTTGGCATTGCAGTCATATTCATTAATGGTAATGAAATTTCTACGTATTCTAAGAAATTGACCAAAGGAATACCTTGACGTTGACATCTGGGGTGGAAGCTCTGAAAATCTAACAAAGTATTGCCAGCTGTGGGCTTAGTTTAAAGAGATACCTGTAGATGACCATCCACATTAGTGATCCAAATATCGAGAAACTCAACTTTGACATTACTGATGTTCAGTGTAAATTTCAGGTTTTCATCACAGAAACTAATCCAGCTGATGAATTCAAGGAGGTTCTTTTTTAAAAGAACCTAGTTGGTGGCATGCTTCATCATTGGTTTCCAATTCAAGGTGCCTAGCACATCCCGAGTGTGCTGCAATGCCTGATTGCAGTGGAGCTGGATTTTTTTATTATGTGATTGCGAATTTGTGAGTGGTTTTAAAACTACCTCATAGTTGTCTGTACCTATTGAGAACTTTATTTATGGAAACCTAGAGTAGATAACTTGAAAGCAGTGGTTGTGAGGTGAGAAGATAATGGTCTCACGCATTCTGGTGTTAGGTCAACATACTTCAGACAATTATGACTACTTAAAGTCACAGTGGCTTTCTTCAGGACCAAGTGTAATAGGAAACAACCTGGCATAGTGGTCACATTTTGAAAGGTCGTAACTTACGATTTTCACCACTTTCTTTTCCAGTATTTAAGTTGTGTGTATTTCAATCAACATGCATTAGCACGGGTGGAAAGGGCCTGTAGTCACACATTTGTCAAGACGTGCTGCCCACAATTCTACCTGTGGACGCAAGTTATAGTTACCTTAGGGCACGAGTTATAGTTACTTGAGTTAACTATAACTGCTGATTTTCTATGTTTTTTTGTGTGTAAAATCTGACCCTAACTATAACGTCCCTGTAACCTATATTTTTTAGGGAATATCTAATGGCTTTTTAATGCCATTTCCTAACATTAACGCCCATGTTTTTTTAATGCAATTTCCAATCTATAACTTGTAACCTTGGTGTGTGAGGAGGTGTATGAGTGCTTTTGTGGGTATGTAAGTAGGTTTGTCAGTGTGTGGTGGGAGTCAGTGTGTGTGACTGACAGTGTGGGTCTGTGGGTGCGAGTGGGAGTGGTTCTCTGGGTCTCTGAGTGGTGTGTTATAGTGGCTGTATGAGTGTTTAATGGGTGCATGAGTGACTGTATGGGTGTGTATATGGTTGTGTGAGTGGGTGTGTGTGAGTGCCTCTGTGGGTTTGGGAGTGGGAGTGCAGGGCGTTTTCTGGGTCTCTGAGTGGGACTATGAGTGGGACTGTGAGTGGATATGTGTGAGGTTTTCTGGGTCTCTTTGTGGGGGTTTTGAGTGGCTTTACAGGTGTGTGAGTGGTTGTGTGGGTATGTACGTGGGTGTGTGAGTGTCTGGGTGGGCCTGTGAGTGGGTATGTGAGTGATTCTTTAGGTCTCAAAGTGGGTGTGGCTGTATGGGTGCATGAGTGGTTGGGTGGGTGTGTGAGTGGTAGTCTGGGTCTCTGAGTAGGTGTGTGGGTGGATATATGGACTTGTGAGTGGATCTGGAGTGGCTGTATTCTTTTTTCTAATTGGGATCTGTATCCACGATCCATAGCAGATCCTCATGCTACCTAAAAAGATGTTTATAGGCAGTTTATTGTCCATGAGGGGTTCCTCACAGACCCCGCCATCAGTCCCATTGGGTCAGCATACCTCTATGCTGACCCCTTATATCCTATTTACAACTTATCCCCCCTGAACCATGTCCCGATTGACAAAATGGCGGCCAATACTTTTCTCTCAGGTTGCGGCTAGTCAATCACAGCATTGCTGTTGGTGCATGGATCCGTGTCTGTAGATATACATAAATATTTTTTCTTTAATGTGGGAAAGTTGCCTTTTTTGACATAGTCACCCCAACTTTTTGCCTACAATTAGATGCAACTTTGACTGGAAGTAAACTAGGTTCCTGCTAACCAGGTCCCCAGTGCCAGATCTCTTTGCCAAAAATGTACAATTATTTCTCCAATTTGCAATACATTCAGCACTCTCTGTAAGTCCCTAGTAAATGGTATCCCTGGTTCCTAGGGCAAGGAGGCTAGAGAGGGTCCCCAAGGGCTGCATCATGTATTGTGCGACCCTAAAGGAACCCCTCGCCAAACACATACAGACTGCTACTGCAGGCTAAGTGTCTTGGTGCAGACAAAAATGAAAACACCGCATGGCTATTTTTTTGGACCAGTTTGGCAGTGTCTATCTGGGATTGCTTGTTTTTCCTCAGTCCTTTTCTTGCTTCTTTTTGTAATAATGTAATATATGGGCTGGTATCTCCTGCCAGGGTTTGGTGTCTAACCCGACCTGGCTCTGTTATTAATCCTCCTACATCAGGGCAGTCAGGGAACATCCATATTGGCTGTCTGTATGACTTAAATGCGGCCTGTCATGCTCGGTGTCCATTAGCGTAATTGCTGAGGTGTGAGCTTGGGTGAACACTGCGTTAGGCTGCTCAACGATAAGGCTACTTAGCAGACTTTTAATATCACTTATTACTATGTTTATTCCTGCAGTGTTCTTTTCGAAGCATAGAATCAAATTCCTGGCTCAATCTAGCAATGATGGTAACTTTGTCCTTAACCCCTCTTTATCTAGCTGAGCCCATGGCACATATATGATCCCTGCCATGCCCTTCTGTAGTAGCAGGTAAATTCTTATTTCAGTTGACTCTACGGCCTTCTTCCTAACATGGCGTTCCTATCTTTTTAGGCATTCTTGCACGTTGGGGAAGTTCCACTTGGGATCTCCTCCTCCATGTCTGATGCAGTCCTCCGCTATAGCCATGTCCTCTGGCTCAAATGATCGTTCCTTTGGCCAAGGTCTATCATATTGGTATTTTCCTCAGTCGAGTAGGCTAATAGGTGGCAGAACAGCCACGCAAATATCTCACCTTCCTCTTGTGCTATTATATCCCTCTGGGTCAGCCTGTATTTGTTGTGTGCTCGGTTGGAGCAGCGCACACCCTCTTCACTGCTTCTCTCTTGTGCACGCAAGGGTGCCATCTTATTCTTCCCGCATCTCAGTTGGGTTAGCACCAGGCTGCCTTGGTATTTTATTTCCTGGTTGGCCCCTCTCCTTTGTCGACCGATTGGTGAGGCTCTGATCCCTGCTAAAAGCCTCTTATCTATTTCTGCCTCCAATTCTTCCCAGGTAAGTGCCCTGTTCTTGTCCCTACTTCCCTCCTGTGAACAGCATGCTGCTCTGTTTTCTTGCTGTACTTCCTGGCTGCATAATCTTTCTCTCTCTAACCTTATCTCACGGCTTTCTTCCACACCCCATCTCATTTGTCTCCTTCTCTCTGAGCTACGCACTGTTCTTTTTGGCCACACTTCTACTTCAAATTCACTCTGCGTGGTGTCTTCGGCTACATGGGCAAATCCTGTAGCCCCACCCTCGTCATCAGTTCCCAGGGGAGTGAAATTCCCTCCCTCACCCCCACTCGCTGAATCACTATCTAGAACCACTACAAACCTACCTGTCACTCATGTATGCTCGCCTGAACCAGTGTGGTGGGTGCACAGTCTGAGGTCCTATGTGTTGGGCATGGTAGACTAGGGTTGAGCTTTTGGGGACCTTCCTAAGGGGCTTGAGCTGCGCTGGAACCATCTGGGCTCGCTGACCTTTTGATTCCTCATGCTTGGGTCTAACTGTCCATCTTTTGGTGGGGCTTATCAGCTCCTACTATTGGCGGATTGGAATATCCGAATGCGGGGCGAGCTGGCGGGAGCACCACCATACCTGCGTAGGGTAGGGGAAGTGCCAACACTTTACTTGCTGTCGGTATTGTAGAACCATCGCTCTAGGACTCTTCGATGATGGACCATAGTTCTAGTAATTCCTCCCTCTTATCTCTCTTTTGACCTGTATATTTAGTTTTGATGTATGTTTTAGTATGTTCTATTACGTTAGTGTCAAATGTTCCCTCCTTAGGCCAGGGAAATTTGTGTGTGTTTGTGTGTGCGTGCCATTCTTGGCAAAACTTATTATGTTTCTTTACCTGTGTGGGGAACCCACTTTCCATGTGTTTTAATGGGGAATCCATGATAACGCTAGTGGTTTTGTGTACAGAATATGACTTAACTCTTTTGGGAGATATTTGTTTGTTCGAATCGTGGGGTAAAACACACGCGGTTTGCTCTTACAATTTGACGTACCGTGAGCTCGGCGCTATTCACAGATGCATCAAGCAATTCAACTTGAACAATTCAATAAACACAGATAACAATGCATATGAAGGGTTACAACATAGGTGAGAAAGTGCAGTTGTTAAAAACAGTATCTGAACAATATCAACTTTTTGCGCCATACACAGTTTGCGAGAAAAATATAAGGTTTTGAGACACAAACAAGAAAATGCAACATTTAGGACAGTTTCTGATCAACTTTTGTACAAAATACAGTTTGCAATAAATAACAGTACCACAACATCATATGTATATTACACCAACTTAACAAAGGTTGACAGAAATAATTTGTTTGGTTGACTGCCTTTGATGTTTTGATCTAAGGCAGATAGCTAATGAATCTACTCCCCTTGATGGGATTTCTATCAATAATCCAGAAATCAGCTCTGATAAAGCCCTACCTTCGACATGGACAGATCATAGTGCAGCTAGCTGTCCCAGCTAATAACTTTTGCTCTGGAATTTCGGGGAACTCTATAAAAATATGTCCCTGGCAGAATTTTAACACATTGGGGCTGGATTCTGCTGAAAAAAGCCATAGCCAATTATTGGACACCAACAGTGAAACTGCTGCCTCCAATTTTCCTAACTGGATAGACATTGCAGTCACCCTGCCAGCCCCAAATTTGTTTTTAAAAGCTATAAGAAAAATCCATCCACCCCATGGTAGTCTACCAATTAAAAAAATGTAAATTAAAATGTAGGGCACAAGAATGGAAATGGAGGAAACACTAGAACACAGAAGAGAAAAACAAATATAAACTAGTCATTGATGAGTATAATGCTGCAATTATTACAACAACAAACAAATATTTTACTGAGAAAATAAGCATGGCCAAAAACGCTCCAAGAGAACTTTTTAAAACTAGTACTGCCCTTTAAAATTTTGATCAGAGCAAATGTTTCACCCGTACCAAGTTTTTTACAATAAACCTGCTAAATTGTTCCTGTCTACTTCTCCCTGCACACATTTTGGAAAAGGCTGTAAATGAAGATCTGATGGCCTTTCTGGAGGCTAAATACATTCTGGATCCATCACAACATGGTTTTAGGCTGCAGCACTGTACAGAATCGGCTTTAATTATTGCTTTTGAGGAGATTCGAATGCAGGTGGGCAAGGTAAGAAAGGCTACACTGATCCTGCTGGACATCTCAGCCACATTTGATACCATTAACCATGTAGGGCCTATCAACCAGCGAGAGAGGGTGGAGATCAGGGGGGCAGCTCTGACCATCCTTAGCTCCTTATTATCAAATAGAGAACAGACCGTTGCGCTCAGAGGGTACACCTCTAATTCCTTCTCTCTTCCTTGCGGAGTGTCTCAAGGATCATCGTTATCCCCAACATTTTTTAACATCTATGTCACTCCCTTGGCAAAACGCATTCGATCACATGGTTCTCAGCACTGTCCTACGCCAACAATGAGGAGATAGTCATATCAATTACATCTGAAGTCGACGTTGTTGCCAAAGAATTTAACAACTGCCTGGCACATATCACAATCTGGATGCAGGAAAACTGCCTTCAGTTAAACACCGAGATAACAGAGGTGATACTCTTCGAGAATGACATCTCCTTTTGGAATGATTCTTGGTGGCCTGTCAATTCAGGTCCACTTCCATGGAGAACCTTTGGTCATGTTTGATGGCCAAATCTGTTTCTCTAAACAGATCAATCATATCACATCTTCATGTTTCTATCTATTGAAGATACTTAAAAAGGTCTTTATTCCAATAGACATGCAAAATATGGTAGTGCTTGCTGTGGTTCTATCTAAGATAGACTATTGTAATGCTCTCAACTTGGAAATTCACAAACGTCTCCAATCAAAGCTACAATTTTTGCAGAATGCAGCCGCACTCTTTCCTTTAAAAATCCCGAGGGGGTGTGGCCAAGATGGCGGGGTGAATGGACGTGCTGCTTCTGAGCTCCCGCCGGCGGCCTGTCATAGCATCAGCCCCTGGGCCGCATTAGCGTTCATCGACCTCTGCCAGGGAGCCGTCGGAGGGCCGACACAGACAAGAGGCCGGCCGGAGTGGCGGTGGGGGCCGGGAGGGCTCGCCTCCCGAGTTATAAAGCGGAGCGGCTCTGGCGCGGCGCCGGCGAGGGCGCCCAGCGAGGCCTCTTCCACAGGGGCCTGGAGTAGTAGTGGCGGCAAAAACAGCCTCACAGAAGCGGCGGCCGCTGATGGAGCGGGCGCTCCCCTTGCGCTCAGTGGAGACCAGCGGTGATCCGGAGGATCCGGAGCGGAGACACCGGGTCAGCACGAGGGGAGAGTGAGGGCCTCGAGGAGCTGATGGCCGCCGTACAGATCTCGTGGCCCCCGAGGCGGGGCCTGCAGAGAGGTGGGTGTCCCGGGTCTGGGAAGCACCTTGCCTTGGCACATCTGAGGGGCCCCAGCTGCAGGGATCGGAGGCCGGAGGGCCGAGAAGTGCGGTCCAACGGCGTTGGTGGCCCTGAAGGCGGTGCAGTGGAGACCGCGTCCCCCAGTCGGAGGGGAAGAGACCTGGCGACGCCCAATGGTATCAGGAAGAACGGGTGCACCGGTCCGGCGCATCTTCACAGCGGGGAGCGGAGCTGAGGAACAGTGGGGGTGGCTGACTTCCCAGAGCAGCGGAGGCTGTCCGGCGCCAGGCTGTGGGAGGCCTGCTGACGCTGCCATCCAGGTTAGTGGGGCACCACCCGTGATTCCCTTGACGGACAGTTCGATGCCCATGGCTCGGCGGTGAGTGGGGACAGTGGAGAAGAAGGTGGCTGGTACCCGAACCATCGGAGGGGACGGCCGCCATTTTAGAGACTGGCTGGAAAGCTGAAGCTTGCTTGAGGCAGGGATTACTTGAAATCTGGAGGGACCTGGAGGCCCGACGGTGGCCGGAGGGTTGTTACGGGGCAACGCCGGGTGTGGCTAGTTGAGGAGCTTGGGTCCCCGTGACTGTCCCTGTGCCAGGCCATCGTGCCATGGACCCTAGTACGTAGGGAGCGGCGTCCGTAGATACACCCTGCCTGTCGGTGCGCGGTGAAGCTAGACGACGCTCCTGTGTGGCTTTTTTGAGAAGTGCCTACACCGCCTCCAAGGAGGACTGCCCTGCAGGACTTTTGCTTTGGGTGGCCTGGCCACTGGGGTGTGGCTGAAGCTCTGAGTAGGACGATCTACGGCGGGCCTATGGAGAGGCGTCGGCGAGAGGCAGAGGTGAGGGTGACCCCCTGGACGGAGCGGGGACGTACTCTGGGGGCTGCTGCGACATCGGTTGCAGAGGAGAGCGGTGGGCTGAGGGCCCGGGGAGACAAGCACGCGGCCAGATGCCGGAACACCGATGGGGGGACTGTCAAGCCTTACAGAGCGGAGGCGGTGGACGCGCTTCCGCTCGAGAGGGGGCTCCCCTCCTCTTGACCCTGGTGGCATTTGAACTGGAGAAGAGTCATTACGAGGTGCCGGGGGCCAGGTGTGGTGGTGCTGGCTGAGACCGGCGGGACACCTGCGTTGGACGTCTGCCCAGGTGGGGTGGTGTTCCTCTTCTGACGGGCCGGTGGCAAAGGAAGGAGCAGGGGAAGAGAGGACATCACTCGCTGGCTTCCTGCTGGCCTGGCCTGTGGCAAGTTATGGTCCCCCCTAAGGGTCGTAAAGACAAGACCTTGAAGGAACTGTTTGCAAAGGTACAGGTTAGCCCCTCGCCAGACGACATGGCGGCGAGTGCGACCCGTCCCCTACCCGCGCAGACGGAGGGAGCTGAGCAGATCACCAAGTCCTTTCTGGAATCTATGTTCACAGCCCTGAGAGCGGACATTCAAAACCTCCAGAATGAGTTCACGGCGGAGCTTAAAGAAGTTCGCAGGGATGTAGACGGCATCGGGGAGAGGGTCGCCGCGTTAGAAGACAAAAGTGATGGGCGCGACACAGAACTGGCGGCGTTGCAACAGGAGATCATTCGGATACATGATCAGCCGGTTGACCTCCAGACCCACGTCGAGGACCTGGAAAATCGTCTCGGCGCCATAACATACGAATACGCGGAGTAAAGATAGCTGACGACTCGAAAGATCTGTTTAGCTTCACGAGGGAACTCTTTAATCATATATTGGATCGACCACCTGAGACGGAGTCGTGGATCGACCGGGTGCATAGAGTGGGACCCCCGAGGCCCTCGTCCGCCTCCCCGTCCGACATTTTAGTGTGCGTACAAGACTACCGCACCAAGGAGGACATACTTCGCAAGGCCTGTCAAAAACATCCTGTGGTGTTCCGCGACCATGCACTGGTCCTTTATCAGGATCTCTCTGCAATCACGCTCCATAAACGTAGACTTTTCAAGATTATCACGGCACATCTTCAGCAGCGCAACATCCCGTACAGCTGGGGCCATCCCTTTCGCCTGGTGTTCCGCATCGATAACACGCTATACCAATTACGTTCTTTGTCAGAGGCAGCTAAACTGTTAAGGGTGGAGCTACCGTCGGAGGACAGCGGAGATGATGGTTCCCCGGTGGACGCAAAGGATACTAGGCCCGGGTGGCGCCAACAGGGTTGCCGTCGGCGCACTAAGAAACCTCCGGTGGCGGAGATCCTCAGGGGCCAGCACGCGGCTCTAGAGACCATTTCCGTGGGGCTGAACAAATCCCCATATGGCTGAGTTCGGCTGAGCTTACAGACTGTTTGGTTCCTTGGTTCCTATGCCGGCCGGCGGCGGAAGGGTGGCCTTCCTATTGTGGTACTCTACCCCACGTCGTTGACCTACCATTCACCGGAAGGTGGAGGACACTTGTTTTTGACTTTCATTGCTCAGATGTTGGGGTTTTTGGGTATGGTTTGGGGGATTTGGCTAGGGAAGGTTCTGGGGTTCCACGTCCATCATTGTAAGGGGTCGCTGCGGCTTCAATGGTGCTGGGAGCACACACTGCTCGCTCACGGTTCGTCCCCCCTTCATGTGCTGCGCTGCTCTCCTTGTGATCCCTGGGTTTTCTGGATAACGTGAATGCCCCCGCACACGCTTAAAGTATTAACTCTCAATGTTCGGGGTCTCAATAACCCAGTAAAGCGCAGAGCCATACTGTCGTGCTTGGAGAACACGCAGGCTGACATCTGTCTCCTCCAAGAGACCCATCTCCTGGCTCAAGATTGTCACCGGCTCCGATCCCGAAAGTTCCCGACACAGCTCTTCTCTTCTGGCCCCACCAAGTCTGCGGGGGTGGCGATCTTAGTGGCCCAGCGGTTCAGGGAGGGAAGTCCTGTAGAAAAAGGCAGAAATTAGAGGCCGGTTATTAGTTTATAGATTTGCTCTGGGTGCCTTGACCTTCACCATTGGCTCTCTCTACGCCCCTAATGAGGGTCAGGAGCGATTTTTGCAGTCCGCTCTCACGGAGGTTACGGCTACAAGTGACCGCAATATTCTCCTGGGTGGGGATTTGAATCTTGTTTTTGACAACATACAAGACAGATCTTGCCAACGCACACACCAGACTGGCGCGCTCTCGGCGGCGGGACTCGACCGTCTACACGACTTGGGGTTATGTGATTTGTGGCGTAGCTTCCATCCGCATAGCCGGGAATTTTCTTATTATTCTCATGCACACAAAACATATGCTCGGCTGGATTACCTCTTGGCCTCTTCTTTGGTCAGGGCGATGGCGTCAGGGGCTGAGATAGGGTGGCTTCCCTTTCCGACCACGCTCCGGTGCTTACTACTTTGACCCTACCGGTAGGGCGGCCTGACAGGGTGTGGCACCTCAGGGACGCCCTGCTCCACCGGGAAGATGTAATAGTGCAGATCTGACGATCCATCACTGATTTTCTCTCACGCAGTGCCAATACTGACACGACATTAGCGACACAGTGGGCGGCGCTGAAGGCAGTCCTCAGGGGAGAGTTTATTGCTATCTCGGCTGCTGACAATTTAGAACGTAGAAGTAAGCAGGATGAACTCACCCAAAAAACTAGGGAATTGGAGCAAATACATCAGAGGACGGGAGCCTCCAGAGTGTGGCGCCAGCTCAAAGCAGTACGGCAGCAACTTGCGGCTCTCGATCAGGATAGAGCAGAGTTTGCTGCCCTGCGATTGCGGCATGCCTACTACACCGGGGGGGACAGGTGTGGGCGCCTTCTCGCCCATAAGCTCCGGGAGGTCCGAAAACGCCAGGGGGTACATGAGATCTGTGAAGAGGATGGCACGCTAGTCACGGAAGACAGGAACATAGCCGAGGCATTCCGTGACTTTTACGCTAACTTGTACGCTAGATCCCAGTTGAATGCTGATAATGGAGCCGCCTTTCTTGATTCTGTCACGCTCTCAGCTCTGACCAAGTATCAGGCGGACCAGCTTGACAGAGACATTCGACCGGAGGAAGTAATTGCTGCCATCTCCCGGTTGAGGCTGGCGAAAGCCCCAGGGACGGATGGCTTCACAGCCATTTTTTATAAGAAGTTTTGCAATCTGCTAGCGCCTCTCCTCACCCAACTGTTCAATTCCTTCTCAGCCGTGGGAGTTATTACCCCGGATCTTCTTGGGGCTTTTATAGCAGTTATCCCCAAATCGGGCAAAGATCAGACCCGCTGTGGGGCGTACCGTCCCATTTCGCTGTTGAATGATGATCTTAAGCTATATACGGGAATATTGGCCAGTCGGTTGGCACCCTATATGCCTGGTCTTATTGACCTGGACCAGGCGGGGTTCATCCCAGAGCATCAAGCACCTGACAACATGAAGCGCGTTTTGCATCTGGTTCAAAAGGCCTCACGTACGACGGGAGAATATATGCTGCTCACGATCGACGCTGAAAAGGCATTCGACCGCGTCCACTGGCCCTATCTGGAGCGGGTGTTGATACAGATGGGACTGGGAGAGAAGTTTCGCACCCACATTTTTAATTGCTACAAGTTCCCGTCTGCTTCGGTTCGGGTGAATGGCCACACGTCCTCCAGCTTCCCTATAGAGCGGGGCACGAGGCAGGGGTGTCCGCTGTCGCCCCTGTTTTTTGCCACCTATATGGAACCTCTCGCCCAAAGGATTAGGCAAAACCCAGCTGTTTCAGGAATAAAGTTTGGGGTGTATGTTCACACCATCAGCCTCTACGCGGATGATGTGCTTTTATCCTTATCTAACCCGCGTGAGGCACTGCCGGCCTGCATGGCGGAACTGGATACCTTCGCGCAGGTCGCGGGGTTTAAGGTGAATGCTGACAAGTCGTTAGCCCTTAGTCTCTCCCTGTCTCCACCAACCCGGGAGTACTTGCAGAGCTCACTTCCCGTCCAGTGGGCAGAAGACTCGGTTCCATACTTGGGGATTCAGTTGGCCTCTACACTTCCACGGGTGGTGGCTCTCAATTATGCAGCCTTGCACCCGAAGATCCGCAGGGAACTCGGGCAGTGGAAGTATTATCCCCTTTCTTGGCTGGGCAAAATTGCGGCGGTCAAGATGACCATATTGCCGCAGATCCTATACCTCTTACGCACCATTCCCTTGCACCCGCCTACCGGATGGATACAGCAGACACAATCGGAGCTCACCCAGTTTATTTGGAATGGGCGGAAGCCGTGCATGAAGCGGTTGTTGTCCACTCTCCCACCTGAAAATGGGGGACTCGGGATTCCTGACCTTCAGCTCTATTTCCGGGCTACCCAGTTACGTCACTTGGTGGAATGGAGCCGCTGGGAGTCGGAGAAACATTGGCTGTTTCAGGCTCAAGCGGTAGCAGCACGACCTCTGCAGGAATTTCCCTTTCTACGCAAACAGCATAGGCCCCCTAATCTCTACGCTTCCTATATCACCCGTGTTCCTCTGGAGATATGGGATCGCACTAGCGTCCCCCATGAATTCACTACCTTTCCCTCCCCGCTTACTCCCCTGTTCTATAATCCGGAGTTCGCCCCTGGGATGGATTCGGTAGCCTTCAGCAGGTGGAATCCGGCCGGATGCCGTTTTCTATATCACATGTATGATGCAGACGTAGTGCGCCCGTTTCAGCAATTCAAGCAGAAATACGGGCTACCTGAAGCGGAACGGCTCCGGTACCTACAGGTCCGACACTGGGCGCTTGACGAGCGGGTCTGTCCATTTGCAGATCGAAGACTTTCCCAGTATGAGCGATGGCTTGTAATGCACACATCGGACAAACAGCTAATCTCCGATCTGTATAGGATGAGGCAGGTTTGATTCGCACACACTTATAACCCGGGCAGGACACGATGGGAGAGGGAGCTGGGTAGAACTCTGATGCACAAGGAGTGGGAGGGAATTTATTATAGGGCCCGACATTCAGC
The DNA here is from genome assembly GCF_964204655.1 of Triturus cristatus. Classification (NCBI taxonomy): domain Eukaryota; kingdom Metazoa; phylum Chordata; class Amphibia; order Caudata; family Salamandridae; genus Triturus; species Triturus cristatus. The sequence goes on along the minus strand of NC_140580.1, from coordinate 210,382,763 downwards.
TTACCATATGGGACTCACAGACACACTCACAAAGGTTGCAACATATTGGTATTACACACCGGAACGTCTACACGACGAGGGACACGAAGTGTTGGAGGGGTTGTGATCAGATAGGCACCCTGGCCCATTTACTCTGGGAATGCAAGCACGTCCAGCCATATTGGTCACAGGTGCTAGATGAGGTGGACAAGAACTTTAACACAGCTATACCGCGCTTCCCGGCGTACACACTGTTGGGCCTCCCAAATCCCCTGACCTACCCGCTTAAATCACGTAGGGGTCGACAGATAGCTATATCGCTGGGCTCAGCGACACAGAACATACTTATTCACTGGCGCATCCCCACCATTCCAACTTTCACAGGCTGGCTATACCAGTTGTGGCATGCCCTCGGCATGGAAAAGCTTATGCTAACGCTGGCAGGGGAGAGCTCCAAATACGGGGAGCTGTGGAGACCCTTTCTGGCACTGTTGTCCTCCGAATTTCGGGAGGTCACCTCCCCTCGCTATTTGCGCTTGCTGCGCTTATCCGATGAGCAGAAGGAAGAGTAGGGATCAAGACTTGTAGAGACAGCGGGGAGGTGGGGCTGATGGACGTGGAACATGGGGAGGGGGTGGGTAGGGGTTGGGGGGAAGGAGGGGGCCAGAATTTTCTGTTCGAAGGCACCCTTGCTGGAACTCCTTATGATATCTTCAGGGTGGGCAAAGTCCAGCTTTGATCTCAATCGTAGTGGTAAGGGGCCCGGCCACTCATTATAAATCCACAGGGGGCTGATAATTTCCTTTGTTGGTGTTTCTCTGTGTGTTTTGAAATGTCAATAAAAGATTTAAACCATAAAAATCCCCAAATTTAGCTCTATTTCAAATAGTATTCGGGACCTTCACTGGCTGCCTATTGGTGAAAGGGTAAAATGTAATTTTTTGTGTATGGTACACAAAGCACTGCATGGAATTGGTCCTCTCTATTTTCAGAAGACCTTTGCATGGCATGTCCCTCAACGTGACTTAAGAGCATCAGCTGCTAAATTAGTAGTCATTCCTAAAATAAAGCAGGCGAATTAGGGTGGCAAAATCTTTTTCTACTGTTAGCTCTTTAATTCTGTGCCCTTTTCATTGAGATTTCAAACGAACAGGTTCCTTTTTAGAAACTCTTTGAAGAGATGGCTCTTTGTCTCCAGCATTAAGTAGGCCTTCTATCTATGTCAGCTCAGTTTTTTAGGACCCTAACACCAAGACGCCTCGGCACTTGTGCGCTCTAGAAAAACCTTACTTTTGCAGCGTGAATCTTTCTGGATTCACTATGCTGTGCATTATTTCGCGATCTGGTGGTTGGGTCCGGATTCGTAGTCTTTCTTTTGTTTTTTTTTTGTTTTTTTTGTAGCCCATGTGGGTGTCGACGTCCCACCATTTGGTGCACCTCTCGTGACGTCGTCGTGCTTCCTGCGGAAGTCCCACCTTTGGGGCGCCATCTTCAGATTCTTTTTTCCGCCGTTGGGTCTGGATCGTCATCGAGAAGCTCCAGAGTTTTAGAAGAAGGAAAATACGCGAGTTTCATCAAAGGAGAACCTTTAGAAGACTACAGAGAGAAAGGTATTACAGCCGGGATGACGAAGAAGGAGGGGATCCTCGAAATTCTTCGACGCACAGAGGAAAATGCGCACTCAGAGGCTCTGAGCGCAATGGACAAGACACCATTTAAGTTCTGGCCTAACTGCCACCACAAGTTCGCGCAGAAGGACCAACATCCGGTGTGCAACCTTTGCCTGCCGTTCGACCACGAGAGCAAGGACTGCAACGCCTGTTCCGCCTTCGCGCCGAAGACTCTCCAGGTGAGAGAACGTCAGAGGAGAGCCAACTTCACCATGGAAGGCAAGGGTAAGGCCCCGTCGCTGTACGATCTGGGCTTATCCACCGACGATGAGGACAACATCGCCGAGGGACCTGATGTCTTCACGGTCGCAGAGACCGATAAGAAAACGCCTGACGAGGTAAGAGACACGTCGAGTACAAAACCACCGAAAGGGCCCTGAAAATCGGACGGTGACTCTCGAAAAAATGAGTCAAAGTCCTCGAAGGAAACACCGGCGCCGAAGATTTCGACGTCCGCCAGTGGTTTAAAGGACAAAAGGCCGAGCGGATCCTTCGAGAAGGACTCCCAGGTGCCGAAGACCGCCGAGAGGCAGAGTTCGTCAAAACAGACCCACGAGGTGGGACGTTCGGCGACGAAAGACAAGGCCGCGTCGACGCAAGCTCCGTCGAAGAGACCTGCGGTCGACGCCGAGCACATCTCAAGCATGGAGAAGAAAAAGAGAAGGCTCGAGGCGGAGATAGAGAGCATCCTTCAGAGGAAGAAGGAGTTCGACGAATGAATGAAACAATTCAAAATCCCAACGGTCCCGTCGATGGATGTCGTGGAGATCGAGGAAGAAGGGGATTTCGACGCCGAAGAGCAGTCGAGAGATCCTGAAGAGGAGGAAGAAGGCACCTACTACTAGGGAGAAGGTGATGATGAGGATCAGCAGTCGTTCTTCGGCTCAGCGCCGTCGACGAGTCAGGAGCTGGAATGGCAGGACATCGACACCGAAAACCCCGAAGAGCCCGTGGACTCGTATCCTTCGAGGCCTTCGCCGCCTGACGACATCGGGGCGTACAACATGGTCGTCAAGAGTGCTGCAGCAGCCTTTGGTGTGAAATTGGACGAGGAGAAGCCGAAAGCAGACTTCCTACTCGAAACTCTGCTCCCCATCCAGACGAGGAGCCAGTTCCTCCCCATGCTCTAAAGCGTGATGAACCAAGGGAAGGAGGCGTTTAAGGACCCGGGAACATGCCGGTCCATCACACCCAGAACGGAAAAGAAGTACAAGCACTCCTCGCAGGATCCTCCTTACATCAAGGGATCGGTCACTGCAGATTCCATCATTGCTTCCACGGCCAGGAAAAGAGCCAATATGCCAGCGACCTCGGGACCACCTCCTGATAAGGAGAGCAGAAGGATGGACCTCACTGGAAGGAAGGTAGAAAGAAACGCCGCAATGCACTGGCGCATGGCGAACTCAAACGCGCTACTAAACAGACACCAGTACCAGCACTGGGATGAGATGGGGGAACTAGTCAAGCATCTCCCAGAAGAGTACCGTCAAAGAGCTTCCCATCTAGTGGAGGAAGGGAAGAATATCGCCAACTCATGCATCAAGACTGCATTGGACGGGGCAGAAACTTCGAGCAGACTGATGGCCATAGGGATCACTGAAAGGAGACAGGCTTGGCTCAGAATTTCTGGATTCAAGCAGGAAGTCCAGAATAACATACTGAACACCCCTTTCAACGGTGAAACGCTGTTCGGGGAAACTGTGGACGAGAAGCTCACCCAGCTGAAAAAGGAAAATGAGACAGCAAGATCCATGGGAGCCCTGCAATTCAGAGAAATGCGAAGAGGCACCCCAAATCGGAGACCCTACGGAAGGGGAGGAAGCCAGCAGGGTACGTCGCACCAGACATTCCAGCACGGGCAGCAGGGTGACAGTCACAGCCAGCAGGGACAGCAGAAGCAGAACTGGCAGTACCAGCCTCGAGGCCAGTCCTTTCGAGGGAGAGGAAACGGACGTGGCCAAAGGAGGAGAGGGGGAGACCAACCCTCATCTAAGTGACTACACACACAAAAGGACGCTCACCCACAGCATACCCCGAAGGGTGAAGCGCAATGTAAGAACACCAAGGGGGTTACACAAAACAAGCGCCTACGAGCCTGCAACGCCGGTAGGCGGAAGACTGGGCCTCTACCTTTGACAATGGCAACAAATAACATCAGACAAATGGGTTCTCAACGTCATACAGCACGGATACTGCATAGAGTTAGAGAAAAGGCCTCCAAACAAGAAACCAAAGAGAAGACAGCGCTCGGGTCAGGAGCTCGCTCATCTCAGGGAGGAGACACTTCAACTACTGAAAAAGAAGGCCATAGAACCAGTGCCACGCAGAGAAAGGAACAAGGGAGTGTACTCAAACTACTTCCTTGTACCAAAGGTGGACGAATCACTAAGGCCCATCCTGGACCTAAGGTTCCTAAACAAATTCATAAAGACGCAAAAATTCAAAATGACATCACTACAAGAAGTGCTACCCCAAATACGAGGCGGAGACTTCATGGCCACCGTGGACCTCAAGGACGCCTACCTGCACATCCCAATGAACAGGCGACACAAAAACCTGCTACGGTTCAACATAAACCAGGATCATTATCAGTTTACAACCCTGGCATTCGGCCTAAAGTCAGCCCCAAGGGTCTTCACAAAATGCCTTGCAGCAGTAGCAGCGTACCTTCGAAGGGAAGGAATTCATGTGTATCCTTACCTAGACGACTGGCTGGTCAAAGCAAGCACTCGCGACAAGTGCGAGGAGCACGCAGAACGGGTGACAAGAACACTAGCAAACCTGGGGTTCTCGATACACTGGGGGAAGTCATCGATAGAACCAGAACAGGTGAAGATCTTCCTGGGAGCAAAGTTCAACACCATAGACGGCACGGTGATGCCCAGCGACAGGAGAACAATAGCCCTGCTGAACGAGATGCGTCTCTACCAGAAGGGGCGAGTTCTGACAGTGAGAACAGTGAGCAAGATCATGGGGATGATGGCGTCATGCATCCACCTAGTCCCCAATGTACGGCTTCACATGAGACCATTCCAAGAATGGCTGCAACAGCAATGGTCACAAGCAAGCGGGAGTTGGGAGGATCTAGTGGTTGTTACGTACGCGGTGCAGGAGGAGATAACATGGTGGAACAGGGAGAACTTAACTACAGGAAAGACCTTGAAACCACCAAACCCAACTGTGACCATTACCACGGACGTATCACAAATAGGATGGGGAGCACACATGAACAAACTCAGGGTGAGGGGTCTGTGGACTCCGGCAGATGCGGTCAGACACATCAATTACCTGGAATTGAAGACTGTCCTGCTAGCCCTGAAGGCCTTCCAGAAACAGATATACAACCAGAAAGTGTTGATACAGACGGACAATACGACTACCATGTTCTATATCAACAAGCAGGGAGGGACACAATCGTTCCCCCTTTCCTCTCTGGCACAGGAGATTTGGAAATGGGCCATCCCACTCAAGATAGACCTGCTGGCCATACACCTACCAGGGAAGGACAATGTGGAGGCAGACTGGCTCAGCAGACAGACATCGGCATCCCACGAGTGGGAGCTCAATGGACAGAAAACGCAGAGGCTGTTCCAGAGGTGGGGAACAACGACAATAGACCTGTTTGCAACACGCCTGAATGCAAAATGCAAAACTTCGCATCCAGACAACCAGAACAGCAATCGCAAGGGAATGCCCTATGGATAAGTTGGTCAAGGACATTTGCCTACGCTTTTCCACCGATACCGCTGTTACACAGGGTGCTCGACAAGTGCAGAACCAGCAACATGACACTGATCCTAGTAGCACCGCAGTGAGCAAGGCAGACATGGTTCTCTCAAATAGTGGAAATGGCACAAGGCACTCCTCACAAATTCACAAAAAGAAAGGACCTCCTCTCCATGCAGAACGGAGAGGTCCTGCACCCAGAACCAGAGAGCCTCAGCCTGGCGGCAAGGCTCCTGAAGACTTAGAGTTTGCACACCTGAACCTACCTCCAAGCACTATGCGAGTGCTGCGGGAGGCAAGGGGACCTACAACACGAAAATGCTATGGGGAGAAATGGAAAAGGTTCACAATATGGTGCAGCAGAAATAAACTACAGAATAAAATGACAACAGAGTCAACGGTGCTTAGATATCTCACACACCTACTAAGAAGTAATCTATGCTCATCCTCCCTAAGGGTACACCTAGCGGCAATCGTAGCGTACACACGAGGGGAGAGAGGAGGAAGTCTCTTTACGTCACAGGTAGTAAAGAGGTTCCTGGAGGGGGCGAAAAGAATTGCGGCACCAAAGAGGATGCCGCCGCCGGCATGGAACCTCAACGTGGTCCTAACCGAGCTTATGAAGGCGCCGTTTGAGCCCATCCACAAAGCCACGCTGCAAATGCTGACAATGAAAACAGCCTTCCTGGTAGCGATAACCTCCCTGCGCAGAGTGAGCGAGCTGCAAGCACTGACACTGCAAGAGCCCTACATACAGATGCACAAAGATAGGGTGGTTCTAAGAACGGACCCACACTTCATGCCTAAGGTGGTGTCGGCATTCCATATGGATCAGACAATTCAGATACCGAGTTTCTTTCAAAACCCCACGACAAGCGCAGAAAGAGCACTGCACACTCTGGACGCTAGAAGGGCAGTGATGCACTACATTGAGAGGACCAAAGAGCACAGGAAGACCAAGCAGCTCTTTGTCTCCTTTGCAACCAGTTTCCTGGGTAGACCCGTGGCAAAGGCCACCATTGCACGATGGATTGCACTAACAAAACAATTCTGCCACAAACAAGAAGGGCAGGAACTATCGGATGGGCCACGAGCCCACTTCACAAGGAAGAAGGGGGCAACTATTGCTTTTCTGGCAAATACGCCCATTCAAGACATATGCCTGGTGGCAACATGGGCTTCAGTGCACACGTTCACTAAGCACTATTGCGTGGACATTCAGATGAACAAGGAAGCACAAGTAGGACAGAAGGTGCTTCAACACATATTCAACAGCCAACACTCATCTACCACCCAGCCGCCACAGAGATAACAAACCGCTACAAAGTCTATGCACAGCATAGTGAATCCAGAAAGATTCACGCTGCAAAACGAATAGTTTCTTACCTGTCGGTGTAGTTTTGCAGCTTGAAGATCTTTCTGGATTCAGTAGCGAACCCACCCACCTCTGCCAGAAAGATGAGGATGGAGATAGAGGTGGAAGGACTAAGAGGATCAGAATAATCGGAATAGTAAAGAGAATTGGAAAAGGAAAAGTAAGACAACGCCTAGGGTAAAAAAAAAAAAAAAGGGACAATAGAACCTGAAGATGGCGCCCCAAAGGTGGGACTTCCGCAGGAAGCACGACGACGTCACGAGAGGTGCACCAAATGGTGGGACGTCGACGCCCACCTGGGCTACAAAAAAATAAAAGAAAGACTACGAATCCGGACCCAACCACCAGATCGCGGAACAATGCACAGCATAGTGAATCCAGAAAGATCTTCAAGCTGCAAAACTACACCGACAGGTAAGAAACTATTCGTTACTTACTATTACTTTGTCAAAAATCTCTTAGCACATGCTATTCTGGAGACGGTGGAAGTTATGCACGGTGCATGGTACTAAGTGAACCTGATAGTCTGCCAATATCTGCTCCAGGAAAAAAGGTAATAGTAATAGATGTGGAAAAAGGAATAACTCTGGAACCACAGGCCCCTCTTACCCACACATAAATTACACCTAGTTTCCCAGGTCCAAATCTTTTTCTCCAATGTCCAAATCACACTCTGTATCACACCCAGGGGCCAAGCATACCATCTGTGTCATGCCCAGTGGTTGAAGGGTACCGTCTGTGTCATGCCCTGTGGAAAAAGCATACCATATGTGTCATGCCAAGCAGTCCAAGCGACTAACACCCCTTACTTCTTTCAGATACCCCCAGTGCTAAGAAACCAGTGGCATTGAGAAAACCTTTTAAATGAAAAAATGAGATTGAGGTGCCAACTCTGCCCAATCAGGCACAAAAATAGTGTCCTGGGTGTTACCAAGGACTTTACAAAAAATATTCACCTTTCCTATGATACTGACTGATGAAAAAAGGTGACTTCTGCGGGATCGCCTGCGAGGCCGCCTTATGACTACTCAGCTAGAACATATAAATTCCTTCTCGTAAATCCCACAGAAGAAGAAAACATGAAGGTCGGACTGCTCCAACCCCTTGTCACAGGGGCATACTGTGAGAAAGTGCCCTCTTTCTGCATGGTTGCCCCCACTTTTTGCTGAATTGCTGACGTGCTTTGACTGAGTGTGCCCTAGGCTCCTGCTAACCAGGTACCCAGGTCGTATGTTCTTTCCCTAAAAATTGCATTGAAGCCTAAACCCAATTGGCATCTGTGGCCACAGGTCAGCCCCTGGTAAATGGCACCACAGGTACCCAGGGCACTGTGACCAGAGAAGGCTTCTAAGGGCTGAGGCACTTATTGTGCCACCCTTAGAGGTCTTGTACCTTCACACTCACACACTGCCTTTGCAGGCTGTGTGTTTTTGGTGCAGAACAAAGTGAAGAGTCGACATGGCACACATCCCTGTGTGCCATGCCAACAACCCACTGCCCTGGCATAGATCAGTCGCCCCTCTAGCTGGGTTCACTATACCAGTGGTGAGGGTACATATGCATGAGCCCTGTACCCCTACAGTGTCTTTATCAATTATCATGGTTAAATTGAGGCACTGGTCTAAGGAGCAAGCATGCACCGCTGCCTAACACCGCTTGGCATCTTAAATGAGCAAGTGCACTCCCCATCTTTCCCATATCTGACACTTGCATTAGCTCTTGAATAGCGTTGCTGAATAAAGCAAGTAAGTTCAGGGTCCACCCCCATTTCCTCCATTATATTCCACAGTCGGGAGTGGATCATGAAATCAAATGATGCGCTTAAATCCATGGAAGCCTGAAAAATCTGACCTTGTTTGCCTCTAGTGTATTTATCAATTATCATGGGTAAATTGAGGCACTGGTCTATAGTGCCTCTACCAGCCTGAAAACCATATTGCGCCTGCATCAGAATCTGCTTCTCCTTTCCCCACTCTTCTAACTTATTTAAGAGTAGGCCCACCATTAGCTTTGCTGTGGTATCCAATAATGGGATGGGTCTATAATTCTTCTGGTTCTGTTTGTTGCCCTTTTTATATATTGGAAAAATAACGCTAGTATTCCATGAGGCCAATAGAGTAGATTTTACGATTTCATTAAAAACATTGGTTAACAGTGGTGCCCATAAATCCTGGTGTTCGAAGAAAAAATCTATAGGAACACCTACCTGGTGCACTTTCCCAATTCCCTGCTAACCTCCTGAACGGAAAAAGTCAAAGGTTCAATCAATGATCTTTCTGCGCTTGAGCCATCAAACCCAAAGGTTTTATTTGAGCCAAAAATCTCTTCGAATTGGGCTACGCATGGATCTTAGCTGACATGAGAGTCTAGTGAAGGGTCACTACTTTTTTAAAAATGGGGAGCGATAATCACCTTCCAAAAGTCTTTACAATTCTTGGAAGCGGCCACTTTCTCCAGATTTTCCTATGCTTCTTCTCTTAAAGCCCTTTCCCTGTCCTTTCTGGCCACCGCATATGCCCTACGTAGCAGCTTAATCTGGTCCCTGTCTCTCATTTGTTCTTTTAGAGCCCTATGCAGAGTCCCTAAAGCTTTGGAACAGGCTTGGTCAAACCACCCTTTCTCCTGCGGTTTTAATAAGGATTTTGGGCACTCCAGATCCAGTTTTACTTTGATGAGTAAGCTCATAAAAGAGGAGGGCAATGAGCAAGTATTACCCACGTGTTCTAAACAACCCACTGCCCTGGCATAGATCAGTCGCCCCTCTAGCTGGGTTCACTATACCAGTGGTGAGGGTACATATGCATGAGCCCTGTACCCCTACAGTGTCTTTATCAATTATCATGGTTAAATTGAGGCACTGGTCTAAGGAGCAAGCATGCACCGCTGCCTAACACCGCTTGGCATCTTAAATGAGCAAGTGCACTCCCCATCTTTCCCATATCTGACACTTGCATTAGCTCTTGAATAGCGTTGCTGAATAAAGCAAGTAAGTTCAGGGTCCACCCCCATTTCCTCCATTATGTTCCACAGTCGGGAGTGGATCATGAAATCAAATGATGCGCTTAAATCCATGGAAGCCTGAAAAATCTGACCTTGTTTGCCTCTAGTGTATTTATCAATTATCATGGGTAAATTGAGGCACTGGTCTATAGTGCCTCTACCAGCCTGAAAACCATATTGCGCCTGCATCAGAATCTGCTTCTCCTTTCCCCACTCTTCTAACTTATTTAAGAGTAGGCCCACCATTAGCTTTGCTGTGGTATCCAATAATGGGATGGGTCTATAATTCTTCTGGTTCTGTTTGTTGCCCTTTTTATATATTGGAAAAATAACGCTAGTATTCCATGAGGCCAATAGAGTAGATTTTACGATTTCATTAAAAACATTGGTTAACAGTGGTGCCCATAAATCCTGGTGTTCGAAGAAAAAATCTATAGGAACACCTACCTGGTGCACTTTCCCAATTCCCTGCTAACCTCCTGAACGGAAAAAGTCAAAGGTTCAATCAATGATCTTTCTGCGCTTGAGCCATCAAACCCAAAGGTTTTATTTGAGCCAAAAATCTCTTCGAATTGGGCTACGCATGGATCTTAGCTGACATGAGAGTCTAGTGAAGGGTCACTACTTTTTTAAAAATGGGGAGCGATAATCACCTTCCAAAAGTCTTTACAATTCTTGGAAGCGGCCACTTTCTCCAGATTTTCCTATGCTTCTTCTCTTAAAGCCCTTTCCCTGTCCTTTCTGGCCACCGCATATGCCCTACGTAGCAGCTTAATCTGGTCCCTGTCTCTCATTTGTTCTTTTAGAGCCCTATGCAGAGTCCCTAAAGCTTTGGAACAGGCTTGGTCAAACCACCCTTTCTCCTGCGGTTTTAATAAGGATTTTGGGCACTCCAGATCCAGTTTTACTTTGATGAGTAAGCTCATAAAAGAGGAGGGCAATGAGCAAGTATTACCCACGTGTTCTAAACATTTTAAGACCGGCCGCATGTTCTCAGCCATGAGTTGCGGAACCAATTTCATCTTATCTATGTGTGCCCATTTCAGCTGGTAGCCATTTTTCTGAGCCAGGATAGGTTTCTCTATTTTTTTTTAGCTATCTTTTCCCTCTCTACATCTACTAGTAATACAGTGAAAAGGATGGCATAGTCACTAAAAGCTGTGAATTGGGTTTCTGTTTGGGCCATCTTTCTACAAAATAGAGCCGGACACTACTATGCAGTCAATGGTAGAATCATAATCCTTATTCATGAAAGTCTTGTAAAATTCACCATTTGTTATGTCCACCCCATTAGCGATTTCCAGATTTCTTGTGTAGAGCAGTCTATTTAAACTGTTTTTCGTACTCATGATGTATGAAGTGTTGTAGTGTCTCACCCTGTGTGTCTTCAAGACCACAAAGTTTATTAAGCTTGTGCTTACATGGCTAGATGTTAAAATCCCCCATCCAGACTATGTTTATATCTTCCTTCCTCTTTCCTCAGATGATTTTCCTATTTCACTATCTAGGGAACCCACCACTGCTTGAGGATGTCTAAAATTGTTGTTATAAAATTGTATTAATAACCATTCCTGGTCACCAACCCCCTCTACCAGTAAAATGTGAAATTGTGGTCTAGGCAATACAATTTTAAAATTGCAATTGATAAGGTATTCGCTATTAGGGTTATCAGACCTCCTCTTGCCCCCCCCAGCGGGAGATGGGGCAGCATTTGCTTGATATGAACGGAACCCATCTAGATGAATATTTTTCAGGGACCAAGTCTTCTGGAAGCATTCAATATCCTGGTTTTGCCACAGTGCTAACCATAAGGGATTATTCAGTTTTATGCCTATACCTGCCAGAGTCCAAGAGGCTATTTTTAGGTTGAGCATTCGAGACCTCTTGTATATACTTTAGTATGTACTTATTATATACTTAAATGTGTATGTACTTTGTGGGCTCAGGAGATCAGCCCTATGACTTGCCTGCTTCCTCTTAGGGACTTTTTTTTCTGTTCAACTGCCTCTATTTAACTGTCTTGATAGAAAACAACCAGCAGAGAACAGTAAAATACCAGAATCACTTTAGCAATCTCTAGATTCCAGCCCATTGAAATTGTCTTCCCCGAGCACCCGTAGACAATAATATTTTTTTCACATCTTGTATTTTTAGTGATATGACCACCGAAGGCCCTGATTTTATATTAAAAACAGAGCTTTGGACTATACCATTTCCCGGTGAAAGGCAATATTTCTCTCCATGTGTTCCCATACCTGGCATGTCACGCAGTTTGGTGCTTACTTTCCCTCCATGTTAAAGAACAGTAGATGTTTCAGCACCCAGGCTAATGTGCTGCATGGCTAAATACATATAAGGTCCCAAAGGCGAGACCGATTGCATTGCAACTGCTTGTTACATCTATGTTATAGACCTTGCTCCGAGGCAAAAGGGAATTCCTGGACTCTTTGCACAATATACCTCTTTTTGGTATACTATATAAAGAGCCAGCTTCCTATATGTCATAACTCTAAAACTACTGAATAGATTTAGGCTAAATTACAAAAAAACACTCTTTCTGAAACAAGATCTAGCTTTCTGCCAAATTTGGTGCAATTCTATTCAGCGGTTCGGGCTGTGAAAACGTGTTTTGGTACTCCTTTTTCACGGATCCCGCTCAACCATTCACCCAGGTATTTTCCAGACAGCAGCTGAAGTGAGTGGCAAACCAGTTTTTGAAAAGTTTGGCAAGATTTATTAAAAGTTGCAAAAGTTATTAGCAAAACAAAAAATTATTTTCCTATGGAAACTAGATCCTAACTATAACTGCGTACCTAATATTGCAAAGTCATATTTGTTGATGGTTCATAGAATAGTCATTACTGCTAGGATATCCTGATACCCCTATTATTCTGAGATTCATAGTCCTCATATAGCACTTCATCTGGATTGATGGACTATTTCTTTAATCTTCACTTAGACTGACCACGCTATTACTGCATAGTGCAAATTAATGCAATGTGCAAATCCAGCAATAAAGTGCATAGTACAAAAACAATTTCTTAGTGCAGCATAGTGCTTGAAATTGATTAGGAATACGCAAAAAACGCATATTAAAATAAACTCTCATTGTATAAATACAAAAATGCTGGGCAAAATAGTGGCAGCAACCAACCTCTAAAAAACCTTAAAACGGGGTTTATACTTTAAAAAAAACCTATTGCTTGACATTTGCATAGAGTGCGACAGTGTTCATATAACCTCATAGCAAATAGTACATGATCTGTAGTCCACATTTGGTATCAATATACTCGTTTCCCTTGTTTATAATCCCTTGAATCAATATACACAATGGAACTATAATTTTAGAAAGTGAAACCATAAGGTGAATTACCATTACCTTTCATATATATGTGGAAACTCTGTTAGAACCTCCTAACAGTGCTAAAAGTGCTGGTGCAATTACTAAAATGTGATAAAGAAGACTAAAATCTGTTTGATTAAAAACAGATGGGAATTGTTTTTCTGCATTTTTATCATGGTATCAATGTGGGGAAGTTACTTAAAGATAAATAACGAGATAAAACTGATTAAAATGTAATTCTATTTATCAGTAATTGTACAGTTCTTCCCCATTGTTTAATCCATTTGGGGTTCTAGTATCCACTTCTAATATAAATTTCGACTCCAATTGTCTTAAAAGTTTCTCCCTATTTCCACCTCGTCTCATAGGAGGCACTGCAGCAATGACAAAGTACTTTAAGTCATCTAGATTGTTGCAGTGTACTGCTCTAAAATGCCTGGCCACTGGATATGTCATATCAGAATTCACTATGGCTCTTATGTGCTGAAGGGGAACAACCTTTACAACGCAACTTATAACACGCACTACACTTACAATGCATTTTTTACAACGCAAAATCCATTACAACGCATTCCATTACATAGCATGACACTACAACGCATTTTTAAAAACTACCTTTACAACGCATTCCATTACAACGCATACTACCTTTACAACGCTTACCATTACAACGCATAATATTACACTACACTATCCAACACTTACCCTACTGTTGCACCCCCTGGAGTTAGAATAGTAATTTTTACCCCTATACTATCCAACACTTACCCTACTGTTGCACCCCCTGGAGTTAGAATAGTAATTTTTACCCCTATACTATCCAACACTTACCCTACTGTTGCACCCCCTGGAGTTAGAATAGTAATTTTTACCCCTTTACTATCCAACACTTACTCTACTGTTGCACCCCCTGGAGTTAGAATAGTAATTTTTACCCCTATACTATCCAACACTTACCCTACTGTTGCACCCCCTGGAGTTAGTATAGTAATTTTTACTCCTATACTATCCAACACTTACCCTACTGTTGCACCCCCTGGAGTTAGAATAGTAATTTTTACCCCTATACTATCCAACACTTACCCTACTGTTGCACCCCCTGGAGTTAGAATAGTAATTTTCACCCCTATACTATCCAACACTTACCCTACTGTTGCACCCCCTGGAGTTAGAATAGTAATTTTTACCCCATACTATCCAACACTTACCCTACTGTTGCACCCCCTGGAGTTAGAATAGTAATTTTTACCCCTATACTATCCAACACTTACCCTACTGTTGCACCCCCTGGAGTTAGAATAGTAATTTTTACCCCTATACTATCCAACACTTACCCTACTGTTGCACCCCCTGGAGTTAGAATAGTAATTTTTACCCCTATACTATCTAATACTTACCTTAAATGCAATTTATTATTATGCGTTGTAATGGTATGCGTTGTAAAGGTAGTATGCGTTGTAATGGAATGCGTTGTAAAGGTAGTTTTTAAAAATGCGTTGTAGTGTCATGCTATGTAATGGAATGCGTTGTAATGGATTTTGTGTTGTAAAAAATGTGTTGTAAGTGCATGCGTTGTAAAAGTGTGCGTTGTAACGACATACATCCGTGCTGAAGGATGCGCACATGCACTTGCAGTTTTGTGCTGCCCACGTATTGCAAATTGCATGTGCAACTCAAGATGTAGACAGCATATTCCGTGCGACAGTTGTATCTACCCTGCAGCTTACTCGTATCGGGCCATATGTTGTGGTGTACTGGATAGTATTGATCCAGAATTTACACGCACTGCATGAATTATATTTGGTGAACCCATTCTGCGGTGTGAGCCACATAGTACTATATTTTGATTTGGTGGAGACTAGTTATGGGCTGGACCTGACTAAGGCATTATGCATAGACTTGGACTTTCTAAATGTCAATGCTGGTGGATTGGGAAAAAGGTTTTTAAGGACATCATCCGTTTGTATGATTGGCCAGTGTTTATTAATTATGGCCCTGATTTTTCTGTGTTGACTATTGACTGTGTTTATGAATCTCATTTCTGTATTGACCATGGTTGTATTGTCATAGATATCGGTGGGTACTGAAGGTGAAACCCCTTTGTTACAAAGCAGATCTATGGGTGTTTGTGTTCTTACTTTGGCTAGGGCCTGTTGTATGATCTTTCTGCTGTAACCTCTAGTTGCAAATCTACTACTACTGTCTTTCACACCGCTTTCAAACATCGTATCGTTACTGCATATTCTGTGTGACCTAAGGAACTCCCCGTAGGGGATACTCCTAATTAAGTGTCCACGATGGAAACTCGACACATGAAGCGTGGAGTTCCCAGCTGTGCTCTTTCTGTGGAAAGTGGTCTCAGATTTCTTATCCTCAATGTGAATGTACATCTAGGAAATCAATAGATTCACTGTCTACTGGGGCAGTAAACTGTAGATTGAGAATATTCATGTTTAATGCCTCAATGAACATGTTTGCCGATTCCCTAGATCCCCTCCAGACAAAAAAGATATCATCGATGAAACGCATCCAACAAAGGATGCGTTCATCCCAGATCTTTCTATGTTTCACTTTGAGAACCTGCTCCTCCCACCAACCTACGTGTAAACATGCATAGCTGGGGAGAAGCAGGCTCCCATCGTGACTCCTCTTATTTGCTGGTATATGTCTTTATTAAACATAAATAAGTTGTTATGAAGACAGAAGGATATCATATCCACTATCATTTTCCCATGTTGGTACATTTCTATAGGCCTGTTTTAAAAAAAAAATTGTACTGCATTTATACCATCCGAGTGATTAATACTTGTATACAATGCACATATGACTACCGTAACAAGCAGACAATCTTCTAACCATTGTATATCCTTGATCTTTTCTAAAAAGCAATATGTGTCCCTTATATAAGAGGGCAGTGAAGTAACTAGATCCTGTAAATAAAAATCCACATACATTTTATATATATAATTATATATATACACACATACATTCATATATATATCTATATATATATTTACTTGGATTTTATATATAATTTTATATATAATTATATATATATATATATATATATATATATATATATATATATTCCTGTTGTTTGCAGTGTGAAGGGGTTAATTATTGTCTGCTTGCTGAATTACCCTTCTGTAAATATAAAAGAAAGTTCTTATTCTTTTGTCTATTGCAGGGTGAAGATGGGTTGCCTGTGCAAGGATGCTGGAATAAGGTAAGACAAATTAGGAGTTGTGTGACTGCAATGTATCACTTGTACTGCTAAATCCTCTACCTCCTATTTTAATGCAAAACCACTATGTGACTTATACTGTTGTAATGTACCTGTAATCACACAATACCCTTGCATGAATGTTGCGAGGCAGGGTGGCCAAAGATCTATTAAAATTAGTAATATAATGTAAATTGGTAAGAAAAACAAAAGAATGAATGCATGAACAGAATGTAGAGCAACTACACACTACTCAGTGCTAAATAATGATTATTTAATTGCTTTTTTGCAATGCTTCTTGTTGCTTTCCATGTTCACTTGCTGAGTAGCAGCTCGCCACCTTCCAAAGTGGTGGGCAGGCTAAAGGATGGAGGTGAGGTTCAAGGACAAATAAAATACAAAAATAAAATAAAATAACTTGACTGAACAACGCCGCTGCCGCCCGCCACATTGAGCTCTTCTGCTCTTCGTCTGGGCACAGACTCCCAAACTGCACTGCGGCCAATCCTGACGCTGCATGAAACAAGCATCAGGATTGGCCTGTGAGCCATCAACTTGAGCTTCCAGGCAGACTGGGAGCCTGTGCTTGCTCTCTCCAGCCCCAGTACCGAAGCTGGGGTAGGAGAGAGCACCAGTGTCCATGAGGGATTGGATAACCTGAGACAGCCGGCCAAACCTTCATGCGCACTGTAACAGTGCCCACCACTCCCCCACCAGCAGTATCATCCCCCTGGACCTGCCCCCAAGTCTTGAAGGAGGCTTGTGGCGGGTCCACAGGAATTATAATAAAACAGGTTTAAAACCCATTTTTTATTGTTTTATTTGAGAGTGGTGGCAAGGGGTGGCAGCGCACTTCACGGAGGGTCACTGCACTTGCTTTAAAGGAAAGTTTCACAGGTTAGAATATCAAGGTGAAGAAGCCTTCAGTTCTTCTTCTCAAAGACACTAGTGTGTTGTGACAATCAGCATGCACAGCTACTTATTAGTAAAGAGTAAGAGCCATCTGCAAAGGTCAGGAAACGTAAATCTAGTAGTTTTGGCTGCATCCTAAAACAAACCTAGTTACATTATTTTTTGCTGGTGTCTTTTGAGAGCTACTGGTTGAGAAGTGTACACCAGCGTTTTAGAAGAACAGTGTAAAAGACTACTAAAGTTCTTCAGGGATATGTCTTCATCTTGTTCAGACATATTATAAATCGTTTATGGGTAGGCAAGTGAAAAATTCTACTCCATTGCCACCTTCTTCTATAAATAACTGCCAATATTTACCATCACTTTATGTTATGATTAAAGGTTTAAAACGGTAGGAGAAAACGTGTCTTATTTTTTTTTCAAAAATGACTACTTAGTTACCCTTCAGTATATTTTAATTCTTTACTAATTTCTTGGACTGCAGCTCATGTTTAGTATGTTTTTTTTTAAGTGCAGCACACGTGGAGGAATTGTCTGTAGGTCTACATAGGGTTAATTTTGTGCCCTTAAAACCTTAAGGGCGGTGTAGCGGGTAATGAATCCAGAAAAGGCATGAGTATAATTTTACCTTTCGAAGCTCGTTTACTATCACTGAACACAGAAAGCAACTAATTAAAAGGAAAATAGTTTTTTTCGTTTCAGCTTTTGATTCATAAAATAATATACAGAGTGGGCACTCATTTACAGAGATCATTAGTTGTAAAAACTAGCATTATTTATTTGGTTTATATTTCACCCACTTAAAATCTGAGTGACTTCCACTGAGTGCTTTCACACCTCACTTTCCCCAGCTATTCCCTACCGTCTTACAACCACCCACCACATTTGATCTCCTCCCTCTGTCTTTCCCATTTGGTTCCTTCCATTTCTCCCAATAGTTATGGTTCTTTGAGACCTTGCTTGCTATGTCCCCAGCCCACTTATCAGTGATCAATGTGTGGGGAGTGCATCAGTCTCCATTCACATTTAGGAAGTGCATAAAGGCAATTAGGGTGGCAGATTACTTCTTGTTTTCATTACTAAATATTTCACCACTGCTCCACTCTCAATAAAGAATACTCAATAAATGCATTACAAACAAGAACCAATAGTCTAGTTTGATAGTTAACTGTTAGCTTTGATCTGTTTCTAAAGGGAGTGCACTTCAAATACACAATACTTTTCAATGAAACTCAAGCATAAAGTTCCCCATACATAATAGAACTCATAATTGAATGCAATTTAGTTTTTAAGAATAACCCTCAATGAGGAATGACATGTTTTATTCATGAAGTAAGCCATCAGGTGTATGTAATTTGCCATGTTCACTTCCCAAAAAACAATTTCTTAACCCAGCACAAAGTGCCATTGTTACCTTTGCAAAATATGTAGAAAATTGCAAAAACGGCCACCCTGCCCGTTATACTGCTTGTAATACTTACTGCCAAAATGTTTGCCTTAACACTAACCCGAGATTATGTTTTCTTTTGCAGTGATGGTTCTAATCTTGGATTGCCCTGTGTGTTTGTACATAGAATATTTATTTTTATACAGTGTTCCTTTTTCAGAGTATTGAAATTTATGCATTTTTACAAATTATAAAAAAAACAAAGTGGCATATTTTTTGTACATAAAATACTAAAGATGTTCCCTCGTTTAAATGCTTTTTGTATACATGTACATCTGTGCATTGCTAATTTTGTTGCAGAATTCAGCTGTAATAATTGCATGATATTTGTGCACACTTTTAAGTATTGGGACTTAATAAATTATTGCATTCCAGTGCCATAAGGAACAGTTCAGCACAGAGATGCTGATCTGTTTCACGGGTTGAACACATGGGTCATGTGTCAAGGCAGGATAATATTCAGCTGCCATACTGTACATAGTAATAAAAAATGACTAAACCTGGTTCATTGAGTTCAAATATTTAAGTTGGGCATTAAGAAAAATGTAAGGACTTGTATAGCTACTTTATTGCAGCATCTCCTCCAATCGTATACCAATAAGCCGTCTGTTTAGAATGTGAGTGGATTAATACCATATCCTGTTGAAGTGAAACTTGTATCTTGTATACCTGTTGGGCTCTCATATCCACATACCCCCATTTGAGTTACTGATCTCATGTTGAACTCTTAGAATGATCTCTGAGTTGCAAGATATCTCTTTCCCAGTGGCACACATCCACCCTGTATTTTCTTATGCATACACCTCTGTCTGAGTTCATTGGACAATTCCAGATCAAGAAAAGAGAGGGTTCTGACCTTAGTAGCAGGCAAGATGACATGTAAGTAACTTTTCATCATCCTGCCTTCAAGGACAGATGCCTATTCAAAAATAACACTTGGGAATGTTTACATTATAACACTTGGGGATATTTACATCATAAGACAAAGCAAGATAGTGTAGAGTTGGTCATGCCTCCTAACTGTATTGGATCTAAAGAAAACAGGGGTTTGCCCTAATTCCCCCAAGACATCTGGGCAAAAGCATACAGAAGCAATCTGAAACAAGCATTAGCATAGCCAATAGGTCTCGCCTTTGGGACCTTATGTGTTTAGCCATGCAGCACATTATCCCCACTCACATGATCACCCACTCCAACAACACATAGCACACTGGGACCAGTAGGGCCTGCTGAAACAAAAAAAGGATAGCTGAGACAAGAAGTCTATGGTAGTGTGAACGGATTCAATATTTTCTCCATTTGTACCCCCAAAAATTGTGCTAATATAAAAAAAAGAAAAATGACAATATGGTTAAACGAAGAAAAACATCCACAAAAAGTAAAAAGCATGCTTTTGTTTCTTTTCTAACAATAGTAAAAATAGTAAGAACGCTCCACTTGCCGCACAGCCGGATACTTATTAGAAAAAAAGCCTATAATTCTTGAAAGTTTTAATAAATAATGCCCAGAGGTTCTATTTTAGTAAACACATGTTGAAAAAAAATTAATACAAACAACTGCTCCTGATTTGACTAGTGCTTTATTAACTGCGCACCACTGTACCAGCACTACTGGCTTTGTGAATAGTTGTAAATTGCATAAGATAAATAAGCAACAACTACAAATTCATTGTATATAATATGGAAAATGCGTCCGTTGTTATGTATTAAGGTGTGGCGTAAGGCTAGAGGTGCCGCCTTTGGAGCAGAGAAAGTAGGTTCGAGCCTGACTTCGGCTCAACATTATAAGAGCTGCGTACAAATCATGCTCACTGAAAACAAGCACTTATTGCCAGGACACAAGTCCTAAAACGAGCGGTGCTCAGGAGCAAGCAGTAAGGGAAATGGTTGAGAATGGAGGAGGGGTGGGGCGATGAGAGGCTCGGACAGAATAGCAAGTATTTAACAGCGGGAGGGGGTTGATTGGGGGACGGGGGAGAAACCAGCTGCTGAGCGCGTTCGGAAAGGCAGAGGGAGACTTTTGTTTGCTTTTTGACTAGTTTGTATCTTTGAGGGAGAGATAGTTTATAAAGCGCCAACAGGAGTAACTCTTTGCGTGAGGCGCATAAGGTGAAATTACTGTGTAGAGTACAGACATACACAATACACGAAAACACTGCCCGAATACACTTGATAGGCACGCAGACAAAGTGCATCCAGGCGCATACACACACATACAAAGAGCCGAGTACACAATCATGCTCACTGAACACAAGCACTTATTGCCAGGACACAAGTCCTAAAACGAGCGGCACTCAGGAGCAAGCGGCAAGGGAAATGGTTGAGAATGGAGATGGGGTGGGGCGATGAGAGACTCAGACAGGACAGTAAATATTTAACAGCGGGAGGGGGGTGATTGGTGGACGGGGGAATAACGGCCGCACTGCGCCCATTCCAGGAACCGTACCATACTTGTGCATCTGCATTACTAAATTCAGCCAACAATCGTCGTATGTGGTGGTAATTGTTGGCCGCAGGTTTTATTCTTATTACATAGTCACACTTGTACAACTCCCCCGGACACCCCCTTGGAGGCCGGGATCATAAATCGCTGTCACACATTATTACAACTGTGATGTCACGCATTGTCAGCTGGACATCATAAACCATGGGCCATAAATCTTTGTGCGTCATAAATCATTCTGCCACAATTGGCCCTTACTTTGTTGCCATAAATCACTCTGCCTGATCACCATAAATCAGTAGCCATAAATAATAGGCCATAAATCATTGGTATGTCATAAATCATTCTGTCACCAGCCCTCATAATTTCGTGGTCATAAATCATTTTGCATGAGCATCATAAATCATGGGTCATAAATCAGGGGTCATAAATCATCGGTATGTCATAAATCATTTTGTCACCATCTGTAATCATTCCGCTGTCATAAATTATTCTGCATGAGCATCATAAATCATCCGCCATAAATCATCGGCGGGCCATAAATCACTGGTTTGGCTTTTTGCTCATTTGCAACTCCTAGGGTCGTAAATCACCCTGACAGCTCGTAGATTGTTCTTTGTTGTTTACCACGCCCCTTTTGCGTGTGGGGGGTAGCCTTTTCCCTGGAGTTAGGCCCCCAACTCGCTACCTTGTTCGTCTCTTTTGTGCCCCACCTTCTGGCGAGGGCTGGGCTCCGAGCGCCGTCTCCGTTTGCTACCCCGATTTTGTCAGGCGCACTCACCCTGCCGTGCGGCATCCCAAAGTGAGTGGCCCTCCTTCTACACACCGCCCTGTCGGTGTGCTCCCGTAAAATCCCAATACACTTGTTGTTTACGCCGTTAGATTTGCACTCTGTGCGCTCTCGTTGCGCGGGGGCAGTTTCCACCCAGAGTTAGGCCTCAACTCGCTACCTTGTTAAGACTGTTTCTGTGCCCCGCAGCCTGGCGGGGGCTGGGCTGCGAGCGCCGTCTCCATTACCTGCCCCCGTTTTTGGCCAACTCACCCTGCCGTGCGGCATCCCAAAGTGAGTGGCCCTATTCCCACACACCGTCCGTCGGTGTGTCTCCATATCCAACCCTTGTACCCGTAGTTCCTTTGGTTTTCGTCAGCACTGCGACGCTGCTGCTCCCTAGGTGTGGGTGGGTGGGATTCGAAAGTCCTTGGCGCCGCTCCACCAGCTACCATGATCTGCAAGTGGGCTGCCGCAGGGGGAGCGTCGCCTTATATCTCCCCTTCCTCTTCCTATTGTTCTTGGAAGGGGGGAGGGCGGGGGCCTCAGGGCGTTTCGCCCTGCGGCGCTTCCCGCCGGCGAGAACCAGTTCCGTTCCTTGTCGGGCTCTGGCGGCCATTATGGCGCCGGCCCTCGAGCCCCCTTCGGGGGCGGCCTCTGCTATAACGGCCGCACTGCGCCCATTCCAGGAACCGTACCATACTTGTGCATCTGCATTACTAAATTCAGCCAACAATCGTCGTATGTGGTGGTAATTGTTGGCCGCAGTTTTTATTCTTATTACATAGTCACACTTGTACAACTCCCCCGGACACCCCCTTGGAGGCCGGGATCATAAATCGCTGTCACACATTATTACAACTGTGATGTCACGCATTGTCAGCTGGACATCATAAACCATGGGCCATAAATCTTTGTGCGTCATAAATCATTCTGCCACAATTGGCCCTTACTTTGTTGCCATAAATCACTCTGCCTGATCACCATAAATCAGTAGCCATAAATCATAGGCCATAAATCATTGGTATGTCATAAATCATTCTGTCACCAGCCCTCATAATTTCGTGGTCATAAATCATTTTGCATGAGCATCATAAATCATGGGTCATAAATCAGGGGTCATAAATCATCGGTATGTCATAAATCATTTTGTCACCATCTGTCATCATTCCGCTGTCATAAATCATTCTGCATGAGCATCATAAATCATCCGCCATAAATCATCGGCGGGCCATAAATCACTGGTTTGGCTTTTTGCTCATTTGCAACTCCTAGGGTCGTAAATCACCCTGACAGCTCGTAGATTGTTCTTTGTTGTTTACCACGCCTCTTTTGCGTGTGGGGGGTAGCCTTTTCCCTGGAGTTAGGCCCCCAACTCGCTACCTTGTTAGTCTCTTTTGTGCCCCACCTTCTGGCGGGGGCTGGGCTGCGAGCGCCGTCTCCGTTTGCTACCCCGATTTTGTCAGGCGCACTCACCCTGCCGTGCGGCATCCCAAAGTGAGTGGCCCTCCTTCTACACACCGCCCTGTCGGTGTGCTCCCGTAACATACCAATACACTTGTTGTTTCCGCCACGCCGCCAGGGAGGCTTCACGTCTCCCTGCGGCTCCCCCCACATCTGGTCAGTTCCGCCGGCAATCTTTCCACAAACGCAATGATGCACTCTGCACCATCTTTGCCCTTCATGCCCTGGCACACCTGCATCCTTCTTCGATGTCTTACAGTACTGCCTCCACCCGCCATGGGTCATACCTCTAGCTGTGTTTCGGGAGGCTGACGTCCGGTAGGCTCTGATGGCAATCTTCAATCCAAACGCCATGGTGCTCTGCTCCTTCCTTGCCATTATGCGGTGGGGCGCTTACGTCCTGTTCGGAGTCTTACAGCGCTGTCTCCTCTCACCATGGGCCATTCATGAAGACAAAATTGGGGGACAGTCAGATACAGTTTGTGGTGGCATGATACAACATACATTAGTCACATCCCACCCTCTACTTTGCCCCTGCTCCTGGCAGGCTCTTCCGGTAAGGTAAGCACCTCTGCAAAATGGTGAGCCTGGGTGGTATTCGCCCGGCTGCACTCCCCGCTCCACTGTGCTTAATTCCTACACTGGTAGGAAGGCGACCCGCATTCTACTGCCCGACGCGCGCCTTCCCTGTAACCCCAGTGAGCAAGAAACATGCTTCTATGCCAGCACCATTGCACGTTGCGCCAGGCCGAACCTCCCGGGTTGGCACACACCCTAGTTTAATGCGTCCTTTCCCCTTCTAAATTTGTGGTGTCCGTTGAAGGAAGGTGACCGTCTGTCCAATATTCGGACACTGTCGCTTTCAGGCATTGTGGTGTAGCAGGGTTGTCCCTGCTACACCACAACCTCAATCTCTCCCACGCTCCGCAACTTAGGTTTACGGTAACTACTGGATGGGTCGTGGGACCTCAGTGCCATCCTCCAGCTTCAGTGGTCCGGTTCAACTCGGTTGTCGCTAGAGGGGTTTGTAATCTTTATTCCTACTCAGCTGGCTTCTGGTGTACCGCTAACCCCTGTGTAATGTACTTACTGTTCAGCTAGTCCTCTAGGTATAGACCCCAGCACTGTTACACCTGGAGTGTAATGTGTTACTCGCAATAAACTGGTTTCGCGGCCCCGCCTTTTTGTTCTTTGCTAAAGCACTGCGACTAAACTTGCGAGGCTATGCCGCAATAACCGTGGGTATTGCTGCTTTTGGTTTTTTTTTTTTGGGCTAGCCAGTGTCTCCAAGGGGACACAATCCTTTTCGGTATACACAGGACCTAATGTCACTGCGGCAGGCAGGGGGCCTTCGCCAATCAATGGCCCGTGTTACTCCTGCTCTAAATTCTCTCTTTTTTTTTTTTTTAATTATCCGGACACTTGCCAGAAATGTGAAGAGCGTATATGCTGCTTGCTAGTGTTATGTTCGCACAACCATCTGGTAATTCATTGGGCAGCGGTGCTCCCCAGCAATTCTTGCTGGAACATCACTTCGCACTGGGACAACCTTTATTGGAGTGGCTGCAAAGATCATATTGCTGCCCTCTCATGCTCGCTGGGCTCAAACGAATTGACCATTCGGGTCACGCGTTCCCGACCGTTATTGACAATTTTATATATTTTGCCGTTGCATAATTAAGTAGCGCAACTCGACCCCTAGATATTGGAGCGCTTTGCCTAACCAAGTTTTTACATTTCACCTTCAGGCACGTGGAGACCAAGTGTCTTGCCCAGAATTACTGGAAGTGGCCACGAACCCCAGGCTCGCACCCCGGTGCCAGCCCCCGAGTCGGCAGACTAGCTGACGGACAACATCCCGCTCTATTTATGCACTCGTTGAATTAATCTTCCACAAAAGGCAATTAGATGGGTGAATTCTACTGCCCGCCTAGTGCACTGGTGCCTAACCTCAGGAGCATATAAATCACCGGAGTCCTCGAGGCCCTGAGTTTTTCTTTTTCTTTTTTGAAAATTCAATTTGCCGGAAAATTGCTCGAGGACGTGAATGGCTGCAGGGCTTTTCATCACACCATAAGCTTCGCCCTGGCCACATGTGTGTTACATGATGAGGGCATTCTTTGTTAGGCACGGGTAGCTAAAGTGATTTGCCCATCATCAGAGGATGATCATCGACACTGCCACTACCCTAAAGGCTTACAGGAAAGACCGCTGCTCCCGAAGATCTGCTCAGGAGCACGCAGTCCCTGCAAAATTGGCCGATTTATATAGCGTGAACTCTCCCCGTCCATTTGCATTACAGAAAGCCACCTTTTTAAACCCACACGTCACGTGGCAAAGTGTCGGGCACCCTGGTCACCAATTTGGGCACACTCACCCACACGCACAATCCTGCTAGAGGACGTCGTTTCCAGAGCACTCGCACCTGGGCTGTGGACACTGCCTTATCACAGTAGCCCACTACGCGCGTTCCTATCGGGGCCCCAACTCTTGGGGATGGACGCTCCAGCCTCCACTCGCGGGCAGCGCGACTCTTAAGGCACGGAGGTGGCCGCGCGCTGCCTGCCCCTCTTTTTTCTTTATCTAGCATCTTTTACATCGCACGAACTCGACCCGAAGGTACTGGAGCGCCGCACCGACATTACACATTTAGTCTCTGGGAGATTAAGTGACTCGCAGGATGGGACGCAACCGCGAGGCTCGAAACCTGGGCTCATGCACCAAAGTCGGCAGTGCCGCCGACGGACCACATCTCCTCGAACCCGGGTCTCGCGCCCCCCACTTCAGCGCGCTGCCTTCACTCCAAGCAAGGGATGCATCTACAGCACCCGGGAACGACGCCACGGTACTGTGACTAAACTTTTGCTGTTCCTTTTTTTTTTTTTTAATAGACCGGGCCTCACTGACTCAAATCTGTGCCCCCCGGTTCGCAATCTACAGTTGTGCCCTTAAGGCCATACCAATGCCTGGTTCCCGCGCCCCACGCCGTGGGGGAAGCCTGGTTCCCGCGCACCTAACGGCAGCTAAGACCGGATGTGCCTCCGGCGCTGGGACTCGAACCCGGGTCCCCCGTGGGGAAAGCCTGGTTATCGCGCGCTTAAAGGCAGCACCGACCCCGCCAGGTCCGCAGCAGACGACACAGTCCACTGGCCCCACACCACGCTCGCCGTGCACTGCCTAGCGACCCTACCAAGGTGGGGGCCCCTTTTTTTTTTTTTTTTTATATCCCCCGTTAGGCCCGAGGGTAATGCAAGGTTTCCCCAGCTACAGGTTTCCATAACGGATGGTAGCACGTTACCTCACTCGGCGTTTGCGGGACTCGTGTGATGTGGTAGCCACGTTGACGAATTCGATTGAGGCGTCTAGCGCCCCAATCTCCGCTGCACCCACCGACCGTCTATGATCCTGGGCACATCTTGTGTATTCAATATCCCCAGTTTGCAAACATGTGGCAGTTATTGAGGGGGTTATGAAGTTTGAGGTGGTTGCCACCCTGGGACATTAATTCCCTGTGCTCGTTCCTTAGCTACAAACAGCTACAGGCAACAAACAACCCCCATTTGCGATACGCCAATGTACTCATCCTCGCGTTCGGCGCGGCACAGCGCCCGACTACCTCACGCGCCTAGCTCGAGCTTCAACTGCACCCAATGACCTCTTGCACATCCCTGCACATACTCGCTTTGCTGGTACTCTTGCTAACTCACCGGCTATCTGTGGTTGGCCATGCGGGATTGCAGCACTGCGAACTCGGTTGGCCTTTTTCCGTCTACCGTCCATGCCCGAGTTCTTTGACCCGCTCTTCTCCGTCCATGGGGGTGTGCCCCGCCGTTCCTCGCCTTCTGGCCGGGGATGCGGCACCCTCCGCCTCTCATGATAGCTGGTTCCCTGATCTCTCCACTCGGCGCTGATCCCTGGCACGCGACGTTGACTCTACCGGCGATTCGAATTCGATTCGAAAGTCCTTGGCGCCGCTCCACCAGCTACCATGATCTGCAAGTGGGCTGCCGCAGGGGGAGCGTCGCCTTATATCTCCCCTTCCTCTTCCTATTGTTCTTGGAAGGGGGGAGGGCGGGGGCCTCAGGGCGTTTTGCCCTGCGGCGCTTCCCGCCGGCGAGAACCAGTTCCGTTCCTTGTCGGGCTCTGGCGGCCATTATGGCGCCGGCCCTCGAGCCCCCTTCGGGGGCGGCCTCTGCTAAAACCAGCTGCTGAGTGCGTTCGGAAAAGCAATAAATTGTTTGCCAGTCTGAAAGAAAAGAGAAAAAAAGTGCTCTTCTGCACCTTGTCACTATTTCCGCATGTCTGAGGAATCTCAACCACTCTCTCTCGGTCTCCTCTTTGATGCGTGGCGTATTTCTCCTGATTTTGCAACCACTGCCCCAGCCTATCTCAGAACATGTACAATAATATCAGATTTCCTTGTTTCTCGATCAACAAAGGGCAGGGGTTTGTCAGTTTACTCTTTTGCTGAGTTGCGACACTAAAGGCCCTGCTCTTGGTCACACTAGTATTAGCAAGCGGTGACCGACTGATCGTGATAATTCCATTTTTCTGTGCAGGTGTTCCTCCTTCAGCGTCTTTTGTACTCTCACTTAATCGTTTGAGGAACTAATTTAAAAGCGCTGCAGGGCGATGCCACTCTGTGTGATAGAAACCCGTGTTAATGGCAGGGTTGCCTTGCTTGAGTACTTTGGCACAGCGAGGAATCTTAGATTGTAGGATTTTAATAAATAGTTTATGTGGGAATCCACCCTCCAAAGTCACATGTCGCGCGGGGTTGAGTGCCCGTGTAAGGATAGTTTGCCTCTGGCTGCGTGCGCCACGCCCCTCGCTCTGATTGATGTAAGTTGTGCTCTACAAACTGACCTGGAAAAATCAAAGTGCTGCTAGCAGCGAGCCCCGTGCTGTGAAGCATAATGTGCTGTGTCACAGGGAAACGATGAAGGCGGGCCTCTGTGCAGATGACATGGGGAGAGAGAGATGTGAGCGCGCAAGACAAGTGCCCAAATATCTGGTGCATCCCGAAAGCCCTACCGAAACACATAATTCTGACTCGACCCGTGCCAGACCCATAAAGCAAATTCAATTATAAATGTAATCTCGGCTGTGGATACATGAGCATCTTTTAATAAAAATAAAATGGGAAAGATTTACATGAATCCTCCATTAATAAACATTGCACAGATCATCAGTGAAATCACAGTAAATGCGACAAGGCAGTAAGGTCCTAAAAGAGGATATAAATAAACATGTGCTAACAACAAAGACCCTGGACTTTAAACATGGTAAATGCATTGAGATCTTTGCATTACTTCCTTTGCCTTCATGTCTGTACACCTCTAGCACCTACCTATGTTCCTAATGCTGAGGCAAACTAGCCTACAGGGCAATCTGGCAGGAAACAAGCAGCCGCAAAAGTGAACGTGACCTCCATCTGTTTCCAATTAACGCGACTGCGAGACAGGCAAATGTAAACAAGCACTGGCGCGATAATTGGAAACAGATGGCGCAGCTGCTCGCTCCTGCAAGGTGTATGCCGTACATGTACGAGTACTCATTGGAAACAGTGCAGTACATGCACGAGTTTTCCAAAAAGTACAGACCGATTCGAAGAGGTCATCTCCTAAGCAGCGCTTGCGCTGCGCTACGCTCAACCTAAAAAGATGAGTGTGGATCGATCCAACTAATTACAAGGTAGGAAAATAATATATTTGTTCCTACAGGTGGGAGCTTAGTCCCCAGGTAAATTCTTTCAATAATTCAGATACTTACAGAGCCTTCCCCAATTGTTTCATCCATCAAATTTCATATTTACTTTCTCAATATTTCACAAAACAAAAAACATTAAACATAACATAATCAAACACAATTTATGATTCCTTCCTACCCATACACTCTAAACCTGGTTGCCAAATATAGAAGCAATTTGAGGGGAGATAGTCCATTGCACGCCAAAATGAGGGGTACTTTCACCTCCACTCAGTCCATAAAGTGTGTGCTTGTAAATATAGAGATATAATTTTTACTCCATTGGACGAGTTTTGGCCCACTGACTCGGGCCTCATCAGGACATGGGCAAAAAAAAGAAAAAAGAAAAGCCACTCTGGTATGAAGGCAGATCTGGCGGGTCCAGCTTTAGGAATGCTCCACCCTGTATGTCTTCCAACACTACCTTCAATGCCCACATTCTTCCCCTCTACATGTAATATGCGGTGGAATCGCTTTGTCACTATGGGCACAAATAATTACGAACTAAAATACTATTGTGCATATTCTTAGACTTACCACCCTTCAAGTCCATAACTTATTTTTTATCCACCATTATATGCCATAGTTTAAGCCATTCAGTAAGCAGGTGTTATTATTACACAATTTAATTGAACTGAATGTATGGAACTAAGAAAGATGAAAAATGACTTAATGCTGTGACTGGTGACCTGTAGACCAAATCAGATGATATCAGTTAGCATTTAATGATCTGAGCCATTGGCCAGTGTAAGTGGCAAAAAGGATGGGAAAGATTCTCTTTTACACTCTCTAGTGTGGTCAGAATAGGCATGAAGAGCATTCCTAAGGTCTTAATTCGTGGTTCCCGGGAAATGGGTTGTTAATTTCACACCCCAGAGGTAACTATAACTCTCTGGTGCCAAATACCAGAATTTCTTGTTTGAAGCCTTAGAATCCTCTGAGGAATGAGAAATTACTAGGGCAATTAGAAATTCCAGGTCCAGTTTCCTCAGATATACCCCATTCTTCCGTCTAGTTGCCCCAGATATTTAAATTGATTTAAGCCATAAAACTCTCAGTGGGCAACATGAGAGGTCGTAGTATATCTGTGGACCTCAAAATTTTCAATGCGGCCAGTATTTGGGTTACAAGGCCCCATCAGGAACTACATGCCTTCTGCAATGCGGAACTTAATATCAAAATTATTTAAGATTGTTTTTGAGAACCAAGGTAATTTTCTTTGTAATTAAACTAGTTCTATATGTCACAATCTTTTGTTTTTGATCAAATAGTCCAACTGGAATAACATTTAAAAAAATGAGTTATTTTTCAAATTTAAACATTGAAGATTTCACATTTGAATAATGTTAATTAGAAGTTTATTTCAAAATATTAATTAAGGTTTCTACTTAATGTCACAGAATTCTTTACATACGTCTATGCTCTAGAAATATTTGTTATAAAATGTAATCTTGCCTTGAAGAAGAAGCAATTGGATTTGAGATGTATTGCTCAGCCAACATACATGAAAGAATAATCTCTGACTTTCAAGTGCATCAATTCAATAATGCATTATCTGAAGAAATCATTTTGCTGTTGAAAAAAATATTATGAACTGTTGCTATATTGTCAGAAGGACATCCATCAAGAATCTTAAGTGATATTCATAATTTGAGGAATCTAGAAGTGATTGATTTGAAAAAGAGAAAAAAACTGTACATCTCTTATGACATATGGGCGTATAGTATAGCGATTTGTAGTAAGATACACTTCAAAATGGCTATTGCATGCAAATCGAATTAAAATGGGTACTACCTTGTTATATTTTCACGTGAATAAATCTAAACAACCTTCCAGAGAGAGTTGGGCGAATGTAGCTGATGCGATCAGTTCAGGAGAAGCACATTCCTTTGTGTATTCTCTTGTCCAATCAATCAAATAGTTACTTATCCTTGTGTCAGACATGCAGCAATTAATAATTTTAAACAACAACATTTGGAATTTGTTTCCTGAAGGATAAGTTGTTGAGATTGGCTCACATGGGTAATGGCAGGTCATAGTACAATCTGGAACTTTTTGCAGCAGCTATCCTATTAGGAAAGTAAACAATGCATGTTTGTTTTACCTTCTTTTGTTCTGTTTTAATGCTTTAATGTAGAAAAATCTGTCCTCAAAACTATAATTCTGCCTCTTATTCCGCCTCTAGGCTCTTTCAAGTCACTTTCAACAGCCTTTAATATCAACCAGTTGCTCCGAGTACAGGGAGTTGATGGTGAGGAGAGTTTAGTATGAAAATTCCTACATGAGGCAATCGAGGTGGTGGTTGACAGAGCACAAGAATAAAAAAAAAACTACTCCTGCTTTATTATCTTCTTGAATAAAACTATTATGAAAAATAGAAGAAAGCAGATAAAGTGGGAGCAGGTGATAAACATTCTCTAATAGCCTCAGACCACGAGTGAGGTGACTCAATAGACTGTTTAAAGTTATTACAGCATAAGCAGATAGGACAAGGCAAAAATATCTGACCAACCGACTTGAACAGGTTGATTAACCATGAGTAAATTATCAGGGACAAAAATGGGGTGAAGGGTGTGTCTGAATATATGTGTAGGATAATTGACTTTATGTGTCAGAGCAAGTATATATAGGAAATCCAAACAATTGCTAACGTCCAGGCAGTGGGCTCTTCTAGCCGCCAGAGGTAGATATCTCCTATTAATATAAAAATTAAAAACTTACAATGAGTAATAAAATTAGCAAGGTCCTATATGAAGTGAGTAAACAGTCCCATGAGGCGGTAAAGTAGAGCTAATTAATCGAAATCTTATACAAGAGTGAATCAGCTAAAGAAGCTGACTGTGTGCTATAATGTAGATAGTGAAAGACAACTTGTACATAAAAGCTAATCTGCCCCTTTTGAGGTCCTGCCTAGAGAGATCATGTGCTGCCTCTTGTAGACCTTTTGTTTTCTATTGGAGGGCTTAGAGCCTACCCATTGCTTACCATTGCTTGGCTTCATTGTCACTCTCATTTGCTTGCTTTTTATTCGTCAGCTGCTGTAGACTACTTTCCCCTTTGTGTGTTTGTGCCACCCCAGAGCAAGCATGCATGTGTCCTTCCATAGCTCACTTAATAGATCACAGCCTACCAGAAAGTCCTCTTGAGGACATTCTGAAAGCTGACCTAGGAATGCATTCCACCCATTGCTTACCTTTGTGGTTTGTAACTCACATTAGCTTGCTTTTCTATTCACTGGCTTTATTTGTTTTAGGCTGTCCAGAATGTCTTTGTCCCTCCCTTGGAGCATAGCCTGTTTACCACTTCTCTGACTGATTTACTCCTTGTAATCTTCCACCAGTGCTCACTTTCTGTAAACAGACCTGTAAATGTTGTTCTTATCTTGTCACATTTGCTGTGCACGCAAAGACAGAGGAGAAATGTTAGGCTGTGTTTGCAGAGGGAGCTTGGTGTTTATTTTTATTTCCCTGGCTTCAAAGTGAGAGAATGTATGTGACGATCTGGGGATGTGAAAGGAAATGCTTTTTCAGGGACAAAACAAAATTGCAAAAGTTAAAATGTCTGTAAATGAACTGTGCAAATATTTCAAAATATATCAGAATTTAGAAGGCACAAATAAAGCACTTTTTTGTCATTTTGAAGTGTGGTAGAAACAAATATTTTCATATGATTAAAACAAATCAATCACTGGTTGATGCCGTTTCCACAAATTATTGTTTGTTTGCTGTATAGGTTTATTGGTAAAACTGTATGTTTGTGCAAAAGTAATGGTAATTTCAATTGAAATTGTGTTGTCTGTCACGGCAGAGCGCTACCACACCATGGATACACCACTCTACGCCACTCCACTCTATGACACTTTTGTTCACTTAAGCTAATTTATGCCCTACATTACTTCACTTTACTCTACGCCACTCTACACTTCTCTACTCATCACTCCACTCTACAGCCATCTATGCCACATCACTCTACGGCACTCGACTCGACTCTATGCTGATCTACACCACTCCACCCCACTCTATGCCACTCCACTCTACAACACTCTATACCCCTCTATGGACTCTTCACTCAGATTTACTCCACTTTGTGCTATGCCTCTCTACTCTGCTCTACAACACTTTACTCCACCACTCCACTCTACGCCCCTCCACTCTATACCCATACACCCTACGACCTTCCACTCTACTCTACGCTCCTCCACTCTATGCCCCACCACTATATGCCCCTCTCCTCAATGCCCCCTCACTTTGAGCCCCTCCACTGTATGACATGACACTCTACGACATCACGCTCTATGACACGACACTCTAGAGTACTCTACTCCACTCTAGGCCACTCCTCTCTACAAAACTCTATGACATTCTACTCCATTCTATGGCACTCCACTCTATGCCACTCCATGACACTTAACTCCACTCTACGGCAATCCACTCCATGCAACTCCCTCTACACCGCTCCATGCCACTTTACTCCACTTTACGACACACTACTGAAAGCTACTCTATGTCACCCTACTCTACTCCACTCTATGCCATTCCACTCTAAGACACTCTCCTCCACTCTACGCCCCACCACTCCACAACACTTGACTCTATGACACACTATTCCACTCTACGACCTTCCACTCTACTCCACTCTGCTCCATGACACTCTATGCTACCCCACTCTACAACACTCTTTGCCACTCCACTCTATGACAGTCTGTTCCAATTTACGCCCCTCCACTCCACTCTATGACACTCTACTCCACTCCACTCTACTCCAATCCACTCCACTCTGCAACATTCCACGACCCTCCACTCTGTGACACTCCACAACAATCCACGCTACAATGCTCCACGACACTTCATTCCACTCTACTACACTCCACTCTACCACACTCCACTCTACAACATTCCACTCTACAACATTCCATGACACTCCACTCTATACCACTCCACTCTACCCCACTCCACACCACTCTCCTCTACACCACTAGCTTTTAGGCATGCTGAACAGCAGCCAACCTGGAGTACAACATGGCTAAACCACACTGGCTAAGCCAATAGCTCTTGCCTAGGCAAGACCTATCGATTTTACCAACAATTGTTTATTTTTAATGTTTCGTTTTTGTTTAAGAACTCTAAGATTTTCAGCTGTCACACTTGTGTACTTCTCCCCCCATGATGTCTCGTACAGCACTGAGGGACAAGAGCATCAAGCTTTTTAATGGGGCGATTGGCAGATTGACGAGTAATCTAACTCTACTATGGAGCTGGATTGGGCAAAGACATTGAGCCCTGAGCTCAGCAGAGGGCCACTGATGGGCACTTGTTGTACAAGACAGCAGGTTATGACGAGTCTCCCACAGCAGGGGTGTAACAGAGGCCCTAGCATCCCCCATGGTGGGGGGCAGGTCCCTACGCTGTTTACTTCAAATGGGACTCCATTGGCTGGCCAGCTGCAAACAAAAGCAGCAAAGTAGTTAGGGAATGGGTAATGGGGCCCCTCGTATTACCTTGGAGCCCCCCACCGAGGTTTTGTTACGCAACTGTCCCACAGCAACAAAGAACTACCACTTTCCTTATCTTCCAATACTGATGTCATTGGCAAGTTGATTCAGACCTTTTGTTATGGCCTCAACCAAGCATCTGATGCCCGCACACCTTCATAATTTAACTTGGGGACTATTCTACTGTTCCAATTGGCCCATACGCATGCAATCTACAAAATAACTTGAATGATATCGCAAATGTTCACCACAGTTTAAAAACCCAAACCAACAAAATCACTTTGAGAATAAAATGCTGTCTGAATGAGTGCAGTTGTCACAGCAAAGCAAGGACCAGGAGGCGGCGACACGCGACAGTGGCCTCCCCTACAGAAAGGAGATTGCACAACAGCTCCAAGTTGGGAGAGAAAAGCCTTTCTTGAGGCTTAGCAATTGCCCTCCAAAAGGGGCCGCAGTGCGCACAGTTAGATGAGAGTGAGCTATCTAAGTAAGAGGCCGAGCCAGACCCAAGCACAGGACGTGACTTGGCTCCTAGAGCTCGTGCCTCAAAAATATTTGGATTTTAAATCATACTACAAACATCACATAAAATATGATAACGATTCATCAAAATTAAAAACAGTATTTATTTTAAACGTGGAAGCTCTGACATTAATACGTAACATTACAGCACTGTACTGAAAAGCACTTATTAAAAGCCACATGAACTTAGAGCCTTTCCAGCCCCCAGCCCAACCCTGGCAGCATTGTGCCATTAGTGACCCAAGAGATAAGGCAGTTGTCATGTGAATACTGTCTATCACTCAGATTCATATAAAGTAATATATAGTCTATCAAATCAAACACAGTGGGATTTTGTAAAGCTGGCATTCTGAACTCACACATTTGAAGATGCTTTCATATGTGATAATGAAGAAAAGCAAAGGAGGATCAGCAAAATAAAATATGTGCCAAACATCAGACAAATTGGTTAAGATGGGAAGCCGGGATTAATGCAAGTTTTGTGCTTTAAATTTGTACAAATCAGCCTGTAAATGGATATTTATTGTCTCTCTTTTTTACCTCAAATGTTAATGCTTTGTTTTTACTTCATTGTGCATGAGGATAGAGTGAGGGTGGCAGGCCCAATCCCCACGAAAGCTCTGCTCGGCTCATTATGGGCTCAAGGTTTCATCAAGAACTCAAGCTGAGCCAGAGCCGGGCATCTGGCTCGAGCATGCATTGAGCTTTCAATGGCCTGCCCATCTCTGTGCAGAGTACTGTCAGCGCCACGCCCAAGAACACATTGCAAGCTTTACCTACTATATTTTCACACCCCTCTCTAGGTACGTACATTCTAAACTTGAATGTAAAGCTCAAGGTGACACAGTGTGAGACAGTTTGTTTTGCATGCAAGTACACGTTTCACCTAGGAGCACTGCCCGCTTTCATGAGGGCAACTCATGAAACCAATGAAGTGAAGTTTTTAAAGTTTTCATTTGCTCCACCCACATTCTCCCAGGTTATGGAGTGTGGCATGTCTGCAACTACGTCATCAGAGTGCCCATCAGAATTTCAGTTGGAACTGATCATCAACAGCGGTGCTTAGCATCCCTGATTAGAAGTGACAAGGAAGGAATGAGACAGTGCTACCGGGAACTCCAACATAGAAAGGAGGAAGTTCAGAGCAGGTTTCAATCATCAGAAAAAAGGGCGGCACAGGTTGCCTCATAAATGAAGACAGCCGTATGACAAGTTGCAAGACTACCCAGTTATTAAAGTGCTGCTCAACAGGGAACACTATTGTCCATTTGGAGGTGGGACAGATCAGACACCCGTAAAGGCATGCTCCTCTTTGTGTGCTTGTCCCGGTCCTGAAGTATGGATGCATAACTAAACATTTTTTCGGGTGCTACTTCTTTTTAAGCACTCTATGAGAGTGAGTCATTTTCAGCTGTCCCCCTCTGTACTTCTCTGCCCTCCATGTTCCTCCCCAGTTCCTCCCACCCACTCCTGATTGTCCGTTCCACCGCCCAACTCTACATTATCGGTGTGCTTGCCTCCAGCCCCTCCTGCACAGCCTCTGTTGTCCATATGCTTGGACCAACCCCTCTTTTTTTTTATGTTCAAGAAAAGGTTAATTGAAAAGATTAATATGATCATAAAAACAATACTTCATATATGCAGTTATTTGTTAATACATAAATACATGAAGGTGTAATAAAAAACAATAATGATATATAATATCCATTAAAATAGTAAAAGGATAGTATAGAAGATGATATGAATACAAGCAAAGGTTCACAGAAATCTTAAATAACAGTACCTGTCAAAAATACACAATTAAAAATATATATATATATATTATATATATTATAGAAAATGATATATTAAACATAATTATAAATAAACAATAGGAGGTCAAGGAGGCTTGGTCACTTCTTGTTGTAAGGGAGCAGGTAAAGGAATTTTCTTCACGGTATCGTCTAGAAATTGTGTGAGTGGGCCCCAAAGGTGAGAACGTTTAGTAGCAAGAGAGATAGGATGAACGAGTGCTGTATCGAGGCGATGATTGTGACATACAGCATACCACCAAGCTAAATGGGACAATTTAGAGGAAACTTTCCAGTTTTGTTATATTTGCTGAAAAGCTACAGCTATCAACAAATCAATAAGTGGTAACTGGGATTGACTTGTTTTCCAGTCCGGTGTTAAACTACCTAGAAAAATGTTTGTAGGGGAGAGTGGAATTGTGGTGTGAAATATAGTGTTGATTTGGTGCCAGACCTGTTTCCAAGAATATAAAACATGTGGACATGTGAAAAGCACATGATGGAGATCAGCGTGAACCTGGGAACATGTCCAGCAAGTGTTGAGATTTGTGTTGTGTATTTTATGTAGGTATGTGGGGGTAAGAAACAATCTGTTGTAAATAAAGAAGAGTGTTTGTGTTGTGCTGGCCGCTCTGGATGATTTCCTAAGTTTCGTCCAAATTCTGTTTCAAACAGAGATAGGCCACTTTGTTCGCAGATCGGATTCCCACGAGAGTTCCACTTTGGTTTTGTCTCGGATCTCAGGAGGTACCATTAAACGGGAATAAATGGTGGACGCTTTGGGGTTTATGTGTAAAAGGTTATGCCATGGGAAAAGGGGGTGGGAGGATGAGGAAGGTGAAGATTTGAGTTTAGCATAAGTATCAAGTATTGCTTTCTGCAAGGTCATAAATTTAGGTTTAAAGGAAGAAGGCAGATGATAAAGAGTTTGTAATTGCGTAAATTGAATGGGTGCGCCCTGATCTAAAAATGTATGAACCCAGAGTAGACCTTTATTTCTCCAAGCCTTCCAAAATATAGGTTTCCTATTAAGAAGGATTTGTTTATTGTGCCAAATTGTGGAATTGAGAAAAGAGTCTAAATTATGTACTACTAAGTGGGGTGCAATGGATAGTAGTTTACAGGATTGCTTAATTATGGGAGTAGAGAGCTTTTGTGGTTTGCGAGTAAAGGAGAGATATTCCTGAAATGAGAAGGGAGCTAAAAATGAGGTCTCAAGATCCACTCAGAGAGGTTTATCTTCAGATTGATTAGTCATCCAATTTGATAGTTATCGTAACTGAAAGGCTTTGTGATAATTGGAGAAATGGGGGAAATTGACACCACCTTCAGATTTTGGTCTTGTTAATTTCTGTAACGCCATTCTTGGTTTTTAGCATTCCATAAAAAAGAAGTCAAAATAGAATTAATCTTTTGAAAGAATTTAGATGGAATGGAAAGTGGAATGTTAGAAAGGATATACAAAACTATCGGAGTCAACATCATTTTGATTGTGTCCAGACGACCCCACCAAGAAAGATGAAGGGGATGCCATCTTGCGACCAAAGTTTTAAGTTTGGCAGAACATTTGTCTATGTTTAAAGAGATAGATGTCTTTATAGAGGGAGAGAACCAGATACCAAGATATTTTATATGTTTAGGGCTCCAAGTAAAGTTGGAGATCTTAAAATCATCCTTAAAGGTGTATTTCGTTAAGGGTAGTATCTCACATTTTCCTCTATTCAGTTTATAGCCAGATACCAATCCATAGGCCTCCACCTCTCCCATGAAAGCTGTAAGTGAAGATTGTGGTTTGGAGAGA
Organism: Triturus cristatus; assembly: GCF_964204655.1. Classification (NCBI taxonomy): domain Eukaryota; kingdom Metazoa; phylum Chordata; class Amphibia; order Caudata; family Salamandridae; genus Triturus; species Triturus cristatus. Next base: position 210,344,061 of record NC_140580.1, on the reverse strand, counting down.
GAAACTAAAATATCGTCAGCATATGCTGCCAGCTTAATTTGTTGAGGATCTGAGACAAAACTTGTGATTGAGTTATTGTGGCGTATTCTTGAGAGAAAGGGTTCTAAGGCCAAATTGAAAAGAAAAGGGGACAAGGGGCATCCTTGGCGTACTCCTCGTTTAAGATTAAAGTAGGGGGAGATGAGGCCATTGGTAGATATGGCGGCATTGGGCTCAGAGTAAAGAAGGGCTATTAAAGAAATGATTTTTGGTCCAAATCCAAACCACTTGAGAGCATGGAAGATAAAAGGCCAGTTAACCCTATCAAAGGCCTTTTCTGCATCTAACGCAATTGCCGCCAAGGAGTCCGGATAATGTGATGATTTAGATAAAATGTCAAAGAATAAGCGTGTATTGTCAGTGATGTTGCGACCTTTGACAAAACCTGATTGTTCTTTTCCAAGCAGCATGGGAAGATGTGGTTCTAATCTTAGGGCTAGAGCTTTCGAGAAAATTTTATAATCTACGTTAACTAAGGATATAGGTCTATAATTCTTACAGTAACGTAAATCCTTATCAGCCTTTGGTATTAGACAGATCAAGGCTTCGGAAAAAGAGCCAGTGGAATTACGGGAAGCGATAAAGGAAGAAAGAAGAGTGTGTAAGTGTGGGAGTAATAGATGAACGACATGTAAATAAAATTCCACTGTGAAGCCGTCTGGGCCTGGGGCCTTGTCTTTTTTAAGAGTTTTTAAAGCATTTAACAATTCTGTTTGTGTAAGTTCAGCTTCCAAAGAAGCTAAATCTAATTGGGGATTAATATGTTTTTGAATTGTGGAGAAATATTGGGATATGTCTGTATCTCAGGGTGTGTTTTCTGGTGTGTAAAGGGATTGATAGAAATGTACAAATTCTTGGACTATTTCAGTGTCTTTGAATTTCAGTGCTTGGCTATCATCTATAATGGAATCAATCTGAAGTTTCTGTTGTTTAATCTTTAGATAATTGGTTAGAAGTTTGCCTGATTTATTTTGGCCACCATAATACTTTGCAGAGGATTTCATTAAGTATAGGGAGGCCCGTTCGGTAGTGGATTCGTTAAAAGCGATTTTTGCAGTGATGAGATCTTTAAGGGAGTCCTTCGTCTTGGAGGTGTGGAAGGAGTGCTCACATTTTTTAATCTTAGCAAGAAGTGTGTTATGTAATATGCTGGAAACTTGACGTTTATTTGACACAAATCTAATGATGAAATCCCGAGCGGTGGCCTTAAAGGCGTCCCACACTGTATGAAAGGAGACATCATTCGTTAAATTAATGTGAAAAAACTCTTGAGCGAAAGAGGTAAAAGATTAATTGAAATTAGGGTTAAGGAGTAAGGAATTATTGAAACGCCATTTTTTTGGCAATGTGGATAGATTTAAAATGTCTAATTGAATTGAAACAGGTGCATTATCCGAAATGAGTATAGGGCCTATGTCAGCAGAACGTAAGGATTGGGAAATGTTGCGTGAAATAAAAATATGGTCTATTCGAGATTGTGTTTGATGTGGAGAGGAAAAAAAGGAGTATTCTCTTGTGGATGGGTTGCAGAGGCGCTATGAGTCTAATAAGTTTCTTTGTTGAATAGTTTGTGTGAAAACTTTGTGTGGCATGTTTGGGATAAAGGGGGATTGATAATTTCTATCAATAAACGGGTCCATCTCTTGGTTGCAGTCTCCTGCAAGAATAAAGTTTTCTGATGGGTACTTGAGCAATAACTGAGATATACGAGACCAAAACGTGGCATCACCGCTAGTAGGGGCATAAATGTTAAGCAAAGACAGAGGGGTCTTCCCCAGCAGGAGGTTAGTGAGAATCCACCTACCCTCTGTGTCGGATTCTTGAGATACAAGCTTGGCATTCAGTGCTTTGTGACAAAGAGTTGTAACTCCATTTCTTTTGCCATCTCCCGGTGAGAAAAAGATTTCACCAACCCAATTTCTTTAGAGTTTTAGTGATACGCCTTCGGTGAGATTTGATTCTTGCAGTAACGCAATATTAACATCTAATTTGGAGAGGTGAGATAAGACTCTCTGTCGCTTAATGGGGGAGTTCAAGCCTCTGACGTTCCATGTAACAATTTTTAAAAACATGTGTCAGATGAAAGTAATAAAAACATAAGTGAACCAATAAAATCTCGTAAATTGTGAACAATAGTACATGTGAAAAATTCAACAATAAGAACTATAAAAAACATTGAAGTAAACCTTATATTAGGTACGAAGATATTAAAAGTTAAAACCAATTGAGAGAAGCTGAAAAGGTGGGAAATATGAAGAAAAGGAAGAAGCAAGATTGGAAAAAGAGGCAAATGATAGAAACATGTATGCTAAGAAGAAAGAATAGGGAAAAAAGGAGAAGGGGTGAGAGCTGTAAAGAAGAATATAAGAAAAAGGATCATATCCACAAAGAAGTCAAAACAATGGAAGGATGGGGGGGGGGGAGACCACATGGAACGATGACGTACCCAGACTCCATGAGGTAAGGCGGGGAAGACTTCGGGATGTAAACAACATTCAAAACTAAAAGGTCAAGCACATGAGGTTAGGTCCTGTGTAAAAAGAAACAACAAATGGTTAATACAAACAGGATGGAATATGTCACGGCACATTATGACATCAGACATTATGAGGTTATAATCTGAAATGGAAGAAGATAATGAGAACAAACAGACCATTAAACCATGACAAAATCCATTCTAGAATTCTGTAAGTAAAACAACATACAGAAAAGCTAAACCCTATTCCAATATATAGCAGAAGAAGAGCTATTTAGAGATTAATGAGATCAAACAAACCATTATACCATGGCAAAAGGTATACTAAACTTCTATAGTTAAAGCAGCACACTGAGGATTTAATCCCTATTCAAAAATATTCCAGAAGAAAAACTATTTAAAGCGAGTGCTGGAAATATCCATCTTTTCTAGGCATTGTGCATTGAGGAAACTCTTCAGGTTTGTTGGGACCTCATAAGTCGTGGTGTTATTGTTGAGAGTGACTTTAAACAAGTAAGGATGAAGCAATCCGAAACGAGCTCCAATTGAACGCAATGCTGGGCGCATATCGAGGAATTCTTTGCGTCTATCTGCTGTGGATTTGGCATAGTCTTGCAAGAAGAACAGTTGATGACCTGAAAATGAAATACGCTTCAGGAGCCTAACTGCGGAAAGCACTTTGAGGAGGTCCGTATACTCAAGGAAATACAATATAACTCCTCTTGGTCTTTTCGTGCTTGAGGGTGTTGAATGCAGTGGGCCCAGTCTATGAGCACGTTGTATATTGAGAGAAGTGCCCTCCGGTAGATTTAGTACTGTCGGTAGAAATTTTTGAAAGAAGGAGATGGGATCCGATCCCTCCGTGCCTTCTGATAATCCATAAATGCGAAGGTTGTTGCGTCTGTTTCTATTTTCAAGGTTTTCAACCTGTTTTTGCAAGGATGTAATCTGGGAATGAAAGATGTCTTCTTTGTTGAAACATGCACTGAGAGTTTCAACATTATGTTCAACCTTGGTGACTCTTCCAATTTTTCCCATCCATCGGTTAAGATTTGTATTTTAGAATTTGTCTCTTCAACAAATGGCCGCAGAGCTCAAATTTCCTCCAGAAGGAGATCCATGGAGACAGACGAAGAAGACTTCGGTGGAGAGGGTGGATTTTGTTTAAGGCGTTTAGTTGTTATTTTAGTAAGAGAAGAGGAGCCATTAGTCATATTCGAAGAAGCAGCTGTTTTGGGCGTCGATGTTTGGGAGTCCTCCATTCTACTGAAGTTCACACGTGACTTTGAATGGACAAAAAATCTACGATGTGAAGATATTTGCAATGAAGATACTTTTGTAACCTACCTATGCAATGGGGAGAGTTAAAACCTATACAGAAAAGGTTATGTAAAACTGCAAGGTATAACGTACGTGCGCAATTCCACCTAATAATAGTGGGCAAGGCACACTGTAACAGAATTTGAGTGCATTTGGAGCATGATAGAATATCAAAATATACATTCGCCAATAAGCATGAAGTGAAATATAAAAGTGATATCTGTGTGCTTAAATGGAATAGAATATATGTATGAAATATAAGTCACCACAATACATTACAAGAGTGTGTCTATGCCCAAGCAAACCATACCACATGCTTAGCTTAATACCATATCCAAGAAAGCCACTTTAAATAAAGAATCTCGTGGTACACTCATAAAACATTGTAGGTTCTGAGAGAAACAAAGCTAAGAAATGCAGATATTTGCACATACACATATTAGCAACACAGGAACAAGGTTGCTGAAATGCCTATCTAAAGCCTGTTAATACAAGCGCATGGGAGTAATGTCCAAATTCACTTTTCTACATGACTTCTAGTGTGAAACATCCATAATCAGTGAACCGGGGTCAGTAAGTGAATAAAACATTGCTCCTTTCTGAAGAAATTCAGAGTGCGATGGAAATAATCTCCTCAGTGTGCAGACTGCTTTGAAGCCACAGTTCTCATTCAGTTAGTCAGGAAGCAATATGTTTCACAGAAGGGGCATTGCACGGCAAAGTGAGGCAATAAATCTCTGCAGAGTTTAACTTTAGAGTTCTTCTCATGTTAGTACAATTTGTTAACCTCCATAAATCTATGCTGCCAGTGAAAATGCAAACTGAAAGGAAACCGGGCTCTCCCAGCTCACGAGCGGCAGTTAAGCAGCTGTCACAGATACCTCAGCTGTGAGCAGAAAGGTTAATAAAAGGTCAAAGCTTGTCAGAAAGAAGACGAAAATACTTCCATTTAGAGGCTCTTACATTCCGACCTTAAATTATGCAGTTTTGCAGACCTTCAAGACTCGGGTGAAGCCAGAAAATCCCTCAGAAAGCCCCGTCACCTCAAGCGAGTCACAGGAATGCTGCCATCTTCCTCAGGCTCAAGCCACGCCCCCCTGGACCAACCCCTCTTACCCACCCTTCATTGTTTGTCTACTTACCCATAGTCCCACCCATTGAACCTCCATTATCTGTCTGTTTGCCCCATCTCCTCCCTCTCACCATCTTTTGTCCATCTGCTTGTTTACACCATCTCCTACATACCTTCTGTTCTGTCTGCTTGTCCCCAGCCCCTCCTGCTCACCCTCTGTTATCTTTCTGCTTACCTCCAGCCCCTCTCCTGTTCTCACCCCCACCAAAATCCTTGTCTATGTTGCCTCTGGAAGCAATAAATAAGCACTATGACACGTACAGAACTGGCCATGTCACAGTGCTTTTTACCTTTCTAGGTCCAGCCTAGCAGCGCATTTGCGCTACTCTGCAAGGCATATGCAAAAACAAAAATTGATGGACAGAATGCAGAACAATGTCATACATTCACCCCAGTACAGAGATCTGGGCCTAAATCCATCGTTTTTTTGCTCACCATGTCATTCCAGTTTGAATATGCAAATCAGTCTTGACCCTGTGCCTCATGGGAACAGTCCAGCCCGAACTGCCAAGCCAGGTCCTCCCTGGACTGGAAACACGCATCCTAGGACCGGTTTCAGGGTTTCACCCCTCTTCAGCCAGGATAGCTTGATTCCAGTGGCATGGAGAGCACGGGACTCACGTCTGAGCATACCCGTCCCACTCGGGGTGACAAATGCAAAAACAACAATTGATGGACAGAATGCAGAACAATGTCATACATTCACCCCAGTACAGAGATCTGGGCCTAAATCCATCGTTGTTTTGCTCACCATCCCATTCCAGTTTGAATCCAGCCATATGCAAATCAGTCTTGACCCTGTGCCTCATGCGAACAGTCCAGCCCGAACTGCCAAGCCAGGTCCTCCATGGACTGGAAACAAGCATCGTAGGACCGGTTTCCGGGTTTCACCCCTCTTCAGCCAAGATAGCTTGATTCCAGTGGCATGGAGAGCACGAGACTCACGTCTGAGAATACCCGTCCCACTCGGGGTCACAAATGCAAAAACAACAATTGATGGACAGAATGCAGAACAATGTCATACATTCACCCCAGTCCAGAGATCTGGGCCTAAATCCATCGTTTTTTTGCTCACCATGCCATTCCAGTGTGAATCCAGCCATATGCAAATTAGTCTTGACCCTGTGCCTCATGGGAACAGTCCAGCCCGAACTGCAAAGCCAGGTCCTCCCTGGACTGGAAACAAGCATCCTAGGACCGGTTTCGGGGTTTCACCCCTCTTCAGCCAGGATAGCTTGATTCCAGTGGCATGGAGAGCACGGGACTCACGTCTGAGCATACCCGTCCCACTCGGGGTGACAAATGCAAAAACAACAATTGATGGACAGAATGCAGAACAATGTCATACATTCACCCCAGTACAGAGATCTGGGCCTAAATCCATCGTTTTTTTGCTCACCATGCCATTCCAGTTTGAATCCAGCCATATGCAAGGCATGGCGTATTAAGTACATGGGCTTCAAGCCAGCCCATCGCTTATTATTGGTTGTTCAAGATGCCTTTCTAAATTCCTCACTTTTGAATGGTAAATCGTGCCCATTTGTCCCTCCTTTTGGTCTGTTGTTTCCACACATAGGGCCTCATGTAGGTAGCCAAATACCGGTCGGTAACGGCCGATTTTCGGTAAATATGCCGTTACCGACCGGTATTCAGACAAGTGAGATGTAGGAGTCCAAAAACCACTTTTCGGTAAATATGAGGCGGTAAATACCGATTCATATTTACCGAATTCTAAAATACCGAATCAGATTTACCGAATACATACTTAACGAATCGGTAAATATGAAGTGGTAAATATGAAGTGGTAAAAATGAAAATGACATGTAGGAGCACTCGGTAATTAAGAAATCCAAGAAAATCGGTAAATAAGAGTCGGTAATTAACACGGATTGAAAGCAGGTGGTAACCATCAACAGTGCAGATAAGCAATCCCAAAATGCAACAGCGTGGACAACATGCCCGCTATGTACGTCATTGCAAGGCGCCCACATCCACCGGCAGCAGGACTGAGGGTTTGGCGACGGGAGGAACGCATCTCCAGACAGCGCATCACACTATTCCAGCTGACTGATGCAGAGATACATGAGAGGTACAGGCTACACCCCGAAAACACCATGGCCTTAATCAGGGACCTGCACCCACTCCTGGACCAGCCAATAAGAAGGGCGCACGCCATACCCCCACATGTGCAGGTGCTCTGCAGCCCACATCTGTTGGCATCCGGCAGTTATCAGGTGGTGACAGCTGCGGTGGGTGGTGTATCCCAGAGTTGCCTGTCCCGTTCCGTCAGGAATTTCCTGGATGCCATGATGCAGAGAATGCACCACTACATCAGCTTCCACAACACACAGGCTGCACTGCAGTAAACAAAAACAGACATTTCTCACATGGCACAGTTCCCCCATTTCATTGGCTGCATTGATGGTACACACATCCCAATCTGTCCACCAGCTGACACAGAGCACATCTACAGGATCAGGAAGTCCACCCACTCCATCAATGTGCATACCGAATTGAATGATTTTGTGAATGGTCCTGTGGGTGGCACAACCAAAAGGTGGGCGTATGCTATTTACAACGAAGTCTGCAAGTTGTCGCACAGTGAGGCGGCTTCCAGATTGAGAGCTATTGACCAAGCAAACATGGAGAAGGCTTTAGCCGTTATAGATAATAGCTTCAGCACTCTCTCTTCTAGGATTCATACATGGGACAATAGGCACATGCAAGTACACGGCGCATGCAATGTACAAGCCCCGAATTTGGCGTGCGTCCTACGAGGTATCCCAGTGCCTGTGATTACACCTCCTTTCACTCTGCTTGCAAACGGTATTTATTTAATGTTGAATAATGAAGCTTGCTGCGGGATGTGAGTGGGAATCCCGTACATAACTGTCTCGCATAAAGTTGTCTGCTGCAATACTGTTCTTCTTCCACCCCCGCATGTGCGGCTGGATGTTTCCATCTGGCCTTCGATTCCAACCTTGAATGCAGAGTTCAACAAGTTGAGCAGAATAGAGTGCTATTGTCCCACAAAGAGGTGCCTTTGACTTCCTCTCGTGAAACATTTGTCCTTCACGTTGCTAATACGCGCACTGAGGTACAGGCGCCTCTGAATACTGACCTCCCCCTGCATTTCGGCTCTTTGATCCAAACTATTTTCAATGCCTCGTCCACGACCGGCCTGGCTCATTTTTTTACACATGTGGGCTCGGGTCTCGTGACCTCTTTCCAACCTATTTTTGGTGTAATTCCGGCATTTGTTCATTCACTGTTCTCGAGCATCTTTGGAGGTGTCCCGCTGCTCCTGGCGCTAGTGGCAGGTGTGCTGCCTTTCCTTTTCATACTCCGGAATGGCTGCTCCTTCTGTGCCACACGAGCACCTGTCCCGTCTGCATCTTCTTCGTGATAGGATGCTTGACTTTTATGGTACTCTGCCATTGGCGACTTTGAGCCTGGCTTATGGATTATCCTTCAGGTATTCCTACTTCACCTGCGTACAACCTGTATTACACTGCCTGGATTGTCCCTTTGAATGGCCTCTGGATTTGTGCTTGACCAACATGGTGTCTCCGGTGCCGGATTTCGATCGACTGATGAGGCCCTTAGTGTCTCACGAGTTGTCCTGTTCTGGTGTCCGGATCATGGCGTGTGGTGCGGCGCATGGTATCCTGGGTAATTGGGACATCTCAGCGGCAGCCTACGACTTCTTGTCCATGAGCTATTTGGAGGAACATTCCGGGTGCCCTCTGATTGTGCTAGAGGCTCCGTTGGTTGAAGAACACGTATGTTCCTTTTCTTTACTTAATTGGATGGCTGAGACTTTTAGTGGCCCTGCAAACGATTTTTTGTTGGAAGCCGTGGCCACATATGCTGCCTATACATTCATGGATTAACTGGATTGTCGTCCATTGCGCCTGTGCTACTGGACAGCACCCTGGCGCAACATTTATTTCTTTTATTTCTCTTTTTTCTCTTCCTGATGGTCGGCTTGAGTTTTTTACTATACTTGCATTGTGTTTTTTGGAATTTTATGCTGCAATTAATTGGACTTTAGGACTTTGGCGCTGCATTGGTTACGCCTTGTTCTGCTCTGACGATACTGAACTCTGCGTTCACTCTTTTCTTGCCTATCAAATATTGCTTCGCTCAAGGGGGCGTGTAGTGAGTTCTCCCTGAATACGTACATACATTGTTCAGTTAGCATAACCACGTTGAATGTTATGTAGCCATCTTTTTGTCTTTGCACACGACACTGCGTTTACATGTTCTTTCTTGAATAAACTGCTGACTCGAGACTTCCTTCAGACGAGTGCATTCTGTTGTTCCCATCCCAAGCTCTGCGCAGCGACCTTGGTCTGTACATGCTGTGACACACAGTCTGGAATTTTACACAATGCATGTTTTCCACTCTAGGTTGTTCGACCCACTATTTAGCCATGACACACGCGCAGCTGCAAATACCTGACAGTTGGTGCTTTTCATATCACAGACATCATGTTTATTATTCAGACCGAAGACGAGCCTTCCTGCGAGACGGCTCCTGATGCTCCTGTGATGTGATTTCACTGAGCTGATTTTTGAGGTATGGGGTCCCCTATTCAAGCCTAAGAGACCTTCTATTATAACATAATTATGATATTAGCTACTTAGTTAAGGGGAGGTGGTAGTATCCTCGGTATTTTCCGAATCGCTAAATACCACCTCGGTATTTACCGATTCTGTAAATACCACCTCGGTATTTTCCGATTCGGTAAATACCACCTCGGTATTTACCGATTCGGTGAATTCCGATTCGTGATTACCGAATGTTACCGAATCGGTAACTGTTACCGAATTTTTACCTACATATAACTTAACGATTCTAATTTAACGATTCGGTACGGCTCGGTATTTAAGAAACGGTAATATTTATTTACCTACATGAGGCCCATAGTGACTGGCTCTGTTACAGGGCTCATCTGTCAATATCAGTTTGTTTCATGCACTATCTTTTCCGATTGCCTGCCTCATGTTCTGGAAATGTTGCAAACGTGTGCAGCTGACCAGTGTTACTGCTTCGCCTCCCACCCACCCTTTTTCCCTGTGTTCGCACCTTAGCTTTCACTTATGATCGACAGAGTCTACGTCACTGAAGATCAAGTTGAGCAGTCACACAGTTAGAATGTTAGAAATTTGGCTTTACTCGCTGGCTCCCTTTCACCCAATCTTTCGTTTTTAGCATTATATTTCACTTGCTCAGAGCTCCATTGCTTTGTTTATGTAAACGGGGCTGTAAATCTTCTCCTTTATCTGGTCACAAATGTGGCACCTGTGTCTCTATCCCCAGTGGTAATTCCCCTTTCTTAATCCTCTAGGCAGTGCTGCAGCTGTGTCTCTGTTCCCAGTGGTAATTCCTCATTCTTACTCCTCTAGCCAGTGCTGCTAGAAGCTTCTCTAGTCCCTGTGGTAAGTCCTCATTCTTAGTCCTCTAGCCAGTCCTGCTAGCTGCTTCTTTGGTCCCAGTGCTAATTCCCCATTCTTAGTCCTCTAAGCAGTACTGCAGCTGTGTGTCTGGTCCCAGTGATAATTCCTCCATTCTAAGTCCTCTAGACAGTATTGCAGTAGTGTCTCTGTTCCCAGTGGTAATTCCCCATTTTTAGTCCGCTAGGCAGCGTTCCAGCTATGTTTCTGTTCCCAGTGGTAATTCCTCATTCTTAGTTCTCTAGACAGTGCTGGTTGCAGTCTCCTGCAAGAATAAAGTTTTCTGATGGGTACTTGAGCAATAACTGAGATATACGAGACCAAAACGTGGCATCACCGCTAGTAGGGGCATAAATGTTAAGCAAAGACAGAGGGGTCTTCCCCAGCAGGAGGTTAGTGAGAATCCACCTACCCTCTGTGTCGGATTCTTGAGATACAAGCTTGGCATTCAGTGCTTTGTGACAAAGAGTTGTAACTCCATTTCTTTTGCCATCTCCCGGTGAGAAAAAGATTTCACCAACCCAATTTCTTTAGAGTTTTAGTGATACGCCTTCGGTGAGATTTGATTCTTGCAGTAACGCAATATTAACATCTAATTTGGAGAGGTGAGATAAGACTCTCTGTCGCTTAATGGGGGAGTTCAAGCCTCTGACGTTCCATGTAACAATTTTTAAAAACATGTGTCAGATGAAAGTAATAAAAACATAAGTGAACCAATAAAATCTCGTAAATTGTGAACAATAGTACATGTGAAAAATTCAACAATAAGAACTATAAAAAACATTGAAGTAAACCTTATATTAGGTACGAAGATATTAAAAGTTAAAACCAATTGAGAGAAGCTGAAAAGGTGGGAAATATGAAGAAAAGGAAGAAGCAAGATTGGAAAAAGAGGCAAATGATAGAAACATGTATGCTAAGAAGAAAGAATAGGGAAAAAAGGAGAAGGGGTGAGAGCTGTAAAGAAGAATATAAGAAAAAGGATCATATCCACAAAGAAGTCAAAACAATGGAAGGATGGGGGGGGGGAGACCACATGGAACGATGACGTACCCAGACTCCATGAGGTAAGGCGGGGAAGACTTCGGGATGTAAACAACATTCAAAACTAAAAGGTCAAGCACATGAGGTTAGGTCCTGTGTAAAAAGAAACAACAAATGGTTAATACAAACAGGATGGAATATGTCACGGCACATTATGACATCAGACATTATGAGGTTATAATCTGAAATGGAAGAAGATAATGAGAACAAACAGACCATTAAACCATGACAAAATCCATTCTAGAATTCTGTAAGTAAAACAACATACAGAAAAGCTAAACCCTATTCCAATATATAGCAGAAGAAGAGCTATTTAGAGATTAATGAGATCAAACAAACCATTATACCATGGCAAAAGGTATACTAAACTTCTATAGTTAAAGCAGCACACTGAGGATTTAATCCCTATTCAAAAATATTCCAGAAGAAAAACTATTTAAAGCGAGTGCTGGAAATATCCATCTTTTCTAGGCATTGTGCATTGAGGAAACTCTTCAGGTTTGTTGGGACCTCATAAGTCGTGGTGTTATTGTTGAGAGTGACTTTAAACAAGTAAGGATGAAGCAATCCGAAACGAGCTCCAATTGAACGCAACGCTGGGCGCATATCGAGGAATTCTTTGCGTCTATCTGCTGTGGATTTGGCATAGTCTTGCAAGAAGAACAGTTGATGACCTGAAAATGAAATACGCTTCAGGAGCCTAACTGCGGAAAGCACTTTGAGGAGGTCCGTATACTCAAGGAAATACAATATAACTCCTCTTGGTCTTTTCGTGCTTGAGGGTGTTGAATGCAGTGGGCCCAGTCTATGAGCACGTTGTATATTGAGAGAAGTGCCCTCCGGTAGATTTAGTACTGTCGGTAGAAATTTTTGAAAGAAGGAGATGGGATCCGATCCCTCCGTGCCTTCTGATAATCCATAAATGCGAAGGTTGTTGCGTCTGTTTCTATTTTCAAGGTTTTCAACCTGTTTTTGCAAGGATGTAATCTGGGAATGAAAGATGTCTTCTTTGTTGAAACATGCACTGAGAGTTTCAACATTATGTTCAACCTTGGTGACTCTTCCAATTTTTCCCATCCATCGGTTAAGATTTGTATTTTAGAATTTGTCTCTTCAACAAATGGCCGCAGAGCTCAAATTTCCTCCAGAAGGAGATCCATGGAGACAGACGAAGAAGACTTCGGTGGAGAGGGTGGATTTTGTTTAAGGCGTTTAGTTGTTATTTTAGTAAGAGAAGAGGAGCCATTAGTCATATTCGAAGAAGCAGCTGTTTTGGGCGTCGATGTTTGGGAGTCCTCCATTCTACTGAAGTTCACACGTGACTTTGAATGGACAAAAAATCTACGATGTGAAGATATTTGCAATGAAGATACTTTTGTAACCTACCTATGCAATGGGGAGAGTTAAAACCTATACAGAAAAGGTTATGTAAAACTGCAAGGTATAACGTACGTGCGCAATTCCACCTAATAATAGTGGGCAAGGCACACTGTAACAGAATTTGAGTGCATTTGGAGCATGATAGAATATCAAAATATACATTCGCCAATAAGCATGAAGTGAAATATAAAAGTGATATCTGTGTGCTTAAATGGAATAGAATATATGTATGAAATATAAGTCACCACAATACATTACAAGAGTGTGTCTATGCCCAAGCAAACCATACCACATGCTTAGCTTAATACCATATCCAAGAAAGCCACTTTAAATAAAGAATCTCGTGGTACACTCATAAAACATTGTAGGTTCTGAGAGAAACAAAGCTAAGAAATGCAGATATTTGCACATACACATATTAGCAACACAGGAACAAGGTTGCTGAAATGCCTATCTAAAGCCTGTTAATACAAGCGCATGGGAGTAATGTCCAAATTCACTTTTCTACATGACTTCTAGTGTGAAACATCCATAATCAGTGAACCGGGGTCAGTAAGTGAATAAAACATTGCTCCTTTCTGAAGAAATTCAGAGTGCGATGGAAATAATCTCCTCAGTGTGCAGACTGCTTTGAAGCCACAGTTCTCATTCAGTTAGTCAGGAAGCAATATGTTTCACAGAAGGGGCATTGCACGGCAAAGTGAGGCAATAAATCTCTGCAGAGTTTAACTTTAGAGTTCTTCTCATGTTAGTACAATTTGTTAACCTCCATAAATCTATGCTGCCAGTGAAAATGCAAACTGAAAGGAAACCGGGCTCTCCCAGCTCACGAGCGGCAGTTAAGCAGCTGTCACAGATACCTCAGCTGTGAGCAGAAAGGTTAATAAAAGGTCAAAGCTTGTCAGAAAGAAGACGAAAATACTTCCATTTAGAGGCTCTTACATTCCGACCTTAAATTATGCAGTTTTGCAGACCTTCAAGACTCGGGTGAAGCCAGAAAATCCCTCAGAAAGCCCCGTCACCTCAAGCGAGTCACAGGAATGCTGCCATCTTCCTCAGGCTCAAGCCACGCCCCCCTGGACCAACCCCTCTTACCCACCCTTCATTGTTTGTCTACTTACCCATAGTCCCACCCATTGAACCTCCATTATCTGTCTGTTTGCCCCATCTCCTCCCTCTCACCATCTTTTGTCCATCTGCTTGTTTACACCATCTCCTACATACCTTCTGTTCTGTCTGCTTGTCCCCAGCCCCTCCTGCTCACCCTCTGTTATCTTTCTGCTTACCTCCAGCCCCTCTCCTGTTCTCACCCCCACCAAAATCCTTGTCTATGTTGCCTCTGGAAGCAATAAATAAGCACTATGACACGTACAGAACTGGCCATGTCACAGTGCTTTTTACCTTTCTAGGTCCAGCCTAGCAGCGCATTTGCGCTACTCTGCAAGGCATATGCAAAAACAAAAATTGATGGACAGAATGCAGAACAATGTCATACATTCACCCCAGTACAGAGATCTGGGCCTAAATCCATCGTTTTTTTGCTCACCATGCCATTCCAGTTTGAATATGCAAATCAGTCTTGACCCTGTGCCTCATGGGAACAGTCCAGCCCGAACTGCCAAGCCAGGTCCTCCCTGGACTGGAAACACGCATCCTAGGACCGGTTTCAGGGTTTCACCCCTCTTCAGCCAGGATAGCTTGATTCCAGTGGCATGGAGAGCACGGGACTCACGTCTGAGCATACCCGTCCCACTCGGGGTGACAAATGCAAAAACAACAATTGATGGACAGAATGCAGAACAATGTCATACATTCACCCCAGTACAGAGATCTGGGCCTAAATCCATCGTTGTTTTGCTCACCATCCCATTCCAGTTTGAATCCAGCCATATGCAAATCAGTCTTGACCCTGTGCCTCATGCGAACAGTCCAGCCCGAACTGCCAAGCCAGGTCCTCCATGGACTGGAAACAAGCATCGTAGGACCGGTTTCCGGGTTTCACCCCTCTTCAGCCAAGATAGCTTGATTCCAGTGGCATGGAGAGCACGAGACTCACGTCTGAGAATACCCGTCCCACTCGGGGTCACAAATGCAAAAACAACAATTGATGGACAGAATGCAGAACAATGTCATACATTCACCCCAGTCCAGAGATCTGGGCCTAAATCCATAGTTTTTTTGCTCACCATGCCATTCCAGTGTGAATCCAGCCATATGCAAATTAGTCTTGACCCTGTGCCTCATGGGAACAGTCCAGCCCGAACTGCAAAGCCAGGTCCTCCCTGGACTGGAAACAAGCATCCTAGGACCGGTTTCGGGGTTTCACCCCTCTTCAGCCAGGATAGCTTGATTCCAGTGGCATGGAGAGCACGGGACTCACGTCTGAGCATACCCGTCCCACTCGGGGTGACAAATGCAAAAACAACAATTGATGGACAGAATGCAGAACAATGTCATACATTCACCCCAGTACAGAGATCTGGGCCTAAATCCATCGTTTTTTTGCTCACCATGCCATTCCAGTTTGAATCCAGCCATATGCAAGGCATGGCGTATTAAGTACATGGGCTTCAAGCCAGCCCATCGCTTATTATTGGTTGTTCAAGATGCCTTTCTAAATTCCTCACTTTTGAATGGTAAATCGTGCCCATTTGTCCCTCCTTTTGGTCTGTTGTTTCCACACATAGGGCCTCATGTAGGTAGCCAAATACCGGTCGGTAACGGCCGATTTTCGGTAAAAATGCCGTTACCGACCGGTATTCAGACAAGTGAGATGTAGGAGTCCAAAAACCACTTTTCGGTAAATATGAGGCGGTAAATACCGATTCATATTTACCGAATTCTAAAATACCGAATCAGATTTACCGAATACATACTTAACGAATCGGTAAATATGAAGTGGTAAATATGAAGTGGTAAAAATGAAAATGACATGTAGGAGCACTCGGTAATTAAGAAATCCAAGAAAATCGGTAAATAAGAGTCGGTAATTAACACGGATTGAAAGCAGGTGGTAACCATCAACAGTGCAGATAAGCAATCCCAAAATGCAACAGCGTGGACAACATGCCCGCTATGTACGTCATTGCAAGGCGCCCACATCCACCGGCAGCAGGACTGAGGGTTTGGCGACGGGAGGAACGCATCTCCAGACAGCGCATCACACTATTCCAGCTGACTGATGCAGAGATACATGAGAGGTACAGGCTACACCCCGAAAACACCATGGCCTTAATCAGGGACCTGCACCCACTCCTGGACCAGCCAATAAGAAGGGCGCACGCCATACCCCCACATGTGCAGGTGCTCTGCAGCCCACATCTGTTGGCATCCGGCAGTTATCAGGTGGTGACAGCTGCGGTGGGTGGTGTATCCCAGAGTTGCCTGTCCCGTTCCGTCAGGAATTTCCTGGATGCCATGATGCAGAGAATGCACCACTACATCAGCTTCCACAACACACAGGCTGCACTGCAGTAAACAAAAACAGACATTTCTCACATGGCACAGTTCCCCCATTTCATTGGCTGCATTGATGGTACACACATCCCAATCTGTCCACCAGCTGACACAGAGCACATCTACAGGATCAGGAAGTCCACCCACTCCATCAATGTGCATACCGAATTGAATGATTTTGTGAATGGTCCTGTGGGTGGCACAACCAAAAGGTGGGCGTATGCTATTTACAACGAAGTCTGCAAGTTGTCGCACAGTGAGGCGGCTTCCAGATTGAGAGCTATTGACCAAGCAAACATGGAGAAGGCTTTAGCCGTTATAGATAATAGCTTCAGCACTCTCTCTTCTAGGATTCATACATGGGACAATAGGCACATGCAAGTACACGGCGCATGCAATGTACAAGCCCCGAATTTGGCGTGCGTCCTACGAGGTATCCCAGTGCCTGTGATTACACCTCCTTTCACTCTCCTTGCAAACGGTATTTATTTAATGTTGAATAATGAAGCTTGCTGCGGGATGTGAGTGGGAATCCCGTACATAACTGTCTCGCATAAAGTTGTCTGCTGCAATACTGTTCTTCTTCCACCCCCGCATGTGCGGCTGGATGTTTCCATCTGGCCTTCGATTCCAACCTTGAAAGCAGAGTTCAACAAGTTGAGCAGAATAGAGCGCTATTGTCCCACAAAGAGGTGCCTTTGACTTCCTCTCGTGAAACATTTGTCCTTCACGTTGCTAATACGCGCACTGAGGTACAGGCGCCTCTGAATACTGACCTCCCCCTGCATTTCGGCTCTTTGATCCAAACTATTTTCAATGCCTCGTCCACGACCGGCCTGGCTCATTTTTTTACACATGTGGGCTCAGGTCTCGTGACCTCTTTCCAACCTATTTTTGGTGTAATTCCGGCATTTGTTCATTCACTGTTCTCGAGCATCTTTGGAGGTGTCCCGCTGCTCCTGGCGCTAGTGGCAGGTGTGCTGCCTTTCCTTTTCATACTCCGGAATGGCTGCTCCTTCTGTGCCACACGAGCACCTGTCCCGTCTGCATCTTCTTCGTGATAGGATGCTTGACTTTTATGGTACTCTGCCATTGGCGACTTTGAGCCTGGTTTATGGATTATCCTTCAGGTATTCCTACTTCACCTGCGTACAACCTGTATTACACTGCCTGGATTGTCCCTTTGAATGGCCTCTGGATTTGTGCTTGACCAACATGGTGTCTCCGGTGCCGGATTTCGATCGACTGATGAGGCCCTTAGTGTCTCACGAGTTGTCCTGTTCTGGTGTCCGGATCATGGCGTGTGGTGCGGCGCATGGTATCCTGGGTAATTGGGACATCTCAGCGGCAGCCTACGACTTCTTGTCCATGAGCTATTTGGAGGAACATTCCGGGTGCCCTCTGATTGTGCTAGAGGCTCCGTTGGTTGAAGAACACGTATGTTCCTTTTCTTTACTTAATTGGATGGCTGAGACTTTTAGTGGCCCTGCAAACGATTTTTTGTTGGAAGCCGTGGCCACATATGCTGCCTATACATTCATGGATTAACTGGATTGTCGTCCATTGCGCCTGTGCTACTGGACAGCACCCTGGCGCAACATTTATTTCTTTTATTTCTCTTTTTTCTCTTCCTGATGGTCGGCTTGAGTTTTTTACTATACTTGCATTGTGTTTTTTGGAATTTTATGCTGCAATTAATTGGACTTTAGGACTTTGGCGCTGCATTGGTTACGCCTTGTTCTGCTCTGACGATACTGAACTCTGCGTTCACTCTTTTCTTGCCTATCAAATATTGCTTCGCTCAAGGGGGCGTGTAGTGAGTTCTCCCTGAATACGTACATACATTGTTCAGTTAGCATAACCACGTTGAATGTTATGTAGCCATCTTTTTGTCTTTGCACACGACACTGCGTTTACATGTTCTTTCTTGAATAAACTGCTGACTCGAGACTTCCTTCAGACGAGTGCATTCTGTTGTTCCCATCCCAAGCTCTGCGCAGCGACCTTGGTCTGTACATGCTGTGACACACAGTCTGGAATTTTACAAAATGCATGTTTTCCACTCTAGGTTGTTCGACCCACTATTTAGCCATGACACACGCGCAGCTGCAAATACCTGACAGTTGGTGCTTTTCATATCACAGACATCATGTTTATTATTCAGACCGAAGACGAGCCTTCCTGCGAGACGGCTCCTGATGCTCCTGTGATGTGATTTCACTGAGCTGATTTTTGAGGTATGGGGTCCCCTATTCAAGCCTAAGAGACCTTCTATTATAACATAATTATGATATTAGCTACTTAGTTAAGGGGAGGTGGTAGTATCCTCGGTATTTTCCGAATCGCTAAATACCACCTCGGTATTTACCGATTCTGTAAATACCACCTCGGTATTTTCCGATTCGGTAAATACCACCTCGGTATTTACCGATTCGGTGAATTCCGATTCGTGATTACCGAATGTTACCGAATCGGTAACTGTTACCGAATTTTTACCTACATATAACTTAACGATTCTAATTTAACGATTCGGTACGGCTCGGTATTTAAGAAACGGTAATATTTATTTACCTACATGAGGCCCATAGTG
Source organism: Triturus cristatus (assembly GCF_964204655.1). Classification (NCBI taxonomy): domain Eukaryota; kingdom Metazoa; phylum Chordata; class Amphibia; order Caudata; family Salamandridae; genus Triturus; species Triturus cristatus. Next base: position 210,325,164 of record NC_140580.1, on the reverse strand, counting down.
ACTGGCTCTGTTACAGGGCTCATCTGTCAATATCAGTTTGTTTCATGCACTATCTTTTCCGATTGCCTGCCTCATGTTCTGGAAATGTTGCAAACGTGTGCAGCTGACCAGTGTTACTGCTTCGCCTCCCACCCACCCTTTTTCCCTGTGTTCGCACCTTAGCTTTCACTTATGATCGACAGAGTCTACGTCACTGAAGATCAAGTTGAGCAGTCACACAGTTAGAATGTTAGAAATTTGGCTTTACTCGCTGGCTCCCTTTCACCCAATCTTTCGTTTTTAGCATTATATTTCACTTGCTCAGAGCTCCATTGCTTTGTTTATGTAAACGGGGCTGTAAATCTTCTCCTTTATCTGGTCACAAATGTGGCACCTGTGTCTCTATCCCCAGTGGTAATTCCCCTTTCTTAATCCTCTAGGCAGTGCTGCAGCTGTGTCTCTGTTCCCAGTGGTAATTCCTCATTCTTACTCCTCTAGCCAGTGCTGCTAGAAGCTTCTCTAGTCCCTGTGGTAAGTCCTCATTCTTAGTCCTCTAGCCAGTCCTGCTAGCTGCTTCTTTGGTCCCAGTGCTAATTCCCCATTCTTAGTCCTCTAAGCAGTACTGCAGCTGTGTGTCTGGTCCCAGTGATAATTCCTCCATTCTAAGTCCTCTAGACAGTATTGCAGTAGTGTCTCTGTTCCCAGTGGTAATTCCCCATTTTTAGTCCGCTAGGCAGCGTTCCAGCTATGTTTCTGTTCCCAGTGGTAATTCCTCATTCTTAGTTCTCTAGACAGTGCTGCTAGCTGCTTCTCTGGTCCCAGTGGTAATTCTTCATTCTTAGTCCTCTAGACAGTGCTGCAGCTGCTTCTCCGGTCCCAGTGGTAATCCTCATTCTAAGTCCTCTAAGCAGTGCTGCTAGTTGGTACACTGGTCCCGTTGGTAATTCCATATTCTGAGTCCTCCAGGTAGTGCTGTAGCTGTGTCTCTGTTTCCAGTAGGCAGTACTGCTAGCTGGTTCTCCGGTCCCTTTGGCAATTCCTCATTCTAAGTCCTCTAAGCAGTGCTGCTAGCTTCTTCTCTGGTCCCAGTGGTAATTTCTCATTCTAAGTCCTCTAGACAGTGCTGCTTGATCCTTTTCTGGTCTCATCGGTAATTCCCCGATTCTAAGTCCTCCAGACAGTGCTGTTACCTGCTTCTCAGGTCCCGTCAGTAATTCCTCATTCTAAGTTTTCCATACAGTGCTGCTAGCTGCTACTCTGGTCCCTTCGAAAATTCCCACATTTTAAGTCCTCTAGGCAGTGCTGCAGATGTGTCTCTGTTCCCAGTGCTAATTCCTCATTCTTAGTCAACTAGGCAGTGCTGCTAGCTATTTCTCTGGTCCCGTTGATGATTCCTCATTCTTAGTTCTCTAGACAGTGCTGCTAGCTGCTTGTCTGGTCCCGTCAGTAATTCCCACATTCTAAATCCTCTAGGCAGTGCTGCAGCTGTGTCTCTGGTCACAATGGCAATTCCTCATTCTTAGTGCTCAAGGCATTGCTGCTAGCTGCTTCTCTGCTCCCTTCAGCGATTCCTTTTTCTAAGTCCCCTAGACCGTGCTGCTAGCTACTTCTCTGGTCTCATTGATAATTCCTCATTCCAGGTCCTCTAGGCAGTGCTGCAGCTGCATCTTTGGTCCTGTTAGTAATTCCTCATTCGAAGTCCTCTGGACAGTGCCACAGCTGCTTCTCTGGTGCCACTGGTAATTCTTCGCTCTAAGTCCTCTACGTGGTGCTGCAGCTGTGTCCCTGTTGGTACATCCACTGCACTCGAAACCAAAACACATGGATAAAAGACATTGTGATTTACAGTGCCAATAGCTTCAACTCTGACAAATGCTAGACCTATTGCATTGCAAATGCTTGTTTAAAATTACTTTTTGCCATGCTGGACAGCAGGCAGTTACATCCCAATTCATGTCGAACTTATAATAAAAGCTTAATGTTCTTTTGGCTTCTGTGTGCCATGGCAATCAGACATGAACCCAGCAAACGTTATCTATTCTATTCTGATGTTATCTTTCTGTTTAGCTCGTTGTGGATGGTGGTATGCTATATTGAGCGGTGCGACTCACCATTTGTGATCAATGCATGTTTACATAAAGAAGTGATTCATGGCACCGAATACACTTACCCAGAGCCGTTTCAATGCATAGTTAAGGGAGCAATTACCGAGGGCCCCCTACTTTCCAAAAGACTCCCAGGCAAAGTGATCAGGACTCTTAGAAGATTCTCTCTTTCACTTTCTTTTACACTCTGCCCTTTGTTTATTTCTGTATCTCACCTTCTAACCCTATTTCTGCCTACAACTACCTCTGACTCCCTCTTTTTTCAAATATCCCTACCATACTCTTCCTATCTTCCTCTCACTTGCTCAACTGTCTTCCTTTGTATTGTCTTTCTATTCCTACCTTGCTGACACCTCCCTACTTCCCTGTAACTTTCTCCTACTTCCAGCTGTCTGCCCTGGATGTCTTTCTACCTTTCCCTTCTTTTTCCACCTCATGTTTTTTACTTTATCTCTCTTCCTGTACTTCTCTAATGTATTACAACAAATCTCTTTCTGTCACACAATCACTTAGTCCCCGGACTTCTCCCTACCTCACTTATTTATTTACCCCTCTCTTAGACTACCTCTGCCATCACTCTCTAACACCTTATAACTCTTTCTTTGCCTCATGTATCTTTCTGTCCCCCTCTCTCTCTCTCTCTCTGCTTTTTCTCTTCTACCTCACCCCTTTCACTTTAAGGTTTTCTCTCTTCCTAGCTCTCCATCCCTTGGTACCAACCCCATATCTATCTGTCTCTAATCTCTCTTTCTGTACTCGCTATCTTTACACCGTCTACCTCATCTTTCTTTCAATACACATATCTCTACCACTGTCTCTCCTTGCATCACTCCTCACTCTACCACACTCTATTCATAATTGTATTTCTCTCCCTCTTAACCACCCATTTCTACCTAGTCTCTCTCTATAGGGCCTCATGGCCCCCTCCATCTACCACAACTTTTTCAAGCTCATTTCTCTTTACCTCACCTCTTTCTCTCCATCTCTCTATACCTCACCTCTCTTCTTTCTCTACCTCACCATTCTCTGCCTCACCCTCTCTACCTCACATCATTCTCATTACCTCATCTCTCCCTAGCCCACCTCTCTCTTATTACCTAACCCCTCAATCTATTACCATTCATTCACTACCAAACCTCTCCACATTCCCTCTTCCTCTCTTTCCTCCTAGGTGCACTCTACCTCACCTCTCTCATTATATTACTTGTGTCTCACTACCATTCTTTTTCTACATCTGTTTCTCTATCTACCATTATTCCACTTTTCCCCGTCTTTTTCTGAACCTCTTACTTTTCATCTTGTGCTTTCTGCCTCAACTCTCCCTCTCTCTCTTTACACCTCTGTTTATCTTGCCTATCTCTATCTCTGTACATGTCTCCACACCTTCCTCTCTCTCTCTCTCTCTCTACCTTACTGCTCCTTCTTCTTTACCTTCCTTCTACCACAGTATCAATCTCGCCCTTTTCTCTCCCTCACCTACTTCTGTATAATTTGCTTCTTTTCACTCCATGCATCATACTTTATTCTACTATCCCTGCATCTCTCTCAACCTTCCTTCCAGCCTCACCACTTTCTTAGCCTCACGAGTCTTTCTATACCTCACTTCTCATTTTGCCAGACTCTACCTCCCTACTCTTTCTAACTTGCATCTCTCTATTGGCTCATTACCTCAACCTCTTGTATGTCTACCTGTTAACCTCTTACTCTATTTTTACCTTACCACTCTCTATACCTCATTGGTCAGTGTACCGCACGCCTCTGCCATCTAACTACCAATATCTCTCTCACTCCTACTCCTGAACCTTACCTATCTCTCTGCCTCTTCCTCATGCTATCTTTCTTTCTGGCTACCTCATCTTTATCTGTTTACCTTACATATTTTCCTACTTCCTGTATCTTTCTACCTGCATCTTTATCCGTTCCTTCCGTATCCCTCTGCTTAACTTTTCTTGCAATATTGATCTCTTTACATCGGTGAACCTATGTCTCCTTTCTCCTCTCATTTCTATCAGTCAGCAGAGTTGGAGGTGATGGTGTAGCCAGACAAGTGTATGTATAGTAAGAGAGGAGGGACAAAGCAACCGAATTAATGGCGAAAATCTTCAGCGCATTGCTTTTATTTTAAGTACGACTTCAATTTCAAGTGCAGTGTGCTTATGTGTCACTGTAATATTTTGCAGCCAGGAATCTCTTCTAGATTCACATGCTGTTTCTAATCCCCCATACAATAACTGGGTTTGTTGTTCCTAGTGCGCATCACCATGAGTGGAGTCTTCCGACTCACTGTGACACTGAGGGTAAACCCTTAATGTCCCCGTGAGTTTTATCCATCCTAGATTCCTCTTAGCCAATGTCGGGTTTGAAGTTGTGCATCTGGGTTTCTGGAGGGAAGGAAATATTTTGTTGAAAAACATGACAACCCCTTCGTGAGTCTGAGAAACAAACGGCACCGCTGGATCGATGGCACGAGTTTCTGCATGTGAGGCTTCAACTGAGAGGGAGAATGTGTATAAGGAGAGATGTTGTGCCTGAGCATGCTCCTTAAAATCTGCCCTAACTGCAACTGAAGGTCCATCATAAATGGTGACCATACGATATGTATGTTATGCCGTCTAAGAAACCCCAAATCATAGAAGACTCTAGTTAAATGGCCTTCAAACTTTTTAACACCATGCCACTCTCATGTATAAAAAATCATTGGGGCCCGCCCAGATTGTTCTGTTATCACTTTAAAAATGGAATGAAATACATGATTGTCAACAAGCTAGTGGCAGCCTGGACTCCCTAAAAGTGTCCACAGCATGATCCTTTATCAGAAATGATGGAGAGACTTTGAGGGCTATTTGGAGCTCTGATTTCCTCTGCCCTCCCCTCCACTTTAACACCCATTTCCAGCCAAGACATGAATGAAAAAGCATCACTGACAGCCCATTACAGAGTTACTCGCTGCCATTCTGTTTTATTATACTAAAACATAGCACCATTTTAAGGATGATGGGCATAAATGGCATAATAATCCCATCCCAAAATCAATTATCCTGCCCTACCCCTCACCCCCCCCCCCTTTCTCCGGATCTCACCCCAGTTTGTAAACCTCTGCAGTTGTTCATAGAGAAAAAAAATCACCTGGGCAAAAGCTGATATGGTGCAGTCTGTAAGAGAATGGGATTAAAGCAGACCTCATCCATGGAAGTGATGGATTTGTAGTAGGAAAAGGACCTTTCATAAGAGGCTCAGCGGGAAAACATGGATCTCAACCTTGAGATTGTTTCATCCAAATTCTTTGAGAGAAAGAATGCATCACCTGAAAAAACAATCACTAAACCCCAGTCTACAGTAATCAATGATAGATATTAAGAGGATGAAGTAAATTAAAAAAATTCTTGAGAAGGAAAGATCACATAAGTAAATACTCTTGATGTCTAGGCAGCCCAACATCAACAAGATTTTCAAGACATAACCTTCTGAATATAAAGTCAACGTTAATGGTAAGGAGGCATCCAACTCACAAGACAACTTCTGAGAGTGATCAAGGTCGTAAAGACAAAGATACATTATCAGAGTCAACGTGGGTGCACAATCGAAACCAACAGCATGAAACCTGTTTGGACTTGATTTCAGAGAATGATACGAGTCTAAAAATCAAGTGACATACCCACTGCCCCGACTTCAGAGCACAATCAGGAATCAAGAGACAAGCCAAACGACTCAATCACAGAAAGAGTTCGAGTAAAGACAAAAGGTCACAGTCAAATACACAAGATCGAGCTCCAAAACACAAATATGCTAATGTAAAGTACCTCAGAAACAGAAGAGGCTGTGAAGGTTAGAAGAATTCTAAAAAATCGGTTGATGCAGAAATAGCCAATCTAAACAAAAAGAAGCAGAGTTCTGAGGAAGCTTTAGTTTCTTGCAAGATTCTAAGACTCGTAGGAATTAAGAAACCTACATAAGACACAAAAGGCCCAGGACCAGGGAAAGGTAGCTCTACATAAGCCACAATAGTTTTAGGAGGAATTGACTAGTAGAAGAACACCATATGGAAGATGAATCAGGGGTTGATCTAGACACAGAGGACTCTGAGATAAAATTTGATATAGAGGAAAAGGAAGGCACAGTTTGGCATGATGTAGAGAGATGCTCACCTCAGGAAGAAACCAGGCTCGACCCTAGCATACTTAGTCCACTAGACAACATTCCATTATAACACAATGTCAAGGCAACTGACACCTTTCGGGTGCAAATGGATTCAGAACAGGAATTATTTTTTAGAACATAACACCTCAGTAGAGAAAGCATCATAACTTACCTATGCTACCTGCAGTCTTACAGCAAGGAAGGTAAGAATTCCTCAAACCGTCCACAGTAATAGCTGTCACTCCATGAATAGAAAAGAGGTATAACGACCCACAATAAATCCCATGAAGAAGCACACAGTCTTATCATGACAACAGCTAAAAAGAGTGCGCTACCAAAGGCAATGCATGCACTGCTGCCAAACAGAGACAGTATAATGCTAGTGGTGGTAAGTAGAAAAATTGAGACATAAACAATAACCCAGCGGTGAACAGCAAATTCTAATGCGCATTTAAACACATTCTGATCAGCAGTGGGATGAGGTCAAGGAAATAATAAAACATCTGCTACAGGAGTTTCAGAAGACAGTGAGGACAATTGTTGAAGAGGAAAAGAATGTCATTAATATACGCCTCAAATCAGCTTTATATATGGCTAGTCAGTAGCTGATGTCAGGAACAGTGTCTCACAGGCACGCTTGGCTGTGGATCTCAGGTTTTAAATTTGAAATGCAGGCCAGTATAATTGATATGGCCTTCACAGGGTACAACCTGTTTAGACCCCTGGTTGATTAATCATTGGAGCATAAGGAGAAGGCCAGTGAAAATTAAGGGGGGGGGGGGTTGGCTTGCAAATGAGAGGTTTTATTTTAAAAGGTGGATGTCTTCAGATGAAGGAAGTCAAGGAATTCAGCCCTAACAATCAACGTTTCAAACAACACAGCAAGCCACACCTTTTAGAGAGCACAGGATGATGACAACAATCTTCCCAGCAGAAACAAATGCTATGAGGAAGGTGCCACGGTGGAGGACGGGCCTTTTGAGGCTCGAATGCTACTGACAAATTACTCTTTAAATCTGCATCCACGACATTCAAAACCCTACACAAGTGGGAGGTAGACATCATTTCTACTAACATACAAACACAGTCATTGTATAGAGTTTGCAGAGAAACTTCAAGCAATATATTTAAAGCCTCAATACAACACACCTCAGCAACTAAAGGTGTGGCTTCAAGAGATACAAGATCAATTATTTAAACATGTAATTGAACTGGTACCAATATAAATAAAGGGTACACAGTAGTATAAGACAGTACTAATAAAGATAGCATATTTGTTAGAAGCTGGGCTCAGTTACACCCTTGTACGAGTTAATTTCTCTTCCACTGCAGCTATGCTAAAGGGGTCGTTAAAAATATTTACAGTTTCAGTCACTAGAAGATTTTTTGAGGTGGCTAAATAGCTATTCCCTCCATATGGAGTGCCAGCACCTCAGTGGCAGGATTAATTCAACTACCCTTGAAGTCTATCTACTAGGCAAGCCTGCAACATCTTACATTAAAATCAATCTTTTTAATCCCAACTAAGTCACTAATACGAGTTAGTGAATTACAGACTTTCACAGTGGAAAAGCCGTACCTAAATGTCCTCAAAGATTTCCTAAGAACAAATCTGTCCTTTCTACCAAAGGGTAATTTCACCTTTTCATATCAATCAAAAAATTCAACTACTTTCATTCTTTCAAACTCCTACAAAGTCAGCAGAAACTGCATTGCACAGAATTGGATATAAGAAGATCTCTAATGTATTACATTTAGGAGATGCAAAACATTACAAAATGTATTCGCGACACATGATTTGCAATGACGGCATTATCAGTCTCTGAAGGTACTACTTTAAACAGAATTGTGCAAACAATTCAGTTAGGCTTCCACATGGCAACTAAAAATTATGCTTGCACTGCAAGAAAGAAGGGGACTGCATCAGCCTTCCTGGGAAATGTGTCATTGCAATTCAATTCAAAGTTTATTGTTTGATTACTAAAAATCATAACAAAATGTTAAAAACCATGTAATTCATGTATACACAGAGCAAAGTTTAAAAAAGAACCCAAGTTAATACAAAAACAGTACAATAATCTTACTTTAAAATGGGTTAAGGTTAAGAGAATCCTAGTACTGAGATTATAGCCTATATGGTTCGAAGTCTTAGGTAACAGAACAGTCACAGCATCACTTTAAAAAATCTAAAAGGGAGGCAAGTGAACATGACAATTGATTTGAGAGATGAAAACAATGTTCAGATGGGCCACGCTGGAAAAGCCGGAGGTCGTTCAGTGGTTTTATGGCGATGAAGCGGCGCGACCAACCAGCGGAGGATTTGCTGCCCTGTCTTTCCCCAGCGATTTAGCTGCCCTGCTAACAAATTTAGTGAACCGGATGTTCAACTTTGTGTTTTCTGAGTTCATAGCAGCTATTAAGGCCTGACGGCCAGTGCCAGGTCCAAGTTTATTACACTTCTCCAGCAATAAAATCTTTCTGTCGTTGAACAAAGCGGGGCAAGTACAGGCTATATGCTCCATGCTTTCAGAGTGGTAGCAGCACTCCCTGCATTCGATACTAACACAGGGGCACTGCCATTCTGCAGATGCTTTAAAAAAGGCCATTCGCCCAACCTTAGGGCCATAAACCTTAGCTTCCAAAAGAGAGAATATGTGCTTGATAAGTAAGATGACTCAGCCCCCGGTTTGAGGTCAGAAATAACGGCCCAGGCGTGTTTCCTTCTAGATAGTTTTGCCCTGTCAGAATGAAAAGACCAAAGCCGGACTCTTCGCTTGATTACGATCTTTAATGCCTGTTGTGATGGGTTTGTTCCCCAATATTCCCTGACTCCGAATAACTGTAGAGAGTGTGCCAGGTGGTGCCGATATTTTTGACTGGTTGTGCTGGTCGTTATTTCGTTCCAAAGTTTGGCCCCCAGACTACCTTCCTGGAAGCTGCGCAGTCTGTTACAGAGCTTAATGAGCACGCCTGCCTCGACACCATAATGATCTAATGATCTAATAGGCCGAGTTCTAGCCTAACTTGTGCTGGGGATGAGGACCATGGCAGGCACCATGCTCGTTTAAAGATTCTAGTGGTTAGTTTGTTTAATAAGGTGCTTGTTGCGCCCATCATTGTCTCATGTCCATATGATAGCGAGTTGGTGATCTTAGCCTTCATCACCTTAAGCAGTGGAGTTAGGCTTGGACCAAGTAGCTGTTTTAAACGTTTTGCCGAGGCGACCTCAAGCGACAGTGCTTTAGCCTTAACAGCATCTTTTTGCTTGGTGAAGGAGCCTCTGGAGTCCAGGAGAATTCCCAGGTATTTATAGTGTGGCACTGTGTCGATGTTTTTACTGTTGAAAAACCACCCACCTTTCTGCTGCTTCAGTTTGCCAAAATGAATTATTTTAGTTTTTGACAGATTCAGTTCAAGGGCGTTGTTTATTGTGTAGGGGAGAAGTTCATCTAGTAGCCTCTGCAGGCCTACCTTTGTGTGGCTAAGTAACACGAGGTTGTCAGCTTATAAAAGGTTGCTGATACGGGTTCCATCTAGTTGATGCAGTGGGAATGAACCTTGTCAAGTGTGGAGGATAGGTCCGAGATAAACAGGTTAAAAAGGGGACGCGCCTGAACTTCATCTTGCCAGCATCTCGCCAGCATTGTTTTTCACCGGGGACTCTAAGTCCCAGAGGTCCGTACTCCCTGGATGGAGGAGCTGACTCCTGACTCGCGCTCAAAACGCGCTTGGACATCTGCGGCGCGGGTCGCGCCTGAACTTCATCTTGCCAGCATCTCGCCAGCATTGTTTTCACCGGGGACTCTAAGTCCCAGAGGTCCGTACTCCCTGGAGGGAGAAGCTGACTCCTGACTCACGCTCAAAACGCGCTTGGACATCCGCGGCGCGGGACGCGCGCGGGCTGCGCCCGGCCAAGGGCAGGACCTTCCTTGCCCGTCACTGCCCGGAGGTGGCTGGGCTGGGCCCACTCTCTTAATTTCTGGCCTGGGTGTTAGCAAGGTGTGATTACGCTAGAGGCATTGCGATCATGAGCTAGTCTTGCTAACATCACTGAGAGATAATTGAAAGCTCCTTCGAATTTCTAAATGGACTCAAGGTACATTAATCAAATTGTATTGTCATCCTGCTTCTGATTTTGTACTCTCGGTTTATTGCATTTTCTCTTTTTTGTAACAATGGGGAAGCGGAAAATTATGGAGGGGGCCGGGGTTGGGGGTGGTAATGGCTCTAACACTTCTGTGGGAAAAACGAAAAAGGCTAGAAAGACCCGTAAAAATGCTGGTGACAACTTTGTTATGGACCGGATAGATACTCTCGTTAGAGAATGTGAGGATCTCTTGATTGACAAACCCTCCGTTCCTTTTCCAATAGTAGCCAATGTAAAAACCGCTCCGCCAACTATTATACCAGCAATATTCAAGAAATCCTCTTGTAATTCTGATGATCAATCAGTTAAATCTTTGGGTCATAAACAACTTGTAGTTACCGCTTTGGATCTACAGGCTGATTCTTTAAGCCCATCCACGAGCCATGCAGGCTTTTAAATACCCTGCACAAATAGGTTTGAAGTTCTAGCAGATTCTCCTACTACTACCGCGGTCGAAATTACAGCTAAAACCCTGTCTCCACAAATCCACCTTAATGGGAATTGCCCTTGTAAATGTCCTGATTATCCAGTCCCTCAAAGCTGAAGTCGAATCTTTAAAAAGCATGATCACAGGACTTAACTCCTTTGTTAGGTCTTTACCATTAGTTTGTCACCCAAAGCAGTATTCTACAATCTCACAGCGCCCCCCTTGCACATCACCGAGTACTGATAAAGAACGTGAGGGGGTGGGAAGGACTCAGGACAATGTGCCTCATCGTACACACAAAAGTAAATCTAACATTTGTGAGACACTCCAAGTTTCCCGCATTAACAATCTCTCTGAGATTCATCCTCGAGCCAACAAACATCTTATGTCCAGGAGTACTATACCATTGCCTGATTCTCAATCTTACCCAAAATCACGGGCCCCAACAAATTTTCTACCCTCCCCCAACCATAGGGTCCATTCGAATGCAATGCACACTGTTTTTATGGTTAACGTCCCCAAACTTGATGCCACCCACAGGGTCGAGAGTAAAGATTAGTTAGTCAACAAGACTATCCATTGGCTAAGACATGTTAGAGGCTGCCATTCCATCATACGGGAGGACATCTTAAGAGCAAGCAGGTGTCCATCTGCAAATGAGGTCTTTGACAATATCGAATTAACATTGTCAAACGTTGAACTGGCGGATAATTTGATCGCGTACATCTCCCCCAGAGTCGTCTTCAATACAGATCAGGCGCTCCCCACCCTTAGCTGAGAAAAGAGTCGTCTTCCATCAAGATCTCCCAGTGTGTGACCCTCCCTCACCAATGAACCAAAATGATTGAGTACCCAATACTTCTGTTCAGTCTATAAGGCAGAATACATATTCTCATCAGGGCAAAGTCCTTTTTGTTAACCCCGATTTTTCCCTTTTGTACCAGATACCATACATGGCTAGTTCTCGATATCATGGTACAGCACTTATTCCTGATTCTGAAAGAAGGACATGTGTTGGACCTATTTCCAATTTCCATCTCCCTAATAACTCGTTTTTGGCTTCTACATCACTAGGGGGACCTCGTGCGCTTGCTATCCCCCAGCTGTCTCAAACTTAGATCAGGTAGACCAGATAACTTTAGGTTACGCCCAACCAAAAACTAACCCTATGACATTTACAAAGGATACAGCCACTGATCCGGTGGTTATGGAGTCTGAGAAATGTAGCACCTCCTTTAAAATACTGTCTTGGAATGTTGCAGGGCTTAAGAACAAACTTTTATTGCCCCATTGGAACAGCCTAGTTGACGATCACCATCTCTGTATCTTTCAGGAAACTTGGTGTTTGACTCCACTCCACAAATCAGGTTACACCACTTTCTTTACCCCTGCGGTTCATGTTGGTAAGGGGCGTCCATCGGGTGGGCTGATTGTGTGGGTCAGTATTGATTTGGGATGGACAGTAAAACAAAACATAGTCTCATCCCAAGACATCTCGTGGCTCACTATAAAAGGGCCAAAGGGAGGGGAAACCCTCGAACTCTTTAATATCTACGTAAGAGGGATGCCTGTGGCTAAAGTTTCACCTACCCTCTCACTTCTTGTGGAAAAACTAAGCAGCTGCCATGCATCTGCGAAAATTATGGTGGCAGGAGATTTCAATTGCACCTTTGAACCCTTAGGTTCGGATGATTTCTTGGGGAAACTAGATGAAGATCTTCAACGGGGAATACCTTCCTTAGATCTAGTTCCCATTAAGAAGTGGTCCCAGGTGGCTATTCAAATTAATGCAATTGCTGTTGAATTTGGTTTGAGGGCACTGAATGGCAGAGTTCCATCTGACCTTTTGGGAGCCCACACTTCTAATAGAGTGGGATCCACTTCTCGTATCGATTACATCTTAGTGGACATCCGCCTCTGGACTGCTTCCATCGATATGATAATTGGCACCACAGTGGACAGTGACCATAATTTTTTGTCCTGCCGTCTGCAGAATTCATGGTTATGCCCCGAGCAAGTCCCAATTATTGATCCAATTCTAATCACCAAAGATGTTGTCGCCTCCAACTCTGGCAGATTTTTGAAGTGGACGAAGGTTGTTGGGCAAGATTTCAAAATTCATTCTATTTTTGAAATTTTGATGACCAGAACTAAGGATCTTGAGGTGGTTGCAAAAGACCCATTAGCAACATCTAAAGCAACCCTTATTTACGATGCTACTATCAGTCAGATGAGTTTGCATTTCCAGTCTGGGCAACTATCTAACAGTAAATGTAACAACAAAAAGGGGCTCAATCCTTGGTTTACCAAGGACTGTCGATCAAAGAGGGAAGCCCTATCCCTTGCTTTAAAAGGGAATATTCTTACTGAAATTAGAGAAGCCAGGAAAGAATATAATGCTACTATCAATAAAGCAAAACGTGATTGGAAGGAATCTCATTGGCAGGCATTAAAAGATGCTTGCAGCCCAAGGGATTCTTTAAAATTTTGGAACTTGATCAAAGTTGCTGACCTCAAAGGCACCGCCCCAATACCCAACCACATCACCAGCTTAGAATGGCATGCTCACTTCTCTAGATTATACTCACCCCAGGATTCCATGGTTAACCAGCAGCCCCTAGAGCGCGCTTTCCATTCACACTCTGTTGATGATATGTCACCTTTTAATATCACAGAAATTGTAGATGCAATTAATTGCATCGTTCCTGCCAAAGCTGCTGGTCTGGATGTAATTCCGGGGGACCTACTTCGATTAGATCCAATTAGATGGGCTAAATACATTTCCCTCTTGCTTAATTTAATTGCTAAGGGCGCACCGGTCCCAGACTCCTGGAAAGGAGCCGAAGTGGTTCCTATATATAAAAAAGGGGTTAGGGAGGACCCTGCCAATTACAGGCCTATCAGTTTGATAGATGTCATCCAAAAGGTGGTGGGCAGGGTTCTCCTACACAGGATCCAGGACTGGATAGATGACGGTAACATTATCTCCCAATATCAAGCGGGGTTCAGAAGGAACACCGGGACTATTGACCAGGTGTTTCGGCTGCTCCTCCTTTCCTGGAAAGCGGTAGTGATAGGTAGGGGCAGTTTATATCTTGCCTTTATCGATCTCAAGACCGCGTTCGATCTGGTACCCAGGGGGACTTTGTGGTCAGTTCTGGCAGAAATGGGCACCCCATCACGAGTTTTGAATCTATTGATCTCTTTGCACGAGGACAATTATGCCCGTGTAAGATGGGGTGCCCAGGGCCAGGTCACTGATAGAATCAGCGTCAGTAGGGGGGTCCGCCAAGGGTGCGTCTTGGCTCCCACCCTATTCTCATTGTATGTGAATGGGGTGGTTGACTTATTGGGGAAAGACCCCGCAGACGCACCCACCCTGGCTGGGGAAAAAATCGCGACCCTCCTATTTGCCGACGACACACTGCTTATTTCCAAAACTCCAGCTGGCCTCCAGAAGTTATTAGACCGATTCCATCTATTTTGCACTACTCGAGGCCTTAAGATAAACACCTCAAAAACGAAGTTTATGGCTTTTAATTCTTGTAAACAACTCAGATCTAGCCTCACTTTAGATGGAATCCAGTTGGAGAGAGTCAATACCTTTGACTATTTGGGGGTTCGTCTTTCTGGTAAGATGAACTGGAGACACCACCTAGACAAAATGTTACTAACTCACAAACGTGTGGCAGGAGCTCTCAGGAAGGCGCAAAGCTTATCAGTAAGTAAACCGGTTGCCCCTGCCTTGGCAGTTTATGAGAGTAAAGCAGTGAGCTCGGCTTTATATGGCACGGAGCTCTGGGGCTTTGACAATACAGATGACATCTCTAAGTCCGAACACAAATTTTATAGAGAGCTAGTCTCACTTCCTATTAGCACTCCCCTGAGACCAATTTTATTTGATATGGGTAGACCCTCCTTTAGTGATATCGCCAGATCTCGTCCCCTGTTTTTTTGGGCACGCCTCCGGCGGACACAGGAGTTCTCTGGGTATGCAGCTGCACTTTCTGAGGTACTGACATTAGATATGGGCAACAAAGTTAAATGGCTGTCTAATCTTAAGAAACTGCTAACTGACTTAGGGCTGTCCGGGGCATGGGCAAGCCAGATCCCTCCTTCTAAACAGGATCTCAAACTACTTTATTGGAATTGGGTAGCAGAACGAGATCTGAGAAATCTCCATTTGGGAAAACTAACTGAGGAGAACCTCTCCCACAAACAATATAGCCGTTACGAACCATACATGGACTTTATTCAAGTGCCAAGAGACAGAACCTTGTATATTCAATTTAGAATAGGTTCTTTACCTTTAAACTCGTTTACAGCTAAATGGGATTCACTAAGATCCTCCTCACAATCATGCCCATGCTGCCCTGCCCCGGAGGAAAGTATTGCCCACTTTCTCTTTGCTTGCCCGGCGTACAAATGGGCAAGGGCAAGATGGCTGAAACCAGTTTGCAGAAACCTTGGGACAACAAAGTGCTTAGTCGCCCTTCGAATTTTAAAAACAGACGTCAACCCATCACTGGTCTGTGGGGTGGCCAAGTTCTTAGGCTGTGCATGGAATAAGCGCACCAAATTGCTAAAAAATATAGTTATATAAAGCCTCTTGAAGGGAAAATGTCTTATCGCCAAACAGGATTAATTAGAATGCACTGTTTTATTACTTTGCGAAATAATGTTTTTAGATGGAACAATTTTACTTATATTTTTAAACTTTTACCTAATTTTAAATTATGATATAACTGTCGTGTCCTGTGTTCAAAGTTCACGAATGATTTTTCTTGGAACCATATATAATGATCAAATCAACTTTTCAACTTGGTAATTCTACCCTAATGGCAACAGGAAGAATACCGATTTATTTATATCCAAAAGGACTGCTTCATTATTAGGTAGATCAGTACATGTAGTTATCCTATGTATTGCTCATTAGGATCCACGAATGCTTAACTTATTGTGTGCTACTGTATGAAGCAGGCTCGGTCGCATATTATGTCCCGTGTATTTTACCGGGGCATCTAATAATATTTTGTACTGTTATTTTGTACTGTTTATATTTACTTGTTACAGTTTATTAGTTATGCTATGCATTACTCACAGGTATATATAATAGCACAATGCACTTTTTTTAATCTATATGCCATAGGGCATCTTTGATTATCTGGTACTGTACCCGATATAGGGTCATGCATTAGCACTTTTGCATGCATTAGTTGTATGCCATTCTGCTTATTTGCACTATAGATCATGCTAATTTGCACTGTACTTGACTTAATCATTGACTATGAACTTTTGCTGCTTTATAATTGTTTGCACATTATTCTTCTCTCTTTTAACTGTGATGTTCCTCTTTTTCTTTTTAAAATGCTTTTATGGTGATATTTTCTGCACCGAATAAAGCTTGCTTTGAATTGAATTGAATTGTTAAAAAGGAGGGGCGCCAACACGCAGGCTTGTTTAACACCGCTTCCTGTTTTAATCTTTTTTGAGAGCCTTCTCCCAACTTTGTTCTAATCCAAGTTCGTGGGTGGAGTTGGATTATGGCTTTTAAGAGAGCGGGAAGTATTCCCCAGCTCTCTAATTTTTGCCATAAGCAGCCACATGGCACCCGGTCAAAAGCCGCCTTGAAGTCGACAAAGCAGCAGTAAAGTTGGATATGATGAACTGCTGCTTTCTCCATCAAAACGGTCAGTGCCAGTAGGTTGCTGGTTGTGCCTGAATTGGCCACAAAGCCAGTCTGGTTGAAGGGGAGGCACTGTGTGGATTCTGCCCAGGTTGACAGCTCTTCCAGTAAAATGCTGGCGTAGTATTTAGATTCGATGTCAAGGAGAGCTATCATTCTATAATTTTTCTTTTACCACTTTTATAGATGGGATGGATGATGGCGCCTTTCCAGGAATCCAGGATGTTGTGGTTGAGCCTGCAATATGAAAACAGGGGTGCCAGGTAGCCTGACTATAAGGTTACGTCTGACTTGAACAAGGCCTGGGGTAGTCCATTGGGGCCAGGAGCTCCGTCAGACCTAACTTTCCTAATTATCCGAGTGATAGTATTTCTTAACACTCCTGGTGTCGTCAGCGTCTCTATTGTTGGCTCATTTTGTGCCTCCATTCTCTCAATTAGTGATCCATCCAGATCGTCTTCGACTGAGATGACGGACCCGGTGTTACCTGTGCAACGGACTTCAATGGGTGCTGACCCAGATTTAGATGATGGATGGGGGCTGGGATGGTCAGACATGCCTGAATGTGCACTGAAGTGCTAGTATGGACTAACTTCAACCAAAACTGGTCTGACGCTGTTTTTTTGTCTCTGTGTACAGATGGCTTGAAAGCTTTTTGAGCTTGCTGATAGTGGTTGAATAGGGAAGCATCTCCTGGGCTTTTCCTGGCCCGGCGTAAGGCCGAATTTCTTTGGAACTTTAGCTTTTTTGTTGCAGATGAAACGCGAGATTGTGGTGTATCTTACCAGGTACAAGTTTTGGATGGAAATTTGTCAATTAATCTGTTTACAAGTGCTTCCCAGCCGTCAATGATGGGTACGTCTTTTCACTTAGTAAACGTAGAAAATAACTACATATCTCCATAACGGGGGAGACGGAGCTGGACACCCATTTCATTCTCCTTAGGTTCTCTGAGTGGCAGCCTGATAGCATGTGCGCGATTGCCTGGTGGTGGGGAATGTTGGGTGATAAAGTTATTGTTTGAGGTTGGTGTTCACTCTTCCCTTGTGCTGCGATGTGATGGCACTCGATTAAGGGGAGCATTTCACTGTTTCCTAATGTAAAGTCCAGTAATGAGTAGGTATGGCCGTTTGTTCTAGTCCAGGCCGGAAGAGTGTCTGTGGGAGAGCGACTGCTTATTACAATGTAACCTATTCTGCTGAATTGGAGGACAGCGTATGCGCCCAATTTGGAAGGTCTAAGTCCTAATGGTAATGTTTGTGTAGCAAGATGTGGGAGAACCGCTGGAAGATGATCCCTAGGTCCTCAAACAGGTTGTGGAAGAATTTGTATTAAAATCTCGAGAAATTAAACAGGGTGTACTGCTGTGTGCGCTTAAGATTTTGCATAAAATTTCAGTCAGGCGGTCCAGTTCGAATTTTTTCTCAGTGGTGCACGGAGAGATGTTAACATTTAGTAGAAGTAACTGGCTGTCTGAAGTAGGACTTTCAACCACGATGCCAGCAACCCAGTCAACTTCACATTTTAGCTGTTTAAAGCGTCCAGATAGTCTAGCAGATGCATAGATCGAAAGTCCGCCACGCAGTCTGCCGTGCTTACTCTGGCTTGTGGCGGGCGTCGTGAATTCTAGGTACCCTTCGATTGGGATGCTGCTTGCTAAGCAAGTTTCCTGGAGAAGAATAATGTAGTGTTTTTTAAAAAATCCTAGTGTGTCTAGAGATTGGGATTTCGACAGAAGACCGCTACTATTCCAGGAGCAAATTATTAAACCATATTTGGTATTGTTTCAATCGATCCGATTCCAGGATAGGGCTGCTAGCAGCCATGACCAGTCTGCACATCGGGTAGCTTGCTGTTCGACACTCAACGTTGCCGACTGGAGAGCGACTTCGGGCTGACTTTAACACAGAGAAAGGAGCAGGACTTATACTAGAAGCTGGAGCCTGGATGGGTGTGAGTATTGAAGGGTAGCGGGGAACACAAGGCGTTGCTATAATTATTCCCCTTATGGCTGTGGATGCTAATGTAATTAGAGTTGATTCTCCTACTTGGAAGCCATTACTAGGTTTGAATTCGATGGCGATTATGTTTTTTGATCCCAGAGTGAACAGATCCGGGTTCCATTTGAAGAGCCTAATTATGTTCCCGCGGTTTAAGATGTCATGCGGGCCTTGGGAGACATACTCAAGTGTTAACAGCAATTTGGTCTTGATGCTGTTGGTGGCTAGATTGTGGATTTCGGCAGTTGAGGACTCAGGTGGCTTAAACTTTACATCTGATGTTCGTTGAAGGATGGATATAAGGGGCAAGGGGGGGCTTGCTCGCTGACTAGATTAGTTGGTGCTGAAGTAAGAAATGTTTTGCGCATGGGCGCCAGAGGTGGTTGGCTGAGTGGAATTGCCAAGTACTGTAAATCCAAGCCTTTGCAGAGGTTAACTGCACGATGTAAGCCTGGACTGTTGATCATCACTCGAGGTAGGGAAGAGGCTTTAGTGGCAAGTGAAGGCTTTTGCAGAGGCATAGTTGTGGCTGACTTGTTAACAGATGTCGGCTCCTCAAAGGCTTGTAGTTGACTGTTTCCAATGTTTCCGATTTTTAGATGCGGAGAATGCCTTGAAGTTTGAAAAGACTCTATTTCTGAAGAACTTTTCGCTTTTGGGGTTGCTTTTTGAGGCGTTAGTGACTGGGCTACTTGCAACAGACTGGTAGTGACGCTGAGCGCTGTGCTCGAGTCCTGTGCTGATTGGTTTTTTTGGGCTCATCTGTGTGCCTATTACAGGATTTCCGGAGTCTTTTGTTTCCCGTTTTGATAGTTGATGGATAGATCGCTGGGGAGGTGGGGCGTCTGAAGTTGCGTCAGTAGTTGAATTGGAGACAGCTGTCGCCTTCGTTGATGGTGAAAAATGGGCTGGTAATTTATTGGTTGAATGCTCAAGCTCTGAGGCCTCGCACGGCATGGGAGCCAGGGGCGAGGGGTCAAGGAGCCTGGATGCTGGAGTCTTCTGGATTTCTGTTAGTACTGATGAAAGGAATTGGGGCAATGAGGATAAAGAGTCAATGATGGGAGAGCAACAGCATACTGATTGAACTAGTTGCACTTGAGATTGGGCTTTTGTTATCAGTGAATTCAGCGCCTCCAATTTTCGATCAATCCCAGCGGTATACACAGCCAGGGTGTTTAAGAGGTCCACCTGCTGGTCCATTTTGTCAGAGTGGTAATGTTATGTTATGTTACTTTATTTTTCTATAGCGCTAAATCACCGACAGGTCTCTAAGTAAGTTAATGCTAACACAGTAGATTGAAGGGTTTGAAGAAGTTGTGGCCAGAGCTCGTTTAAGTCTGGCGATGGAGGGCTAACAGTAGACCTTTTGTATTCTTTAGTGAAAAAAGACAGGTCGAGAAGGGTATTGGGCATGATGTTGTGGCCCCCACCTGAGTTGATCTTTTGTTGGCAACCGTTGACAGTAAATGATGGAGGGATTGGGGATGAAGTTGTGAGGTTGCTTAGTTGAGAGTTTGCCTGGGTTGCAGCTTGTGGGGTAAAGTCTCCAATAGTTGCTACTGGATGGTCCTTAAAAGTTAGGGACTTGGTTGCTAAAGGAGAAAACTGGCTAGGGCTCTGAGCAGACTGAGGGGTTGGCGAGGTCACCTCGCATCCAATGAGAGTTGGGAGAAGCCAGTGCAACGGGAGAGTTACCGTATTGCAAGTCAAAGGAGAACTGGTCGAGAGCTTGGGGCGATGGGGGGTCTTCGTTTGTTTGGAGGTCGGCCCTTATTGGGAAGCCTGGTAACGATGAACTGAGGCCTGTGACACCAGCAGACACATGGATCATGGGCTGAACCAGTGTTTGGTGCGAGGCTGGGTCTGAGGTAGTTGAAGTAGTTGAAGCAAAGGTCAAAGGGATGTCGAGTGAGCTTGATCTGGACTTAGAAGCGGGTACAGAGCTTCTAAAATAGTCCCTCAATGACATCTTTTTTCAAAAAGGAACATGCGATAGTTGAAGATCTTGATTTCGGATCCTCGAGGATTGGGCTTTCCTGGAGTGCACCTGCGCCCCGAGTTGTTTGTTGGGTGAGGGCGCCATGAGGGAACTGAACTGGAGATGGAGACTGCTGGGATTGAAGCTCAGGAGCTGAGTCTGAGACAATACCCAGTTGTGGTTGTGGTTTCGGTAATTTTGCTAGTTTTGCAATTGGGGATAGGGCCACTGCTGCAGCGTCAGAAGCACTCACCTAGAGGCTTCTTTTTAGAAGAATTAGGTGGGGCTTTCCTAGTTCTCCCTGATCTCATCGCTGGAAGATGTTTTTGGTGGGGGATGGAGGAATAGCCTGGGAGCCGCAGACCCCCCTCACATTACGCCCTACTGGCCGAGCAGCTCAGGAATGCACAGGAAGCTCACCCAGGGATCGTAGCTCCGCGATGCAGCATAAGGCGGGCAGGTTTGAAAAGGTTGGTTGATTAGCCCCACGGACAGCTCCTTAGACTCCTTGAACTCCTGTAATCCCGTTCGTGGTGACTGCAGTAGCAGCAGTGGCAATGGTGGTAGCTGTGGAGATTGCTGAGTGGCTGGAGTGGACAGCTGCTGAGGGGGCAGCTCCTTGGACTCCTTGGGTTCCTTGGTGGTGACAACTGTGGCAGCGGTGACAATGATGGTGCGGTGCAGTGATTTGCGGAGTGGCTGAAGTGAACAGTAGCTGGTGGTAGCGGTGGGAGTAGGCCAGCAAACGCAAGGGGAAAGCAGGGAAAAGCGGATGGAAAGCAAGCAGGGCACACAAGGCAGAATCGCAGGCTGCACCTGATCTAATCGGGCTACCTCCGCGATCTGCCAAGGGCACGCACTCGCTGCAGCCGCCTGCTAATGGCGGCCGTGCTTGCCGCTGGAGCTCCGGTCCCAGCTCCGGCAGGTCTCTGAAGAATTCCATGCTCTCCACAACTCTCCACAAATGCTCTCCACAAATGTCTAACCTTCCCAGCTGTCAGGGGTGTCTCCACGATGGTACTAGCAGCGTCACGGTAGTTCTGCTGCTCGCCGCTCACCCCGCTACTCGCTCCGCCGCTCCGCCAACCAGACACGCCTCTTCCTGTCAGCTGATCAGACTCACTGAACTGCAAGGGCTTTCTCCACAGGAGAGTAGGACAGGGGCATAACCGAGATGCCCGGGGTCACCGGTGCAAGACATTTGAAATGCAGAAACGTGGTCAACGTGATCAAATATCACACTAAACACAACTGAATAAACACTAAGACAATGAAAGAAAATATTGTATGTCAAAAGATTTCACAACAACTTCCTAATCAAACCCTTCTTCACAGGGGGAATATTACTACATAATCTATGCACAGCATATGCATCTAGCAGATATTTAATGTTGCAAAAGATACCACTCTACGTACCCATAAGTATGGTTTACAGCTTATAGTAACATTCGGCCACTGTCGCAAGGATGGAAGAATTAGGGAAAAAAATGGAGAACATAGACAGGAAGATTTGTGGGCTTCTGTTCGATATCATAATGAGTGATATGACTTCCACATGTCGATGCCTATTAAGAAAAATAAAGACTACTACAAATACTTCTGGGTCCAACCAGCAAATTGCGGGTTTATGCAAATCATGTGAATATATAATAGCGTTATGCTGCAAAACTATACTCACAAATATAGATTTGGTGCGTTATGCATTAGTCTACTGAATATCCAGTAAGTAAGTAAGTAAGTAAAGGGCTTGTAAAGCGCACAAATGTGGAGGCGTCTTGGCGCTGGGGAATGCAAGAAAGCGCAGGGAAGTCAGGAGGTGCTTGGTCACTACTGGGAAGAGAAGAGCCAGCCAGCCACTCTTAAAATGTTTTTAAACAGCTGGTGGAATAGGCTGGTTAGACAATGAGTTCCATAATAGATATTGTTTCAACACAAAAAGTGGATTCAAGAGCAAAAAGAAAGGTTTTATCTATTCTTTTAGATAATTCTATTGATATAATTTGTCTGGCAGATAATGGCCAGCTTTAGATCTTGTCGGTTTTGCATGCCCTCATTACAGAAAGTTTAACATTTAATTGAATATTTTTTCATAGAATCTTGAAATATCTGAAATGGGTAATAAATGTAAACGTGTTCCAAAGCGGAGGCCCAAAAATATGTCTTTCTTTAAGGTGGCACTACTCAGAAATGTGTCTACACAGGGATCGTTAGCCTGTCAAAGGTGTGAATGTCTTAAAACATCAAGATGTATTATTAATTGCAAGAACAAGGGTTGAACCTCCTTGAAAATTTAGGCAGAGCATAGTTCACAATGGTCTCTTAAATGTATCTGAACACTTTAGCGATAGGGAGAATGAGGGCAGAGGGGACTGATGATGACGTATCATGGAATCTTCACCGCTGATTCTGTTGATTTGTGGGTAAAAGGAGCACCTTAACGTAATCTGTTAGTAGAAAGGAACATCAATAG
This sequence comes from Triturus cristatus, assembly GCF_964204655.1. Classification (NCBI taxonomy): domain Eukaryota; kingdom Metazoa; phylum Chordata; class Amphibia; order Caudata; family Salamandridae; genus Triturus; species Triturus cristatus. Next base: position 210,302,232 of record NC_140580.1, on the reverse strand, counting down.
TGTTGGGTCCATGCACATTAAGCAGGCAGTCGAGAAGAGAGCAAAATCAGCCTGACAACAATAGGGAATAAAGCAAACACAAGGAGATAATGGACCGAGTGCTGAAACTTTTCAGACACTTACCCCCAGTCAAAGACCTGGGTTGAATCCATCATTGTTCTTTAGTTCACTTCGCTACCCCAGTTTGGACCCAGCCATATGCAAATCAGTCTTGACCCTGTGCCTCATGGGAACAGTCCAGCCCTGAACTGCCAGGCCAGGTCCTCCCTAGACCGGAAACAAGCATCCTGGGACCGGTTTCGGGGTAACACCCCTCATCAGCCAGGCTAGCTTGAATCCTGTGGCAAAGTGAGCAAGGGACCCACCTCTGAGCATACCCTGCCAACTTAGGGCAAACAAAGCAAACATAAGGAGCCAATGGACCGAGTGCTGAAACTTTTCTGACACTCACCCCCAGTCACAGATCTATGTTGAATCCATCATCGTTCTTTAGCTCACTTTACCACCCCAGTTTGGACACATCCATATGCAAATGTGTCTTGACCCTGTGCCTCATGGGAACAGGCCAGTCCGAACTGCCAGGCCAAGTCCTCCATGGACCGTAAACAAGCATCCTGGGACCGGTTTTGGGGTAACAAACCTCATCAGCCAGGCTAGCCTAAATACAGTAGCAAAATGAGCAAGGGACCCATGTCTGGGCATACCCTGCCAACTTAGGGTGAACAAAGCAAACACAAGGAGATAATAGACAGAGTGGTGAAACTTTTCAGACACTCACCCCCAGTCACAGAGCTGGGTTGAATCCATCATCGTTCTTTAGCTCACTTTGCCACCCCAGTTTGGACCCAGCCACATGCAAATCAGTGCCTGTGCCTCATGGGAACAGTCCAGAGCGATCTGCCAGGCCAGGTCCTCCCTGGACTGGAATCAAGCATCCTGGGACTGGTTTTGGGGTAACACCCCTCATCAGCCAGGCTAGTTTGAATCCAGTGGCAAAGTGAGCAAGGGACCTACTTCTGGGCATACCCTGCCAACTTAGTGCGAACAGACCAAGCACAAGGAGATGATTGACGGAGTCCTGGCAGTTCAGGCTGGACTGTTCCCATGAGGCACAGGGTCAAGAATGATTTGCAATATGGCTGGGTCCCAACTGGGGTGGGAAAGTGAGCTAAAGAATGATGATGAAATCAACCCAGATCTGTGACTGGGGGTGAGTGTCGGAAAAGTTTCAGCACTCTGCTTGCCAGTAGGTGGCGCCATGCAGCTCTGCACTGACACTGTTCGACTCGGGAAATTACTTGCAGAGCCTGTATTGGTGCCACTCCTGTGTGATGTCACTAGTACCTTTCTTTCCATGCCACCAGACGCAGATCCTGAGATTTTTCTCATCTCTCAGAGCGATGGGCCGTGACAATTGTCTGCAGTGTCCAAGGCATATCACCCCCAAAACAACAGCTTTTATGCCCTGTAGGGATTCTCACAAACACATGTCTGTGACAGATGCCCATCAGGTGTGCCTGTTGTTTCTGGAATTGATTCATGACTCAATGACATGCAGTGACTGCGTATCGATGAACCCAAAGGCCATCTGGGACCACAAGGTGAAACTTGACATTGCCAAGCATAAAAAGGATCCTCACCAAGACTGATCTGAGTCATGGTCCATGTCCAAGTTACGGTCCCAGTTGCCCAAGCCACTCCAGAGGCCGGTCTTCACTGTGATCCAAATTGTCCGGTAAGTCAAAACAAAACCAGAAGATCGGGACTTAGACCCTTGTCATCATTCGAATTTGCCTGGGCAGGCACAAGGGCAGCACCGTGGCTCTTGATCTTGCTCACAGAGTTGCCTGACTTCAAAGCTGATCCTGCAACTGGTTCTGGCACAATCTGAGGTTCCTGGGCTGTCTGCCACTCCGCAACAGTTCAAAGAGTTCTACAAAGCCATGCTCCAGCTCTTTAGAACCTTGCCGACTACCTCTGGAATGCCTTTGGGCCCCAAGAAGTTGAGAGGCCTTCCATCTGTACTAGCACCAGCAGGTTCACCCTCAGCACCATTTGGACACTCCAAGCCCATCACAACGCCTCAGGCTCCAGTCCGAACTCCGCTTCCGGTGTCACAGTCCATGTCAATTCCTGTGATTTTGACACCAAATCCCTCGATACTGGATGACGGGATACCCATAGTACTCTCTAGCTCCCAGTCGGTGCTGGTTCGATCTTGACCGAAGCCTCTTCCGACGACAGTTCAGATGCCACTTCCTCTTCTTAATCAGTCACCTCCACAAGGGAAACAATACACCTTTCACTCACTTTTCAGCACAGACTAAGACAATGATTACGATGTGAGTGATGAGTTCGCTAAGCCATATCAAGATGACAACTGGTATGATGATTTGCAGGAGGCTAGTGGTCTTGACTTCTCCCCTAACCTTTCACCAGAACCATAGAGATAACTGCTTTCTATGCCATGTTAATGCTTAAGGCGGTGGAAGACCTTGACCTCCAGCTCCACACTTTGGAGGACAAGACTAATGCATTGACAGAAGTTCTCCCACTGGGGCAGACATCTTCTGATCCCCTTTAATCATTTGATGACGCACTCACGGATACCTTATTGGGGCCTTGGGCCAAACCTTGCTCAGGCACTCTGGTCAACAGACAAATTACAAGAGGCCGTCACCCTGCCCCAGGCGAACCTAAGTTACTCTCCTACTGCCTTCTCCCTAAAGTTTAGTGGTGCAAACATCCCCGGCAGGTCTAACCCCAAAACCTTTCCTACTACTACCCCGATAGGGAATCTAAACAGGTAGAAACATTTGGGAAGCAAGTTTTTTTAACCACTAGCCTGGCTCTCTGATTAGTAAATGCCAGCTGCCTCTTGGGATGCAATTCCCATGCCCTCTGAGACTCAGTTGCTCAAGTCCTCCCATGCATCCCTGAAGACCTCTGACCTGTCCTAAACAGGATATCCAAGGTGGTCGTGATGCAGCCAAATTCACAATTCGTTGTGGCTTAAACGCCACTGATTCCATCTGATGAAGCATTGGCACTAGTGAGTTCATTCGTCACCAAGCATATTTGCGATCACCCATGTCCAGTCCTCCCATATGGACATGCCCTTTGACAGGAGTTGCCTGTTTGGGGACAAGGCAGATTTCACTTAAAGCAAGTTATCAAGAGCAGGGCTATCACACACTCTCTGGGCTCATCCGCTCTGCCTCAGCAACCTCACTTAACTTACAGCTCCTTTCGCAGCTTTGGTGGAGCTGCCACATGCTGCCAGTCTGTCTAGCCTCAGCAAGGGACCCAGCAGTTTTATGGTTGGGGCCGTGGTGTCCACCGCCCCATAGCCAAAGTCAATGGGCGACCCACTTTACTGCCCTCACAGCCCCACCTAAAAATCCCTTTTCCATGATTTTAGGTGAGAACATCCACCTGGTTGGAGGCAGGATCCAATGATTCATCCCGGGCTGGCAAGAAGTAGGACGTGGTAGTTATTCATGCTACTTTCTGGTGCCAAGAAACACAGTGGCCTTTGTTCTATTTTAGATCTGCGCCCTCTCAACACCTTCATCTGGAAGGAGAAATTCAAAATGCTTAAAATGGCCCAGGTCTTATCTACCCTAGAGACTGGATGGTGGTGTTGGACCTGCAGGATGCCTATTTCCATACCCCTGTTCTGCCAGCACATCAGCACAACCTGCAATCTGTGGTGGGACAGGAGCATGTTCAGTTTTCTGTCCTCTCCTCTTGTCTGTCTAATGCACCGTAGGTATTCACAAAAGTGATGGCAGTGGTAGCTGCACACCTTCGAATGTCAGTGCTGTCTGTCTTCATCTATCTCGAATACTAGCTGTTGAAAGAGGCTCACCTCAGGCAGTTTTCAACCACATCCAGACTACGACAAACCTCCTGTCATTTTTGGGGCTCACTATAAACATGCTGAAGTCACATACAAATCCTTCTCAGGTGCTTCCTTCATCTAAGCCATTCTGGGGAAGGTTTGTTTTTGTGTTCTTCCCCCGGTAAAGAGTGTCCAGGACATTCCGGCTATGAGCCCAATCTTTCACCCTCAGTCCTGGATTTTTGTGAAGTTGACTCTGAGACTGCTGGGATTGATGGCCTTCTGCATCCTGCTGGTCGAGCATGCCAGGTGGCATATGCAGGCTCTGTAGTGGTACATGAAGCCTCAGAGGCCTAACATCAAGAGGACCTCTCCGACCATGTCCAGATCTCGAACAAGACTTCAAGAAACCTGCAGTGGTGGTTTCTAGACCGTGATAAGGTCAGCGGCAGACACCTCTCACTACCTCACCCAGAGCTGAAAGAGGTGAACGATGCATCACTTCTTGGTTGGACCCGCCCCCTGGGAGAAGTAGAGATCAGAGGCCTCTGGTCTCCTGTGGAGTCCTGGCTCCATATCAACATTCTGGAGCTGAGGACTATATGCTTGGTGCTGAAAGTCTTCCTTCTGTTCAACAAAGGGAGGCTGGTACATGTGCTCATGAGCAACACCACCTCCATGTGGTACTGCAACAAACACAGCGGTGAGGAGTTTCAGCCTGATGCAAGGAAGTCTTGCGCTTCTGGGAGTGGCTGTACCGCCAAAGAATTTTCCAGGTGAACCAGCTGACAGGATCATTGAATGCCAGGCTGGAAGAGCTCAGTCGTCAGTGCCTAGTGGATTACGAGAAGCAGTTGCACCCTGAGGTGGTGCAGGTCTCTTCCGTAAATGGGAGAACCTTCATTCAATTTGTTCTCCGATGCAGAGAATGTGCAATGTCAGCACTTCTGCGCGTTGGAGTTTCCAATGTGTCTTTTGTTCAGAGAAGCGTTTCGCCTTGAGTGGACCTTGGGATTCCTCTATACCTTTCCACTGATACCATTTCTTCCTTGCGTTCTCAAGAAGATTAGGACTGACTTAGCTGAAGTCATCCTAGTTATAAGGAAATGCCTCTTTTTGTATAGTCACCCCAAGTTTTTTGACTGATGCTGCACTGAGGCCTGCTGATCAGACCTCACTGCCTGTGTCCTGACCTGTGCCATCCAGGAATTTCAATAAGTAAAACGAGTCCCCCAGTCTGCCACTGCAGAATGCCAGAGTAGTCGTAAAAGCCACTTCTTCCCCAGTACATCTGTGTAAGCTACCTCTTTGGCAGGCTTACCGAGTCCTAAGGCAGGGTGCAACACATGATATGGGCAGGACATGTAGTTTACATGTCCTGACAGTACGCACGCGAAAACACTGTTTTTACTGTGGCAAGACTTGATTGTCCAATTGGTGAGTACAGGATTACACGCGGACCCCTCAGGTGTGCTAACTCCGGAATGCTGCGACCAAAGTGGACACTCCAAGGTATCAACCAACTTGTTACATTAAGCCCTACTTATTTCACAAGTCGAAATTAATGTAACTTGTTGCAATGTTCAGCTTTTACAAAGCTGCCACTTTGTTGCCTTTAAAAGTCCTGTGCCTTCCTGGGCACACATGGAGTCTGTTCGTCGAGACAACCCTCTGCCCCCCTGGAGATATGTGCCAATGACTCTCAGGAAGAAGAACACTGATGGATTGCAGGTCAGGAAGGTGTTACCTCCCTCCTGCAGTAAGCCACTCAGGTGTTAGCCCCAAAAGGCAGACTTCACAGGGGAAGCTTCCTTTGAAGGGCAGATGTGTCACACTAGGGAGGGGGCATGCCCCATTGTTTAAACAGAAGACTGACATGGGGACCTGAGAGGGGAACCAGTTGTCAAACCGGTTTCCCAGGGTCATGTAGCCCTGAGGTAGGCACACCACAGCGGTGGACTAGGAAGGTTTGAACACAGAGAGAGGGGTTTCTGCATCTTAGGAGTGAGCAGAATGGGGCTTCCTGGGACATCCCGATGCCACACTCCATAGGAAGTGGTCACCAAGTGGGAGGAAAACTGGTAGCCGATTGGCTACCAACTGTATCCTGCCCTGGGATAATTTTCCAAGCATAAGCGGGGCACCCCTAGCACTCAGACCTTCAGAAAGTGAGTTATCAACCCAGGAAGGACTGGCCTGGTGCCGCAACAAATGGTGACTGGTAGTCCAGTGGTGACTAGACTTTGATCAGAATAGAGAGGACTATGTGGGACGTTGACCCTGCAACCAATACTCCCTCGCCATCTTTGTGGACCGAAGAATTGCTGCAGGAAGACCCCCATCAACCTCATCGCGACCAATCATTAGGAATCCATTGCGACGCGGATAAAGTGCCTGAAACTGCAAGAGGACTGCTTCTTCAGGTAAAGGAGACCAACATGCTGCATATTGCTGACAAACTCCGACAGGGAGCTTGCTGGTCCCCTTGACTAGTTTCCTGTTGGAGTTGGTCACCCCAAGTACTTCTAACCAATCGCCTTTACACTTACCTAAGATTTCCATGGAAAATTTCCTAAGTGTACAATTTTTTGAATTTTACAAAGCTTGTTAGCAGTTCAGTGAAAATGCTTTAATGTATTATTGGTTGTACAATCCATATCTTCAGGACCCTCTAGTGGATCTTTTTCATTCTAGCATCTAAATTCTTATATAAATACAGTCTATTTTAAAAAAATAGGTGTTTCTTGAATGTTGTGCAATTTATTCTTCAATTGTTTTGGTGCTGTGTAATGCTTTACACTTGTTCCTCTGTGAAAACGTTCCTGCTCAGTCCTGCAGCTACCCAGAATTGAGCTGAGGGTTTGACAGACAAACCCTAAGCGTCCTAAAGGGGTTGGTAAGTTTATTACACCATGAAGTTGCACAACCACACCCTATAATACACTAATTTTCTCACACTAGTGGCTCTGTATTGGGCACTAAGAGGATGGTATTCAGAACTCCCGTGCCTGAGCATCTGTCCTCCGATCATGCTACCCCCATGGGACAATCTGCTCTCACAGAAGCAAGGTATGATTCTGGACCCCGGCTCTCGCAATCACTACCTTCATGCTTGGAGATTAAGCAGTGAGAACTGAACACCTTTGACCTTCCTCCGGAGGTGGTTGATGTCATGTTGGGAGTCAGGCGTCCCTCAGCAAAAAAGGTATATGTCTGCCATTGGGACACACTGGTGATTAGGTACAGCACAGGCCGGATTGAGCCCCTACAGACCAAACTATCTGATGTATTGTTGTTTGTTTTGTCACTAGCCTGGCAAGGCCTTGCTCTTGGCATGGTTAAAATTTGCCTTTCAGCTCTTTTGGCTTTTTTGCCGTTGCCAACACAGCTGCCCTTTATAGCTTCTAACCCTCAGGACGGTGTTCCTCGTCACCATTACATCTGTGCGGCAGGGTAAGTGAACGTCAAGCTCTCTGTGTCAACCAGCCTTACACCCCCTTCTTTCCAGACTAACTTCTTCTTGGGATGCGAGCATCCTTCTTATCAAAAGTTGTGACACCATGCCACGTTGTAGGACAGGGCAACCCAATAATACCCCAGGGTACTGGCTAAAACATATATATATAAATACATATATATATTTCAGAGCAATTTTGAAGAAAACGCCGCACTCCCTCTGGAATAGTCAATTAGATTTTATTGACTAAATTTCTCTCCACCTACGCGTTTCAAGCTGAACACAGCTCTTGATCACGGTACCGTGATCAAGAGCTGTGTTCAGCTTGAAACGTGTAGGTGGAGAGAAATGTAGTCAATAAAATCGAATTGACTATTCCAGAGCGAGTGCGGCGTTTTCTTCAAAATTGCTCTGAAATACTTTGTGGGGACAAGTCCTTTCCTCGCCGACGGCACCAGCAACAAGTTGTTTCCCCCATAAGGACATTTTTGCTTGGAATACATATATATATATATATACATATATATACATACATATATCAATTCCTCCTTTCGCAACACCAGCTGATGGGACTGCAAGACACGGACACAGGTATGCTGGTACAAATAGATTGCTCGGTTTATTTTCTCCCAAACTCCATTCGGTTCTAAATATATACATAAATATATATATATATTACCTACTGGCAGTCGCCAGTAGGTAGTTATAGTTAGGACCTATTTTCCATAGGAAATCCGCAACATTCTATTTGGAATAACGTTGGCGCTGATTTACAAATCTTCGCGAAATTTTCCAAACTTTTGGCCATCTCTGGTCCGCTCCTATCCTGAAAATTTCACGGTGATTCGCCAAGCGGGGGCCGAGAAAAAAGGGGGGTCCCAAAACACGTTTTCCCCATGCATTTTCCCATAGGACCTGTTGACGCAGCTACAGCCCAAACAGCTGAACGGAATTACACCAAATTTGGCAAAGAGGTAGTCCTCAGTTCAGACTCGTGCCTTTTGCTTAAATGGTGTGAATCCGTTCAGTAGTTCCTGAGAAAATTTGAGTTAAAAAGATAGATATATCTGGGCGGAGCCTAACCACACATCTCATTGTGAGATCTGATTGGCTGTCAGTACTTCATCCAAGAAGTGTTGGCAGCCATCTTGGGACCAATATACATGATAGCACCTCATTAAAAAGCATTGCAGTTAATAGAAGGTTTTAAGACTTTAGTTACATTATAAATCATTTGTTGATGGTACCATACTCATTTTAGGAATTGTGGTGTGTTCTAAGGTGATCTTACCATGTGAAAAAGCCTTCTGCTGTGATATCCTGAATCATGTTTGAGAGAAAACTATTTTCTCATGCTTTTCCCACAGAGGTTTGGAAGGTGATCTATAAGCTAAACTGAGAGCATATTTTCTGTAAATTCACATTATCTTTCTCAGTCATGTGAGAATGAAGTCTGACATTCTCAGAAAAACATGTACATCCAACAAGGGCAGAGGCTGTCAGTTGATTCCTTTGTGTTCTACTGCAGCTTCCCAGAGTGTTCTAAAGAACAACTAGAGCGCTAACAGTCTTACTTATGACAAAAGTATGGCACACCTGAAGCCATCTTGATTGGAATAAAGTGGTAACACTTAAAACATTTAATTTACAAAGGAACAAAATGAGGGGGTTCATTTTGCCACAGAAATTATGATTAGTACTGCAGAAAGAAAAATTAGGGCACATTTTGACTTCTCAAATCCTCTTCTATTTCATAAAAACATTCTGACATGCAGACTGAAAAATGCACTTTGAATACCAGCAGCAGACTTCCCTTGTGAGCAGTAGCTTTACTACAGTGATCTAATGAGCAACTATAGTGCTAACATTGAGAATTTATGGCAAATGTGTGACACATCTGAATGCCTTCTTGATGGAACCAAAATAAAAAACTGAAAGTATTTCCTACTGAGGAGACTGCAGTAAATGAGGAAATTAGAAAACTTCCTAACAAATAAATCTCCCAAGATGGCCACCAGAGACAAAAGAGCCCAAATGTAGCCCAAATATCACCCAGCTGTAGCCCAAGTATAGCCCAATGACAGAATGTCTCAGAGTGTTCTTAAGAACAACTAGAGCGCTTACTGTCTTACTTATGACAAAAGTATGGCACACCTGAAGCCATCTTGATTGGAATAAACTGGTAACACTTAAAACATTTAATTTAAAAAGGAACACAATGAGGGGGTTCATTTTGCCATAGAAATTATGATTAGTGCTGAAGAAAGAAAAATGAGGGCACATTTTGAGTGACTTCTCAAATCCTCTTCTATTTCATTAAAACATTCTGATATGCAGACTGAAACATGCACTTTTAATACCAGCAGCAGACTTCTGTGGTGAGCAGTAGCTTTACTACAGTGATCTAATGAACAACTAGAGTGCTAACATTCCGAATTTATGGCAAATGTGTGACATATCTGAATACCTTCTTGATGGAATCAAAGTAAAAAACTGAAAGCATTTCCTACTGAGGAGACTGCAGTAAATGAGGAAATTAGGAAACTTCATAACAAATAAATCTCCCAAGATGGTCACCAGAGACAAAAGAGCCCAAATACAGCACAAATATCACCCATATGTAGCTGACATGTAGCCCACTGACAGAAGTGTGCGAAACACTTATTTTTTGTGTATTTGCAGTTTTATATAGTGCAGACTTGTCAGGTATTGGAGTGCTTTACATGAACATTGGTTACATTACACAAGATCAAATTCATTTTGGTTGTAGACATGGGGAGATTAAGTGATTTGACCAGATTCACAGAATGTTGAGCTGAAGCAGAAACTCCAACCTGGTTCCCCCATTGCAAAGTCTGCAGCTCTGGAAGTAACACCACATGCTCTCCCCTAGGTGCAACATTTAATCAAGTGGTCAACTGGATAAAAAAAATAAAGATTACAAATAATTTAAAAGTTCTTTGTCGCTATTTGAAAACTCAGAAAATATGTCCTCATTTTAGTTTTTTAGAGCACTAACCATAATTTTGATGCAAATAAGACCCTCTCATATATGTAATTTCTAAAGGAAATGCTCTAGGTATTACAGTTTTGATTACATCAAGATGATGTCAGGTGTTCCACACTTTTGTAATAAATATAGAATGTTAGCAATCTAGTTGTTTATTGGGATACGGTTGAGAGGCAGAGGCCAGGGGCCCAGACTATGAAAATTGAAGGCAGGTACAAGAGTGCAGAGGCAACAATGTGACCACACTGGGCAGGCAGGAAGGGCAGTGGCAGCACAACAGACTATTGAGGGCAGTGGAAAGGGGGGCAGGGGCAACAAACCAACAATACAGGACTGGCAAGAGAGGCTGTGGCAATATATTAGACCATTGTGGGCAGAAGGAAGAGGCAGTGGTAGTACAACCATACATGCCAACAGACCCGTTTCAGCCAGGAAACGTCCAATGTCTTTAAGCTCAAATGGGCTTTATTTGATCTGTCTCCTGTCTACAATCTCCCCTTTTTCAATGTAACTCAAAGAGGAAAATCAATACCCCAGTTTTTTTCAAAATCTCCCTCTTACCAAGTTCACAATGCTCGCACGTATGGTACATTGGATCATGGTAGGCAGGAGGAATTGGGGTAGGGACATGGGATCGGATAACAGAGGACAGGAGGGACATGGAGAGGTGCACCAAACTGACCCTACAGGGCAGGCATCAGGGTTTGCAGCAGCACAATACACCACACAGGGCATGCAGGATGGGAGTGCAGCACAACAATCCATAGAAAGCAATAGGGAGGGGACAGGACCATGCACATGGGCAACAGAGAACAGAGGGGAAAGAGGCAATGGTAGCTAGCTGACCATAATGGACAGACAGGAGAGAAAGATGCAGCATAACAGACCATAAAGGGCAGGAGGGACGGATCAGGGGCATTACAATGGAACAGACAAGCCAGGAGGGAGGGAATAGGGGTCTGCACATGGAAACAGAGGGCTGGGGGCAAGGGGGCAGGGCAGGAGCAGCAAGATGACCATGGAGGTCAGGCAGGATGGGCACTAGAAACAAGACACCATGGAGAGCAACAATGAGACTATGATGGCATACACACAGACCAATGAGGGAAGGTGGGAGGGGGTCAGGGGCAGCTAGCTGACCACACAGGGAAGGTGGGAGGGGCCATGGCAGCACAGAAGACCATGCATGGTAAGCGGGAGGGTTAGTGGCAGCACAGTGGCTATGATGGGCAAGAAGGAGGGTGCAGGGGCATGCACAAAGGACCATGGAGGATAGAAGGGAGGGTCAGGACCTGGGCACAGACAAGAGAGTTCAGGGGAAGGGGCCTCACAACAGACCGCGCGGGGCAGGCAGGAGGAGCAGTTGCAGCACAACAGACCAGGAAGGGCAGAAGGGTGTGGCAGTAAAATGGACCATGGAGGACAGGAGGAAGGGGATAGGGGCATGGCATGTGGACAGGCAGGGTGGAGGTGGCATGGACAGGTTACAGTCATCTGACAATGCTAGGCAGGTGGGAGGGGAGTGGCAGCTCAACAGAACACTCAGAGTAGATAGGAGTGGCAGGTCCATGGAACATGGTGGCCAAAAAGGATGGAGCAGGGGCATGCACAAAGACATCGGAGGGCAGGGGGAAGGAGAATAGGGGCAGCAAGCTAAGCACAGAGGCTAAGCAGGAGGTCAATGATGGGCTATAGAATTGGGCAATGGAGGGCAGGAGGAGTGGACTGGTACATCATGCTAAATGGAGGGCAGTGGCAGCACATCAGACCATGCATGGCAGGAGGGAGAAGGCTAGTCCATGGATTCAGACAACAGAGGATAGGGAGGAGGTGGATGGCGCAGCAAGCTAACTGTTCAGAGAAGGTGGGTATTAGGAACCTCATTGTTTTTAAAATGTGTGTATGTGCGAACTACTTAAAATCTGAACAAGTATGCAGCATAATCTCACTTTTATTCAGGAAGAAGAGGACGTTTGTGACTGTGACTCCGGGCTCACTTGGCAGAAACACCCCTGCCCCTCCACCCCCATCGCAAAATGCAATGCCCGTGAAAAGGGTAGGTGGACGCAGTGTTATATAGAACATAGTCCTGAGAGCACGATTGAAAATGAAAACTAGATATAGTATATGGTATAAACTATGCACCAAAAAGTGTGATATAAGATGAACCGGGCGTGAAATATAATATGCAATACATTGTGCGCTATGACAGATTCATTGGAGAGCGCGAGATAGCACAGGCACTAGCGCGTGCTATGCGATATGTGCCTTGGAGTGTAATATGCACAGGGCAGTGTTGTGTAACCTAACTAGTCTCTAAAGTTGCAATATAAAATATGTGCTGGGGAGTGTAACGTTGCATATGCACTGTGACAAAGATATGGATCCCAGATTGTAATATGTATGGCATAGCGCTGTGCGTTATAACATAGGCATCGAGGAAGGCACGTTAGATGGGGCAATATAACCCGTGCGAAGGCAAGTGTGGCATGACATATTCACGGGGCGGTGTTACAGTGCACATGGGCTAGAGAGTGTCATAGCATACGCACTAGCTGGTGGAATACAACACAGAGGTGTGTGGCACTCGGCGGGCACTGGTGGGTGTAACACAGCATTGGGCTCAGCCAGGAGCACGCTGTGACTCTCAAGTGAGGTTTGTCTCCTTTCCAGAGAGTAAAATAAAAAGTATTACACATCCGGCGGTGGATGTGTGTTTTATTAACCGTGAGCGGGGTTTCTTGCATAGTTTGGTCGAATTTTTGTCGAATCCCCTTTGAATGGCTTGGTGTGCGTGTGTATTCAATGTGCCCGTCAATAGCTACTCATGTTTGTATAAATAAACGACAAGGGTGTCTACTTGGAGAGTACCCACCGGCGGGGGCGCCGGGATTAGGCACTGTAGGGCGTCAGACACGTCAGAGCTTCACTAGCGGTGTAAATACATTCCACGTGGATTCATTTTATGCATAGTCGCCTTTTAATGAATATCACGCAAATCGTCATGGTGATAGGTACATACGGTTTGTCCAGCATGTCCTAGGTGTTTCTATAAATATATATTTTTTTTAAATAATAAAAAACAAAGGCCGACCCCGGGGGATGGGGTCCCCGTGGCCATAAGTGGCCTGAGGAGGGGGACAATGCAGCCCCCCTCCTAAAGAATAAAAAAAAAAAAAAAGGCCATGACTCGGGGGTTGGGGTCCCCGGGGCCGATTAAGGCCTTGGGAGGGCCAAATTAATTTTTTTCAACAAAAAAAATTAGGGTGCAGGCCCTGGGGGATGGGGTCCCCAGGGCCAATAAATTAGAAAAAGAAGGGGGGCCACACAGCCCTCCTTCTTAAAAAAATAAAATAAATAAAAGACCGGCATAGCGCCGGAAACCACGCCCCCTCCTTGCAACACTCTGCAAACGCGCCCCCTGGCCAGTTGTAAGTTGGGGAATTAATTCCCCTTCAATACTGAGGGTCCCTGAGAGCCAACTAGCCCAACAGGTATCCCCAGTATGCGCCAGGGAGCGGCGTTGCAGGCAGGTGTTCTGAGGCCGTGCCCTTTTTTACACCTCTATGCAACGCAGCTCTGTGGTGCTTACTGGAGGTACCTTGTGGGCTAGTTTGACCCTAGGGACCCTTAGGATTCAAGGGGACTTAATCTCTCAACTTAGAACTGCCACAGGACGCGTTTACACAGTGGTGAAGGGAGGGGACGGGGCCCTGTGGCGTGTTTTAAGTTGGGGAAATAATTCCCTTTCAATCCTGAGGGACTCTGGGGGCCAACTAGCCCACCAGGTGCTTCCAGTAAGCGCCACTGCTCTGCGTTGCAGAGAGGTGGTGCAGGCCGTGTCCCTTTTTACACCTCTCTGCAATGGCGCTTACTGGACGTACCTAGTGGGCTATTTTGCCCCTAGGGACGTCAGGATTCAAGGGGACTTAATCTCCCAGCTTAAAAAACGGCCACAGGGCGTGTTTACACAGTGGGGAAGGGAGGGGACGGGGCCTGAGGTTCCGTGTGCAAACACGCCCTATGGCGCGTTTTAAGTTGGGAAAATAATTCCCCTTCAATCCTAAAGGCCCCTGGGGGCTAACTAGCCCACCAGGTGCTTCCAGTAAGCGCCACTGAGCTGCGTTGCAGAGAGGTGGTCCAGGCCGTGCCACATTTTACACCTCTCTGCAACGCAGCTCTGTGGCGCTTACTGGAGGTACCTTGTGGGCTAGATGAACCCTAGGGACCCTCAGGATTCAAGGGGACATAATCTCCCAACTTAAAATGGCCACAGGGCATGTTTACACAGTGGGGAAGGGAGGGGACGGGGCCTGATGTGACGTGTGCAAACACACCCTGTGGCGCGTTGTAAGAGGTAGTTTTAATCCCCTGCCCTATTATATACTAGGGGCTTACAGAGGAGGTCATGCTAATCACAGGGGGACCCCAACGCATAGTGTTCCCTAGTGTATGTAGGTGTTTTCACTGTATTCTGAGTGTCTTTTAACATAGCACTGGCTCTAGGACTGGTTAGTCAGACTCAGTTACCACCAGTATCCGTCTGAAAAAGTTGAGGGTACAGGATGATTTTGCAACAAGGCTTCTTTCTGCTCTTCTGTTTGTTCTTTCTGCACGTTTTCCTTCTTCCTGCACTTTTCTTCGTCTTTGAGGACTTCTGTTGCTTCTTTCTGCATTTCTTTTTTTTCTTTCTGTGCGTATTTTCTTCTTTCTTCACATGTCCTATCTCTGTAGGCATAGTTAGAAATAAGCATTTAAAAAACCTTTGAAATTCACTGAAAAACCATAGGTTTCAGGCACGTTATAGTTAGGAATTAGCATTTAAAAAACCTTAGAAATTCACTGAAAAAAACATAGGCTTCAGGGGCGTTATAGTTAGCTGGACTTTTCACTCGTACAAAACCATTGAAATTGCCCCGTTATAGTTAGTTCAGCTAACTATAACTCGTGCGCCTGCAATGCACTGCTGATGACGTCACATATTACATCACTCATGACATGGTCAGTGACATCACTCATTACATCACTGATGACATCTCAAATGACATCACTGATGACATCACTGATGACATTATCCTTGTGATAGAGTGGCAGACCTCCTCTCCCCCTAATATAACCATTTGATACACACATTCAAAAATAGAAACTAAAATTTTCAAAACAATGGACATACCAATACCAGTTACAACAACCTATTCAGTAATTCTAAGATCCACATACACATCCACTCATTCACCAACAGTCCTATACAGTCACTCATACATGTACTCACTCATCATATGCACTCATTCACCTATACATCCTGTTACACAATGCCACTCATCCATAGAGTTACTCACACACATAGTCACTCATGCTAATAAAGAATCAAACATCCATTTACTTGCATATACAGTTATACACACACCACCACACTTACTTCTACAGAAACTTACACATACTTAGTCTTTTAAACAGACACTTATAGAAACACATACTTATTCATACAGGAACTCTTTCAATCTCTCACTCTCAGACATACTCACTTATATACACCAATAGTCACATATACTAGTTTAAAACATATGTAGTTACTCATAAAGACACTATTGAGACAGTCATTCACTCACTATCACACCCATGCACACACTCATCCACCCATACAGTCCTGCACACATGCTGTCTTCAACACATACAAACAGTGAGTCACTCATTCATGCACCTATACACTACGTAATACCCCCCCACCGAACCATACAGACACTCAGACACTCATACTGATACTCAAAAAGCCAACTAATAACCTATATAGACACTCATGAAGCTACTCACCAACCCATGCAGCCACTTATACACAAAGTGAGAGACTGATACAGATATTTACATATTTAAACATTACTCACTAAGCCATGTATTCACTAAGATACACTTAATCAGTCAGTTATACAATCAATTTTTCAAAAACAAATCATCCATTTAGATACGTATATACCCATTTATTCTTCCATCGACCTTGAGATATACATATATAAAACATATGTAATTTTCAGAAAAACACACATTCACTGGATGATGTAATCAGTGATGTCATCAGTGATGTCATTTGAGATGTCATCAGTGATGTCATGAGTGATGTCACTGACCATGTCATGAGTGATGTAATATATGACGTCATCAGCAGTGCATTGCGGGCGCGCGAGTTATAGTTAGCTGAACTAACTATAACGGGGGAATTTCAATGGTTTTGTACGAGTGAAAAGTTCAGCTAACTATAACGCCCCTGAAACCTATGGTTTTTTCAATGAATATATATATATATATATATATATATCGATATATATATATATACATATATACATACATATACATATACACATATATATGGGGAGTGTCCAAAAAACGAGCTGCACTCGAGCGCGGGTCTGCTTTCCCCAAAAACACTTTATTGGCAAGGAAAGGAACACCTTACAGCAATTACAGCATCCGACCGTAGCCTGACGCGTTTCGGGGAACTCCCTTCTTCAAAGGCCATGCAGTCACAGAGAGCATAGCGAACTTCACCTTCCTTTGTAGCAATATCATATGTCCTGATTGGATGGCTCTGCATGAGTCTATACGTGGCATTCTGGGAGATGGAGATTGTGATGTGTCCTCAGATGAATGCTCTCTTGAAATAAAATGCACATTAAAGCTTCTCATGAGCCCCGATAGGCACACCTTTCCTCAATCCATGACCAGCGCCCCACATTGAGCTCCTTAATCCTCAGGCTCAGTGGCTCCCTTGAATTTGGGGTGGTGCATACTCAGCGGCAGGACGGCCGCTTAATATGTTCTACTCGATGGGGAGTGTCCAAAAACACTTTATTGGCAAGGAAAGGAACACCTTACAGCAATTACAGCTTCCGACCGCAGTCTGACGTGTTTCGGGAAACTCCCTTCTTCAAAGGCCATGCAGTCACAGAGAACATAGTGAACTTCACCTTCCTTTGTAGCAATATCGTATGTCCTGATTGGACGGCTCTGTATGAATCTATAGGTGGCATTCTGGGAGATAGCGTTCGTGATGTGTCCTCAGATGGATGAAGTTCGCTATGCTCTCTGTGACTAAATGGCCTTTAAAGAAGGGAGTTTCCCGAAACGCGTCACTTGGTTCTGCAACCTCTTCTGGTTTGAGTCCATTCTCAGCCCACCTCCAATTAGGTACTTCTTTGGTACCTATTCAAAAGGTGAAGAATCTGCGGCTAGAAGTCTCTAACAGAAAAACGATTTACATAACTTCTGGTAGAGATTCTAACTAGCTGCAGATTCCTCACTGACCCTCCTATCCTCCCTGTTCCATGATTCGACTCAATCCATTAATAAGATTCCAAGTCTAGGAATCTGCACACTGGTCACACCAGTTTGCTTTCGGACCCTGGGTGTGGAGGTGGGTACAGTCTCGAAAGCAACTGATGTCAGCACGCAAGAGTGGCTTCTAGATAGGCTCCACATGTCTTGGGTATGTTCGAAAGGTGAAGAATGTTCAGGGACATAGAGTCTGTACCAGAAGGAGCATTAACAAAGATAAATATATTGTTTGTCATGGTAATTGGGCCGGAAACCGGATGGCAGATGCTGAGCTGTTCTTAGTGCACAGCTCAAGTCACAAGCCAAAAGGAAGCAGCAGAAGGTGAGGCACCAATCTTGCAGATACCAGAGGTGCTTCCCAAAGCAACATGATAGTTGTGGTACATTGACCTTCAGGGTTGGAATCAGAATGCTGTTGGACTCATTCACTAACCCAAATGCAGAAGGGTTTCTTCAAAACCAATTCACTGGCCACATCTCATGGCGGGCTAAACATGGGTACTGGAGCCAATGGTTCATCAGCTAGAATCAACAGGATACATCTCTTTGGGTTGTATACCTTCAGTAATCAAGGACCTAAAACTGGGAAGCCCCTTTTGGATCACTGAACATCACCATAAGGTAGGGAAGGGGAGAACATGGCTTCTGGCAAAAGTTCAAGATTTCCCCACGAGCTGCACCGAGCAAGCAACCCCCATGCAGCATGACTGCTTTTAGAGTAGCCAGTTTTTGTGAGATATCAGGCAAAATAAGAGGCATGCATGTGAAAATAAGGATTTTATATGAGGGAACAAGGACTCACATCTATTACTATCTGCAGCTCGGCAATGCCCACAATAGACAACCTGTGAGGTATATTTGGACGGTTTTGACTGTGTCAGATGTTTTGCTCGATGTTGGTATATTCTTTTTGAACAATTTAAAAAACAGAAATATGTGTCTGGTTAATGCATTAAGTTTTATACTTAATTGCTTTTTAAAAATACAGGTGTTAAAAATTGTACCATCTTATTTTCATATGGATAGCCAGTAGGTAGTTATATCTAGGACCAAAGTTTCCATAGGAAAAGCATTTTTTTGTTTTGGGAATAACTTTGGCACCGCTTGACGAATCTCCTTAAAAGTTTCACAAAACTTCCCCTTTTTAGTTCAGCTGCTGTGTTGAAAGTTTTGAGGGATCTGTCAAGCAGGGGCCAAAGAAAAAGGGGAGGTCTCGGAACATGTTTACCCCATGTTAAGTCTATGGGAATTTTTTCATTTTTTGAACTTTATTACAGCCCAAACTGCTGAACTGAATTACACCAAATTTGGCAGAAAGCTAGACGTTGGCACAGAAAGTGTGATATTTGTAATTTTGTGTAAATCCGTTCAGTAATTTTTGAGATATCTATCTAAAAATATAGATATCTCGGTGGGATTTAATGGAGTTAATAGGTGTAGTTGGCCCCCAAAACCCTCTGGAGCCAAGGGAACTTTATTCCCCTACTAGTAGTGTGCCAGGAGGTGTGTATGCACAGTGGCGGAGAAAGAGGGCGTGGCTTCTGACAACCTCTCAGCACTCCTGCTGTGTGGGACTTACTGGAGGTAACAGGAGCGGTAGTTGGCCCCCAAGGATGTCCTTGGGGGCCAATTACCCCTCCTGTTACCTCAGTAAGTCCCACACATCTGGAATGCTAAGAGGTCTTCAGAGGTCACGCCCCCTTTCTCCACCACTCTGCAAACACAGCTCATGGTGCACTACTGGTTGGGTTTGAAGTCCGCTTAACTCCTGAGGTACCTTGGGGGCCAATAAGCCCTCCTAGTACCTCCTGTAAGTCTTACACAGTGGAATTCCTGAGAGCTGGTTGGAGGCCCAGCCCCCTTTCTCAACCACTCTGCAAATGCGATTACTAGAAATTCACTGAAAAAAACAATGGTTACAGGGACTTTATTGTTAGGAATGAGCTTTTAAAAAACCTTAGAAATTTACTAAAAAAAACAAAGGTTCCAGTGATGGTATATTCGCAAATATAGTTTTTTTAAACTTAGAAATTCACGGAAAAAGCCAAGGGTTTCAGTGACGTTATAGTTAGGTCAGATTTCACTCATACATAACCAGTTAAATTCGGGAAGTTATAGTTACCTGAGCTAACTCTAACGTATGCCAGCGCAATGCACTGCTTATGACCTCACATATTACATCACTCATGACATGGTCAGTAACATCACTGATGACATCTCAAATGACATCTCTAATGACATCACTGATGACATTATCCACAGAACCACTCACACACCTACTCACATACCCATACAACCTCTTGTACGCCCACTCACACACCCGTACAACCACTGGCATACTCGTTCACAGACCTATACCAGGGCTCACACATCCACTCACTTCCATAGACACTCACTTGTACACCAACTCACATAACCATTCACATACCCATACAGCCCCTCATACAACCAGTTACTCACCCATACAGCCAGCCACATAACCACACATTCACCCATACAGCTACTCACACTCCCACTTATTTACCTACAAAGGCACATACCCACTTATTCACCCAATCAACCTCTCGACACAGCCACTCACTCATCCATAGAAGCCTTCATACACTCACTCAAACTTACTTAACCATTTACACATCCATACACGTACTCACATATTCCTGTACTCATCCATACAGCCATTCACACAGACACTCACTGTCCAATACAGTCACTCACACATGAAGTCACTTAACGAGGAACCTACTCAAATAGCCACTCACTAACTCATAAAGCCCTTAACACACCAAGTCACTTACTCATACAGCCATTCAGACACCCACTCACTCACCCATATAGTCACTACACACCCACTTACCCAATGATAGAGCTACTTACACAGTCACTCACCCACCCATACATCCACTGACACACCCACTCACTCACCAATACAGCCACAGCCCCCCCGGGCTGGTTTTGGCCCCAGGGTGCCCATCCCCCGGGGCCTGCCCTTTATTTATTTATGTATTTTATTCATAAAACAAGGGAGGTGAGCCACGGGCCCCCCTCCTGTGCTGTTTTGGCCCCGGGGAACCTATCCCCAGGGACCCGGCCTGTTTTTTAATTATTAAAGGGAAGGAGCCATCCCACCCAGGGCTCCAAGACACTTTGTTGGGGAACCGTGGGGGGAGCCTGAAGGCCCTGCTGGCTCCCCGCATCCTGCATGCAGCAAAAGCAATTCTGCTCCGCTTTCAGCAAGCGAGAGCATTTTTTCTGCTCTCGCTTGTTGAAAACGAAGCAGTGTACTACTCCCGCCAAGCCATAGCAAACTTCAAAGTCTCTGGGTGGATACTACTGGAGCCGGCCCTGGGAGATTGCGGTCCCCAGGGCCATCTATGGCTCCAGGAGGGGGGCCACACACCTCTCCTACTTTGTTTTGTATTGCCCGGTTGAGGTGATGGTCCCAGGGCCTGGGCGCATTATGTGTAATTAAGGCCCCAGGAAGGTGATGGTCCCCTGGGGCTTTAATCATAAAAACACGGGTGGCATGTAGACCACCCCCCCACAGCCTCGGGGACCTCCACATCCCCGGGGCTTTTCTTAGAATGAGTGCGGGGGTGGTTCATGCGCCCCCACGTCTTTATGATTAAAGCCCCAGAGAGGTGGCGGCCCCTGGGAGAGCAGGGGGTCATGTGACCCACCCGCATTATTGTGCAATAGAGCCCTAAGGAGGCGGCGGTCCCTGGGGCTGGGGGGGTCTGAGAGGGCCCCCATTAAAAAATATATAAGTCCGGGGAGGCTCTTGTAGGAGAGTGTTTATCTGGTGCTTGAAATGAGGGCTGGGAGGTACGACAGAAAGACAAGCATAACAGTGAACACTAAGAACTGACAGACCACTAACCGTGCTTCACAAGCCAGTAACTTACTTGACCACCCGTAAAGCACTATAGGGTCTTGTTTACGGCTAGAAGTGCTACACAAATGCTACATTGAAAAAAGTTGGGCTATACACTGCAGAGTCAACCTTTATGCTACCCTGGGTGCCCAGCTGTGGCTCTTCAATTCTCAGCATTTAATGATGTCACTTGAAAATGAAGGTACGCTTCCAAGGAAGTTATAGGGGGTAGAGAATTCAAGCCAAATGAGTCCCACACATGATGAGACTAGCTTCAGGCAATCAAAGTGGGTGCAGTCTTCAATACGTGTACATTAAATTGTGCTATAGACTGTAGAGACATGGCCCTGCAGCTTCCAGACCGTAATACTGCTTGTTAGAACTGGGGTCACCAATTCCGACGTGGTAGCTTGGCGCGAGGTAGGAAGGCACCCGAAGGCAATGTGTAAAGCAGTTGTGCAACACTCACTCACACGGATTCAACCATGCGCACACAATGAAGGACACCACACCAAGTTGCTGGGTAAAAACAAGATTCTTTCTCTCCTTCAAATCGTGGTGAATCAAGTCATTTCAGGAAGAATGCAGATACGATCACAAAAACCATGAATTCATTTAGGTAAATATTCCAGATAAACGCAGGGCAACAGTTAATTCATCACAGTAAATAAATCAGTGCATTTCTGGGCATCAATCAATTAATTCAGGGTGAAACCATGTAGAAATTCCCTCAAGTGATTAACACCATTGACCTCTTGGCCACGAGCAACTTATTCCAGCCCCAACATGTGCGCAACTTCATTTAGGGGAGTAGGGCAGGAAGCCTCAGGGCAACTTGGCATTCACTTTGGCTCACAACGGGCGTAAAATCATGCGAGGGCATCAATTAATTCATTCAGCAACTCTAGCGTAAGAAGAACATCAGCGCACTCTCCTGGCGCACCCTTAATAAAGGTGCCCCTCCTCAGGGGGCACCACCCGGTGGTTGACTCTTGGGCTCCCCCCTTCCCTAGGGGGAGGCAATTCTTACGATGCGTACTGGGGAGGCAGGTATTGCAAATTGTCCCGTGGGGGCCCCGTCTACTGTGAGGGCCGGTAGCAGTGTTTATTCTCAACCAGGGAGGGGGCACTCAAGCAGGCCCCAGCCTCCCTGCACTCACCGCTCCTTTGTGGAAGTCCGACGGGGTAGGCCCCGCAGTGGGGTGGGCCCGGCCGAGGCTGTTCCGGGCACCGCTCTTCCTCACGCGGTCTTCGGCGCGGCCCGGCCAGGCTCCGGTCTTCTTCCGCCACTCCGGGGGCAACAACCAATGGGGTTGCGGCGTTCCGGGGGCGCGGCCTATGACGCGACCGGCACCCCGGGAACCACGCAACACATACTCCTCGGCCTTCTCAAGCGCTGCGGCGGTGGGGTCCGCAGCGATGACCTGGGCCACCGGGTCTTTACTGGCGGCAATCCTGGGACCGCGGCAATGCATGTGGTCACGGCACCTCCGACGGTGGCACGCCCAACAGTTCCAGCGCCACTCTCAGGTACCCGGGCAGCGGCGGTGATCTCGGGAGCTTGCAGCGCTTAGGGGGCACAGCGCCTCGAAGGCACCGCGCTGGAAAGGTACAGCACTTGAGAGGTACAGCAGCAGCTCAGGGATGGGGCAGAGAAGTAGCCCTGGGAGGTGACACAGCGCTCGCCAGGTATGGCGCTCGATAGATATGGTGCTTGGCAGGTACAGCTTCTTCAGCAGGGGCCCAGTTCTGGCGGCACAGCGCTTGGAATGGACACAGCGCTTTACCTGTAATTCTTGTAGGGCCCGCAGAGACAGTCCAGGTCAGAACTTGTTTTAGGGGGAAGGGTGATGGCAGGTCCCCCTGGTAGGCTTATTAGAGGGAGAAGGGGGTCGAGTTAGCAGGCATCAGAGGCAGTTTGGGTCCCTGCAGCACACTGGAGATGGTCCCCTGGGTTACCCCCTCATCAGGCAAGATCAGCAGGCAGGCAGAGTCCCTCATCTAACTTGGGTACAGCAGGGCCTAGACTCAGTCAGTCCCAGTAGTGTAGGTTTCTCCCCTAGGCCCAACCGCCTACGCTCCGGCAGAGATTCCCCCAGGTCCAGTGGTGCCCCAACTGACTAGTCAGGTTTCCCTCCTTTCCTCTTATACCCCCAGGTCAGGTGACCCTCCTGCAAAGGCGGCAAAGCATAATCCCTCCCAGGTCTGGAAGGTTCTAGGAGCTTCCACATAACAGTCTATGGGACAAAAAGGCGGGATGGAAAAGATACTTTATCAAAATGTCCCAGCCTGCTCCTAACCACTAGTGTGTGTATGCAATGGCAACTCCGCAGTAGCAGGGGCCTGTGGCAGCCATGTTGTTAGGAGAGAGCACCTGCACCTCAGCACTGTTTAGCAGTGGTAAGGCGCCCAGAGACCTAGGGCCAACAAAAGGATGGCGGCAAAAATGAGGCGGCAAAGGCAATAAAACGGGGTAGACCACCCTAGGGCTGACAGGTCTAAAACTGCTCCTCTTACATCCTATCCCAAAATAAGACACATATGTACAAAATAAATACCTTTTCTACTTGCAATGAAATAGTGTTGTAGGCCCTGTGCCGGCAACAGTAAACAGCAGTCAATATGAATACAACCCAGTAGCAACCTACTGCCCAGGGCCCAAAGAAGAGGTTCAGATTCCACTTTATTATGTCATCTGAAACCTATAATAGTCCTTATCAAGAGGCTCAATTCAGGAAGCAAGTTCCGTGGAGTGACAGTTAGAGTAGCATTAGGTCAGATTACTGCTATCACCATTCTGTTCAGTTAAGCCTGCAGCTTGGACTGCAGCTGTAGCTCTCGGGTATTAGTGTGCTCTGCTGACACATGCAAATTGCGTCTTACCCTCTATTTTGCACTCTCTTCTCTATTATGAACTGCAACTAAGTGGTCTACACCACAAGTGGCGAAACCAATGTCAAGAAAAAGTTCTACAAATTCAGCATGTATAGAAAAGGGGAGTTCCAAAAGAAACGTGCCACTATTCCAGGTTTTTTTTTCAAGCACTTACTTTTTGATTTTATAAGTATTGCATTATAAAATCGTATTTTTTTAAATAATATATATGTGTTCTCACATACACACACATATATTTGACAAAGACTGTGGCTGTGGGCGAAACGCATTACCTGGTTGTATGTAGCCACAATAAAACTATTATAACGTGAGCCAGAGCGTCCTGGTAGTTATAGTTATGGCTACTATTAATTGACAGAGTGTTTTTCGGTTTGCTAATAACTTTGGCTCCGTTTAACAAATCACCAGGAAACTTTCACACAAAACAAAATTCAGCAGCCTCGGCTCCTTCTCAGAATGTTTTGAGGTGATCCATCCAGCGGGAGACCAGAAAATGAGGGCTCCCAAATTGTAAAATCTCCATGCGTTTTAAATAGAATTCTTTAAGACAGATTTTAGCAAAAACTGCTTAATGGAATTACCCCAAATTTGCTGGGTAAAAAGATCTTGGTCCACAGATTTTACTTTTTTTCTGTGTCCTCATTTGTGCAATAAAAGTTTGAAGGTCAAACAGGCTCTCTTCTCAGGTAATGCAAGTTACGGTCTCTCATCTATCATCTATCATCTATATGCAGAAAAGAAGAGAGATCACTCACATAAGGAGGACCAAACACTTAATAAGCAACCTTAGAATCCAAGGGAGATACCCACATGATACCACCACAAACTCCCATTTAAGATTTATTGTTTACATACGTAATCACTGGACAAATTTTCTCCATCAATTTCAAAACCTCACTTGTTATTTTGGTGCGATTTATGCCATTGTTCCCATACATCCCAAAATCTTCTCCTCTTGGTTTGGAGGCTTCTGTGATCCAAACTATAAACCGTTTGAACCAATACTAACCACTCCCATAACGTATTAATGCACCCATTTCAAAGCATATCTCTTACCTTGCCATTAGTATCAGCACAAAGAGTAAACATTTATTTTTTTAGTTCAATTTAGTCAAAACTCTTCCATTATTTGAGACACCAAAAAGCACTAGTGTCAAGTTTACCTCCACTTCTTGGCTCATAGCCAATGTGAGCACCTTACCAATTCCTTGCCAATAGTCTGGATCTGGAGACACTACCAAAACATATATGTATCATCCACCTTTTCCATCGCCACACTTAATACTTTCTTCTCCTCATGATTACCCCACTTCAACAGTTTCTTCGGCATCCAGTAAGCTCTGTGTGTTGTGAGGATATGATTTTTTTCTGAGAGGTGCAGATTTGATTGTCAACCAAAGCATAGACATTGATACTTGCCATACGTTTAGCACATCCAGCATCGGCAGGTCCCTCCCCCAGATCTCGGTTGGTAATGTAAACTCTTCTTCTACAGCATGTACCAGCATCCAGTAGCACTTTGATACTAATTTTCTTTGAAAGAGACTTCTTTGTAACTTTCCCTCCCATGCACAGTTCTCTTTCCCATCTTGTCCAAGACCCCGTGCCCAGCTAATGAGTTTGGTATTTTTAAATTTAGACACGAGGCTCTTTGAAATAATAGCCAATGATTCCCAGGTAATTAGTATGTGTTACGCCACCAAGTGACCCCACTTCATTATTCCTCCTTCCATCAATGGTGTTGATAACTTGTTCTTCAGACATTCTGGAGTTTCCGGAGAGTCCCACATAGGTGCATGCATGCTATAGTAGAGTATACCCAGTGTCTGCCTAATTTGGTACCATAACGTGCGTGCAGCTTGTAATATCTTCAGCCTAACTTTTTAAAAGTATTTTGAATGCCCAAATTTATAAAGAAAGCAATCACCCACCCCAGGTAAGTTTTTCGTCATGGCTCTAAAAAGTATATTAAAAGCAACATTTTCTATAATTAAAGATTTTATGTTCTTGAATTGAAAAACCTGGCAGCAGTGATAGAAGTTTAGGTGTGCAATACCAGCTGCTCTTTTTTTCTGCGCAACTTCCTCCATGCAATTCTCACCTCTTTCGAGGCCCAAATAAAGCTACTCACTTCCCCCACAAGTTTTTTTAAACACACTGGCTTGTATCCTAGTGGTATTGCATTGAAGATAAATGTGAATTTCGGGAGCATTATCAAAATACTTGATCTTCGTAGGAAGATAGTGGGAGACCCCCCTATACTTTTAATAACTTCTTAGTTGCAGTCACTACTTTATGAAAATTCAAATGGGCCATTGTACCAAGATCGTTTACCACCTGAACCCCCAAATATATTATTTTCTATTTTACCAGTGGGCTGTTACAACAGGTGTTCCACTCCATGATCTCTATTTTCTGACGGTTAACTAAATAACCTGAGACTTTTTCAAACTGGTCCCAAGTATCTAAGATTGTTGGAAGTGAGCCTGCCAAATATCTGGCATATACCATTAGGTTGCAGGCATAAAGGGCCACTTTTTTCTACCATTCCTGATGTTCAAACAGGATAATATTCTGGCTTGCCCTAATTGCGCCTGCTAAAGGTTCAATATATAAATTAAAAGGCAAGGATGACAACGGACACCCTTGGCGTGTCCCTCTTTTGATGCTTATCTTTTCCATTAAGTTGCTGTGTGCCAATAACCTTGTAGCAGGGTTCTTATAAAGAGATCCTACCACCCTTGAGAAAGCCTCATCCAAATCATATTGTTTAGTCACACACTGTAAATAGGACCAGCTACCCTGTCAAAGGCTTTTGCACCAACAAAAGCAAGTACCGTCAAAGGAATCTTACCCTGGAAGGCAAGATTTGTAGATCTGATCAAATTATGTGTTAATTTATGAAGTTGCCTCCCCTTGATAAATCCTTTTTGATAGTCATTTTTTAATAGACCAATCACCTTCTCCAGCCACCTGGCTAGAATTTGAGTATATATGCTATAATCACTATTCAATAACGAAATAGGCCTATACGGCTCACATAATTTAAGATTCTTATCTGGGTTTGAGAATTGAAAAAAAGGCTATGCACGGTGGGGCGTTGCACTTACGTATGGTAATTAAATCTTACTTTACGTTTAAAAAAAAAACCTACAAATTCACTGAAAAAAACAAAGATTAAAGTAACAATATAGTTAGGTGTAATAAAAATATTTGTTTTTGTTTAAACAAAACCAAGAAATTCACTGGAACAACAAAGGTTAAAGTAATGATATAGTTAGGTGAAATGCT
The DNA here is from genome assembly GCF_964204655.1 of Triturus cristatus. Classification (NCBI taxonomy): domain Eukaryota; kingdom Metazoa; phylum Chordata; class Amphibia; order Caudata; family Salamandridae; genus Triturus; species Triturus cristatus. Next base: position 210,274,538 of record NC_140580.1, on the reverse strand, counting down.
CAGTTACAACGTTAACTTTTTAAACTACAAAAACGACAGAAATTCAGCAGTTATAGTTAGAAGCACTGACTATAACTTGCGCCCCCACTATGCACTGCTTATGACCTCACATATGAGATCACTCATGATATGTTGTATGACATCATTTATGACATCACTGATGACAATCATGTATAATGGAAGATGATATGTTTGCCAATTATTCCCCCATCTATTTTCAGATCACAGTTCTTTGAAATAATCAAGCAGTTCATTATGATTACTTGAAGACAGCTTTCTTCCTACTTCCAATTCTTTACATTTGCTTTTTGAAAAACAACAGTTTTTATAATTGTACCCAGAAACAAAAATACACCATTTAATAACGTATAAGACTATAAGTAAAAAATTATCATATGGCTTTTGGCAGGAAATGTCTCTTTTTGCATAATTACCCCAGAGTTTTGGACTGGTGCTGCCGGGTTTTCGACTCTGAGAGTGCACTGAGGCATGCTAGCCAGACCTCAATGCAAGTGTTGTAATGCTTTACAAAGTATGTGTTGAATTGGCTACCCCTAATTGGCATAAGTTGACTTACTTATAAGTCCCTAGTATATGATACTAAGGGTACACAGGGCCTGTAAGTTAAAGTGTCCACCCTGGACTTCAGCACTGATTTTGTCACCCCGAGTGCGACAAAGTGCAGGATGGCTCCCAGTCTAACACTGCAGACTGGAAGAGCAGTTTTAAACTGTTAGTTTGACTTTGCCATTTCAAACAATGGCAAAGCCCACACTTCCATTAACAGTAAATATGTTTTCCCTAAGGAAGGCCTATCGAGCCCCAAGACAGGGAGTTGCATATTACTAAGTAGGACACGTACTTTAATATGTCCTTAGCTGTAAAAGACTCAAACTGTAATTTTTACTGTGGAAAGGCTAGTAGCCCCACTGGCAAGTACAGATTTACAGACTAACATCTCAGCATGGTAACAAGCATCCTGGGACCAATTTCGGGGTTACACCCCTCATCAGTGAGCTAAAGAACTATGATGGATTCAACCAAGATCTATGACTGGTGGTGAGTGAAACGTTTCAGCGCTCCGTCCTTCCTCTCCTTGTGTTTGCTTTGTTTGCTCCAAGTTTGCAGGTTATGTCCAGACGTGGGTCCCTTGCTCACATTGCCACTGGATTCAAGCTAGCCTGGCTGATGAGGGATGTTTCCCTGAAACCTGTCCCAGGATGCTTGTTTCCTGCCCAGGGAAGACATGGCTTGGCAGTTCGGGCTGGACTGTTCCCATGAGGAACAGGGTCAAGACTGATTTGCATATGGCTGGGTCTGACCTGCAGTGAGCTAAAGAACGATGATGGATTCAACCCAGATCTGTGACTGGGGGTGAGTGTTTGAAAAGTTTCAGTGCTCCATCCTTCATCTCCTTGTGCTTGCAAAAAAAGCTGACGTAGCCTGTTCTGGCAAGTTAGTAGCCCCTTTCACTGAATGAAGGCTGAATATTGACATGCAGCCAAGAGGACCACCCCTTGACACTCAAACGTTGCACCTGAGTCAATCACACCCATTGCCGTCAGAGTGCACCTAAAGCAATCTTAAAACAATCCAGACTTGTTGGCTATGCCAATCCTTGTTAGTACGGATTTGTACCCAGTGTCAGATAAATGGATAATAGCAAAAGTATTGTTGAAATGATCAGAATTGGAAATGGTCAATTCTGAAAATAGGAAATTCTGAAAGTATGAGATTATTAATTAAACATTATAAAGATCTGTTTAAGGGGTGGTGGCATTCTGAGTGTATTAACCACCCTGTTCTCTCATTCACACTACGTTCTTCTGCAATCTCTCCTTCTAGAGTAGGCACTAATGCTCTTTTTTTCCCACATCTCACTTGATAACGTTCTCTGTCTGTTTGTCTCATACTTCATTCTTCTCCTTCTTCTTTGCTTTCTTTTCGTTTTCTCCTTCTGCATGTGCTTCTTTTAGTCCCTTTCACTTTACCATCCCATCCCTTTTCTCTTTCACACCCACACACACTCCTCACTTTCAAACACAACATTTTATTTTCCTTTGAAGCTGTACATGTTGAGAGCTGGGTACCTCCTTCACACACTCATTCAACGAATCAAAAGTATTATTGACAGATATATGACTTTCTGTGTGTGTGCTCTGCAGAGACATCATGAAATAGAGGCAGGCGCACATAGCCTGAACACCTTTCTGACCCACTGATAGGAACTGTGATAAACATGCACTGCTTTCAGCCTCAACTCCAGAGCTCTTAATCATGCCCCATTCTGAACACCTATTCACGTTGTGAAGTCACACAAACACCTGGGGCAGTTTTATGTAAATGGCACATTGTCCACTATGTGGCATGGCTCACCCTTAACTGGGTGCACCAATCGCAGACTGCTACAGTGTGGCCTCTTAAAGTAAATGTGCTGTGCCCAGTGCAGCCACAAATTGGACTTTAGTAGCATTGTCTGCATTTAAATGGTGGGGGCAGAGATCCTCCTGCAGGTGGGTGCTGTGAGTGACTGTACCCAGCAACAGGAGGATTCCTAAGGGGTCCTCCAAGGGGTCGCACTAACAGTGAGCACCTCAATGTGGCGCACAGTGGGTACGCCTCCCAACAGCTTCTCTGTCGCTTCGCCTGTGTCAGTAATACGGCCCGGGTACAGATAAAAAGCGTTTCCAAACTCGCATGCCCCCCATGCAAATCAGGGAACACCCTTTTGAGGTCTCACTGGTGCTATATATGCATCTGTATTACAGAAGAGGTAGTACAAGAGTTTGCAGGGACTTATGAAGTAATACGACTCTGTACTGAAAGTGCCACAATGCGCAGAAAGTTGGCACACGCCCAAATTACACCCGTTGGTCACTTAGTGAAATTCGGCTCCTAGAGGTAACTCTTTTACAGCAGGCACTATGCAAAACTCATGTGTAACGTGAAATGCATAACTGCAGAAATACAAGATAAGAAAATAGGAAATATTCTTAGGGACACATATAACATTCAACATGAACTAATAAGCGTGAACAGAGATTACATTGCTGATTTTGAGTACCAAATCTGATGTTGCATTCATTGCTTAGAAAGATCTGAGTTTTTCACTCAAAAAATTAAAGACATGAATATAGAGCGTAGTAGGGACTAGCTTTAATGCTGAACATTGGCAGAACCCATCCTCACTTAAAGCAAGGTAAGACTCAATAACATTAAAGGCTTCTTTTAAAGATTGATTGACTATAAATTGCTGTTCGCCCTTTCGTACTCCCACTCTCCCTGTAAACTAAAGCTTTGAATGCATCACTTCAATTGGTTATGGTCAAAGCATGTGCGGCGGAACACCAGAAAGATACACCATGTAGAGCCGCTGTACACATCAGTTTCTCTCTGCTGATGGGCAGTTCTTTGAGGGCAAAATGCACCCCCCAGAGTAATGGTGGAGCAGGAGGTCTCAGCATGGTATATGTATAGGCAGGTATATTTTAGATAATGTGAGTTAGCATGTAAAGAGTAAGTATGCACTGCAATAGTTCTCAAGTGAATGTTGGTAGAGTTTGTATGATCACAGTCTGGAATCCCAGTTGTAGTTGAGGTTACAAAAATCTGTTCAGGACCTGGGTGTAGTATTAAGATAATGGATGCAACGTTGAAAGTCCTGTGAAATCCACTGTATTGTAGTGAAGAGGGTCTGGATGGGCACCATCTAGAGGAATCTCCTGGATGCACGTTCTGGATTTGAATTGGCATAGCACAAAGAACGTATTTAAACTCCGTTAGCGGAATGTGGAGGCTTGCCAAACAATTATTTTTATTTCTTCACATGAGCTGTGGATTGCCTGGCAATCTCTAAGAAGACTTCTGTTCAAGGGGTGGTAAGAATTTTTTTATGGAGTTTTAAAATTGGAGCCTCTTTGTTTTGGGTGAAGAACTGTCAAATAAGTTCTTAAATTTGTGATATGTGATTTATGAACAAGGACGTTTTTGGTTTTCTAAGAATTGTGCAATCAACTGAGTCAAGAATATAATTCTCAGTTATTGGCTGAAGTAACCTTTATGGAAGTTGTGTTTTTTTTGGATTATGATTTACTATTTTGGAGTTTACTGAAACTAAGGAAGTAAACAAATAAAATAGTCTCATGATAGAAAAGGGTGAAAGGTTTAAAATAATCAGGGAGCCCCAGGGCTTCCTCAGAAGTCAAATCTAGCTTTACATAAAGAAAAGCATCATCAGCCTCCTTGGGCCCTGGCAACAGTTTGAAGGAATTAGACTTATGAGACCCCGAAGTGGTTTAACTAAAGTAGGGTGCCCCAGTGTCCATTGGAATCAATAATCTCCTATACATAAGAAAGTGCACATCAGATAAGTGGTTGATTTGGAACTTTCAATATAGATTTAGACAACATTTGAGGGCCTGGGAAAAAAAAGAAGAAGGAGATGTGGCTCACCCTTAACTTAATCATATCCAGGTGTATTCGTGTATTTCTATGGTTGGAGGTGAACAAATACTGATATCAGGGTGCAGTGGGGTGGACAAGAAAGCCGAACAAAGATCAATAATAGTGAAATAGGTGGCTGGTGCTGGAATGCAGGGCATTATGATGGCTGACTCCAAACACAAAGCAGCCAAGGGATTTAGGGTAGCACTGCCTGGATAGTCACAACAGTCTCCAACAAAGTTTAAGAAACAATGCTGCCCACCTCAATAGCCCGCTGCTTATAGACCAAACATAACAATTATATACATTATAAAACAGAGAGGCAATAATTCACAAAAGAGTTTGCAAGAACAAAAGCAATTCTTGACCCTTCAAAGTTGGAGTCCAATCTTTCTTTATTGTGTCAGTTCGTGCAAGCACAGCCCACACATTTCACCTTCAAATGACTTCATCAGGGGCCTGAGAAACTCCATAAGTTTCCCGCCACAATCCTATTATCTCCTTAATGGTAACATGGGCTAATTGTAAAGGGGCCTTATGAGGCAGATAGCCACACCTACTGTCCCTGTGTAAGGCTAAAATGAGGTGTGGACCTTTTCCAATGCAGCGCAATTTCTTTAGGAAGCAGTGTCCAATTCGCCACACAACGTCACCACTAAAATCTCCCTATTTAGAGAGACTAGGGCGCATGAGAGAGCCGTATGATGGGCTCGGAGCCTCAGTTTACGTCTCCTTTCCGTCCAGCAAGTTGGCTAGACCTCTTCGCTGTTGCAGGCAACCTGTCCTTGAAACCTCTTTTGAGAATTGTTGCCTCTCTGCATTATGATGGCTAAATAGGTCACAACAGGCAAAGTTAGGATCACCACATAATTGCCTGTTCTCAGGTACTATACAAAGTGTTAAGAGCCCTTTCTGGGTTTTCTCGTATTAGAAATAGGGGTGTTAAAAGGACTAGAAATAGAGACAATGGCACCTTGATCTAATAAGGTGTTGGAACAGATTCTATCCTCAGCCTTGGGTTTCATGGAACATAAGGGAACTTCGGGCAACCTTTTCAAAGTGCTTAAGAGGATCTTAATGCCACACCAGGGGCCACTGAGGTGAATTCCCAGAACTACTGTGGAAGCGAAGATATTCCTCCATTACCCTTTGAGGTTCATTGTTAGTATCAGAAGAGATTACTGATACCAGTTACTAACCCCGGGGAGAAGGGCAATTGGAGACAGAGGGCAATGGTTCTGGTGTACCTGGAGCTACTGTGGAAAGGATGGCGGTGGGTGTTAATCTTTCTGAGCAAAACCCCTCAAGTTCTAGTGGCAAGGCACACTCCCTTATTTAGGACAGGTACTCTTCAACAAGAACACAACCACTTCAGAAAACCATACAAGAATGCTTTACACTTAGCCTGAAGTGTGAGTCTTTTAAAGAAACATTCTAAACAAGAATAACTATAAGAATTGTGAGTCATGTGAAGGGCCCTTGAGCACTGACTCCTTCTCAGCTGAATCCTGAGTGTGTATTCTTTAGAGTCTGCTCAGATTATTCCGAAATCTTTCCCTGTTCTTAGCATTGTTTTACTTCACACAACTAGTCCTTTTCCTTTAGTAGGCTTTCTTATTAAAACTCAAATTGCTAGGTTGTTCTTGAAGAAAAAGGGGATACCAAAGCTAGTGCCCAGTTAGTGCACTGACCTGTGGTCCATGTAATGATCAAGAATTGCTGGAGTGTTTAATGGCAGTGGGCTAATGATGGTCGTGGTCAAGGTGATGGGGCATGCTGATGCTGGCTCAATGACCAGGTTCCAGGGTTCAGATTATTGGAAGCTATCTTGCAGGGAAGCGGCTACAAGAAAGGTTACAGGCCTCCAACTTCTGAGCAAAGGAGTCCAGGTTACCCTTGTCGCAGGCAGAATGCTCAGAAACCAAAGATAGCACTGACAGAAGACACAGCTCCCTCTTCAGACAAATAGATGAAGCAGGGGGCTGTGTTTGAAACCAGTATTTGTAGCATATCATGCAAGTGTTAATCTGGAGTCTTCTAGAAGATTAATGAGTGTTTCCTATCAAGTATAAGATTGTCTCTAGCAGGAGATTGGGGGCAAGAAATGGAACGATGAGTGAACATAGAGATTGGGCACTGGAGCCTTCCTGAAGATTACTGAGTGTTTCCTGTCAATTAGAAGGCAGCCTCTGGCAGGATACAGAGGCAGGAATTGAAGGCATTTCATTTAATGTCAGGGCAGTTGAACAAATTAACAACACACAAGCATATCAGGCAACCTTGAGGTCAGCAGAAAACAGAGGTTTTAACTGATCAGCACTACATGTTTGTTCAAACAAAAAAATAACAGTGCATGGCAGAGTACACAGACCTGTCTAACTAGAAAAAGTTTATGATAAAGGAAAACAAATAGCATAGTCATACGGGGGTATGACATTGAACACGGTTCATACTAAGGACATCCTCTACATCTCTGGTGTAATGAGATCAGAAGGACAGAGCAACTTTGTCTAACAGGGATTTAAAGTTTCCAGCGGCAGACTGACTTGGCTGGAGTTTCTTCAGTGTAAATTGCTAAAACAGCATATTTGTTGTCTACAGGACCATCTAAATAACCCCCATTTGGTGGTGGTACAGACTGCACCTCAGTGAATATGGAAAATCCTGACATACAAGACTCACTGATGAGGAGGAGGAGGTCAAAATAATTGCATGTTCATTAGAAATAGGGTCCAGGGAACAAGTAGGGGGTTGGAGATAGGGTACCTACAGGTTGATTAGAATTGACAGCAGTATTGAATATATTGTCCAAGAGAGGAAATTAAAGGGATTTTATCTGTGGTGTTTCTGTGGGTTAATAAAACAGTCAGATCCTCTTGGGTTGTCCTAACAGAATCCACAGTTTGTTGGTGGGAAAGTGGGCAATGGCGGGCAGCATTAACACTTATCTGTTGTGGCCTACTAGGGCACCTAATTGGTTACAATTATGATAGGATGATTGTCAAGAGATCTGGAATCCTTCCCATCACCTTGCCTGTCATTCCAATTCCCACTTCCCTAACACACACTCCTCCCACACTCTCATTAGTTTAATCTCATTGTTTCCTGCATCTTCTCCTAGCATGATAAGAAATGGTTTATGGCAGATAGCGCCGGGACACTCTATGCGAGTAGCCATGTGCTTTATAAATACGTATTTTCATTTAATTTCATACCAGTTTTTCCAGAGATTTCAACTGCCAGCTCACATAAATGAGATATATTTGCTCTTCGATATTGGTTAATATCCTCTGAATGATGGTAGCCACTATAGCCTCTATAGTGACAACTAATGCAATTGGTATGGCAGTCAAATACAATTTTCAGATGGTCTAAATAGACCGCTGGAAATTCTCCCTTGTTCTTGTCACGGTTGTTTATTTTATTTCAATCTGTCTTGTGTCAGTAAATGTCCATAATTGGTCTTACAGGTCTGTCACTAATGCCAGCCAGCTCTGTATCTGCTAGCTTTGGACCAGGCTACCATGCCTTTTCAATTATTCTTTCTTTATCCATGATAACCCTCAACAATTGATTTGTGTTAGTGAATTGAGATTATAGCATAACATTTTATTCATCTTGTCCTTGAAGTTTTGTATACTCTCCTGTGTTCAGGAATTGCTTTATAAAATATGCAATCCCAGAAAAACCTGTCACTTTTTCTTAATTACAGTTGAGTTGTGACGTCTCTAGTCACCTGCAATAATGAAATGATATTACTGCTCAACTGTAACATATTACAATTGAGATGAGATGTTATAATGCCTGCTGTCACAGGTAGCAGCTAAAGTGAAAGGCAGGCCACAGAGTATAAATATAGCTATTTTAGCTGCAGTCAAGGGAATAGCCAGAAAATTCAAATACCCCTCACTTTGATCCATATCTCGAATGCCATCAGGTGTGCGAAGTGAGAAAGTCCTACCCACTCTAAATAAGGTCCCTGTATCCCACCTTCCATCCATCTATCTCTCCATCCTTTAAGCCTTTCATGCATCCATCCATCTCTTCATGGTTCTATCCATCCTTCTTTTACCATTCTGTCCATCCACTCTTTCAACATTACTCTTTCATCCATCATTCTAACCTTCCACTCACACTTTCTGCCATTCATCCATCCCTGTCCTAGCTATAATGACTTCTTTTTCATCCATACAGCATTTCACTCTCCATTTATACATTCATCCAAACAGCCATTCATCCATCCACACATTAATCCAGCCTTTCATCATTTCAGCCATTCTTCCTTCCACCTACCCTTGCAATGTTGTTTTACATTTCATCCATCAGTCCTTTTACCCTTGCATTTATCTTTTCATCCTTTTGACCCTCCCTTCTTGTCACGGTTTATTTCTTCTTTTAATATATTCTTCTCACTCTTCCTTCCAGCCCTCTCTCTCACACACTCTCAGTAGCCAGTGTATTATGGGCTATAATAAAGGAAGGAGATGGGTCCCCGGCTGATGTTTGAATGTTAAAAAATTGTAATATACAGGGTTCAGTGGGCTACTCAGACCTCTTGGTCTCGGTGCCACTGCACCTGCTGCACCACGTGAAAATACACCCCTGCACACTCTTTCTTTCTCTCATCTTTTCACATTTTGGGTCCCAATCACTGTGACTTGGTTTGCATCCCTTTTGGTTTTCTTTTCTTTTATTTTTTTTAAACCAATTGTCCACAGAGCTGTGGGATAGAACAGGCTAATAAATAATGATGACAACATCACCCTGCTGAAGCTGTGAAAGTGAGAGCTTGACAACTACTGGCTGCAGTTTAAACAACTAAAAAGAGAGCTGGTTTTTAATTCTCCTTATCTGTTTATCCCACATTTAAAAGTGATCAACAGAAAGGAGATAATAATGGCAACTTGTATGTCTTTTCCACATTACAGCAAAGACAGAATATCTCTGCAAGTTTCTACACATTCTAAGCTACTGCATTTTTAAATCTGACTTACATTATGTTGAATCGACAAGAATTTTTGCGACCAGCATAGATTTGTAAGAGTGGACCTATGTACTAATTTATCAGGTCTTAAAAATTTGAATCATAGTTGGTCAGTCTCTGACCGACCTCATGCATATTAAGAGGTGATAGCATGTATTAGAGGCAATGACAGGAATGGCAGCGTGCAGTGGTCAGCAGACCACTTGGTCTGTGATTGCATTTTAATAAAGCTAACTTTTTTAAAAATGTAGACCGTTTTCCTTAAAGGGACCACTGCCTTCTCTTAATCAAACTTTTTTTTACATTGTAAATGGGCCAAAGCCTCCTTTGAGGTGTTGGTAAAATATCAATGTTTTGTGACCAGATTTTGGTTGCAAAATATTCATACATTAGATACTGACTCAGTATGTGGAAGGGATGCTTACAACATACCCCTTCCAAATACTGAATTGAATTCTCATTTTATAAATTAGAATTCTTTCCCAACTCCTAATATTGGTTTAATAAATAAGAAAAAGTGTTGCAAACATCAAATCAGAGCATTTGCGACGATTAAAATGATAAGTGATCTGACCCTGTACATGCTTTTTGCTAAATTTTATTTCACACTACAGGACTCTGCTGTTATTCTTTATGCCTGCAACCATGCTATCCTTTTAATACGATTGAGCAAGACACCAAGGATTTACGCAGTTGTTGGTGTGACCATGTATTATAAGGAATGAAAAACCCTCTGCACCACATTAAAGGGATGTTGCAAGTCATCATCATCATGTTAACTTTATTTCGGTTCAATTTAACAAAAAGAGTGCACAATACAAAAAACATTATAAATTCATAAACACTTAGATAATACAGAATCACATCCTATAACAATGTACGTATGTCAAACAATTCCCATCATCAATCAAGCAATCAATCAATCAATCAGGGGCTTCTAAAGCACGCAACTCACCAGTGAGGGTCTCAAGGAGCTGGGGGTGGGGGGCAGCTCTGGGTCAGCTGAAAAGCCAGGTCCTGAGGCTCTTCCTGAAAGTGTGCAGGATAGGGGAGCGTCTGATGTTGACTGGGAGCTCGTTCCAGACCTTGGCTGCGACGTAGGAGAAGGTTCTTCCATCTGTTCTGTTTCTGCGGATGCGCGGGGCCTGTGCTAGGGCGAGGTCAGCAGAGCGGAGGTTTCTTTTGGGTAGGTGGAAAGAGACTCTTTCATTGTGGTATTTTAGTCCGATGTTGTGGAGGGATTTGAAGGCGTGGGTGAGTAGCTTGAACGTTACTCCCTTCTTGACGGGGAGCCAGTGGAGGTCAGGCAGGTGTTGGGTCATGTGCTTATGCTGTAGGGTACTGAGGACGAGTCTGGCTGCAGCGTTCTGGATGGTCTGGAGTATGTGTCACAGGGATTTGTTGATTCCAGTCTAGAGGGTGTTTCCGTAGTCCAGTCTGCAAGTTATGAGTGCCTGGGTGACGGTCTTTCTGGCTTTGGGGGGATCCACTTGAAGATCTTGCGGAGGATGCAGAGAGAGTTGAAACAGGTGGAGGCGACGGCATTGATCTGGCGAGTCATGGTGGGGGAGGAGTCTAGAATGATGCTGAGGTTCTGGGCATGGTCCATTGGGCTGGGTGGGTTTCCGAGGGCGGAGGGCCACCAGTAGTTGTCCCAAGCGGTGGGGTCCATGGATGAGGACCTCAGTTTTCTCTGAGTTGAGCTTTAAGCAGCTGTTGTTCATCCAGGCTGTGACATCTTTCATTCCTTCCTAGATGAGTCTGGTGTCTTCGAGGTTCTTCGTGAGGGAGAGGAAAAGCTGGGTGTTGTCGGCGTATGACACTAAGCTGAGCCTATGTTGTCCGACGATGGCGGCGAGGGGGGCCATGTAGATGTTGAAGAGTGTGGGGCTGACAATGATCCTTGGGGAACTCCACAGTTGCTCTCTGTGAGTTCGGAGAGGAAGTGTGGGAGTCTGATCCTTTGGGTTCTGCCGGCGAGGAAGGAGCGGGTCCAGTTGAGGGCGGGTCCCCGTATGTCAGCATCATGGAGTCTGGCTGCAAGAGTGCAGTGGTAGACGGTGTTGAAGGCTGCGAAGAGGTCTAGCAGGATGAGGGCCACAGTGTGGCCCTGGTCAAGTAGCACGCGATGTCGTCGGTGGCGGCAAGGAGGGTGGTCTGGGTGCTGTGGTTGCTGCGGAAATCGGACTGGGAAGAGTCTAGGTTGGCGTTCACATCGATGAAGGTGGTCAGCTGGGTGTTGACGAATTTCTCAGTGACTTTGGCTGCGAAGGGAAGGAGAGAGATGGGCTGGTAGTTTTTCATATCCATCAGGTCAGCCAAGGGTTTCTTGAGGAGGGGCTTGATCTTTGCCCACTTCCAGTCATCGGGGAAGATGCTGGATTCGAAGGTGGCATTGATGGTGCGGCGTAGTTCGGGTGCTATGGCGGCAGCGGCTCTGTGGGAGATGTGAGGCGGGCAGGGGTCCATGTGGGCTCCTGAGTGGGTGCTCTTCATGGTTGTGGTGGTATCTTTGGTGGTGACCGGTATCCAGCTGGTGATGGTGGGTTGGCTGTCATTGCTGGAGGGGGGGGGGGTTTCTTGAGTCTGTTCGCTGAAGTAGTCATAGAGGGTCTTGATTTTCAGATGGAAGTAGGAGCCGAGCTTGTTGCAGAGGTCCTGGGAGGGTGTGACGTCTGTGGCTTTGCTGGGGGGTTTTGGTGAACTGCTGGATGATGTTGAAGAGTTCCTTTTAGTTGCTAGCATTGGTGAGGATTTTGTTCCAGATGGAGGTCCTCTAGGTGGTTCTTATGAGTTGGTGGTATCCTGTCATGGCGTGCTTGTCGGTGGTCTGGTCTTCGGTGATTTTTCTGTTTCTCCATCGTTTCTCGAGATGTCTGCAGGAGTGTCTGGCTTCTTGGAGGTCGGTGGTGGACCAGGTGGCCTTCAGGGGGTGTTGTCTGTCGATGGGGCGGGGGTGCGAGCTTGTCTGTGCAGCTGGTGGCCCAGGGGTGTAGTTGCTTGGCTGCAGAGTCAGCGTCGGTCGTAGCGGAGGGGGTCGCGGATTAGGGTGGAGTTGACGTGCTCCTCGGTGACCTTGCTCCAATTCCTTCATGGTGGGCGCAGGGCGGGCTTGTGTGCGGTGGTGGTGTTGAAAGAGAAGTGTACGCAGTGGTGGTCTGTCCAGAGGGGCTGCGAGGTGTGGCTGAAGTGGATGTTGGTCCCTCCAGAGAAGATGGGGTCAAGCGCCTGCACCGCTGCTCGGTCAAACTGCCAGCCAGAACGAGTGACATACAGCAGAGCACAACTACTACAGCTAAAGCCATCAAAGGGTCACAAGCCAGTAAGCGCAAGCCTTTCTTGCGGCCTAATAAATTGCCGCTCGCTTGTCAAGCACTCCTCCGAAGTATTCAGCCTCCTGGAAGACATGGATTTAGACGCTCTTTTCATAACAGAAACATGGGCCACTACTGAGTCTACTGTTAGTCTGAGTGGGGCTTGTCCTAGTGGATTCAAAATCCTTCATAAGCCTCGTAGCTCGGGCAGAGGGGGAGGAGTGGGTCTAATTTTCAGGGATACCCTGGATTTCAGAGCATATCAGATTGACGAGGTTGGCGGGATAGAAATTATGGGCTTCTCACTTCAATCTCTTAGTGGGAACCTACTTACGGGGATGCTCTGTTACAGGCCACCGGCGCGACCACACAATTCCATCTTCTTGCGGACACTATCACTAATTTAAAACTTACTCACACCAACATGGCTATCCTAGGTGATTTCAACCTCAGTGAGGACGGAGGCCTCGGTAGTCAACTGAGAGACCTCCTGTACACCTGTTCCAACCTGAACCTCCATCAACTGGTGGCCAGCCCCACCCATCAGAAGGGACATATTCTGGACCTGGTTTTCGCCAATCCAGCTACAACAAAAGTATCTAATATAATGCCCTTGAATTGGACCGATCACTTTTTTATCCACCTGAGTATGGCGATGACCTGCCAGAAGAATCCGCCCAACCAACAGAGCCTTTACAGGATGGACAGAGAATGGGCCAAACTGGCAAAAACTGACCCTCTAACCACATCTTTCGATGCCAGTCTCTTTTCCCCTAATATGTCCGTGGAGGATAACTATAGATCTTTCACGGAACACATAACTAAGCAATTGGACCGCACTATTCCCATAAAGCCATTAAAGAAGGCGGGCAAAAGATCAGCGCCTTGGTATAATGAGAAGCCGCTCCAACTTAGACTCTCTCGCAGACAAGCGGAGAGGAAATGGAGAAGAAATTACTCCGAGGAAGATAAAGAAGACCTAAGACAAACACAACTGCAAAATAAAACCCTCATCCTGAGATCCAAGGCAGATTTCTATGCCAACTCCATTATTCAGGCTCCCAATGGGTCCAAAGCTCTATTTAAGATCGTCCGTGACCTTTCTAACCCGGACTGTATGAATAATAGAGTAGCCCCCTCGCAAACTCTGTGCAGTGAAATTGCCTCCTTTTTTCAGGAGAAAATTTCTAACATTGTAAACAATCTGCAGGTCAATACCCAGGAGGGGCCTGAGGAAACAATCAGCCCGACCGACGGACATCCACAACTGATCGCTGCTCTGGAAAGCTTTCTGCCACTTTCCCATGAAGCTTTCAATAACCTGACAGAAAGTGTGTCGTCTGGCTCCCCCCTAGACCCTCTCCCCCATAGAATATGGAAGCTTTATGGACGTAACACTTTTCCTTGGTTAAGGATGATCTGTAACCAGTCCCTGATGGCTGGATCTGTTCCAGATTGCTGGAAACTAGCAGTAGTTACCCCTCTGATAAAAAAACCGAATCTGGACCCTCTGGTGCCAGCTAACTTCAGGCCCATCTCTCTTTTGCCTTACCCGGTGAAAATACTTGAAAAATCTGTAAGCAAGACTCTGTCCCAGTTTCTGGAGGAGAACCTTTTGCTTGACAGGGATCAGTTCGGTTTCCGTCCTGGCCACGGAACCGAAACAGCTTTAACCACCATGCTGGACCACCTTCGTTTGCGAGCCGACAACGGGAATGCCATGATCTTAGTGCTTCTCGATATGTCGGCAGCCTTTGATACGGTGAGTCACCCAGTCATGATAGAGAGGTTGAGGCAAATAGGAGTAAAGGGTAAAGCACTGCAATGGCTTCAATCCTACCTAGAAGGTAGACAGCAGGTAGTCACCATGGCACCCTTCTCCTCTTGCAGGTCTCCAGTTGCGTACGGGGTGCCGCAGGGATCCGCAATAAGTCCCATTCTTTTCAACATCTACCTGCGGCCCCTGTTCCCGTTAATTAAATCTTTCGGAGTCAGCCTGGTGAACTACGCTGACGACACGCAGCTGGCTTTCTCTCTAGAAGGGGACGATGCACTTTCCATGAACCGCTTCCATCAATGCATGCTCCAGACTTCGGATTGGCTTAGAAGGAACTCTCTCCATTTTAATAGCGGTAAAACTGAGGTGGTCTTCTGTTCACCATTCAGGATCCCTAAACACCTCCCCTCCGAATTTTGCCTCACACCTGAGGAAGGACCCCTTACACCGGTCAGGAAGGTTCGCAATCTTGGGGTGATTATCGACGACGACCTCCAGATGATATCCCAGGCCAGCAAGACCGCCAATGTCTGTTTTGCCCTGTTGCGGCTGCTCCGGAGTATTCTACCTCTGCTCCCTAGGGAGTCGCGAGCCACAGTGGTACGTAGCACGATATTAAGCAGGCTTGACTACTGCAATTCCCTATATTTGGGGGCCCCGCAGTATATCCTCCAAGGACTGCAGAGAATTCAGTCAGCCGCAGCCAAACTAGTGCTTGATAGGCAGCGCTGTGCCTCGGCCACCGGAGCACTGAGGGACTTACACTGGCTTCCTGTGAGGGAAAGGGTCTTCTTTAAATCCCTGTGCATGACTTTTAGAACAGTACATGGACTGGGCCCAGCCCCTCTACAGGATAAGTTCGCTCGCCACCTACCTAGCAGGCAACTTCGCCCCTCCACAGCTGGTCTACTGGTGGTTCCGAGATTCAAGCGCACTAGGGTAGGCGGAAGAGCCTTCAGCATAGTAGCGTCCGGCATGTGGAACAAGCTCCCTGCGAACCTGAGACATTGTAAATCCCTACTTGAATTTCGTAAGGGACTTAAGACCTGGCTATATCCGAAAACTTCAATCTAGGCAGGTTTCATGATCCTCTCTCTGTCACCTTTGGATGCTGTCCTTCAGTCAAAAGCGCCAGGATGCCCGTAGGGCGACAGCCGCGCTATTTAAGTTTCACATCAATCAATCAATCATGTGTCTGGCCTTGTGGGTGGGGGTGGTGACAAGCTGCTTCAGTCCGAGGTTGTCGAGATTGTCCAGGAGGGCGGTGGAGTCCGGGTCGCTGCAGTTGTCGAGGTGGAAGTTCAGGTCTCCGATGAGTATGTAATCAGTGGAGGTGATGGCGTGGGGTGCGATGAGGTCAGCAATGATGGTGGTGAAAGAAGCTCAAGGCCCTGGGGGTCTGTAAGAGAGGGTGCTGTGAAGCATGGTTCTGGGGCTAGTCTGTATCTGGAAGTGGAGTTGTTCGGTGTTGGAGAGGGAGTTGCTCATGCTGGAGAGTCGGAGGGAGCCGTTGTGCGTGATGGCGAGTCCTCCTCCAGGGCGGCAGGGGTGGTCCTTCCTCTGGATCTTGTAGCCGTCGGGGATGGTGGTGGCGATGTCGGGGCAGAGGAGGTGTTTGTCCAGGTTTCTGTGAAGAAGGCGACGTCTGGCGAGAGGGTGTCGAGGAGGTCCCTAATCTCTACAACGTGTTTGTGCAGGGAGCGCACTTTGAGGAAGATGCACTTCAGGGCATCGGAGGTGCGGGCATCCAGCATGGGTGCGGAGGTTGTGGGGGTGCTGTGGATGGTGAAGGAATGTCGGCAGTGTTGGCAGGAGAACGGCGCCGACAGCTGGCAGTTGTTCCTTCCGGGGTTGAGTGCGAGGAAGGCAGCTGGGTCGTAGTGGTGGGAGCTCAAAAATCCAGAGTCCCTGGCGCTGGTCACAGACGGGTCATGGATGGGTGCAGACGGGCTGGCCATTAAATCGGGAAGGGAGAGGGAAGCGCAGCTGGGAGGCTGGAGCGGGAACCGGCAGGGGGCATGGGGGCAGCAGCAGCAGAGAAGAAGAAGGGCACAAAAAGGGGGCACATAACAGGGTACAACAACAGGAAAAATAAGCGAAGCTGAACAAAGATACAATTTAACAAGGATACAATTGAACAAGGATACAAGGGCACAATTAAAAAATAAAACAGTAACACAGACAGGCAACAATAAAAATAGTGGAGGAGGGCCTCGAACTCCTACCAGCCATGGGAGATCTGGGTCAGCGGCAGGTAGCACTACAGCGGAAGTGCAGGGGGAGCGAGCAGGTCTCTGACCAGGAGGTCTTGCTCCATCATGATACATCAATTAATATAAAAGCTTTCCCATTACTACAGTCAAGACCAGGGAGACAAAAACCTCAGAAAAAGAATCTTTAAAAATGGGCTCCTAAAGGGTCTGCTATGTCGCCCGGATTATCTGTGTCATTTTCAAGAAGTAAAAATAGTGCATTACGCTAATTAAAAGTATAGAATTTTAAAACCACAAATACCTAAATGTACATATCTCCCCACAATTATACTCATCGTCAGATATGCATTAATTTAAGAGGGAGGCACACTCCTAGAAAATGTTAAAACAATTGGGTTAGTACATCGAGGTTTATTTAACACACTTAAAATGAAGGTTTCAATTCCTGCTGTTCTATGATGGACTTTTCCCATATCGCTTTCTGATAGCAAGGGCACCTCTAATAAAATTCACGACCGCAATACAGAAATCTAAAACCTTTTCTATAGGTACACGGGCGTGCTTTCTCAATAATGGGAGTGAAGACCTAGCTCTTATTTATTGAAAAAAGTGCACAAATAGTACAAAGTGCAGGGTGCTTTGTTTAGACAAAGTGTCACAAGGACATGGCATAAGCGTACCGACCATCCGCTTTGACATGGGAAAGCTGCCAAAAAGTGCACTGTGCCTAGCCGGAACCTTGTAAGATAGAACCTGTTTTACAGATTCATGCTAGACACTAAGTAAAACTGTAATGAGTGGTCAAAGGAACTAACCAGATCAGAGGTTAAAGATCGAGAAAGTCCCTGGCGCTATCGCTGCCACATGTTAGCCCGAGAAAAAAATGGCAATTTGATAGTTTCTTTGGCTTTAGGGGTCATATTTTCAGTTTTTGCAAAAAGATCATACAAACCAACCTAAAAAAACCTGTGTTTCAAATAATGAAACCAGGTGGTCTTATCAACACTAGCAACAGCAAGAAAATCCCTGTAAATATCTCCCGAAAAAGTTAAATCCTCAGATAACAGGATCTTAGCCCAAAAAAGGATGGGGGCAAGGCCTCAATGTGCTCCAGACCCAGCTGAGCATCTCATAGTGTTATAGAGGCACTTTTAGGTACCATAAAAAGTCTTCTTATAAAGTTGTTCTCTACAACTTGGAGCTTGTTACTCATATTAAACCCCTATAACTCTACCCCATAAGCGGCAATAGAAAGGCATTTTGCTCTATGGAGAGTTAATAATTCTTTTACTGGTTTCTGTCGCAGTTTAGCTGCACACTAAAAAAGCGCGTCCGAGTCTCTTCTTCTATGCTGCACTCTTAGCGGCATATTTACCAACCCCTATTGCCACTACAAAGTCACTTTTAGTGATGGCGATAAGAGCTTTGCCTTAACGTTAACGTGGCTTAACGGTGCCTTGCAAATAAGACCCCCTTTCATGCTACACTTGAAAGGGGAGGGCAATGGGTGTTGTGGTGGGTGTTCGATCACAACACCCATTGATTTTGACGCTGCCCCCAATTTACAAGAGCAGCGTAAATAAGAGGCAGCGCCAAGGAAAACAATCATTCATGGCGTTTTGAAACTTCTATGTGTGCTGCTTAAACACACATAGAAGTTGCAAACATCACCTTCCTGCACATAAACAATCAATGGCAATTTGCTGTTTCCATCACTTTTCTCTGCATCATAAAAGTTTTTGTTTTTGTAGTCTTAGGACCACATACTTTGATATATGATTTCTTGAAATTAATTTTAAATTCAAGGAATAGATTAAAATCTGTAAAATCATCCAGGAATTTCTGAGGACTCATGCTTGTTCTTGCCAGCAGGACAGTATCATCTGCGCATGAAAGCAATGGGACGAAATTTGTGCCTATTCCCTGGAAATCTAACTTCCTCTTGAATAGAGATGCCTCTAGTCCATTTGTATATAAAAGAAATAAAAATGGGGCTATAATACAACCTAGACAAACACCCTCTGTAGAAGCGATTTTTCTCCCTTTCTACTGTATCTTACCCTGACCATTGTGTTTGCATGTAACCTACGTAGGAGGACTACCAATGCTTCTTCAGCTTCCATATGTCCCATCAAAGCCCACAATCTGTCCCGACTGACAGTATAAAAAGCACTGGATAGGTCTGTGAAGACCAGATGTATAGAGAACTTCATGGTCTTTGTGTACTTACTGACAATCAATGACAGATTGAGGCACTGTTCCAACGTGCCCATGCCTCTTCTAAAACCATACTGTGTATTTGAAAGAAACCCATTTGTGGATGCCCATTCTTATAAGCGCGCCAGGGCAACCCTGCCTAAAACCTTCACTGTGACATCAATAAATCATATTGACCAATAACAAGCAGGGTCATTTCTGTCCCCCTTTTTAAAAACAGGTAACGCTCTCGCCTCTTTCCATGTCCTGGGCAGTGGGCCAGTAATAGCTGCTTTAAAAATGTTGGTTAGCAACGGTGCCCACAGATTAGGGGTACCCTAAAGAGGTCGAGTGGCACTCCATCTAGGTAGGGATCTTTCAGACAAATGCCCTGTGCTATAGCTACCTCCACATCTTGCACTGAGATGGACGAGCTTCACTGTAGGGCTTGATTTAGGTTATGGAGGTTCTCCCTATACCTATCCTGAGCCACCAAATCTATCACCCTGTTTGGAGGGTTAAAGATACAAGAGAAGTGGGCCCCCAGGCTTATCCTATGATCAACAAGTCTATCTGTGGCAGGTCTTCAGAGAACATTAGAAGATTTATGATTTCACAGAATATTTTCGAATCCTTGAGGACCCTGCTTGTTCTAGATCCTTCCACGCCTCCTTCCTCAGTTCCCTTTTCTTCTGTTCAATCACAGATTTATAGTTCCTGCTCAGGATTTTCACTTGCGCTTTATCCCAAGGGTAGTAAATAGGGCCCCTTTTAGGTTTTTATGAGCTTTTGCTCATTTGTTGTTAAACTAGCACACCAGTGGTGCATTTTTATGGGGAATCCTCTTTACCAATGCCTAGGAGATTACTTAACAGAGCGTTTCATAGTCCTGAACTAATTCTGAAGGAGTAGGATCCTGCTTTAAACAGCTATCTAGGAGCACCAGATTACCAGAGATAATATCCTGCTCAAATGTTTGAGGATCTACCAGGTCCCTTTTCAGCATAATTCCCTTATTTTGATTGTGCTGGATCAGTGGTTCTTTCAATTTACCTGTTCCTAAACTTATATTAAAATGTGCTATGATTGGGTTATGGTCACTCGAGCAGTTTGGTGTGATTATAAAGTCTTGCACAAGAGTACTAACGTTTTTAGTTCTTAGCATAAAATCAATCGAGCTGACCCCACCACCCTCTACAATAGAATGGAATCACTGAAACAGTCATTCAAGGGAATTAAATCATTTACAACCAATATAGCATTTAAGGCTTCTCCCCGGCCAGAATGAGTAAAATTAGCCATTGGCTGGCCGTCCTTATCTTCCACCCCATATACACGTTGGGTACTATGTTTACAAAAAGTACAATAAAAAGCCCCAACCCATAATATACGCAGCGGCTGTCACAATGTTGTGACTTTACTGATTTCATCTTGTAAATCCTCTACCACTTGGCAATTGCCTTTGTCAAAGATGTTATAATAGTGATTCACAAGTAGTAAATCTACAGGGCTCAAACTAGAGATCACAATTAGTTGATACCAAGGGGAGGAACAAAAAGTTTACATTTTTATGGTGACATGTTTAACTGCTATCAGAAGTGCAATACCAACTTTGGCCCTTCCTGATGTGGAGGGAACAGCAGGAACACAAAAGGGACAATGCCCATTTATGAAACAATCATTCAACGCCCATGTTTCTTGTGAACAGATTAGTTTAGTTTAGTTAAGCAAGTTATAGAGCCCGCAAATACCCTGGGGTGTCTCGGCGCTGTGGACTGGGTTGAGATTGGGCCAGAGTTAGATAGTCTATTGATTGAAAAGCCAGGTCTTGATCTGCTTCCTAAACACAAGTAGGGATGGGCATGTTTTGATATGTTGGGGCAAGGTGTTCCACAGTTTAGCGGTAGCGACTGTGAATCTTCTGTCACCCCAGGCTACTTTCTTTGTTCGGGGGATGTGCAGGATGTTGGCCGTTGAGGAGCGGAGGGTTCTGCTGGGGGTGTAACCACATAAGACTTTTCTCAGAAAAACTGGTCCGCTGTTATTAATGGCCTTAAAGGCAAGGCAGAGGGCCTTGAACTTAATCTGGCTTGTTATGGGTAGCCAGTGAAGACGTCGTACTATTGCTGAGATAGGATGGTACTTGGGGGTGCCTGTTATCAGTCTTGCGGCTGAGTTCTGCACCATCTGGAGTCTGTTGGTGACTTTTTTCTGGGCGTTAATTAGAAGTCCATTGCAATAGTCGATTTTGGAGATGACTAGAGTATTGATGAGGGTTTTCCCTGCGTTAAGTGGAAGAAAGGGTAAAAGTTTTTTGATCATCCTTAGAGTGTAGAAGGAAGATGAGACAATAGAGTTGACGTGTGAGGTGAAGTTCATTTTGTTGTCGAAAAGGACGCCCAGGTTTCTAACCTTAGACACCGGGGAAGGTGGTGGGCCTAGTTCAGTAGGCCACCAGATGGGGGACCAGACCGGATGGAGCTTGCTGAGTATCAAGACCTCGGTCTTGTCGGAATTTAACTTTAGTCAGTTTTTAGCCATCCAGGAGCTGATAGCGATCATGCCAGTTTGGAATTTGGCAGTAATTTCTCCTCCATTTTATGGATTGCTAGCACCAATTGAGTATCATCGGCGTAGGAGGTGAGACTCATCCCGTGGGTTTTGATGACCCTGGCAAGGTCCGACACATAGATGTTAAAAAGTGTCAGACTCAAGGATGAGCCTTGTGGCACGCCACACGGGAGAGTAAAATGAGGGAATTTGTAATTGCCGAGGCTCACTAGTTGTGTGCGGTTGGCGAGGAAAGAGGTCAATAGTTGTTTGGCCTTATGTTTGATGCCTATGTCGAGACACGGTCGATCAGAGTAGAATGATTGACCGTGTCAAAGGCCGCTGACAAGTCCAACAGTACCAACACTGCCATTCCCCCTTGATCTAAGATGGATCTAATTTCATCTGCTGCTTTAATGAGGGCTGTTTCCGTGCCATGGCCTTTCCTGAAGCCGAATTGAGTGTCGTCCAGGAGGTTATTGTCTTCAATATAGTTGGCCAGTAGTATATTCATTAGTTTCTCAAATATTTTGGCAGGGAAGGGAAGGCTTGTGATGGGTCTGTAATTTTTTGTATCTAGAGGGTCAAGGTGCGACTTTTTCAGTAGTGGCTTGATGATGGAGTTTTTCCATGTGGCTGGGTAATTGCTGGTGTTAAACATGGCATTGCAGATGTCCGTGAGGTTTGGGGCCAGAAGTTCAGGGAAAAGTTTTAAAACCGATGAGGGGCATGGATCTGTCGAGGAACCGGACTTGATAGTTAGAATGAGGTCCTTGATTTGTTTAGGTGACACTTGGCTGAACGTTGGGAAGGAAGGAATATATTCTTTATTGTCAGAGGTGACTGTTGAGTGGTCAAGTTTAGCTTGGTTGGCGAAGTTGACATATATGTTGTTAACTTTGTCTGAGAAGGATTTTGCTAGTTCATTGCAGAGTTCTTGGGTGGGCGCAATTGGGGGGTTTATAGCAGAGTCTGACAATTTAGTGACCACTTTGAAAAGTTGTTTAGTGGAGTTTTGAGCTGACTCAATCTGGTTGAGGAAGTATTTGCTTTTTTCCTGAATGATGAGGTGTTTATATTTGGACATAGCTTCCTTGTATCGGGCTTTGTCTAGGATGTTGTAATTTTTACGCCAGTGTCTCTCTAGGTTCCTACAGCGTTGTTTTTCTAACCTGAGGACCTCTGAGAACCAGGGGGCCGATGGGTTTATTCTATTTTTAGATACATTGTTCCGTGGTACAAGGAGGTTAAAGGCGTTGTTAAGCCAGTTAGAATAGTTTTGTGAGGCAAGTGATGGGTCTGGAGTGAAATCGTAGTTGGTCGATACCAGGTGTGTTTTTAGGCGTGGCTGGTCCAGGCAACCCCAGGTTTTAAATTGTATTGGTGAGGTTGGGGTGTTGTGACAGTGGCAGGCAGATTTTGTCTGAATTTTGAATAGAATGGCACGGTGGTCAGTCCATGTGAGTGGTAGATTAGATCAAAGCCTAACACGGAGCTTAACTAGTCCTCATTGCTCAGCTTAGTACGGACACCCGCTATATTCTATGACAGCATCCTAAAAGGGATGTTCATAATTTCCTGATTTACTTGCCCCTTTGCCTTAAAATCAGAGACGCTCTCGCAATGCACCGGACGTTTGGAGCCATGCCAGGGACTGCATTTCCCAGGCTCCCCCCGCAACGCCACCACGCTGACCAGGTCTTCCGTGCCCGGAGGAGCATTAAGTAGGCAAAGAGCTCCCGCTGCATGGGACGCTCTTGCACTGCACTGGACTTCGGAGGTTGGAGCCACGCCAGGGACTGCATTTCCCAGGCTCCCCCCTCAATGCCACCATACTGACCAGGTCTTCCGCGCCCGGAGGCTCATAAATTAGGCAAAAAGCTGCGCTGCGCTGGACACACGGAGGGCGCGCCCGGGGAAAGGGCAGGCCCGTCTATGCCCGTCACTGCCCGGAGGTGGCCTGGCCGGCCCCCCCTAACATCCAGCAACTGAAACCCACCAGTGGTTTGTGACCCTTTCACAACTATCAATGTAAGTGAAACGTACTCCATACCTCATACTGTGTGGCCAGTGTATCCAACTGCGACTGTTTCTGGGAGCACCTCCTCCGGTGAACATCTGATGGAAAAGAAGGGAAGGATGCCAGGGAGCAACAGTTACTGAGTCGGAGGGTGGTGGTGGACATCTGAATGGTGGTGTAAATTATAAGGAAGGCTGCGCCTTATATGCTTTGTTAGCCTATATAACTGCCTGTTTGTACCTACTGCTCGCTGGGGGGGGGCTGCAGTATCCCAGGCGGTGTGGCACTCCAGAGAGAGACTGAGTGAGGGAGGGGCCTTTCACCTCAACAGAAGCTGGACAATTACTTTTTTACCTGGATCCTGGACGAAGACAAGCCGGTGAGGGTACCATCTTATCCTGGCAGGTGGTGGACTGTTTGACTGATTGGTTTAAGACTTTTTGACCTGTCTTGCTGGGCAGACTCTTGGAAAGGGAAGAAAACAGAATAATAAAAACAAAAGGGCGGCTGTCGTGTGTAAATCTCCCGTAGGAAGTTAGTATAATTGTGTAACCTGAGTGAACTCGCCTCCCTGGATGGTGGGCTATTGAGCCTCAGAGGGTAATTTTATCTCTGTAACACAAGGAAAATTATAGCTTATCATTTCGTTGATTTTGGTTTTGTATTTACCCTATATTTACCCTATATTTTTTAAATAACTGATCTGACTGAATGATGGGTAAACGTTAGACCACGCCAGTTGTAAGATCTACAGGCACCACCCTGGATGGTTTTTTCCAGAAAGCAGTGGGGGTTATTATGAAGGAAATAGAGCAAGCAGAACGGAGACTCTCACTAGGCCCAGCAGGTGTTTTACACACACCAACTCCTCCAGACCCCAATAGAGATGTTAACACAGATACTATGGGGTCGAATGATGATAGGAGGTCCGCAGTGCCACTCTCGTCTGCTGTGGTAATCAGACATAAGGATGAGGTGCTTGCAAAAGAGAGGCCAAACTTGAGAGATGCCAATCATAGTCTAGAGGAGAATAGTTCCCCGCAAGTAGGAGGTGGTAAGAGGAAGAGAACTGAGGTGGCGGGGTTAGGATGTAAACCAAAGGATCATTTGCCTGTGACAAAAAAAAATCAGACAAGACCCATTACCAGGAGGTAGGACCAGAAGGGGACCGAGCAAAGGGCTCACATTAGATGGGGTGGACATTCCTCTAATTAAAATTAGTAAGCTAATAACTGAGGCACTGGCCCCTATTGTGGATCGCTTAGATCATATCGACGATCAGCTTGCCTTGTGCTTTGAGAATTAAATAAGTCGTCGACACAGGCCTCACATAAGGCTGTGGTTATTAACCAGCGAAATACAGCGGCTTCACTAAATGCTAGGATCACCCCCCCCAAATACATTGACCTCAAACACCTTGGAAGAAGCCCCCTGCGTGGCCCTATCTATAGAGCACGCACCAAATACCTGCGAAGGGTCCTCTTGGGTAACAGTCCCACCTAGGCAAAAACGCACGGCCAGGCAAGGAGTCTCAAATTTTGGTGACCGGGATCTGGCCAAACCAACGACACTCACTTCACACTCCACTTCACACCCCAAATCTAGAGTGCCCAGGAACTACATCTCTAAATAGGGATGGTGAAAAGGTTATATTGAACCTACCACCTGATTGTACCCCTTACACCTTGGTAATTACTGGAGCTCCCTATGCTCCAACTAGGTCGCCAAGAAAATTGACAAAGCCTTATTAATAAATCAGCTCACTGGTGGCGTAGCAAATTACCGCTCCAGGCAAACCTGATAGATAACATCATCATGGCTAGGCGAGTGAGCTGGGTGGGCAGTACAACAAAATCAGTTAAGGGAGACTGTGTGGTTCTCAACTTTAGGGACCCTGCGCTAGTGCATTTCCTTTTAAGGTCCCTTAATGATGCGGCAGGGGAGAACAACCCCATAAGGGTCTACCCCCTGGACTTTCTTTTTACCCAACCAATAGGGGTATCAACCGGTCCCAAAGGCCTTCTACATTAGGCCCAATAACTTATACCTATGTGCAGTAATCAGTGCCTACCCACCCCCACCGGTTTGGAATCCTATCAGATCTTGCTGATATTGATTGACAGTCAGTTTATCCCAAAGAGGTTCCTGAGGAGGGGGGAACTATACAGGCTGGCCACAATTTAGGCAGCGCTGCGGAGGTGGTAGAAGCTGTTGATATAGGGCTTGTCCCCTTAGTGTGTCCCATATCCCATCCTCCCATTAATAGAGTTAGGGGCACAGAAAATCAGAGGAAATCTACCTCTTGTTTCAAAATCATCTCATAGAATATTGCAGGCTTCTGTTCTAAGATAGGGAATGAGGAGTGGTAAGGATATATTAGAAGCTTTGACCTAATTTGCCTCCAGGAAACTTGGTCGAGAGATGACATATTCCTGGATGGTTATTGCTCCTTTTGTGTGCCTGCAGTACCCTCTGTTGCAGGGAGGGCTAAGGGTGGGATTGCAGTCTTTATTTCAGTAAAATACAGATCTCTAAAAGTTACTAGTATAAGTTCATCACCCTGGTACCAACTGATTATGTTTGATATTTTAAGCAAGGCCAAAATACTTTTGGTCAAGAGGTACAATAATATTTTTGACCCAAATAATTGTAAAGCTATCAAGACCCTACAACATAAGCTTACGCAAATTACTGGGAAGTTGCACCCACTATGTATCGTCTTGGTAGGGGATTTTAACAAGTTGTGTGTGGCCTGGAAGATACTGAGGGACAGCCCCTGCCCCATTTTATCCACTCATTACAGGGAGAAGCTCTAAATTCTGTCCTGATAGGGAACAACCTAGGCCTTACCAACTGTTGGGCCAAGGACTTCTCACTGCAGTGCCCCACTTATGTTGGATGTGGTAGGGCCACCTATATTCATTATATTTTAATATCTAGATTTTTTTTTAATGTATCTTGGACTTTGTGGTGGAACCTCCCTGCCTAAGCGGCCACAACCCTCTTATCATCTCTCTCGAATTAAAGATCAAAGCAGGAGAGGGAGTTGATCATCCGATCCATTTCCATCGGAACAAGGGTGTCAGGTTACATTGGGGCAAGATTGATCCCCTAACATTTGAGGGAGATATTGTCAAAGGTTATCCCCATTTAATTGTGGGGTGCCTGAAGTCAGATTCACCCCAAGAGGATGTTGTTCAGGAGTTTGGGTCACTATGTGTTGAGGTAGCCACAAGGCTGAGAAGGAGCCCCAAGCCTAGGGAACCCCAGGAGGTTCGGTGGTTCAATCCCAACTGTCCTAGGGCCCATAAAGACTTAAAAAGGGTGCTAAATGTTTTCCCCTGTAACAGAGAGCAAATCAAAGTGGCAAGGCATAAATATAAAATAATAATTGAGGGGAGGAAAGCAGAACTAAGAAGCTTAGCGTGGGAAGAACTAGCGACAGCAGGAGCACTAAGTGATACAAAAATTAATTGGGAAATCATAAATCGCCCAATATTTGTTGAAGAAGCCAGGCAGATGGATTCATTGATATTGAGAGACGATTGGGTTGCGCATTTTAATGGCATTTTTAATCCCCAAAACAAAAGGGTGGAGGAACACATAAGGGACTCACAAAACTCACTATGTCTATTACAGTAATTGAGGTTGAGGAGGCCCTAGCCCTGGGGTCCCACCTGAAAGCACCAGGTCCTGATGGGGTCCCCCTTGACCTTTTCAAAAATAATCCTAACCTGTGGGCACCCTTGCTGACGAACGTATTTAGGGCAGTAATTATTAGCCCAATGCCCGTGACCTGGAAGGAGGCAATAGTGGTCCCTATTTTCAAAAAGGGTAATAGAAGTGACCCAGCCTGTTATAGGTCAATATCGCTCATTGATGCCACAGCCAAGGTATTGGGTAGAGTTCTCCTCGCCTGGTTGGAGACATGGGCAACAACGTCAGGAGCGATATCCAATACGCAACATGGTTTCAGGAAGGGGCTTGGCACGACTGAACAATGCCCAAACCTGTCCTTAATTATTAACAAATATGTGAAGGTTAGGAAGGGCTCGATCCACCTGGCCTCCGTCGATTTGTCTAGTGCCTTTGACACTGTTAATAGAGAACAACTGTGGGATATACTGGAAAGTTTAGGAGTGGAACAAGCTCTGGTGTCGCTTATCTGTAGGCTACATTTTAACACCACAGTTTCCATAAGATATGCCACTCAAGGGGAATAAACTGAGCAGATAGCTTCAACAGAGGGCATACGGGAAGGGTGTATCCTAGCCCCCTTTTTTGTTTTTAATTTACACTAATAGCCTGGAGGCTCCCCTATTAAATAGAAATCTGGATTATCCCAAGATTGGTAGCAAATCTGTCTCCTTGTTATCTTACGCTGATGACACGATGCTAATGGCCACAACAGCGAATGGCCTTCAGAATTCCCTGGATACTTTTGTTGATTTTATGTCGTCACTTGATCTTAAAGTTAATTTTATACTATACATCATGGTCTGTGGCCCAAAGAGCACAAAGACTAACATCTTTGTAGCACGGTACAAGAGAATAGAAAATGTTGAAACTTTTATGTACTTGTCCAATTTATTTAACAATAATCTAGCCTGGGACCCACTTGTGACAGCAAGAGCTGACCATAGTACCAGGGCAGTGGATGGGCTTTTTTGTTTTGCCTGCAAATTAGGTCATGAGCCTGTGTGGGAAATCCTTACTCTTTATAAAGCCAAATGCCTTTCGATTGCAACATATGGCGAAGGGGCGTGGGGGCATCACAATACATGCCAGTTACAAGTAGTGGAAATTAAATTCACTAAAAGGCTTATGATGATGCCTAATAGTGCCCCTAACAGCCTATGTCATGATGAATTAGGTCTAGAACAGCTGAAAGACCATGTAGCTGGTGCCCCTCTTCTATTATGGGCGAAAATCTGGCTTTCTGAAGAGCTAATGATCTCACGAGAAATAATAAAAGACTGTCAAAGCTTGGCCAGCTCTCTCAACATACCATGGCTTCGCATCTTGAAAGACAAATATCATGAAATGGGACTGGGCACTTTTATGAAAGCCCTGAAAGTATTCCATTGAACGCCAAAGTCATCATCAAAGAGGAATTGCATTCAAGGTGAAACGCGCTATCTTCATCAAGAAGAAATCGGCCTGATGTATTTGGCCCAGCCCCACTGCAATATTATCTAACATTCACCACTAACTCGCAGACTAGATTTTACCTAACTAGATTCCGGTTAGGTACTGTCCATTATTTGCTGGCGTTTCCACGCCAGTGTGGTTGGGTGAATTATCTCTCTCTCTTTGTCCATTTGACAACCTCACAAGTCAAAGAAATGTGCACTTTATTTAATTTTGCACTTTATATAAAACGGCAAGGAGTAGATTTATAATTCCAGTGTTAAAGAAAATTCATCCGTGTACATATTTTGACGGTTTTAAATATTTGCAATCATTGGCCACCCCCGACATTTGTAGTGCAATAGCCAGTTACATAAAAGTATCATTATCCATTAGGAAAAGATATGAATTAGAACACATTGAGCTGTCCCAGTGAAACTGTTGTATTTAAAGAGTCGTATGACCCTGGTCTTTTAGGATTTGTTTTTATTATATTGGCTAGATGGCTTATACATATTATGATAATATCTTTGCAAATCTTAATTGGCGCTATGAATTGTTGCCAAATGCTGAATTTTACGAATTGTGTTCATTTGAAGGCTATGGTTTTTAATTAATCAGGAAACCTTGGAGGTCTACTTAGTTGCTGTAAAGCCCACTAGAAATGCACTTTATCCTGTGTATTGACAAGATTTATGGATCCCTTATGTGATGTTTTTAATGTGCTGAATGTTTTTCTTATTTGTATTCTTTTATGGCTGCTTAAGCCGAATAAAGACTTATTGATGATGATGCAGAGACACAGGGAACAAGTATGGGGGCAGAAAATACCACTTCTCTGTCCACCCTGCTGAGTTAATTTCCTGCTGGACGTTGGTTGATAAATCTGTCCTGGCCACTAGGCCCCTCTCTCCTTCCAAAAGTACTAGGACCAAATGTCAATTTATATCTGTTAGACCGGATAAAACATCAAAATTATTTATGTGGGCCAAGGGCTCCAAGGGCCGACAGTTATTGTGCAAGTGCTGAATGCGGCCTGGTTGAATATTAGAAATAAGGCCTGATGGGGGAGGATAGAACAAACTTAGGGGACTTGCCCTTATGTTGCCAAAATCCAATGTCACATGACTCAAGTGTGTTAACAAAAAGTGTATACACCCGGGATCTTTGAAATGTAGTACTACACAATTCCCCCCAACACAGATTTCGGTGTACAGCCAATCTATCCAACTCTACGTCCCAGAATGATATTTTCTATGATTTTTAAGTGACAATCTGTATTCCTGGTGAACCAGTGTGCTGATTAATTATAAAAGATTTTGACAGTCTTTATATGATTCTTCAGGCAGTGGTGGCACACCCAATAATATCAAGGTGTATGGAGGTAAGTTCTGCCGATCTTGCACCCCCGTTCCCTTTTGGGGAAGCATGATTAGACTGATTACTATTAGATATATTTTTTGCGCCAGAATGCTGATCACACTAGGTGAGGTGCGCCTGATATCTACATTCTACCACCCCTACTCTATGATCTTTCGGCATGACCACTGGTTCCCCAATTCCACTCCTATATCATACCATGTTGGGGGGCCTTGGGGATTACAGAGAGTGGAGGGGAATTGTGGTGGGCTGCTTCCTGATTATCTGTATGAACAGTAATCCCGCTCCTTGTGTTGCAACTTATGTTACAACTGGGCCTCTCCTTTGTATTGTACACCACTAATAACAGTTGCCCTGCAATCAAGCCGAGACTGGCAAGTATGGGCTTCAAGGCATCTGATATGTATTGGCTGACGCAGATGTAAAAGGCCTCGAATACAGGAGATACCACCCCTTCTCCCACACCATTAGTCATAGTGGATACCTCCTGTGTTATGTCTTGCTGGTTCTTTTAAGGCAAGAGGCACTGCCTTTTTGACATTGTAGCACCCTCTGTTCTTTTTCTTTTCCCCCCTTTAGTATGTGACCATGCAACCTCCCCATTGTTTTAATCAGGGACTTTTGAACAATTTACTGGATCATTTACAATGTTGGTAATATTGACGGTTGGCGAAAGTGGGGCTAATCATAATCTCCTTTCTGCCAATTTCTTTGCTAATTGCACTAACTGCTTTTTGCAAGAAAACTTCCAGGGTAGAACCGGTGGTAGTTGGAGCCAAAGTATTTTTGCATCTACCCATACCTTTAATATCAATAAATTCCTGTCCTCTCAGTGCATCTACTAAGCCGCACCCTTATAATCTCATTAGCATATGTTGAGGCATTTTCTAATGTCAAAACCTTACATGCATCCAGAGCACCAGGCTACCTCTCAATCATGTCTTCCACAGTACCTTCCTCTAATGCTTCCCGCTGATGGAGCTGGTATTGAAACGGTGGGACTTAGAAGGCGGGCTCATCCCAACCTTTTCTGGCAGGGGACAGGCGCAGACTGATCCGCTCTTGGCCCGGTCTTCGCCCGGGCATGACCCGCAAGCATCCCGTGCTGCAGGAGGTCTGTGTTTAATTTAAAGCGCTTCGGCACCTTGCAATGCGTCACAGTCCAGCCGGGCTGGGAAAGCTGGGGGCTGGGGTTCTCCTCTTCTGCAACCAAATTCCTGGTTCCAGCGAAAAAACTCAGGGCACACAAAAGAAGAAGCAGAGTGCAAACGCGGGTCACCTCAGAGTTTCATGACCTTATAAAGGAACTCAGACTTCATCCTCGTTCATTTATATGGCCATGGTACTCCTTGGTAATTTGCAATCCTTATAATATACAGCAGGGGAAGCTATGTAATGAGTAATGTTAGAAAGATCAACTAGTTACCCAGGAATGTGAATGGTAACCAGATTATTGCCTTCCTTTCAGGTAATTGCTTCAAAGGTATCATTTTGGAGATTGTCTCAGAGAGACAACCTCTCTCACTGCTCAGTTCTTCTT
The DNA here is from genome assembly GCF_964204655.1 of Triturus cristatus. Taxonomy (NCBI): domain Eukaryota; kingdom Metazoa; phylum Chordata; class Amphibia; order Caudata; family Salamandridae; genus Triturus; species Triturus cristatus. The sequence continues at coordinate 210,242,991 of NC_140580.1, read as the reverse complement.
TTGTTCAGTTTTAAACAGTGTTTCTTTTTCACAATTACTTCCTCTCTTTCAACCGTCAAAGGTGAGACCTAAGACTTATTTTCGTGATCACCGGGCTGTTTGCAGCTGTACTAAAAGTCAGGATGCCATTGGTCACAGGAATGGGTGTTTTAAACTGCTATCAACAGTCGTCTGTGTTCTGTCCTCTAGGGATGTTTCTGACCTCCCTTTGACCCTGTGGGAGTGATGGGTTTCCCTTATCAATATTTAGTGGAGGGGAAGGAAAAAGAAGGTCTGAAAGATACTTCTGTCCATAATTTCCAAAGTCCTCCTAAATCTAGGGGAACGCATGTGCTGGTAGTGGGTTGGAAGGAATAAACATAGTCATATGTGCTGCATTCATTAGAAGTGTTTATTACAAGACTCGATTGGTATTTCCCATTCATCTAAATTATTTTCCTGGGACATACAAATAATGAGCAGGAGTCGTTTTGGGCAACCAACACTGAAGTAACGCTAGAGTCACTGCCCCACCTCCTTTCTAACCAAAAACTTCAAAGGGTGGGCGCATTGTCGTACGGCAGACTGTTAAACAGCCCTTTTTCTATTTACATCTAAACCATAAAAGGCAATCCAGTACAATACAGAAATAAAAATAAAATGCCACAGTGTTAATACCCCATGGTCATATATTAGTAACTGTCAATTAATTAAAGACTACCCTAAATGACAAGGCTTTTCTTATTCTCATTGCGGCAAAGACATAGGGCCAGGTGTACGAACAAGCATTTTGCGAGTTGCAAATTGCGTAACAATTGCGATTCGCAATTTGTGACTCGCAAAATGCTATGTACGACAGTGTCAGAGACACTGATTGCAATTCCCAATGGGGTTGCAAAATGTGAGGCTCCTGAATATTAATGAGCCTCTCGCAATTTGCGACCCCATTTGGAATAGCTGGCCCTCCCAGAGATGGTGATCAATATGAAATAGGTGACAACACCCACCCCTTTATATATATAGATGGGCCTAAGGCATAGGTCCCTGGATCAAAAAGCACTTAATTTGGGCTGAAGGCATGCGCAAAATGACACTAGGTGTAAAACAGTACAATAGGTGACATAATAAAGTGATATACAAAAAATATATACATTTCTGATTTATTTTATTCTTTTTTACTTATTTTTCCTTAACATGCAATGCAAAATTTAAATAATCGGATACTTTTTGTATTATTTTTTTTTAAATAAAAATGGATACATGAAATCCAACAGATAAAAAACACAATACACGGAGTTGATCAATTCAAAAAATTGACATGTCCCACTCCAAATACAACACACACATACCCACAATCATTCAGGACAAATCAATTAATATAAAACAATCAAAGTTGGCACAATTCCATCACAAGGGTCGTATGGAAGGTGAACAAGTATATCATCCGGGTTGGAAGACACACGGTTAGATGGAATACAGGAGTGCCAGAAATATGGACGCCAACGCGCGTTTCGGAGTAAGACCCCAATCGGGGTCACACCTTCATCAGGGCCCAGAATGGATAAATCGAGGGGGACATGGACGATACGTGTATAGATTAGGGCATAAGTCCTGATAGAGCGAATTTAAAATAGCGTCAATCAGAGGAATGAGTAACTTAAGTTAATAGTTCATCTCTGGACCAAGGAGGTCAGGACTCAGATATCCGGTAGAAGTGCTCAAGTAAACACAGGGCGTGTAGTGGTTGGTCTCTATCAGTTGAAGAGGCAGGCGTAAGTTCCAGCTAGCAGTAGCTTGCAGTAGGTATTGATAGGTCTGTTTAAAGGGTACAGCGGCATATCATAGTGGTTGAGAATAAGATGGAAGTTTAGGTCATCAAGACAAGTTCATCAAACACAAATGGGTAAAGGGATACTGTTGCAACGCGAACGTTTCTGGCTGCAAATCGTTTCAGGGCTACCCGAGCAACATCATAAGTTCGTCGGAATCCAAACAGGTAGACGTCTGGGATCAAGATCCCAGAGATGGTGGCCTGCTGGGCTAATCGGACCTCCATGTCTGGGACTGCTGTTCAATAAAGCAGTTCTTTGTGTTTTTTAAATGCAGCCCGTTTTCCTTAAAGGAAAACGGGATGCATTTAATAAAAAATTAAATGTTTTCGTTTCATTTTTTAAGGGCAGGTAGTGGTCCCTGGGACCGCTGCCTGCCCTTAAAAAAGAAATTCAGAGCCAGTCACAAAGGGGAAAGGGTCCCCTGGGGACCCCTTCCCATATGCAACTCCATTACCATCCTCTTGGTTTTGCAGTCACTATTAGGAAGGGAACGAATCGTGAGTCGCAAAACCTATTTAGCGAGTCACAATTTATTTGCTATGTACATTGGCTTTCTACATGTCCCTGTAGGTGTTCGCATGCACAAACGGGTCGCAAACCTGTTTGCGCATGCAAAAACGGGTCGTACATCTGGCCCATAATTCATAATAAGCCCAAAACAGCATGCAATTGAATTCAGGGATTGAAGGAAAATAAGGGATGGTTTACATTGATTAAAATTCTGGAATAAAGGCTTTAGAAAGTGTGCCCTAGGAACTTTATAAAACGCGCAGAAAAACTTGAATTGCTTTGTAATGTTTGCCCGTCACAATTGCGTGGTCTGAGTTGGACCAAAGGCAAATTAATTACCTGTTCGAAATGGGATTTCTGGTTGGCTAGGGCTTGCGCCAAAGCCAGGCAGAAACCAACGCTCTAAGTCAGGGCTGGGGAGTTACACGCCAAAGATAACCTCTGCTCACCCCCTTGGTAGCTTGGCATGAGCAGTCAGGCGTATCCCGGAGGCAATGTGTAAAGCGTTTGCGCGCGCACACAGCAACAACACCTTAGGCCCACCACAAAAGAAACTCCACACAAGGTTATATATAAAAATAGCCTTTGTATTATACCAAAACACATTAGATAATAATCACATAATTTACACTGTGCCAACTGGCACTGGGCAGAATTTTACAGGGGACTATTTACACAAGACAGGGCCACATGGACCACTGTCAGAATTAGCACAAATCACTAATTGTAGATGTAAAACATATATCAACTGTACACAAATTATAACTGTAGAGCACAACAAGTACCTACTGGTAAAAGGTAAGTACACCCTACGCAATCCTAAACACCGTAGGCATATATCACGCAGGGAACCCTGACCTCACTAGCATAACTTATACTAGGAAAACAATCTCCTAAGCATAGACACATTTAGAAATAGAAATAGGCATAAAGGCAATGCACATTACGCAAAAAATACACATGTAGAAATAACCATGTACCCTAGATGAGGGCACAACACAGAAAAACTGTCCCCAGGCCAACTTGGCCTCTCAGGAGGCTCAAACGCCCTGTGTCCAAAATGTCAGGGCTGGGATGCGCAGGCAGTGTAAGCAAAAGCGCACAGGGGCACAACCTAAACGTTGCAGCTGCCCACTAAGTGCTGGGCAGCTGGGAAAATGAGCCTGCTGAAAATGAGCCTGGGCACTAGCGTGCCTTCTGAGCCCCTCTCTGGGACTCTAAATGAAAAATGCCCCCAACGTAGGCCAATAACCAAGCTCTGGCACTACCGTGCCTCTGGGCTCCGCTCTGGGGCTTTTTACATCAATTATGTGCAACGTTGCAGCTGCCCACTGCGAGGCGGGGCAGCTGTAAAATTCTGTGAGCCCCGACCCTGGCACTCAAAGAGAAGTAGACTGCCCTCTCATTGGAGCGGCCCATTGTTCCTGCGGGGCCGCTCGGGTATGCCGGCACCGGTCCTGTGCCTCGCTCTTGCTCCCCAGGTCAGCCCCACTCATCGGGAGTGTTGCAGCAATGCTCTGCGTCCTGCCCGGCCGTCAGCACTTCTCTTGCGGCGCGGCTGGGACACGGCGCTTCTGCCTTCTCCCTCGGTTAGCGGCACCACTCGCGGGGCTCTCTCCAACCATGGGAGCCCCGCACCGCACTCGAGCCTAGCTTCACCCGGTCCCCCTCCTCGGGACCGGGACTCTGTTCTGGGTTTGCCTCCCCCTCTCTCCAGCTACGGAGGAAGGCGGAAAGGGAGCCCGCGAGGCTCCGGACAAGCCACGCGTCATGATACCCCGCCCACCACCAGGCTCGACTGCTTTGACTTCCGGGTCGCCGAGGGCAGTGCGGCGGCCCAGTGTTCTCGGCGGCGGCGATAATACGGGGTAGGCTCCCGTTGCAACTATTTCATAAGCAGAGTGGGCACCCGCCAACGAGCACCGCAATGCGGGGTGGGCACCTGTTGGACCCGGCCTCGTAGAATGGCCCTCCGTGCCCCGCACCACCGAAACCTGGTGCCTGCAGCCCAAGCACGCGGCCCAGCCGACCTTTCCCACCAGGACACCTGCACCAACCCCGGACATCCCCGTCCATGGCCTCTCTCCTTTCGGCCACCCCGGGCCCGCGTGCCCACTCCCTGCAACAAGATGGCCGCCCGGCTCCAGCGCGACCCGGGCCTCGAGGCGCCACTCCGGCTGGAGGACATCACGCTTCCAGGGGATGAGAGAGGGAGGAGCAGTTTCTTCGCACCTCTGAACTCCCCTGGGACGATGGGTTTCGATCGGCCCTCCGGCCTCCCTGCGGGCTGGCTCCGTGCCTGCTGGGTGTCTGGGACTCCTCCCGACCCGGCCCTGTAAGGATCAAAAAGACAATAGCAGGAAACCCCGACAAGCGGCCCCCAGGTGACAAGACCCCTGCCTGCGCAGACTCCGGACATCAAAGCGGGGTCGACCTATAACAAGGGGTGCTCTGAGACTGTCCGGCAGATTCGACGCTGGAACAACGAGAGCCTGCTGACGTGGTCGCGGCTCCTGGAACTTGAACCCACCTGAGCCCTGCTGAGTGACTCGCGGCTCCCTGAAGATCGTAAGACCTCCGAACTTGTACCTGAGCCCTGCTGAGTGACTCGCGGCTCCCTGAAGATCGTAAGACCTCCGAACTTGTACCTGAGCCCTGCTGAGTGACTCGCGGCTCCCTGAAGATCGTAAGACCTCCGAACTAGTACCTGAGCCCTGCTGAGTGACTCGCGGCTCCTTGAAGATCGTAAAGACCTCCGAACCTGTACCTGCGCCCGCTGAGTGACTCGCGGCTCCCCCAGACTCTCACGGTCCCACCGGACCCCGACTCCGACCACGTATCCCCCAGCTCGAGGATTGTGAGCTGTGCGCCGGATACGTCCCTGCTTGAACCGTTACCAGAGACAGTCCCGCTACCCCCTACCTTTCTGAGACTCTTGAGCCCGTGCTCACCTTGTACATATTTGCAGTGATACCTATTTGATAAAGCTTGTTTCTGAGAATACCCAGTGTGGACTCTCTGTGTCGTGTGGTGCCAGAAGTACGATCCTAGTTGCGAGATTCCTCCCCCCTGGGGAATCTCTCGCCAGTGCCCGGCTACAATACTACACGGGTGGGACTCAGGGAAGTCAGGACCCCTTTCCGGGCTCCTCTGAAGTCGCCGTCTAACATTGGTGGCAAGCGACGGGATTCGGGCCCATCACCTAGAGATCGTACAGTGAACAACGGACGCACGACCAACAAAGATGGCAGAAGGAAGCGCCATGAGCTCCGCAGAAACCAACGCCAACAGAGTGTTCCAGGTGGAGCATCTGGAAGAATACACACACAAAGAGCTAAAACAATTTTGCAAAGAACTTAAAATCGCTACCACTGGCCTCAACACTAAGGAAGACTTGCAGAAAGCACTGAAAACTTGGGTGGAGACCGGGGCATCCCGCCCGGAAGGCACGGGGGAGCGCCCCGACGAAGCCGAACCCCCTCCAAGTGAAAGCAGCGACAATCAGGTGCGAGGCATTGTACCAGACGGGGTCCTATCCCCGGGAGAACTCGCGGACAGAGAGAGAAGCCGCAGTCATGAACTCGAGTTAGCCAAACTCAAAATCGAGGGCGAATTGAAGTTAGCGGAGAAAAAGCTAGCGGTAGAGCAAATGCGCGTACAAGGCGAACTGGAAGAAAAGAAGCTCCAACGGGAGCACGAAGGAAGAAAGCTCCAACTAGAGCACGAACGCAGCTTAAAAGAACTCGAGCTCAAGGCCCGAAATGAGGACGGGAGGCCCTCGGGGAACCGAGAGACGGCCCCCCCAGCAGAACAGAAGGTCCACATCCCCAAGGATGTGGTCAAAGAATATTATAAAAACGATGACATTCAGCAATGGTTTCGGGCCTACGAGGTCGCCATGACCTCCCATCGGATTCCACAGAAGGACTGGGGGGCGGGGTTGTGGGGGCGGTTTCTGAGCGAAGGAAGGGACACCCTGCTCGACCTACCCCTCTCCCTGCAGACCTCCTACAGCCACATGAAAGAGGCTCTCCTCACAAGATACGGCCTCACCCCAGAAATGTACCGCCAACGGTTCCGGGACTGCAGGAAGATCCCGGGCACCACCTGGGTGGAGTATGTAAACTTTTTTAGTCGGGCCTTCGATGGGTGGGTCAAGGGCAGCAAGGTCACCACCCTTGCCGAACTCACTGACCTCATGTTATGGGAACATCTGGCTGCGAACTGCTTCGTAGAGCTACGTCAACATCTGCTGGATAGCAAGCTCACAGATCCCCGGAAGCTGGCTGTGGAGGCCGACCGCTGGACCAACACCCGGGTCTCCCGGGGCATGGTAGGAGAGTACCCCCGAACCAGTCAGGGACCACCCCGCCAGAGAGGGGGAGGGAACCAGGGAGGGCCGAGAGAGTCCCAGCCTAGCCCCCCGAAGACACCACCTCCACCTTTCCCGGCGCCCCCCCCACCAGTAACAGGGCCCCCTGGGAGACGAGGACACCGGGTGACCGTCACATGTTTTCGTTGCCAGAAACCCAGGCACTACGCCAATGACCCAGAGTGCCCCATGGCCACCCAAGTCACCCCTGCGAGACAGATAGCCAACGTAGCCCTGGGGGAGGAGGTTGAGGAAGCCGAGGAGTGGGAACCCGCCGCTATGGCCCTAGTATCCCTGGGAGATAGGGAAATGATCCCTGGTAGCCTCCTACCGTCCAACACACAGAAATATGGGCAGCTCGTCAAGATCAATGGCCACCAGGTAGAGGCCCTGCGGGACACCGGGGCCAGTATCACCGGTGTCCTCAGGCACCTAGTTCCCGAGGAGCAGATCCTCCCCAATGTCTTTTGCCCCGTAATATCTGCAGACAATAGGGAAAGTATGTGTCAGGTAGCCCTGGTGCCATTTGAGTGGGGAGGGGTGATAGGTAAACTCAAGGTGGCCGTAAGAACCTCCCAGCCGGTCGACTGCCTCTTAGGGAACGACCTGGAGAGTTCTCCCTGGAAGCACGTAGAGCGCAAGGCCCACCTAGGAATGATGGGACTCCCCGAGTGGGTGTGTGCCACCACCCGATCTATGACAGCCCGACTCACTCCCCGGAGAGAAGTCGAGGGCACCCCGGTCGAAGAAGCCCGTACCTTCCCCGCCGAGGGTCCTCCCGTTCCCCCATCGGAAGGGTCCGTCGCCAGCGACGAACCCGCACCATCCGACCCCGCCCCGGTCCCCGAGTTGGGGGATCTACCCAAGTTGGCCCATTGGCGCCACGAGGGCGTGCCCACCCGGGAAGAATTTTGCCGGGAGCAAGCCACCTGTCCTTCCCTGGTCGGGCTGCGGCGCCAGGCCGAGGGCCAAGCCGCAGGTGACCAGACCGGAACGCACCGAATCTATTGGGAGAATAACATCCTGTATAGTGAGCAGAAAGCAGTGGAGCTGGGATCCGGACGGGTACTGGTGGTACCCCTCCGCTTCCAGGATTTCCTCCTGGGCTTAGCCCACGATGTCCCCCTCGCCGGTCACCTGGGTCAGGACAAGACCTACAGCCGTCTCGTGACCCATTTTTATTGGCCTAAGATGAAAGCAGCGGTAGAGGCACACTGCAAGTCCTGCCCCACGTGCCAAGCCAGTGGGAAGAGTGGGGGGAAGCGCAAGGCTCCCCTCCAACCCTTCCCGGTCGTCAGTACCCCCTTCGAACGAGTCGGAATCGACATCGTGGGGCCACTGGACCCCCCCACCTCCCAAGGTCACCGTTTCATCTTGGTCCTAGTAGACCACGCCACCCGCTATCCAGAGGCTATTCCCCTGCGCACCATTACGGCCCCCGTGGTGGGCCGGGCCCTGATGGGAATCTTTTCCAGGGTGGGTTTCCCCCGCGAGGTCGTGAGCGATCGCGGCACTAATTTTATATCAAGGTATATGACGTCCCTGTGGCAACAATGTGGGGTGTCCTATAAGTTCACCACCCCGTACCATCCCCAAGGGAACGGCCTAGTAGAGAGGTTTAATAGGACTTTGAAAGGGATGATCGCTGGCCTAGAAGAGCCCCTCCGGCGTAAGTGGGACGTCCTGCTCCCCTGCCTCTTGTTCGCTTACCGGGAGGTCCCCCAGAAGTCCTTAGGGTTCAGCCCGTTTGAATTACTCTATGGGCACCCCGTCCGAGGTCCCCTCAGTTTGGTTAAGGAAGGGTGGGAGGCAGCACCCCAGACCACCCCCCGAGATGTGTTCCAATATGTCCTGGCTCTCCGGAACCAGACCAGGAGGTTCCGGGAACTGGCCGAGGCCAACCTGGAGACGAGTCAAGAAGAAATGAAGCGCTGGTACGACCAGAATGCTACTCTGGTCGAGTTCCAGCCGGGCCAGCAGGTGTGGGTCATGGCCCCCGTGAAGCCTGGCGCTCTCCAGGACCAATGGACTGGGCCCTACAAAGTGGTTGAGAGGAAGAGCCAAGTCACCTACTTGGTGGACGTCCAGTCGCCTCGGGATCCCCTCCGGGTCCTGCACGTGAACCGCCTCAAGCCTCACTTCGTGCGGACAGAACTGAGCCTCCTGCTGGCCACCGATGACGGGGCCGAAGATGAGTCGGATCCCCTCCCGGACCTCCTGTGTGTCAAGGAGCAGGATGGCTCCGTGGAGGGAGTGAACCTCTCCCCAGCCCTCACTGCCCAGCAACAAGCGGACTGCCGCCAGCTCCTCAGACAATTTTCCGACCTCTTCTCCCTGACCCCCCGGGTCACCAACTGGTGTGTTCACGATGTGGACACCGGGGACAGCCCGCCGGTGAGACACCGAGCCTACCGGGTTCCTGACCGGATCCGGTCCTGCATTCAAGCTGAAGTCTCGAAGATGTTGACCCTGGGGGTGATCGAGCCCTCTGACAGTCCCTGGGCCAGCCCCGTGGTCCTGGTTCCGAAGGCAGCAGCCCCCGGTGTCGCCCCCGAGCTCCGGTTCTGCGTGGATTACCGGGGGCTCAATGACGTTACCCGAGCCGATGCCCACCCCATTCCACGAGCCGACGAGCTCATTGACCGACTAGGGGCCGCCCGGTTCCTCAGCACTTTCGACCTCACCTGCGGCTACTGGCAGATTGCGCTCACCGAAGGGGCCAAGGAGAGGTCTGCTTTCTCCACCCCCGATGGGCACTACCGCTTCCGCGTGATGCCCTTCGGGATGAAAAATGCCCCGGCCACTTTCCAGAGGCTGGTAAATAGGGTCCTGGCCGGGCTAGAACAGTTCAGCGCGGCCTATCTGGACGACATCGCTGTCTTCAGTTCAGAGTGGAGTGAGCACCTCCAGCACCTCCGGAGAGTGCTAACCGCCCTGCGCCAGGCAGGCCTCACCGTAAAAGCCAGCAAGTGCCAGATCGGGCAAGGATCCGTAGTCTACCTGGGACACCAAGTCGGGAGTGGCCAGGTCGCTCCTCTACAGCCAAAGATCGACGCCATCCTGGCCTGGGACCCACCCATCACCCAAACAGAAGTCCGAGCCTTTCTGGGACTCACGGGCTACTACCGCCGATTCATTCGGGGGTATGGCAGCCTGGTCGGCCCCCTCACTGAACTCACGTCTAAAAAACAGCCAAAGAAGGTGCAATGGACGGCTGCCTGCCAGGAAGCTTTCGATGCTCTAAAAAAGGCCATGTGCACTGCCCCCGTCCTCCAGGCTCCCGACTACACCAAGGAGTTCATAGTCCAGACCGATGCCTCCGAGCATGGCATTGGGGCCGTCCTGTCCCAAGTGAATGATCAAGGCCTAGACCAGCCCGTCGCCTTCCTCAGTCGGCGGCTGCTACCCCGAGAACAGAAGTGGAGCACCATAGAGCGCGAAGCCTTTGCCGTGGTCTGGGCACTCAAAAAACTACGACCCTACCTGTTCGGCACTCATTTCAGGGTCCAAACTGACCATCGGCCCTTGCGATGGCTCATGCAGATGCGAGGAGAAAACCCCAAGCTACTGCGGTGGTCAATCTCACTCCAGGGAATGGACTTCACCGTAGAACACCGCCCTGGTACGGACCACGCCAACGCTGACGGCCTCTCCCGGTTCTTCCGCCTCAGCGAAGAGGACCCCCCAAGGTGATGGGCAGTTCTCTCCGGCTTTCAGCTGGGGGGGACGCGTGTTGGACCCGGCCTCGTAGAATGGCCCTCCGTGCCCCGCACCACCGAAACCTGGTGCCTGCAGCCCAAGCACGCGGCCCAGCCGACCTTTCCCACCAGGACACCTGCACCAACCCCGGACATCCCCGTCCATGGCCTCTCTCCTTTCGGCCACCCCGGGCCCGCGTGCCCACTCCCTGCAACAAGATGGCCGCCCGGCTCCAGCGCGACCCGGGCCTCGAGGCGCCACTCCGGCTGGAGGACATCACGCTTCCAGGGGATGAGAGAGGGAGGAGCAGTTTCTTCGCACCTCTGAACTCCCCTGGGACGATGGGTTTCGATCGGCCCTCCGGCCTCCCTGCGGGCTGGCTCCGTGCCTGCTGGGTGTCTGGGACTCCTCCCGACCCGGCCCTGTAAGGATCAAAAAGACAATAGCAGGAAACCCCGACAAGCGGCCCCCAGGTGACAAGACCCCTGCCTGCGCAGACTCCGGACATCAAAGCGGGGTCGACCTATAACAAGGGGTGCTCTGAGACTGTCCGGCAGATTCGACGCTGGAACAACGAGAGCCTGCTGACGTGGTCGCGGCTCCTGGAACTTGAACCCACCTGAGCCCTGCTGAGTGACTCGCGGCTCCCTGAAGATCGTAAGACCTCCGAACTTGTACCTGAGCCCTGCTGAGTGACTCGCGGCTCCCTGAAGATCGTAAGACCTCCGAACTTGTACCTGAGCCCTGCTGAGTGACTCGCGGCTCCCTGAAGATCGTAAGACCTCCGAACTAGTACCTGAGCCCTGCTGAGTGACTCGCGGCTCCTTGAAGATCGTAAAGACCTCCGAACCTGTACCTGCGCCCGCTGAGTGACTCGCGGCTCCCCCAGACTCTCACGGTCCCGCCGGACCCCGACTCCGACCACGTATCCCCCAGCTCGAGGATTGTGAGCTGTGCGCCGGATACGTCCCTGCTTGAACCGTTACCAGAGACAGTCCCGCTACCCCCTACCTTTCTGAGACTCTTGAGCCCGTGCTCACCTTGTACATATTTGCAGTGATACCTATTTGATAAAGCTTGTTTCTGAGAATACCCAGTGTGGACTCTCTGTGTCGTGTGGTGCCAGAAGTACGATCCTAGTTGCGAGATTCCTCCCCCCTGGGGAATCTCTCGCCAGTGCCCGGCTACAATACTACACGGGTGGGACTCAGGGAAGTCAGGACCCCTTTCCGGGCTCCTCTGAAGTCGCCGTCTAACAGCACCCGCTTTACGATAGGCAAATCCTTAAGGCGGCAATAATGCGGGGTGGGCTCCCTCTGGTCGGTAGCACGGGAGGGGATCCCTACGCTCGGGATTCCCTCCGCATCGATCGCACTGCAGGCCAAACGACGGAAGTGCTCCTCAGGGCAGGAAGAAAGCGCTTTTCCCACTGTCAAATAAAGCGCTCTTCAGCAATGGAAAATAAAGCGCCCACAGGCGCAGAAGTTCAGAGTCCAGGGGAAGATGAAAAGCTCTCCCCAGCAATAAAGGCAAAGTTCAGGGAAAGTCTTTCAGGAGGCAGGGGGGGCAAGGGCTGGGCCCAGGGGCCAGCTCACAGGGCCCTCCAGGCAGGGGGGCAGTCCCCAGTGGCGGTACTCCTGGCACCCAGCAGCAGCAGCAGGCCCCCCTCCAGTTAGGATCAGAAGAACATTTTACATGGGGTCACAGCCCCTTTTTATACACAAAATCCTTTTTCTCAGGCTGCAGGGTTAAGGAAAAACCAGATGCAACTGGTTTTGGAGCACTCTGTTGTGCTCAGCCCCTCTCCCTATTCACTGGACAGGCTAGGGACATCAGTCGCACCACAGGGGGCGGAGCCAGCATTGTGTAGGGAAGGCCCAGCCCTATTCAGGTCCCAGGTGCACTCCTCCCGCCCATCTGGATGTAAATCTCCCTATTCACCACTGGGGCAGACCCATCCTGACTCCTGGAGCCAGGCACACCAGCCAATCACAAGCCAGACAGTCACTTCACATTTATTACACAGACATGCCAGCTTCTAGAAGTGGCACTTCTACACTAGACACAGTAACGCCGCATGCATCATCGCGCAGCATTCAATCTCACAAGTTCGCACATACCAAACTCGACCCTGCACTCCCCACGCATCAGGAACTACCATGGACACACACATTCACCATGCATTCCTATGGGAGGGCAGGTCAGTCTCACTAAATGTAACACAGAGCGCACGCACTTTACACGGGGACACTGTGCTAAAGTGCCTAGGGGTCTAAAACCACTAACACTCCATAGGGAAAAGCTAGGAAAAATGCAAAAAGTTTTGAGGGTGAACCTACCAGAAGGGCCAAGTCCAACACTACCCCCTTCCAGCCAAAACGCAGGGGAGACCAATCACCACCGTGATGGGCTTCCCTGCTTTGGGCGATAGAACACGGACGCGGGCCCGCAACGGCAGGGACACCCTCCTGTTCTACGCTACTCTGAACCCACGTGGTTCCCTCTGTAAAAGCTCTGCAGACCAACTGGGCTACCCCACTGGTACTCCTCAGCTGTCCGCGGCCAGGACCAGGCCCTAGGCCATTCAGATACCACTGGTCCTTGCCTATCCACAGAGTGGGGGGTAGTAACCCCTGGCTCATAGTAACCATTCTCCACTCTACCCCTCATCACTGCCACTGATCCTCCAGCCTAGGGTCTGTACCCCCAAGCTGACCAACAGTCACGGGTGAGGCTCTCCTCCCCCTACCTCTTCTTCTAGGGTTCCGCCCTCTAATCCTCTGAGAGGCGACCTCGTAACACAATTCACCCACCAGCTCAGGATCTCTTTCCAAGAACTGGTCCCCCACCCGAGGGTTTAACCCCTCAGGTTGCACCGGGGTCAGAGGCGAGGACTCCCTCCCTCTGCACCCCTTCCAGAGTCCGACACCCTCCCAACTGGAGTGGTGCCCCTTGCAGCTACATCGGTCAGGACACTGCTTACAGTCGTCCTTCCCTCCAGGTCAGGCTGATCCTGAACCTGGCCTCCCCACCATGGGTCTAAACCCTTTGCCTGAGTACTTGCCTGGCACTCCAGGACTTCTGGGGACTTACACACCATCCCCCCGAGGGTAACATATGCCTCATATGTTGCGTGACAGTCTGCCTGGCGCAGATCTCCCATCCCCTGTCCACCTTACAATGCGTGAAGATCCCCCAGGACAGACGTGTGGTCACCATGGTCACCTCTAGGAGACTCAGCCCTTCAGGCTGGTCCCCGACCCACTGGCTCCTCCACTGGGGAACACAGCCCCATGCCGCCCCTCTCGCTGAACTTCTGTACCCTCCCTACTGGAGCGGCACTGCCGGACACCAGAACCACTGGAGCTCTACTTACAGATGCTCCAGGTTCTCCATACACTAGGTTATCCTCCTCAAATGGACTAACAGGACAGCCTAGGCTCCCAACCTGGTATTTCCTGAAGAAACCATCCAGGTTCTGAGACTGGGTTTCGGGCACCTGGGGACACTTAGTCACCCACTCACTCCTACTCCACTGAGACAGGACGTGAGCCCCTATACCCCTCTCACTACTCTGGGACCTAGCTGGGCTACTCTGAACCTCTTCCCCAATATAGGGCGGGAAGATACTTGAGCCACTACTTTTGGAATCACTCTCCCACTCCTCATCAGAACCTCGGACCACCACCCAGAGGTCTGCTTCCCGTGCAAGCTCCCTGGGATCAGAGGAATTACACCCCAACAGGTGTTGGCGCAATCCCGGAAAACAATGACGGAGCATGTGCTCCTTGACAACCAAATTGGCCAGCCCTTCATAATCAAAATCATCTGTGGTGCTAGCCATAACCCAATCGGTCAGTGCATGATCACATTTATCCACAAAGTTCCCCCAAGACTGGTGAGACAGTTACTTGCTGCCTCTGAATCTCAACCTGTACGCCTCTTCGTAAGAACCAGGTATCCCACGGTGGGGACTGGGAATGGGACTTTCTGCACTGGACTCTATATTGCTGCCACCACTGGATCCCACCCTTACTGGTGAATCCAGAAAACCACAACTGCACTCAGGGGATATTCTACCCTCTTGAGCTAATTCCTCCCTGGCGAAGGCCCTCTCAGCCTCCGCCATCCTCTCCTGCGCTAAGACCCTCTCGGTGTCAAACTTTTTCTCCTCCACACCCAGCTGCGCCATCTCCTTGGCATGCTCTAACCTGAGCTTCTCCAAAGCCAGCTGATGCTCCCTTTCTTCCCTTCTATCTACCCACTCCTCTAGGGACAGGGAAAGGGCTGGGGCGTTGCCCCTGACACTGGACCCAGCAAGGGACTCCCTATCTATGGGGTCTTCACTATCTACTGGCGTCCCTGTCCTGTCACTTTCTTCCTCCTCTTCAGACACGTCAGGGCCCCCCTCAGACCCACCACCCTCTTGGTGTGCGGCCCGGGCCCTCTCCTCCTCACTGCGCTCACGTTCCCATTCATCCTTTTGCCATTGGATCAGGTTCTCCCTAAGTTTTGACTGGGAGGCTGACCCACTCACTGCTATACCTCTCTCCTCACAAAACTCAACCAACTCATACATACTGTATCTAAACAGACCACAGAAATTAAAAGCAGACTCCATTTTGGCAGGACGCCCAGGGACACGTGCAACACAAGGGACCTAGGTGTCTGAGCTGAAGCAAGAGTACGCAATTCACAAATGACACTTTTAGGAGAAGAATTAAAAATAAACCTCAGAACAATAATACCCAAACACGTGATTATCTAAAATGCAGAGTTTTGTAGTGCAGCCTGTCGTCGCTGTGGTACTGCGCAAACGCAAGTCCTAATCCCACCGCTGATCACCAATGTTAGAAATGGGATTTCTGGTTGGCTAGGGCTTGCGCCAAAGCCAGGCAGAAACCACCACTCTAAGTTAGGGCTGGGGAGTTACACGCCAAAGATAACCCCTGCTCACCCCCTTGGTAGCTTGGCACGAGCAGTCAGGCGTATCCCGGAGGCAATGTGTAAAGCGTTTGCGCGCGCACACAGCAACAACACCCTAGGCACACCACAAAAGAAACTCCACACAAGGTTATATATAAAAATAGCCTTTGTATTATACCAAAACACATTAGATAATAATCACATAATTTACACTGTGCCAACTGGCACTGGGCAGAATTTTACAGGGGACTATTTACACAAGACAGGGCCACATGGACCACTGTCAGAATTAGCACAAATCACTAATTGTAGATGTAAAAAATATATCAACTGTACACAAATTATAACTGTAGAGCACAACCAGTACCTACTGGTAAAAGGTAAGTACACCCTACGCAATCCTAAACACCGTAGGCATATAACACGCAGGGAACCCTGACCTCACTAGCATAACTTATACTAGGAAAACAATCTCCTAAGCATAGACACATTTAGAAATAGAAATAAGCATAAAGGCAATGCACATTACGCAAAAAATACACATGTAGAAATAACCATGTACCCTAGGTGAGGGCACAACACAGAAAAACTGTCCCCAGGCCAACTTGGCCTCTCAGGAGGCTCAAACGCCCTGTGTCCAAAATGTCAGGGCTGGGATGCGCAGGCAGCGTAAGCAAAAGCGCACAGGGGCACAACCTAAACGTTGCAGCTGCCCACTAAGTGCTGGGCAACTAGGGAAATGAGCCTGCTGAAAATGAGCCTGGGCACTAGCGCGCCTCCTGAGCCCCTCTCTGGGACTCTAAATGAAAAATGCCCCCAACATAGGCCAATAATCAAGCTCTGGCACTACCGTGCCTCTGGGCCCCGCTCTGGGGCTTTTTACATCAATTATGTGCAACGTTGCAGCTGCCCACTGCGAGGAGGGGCAGCTGTAAAATTCTGTGAGCCCCGACCCTGGGACTCAAAGAGAAGTAGACTGCCCTCTCGTTGGAGCGGCCCACTGTTCCTGCGGGGCCGCTCGGGTATGCCGGCACCGGTCCTGTGCCTCGCTCTTGCTCCCCAGGTCAGCCCCACTCACCGGGAGTGTTGCAGCAATGCTCTGGGTCCTCCCCGGCCGTCAGCACTTCTCTTGCGATGTGGCTGGGACACGGCGCTTTTACCTTCTCCCTCGGTTAGCGGCACCACCCGCGGGGCTCTCTCCAACCACGGGAGCCCCGCACTGCACTTGAGCCTGGCTTCACCCGGTCCCCCTCCTCGGGACCGGGACTCTGTTCTGGGTTTGCCTCCCCCCTCTCTCCAGCTACGGAGGAAGGCGGAAAGGGAGCCCGCGAGGCTCCAGACAAGCCGCGCGTCACGATACCCTGCCCACCACCACGCGGGACTGCTTTGACTTCCGGTTCGCCGAGGGCAGCGCGGCGGCCCAGTGTTCTCGGCGGCGGCGATAATACGGGGTAGGCTCCCGTTGCAACTATTTCATAAGCGGGGTGGGCACCCGCCAAAGAGCACCGCAATGCGGGGTGGGCACCCGCTTTACGATAGGCAAATCCTTAAGGTGGCAATAATGCGGGGTGGGCTCCCGCTGGTCGGTAGCACGGGGGGGATCCCTACGCTCGGGATTCCCTCCGCATCGATCGCACTGCAGGCCAAACGGCAGAAGTGCTCCTCAGGGCAGGAAGAAAGCGCTTTTCCCACTGTCAAATAAAGCGCTCTTCAGCAATGGGAAATAAAGCGCCCACAGGCGCAGAAGTTCAGAGTCCAGGGGAAGATGAAAAGCTCTCCCCAGCAATAAAGGCAAAGTTCAGGGAAAGTCTTTCAGGAGGCAGGGGGGGGCAAGGGCTGGGCCCAGGGGCCAGCTCACAGGGCCCTCCAGGCAGGGGGGCAGTCCCCAGTGGCGGTCCTCCTGGCGCCCAGCAGCAGAAGCAGGCCCCCCTCCAGTTAGGATCAGAAGAACATTTTACATGGGGTAACAGCCCCTTTTTATACACAAAATCCTTTGTCTCAGGCTGCAGGGTTAAGGAAAAACCAGATGCAACTGGTTTTGGAGCACTCTTTTGTGCTCAGCCCCTCTCCCTATTCACTGGACAGGCTAGGGACATCAGTCGCACCACAGGGGGTGGAGCCAGCATTGTGTAGGGAAGGCCCAGCCCTATTCAGGTCCCAGGTGCACTCCTCCCACCCACCTGGATGTAAATCTCCCTATTCACCACTGGGGCAGACCCATCCTGACTCCTGGAGCCAGGCACACCAGCCAATCACAAGCCAGACAGTCACTTCACATTTATTACACAGACATGCCAGCTTCTAGAAGTGGCACTTCTACACTAGACACAGTAATGCTGCACGCATCATCGCGCAGCATTCAATCTCACGAGTTTGCACATACCAAACTCGACCCTGCACTCCCCATGCATCAGGAACTACCATGGACACACACATTCTCCATGCATTCCTATGGGAGGGCAGGTCAGTCTCACTAAATGTAACACAGAGCGCACACGCACTTTAAACGGGGACGCCGTGCTAAAGTGCCTATGGGTCTAAAACCACTACCACTCCATAGGGAAAAGCTAGGAAAAATGCAAAACGTTTTGGGGGTGAACCCGCCAGAAGGGCCAAGTCCAACATTACCGTTGATTAATAATTAGTTGCAGTTGTAATGAGCGAGTAGTTTATTTTGATGTACAATCATCACGCAAATGAATCGTGAAAGGAAACTTGCTTCATGAAATCAGCACTCATTACAAAAAATCAAAGCATGAAAAAGCAGGGTCACTTTTAGTTTTAGGATTGCTGACCTAAGGTTGGAATGAGTTTCTGAACTGATTGGCAGTGGCAGTAAAACGAATTATTAATTCTAAAGGGTGGAGAAATCTGTATGTTTCAAAGTATAAAATATTTAGTCAACGCGAGGGTTTTCCTTTCTATGTTGGTACGTCAAACTGTGTAGCTGAATCTTCTAGAGAAACCTGCATTCTGTTTACATTTTGACTGGACCATGGACAAGATATTTATAAATTCCGCATAGATCCTACAGTATTATTTAATTAGTATACTTTAAAATACTGAAAACTGTATCAGCTTTATTATAGTTTCATGTGAAGAACTTTTGGTTCAAGGATGGATGTTTTAATGAGACGTGTATTTCGAATTTTAGACCGATGTGAATCAATTCTTTGTGTTTTTTCAAGGGCTCTATTTTACTGTATAAGTGACAAATGGATTTTATGTAACATGTCAAACGTAAATTGAATTGAATTAGTTTACACAGTAGTAGTTTTGAACCGTTGCACAAAAGGAAATACAGGGGTGTGGACTAGTAACTGAAATGTTATCTGAATCCACAACCTCGTGAATGCAATACAATAGTACAGACATGCAGGGGAAGCTGAAAGGGTAAGAGAGAAGCTCAGGAGGAGAGTGAAAGGAGGTTGTTCAGCTAAAAACAGCAGAGGTAGGAGAGGGGATGGGAATGGCAGTAGAAGAAAAGTGGAATGAGAAAGTAGAGAGGCAGTGAAGTGGAAGAAGAGGGTAACATGCATGCTTTCTTAATTCTGCTGTGTTATAAAATTAACGCTAAGGACTGACATCCCCCAAACAGCGGCTGTCCGAGCAGGTAACAACGGTGGGGCAGTGGGGCCGGGTTGGGGGGGATTTAGGGGGAAGAGTCAGAGCGAAAAAATAATTATTTAGTTTCCCCACGGCATTGTTCCTCGAAATCCCCGGCCCCCCCCCCCCCCCCCCCCCCCAAACCGGCCCCACCGCTGTTACCTGCATGGACCGCAGCTGCCCCCAACCATCGTCATAAGCTACTTAAATTTTCGATTTTTGCACAGATCTTACACCATCTCAGCCAGGGCCAGACTGGCCGTAGCGGGCACCGGGCAATCCCCCGGTGCGCCGCATGGGTGGGGGCCCGTTATGGGCCCCTTGGTGCAGTTTTTGTAACAGGGCCGTTTTTGCAGCATAGCTGCAAGATCGGCCCTGTAACAAAATCGGCCGAAAACCGGCCCTGGCAAAGAGCTCGGCGGTACCCCCTCCTCCACCCCCTCCCCGGGGGGGGGGGGGAGGGGCGGCCGAGCACTTTGCCTGGCCCGGTTGTGGTTCCCAGTCCGGCTCGGATCTCAGCTGGTCTCGCCAAACTCGACCCCTCCAGATCCTAAATGCAGATTACCGGAGGCAGACCTCCCATTTGTCTTGGACTGGTCCACCCATCGCCACATTCGGGATTGATCCAGGACATCTTAAGGGTTTTGGGGGCCCTGGGCCAAGCATATTTTGGGGGGCCCTGTTCTGAACAGATTTAAAATTCATTATCCTATTTTACCTCTTTCATGCCCTTTTTGACCAGGTCATTGAAAGTGTACAGGCACACTTGTCCAAATTCTAAAGTTGTTTAATCTTATATTCAGGGATAGTGACGTGTTTTCAATATTGTAACACAGCAGCAGCTCATCAATATTACTGCAAATAATCTCTGTGACTCACTCCCATTCCTCAATTTTTTTATGGATGTTGCATAAAACATAAACACAACATTTCTCTGCAAAACGTCTGTAATGGACTCTCACACATCATTCACATAAAAAATACATTTAAGGGAAACAGTATTTAAACAATCGATTTAAGAATTATTCAAGGTCATCAGTGTAAGACTCTCTGCAGAACAGGGCTGGCTCTATCAGGGGGGCTCCTGGAATGCTGGGGCCCTGAGCCAGAGCCCACTATGCCCATGCCTTAAAACGTCTCTGGGTCTGATGTATTTGGCTTCCTCTCCCGCATGATTTTGCGGTCTCTAGAGCCCTGTTCCATGATGGTGCTTCTGGGTAATGTGGCACCCATCACCAAGAGCATCCATAGACTCACGGCCATCGCTTTGCTACTAAGCGCGATTGCTCTTCATTGGGACAGTGCGATACGTCCCACTACTAA
This sequence comes from Triturus cristatus, assembly GCF_964204655.1. Classification (NCBI taxonomy): domain Eukaryota; kingdom Metazoa; phylum Chordata; class Amphibia; order Caudata; family Salamandridae; genus Triturus; species Triturus cristatus. The sequence continues at coordinate 210,222,744 of NC_140580.1, read as the reverse complement.
GGCCTGGCTACAGAGCATGATTTACTGTGACCTGACAAGTGAAGTCTATGCCACACTGCAACCCCCCCACGGCCAGACCTAAAGATATTTGGCAACCCTTCGGACTTATTTACTTTGTCTGGAGCCTGACCCCAAGAGCTTTAGTCCCTCCCTCTCCTGCTGCCACGCCATCTTTATATTCCACCAGCCAAGCTAAGATTGCATAGGGTATCACCTCCCCCTGATGCCTTTCCCTTTGTTTACTGCAATCTCCTGTGATTGATGTATCGTCGAGTCTTACTGTATTTCTTTTATACTGTAATCTCTGATATGCAATTGTGCCACGACAATGCTCTACTCTTCGATATATTGCTATCTGTCTCATATTGTCCACATTTTGTTTTGTCGAAAATGATAAATGAAGTAAATATTTCTTTATAAAAAGGTCCAGCTAAGGATTGCTGTGACCTCAAGATCATTACTGATTCCACAAAGACAATGAGCTCATAGCATCTGAGAGTACAAGTGCAGGTTCTCGTAGACAGAAAGTTATGCTTGCTATGCATGGATCACTTACTCAGTGAAAGGCATTAGAAGACAAGTTAAATAAATCACACAATATATATTAAAAAAAACAGTTACGGATATCTGTAAGTATTGGCATATTCCAGTCCACCTGAGAGAGGTTTATGAAATGAATGGTGAGGCAGAAGAGCAGGGTTCGTGAGTCATGTTCATCAGTGGCTGAAAAGGATAAATGCCATAAGGAGATCCTCTTCACCTAAGATACTCTTAACCGCTGGATGCTCAGGTGAGGACCCATTAGAATGGAAGAGAAAAGTTCTGGCTTATCCACATGACCGCATTAAAAGTGCTTCTTCTGACAATCTCTATCCCACTGGCTTACCGTTTGAGTATTTTAGTCAAGTGACCCCATTATCCTGTTCCAGATAGCACTACACGAGCAAGTAGTTTGTGAGAAAAAATGCACTATGGGAACCAGGAGCCATTTCTCCAATAAGGTCTTATGGCACAAGAGAACGATGTTGGGAAACCCTAGCTGAGAATCATTTTGGGATATCCCCTGCTTGAACCTCCTTAATAGCACTGTCTTTTCAGAGGCCTCACATACACACACATTTAAAGACAGGCCAAAACAGCAAACACAAGCATTTGCAAAGCAATAGGTCTCGCATTTATGAAAGTTTGAGCTATTGGCATTGTAACTCACAATGTCTTTTATTTATATGTTGTTTTTAAAGCAGATACATAAAAGTCATTGTCATTTACAATGCCAATAGCTTAAACTCTCGCAAATGCGAGACCTATTGCGTTACAAATGCATGCTATAAAAATTTTAAAAAGCATTAGGAGAGAGCATGTTTTGCCTGAAACAGCAGGCAGGACAACCCTATTTGAGAAAATAGTGCTCAGAGGCTGTAATTAAAGCCTACTGAGTAACAACACACATAACAGGGGGTGTCACCATGGGAGGTTACAAAATGAGACAAGGCAGTACTAAGGAGGGACTACTAAGCCTTTTGACCAATGAACAACCATAGTTTACGGTGGACAATAACACAAGCCAATGAAAAATGTGGGGGGACAGTGGGCGGAGCTTCAAGTCCCTATCTCAATACAGCATGTCTTGCAGAGCACCATATACACTGCCCAGGCTCGACCTAATAACACATCTTCATCTTTCCACCAACCTTGCTTCAGTGCATGAATGTGAGTGGGGCATGAGACAGCAGCAGGAAGTTAAAACAAGCACTGACAAAGCCAACAGGTCTGGCCTTTGGGACCTATTGACTTGGCCAATATCTTTTGGTGAGTCTGAACAGCATTAGAACAAAGTAAAAGAAAACAGAATCTACAGGTGTGATGACACAACAATATCTCTTAAAAACATTGAAACTGTAGCATGCAAAAGTGCAGTTTTGTAAGGTGGAGGGCTTGCAGCAATTTGCTGCACATCCTCCTAAGAAATATAAAACAAATTATTAAACAAAGGTATTGGTGGGGGTATGGAAGAGCAGCTAAATGGCAGTAGGGAGTAGGGGAAGGAATTTAAAATAAATAAAGCCTTATGGGGGTGGAGGTTAAGAACACATGAGGAAGAGAGCTGCACAGAGCGTGTAGGTGAAAGCACATGCGCGAGAGAGCAACACTGAGGACAGGTGGCAAGAATTTGGTGTGAGAGCGAAGGTGCTGTGGGACATAGCTGGAAAACACGTGTATGCTTAAGGAGTGGTTCACCAAAAAAGAAATAAAAAGTTCCCTAAAAGTGAGCGTTGGAAGAATACAAGTCAACCAGTGAAATGGAGGGTAAAGAGGCTATGCTTTTGGAGAAGAACAAACACATAATGGACAAGGAAAGCTATTAATTAGAAGTGACAACCAAGCCAACCAATGACAAGTAATAGGCAGGTAAGCTGTAAGTCCACTGTAAGTTCTTGGGAAGCCTACAGTAGATCTTTTGCAACCAAACAGCTAGTGCTGCTTGGTAGGCAAGACCTAAAAATGGAAAAGCATGGACCAAAATAGTTAAGGATTACATTACAATCCACCACTACTTATAAAGTAAATAAGTAAAACTTGCCATAATTGACTTGGAGAAACTTGTGACAATGATTACCTCGTGTGGTTTTCCCCACATTACTTGTCATTCCAATATGTGAATGCTCTCAGAGTTTTTGGCTTTCACGGATCCAATCACAGGTGCTTTGGGGAATCCCTTGATTAGTGAGAGAGCAGGAAAAGCCAGAAGTACCACCACGTTGTCTAGCCACCTTGATGAGGCCAGCATCCAGTGACTTGAGGCAATCCCCTTTTCCCCGCTTGCCCAGCCTAAGAGCACCACTCCTGCTACACTTTTGCTTTTGAGGATGCAAGAGAGTTAAGTCTGCCATTGTCCACTTGCCACGTTGAAAAGAAAGAATTCCTCTAAAGCACATGAAAGATGAAAAAGAGATCTAAAGCAGGAGAACTACTAACTGCCGCAGACACGACAAGTTGTGCCTAAGCCACAGAAGAACCAACTACCACTTTAAATGAAGCCCTGAGTAGGTTTTACAAGAGACCCAAACACGTTAAGGATCGCAAAAGTAAATGCTGAAGGTAGAATCAATGGTACAGTTAAGACACCTCTGAACACCGACAGTTTTATGTTCAAACATGTTGTTGATATTTAGCAGTGAGCTGTTCACTTAAAACTCAGTGGAAAAAAGGTATTGTTCTAAGCTATAAAACATGAGCCATAAATAACATTGTAACCTCTGCTTTAGTGGAGGGGATTTGGGCCCTTTTTGTCTGCTCCAGTTATGATTTTTTAGGGAGCTTGAGGTATAAAGGAGTTAGTTTTCTATTGAAATTCAAATTACAGTGCAATTCATTTGGCTACACAGTAAAGCTCCAGGTCCGGAAATCAAGTTAAACATGTATTTATTACAGATTTAAAGTCGGCGTAATATAAATCAATCTCAAAAACATCTCATTACTATTCAGAATTATCAATGGACTTCCAGCTCTTCGAACAAAGTTAATTCTCAATTGTAAGTAACCAATGAGAACATCAGAAAATATGGTACAAAACCAGAACAGAAAAAGAGATTGAAAAGTCCGATCTTCCTGTCTATGATGCATGAATATTTTTTCAATTAAGCTACTCTATAAGATGCTAAACTAGGCTTCGATTAGATCCATATAATGAAAAGAGAGGTGTCAGCATGAAACTTCAGTGGAAGTTTCAGAATAAAGTAACTCATAGCATAAAGCCATACAACTAGAATAAAGCATAGCAATGCTGAATTAATGTATATAGGCTTGCTCGCCCTTAATGGCCTTTTGCCACAAGACCAACCAGCTAGAGTCTCAAATCATTCCAGCAGCATTTTAGATTACACTCTCATAGATATTGAGCTGTTTCACTTGATTGGCAGTTACCAAATAAAACCGCTACTGGAGAGCAACCATTTTCCTCAAGTCATTGAGATCACCATCCATCTGTCAAGAGCCCCATGAAGCAACGATTTAAGGGCCCTTCCAATTGCATACAACCTGAAAAGTCTAACTTGCAACGGCACGGAGGCATCTTCAACAAGCATTTGCAATGCAATAGGTCTCGCATTTATAAGAGTTTGAGCTATTGGCATTGTAAAATTACAATGCCTTTTATTTATGTTTTGGTTTTAAAACAAATAAAAGGCATTGTCATTTACAATGTCAGTAGCATAAACTCGCATAAAAGCAGTGTGTGGAGTGCAGCAGTGTGCGGCGTGCAGCAGTGTGCGGTGTGCAGCAGTGTGCGGCGTGCAGCAGTGTGCGGCGTGCAGCAGTGTGAGGCATACAGCAGTGTGAGGCATGCAGCAGTGTGCGGCGTGCAGCAGTGTGCAGTGTGCAGCAGTGTGTGACGTGCAGCAGTGTGTGGCGTGCAGCAGTGTGCAGCGTGCAGCAGCGTGTGGCGTGCAGCAGTGTTTCGTGTAGCAGTGTGAGGCATGCAGCACTGTGTGGCGTGCAGCGGTGTGCAGCAGTGTGCGGCGTGCAGCAGTGTGCTGCATGCAGCAGTGTTGTGCAGCATGCAGCAGTGAGTAATGCAGCAGTGTGCAGCAGATCGGTAAATATTAACTTGTGCTCTCATTTCGACCCTGTGACCTAAATTTTTACGAGTGCCTAACATTTTCCTTCAGACCCACCAAGCAGCCACCCCTAGCAGACAGGGCTCATTGCCTAAAACTATCCTGGGATTTGAACCCGCGCCGCGGTCAGTAGTCACACACAATGGAAAAGTTAATACATCAAGCCGTTTTGTTTGAGCGAGTCGCGCACGCCCTCCGCGGGTGATCATGGGTAAAGTGCGCGCGATTACACAGACGCACGCACCTGCTGTCCCTTCTCGCAGACGCTTTTATAAACAGATAAGCTGAGGGGTGTCGTGGGGGAGTGACAGCTGACAGTCTCGATGGGATATAATGCCGGAGAGACAGGGTGACGAGGGGCATGCTCTCCTCATACGTAATCTAGTCCATTGCCTTATTCTACCAGACACTTTCAATTTCTTTCCCTTTTGACAGTCAGTGAAAAAGTTCCGGGGAGCGAGACGTTTTAGAAAAGGAGAGCGGCGGAGATGTGTAGAAGTGGTTAGCACGTGAGGGAAACAGTCTCAGGCACGGATGGGAAAAAAACAGTGTGCATAGGACCAGGTAGGGACAGACGAGAACAGATTGAGCCACAAAAAAAAATAGGTTGTGATATACATAAGAGGAAAGAAGCGATGATTAAGGGACAGAAATTGGGTTAAATCGCCGGGGACAGACGAAGAGATGGCGTAATGAATGGCCAGAACTGCCTGCTTTGGAACTGCGTGTGGGGGGAGGGGGCGGCTAGATTCGAGTCTCGGCGTCGGCTCAACATCCTGTGATCCTGGGCAAATCACTTAATCTCCCTGTGCCTGCAAAAAATGAATGTGTCCTTGTGTACTGTAACTGGTGCTCGCGTAAAAGCGCTTTTTATCTTCGACCTTCGTTCGGGTCGAGTTCGCGCTATAAACAAGCCGAGGTGACAAGAAAGGCTGGGCGAGAAGGGAGGGGGGAATGTCAGCAACAGAGGAGCCCGCGAAAGTGAAAGTGATCGTGATTACGATCGCTACGGAGGAAAGACACATGGCGCTGCGCGCGTGCACGTTCACGTGCACTGTAGCTTTAGGCCACGGCAGCACTTTGAGAAGCCCACATATAAAATGTCTCTTCGAGCCTTTGGCTCGCGAGACCTAAAAATGGAGCTCGTTATCAGGCATACTACAGGCACACCTGACAATCAAGCACGGCCTCCGTGGCAAATTTGGGAATCTACAATAACACAACTCATTGATATTTTTTGGGCCCATCGTTTTCACTTCCAGACTATTTGCAGAAAAGATGCACCCTGGTTCACCAAATCACTCCTAGGAAAAAAAAATGAAACAAGGATATTTAGAAAACTCTGGAATCAAGATTCTATGCACAGCCCAGACATGGAACAACAAATCTAGATTTTAAGGGGACTCTATAAAAAGGAAATCTGGTCAGCAAAAAAACCACTCCAATCAAACACCTAGATAAAGTTGCTGCTCACGATTAAACAAAGAACGAGAACCAGTTCTGGGCAGAAATTAACACTGTAGCTAATGGCAACTCCTGTCACCGTAATGCAAACATCTGAGTGGCAGACTGAACAACATACCTGGAATCTTCCAATGCACAAGTATCACCCTACAAAGATTTCCAAGATCGAAAAAAAACCTCAGATAAATAAGTATCCTGACAACCAGCTTGAGGAAAAATCGCTGAACGAATTACAAGTCCGGAACACCTTAAAAACACTGAGAGCAAAAGGGGCCTCAATGGTCTTCCAAATGCTCGATTCAAACTTGACCAACTATTCTGGGCATTGTACCTCACCCCTTTGTTCAACTGCGTCTTTATAACTAACAGCATACTTAACCTCTAGTCTACAGATGGGCCCAGTTGAATAACCTTCAATTTGCACTTAATACACTGTGAACAAAGTTGGGGTGCCCTTCCCATGCTCACCTTCTACAAGTAATCATAGTTAAGTTTCTACCCTTTACGGTTGAGAACTCTTAAAAGGAAAGGACGCGATTACATTAAACAAACAGCAATCCACTCCGTTTAAATGTATCTTTCGCCTCCCGCGATTCACCTCTCAGGCACAGGTGCAACTGGAATTTGGCCTATTCCACCAATCTGCGATTTGGCTGACCGCACTCATCAAAGTGAGCTGGAGTTTGACACAGCCAGAATCGTTGGCCACCCTATGCTGGACAGAAGTAAAGAACCAGCCAAAATCTAAGAACGATTGGCCATCAGTGCTCCAACAGGCGCTAACCTCCCTCAAGCTGAACGAAGCATGGGACCTTAACATCAGATTCTCTGCTTTTAAAAAAATTGCCAATATAGCATCTAAAATACAAGCCTGGTCACTCAATAAAGCTGAATTGACAGGGAAATAAAATGTATGGATGGTACTGCAATTATACGACAGATAGTGCCCACAACCATACCTCACAAGTCATAAATCCCCATAGATAAAGCATTCTCTTCTTATTCATCTGGGAGCCTTCTCAATGAATGACCATGTGCCATCCTGGCCGAACCTCCTTTGCAGGCTATGCGGCACCTCCGAAAAAACTATACTACATCTCTTGTGCATCTGCCCAACGGTTCGCCCGCTGAGACAGTAATTATTATTCCCAGCACTCCGGTCCCTTCAGATAGGATCCTGTCGAACAGCCGTGATGACACTGTTAAATAAACAGTCACTGCAGCTTCCTTGTAGGGCAACAAAGTTTATCCAATTAGTAAATAAACAGTTACAAACGCAGTGGGAGGAGAGCGAGAAGTCTGACAGAGCAACCACAGCACATGGAGAGAAATCCAAAATTAAAACCATATTAATTTAAGTTAAAAATAACAATCTGGGAATTTGTACCACCTTGAGTCGTTCAAAAGTGCTCAAGGTTAAATCTGACCTTGGGCCATACTTGGAGCAGAGTTGTTGCGGGTGATAAACCCAACTTCATGGATCCACACAGTTCATTAAAGGCCACAGATAAGGGCACAGAGGCAAATTAAACTTTATGTGCGTCCCCTGATGCAAGACATACTCAATTGTGCAGGACACCTTCACCTACATCGAATTATAATCAAGATCTATAAAGTGAGGTGACTCGTAATACTAATCGCTTCGGTCTAAGGCCCTCGATAGCTATTCAAACAGGCCCTCACATTTTAGCTGACGTTATAACTATATAAATGCTAATACACGAACAGTCATGTTATGAAAGTAAATTCATTTCTCATGTATATTCCATTACATAGCAAAGCAAAACATTTTCTTATAAGTGCATATAAACTATAACTCGTTATTATTAAAACAAAGCATTAGCAAAATACATGTATAAATGTCATGTTTACAGAGCACATGCAATTAGCTTTAAGCGCACTTTTCTTTTACAGGTTACATTATATCTCAGGAATACATAAGGCCATAACATACATGTGTGGCCTAATTGATGATAATAATGAGGGGAGAGCCAATTTGATGCTGTTCCAGTCCTCCCTCTGATGACGTATCGAGCCATCACAGATAACAATCACATCTTATCAGATGAACCATCTAAAACAGTGTGGTCTTTATTATTTTTCGTGTTGAATCCTCCAAACGTTTTATATCATTATAGTATCTGTTCTGACTCTCCTCTAACTCTACATTTGCTCTTTTTCTCTTCACTCCCCATCTAAGTTGAGCATAGTTATATCCCTTAAAGATCAAGAACAGGGATATCACACAAAGAGCAATTATCAAAATGGGCTTCAAGATTGCAGCCAATATTCCACTTGCAAAATTTCCAAACCACTTTCCCACAGCAGACAATCCATTTCTGATAGTTTCCCAAACTCCTGTTGCTTTTACCCATTCCAAATCCTTGCTATATGTACCCAGTACCTGGAAATTAAATGTTAATAGTGGGCTGCAGCACACATTATTCCACTGACTAAAACTATAATTTCAAAACATATTTTGCCATGCCTAGAACTTCCTTTCTAATACTTATAAACCACCTGTAAGGTAGGACCTAAATGCCCCTAGGGCATGGGGCATGGTATGTAAAAAGCAGGACATGTAGAATTAATGTTCTACATGTCCTGGTAGGTAAATTAAAACTGTAGAAAAGATGGCTTTCCCATAGGTTTATATAATTATTTTTAATATGTCCTTAATTCAGTTTGGGAATAGCTAGAAAAATGGTTCAATGACTCATTTGAATAGTAATTTAAAATTCAACTTGATGGTCAAGTTGGATTTTATATTACAATATTTTCCTGCCTAACACCAAAAGGCTTTCCTGCCAGTGTCCAGCTGTCACCTGACCACTGATGGGTCCTCTGTAGTGAGATGTGTATTGTTCTCAGTGGACAAAGGCCACTGGGAGTGGGCAGTGGGACTCATCTCATGACAGGATGTTCTGGGTCTGTGCCCAGCCCCTTTCTGAGATTTAAAGGATGCCTATCTTGTCACTAACAGATGAGGCTCACACCTAGGCCTGCCTTCCCTTTGTCTCTCTAATCAGTGTGTCACCAAAACCAGTGGGGTTAGAGGAACATCTAACCCCACTGGTTTAGTGGGGTGGACAAAGGCTTGCACTCCACCTGCAGCCTGGTGCTGGGCTTAGAAGTGGACTACACAGACCTCTCCCCAGGACACTCCTTGCGATATGAAAAATCAGAAGGACTTACCTGCTTCATGAAAGAAGTCTAGACCTACTTGTCTTGGACCGAGGACCTCAAAAGTGACTCGAAGGGTCAGTTAGCTGACCTTCTTTTCTAGCTAAAGAGACACTATAAGCTTGAAGGGGCCTCTCTCCCTGCAACTGGCCAGCAGATCAGTTCCAACTGGACCTGCCTTGGACCCTTTCTCTGGATCTGCTGGAGGGAGTCCTAACCCTCCCAGTGGTCCCCTTGGCATGGTTTGGAGTGCACTCCACCTGTCCCCCAAACTGCAAGAAGAGGGACTTAGAAACCTTTTGCCAACTTTCTGCAGGGATCGCCATGAAAGCTAGAGTCATCAAATCTGACTTCCAAAAAGGTTTCTAAGCCCGAAAATAGAAGGCTTCACTGAAACTGACACTGAACCAAAGTCGATCGATGTTGAAGGATTCCTGGCTCATAGCTTTCCAGCCTTCGTCGATGACTGCACTGGACCCTGCGCTTCTTCAGCCCTCATCAAACCCTGCTTCTGATCCAGCTTGGAGTTTGCCCAGCCATGACTTGTCTATGACCACTTTTTCTCCACAAATGTTTCTAAGTCTGAAGGTAAACCTTCCACTGGGACAAGCCTGGTCTCTGTATCCTACACACGCTCCATCGCAGTTGCCCTAAACTTTTGACTTCATCTGGGTCTAATGCTCCCAGATAAGTGTGGTTGGCCCTTTCTTTTTTTGATGCTATTTTTACTTCAAACTTTACAAATTTGTACCTTTTGTCCTACTTATTTCATTTTTGTCATTTTGGTGTCATGTTATGTTTTAAAATATTCTCTATTTTCTAAATTGATTTGTGATTTTTCCTGTGTTGTGTTTTTCCTTGATTACTGTTTGAGTGCTGCGTAAATACTTTACACATTGCCTCATAGTTAAGCCTGACTGCTTTGGGCCAAGCTACCAAAGGGCTAAGCACAGGTTTATTTAGTGAAATTAGTGCTTCACCCTGACAAGGGTTGTGATTATTTTTTTAGGTGGATTCTCACCCCCTCTCAACTAATACTCTAATCACTTACAATTAATTAGAAATTGCAAGCTCTCATTCATTCAGACTGAATTATAGTTCTAGGATGTCCACCTCTCAAAAAGGAGATCTGATAAACATTTAGCTGAAACAAATCTTTATTGATATTTATGATCTTATTGGTAGATCACTGAATATCATGAACTGGAAAACTTCCAGACCTCCTCGGTATGAAAAATGGTTTGAGAAAATGGTTAAAGTCAAAGTCAGAGTCAGCATCTACTCTGAATTTACGAAAGTTTAAACATACCTTGGACTCATTTTTGGACTGATTTAAGCTAGATGAGACACTGCCAGTATTAGTCAATTTAATTTTCACAAGGTGAAAAGAGGGAAAGCATTGCAGTTATATTCTTGATTGTCCTTTTAAAAGATCCCTGGAAACTGTGACTAATTTTATTTTAAGTTTTGTACTGGGATAGGGCAGATTTCGTGATTGTTTTAAAAGTGATTTTGGGTACAGAGTTTTACCAAGGTGAAATATTACAAACTTTGGCAGAACTAATAATCAGTAAATGCTCTGTACAAAAAATAAATAACCTGAATATTATTAACTTATTAACTGGCTAGCAAGTTCAGTATATTTTGTATTATGGTTATCTACAGTTTGCTACTGTGGTAATAATTATTTGAATGTGACAAAAGGCCGTAGATTGCGATAGACATAGTGATTTGTAATACATGAAATACGTATTTTTTTTGTTTGATTGTTGCATTGCTCTTTATTTAATAATAATTGTCACTAATATAATTGCGCTTGCAAGAAGTTTCGTTAAAATACTTTAGAATCCTTAGAAATAGCATTATTTGTTTTCTACTAGGCTTAACATTGATGAGGTTGATTCTTTGTAGTAATTAACATGTTAGTTAGTTACCTTTAGTAATCCTCTTTTTGGTGGATATAATCTAACAATAGATTTTTCACCTTTTTGAATATCATCAGACACAAGAATGGATCCGGATATTTTTCTAAGAAATTCTTGTGCACACCTGTAGGTGGCGTCATGTGGCTCTTCATCGAATCCATCCCGCCTCCACAATATAACTGCCACACCAACGAATCAAAGTCAGTTTCTTTCTTATATCTACCCGTGCCATCGGGTAAGAAGCCCTCAGTAATCAGATTGTGTCAGTGTGCAGTTATATAGTTGGAATCTTTAAAGTATGGATCAAAGGAGTTCATTCGATGGAATGAGGAGGAGGGTGGGTTAGTGAGCAATCTGCAGTTAGACAGAATATCCACCAGAAGATGTGTTAGAGGAGGTAAGTAGCTTGTTCTTCTGATGGATACTTCTAACTGCGAATTGCTCTGCTTGTGAATAGATACCAAAGCAGTTATTCCCCAGGTGGTGGATCACACCAAGAAATCCGGAAGGACTGAATGGACAAATAGCCCCTCCAGCTGGACCTGACTGTCCAGGTAGTAGTGTTTTGTGAACGTGTGAACTGATGCCCATGTCGCCACAGGGCAGATATCCAAAATGACCAGAGATTGTTTACTGGCCAGTCAAAATCAGATTTTTTTTGTTGTAAAAGTCTTTATTGTCATTTCAAGTAACAAAAACAATGGACATCATATGGCATTGCTGTTTTTCAGTACAGGAGCTCACTGTCCGTATACATGCCGTCCCATCACACATTCCCAGTATCATAACAATATATCTCCCCTCGCATCACATAATCTCGCCTCAATAAAAGGGCTATAGCCTCAGCCCACAATCTCCCCTTGCATTACATAATCTCGCCACACTAGCGGGCTGTAGCCTTAGCCCACACAGGAGCATGTTGCAGCACTGTACTCCACAATTAAACTATTGATGGAGAAAAAGAGCAACACAGAACAGCACCACAGTTCGCAAAAACAAGAATAACAGATGCAACCAATTATATGTCCATTGTACTCCCCCTCCCACTCCAATCCCTCTAGCATCCAATTATCTATTAGGTCACAGATAGAAGAAAATTGTCAGTCATCATCTCAGGTCGTCTCCTGCCCTATATGTTATGAGTAGCACTGGGGTACCGTCACACCCAACCTCTTATTTGCTGTGTAATTATTCAGCCATCTCAGACTTGTTGCCCTCGGGAAGCTCCAGCAGCGCCTGCATCACAGCGCCCCAGGAGAGCAAGTCATCAGCCACCCTCTCGTCCTGGCGGGTTCCCCACAAATGTGCTGCCTCCGCGCGGGCCCATTCTAGCATGTCTCCTCCCCACTTTCCCTCTGTGCGGAGGTCTGGTACTCAGCCAGCCAATCGCTATCCGTAGTTTAGCTACTGTGAGTACCAGCACCACAAAGCACCTACTCATTTTTTTCTTTAGGTTATGAGGGAGCAGGCCCAGCACCCACTGTTTAATCATGTGCAACATCTCCCAGCCAATCACATGTTTGGAGTGGTATAATATTGCCTTCCAGTGGGACACGATGACTAGGCAGTGCCACACTACATGAAGGAAATTTGCCACAAGAGAACCTCACCTGGCAGAGCTCTGGGACAGAGGTCTCTTAGGGGAGAGCTACGCCATGCGCACTATGATATATTGAGCCAGCTTGAACGTACACTAATCGACAACTTGCCCTTTTCTGCTTGGATTTTAAGCCAGTCTTTGGGCATGAGATGCTTGTCACATATACGCTACCAAGTGTCCTCTAGTCGTAGCGGCACTAGTGGTCTGTCTGTGTGCAGTGCGTGATATATGTGTGTTATGAATCTATGTCCACCCGCCATGGAGGCATGGTCAACAGGGTCTGTGTGGGCTTAGAGGCCTCTGGAAATAACGACCATAGCTGTTGTGCCGTGGCTGAGATTTTGGTGTATTGGAGAAACTGTCCCATACCCAAGTCAAATGTCTCAATCGCATCCTGTAGCGTAATGAAGCGTCCTGCCGAGTACAGATCTGAGTTATTTGCTCAAAGGGGTGTAATATTCATAAATCCAGTTGGCGCATGCATATGGCGCATGCTACAGCACTCTTCACACTACTCTCTCCCAAAGACCACGCAGAAGGCGAATCAGGTGTGGGAAGGTAGTAGGTATGTCTCTTCCCCTTATTAGCAGGGTACCGAGTTGATGGTCATCATGGGTGCCCGTCAACAGCGTTCTCTAACAGCTGGCCTCTCCATCCAGCCAGTGTATTACAGACTGAATTCCAGATCTGGGACCTCCATCCCACCCTCATCCCATTCTCTCTTGAGGGTATGAAGGCCAATTCTGCATCATTTGCCGGCCCACAGGAGCTCTACCAGCAAGTGATCCATGGAACAACTCCTGCGGGATATCATACATGGCTCCTTGTAGGACATACAAACATCTAAGCAGAACCACCATCCTTATAACTGCTATTTTTCCCTTCAGAGACAGTTTCAACCCATTCCAGAATGCTATTTATGGGCGTAGATTGCAAATCATGTGTACCAAGTTCAGTTCTTACGCCCGCTGCTCCCCATTGGTAATATATATCCCAAGGTATTTGACAGTCTGTCTTCCATGGCAGTCTCTGTTCCTGCAGTTAATATCTATCAGCAGACCCTTTAACTGTCCTAGTTGGAAGAGGGCCAATTTATCTATGTTGACTCAGAGTCACAAAAATTCCTAGAACTTGTGTAAGACATTAAGCAGAATTGGACCTGATATGTTGGGCGAGAGTAAGTAGATCATGGCATGATCCACATACAGTGATACTACATTTACTGTGCGGCCAGCTTGCATACACCATCCTTGTAATGTCTGCCAGAGACAACAAGCCAGAGGCTCCATCGCAAGAGCGAATATTAAGGGGGACAGTGGGCACCCCTGTCTTGAACCGCTCAGTTTGCATTGTTGCCTTCAGGCAGCTATAGAGTATTTTAACCCACTGGATATAATTTGGATTCGACCCCATCCTGTCCACAACTTGCCATTTTTAGTCCCACTGTACTGAGTCTAAGGATTGCTCTATGTCTAAAAAGGCAAGCACATATTGGTTGTTGTCTAGGACAGGTGCATGCAGAACATGCGTCAAGCAGTGCAGGTTAAGCAGCGTATTCTGGTGCAGAATAAATCCCAATTGATCTGTGTGGATCAGGCGTGGGAGAAGAGGGAGCAATCTCGCCACCAATACATGACTAAGGAGTTTCTGATTGAGATTCAATATGAAGAGCGACTGAGAGTATCCCGCTTCCTGGGGATCTTTTCCGGGTTTCAGTATTAAGACAATATGAGCCTCTTGCATGGAGTCCAGGAGCAACCCTCTCTCTAATGCTTCAGCATATGCCGGTAGTAGTTTATCTACCAGTGTCCCAGAGAAAAGCTTCTAAAATTATGCTGAGAGCCCATTCCCTCTGGGTGATTTAGCAGTTTTCAAGGTATCCACCGCTACTATCAATTCCTGCCTTGACAGTGGGGCCCTCCCAGGAGGTTGCGGTCCTCCAAGGAGAGTCGCAGCAGCTCCATCAGGTATGCAGGGAGCAGGTGAATCTCCACCCCACACTCCGGCGTGGTGTATACCTCGCACATATGTGCCACAAAGCCGTCATTGATTGCTTGTTGGGTATGTACAATGCACCCCTGCTGATCCTTGACTCCCAGAATTGGCTGTATCAAAAGTTCAGACCAAATCAAGCCTGCCTTATCACCCCCATGTACCACTGCCTCTGTCCATTGTGTTGGATATGCTTTTCTAAATGGTGCCAGGGTTCATAGACCTTGTGTCGTTGTCTATCCCAGTCTCGCAGGACCGCCGTATTACTGGACAGCACTCTCTCCAGCGCCTCCAGTGCAGCCTCCTGATGTATTAAATCGTCCTCCAGTATGCTCGCTGTATACCCACAGAAGTCGGCATTGACAACCCATGGAGCACCACTTTCATGGCCTCCCATTCTGTCAGCGTACTGTTCCAATTATGTTCAAAATATTGTGTCAGGGCCTCCGATTGCGAGTCCTGAAAGACTAGATCGGTCTGGGCATCAGCATGGTGTCTCCACAGCAGCACCCTTGGAGTTTGTTGCTTCATGGAGTATGTAAGCAGCAGCAGTGAGTGGCCAGATAAGTAGCAGTCCAGAGAGTGCACATCTACAACTCTATGAGTGGCTTTGGAGTGGATAAAGAAGTTGTCAAGTCTGCTATGTTCACTGTAGTGGTGTAGCATGTATATGCATGCATGTGAGGGTGGCACATCCACCTTATATCAATAAGCCCTAAGCTCGTCTTTGTCTGCACCAGTGCTGATGTCATGCAGGGTTTAGTGTCTTGTCAGGGTGGGGGTCCTATCTATCTGTCCATCTAAGACACAGGTAAAGTCACTTGCCATGATCACTTCTACTCCTAGGGAGAACTGCGCTGCCGCCAGCACCGCACCAAAGAAAGCGCTATCATCAATGTTGCATGCATAGATATTAACAAGTCAAAGTTCATGGGCATCTAACGTGCCCTTCAGGGTGACATACCTCCCATCCCCATCAGTCTGCACACACTTGTGCTTGAACGGGACCCCCGAGGCCACCCATATCAATGCCCCCGGTCATATCCAGAGTAGGACAGTAGGACGTGGCATATACCTGGCCCCTCTACCTTTTCTACAGGTATTTAATGCAAAACCCCCACAAAAGGGTCTACTGGAGGAACGCCACTGATATACCATATCTCCGGAGATAGGCATAACCTCTGTTCCATTTCACTGGGCTGTGCAGACCCCGCACATTCCAAGTCAACAATTTATATTTAGCCCCCAGGCACGCTATACATAACCTGGGTTAGTGGCCAGTGACTTTCCATTTGCATGTATGACCCACACTCCAGCTTATGGTACCAGAAGAGGTTGGAAGCTGCCCCTTTAAACACAACTACCAATAGAAACATTGTCGCAACAAGAATAGAAAAAAACATCAACAGCCCCTCCCTACCAGTCCCTTCCACAGGCAGAATATACAGATCTCCCTTCCCAGTTTCTCTACCTTCCCTTACCAAACTAGCGTGCTATGAGGCACTTACTGTAGAAACTGTCCAAGTTGCTAAGACCTCCAAAAATCTTGAGTGGCGCTCAACAATCTGCGACTGCCCTGTCCTCTGTCTCCCCAACTTACAGGGATAGCGTGCACAAAAACAAGTTTGTTTGTCCAGTAGTATTATTTCAGGTCCTAATAGAAGTCAATACATGTGCTAAGTGTCAGTAATGCGTCTCCCCCCAATGAGAAACATGTTACCTGGCTTCCGGCACTAACTTCCACTGAGCGCCAGACCCATACCCGATCACCCCGTTTAAGCACTGTCACTTTGAGTCTCTGGAACATGGCTCAGTTGTGAGAAGGGGTCCTGAGTCTCCAAAGTCACCAATGTGGCCTGCAGCTTGCCATCCAGGTCAACCAGGATACGTCTTGCCTCATTTGTTTTTGGACAGATTTATATAGCGCAAACTCAACCCGAAGGTATTGAAGCGCTTTAAATGAGCACCAATTACGTTACACAAGGACACATTCATTTTTTTTTCTTTTGGTAGGCACAGGGAGATTAAGTGATTTGCCCAGAATCACAGGATGTGGAGTCGACCCCGAGGCTTGAACCTTGGTTTCCCAGCTCCAAAGTCGGCAGTCTAGCCATGAGACCACATCCTCTCATTGATGCTGGGGAGCCAGGTTGTTTTTTTGCTGTTGTTTGATTCTGTGCCAAATGTCGCTTTCCACTGTGTCTTGGTTCTTGCCATTCAGATGTACGTTGCTCACGACCTAGGCTCAGTGGCTCCAACCAGATCACAGCCTCCTGTAGTGGTTCATAGATATGCACCCTTCCATCATACTGAACGTGGAACTTGGCAGTAAATATCAGGCTGTACTTTATATTATGTGCCCGCAACTGTCTCTTAACCTACAGAAAAGTATTGCAGAGGTCTTCTACTCTCTGCGTGTAATCAGGAAACATCCGTATCTGTTTATCCACGTATCGCAGGGTTGTGATCACGGACATGTTGAAGGATCATATCTCGATCCCTGTAGTTGACCATTCGGGCTATAATTGCTCTGGGAAGGTCACCGGGGTGCAATGCCGCTTTCAGTGCTCCGAGTGCTTGCTCAATAGAGAAGAATTAAGAGAGTCATTTGGGTTTGAGCATATTGACAATCTGATTTTCAAGGAAGAGTTCTTCAGAGGGGAGCTCTGCACACTCCGGGAACATTAGGAAGCATAAATTGTTTCTTCTCGAGCATCCCTCTGCATCTTGCATGAGTTTCTCCATTTGCGTTGCACTACACTTGAGGGCTGCCACAATGGCCTGGAGCTGTTTGATATTCTTCTCGAGGGTGGTAACATCCTCTTCAGTGTTTGTGACTCTTTAGGCCTCTTTATGAATGTTCAGTCTGAGGTGGTTGATGTCAATAGATATTGCATCCATATGGGATTCCAGCACTTGCCTTGAACCCTGAAAAGCGGCCAGTCTCTCAGCTGTGACCTGCAAATGTCCTGTATATTCCTGCCTCCTCCTCGCCGCACCCCTCAGCTGCAGTGTGTTCACCTAGTGGTATTTCAAGTAAAGCTGCCTCCCTCTGCAGCAGTCATCGGGATCGTATTTTATCTCCCTCAGGTCCAGGCGGCCAATGCAGGTCAGCCAGCAGGCCCAGTGGGGTTCCGGGCCTCTACCTAAATACCGCCAGTGCCACCAGTGTTCAGCGGCACAAGGAGCCACCATATTGATCCGTGCCACAGAGGTGTTCACCATCTGATGGTGGGTCGTTGTTGGGGGGTCTCTCGCAGCCCAGTGGGTCCCTGGCTAGGCGTTAGGGTTCCGGTAGACTGCCCAGTGTAAGTCTCTGTCAAGGAGCAGGTCACTGGGCTTGTGGGTCACACTGTCCCCTAGGAGCACCATGTTGCATTAGGCCATGTTCTCAGCGAGATTGCATCAGGAGCTTTTCCCGGCCTCGCACAGCAGGCAGAGGCCATTAGCCGGGAAGGCAGCGTTGGGGTTCGAGGGTATTCTGCTCTCCTTCGTGGGGGTCCCAATATTAAAAGTGTGGCAGGATGTGGTAAGATTATTCCCTCCTTGTCAGGAGCCATGGCAGGGCACGTCTAATCAGCCATCTTAGTTGGCCACCAAGGTCAGCAGATCTTTATACAGAGGACAAACCATCTGGGGATTGTCCTTTCCTGCACTGCTCATCCCCTCTTCACCACAGAAAATCCTAAAAAAGAGCTGATTGCCTAATCAAGCATCCTTATTGCAAAGGATGTAGAAACTCAGAGCTCACTTTGGGCCTAGGTAAGCGAAAATGCATCTGTCATGACTGTTAGCTCTGGATGGGGCAGGGAGAGGAGTCTGCCTCCGGTCCAACTGCAGTTCCAGGAGCCACCACTGCAGATCTTTTGCAGTCGCCACTGCCACCTACATGGAATACGAGAGGTTCCCTTGATGCTGAGCTCACTGAGACTTCAGGTCTCACTGCAAATCCCACAAGTGCCAACCGGTGTGGTCCACTAGCAGGATGCAGGATGAAGGAGGCCAAAATGCCAAGAAACCTCAGAACCACCCTCATTAACACCCAGGTCAAGTGTTGAAACATAGGGATCATAGCCAGAATGTCCTGGACTCGTTTAGGTAGAGGTAAGGCAAGACAAAGTAATGTTTCCAGGATGGCTCCAATGAAAGGAAGTCTCGATGATGGAGTAAGGTGTTGATGGAGAATCACAGCAATGTCAAGAGATTGGCCGTCGTCTGGAGGGGGTCCACGACTCTTTGAGGAGAGCTTGCCTTTAGCAATCAGTTGTCAAGGTAGGGGAAGACTAGTATTCACAATCTCCAAAGATGGGCAGCAACCAATAGCAGCACTTTTGTGAACACCCGAAAGCCACTGGTAAGGCCGCAATGGAGCACTAAGAACTGATAGTAGCTTGGCCTAATTGGAACCACATGAAGTGTCTGTGGGACAGCAGGACCTGAACATGAAAATAAGGCATACTGTAAATCCATTGCCACCATCCACTCACCTACATCCACAGCAGAGAGAAATTGGGCCAGAAAGAGCATCTTGAACCTGTCCTTCTTAAGGAAGAAGTATGAGGGCAGAGGTCTAGAATATGACCAAGTCCCCTTCCCTCAATTGGCAAGCAAAAGGAGTAGCAGCCAATCACAACTTCTGATGCCAACATCCTCTCTGTAGCTTCCTTCTCAAAGAGAGCTTGAACTTCATGTTGGAGAATGGACAAGTGTTTCTCCTGAACTCGTTGTGGTGTAGGTGGCATATTTGGAGAGGTAGAAAGGAAGGATAGGACATAGCCATGCTTTATAATTTGAAGCACCCATCTGTCTGATGTGATGCTTTGACACCTGTGGATGTTAGAACTTATCTGGCCTCCAACTGGGTGACAGTGCGCTGCTAATGGCAAAGTTTAAAGGTTTTACTGCAGCGGCTGGGGGACAAGGGATTCAGTAGTTTAATTTCCCTGGAGGCTTAGACGCTGTCAATCAGATCCCTGATCCTGCCTCAAAAGGTTTGGGAGTTCTTTTGATGCTGAGGAAAGGTTTAGCATGGCCTCTGCTGAAAACCTCTTCTTAAGACTAAAAAGGGGTGATACTCCTGGGGAAACTGCCATACAGGCAGTGCTAAGCCAAGGCAATCTGTTGCTTTACTCTGTTTGAAGCACTCCAACACCAAGCCCACCTTCTCTCTGAAGAGACAGGTGGCTTCAAAGGTCATGTTTTTGAGCTATTTCTGGACACTGCTTGAGATTCCTGTGGAATGTATCCAGGCGTGTGCCAATGCACCACATTAGTAGCAACTGTGTATCCAGGCAGTCAGTTGTGTACAGGTGACCGAATTACATATTTGGCTGCTTCTTGGCTTGATTTGTTGAAGGTTGGCATAAAGGTCATCTGTCACTGCTGGCAAGATATTGCCCACCATGTACCACAATGCATGTGAGTAACACCTTAGGAAGCAACTTGAATTGACGGACCTAAGTGTAAGGCTAGTGGATGAGAACATGCGTTTTTCAAATACCTTCACACCTTTCAAATCTCTGCCTAGTAGAACGGACGAGAAAGCATCTTGGTTCAGCCTACTGGTGGAGGCCTGAACTATGAGACTCTAAGGTATTGGGTGCTTCAGGAGGAAAGATGGGTCCCCCGGAGCCAGCCTGTGTCTCCTGGCTACTAGGTGGCAGTTGATGGGAGGGCAAAATCTTTGCTTCGGCATCTGTGAGTGACTAATGGAAGGGTAGCAGTGCCCTGGCTGCAGATCTTCGATGAGAATGGTTTTCTTCAACTCTACTGAGAGCAGCTGTCGGTCAAGTTCTTCCGCTTCCTTCCTGATCACCATGATAAAAGAAGCAGATTTCTCCTTAAAGGAACCAGGTGGAGAGTTGAGACCAGTGTCAGGCGAAGTGTATAGGCCACTGGCGTCCTGGAGGTCCAAAAGGTATTCGTCATCATAAAGTTGGGATTCATCATTCCCATCATTATCATTGTGTGGAACGGGATCAGAAGAATTTTGTAGTAAAGGAAGCAAATCCAATTGAGGCTGAGGTTGAGGAGGGCACGGCTTTGTTTGAGGTTGTGGTGGATTTGCTTCTGAGTCTGCAAGAACTATCGGTTCTTCTATCAGTAGCGTCAAAGTACGGGTAACCAGAGCAGGTTTAGATTCCTAATGAGGACGAAACCTTGAAAGGATTCAGGAGACACAGTCAGCGATGGAGATGGATCCACCAGCAGAAAAACAACTGGGGGCCTCAGTGGATCTGTGAGGCCCAAAGGCGAACCTTTGGTAATGTACCAAACATGTGCATCATAGCTTCTTTGAAAGCCTGGATCTGCTACGACATCGATACAACAGACTCAAAAATCCAGGCAGCATTGTGACCAGCTCAGGATCATGGTCCATGGGGGGAACCAAGGCTAAGACCGAGACCATGGAGTACCCCTACTTTTGCCTGACTTCTCTGGATGAGAGTGGCTAGAAGAGGAGTCACCTTTCGATTCTTGTATTTCTTTTTGGATTTGGACTTAACTAACAATTTCAAGTGGAATAACGACATCTCTTGAGATTGGCCCCAGGATTGAGAACGCATCTGCATCCATGAATTTGACATGGACTGGGCCTTATGTGCTTTTTTACATGATGTTGAGTTTGGGCTCATGGACCCGGATGGCCCCTGGATCCATCCAAGAGCAGGGGTTCCATGATCTTTTGTAATACGGGGAGTTCACACACCAGAGACCGGCATTGTAGGTATCCATCACTGATATCTGTTTACAGCAAACCTTGCAGGGTGTAAATCACCTAGTCCTAAGAGGAGAAATGCCGTTGCACACCAGAAAACTTTTGATAAAAGTTTCAGCCAAGTGACAGAAGTAAAGGAGAGAGCTCTGGATCCGCATCGAAAGATAGAAATTAACTGACTTTGATGCAGGGAGGTGGTGCTTATATTGTGGCCTGGACATGAGTTATTGGGCGGGACAGATTTGACGTGAAATCACTTGACTCCCCCTACCAGCACGAGGGAATTACTGAGAAAAATATCCAGATCCAGTCTGGCGCCACGGGGTAATCACAGGTAAAGAATCTGCGGTAGGGTGACCAACCGTCCGTAAATTTCACAGACCGTCCATTATTTTAGTATGATGTCTGTAAGGCGTCACCTTACAGACATCATAATGAAAATCAAATTGGGGAATTTCATGAAGGTATGCTGTTCCCCTGCGAGAGGCCCCATGAGTTTAAAAGTTTCCACTCCGGCCTCTCGCACTTATCTTTTAATCTGTAGACTGTGGCTGCATGCAGCAGTCCCTCCTGGACCTCGCAAAGACTGTGGACTGGCCTATTGTCATTCTGAGGCTGCAGACGATTATCACAGATAGATTGACAATGGGCCCTATTATAGTGACAGCATGAGGTGTGCCTTCTCCTGCACAAATCTTGATTGCAGAACGGCCTGATGTTGCTTTGCAAAGCTGCGCGCATACTGAAAAACTGTGAAGTGCACAATTGTCTCAACCTTATATAAACTTATTTTGACTTGAACTTATTTTGGTTATCTAGTTACTTATATACTATTGTGCGACCTCCTCTGTATGTGTCTGTAAAACGTATGTTTTGTCCCAAATTTTTGTCCTGAATTTTGACCCTTTGTCCTGAATTTTTACACTGACCATCCTGAATCTGCACCCATGCCAGTTGGTCACCCTAATCTGCTGTAGTATCCATCAGAAATACATATGCAACAGCTCTGCTATTTTCAGTAATGTGTCTTACATGCTCTGTTTATAAATTAGTCAGTATCAAAGATGTCTTACCGCTTAGGATGCTGTGATGTTAATTAGGCTGCAGTCTTAAAGTGTATCATTTTCACAAAGTGCCTTTGTTTGCATCCTAAGGGTCAAACTCCTTGGCTGAAGTGAAAAGGAGAAAGTAAACAGTTTGCAGAGAGCCGGCGAATTATCGGCAAGTGTGCAAGGAGAAGAACCTCCACCCTGCCTGAAGATTGGTAACGACCATTCACAAATGACCTTCTCGCAGTAGTTTCAGGAGTTCTTCGGGCCGGCAGCAAAGTCCTGCCTGCTGGGCATGCCAGGTGTCACAGCGAATTTCAATCATAGCAGTTGTTTATTATGTGTTTTACCTTTTTGTGTTATTCTAACCCACCTCTCTTTTTTGGGGGCTAGCAGCACAATTGAAAGGATACAGAAAACTATAGAATATACATTTTGGGGGTTGTAAATAATTCAACCAATGTTAATCGACTATTCCCACGGAAAGGCTTGTATCTCATTTCGAGTAGCGGATAAGCAGTGGGTACAAGAATGTAACTCTACGGAACTCGTGAAGCAAACCTATTTTACCTTTGCAAACAACATTTTGAACATAAACATAAAAAAAGGTTCATTGGAGAGCAGCTTTACATCATGACGGTAACACACGCGATATGTCCACTGGTTACCAGAAAACAAACTTCCTTCAATTATCTTTGAAAATGATTCCATCTTTAACCCCTTGTTCATCACCAAGGTATGCTCAACCGGTCACACAATGATTTATCAGTACATTAACCGTTTTTTAATTGGAATTTTGTTAGCCTAATATTGGCCATTGTTTGATGAAAGGCAAAAGCTCTGAAGTAAGTGAGAGAACCCAATCAACTTTTGTTTGTGCTGGGACTCGAGAAGTACTAGTTGATATGT
Organism: Triturus cristatus; assembly: GCF_964204655.1. Classification (NCBI taxonomy): domain Eukaryota; kingdom Metazoa; phylum Chordata; class Amphibia; order Caudata; family Salamandridae; genus Triturus; species Triturus cristatus. Next base: position 210,199,288 of record NC_140580.1, on the reverse strand, counting down.
CACTGACAGTATAGATATTTACTACTTTGAGAAATATTTCATGTTTAAGAAAGAGAGCATGTGCTTTCAATATTCATAAATAAAGTATGGGACCATAATAATGTACTTTCCAAACATAGCAAGTGTTTATGCTTAATTCACCTTATCCCTACTGTGAAAAGTGAAAGAGTACTAAATGATTTCGCGTACTTTCTTGCTTTATCACCATTGCTGAACAAAACTGAGAGCAAACCATCAGCGTTTTTATTTATTAATCATACTGCAATAATAAATGGTCCTTTAACTAAAAAAATATATTTTTTTTAAACTGGTAATAATTAGTAAAAACGCTAAAAGATCGTTTATTGCCAGAAATTAAGTCCTATTCTGTGGAATTTGGCCACCGCTTGGGACTGTTTCTACTAGATGCAACTTCTGGTTTACTTTGCCGGCTATGGGGTACTGCAGATTTCCCACATAAAGCCATATATCAGTGACTGACAGATATCGCTGATAGCCAGTTAGGAAATGTTGCAAAACCTGTAGAAATACTCATATTAACAGCATTTAATACCCACTGTAGTCTGTCAACGACCCTGTACTATTACTCCTTTATGTCTGGAATATGTTTTTTTGAGTTTGATTATTTTCTTATCCACTTAGAATTTGTTTGGAATCATTTTATACCATCCACCTTCTTTTCCTCTGACTAAATATGTCCTTGTGTCTCTCACCTTGTAGTACAGACAGCACGGAACTAGCAAACAACTACGATTTATTGTTGTTGGACATTGCACATAAACATGTAATATTTAGCCCGAGCCTCATCCGGATTTCATCAAGTCATGATCTCACATTAATTAGAAGCATTGCTACTGAATTGGTGCTGGTATTTAAACTGCTGTCACTCCTCAAGTTATGTTAGTGTGGAAACCATTACCAAACCAGCATTGTTACAGCTTTCCAGCATTTTTTGCATAATCATCTTTTCAGAGTCACATCCTCTTGAATGGGACTGCTAGTGGTGCAGTAGATATCTTCCCTGTTGGTGGATATTCAATAGGCAATATTATGTAGTTTTCCCAGCGCAGAAATTAGAAAAATAACTTTTGCGCTGTTTTCTTAACTTTCACTATATTGAGCAAACAGATTTAGCCCTGCTGGGTGGCCTGGAGCGCAAGCTTTACTTAGGTTCCATTACACTGATATGAAGACAGAAGCCCACAGGACACCCACCGGCGCAAGCGTTCCTACCTGGGAGAAATTAATTCATAATGAGACAGATCTTTGCACACCAACCAGTTCACTAATGCAGTCATCTGTAGGAAATGTGTGACTAGATACAACCAAGTCTCAGACGTCAGATTCAAATAAGCATCTTGGCATTCCTGATGAGGTGAGGAAAGGAACTTAACATAGATGCTGGATAACATTAGCCAAAATGTGGATTTCATTCTTCGAAATGCCATGGCTTGGAATCATTTGACTGCTTCTGCATCTGTCTGTAGAGGTCATGTGTGGCACAAACATGTACTTCAATCTTTACTACTACTCTCAGGGATTATCTCTCATAACTGTCGCTGCACAGAAAGAAGATTGATGGTCTTTTTTCCCTGCGATGCTGCTTCTCGTGCAAAAACCTTTGGTGGATAGTCATCTGGTGAAGGGTGTACGCGTATATTGTCTCTGTGAAATTGACCTTCTGCCACTTCAAGGCGCCTTCTTAACATGTGTACCATTGATTAGGATGTTACACCTGTTATTTAAAGGGATATAAAATGTCAAAACTTTGGTAGTAACGCTGTACAAAAAATACACAATATTATTCTTATCACTGTCCCCAAATGGCATCTATCAAGAATTTAAAAAATACCTTGTATGCCTTTTAGACAGTTATATTGAGGAGGTCTACTGAACAAAAAATAATTTGTCTTTTTGCTACGTGAGACCATGACATTGGCAGTCACCATTTGCATTTTTTTCTAGTATTTTTATGAACTTCCTCTGATCTTTAAGAGAATGAAGGCTTTTCTTAAGCTTTTAAACCAAGATTAATGTCTCCAGGAAGAGTTAATGCCATTCTGCATCTGTGCACAAGAGCAGAAATTGAATGTGCATCAATTAAAAAGAAGTTCTGCTCAGGAGCAACTCCTCCATTAGAGCGGAGGAGCGCTGCCCCACTTACAAATATGCCCCCAGAAAAGCCCCAGAGATGAAAAACAAAATAGTAGTTTTATTACCATTTTATTTTTCATCAACCTGTCCTGAAACGAGTGTCAGGACGCGGCAGGGCCATTGCTGCTGAGTGGCACCTGTGAGTTGTGCATTTAGGTTTAAAGTGCGCATGTCTCTTTGGCCGGCTGTCTGGCGAGGGCTAGCCAGGTATGTGTATTTTAAACCTCTCTAACCAAGCTGTCTTAAACAGCCGGGTTAGAAAAAGCACAGGCCTCCAGCATGAGAGCAGCACCAGGATTGGTTAGGGGAATTCGCTGGAGCCTGGAGGTAAGTGGCTTTTTCTTTTTATTTATACTTGCCACTCAGCTTGCATGCATGCACCCACCCACCACCCATTTGCCCACCCTCCCACACTTCCGAGTTCGCTGTCTACAGTGTACACATTAACTCGGTTAGGTCCTGATTTTGAGTTTGGAGGGAAGCCGTGCAGTACACTATCAGTACATTGACAAGACCCACCATGATGGCGGTTCCTGCCAATGTAAGAGATGTCTGCTTTGGTGGCAGACACTTCTAAATTCGGAGTATAGTTGCTTCATCAGGGCGATGGAGTAAAAACCGTATGCCAAACTTAAATCACCCTCCAAGCCTACAAATTAGTGCCAGACAAAGAAGATCAAAAATATGAGTGTTAACTTGTTACTGAGTTAGAGTATGCACTGTAGACAGCATGATTTAATTGAAAACAGGGAGTGAGGTGACCCTTTTTAGGTCTCGCCTTGGCAGTGCATGCTCTGCATGCACTGTCTCAGCGAGACCTAAAGTAATCTCTATGTTGGGGTAAACTTGATGTAATCTGTCTTTCCGCTTGCTATTGGCTTAGTTGTGGTTGTGTTGTTGTTATCTCTCTTTCTGTTGGCTGTTGGTCATTTGCTAACTTCCTTGTAGTCCCGATACAGCGGCGCCTAACTACAGTGTTAGTTCGCTCTGCTTGCACTTCTTTTAATTGAAGTGCAGTGTGCCATCTGTTTTTCAGCTGTAGCCTGGTAACTGAAGACTTTCGCTTTCGTGTATACTGGTTTAATTTGACCGTTTTACAGCCCTGCTTTGTCGAACTGTTTTGCTTGAGAAAGTCCTTCGAGATTAGGAGTTTCTGTCACAGGCCAGTGCCCCGAGCTCTCAGTTATCTGACTCATCTGCTGTTCCTCTGGCTGCGCACAGTGCACATCACAGCAAAGTCAACAGAAACGGAATGGTTTTTGCTCCTGTATGTATTTTGCACGCAGAATGGCTACAAAGACAACATGTGCCTGAAGTGAACACACTCACCCATGCTCTTGTCCCAACAAAGCTCCCATACTACTCTTCGAGGAGAAATAAACTACCAGGCCCACGGGACCGCCACGTGACATTAAAGAGCTAAACTTGGCAGAACATGAAATTAATATTTTTATAAAACACAACTAACGCGCATTAACTGCTCTGTCTTATTGCAGAGACGAGACCGGCACCAAACTAATGACACCTTCAAGACGGCTGCTTCTAGAGATGTCAGTAGATTAGACAAACTAATGGGAACAATATTTCAGTGTTTTTAGAATCGATGTCCCAGATACCTTTATTCTTGTCCAATCTGGCAGGGAAAACATGAGAGGAATATGTTGCTGAAAAGCATGAAAAGCATGAATAAAGGCAGATATTATGCAGTTCGCTCAATGGTGCCAAAATACAGCTCTTATGTTCCATAGATTTTGGAAATGAAATCCATCAACAGAAAACTCAATCTAATAAGTTACATTCTAAACAGTTCGAAAACTGTAATACGAAGCTACTCCCCAGTGAGAAAAGGTGTGTCATAAAGGAAATCAGTTCTATAATCTTCACATTCAGTGAAGAGTAACATAAACTGCAGCTTCTTGCTCAATGTCATAAACCTATACAGATTCAACATCTGAGTAGGTTTGAAGTCAAGATTTCATTTAAAAAAGAGAGATTGACTGAAAAGCACCACCAACTACCCAGAGCTTGTGAGAGGTAGGAGCTATACATGTCGGCTTGACACCACAAGGTGGTAGGATTGAAAACAAGCAGGACGATTTGAGACAGATATTCGTGTGCATTTGATGCCAAAACCGTTTCCTCCAATGACAGACGTTTAAATACTCACACTTTTTTATTTTTGTACTGCTTCCCTATAACAGATGTAATTCTTTAAAAGAGCGGGCTCAGGATAAAGTTCCAAGTTCACGTGTTTTTTTAGCATATTGTATAAAACATTATCATAATGCAGTTTGCTAAATGAAATTGAAACAGGTACAAGGTAAAACAAATCATCAGTTAAATGAGGCATGAAATGATGGAGGACCCTTATTCACAGAATATAATAATACCGTTAGTCACATCACAATTAGTTTATAGTACACATAGAATATACTGATTCTAAAAACTATATAACACAGATGCAATCCTGGTTAGGCTAGAAAGGCCAAGAAGAGCCAATAAATAAGCAACCTCTACCATGCAAATAAAGTGCCTATTGAGCATTAATGTTTAAAAAAGTTTTCCTCATATTGAGTAATCCATGGCATATCCACAAAAGTGCCTTCCAAACTCCTCATATGGGATAGTTGGAATTAAATGCAGCCACTCTTCAATCCCATTACTTCTTTCGCAAATTGAAATAGAAAATGTATAAACTGCTTTCAAATTGTTTGCAAATACCCTTGAGGGGGTGGCACAGGTGTAGGTGGGCCCCAAATTTGCATTTTAAACTCATCCTTGGATTGCTTCACTATGCAGTGGGGGCAGAATGGTAAGACGCCTAGCTAGCATTTATTTAGCTATTAGAGCAGACTCAAAGAATGACTCCAGACCTACCCAGGAACAGCACTACCGGCACCTTAGGTAAAATAGCATTTTGAAGTTGGATCACTCCTTCTTATCACTTAAAAGGCAATTTTAAGGACCTTTATTGTTATTTGGCACCACCTATTGGTGGTGCCCTCAGGCTGCTACCTTTACATAACCTTATGGAAGTAATAACCTCAGGCTTACCACATTTTAATTTCCATTTAAACTGTCTTGGACATGAATAGAGGGTAATGCTTCTTTACCTCATGCTTGTTTGGAAGACAGAGTACACATTCATTGAGTCCATCTAAACTAGCATTTAAGTACAGAAGTAATGCCGTGAGCAAAAGAAAAGGCAAGTGTTAACAAAAAATAAAAATACAATGTGGTCTGTTACAACAAAGAAGGCAAGCTATCCACATCTCACAAAGTTTAGGGCTCGGTTCATTTAACTTTTCTGCTTGGAGAAACCCCCTCTGCCATACCTCCAAACATTTTGGGAGAGGAACACCCACCTCATTCCCACCATGGACTGAACATGCTCATGCCCTTGACAGGAATAAATCTTAACTATGATGGCAACGTACATGGGAAACTTTTATTACCAACTACAAACTTGTAAATTTGTTGGAACAGTGACACCTCAGATGGATTCACTCACACAGAAAATTACCTTTCATTGGTGAAATTGTAAGTGTGAGTAAACACAGAAGTGTAACTTCACATTTACATTTTGTGAATCACTAACATTAATTTGCTCTGATGCATGATGGTGTTTGCCCACTTAAGTGTCACTTAGTTGCAAAAATAATTTTGTGAATTGGTCCACCTCAAATACATATGACTGAGAAGCATTAAAAGTCATGGAGAAAAAGATTTTGGGCCAGATGTACAAAGCTTTTTTGAGGTGACAAAAAGACCAATGTATGGAATTGAACTGTTTGCAATCACAAAAAAGCTTTTTTTCAGTGCACAAAAGAAAAAATTGCGATTTGGTAACTTGCTACCAAATCGCAATTTATGCTACCAACCCAATTCCGATTGGAAAGGGGTGTGTTTAGGGCATCCTTTCCAAATACCAACTCACAGTGATATGTATTAATGTTTTGCGACCGAATTCCGGTCGCAAAAAAATATTAATTTACAACCAATTTAAAATTGATTGTAATCCATTTGAAAATCTGAGACTATATATAGAAACTACTGAACAAAATGCACCATCAATATTTATCCCATGGCTATTCACATGGTTCTACAAAAACACACGAGCAGACATCTGCATTATTGCTATGCCAGAAATACATATTTAATGACTACATGTGGACTACATTTGGAAAAGTTACAGAGCCTGAAATTTTCATGATAAACTGATTGTAGGAATAAATCTAGGAATTGCATATGGAGCTATTCAACATAAACATTTTGATTAATACATTTTTAAAACTATTTGTGCTACTATAGCCCTGTTATATGAGTAATGAATAAAGGGACCAGGTGTTTTATGTTAGCATCTTTAAAATATAAGTTATTCCAATTCATATTGTAACTGTAGTATAAAAAAAATATTACGGATATCTAAGCACAAGACACACAGTGACAATGAAATGATATAATAAATTAAAATAAGAGCGAAAAGGGCCTTTGCCACACCTTTGTACTACAAATAATAATCTGCCGCACATGACCTGATTTAAAAGGTTCTCAAAATGGATCTACTTACTTGCACACTGTAACAAAAAGCATTTGCATATAAAATAACCAACTCATATGTTACTTCTATGATATGCATGGAAAGGTTTTATCTGGTAGCAAATTAGCTCCTTTTCAGGATAAACTGGCATTAACATTTTGAAATGTTCCTGTTTTTCACTCACAAATGTGCTTCAGGCTGTGTCAATAACATGCAATGTAGATTTGGTAAATTCTCTGCAACAGGGTTTTGCTGACTTTGGGACACAATTTGGTGAAGGGGTTAATTGTTAAGTTATTTTTTGTTATTGTTACTTTGCTAAATCAAAATCTTTCCAGATCTATGGGCAGTATGCCTTTTTGTAAATAGAGTTGTGTACATAAATATTCACATTTACATATGTATATATGAGTGATAATACTGAAGTATCAAATTTGTTTGACATATGCAATTTTTTTATTTTTGCTTTTAAAGTTTTTTGATGAAACAAATGGTTTGAGTGCAAAAGCAGAACATTCTTCTGCTATGCTCTTTTGAACAGTAGATTGGTATCACCATTAATCCCTAGAAGTGTACATTTTTATCATTTTTGTAAAATGTTGCACCATTATTAAATGTATATACAAAGACCACCATTACAGACTGAAATTATATTCTCAATGTCCTTTCACAGAAAAAGTATAAATGAGCATGTTCATAAATCTTGCATTCTGAATTACCCTGTTCTGAAGGAATATGAGAACCCAAAAGGTGGTGTCTGATTGGTCATCTGCATGCCAAAGTGTTAAATCATGGTCTATTTACTACACTGCATTGTGTTTCATCTAAAAAGTAGAGTAGATAGACTATGTCAATTTGTTAATGATAGCTGCCCCTCTTTCTTCGCTTATACACATCTACTTTCAACAATAGATTGACTAATTGTTTTTAATGTATTTTTCCTTCTCTGTGAGCTATCATGAAGACACATGCTATTACATCAAGTACACTTGAATCTGATGGCCCACCTTATTGAGAAAATTCTATTTGCATGTAGAGATGCAGTTAGATATATGAGTGGAAAAAAGATTTGAAATTTAACTTTGCTATGTGTTTTTAAGCTTAAACGTTTTATTACAAATTGAGAGGCACTGTGCATAGTACACACAATGTATCAATTAATGAATCTACATGTAAAAATTTGCTACATACAGAAAACTATAAATGGTCATTTTCTTATGTTATTCTATTCCTCAGTACTGTATACAAACTAGGAAACAAAGTGTCTGACAATAAATCACATAAACGTGTCTTCATAATATGCAAGCTATTGAAGATGATATGCACCCAGTTAACAAGTTTTGATTTTCTGATTATAAGTATGTCATAGTCATAGAAATTCTGGAGCAAGTTACATCTAAGTTAGGAGCAAAATACAACTACTAATAATAAAAACTTTGTGTACCAAGTAATCAATCTATGCAGTTTTAAGTTCTGAAGAAAATTGTTGAGATAACCATTGTTCTTGTTTCCTTAGATTAGATGTATTATTTTGTAACATAATTTCAAAATAAAACTAAATATAGGCTGGCGTACATAATGTAACAATGAATTGATGTTTAAAGTTGTATTTTTTCACTGAATGTGTTGAAATTGCACAACACTTAACCATAAGGACATTTTTAAAAAACCATGGCAAAAATGTAATAAAAGAATTAAAACATAACTAAAGACATGGGGGTAATGTTTCCTTTTATTATATAAACAATTAAACCAACTAGATAAGTGTTTTCTTACCTCTAGAAGAACAGCACAATGCAAATCCATAAACATGATGCCACTGGCTGCAATAACAGCTATATTTTGTTATTCAGATCCAATTTGCATGTTTATGTTATTAGAATTTGGAACTCACCTTTGAGTTTGAAGTTCGACTAATTTTATGGCTTAATTGCTCCGTGTGAAACTTATCAATACTGATTTTTATAGTGTCCAGTTCTCTAACTAAAGTATATTTTCAGAAACTGCTTCACCAAATGTCCACCTACGATTAACAAATGCCTCATTGTGCTCACCAGATAGATCGCTTTCTGGGATATATTTAGATTTGCTATGTTACTGGACACTTATCTTTGTAACTGTTAAACTGTGATGCTACACTTCAATGAACCAAAACACTATAGCAACATATAGTTGAATGTATTCATTTTTATATGACAGTTGTTAAAAGTAATCTCTAGGGTAGAGGCCCCACATCATAATTAGTCCTTTTATTTAGAATCTAGAGAAATCAATAACACCCAATACACTAGTTTATATGTGTGTTCTTTCTTTTAGAATTCCTTTTCTCTCTATGGAGCAAAGACGTTTACAGTTAGAAAGTATCTAACACTTGAGCTAAGGTTTTGCTGACCATCATTTTACATGAAGCACAATTTTATATTTTTGTAAACAGTAAAAACTCTTAAAATCCTGAATGGGTCAATCATACGATTTCCTTGGAGCGTACAGAATAGATATGTTATTTACGACTATCCACTCTATTCTTTATAAAAACAATGAACAATTTATACAAAAGCATAATAAACAGAACAGTTTTCACCATTAATGGTGCCTTTTATTTAGCCAGTAAATATAATCTGCAGTGCAGCTGTAAACCAAACCACATTTCAATAAAGATTTTATAAAGTAGTAATTTAGCATTCTACCACTATATACTGAACATGTTTTTCTAGTATCATTACAACATGTAAACATTTAATTTTCCAGGTACTTTAAGATTTTATAAGCACAAATGTTCACTGGTGATCCTGTGTACACAATATGAGTTATGAAGGGTAATGTCTAAGAACAAGTAGTCAATGTATATCATTAGTCATTATCTCGATGTTTCATTCAAAATAACCTAGTATAAACATTGCTAATTTCATTCCAATAAAAACACAATTAAACAATTTAAACAAACACTCATTAAAATCATGTTTCAGAGAGACAGAAATCCAATGAAGATACTATTTGATGAGCAAGAGACTATTCTACCCTACTTATCACTTACTTCTCTTAATTTGATTGCATTCAAATCAAACATTTTCTGAAGAGACCCACCAGGCAACGTTCCCTAGTCTCTAGCCTTCCAGTTATTAAAAATAGGCATTTGTAGTTGCTAAACTGCCTTAATTACAAAAAAATATTTTCTTTGAGCAAACATATGCACGTTTTCAAACTGCAAATGCACCAAACAGATCACATAAACATGTAATGGTGTTCTACATTATATACATACATTTTGGATCCAATTTGAACATAGGCAAAAAGCCAAACCATAAATTGTTAATGGGAAAAATGGCAATATACAAATTTCTCATGGCTGTACAAAGAACAACAAATCCCCCCACCTCACCTAAACATGAATGCATTCTTATAAATGTAATATGTGTAAAACCAGAAGGGTGGATCGCATCGAAGAGCCCGGCAGAATGGCATTATTGTCATTATTGATATTCTTATCATTAGGATTTATTTTAGAGTTATACCTATTGGCAATTTGTTTAACACTATAGTGATGACTACACAGCTCACTATGGACATAATTTGTGATTCATGTATTTATTCATCTTGATTTGATTTCTCACTTATAGATGTTGTGTAAAATGTTTTTGCATTTTCAAAATATTCTCAAAGGAATGGCTACATGCAGGTGACAATTATGAGGTGTCTTGTAAATAACTAATTCAAAATAGTTTCTCCCTCCTTTCATAATTTCAATTTACTCTACAAAGTTAAAGTACTTTGGGTAACTCTTAACAGTGATTTCCTCCTTCCCCTATGCCTTTTGCGGTAAACAGAATGTGACAAAGCAATGGTACACATAAGGTAGGATTACTCATTTGCTGAAGCAGTTTGCAACAGTGTGATTAATTTAAATCTTGCTATATTTCCAGAATTTCCAATCATTGTATTGACAGATTAAGATGTACATTTCAATACAGATGATTTATGAATTGTACTTTGAACTTTCAACTATGTATAATGTTTGAAGGGGCTTTGGTTCCTGCTATATTCTTTAGTTATCAGTGAATTATTATTAGTGACAATTATAACATTTGCTTAAATCCGCAGCCAGTATTTAAACTTTCACAAAAATATTTTGCTTGCACAGACTATGAGAATTCTGACACATTTTGCTTACTTACTGTGTTTACTTACTTGATGTAGTAATAGTAGTAGTAGTATATTTCTTTTTAAAGGTGCTTTTCCTCTTAACAGTAAGTTAAAAAACAACTTTATGTCCACTAATCGCTTGAGATGAAGAAGGAATGTTCAACTAGAAGGGAGAGCAACAAAACTAAACATTATGCATTTAGCACACACTGTTTCACTCCTAGTGCAAGTATCATTAATATATTTATGACAAACTGATCTTTGCTTGTCTTTAAATTAATTTGAAGAATGGGCCTTGTGGATTTTAGCAAACACCTGAGGTATAATAATGGAAGACCTGAAAACATTGTAATTCAGACATATGATGTTCTGAATGTCTTACCAGTGCTAAATGGGGGTATATCAAAACATGACTTTGTGTGACAGATATTAAATCTTGAAACTTGAGCCAAACATTGCATTTTGAAAAGTGTTTAAGTAATTCTAGTAATATGGAGCACTTTATTTGCCTAGTGTGGAACATCACTATTGAATGAAGAGATAACGTATCTGTCACTGACATCATTGTTATTTATTTGAAAAAAAAATCCCCACTAACAGCCTATCACACATCTGCAGCAAATTTAGGTACGCATTCCAAAAATGCCTTTTCGTTAGACTATTATGGCACAAATGTGTTTCAGCCAATTCAAGACAGCTGAAGTTGACTTTGCACCATACATTATTATATCCATATACTCTTCTGAGTGATATTCCAGAAGTCCTGAAATATGTTCCTCTTTCATGAGCATTTAGAATTCTGAACCTGAACGCCCCCAAAATTATTATTTATTTCCAATACTCTCATAGCTCTTACAGCCACATTTTAACTACAGGTTATGATTAAAGTGTGGGCACTTTGCAGCTATTTCAGCTGTGAAGATCCATAGGCAAAGCAACATTTTCAGCATATTGACATTAATGGAATTATGACATCATTCTGTCTACTCTGTCAATTAGTTAAGCAAACTTTAGCCCTGGTTATGAACAACATTTATCTGAACATAAGGGTAACACATTTGGCCTCTAAAAATATTACTAGATCATCACATTTCACAGACAAAATACATTTTGTAAGTCAAATATTGAATGGCCTTTTTAGGACGCTCAGAGTGGTCATGTCCCAATGTTAACATGGTTTACAGTATGAAAAAAGTTGTTTGTGATAATGTATGTTGAACCCTGCCCTTTGGTAGTTAGTATCCAATTCTAGGAGACAGATTTTGTCACTTGTACCAGAGAGAATTTTCATTCAATTCAGGACATGTATTTCTCCTCTTTGATTGTCTTACTTGATCCAAATAGAGTCTTTATTTATTTTTTTACTTAAATGTTAACTTGTATGTGTTTCTGGGCATTTTAAACAGGACCTTAGAATCAATAAAAATAATACTACAAACTTGAGTGACTGGTTTAATTGATTTGTCCATGAAACCCATTACATAAATAATAGTAATTAATGTTTGTGATGCATATTGGGTGTTCTCACTTTTAATTAACATGAATATAATAATACCCAGGTACATTATTCTTGCCGTCTTTGCATTTTAAACAACAGACTGCAAATAACATGGAATTATTGGAAAAGTTTGTGTTCAATGTAGTTAGGATGGAAAGGTCACTTAAGAAATGCGCCCTATTCGAACATATATCTCTGCTGCCATTAATTGGCAAGATGGTTCTATTAAATATGGCATTGTTAACTAGGTTATTTTTTATAAAAGTGTCTCTACAGGACCCATACCTAAGAAAACTTCATGTAACCGGCTTGATGATCAAGTGGCATACTCCCAACAATAGTGCTTGGTACATTATAAAGGGAGTCTTAAAGGTGTACGAGTACACCATTCTTTAAATTATATGGTAGTATTATTTTGCCTCTCAGTGCTGTAATAACCAGTTAAATGAACATATTGCAAACACGGTACCAAGGATTTAAAAGTAGACAGAGGAAGATGGGAGGCAAGATACTCCAATGCATGTACACCATGTGAGCAATAACATGACATGAGACGGTAAGTGCACCTAACAAAGTTTCACTGGTGGGTAGATTGGCAAATGGGTGGAGGACGCAACATTGAACTGTGATTAAACTCTATTTTCAAAAGTTCCATAAGGGGAAACAAAAATCAGAGGCAGACTAACATTGGTTGTAAAATAATTTGTTACCTATATGTATAGAAGTGCTTCATGAATTGTAAGGAAGTAGTGGATAAGTGGCATGTCAGAAGTGGAGCATTTCTTGCGTACTGATCAAACTAATGCAAACAGTCTACCAGATGTCCTGCCACCATCTGAGGAAACTGCTGCCATAACACCCCAGAGACAATTAGGTGAATGGGGAAGGAGTTGTTTAGTGTTGCATAGTGTGCATTTGCTATAAATGAAATGGGGGAGGCAACATATGTGATAAATGAATCAAGGAGCTATAAACTCAATTGTTAGGAAAGGACTGGTAGAAAATGTAGGAGAAAATATTACATTTAAAAAGATACAATATAAACACTTTAGAATGACCTAACTGATGTATTAATGCTACATTGAATGAGAAGCAATGTGACTGACATATCACTTATGGTACAGGAGTATTGAAAATTAAAGACACTACCTGGTTCTGTACGAAAACTATTGAGGAAAATCAAATTTGGCAGTTGCCAGGTAAGCATGGATTCTATCTGTTGGGTTCACCCCAAGTAAAAAAGAATGGGAAAAAACAAAGCACTTCTATTATTATAATAGCTGAGAAGAAAATGGTTGGTTGTGATGAAATGAAATTGAAAACCAAATTTATAAAGTGTTTTTAAACCTGAGGGTATCTAAGCACTATATCAGAAACAGGACTCAAACACAACAGACCTAAGATGAAAAAAGACAAGCTTTCAGGGATTGTTTAAACAAAGTAATAGGATCAAAATTGGTAATCTGGATCGGCAGGAAATACCAGAGACTAGCAACCGCACTGGAGAAAGACTGGCCACCCCATCTAGCTTTTTGAAATCTAGGGATACTGACTTTCCTACCAGAGGAGGATCTGAGTGACCTGCCAGGGATATACCAGTTAAACAAGGCTGAGAGATGTTTAGACCTTTTATGCTGGAGGGCTTGAAAGACTAAGCAGATAGCCTTATAGAAGATGCGCTTCCTAACAGGGAGTCAATGCAACACTTTGATACCATCACTAACAAAAGCACACCTAAGAATATCAAGAAAAACATGTGGAGCCACATTTCAAATCACTTGCAGCTTATTCAATGAGGAGGCCTAAATATTCAAATAAAAGGGCATTGCAGTAGTCACGTCTGGATGAAACTAAAGCAATGACCACCACATGGCTCAGTCCAACAGGAATAAAAGGAAAGAGTCTTAATAATATAGAAATAGGTGCTAGTGGTCCGACTTACTTGTAACTCAAAATTCAAAAGGGTATCAGTCAGACAAAAAATCTTTATTCGATTTAAACAATCATCAAAGCATACAAAACCAATATTTGTCCATATTGCAAATTTCATTCATCTGATGCAGACGTTAAAACATATATCAATTACAAGGGACTAAAATACAAGACATATATACAATTTAAATATTTCTCTTTTTAGTCTTCGCCCCTATTGCACATGGTTTGATTAAAATTCTTGCCAATACAGTACTAAGATAATTATTCAATTATCGCAAGCAGCACCGATTTAGGTTCCGTCGCTTTTAAAATTGACAGATGATTCATCTAAAACCATAAAAATTAAAACACATATAACATTCAAAAAATCAATGTTCATTAAACTTTTAAAATTTAAGTCCATTCCTATGTCAACAAAAATTGGCTGACGCCAAATACAATAAGTTGGCGACTATCAACTGAACAACTCTAACTAGCTCCTGATATTCAAGCTTCTGCACAGTGGTTTGATCCACTTGCGTCTGGGGGTAGCATATGCTGCGCAGGAGAATAGAACATGCGCAGTGTCCTCATTGGAACCTAGTGTACACTGTGTGCATTTAGAATCATTTATCGTCACCTGAGAGTTTGTCCATTTGGCTGTGAAAGCATTGACTTGTAAGATCTCATACCTAAATTTCATATAAAGTGACTTTGCCAGTTGTGGTTGGATCTTATCTATGCTGTCAGGTGCCCCTTGCTCCCAGAGCAGGGGCATTCTGGGCCGAGTCGCCAGGCTGGTATGTAAATTATAATTATTGGCTGGTAAGGAATGGCGGAGGGTGTTGCGAGCAGGAAAATTCTTATTACGGACGGCCTCCATTGCAACAGACGTAATGAGAGATCTAGGTAGACACCTATCCATTGTTCCTGTGGTCTGGTTGCAGGAAGCATGCCCCATTGTAGGTTTACTGTTCCCTTGCGTTTTGTTTGCGGGAGATGTGGGTCGTAGTGAGTGATGTCCGGCTATTACCTTAAGTGTTTTTTACTCATCTTGTATGGTATCTAATCTTTGGTGTAAAGTTGTTATGAGTACGTAGATGTCTATGCTCTCGGTCTGAGTCTCCATGTCCCTAACACTTGCTTTCACGTTGGGAACATCACAGGTTTGTGTTACCTGGTCTACCTCATGCCTAGTTTCTAGCAGTGAGTATCTATTAAAGCAGGGTATTGTTGGGACCTCATGGTTTGGTGAACTAAGTTGATCAGGCACCGCAGTCCCCAGCATGTTGGGGGTGGGGCTGACAGCCTTGCTCTGACTTTGCTTCGAGGGGGATGCTGAGGTATGTGCGGTGTTCTCGCTATTGGCATGATGGACTATAATGGGATCAATGGGAGGCCTGGTAGTATTTGACTTACTCTTTTTGTTATAGTATGAGGATATCTTTTTTGTTCCCTTTGATGTTAGATCCCTCTCACTTGCTAGAATTGTTTCCACTTCTATTAGATTGTCAATTGCTGCTAGGGTGCAGTTATTAGCTGCTGACTTAACTGACTTACTAAGTTTTGCTAACTTCTTCTTTCCCCTTGCAGCCTCTACTGCCTTCCTCTTGCCCATTATCACTAGTCTATCTAAGAGATCACAATTAGTTTCTACATCCGGTTGAACTTCTTAATTAGGCAACCTTTATTACAAAAGTATACACTTGCGGTTGCCTGGATAATAGAAGCAAAGCCCCCCCAAAACTAATCATGTATTAAAGTCACAATATTTGTGTATAATCATAGCGTTGGGTGGAAACAGTGGTCCGAAGGTAAAATCCGTTCAGTTGATGCCCAAAGTAGGGACAACAACACCTGAACCAGTTGCCAAGCACAAAATATTCTTGCAGGACTGACCCCTGTGACGCATACAGTTTCAGGAAATAGGTCCTAAGTGCTTAGCTTCAAGATTTGCACATTTAAAAGGGTCAAATAAAATAGGGAGAGAACGCATTCACTTCTCTTGTCAGAAGATCAACTGAGACAGATTTGTGGCGGCGCTTCCACATCTGATTGTCTAGAGCGTATACTGGATTAGTGCGTGATATTAAAATCAATGAATGTCTGTATTCAGCATTAAATGCACAGGTTGCAGAGCCTTACCAGTATACCCGAGTGGCAAAGATGTGGTATTCAGGCCAAAAAGGGGGGGCCCTGCCCTGCCGCCTCCTGTCACTGATGGGCCCGCCCTTGGCCCGGGCGCGTCCCGGGCACGGCCCGTGCGCATCCCGCGCTGCGGGAGAATCTGCCCGCTTATAACAGCTACTCCGGGCGCGAGAAACAGCAGTGGCGGTGGCTCTCAGCCGCTGGGCAGGCTGGGACTCATTGTCCCCTTGTCACACTGGTCCTGATGGCTTAAGGGCTCCCGCGCTGAAGGGCGTCCGCCCGCTTATAACAGCACCTCTGAGCGTGGGAAACAGCAGTGGCGGCGGCTCTCAGCTGCTGGGCAGGCTGGGACTCGTAGTCCCCTTGTTGCGCTGGTCCTGATGGCTTGAGGGCTCCCACGCTGCAGGGGAATCCGCCCGCTTATAACAGCGCCTACAGGCGCAGGAAACAGCAGTGGCAGCGGCTCGCAGCCGCTGGGCAGGCTGGGACTCGTAGTCCCCTTGTCACACTGGTCCTGATGGCTTAAGGGCTCCCGCGCTACGGGGGCGTCCGCCCGCTTATAACAGTGCCTCCGGGCCGTGGGAAACAGCAGTGGCAGCGGCTCTCAGCCGCTGGGCAGGCTGAGACTCATAGTCCCCTTGTCACGCTGGTATCAAATACCACCCAAAGATTAATGGTCAACATTACTCTGGCCACCAGCTGCCAGAACAGATGGATTGTTGCCGTCAGAACACCAGCCCCTCAGTTTTCTCTATGTTCAGTTGAAGAAAATTTTCCTCCATTCAGATGTTTATTGTGGTCATGCAGAGATTAAATCTGTTGGCCACTAGGGGCAGGTCGTCTGAGATAGAACGTATAATCTGCGTGTCGTCCGCATAAGAAAGTGCTTGAAAGCCACACGAATGTATAAGGTCGGTGAGCGGGCGATATAAGAATTAAAAGGCGTGGGGATTAGTGAGGACCCCTTGAGGGACCCAGCCTTAGCTGTTAAGCCACCACAACTGACCACTTGCATCCTGTGAATGAGAAAATAATGGAGGACATGAAGGGCTTTACCCCTAACACTTGCCTGATGAAGACGCTGTACAAGGTGAATAGGTGAGACGGTGTCAAAGGCCGCTGACAGATCCTGCAGCACGAAGACAGCTTCCCCCCTAGTCAAACTGGTGCCTGATGCTATCAGTGGCGGCCACATCGCTGTCTCAGTTCTATGGCCACTCCTGACGGCATTCTGCGAGAAATATAGAATTTCACAGGTATCAATAAACTTTATTATTTCCTGGTTAAGATATGTAACCAGGATTTTTGCAGGTGTGGGCAGAAGCAAGATGAGATAAGAATTTCTCATATCCTTAGGGTCTACATTGCTTATATTTTTTAAGAGGAATTACAGTGGCTTCCTTCCAGAGTTGAGAGAAATGGAAAAATAATGAGCCATCAAATTATGATGAGTGGATAAGAGAAACTGAGAAACATGGTATGATGGAGAGAGCGCTACTTCCTCTATGAAATGCATGACCAGTCAAAAACAAAAACAAACAACAGGCTACTCCATCTGCAATGAGTTTGTTGTGTCAGTAAACTTTTCCACAACTGTCTTGCCATTTTAGAAATTCATAACAATGAACGGACATAGAACAATTGCTTGAATTACAACAAGAATGAGATTTAATAATTGTTTCTGCTTTGAATAATGATTAGACACATTTAAATTGTGAACACTGGGCCTCATTCACAAAGCTAAATTTAGGCATATGCGTATGCTTGCAACCAAATTTACCTCTTTTATCCCTGCAATAAAATCACAAAGGAGCTCCTGGCATGTGTAAACTCATTTATGGGTACAGAACCATGACTGCAGAATATTCAACACCTGTGAATCCAGCACAAGGGGTGGGAACATAAACATTTTAAGACGTTTCAAGGTAGCTTTGGAAGGCTACAAATGCTCACAAACATGTATGTTTGTAGGCATTCAAACACACAAGGAGAAGTAGGAGAAAGGAGAAGTTAACAAAAGATTAATGTGCCGCAACCAAAGTTTGTTAAAAATGCCCTCACCCACATATTGTGGCATGCTTCATCATTGGGCTTGCTAACAACATCCCTGCGCAGACGAATACCTGGGATGGAGCATATGGGTGGGGAAGAAAATACAAACAAACAATTTTATGGGATCGTTAAATGTGCAGAAACTAAGTTTAAAACTTTCTCAGGAATACCTCTTCCCTATTTATTCATGGATTTCCTGTTCAGGATTACAAAGTATGTATAATATAGGATGATGGTGTCAAGGGGTTTATTACTCCTACACCCCTCCTGTCTGCAAAATTGTCAACATGTTTCAGCCATTCTTACTAGCTCATAAGGGTCATCCAACCTTCGTCAGGACTATAGATCCCGTATAACCCCTACTTTCCTATCTTTATTAGTTGGTAGACTGAGGTCTAACCAAATTCGGTGTGTTACCGTCTAGTCACACTGCAGTATTTCCTGCAACAAAACATAACACAAGTAAACACAACACCCCTCTCATGGAGGTCAGTGACACATAACAACACATTTAAGATGTTCTTTGCTGAAACACATATAGCGTGCGCCTCAAACATCCAATCCATACCTCACAAGATACACCCTACTACATTGGTGATTCATGCAATCGCCCCTTTTTTTTTTTAAAGGAGGCAAGCCGCACCTTCCCTTACTTTCTTCTGGAGCACACAAATATGTGCATAACTCCATGCCGTGAAAACCTCACTCAGGAATGTCCCAGGAGTGATGAATTTGTTTTAAATGGGATGGGTCAATTGTAAGAGAAAAGCTATTCATCAAAAGAAATGTTCACGAGTTTCATATATTGAGTCACCTGAATTGGTGTGCGAGCGAGAGCATCTACCTATTGTCACACACTGTGGTACACAAGAGTAAAAAACATATGCTCTTCTCTGACTCACTGAGTTGCAGTATCCAACAAACACCTGTCCCTGTGGCGGGCATTATCCGACCCGGGACCCAGTTTTTAACACCTCACGGGAGTATGTACTTCCCGCCTTAGGTCTACCCCCCCCAATCTCCTTACTTCATCGAGGAAGAGACGCCGCATCCGTGAGCCTCTCTGTACACCATGTAGGTGTTGGTTCTACCTCACGGCTCTCCTTGTATGCGTGCCCTTCCTATGACATGACCTGGGTCCCGTCCTGTGATATACTACACGTGTCAGTGTCTAGGACTGCACTCATCTCATGGGCACCTCTCATCCACCATCTTAGGGGTGAAAAGTGCTAGAATCGAAAATGGTCCATAGAACAAGACCATTTGTGAGAGGTACATTAATTAACCCTTTTCTCTCTGCTTGCAAAAACAAATGTTTCTCCACAGGACAAACAAATTATTAATAAGCCTATCACCTCTATATAAAGTTGTTTATCCAATTGGCTGGCAGGTTTATATATAGCTTGTACATGTGTTTGCTACCACTCTACCACTTCTTAGAGGAATATATCTCTCCAGTGTTCCAAATCATTTCTGAAGCTAATGACTAGCTCAAATCATGTTGTATATGTGTGTACTTATGGAACCGCAAAACACACAAGATGATGGACAGAATGTTGCACATTGGCAAAACATTCACCCCCCGTCACAGATCTGGGTTTAATCCATCGTTATTTTGCTCACCACGCCACCCCAGTTCAGACATGGCCGGCCATATGCAACTCAGTCTTGACCCTGTGCCTCATGGGAACAGTCCAGCCCGAACTGCCAAGCCATGTCTTCCCTGGACCGGAATCAAGCATCCTAGGACCGGTTTCGGGGTTTCACCCCTCTTCAGCAAGGATAGCTTGACTCCAGTGGCGTAGTGAGCACGGGACCCACGTCTGGGCTGACCCTTCCCACATAGGGCGAACAGCAAAACACACAAGATGATGGACAGAATGTTGCACATTGGCAAAACATTCACCCCCAGTCACAGATCTGGGTTTAATCCATCGTTATTTTGCTCACCACACCACCCCAGTTCAGACATGGCCATATGCAACTCAGTCTTGACCCTGTGCCTCATGGGAACAGTCCAGCCCGAACTGCCAAGCCATTTGTCACCCCGAGTGGGACGGGTATGCTCAGACAGGAGTCCCGTGCTCTCCATGCCACTGGAATCAAGCTTTCCTGGCTAAAGAGGGGTGAAACCCCGAAACCAGTCCTAGGATGCTTGTTTCCAGTCCAGGGAGGACCTGGCTTGGCAGTTCGGGCTGGACTGTTCCCATGAGGCACAGGGTCAAGACTGATTTGCATACGTCTGGGTTCAAACTGGAATGGCATGGCGAGCAAAAAAACAATGGATTTAGGCCCAGATCTCTGTACTGGGGTGAATGTATGACATTGTTCTGCATTCTGTCCATCAATTGTTGTTTTTGCATTTGTCACCCCGAGTGGGACGGGTATGCTCAGACGTGAGTCCCGTGCTCTCCATTCCACTGGAATCAAGCTATCCTGGCTGAAGAGGGGTGAAACCCCGAAACCGGTCCTAGGATGCTTTTTCCCAGTCCAGGGAGGACCTGGCTTGGCAGTTCGGGCTGGACTGTTCCCATGAGGCACAGGGTCAAGACTGATTTGCATATGGCTGGGTTCAAACTGGAATGGCATGGTGAGCAAAAAAACTATGGATTTAGGCCCAGATCTCTGTACTGGGGTGAATGTATGGCATTGGTGTCTTTTTTGGGCCGGACATTTCGTCGGTTGGAAACGAGTGGGGACACGCTCTTAGACTCTACCTACCTCTACTCTGCCGTGAGGGAAACGGCTTGCCAATTGCTTTTCACGCCGTGAGGGGAACGGCCTTCACATTCCACCTGCTGCCCCAGCGACGCTGCAGAGAAGGGGACTACACTTCCCATGATCCCCTGCTGGCGCGGTCTGTGACGCCAGCAACAGCGACGCCGCAGCACGGATAAAAGCGCCCCTGCCCCACGCAACGCGGGACGCGCTCTTAGACTCTACCTACCTCTACTCTGCCGTGAGGGAAACGGCTTGCCAATTACTTTTCACACCGTGAGGGGAACGGCCTTCGCATTCCACCTGCTGCCCCAGCGACGCTGCAGAGAAGGGGACTACACTTCCCATGATCCCCTGCTGGCGCGGCTCTGTGACGCCAGCAACAGCGACGCCGCAGCACGGATAAAAGCGCCCACGCAACGCAGGACGCGCCCGGGCAAAGCCCGGGCCAAGGGTGGACCCGTCCTTGCCCGTCCGTGACCTATAGAGGCCGGGCAGGGCCCCCCCTCTGATATTTAGGATTTGAAAAAATCCTATATCTATTATGGCAAAAAGTAAGACTATTAAACCATCTATTGAAAAACCATGTACTAAGCTAGACTTATATCTGGTTAAGGCAGTGAATGTTTTATCAGAGGAGATAGACCGCACGGAAAGGCGACTATCTATGGGCCACAGCCAACTGGGTGTCGCACAGGGGGATGAGGTTATGGCATCTGCTAATCCACCGAGTGAGTCTCGCCCAGTCGATTTAATGATCAATCCGCAGATATCTGAGGCGACACCCACGGCCACTGCCAACGAGGGAGAAATCATCGAAGATTGTACTCGGATATCCATGTCTCCCACATTGTCTACTTTAGCGAGCCCATTGCCCATGAAAAATACCAGGGGATGTGGCAGAAAGATCACCTCAGGACAGGGAAATCCTAAACCCAACCATAGGCCAAAAAAAGATAAAAAAGATAATTCTATAGGAAAACCAGGCCTACCAGGTGAAAAGATGGCTAAAACAGTCCCTTTACAACATGATCTAACCCTAGCTGTTATAACCGATAAAGTTATAGAACTACTTAGGCCACTCTATGACAAATTGTATATCCTCATTAGAGAAGTTAACAAGATAAGTGGTTCCATTACAAAAGCTAATGAAAGACTCACTAGTGAGAGTATTAGGATGCAAATGTTAGAGGTTAATCCAGCACTTATTAATAATTGTTCTGTTAGAGAACTTAGCATTAACCCAAAGGATAGATCCTCCATCATAAATGAGGCAAATGGGGTAAACTTAAAAGCCTCTAAAGCTCCGTTAATGAGCAGAACAATTGATAGCCACAGTTCAGCCTCACTCCCAAGAGATTGTAAAGAGGTAAAATTATGCAACTCCAACATACTGGGCCCTGTAAAATCGGGAGAGTTAAGAACTGCGACCCCTAGGGACGGAAGATCCTCTGTGTCCGTACACTTACCGCCAGAATGTAGTGCCTATGTCGCTGTCCTCACAAATGTACCCAAACTCCTAGTAGGACAGACAGAAGATCATGGCTCTCTCTTGAATAAAGTGGTGTTCTGGCTGACTAAAAACTGCGGATATCCAATAGCTGGGGCAAACCAGATCTTGACTACACGTAGAGTGAGCTGGGTCGGCCCATTACAAAAATGCTTTGAAGGTGATTGCATTATTATTAATTTTCGATCCCCAAGATGGGTTAGTAACACTCTCAATAATGCACCCCCTCCTTCCTGTATGGAATATAATATCACACTTTTCCCTTTAGGGTATTTTTATAGACACTTAATGCCAATACAGGAAATTGACAGCCGACCCAGAAATAGATCCCTTTTAGCCCCTCCCAGATCCTGCTCCTTATTCCACCCTGCCATTCAATTGGCTAATAGATTCCAGGCCCTGAGTGACCTCAACACTAATGATTGACGTAAAGGACATCCACAGATGAACCAGGTACAACAGGTTCGATATGTATGTGTCGAACCTGTATGGGGAATGGAGATTGAAGAGATTACTAATTTAGATAAGATGGAACCTTTTGGGATAAAGTCGGGTGGTAGGTACACTCCCAGTACAACTCTGATATCTCCCACCACTGACAACTATGTTTGTCCTTCTTTAATCTCATCATTCCCCAACGATAAAGTGGATGATACCGTATTCCAACTGGAAGTTATTGAGGCCACCGAGCCTGAACCAGGCACTGGTTATTTAGTAACCTCCTGGAATATATCAGGTTTCAAGAGCAAGATAGGTACCCCGGCATGGTTAGATTTTATCTCAGCCCAACATGATATTATATGTCTCCAAGAGACATGGTGAACGGAGCCAGTTTATGTAGAGGGTTATACTACTCATTCGTTACCGGCCTTGCCATCAACTTCAGGTAGAGCTAGGGGGGGACTTCTGATTATGATTGCTATCAATTTGAACAAATGTAACATTAAGTGCTGTATTACTGTTGGTGCTTATGCCCAGATTATGCGGTTGGAGTCCATGGCGGGAAAAGATGTAATTCTCATCAACTTCAATAACAATTTGTTTAATTCAACCCGAGGGTCAGTTGTTTCTGCCCTGGAGCGAGAAGTTGATAAGTTGATCAGTACCATTAGGAACCCGACCACTATTCTTTGGGTTGGTGATTTTAATATTCAGGCGTGTCCCTTATCTTTGACCAAAGTATGTGGGCATAGGAGGGGGGAAAATGAAAGTGATGATTATATGCATTTCCCCCACTGTGATTATGGTGCTGCTTTAAATAGTGTTATTGCTAAATTGGATCTGGATTTGTTGGATTGTACTATGGACAAAAATAATGTGAAATGGCCTACATTTACAGGGAGAAATGTAAGGTCTAGTATTGATCATATTTTAATTTCTGGTAACAGTGCACACCTGTTTTCCTCACCATGGGTAACGGAGCAACCTATAAGTGATCATAACAGTATCTCCCTTAATCTACTCACTTGGGGATTTAAAAATCCCAATGATGTATCTATCAGTCCATGTATTGCCCCTATTAGATCTAATGGTGTGCGGATAAAATGGACAGGTTTGGATCCACCAAAAATTCAGAGTGATGTCATTAGACAATGTCAGGTCGAACTCCAACTCTGTTTAGGGGAGGAGATTGATCCTCAATCTTTGCTTGAAAATTTTATTAAGATCAATAAGGTCATCGAGAATCTCTTGACGAAACCTGCCCGTGGTAAAAGAAAACCCAAGGTAGGCTGGTTCGATAAGAACTGTACAGCTGCCCTACATCACCTTAAACAAGCCCTGGGACGTAATCCACGAGATCGGGATATAATTAGGACTCTACGAATAGAGTATAATTCTGCCCTGGAGACAAGAAAAGCCGAACTCCGAGATGATGCATGGGAAAAACTAAGTTACGCAGCTGATATAAAAAATAGTAAGCTATTCTAGGATACTGTTAATAGCTCTTTTTTGAAAGATGATCATGTACCAGAATTTAATTCCCATATTACTAGTAACTGCTGGGTCGAACACTTTTCAAATATCTTTAATTCTACTAATAGTGATACCTTACCTGCCATACCACATGATATGCCCGCTCAATGGCCAATTCTACCTCTAATGATTAGTAATGGGGAGGTCTTAGATGGTATATCTAGTAGTAAGGGTGGTAAGGCGCCCGGCCCAGATGGGGTTCCGATAGATCTTTATAAGAACAATATGGATTTATGGTCACCCCTTTTAACTAGAGTATTTAATGTTGCTTCTGAAACAGTATTCCCAGCATCATGGGGACAGTCAATAATAATCCCAATTTATAAGAAGGGAGTAAAGACTGATGCCCGTAAGTATCGCCCAATCTCATTGTTGGACTCTGCTATAAAGATTTTGAGTAGGGTCTTGCTTTCTAGACTAGAAGATTGGGCTACAGAAAAGACGATCCTCTCACAAGCCCAATATGGGTTTAGGAAAGGACTGGGAACATTAGAGCAGTGCGTAAATTTAGATCTTCTGATTGGGAAGTATACACTGGCAAAGGAGGGCAACCTATACCTATGCTTTGCCGATCTGAGTAGCGCTTTTGATTTAGTTGACCATTTGATTTTATGGCCCCTTTTGCTAGAAATGGGTGCCCTAAAAGATATAGTTTACTTTCTAGCAAGATTATATGAACTATTAACTAGTAAGGTGCGGTATGGATATTCAGGCGAGTATACCCCCCCCTTAAAGTCAAGAGAGGTATCCGCCAGGGGTGTGTGCTGGCTCCATTACTGTTTTCTTTATTTATTAATAATGTTGATGCCGCCCTGAAAACATTTGAAGCTGATGCACCAAGGATTGAATGAAACCCTATCCCAATTCTTTTATACGCTGACGACGCGGTCCTATTATCCCGGACCCCTATTGGGCTCCAGCGTCTTATCGACAATTTTATTATATTTATTACTAAAAGAAAGCTTTTAATTAATAAATCAAAAACTTTTTTCATGGCTTGCAGCAAGAACCCAATAACAGTTAGACGATTTTACATAGAGGACTTTAAAGTATTAACTGAAAAATCATTTTGTTATTTGGGTATTACATTCGCTGGAAATGGGTCATGGGCACAGGAATAGGAGAATGCCCGCTCTAAGATGGAGAGAAATATAAACGACATTTTTAGATTTACTGCTAAATTGGGCCGTCGCCGTATAAAAGATATGATGACAATTTACGAGGCAAGATGTGTTTCTGCCGCCCTTTATGGTGCTGGCGTTTGGGGACACACCCAAGCGACTTCTCATTTACAAGCCGAAAATGCCTTTTTAAAACGCTTGCTGTGTGCCCCCCCCCTCTGCCTCTATGGAATTTATTCACCGGGAAGTGGGCATTGCTTATATATCAAATATTGTCTCATTACGACCCCTCCTATTATGGAAATCAATTTGGTCAAAGGAAGAGACAAGGTTCAGCCAATCAATTATACGGGACTGCGTTAAAATGGAGAATTGTTTAAAAATACCATGGCTTAAATACATCTCGCACTGGTACAAAACTCTATTCAATTATGATATACGGCTGGACCCCGGGTGTATAGCCTCTGTTACTAAAAATGAGATAAAATCAACCTTCCTTTCACAGCAATTGAAGGCCTGATTTAGTGTACTCAATAAGCAAACTACCTTTATGCTCTACCAGCAACTGGAAGTTAAAGAGGGTTTCCAATCTTACTTGTCAGACGTGACTAGAGCATCGCACCGATATGTGCTGACACGTTTAAGATTGGGTACATTACATCACCTTGTTAATTTTCCAGTTATGAAACAGAGTACTGTTCAACGATGCCCATGTGATGGTATATCCCACCAAAGCTGCTGCCATTTTTTATTAATTTGCAATTTTTACCTTAATTTTAGAAAGTTTTATTTGAAACCTTTTTTCTTATTTTATAACATTAGGTCGGGTAAAGATGCCATGAAATTGCTTTTTAAATTAGAAGATCCAGGATTGTGTTTTTATTTAGCTACTTTTATCCTGAAATCCATTGGTATTAGGAAATCTATGTCTACTTATTTTTGATACTGAGTCTACCTGGATTTCCATATGTACTGTATTATTGCATTTGCACTTTGGTCCTTGTCTAGTTACATCTTCTACAAAACCTAACAGTTTTAGGCAATTTTTGCCTATTGCTTTTGTTTGCCAGTGTATAAGGATATTTATTTGTACTGTAATAATGCACTTGCACTATATGTATTGGGACTATTATATGCCTATGAATCCCCCTGTATGTATATCAAGGATAGTTCTGTTTTTATATGTTGACTGTTATTATGTCTGTGCTTATATGGTTGATGTATATCAACCGAATAAAAGCTATTTGAATTGAATTGAATTGTATGACATTGTTCTGCATTCTGTCCATCAATTGTTGTTTTTGCATTTGTACTTATGGAACCACCATTCCATCACATGGGTGTTATATCTGTTTGGGGGCTGTCATTACAGGACCAGTCCTGCTATTAAAATGTAGTTAGCTATTCAAAAGCCCATTCAATACAGTAAGTTTCCCAGGTCCCTGCTGCTCTGACTGCATTCATGTATAGCTAGGCTGTATTGTTTTCCTTATGTAGTACCTAGAGTCTACTAAGTAGGTGTTACGAAAGGTCATCTTTGAGGCTCCTCTCATGGCTGCAGACCTGATATATCCACCTTTGTTCCCTAAGCAGTAGGAATTTCTTAATATCCCTCACTGTGCTTGGGATATTTGTTTATCCAATACAGTCCAGTACATCATTCACTGTGTGTTCTTTTCAAGAAAATGTGTAGGGAATCTTGTCAAGGTTATCTAGCATCTTTAATTACTCCTATGTTCCATGATCCTCACCTTTACCTTCTGGGTTATCGTGCCTATATATAGGAGATCACACGTACATCGGATCAGGTAGATGACATTTTCTGAGTTACAGTTGGTGTGTTTCTTCTGGGTCCAAGGATATTTAAGTCCCACATCAATGCATGTTGTGTCGCATGTTATATTACATACATCACATGAGCAGCATCTAGTGTGTCCTGATACAGGAGGGCAGTCCCATAGTCTCTGCTGTTGCTGAGGGGTCTGTTGTGGTGGTCTTGTGTGCACCAGTAGATCCCTCACGCTGGCACTTAAAAAAAAAGAATACAAGGCTTTCTCAAGATTGAGAACATTTTAATTCAAGATATGCCAATTCTTAGTTATAATCTGTTTAACCCCATTTGATGCTGTATTGAAGGTGGTGACACAGATAAAACTTGTCACCTCAGGTTTTTCCTTACTCTCCAAAAGGGCATCCCTGTTGCAATTTAATGCTCCCTTCTGAGCCCTGCTTATCACTGTTTCAGGGTAGTCCCTTTCCTGTAATCTGTCATAGAGCTTTTTAGATTCCTTCTTGTAATCTCATACCTCTGAGCAATCCCTCCTGAGTTGATGTTGCAGTGATAGTATCAATGATGTCATAGAAGATTACCTGTAGGGTGACTCCACCCTCTATATGCTTACCCCACATGGGGAGTGGGCATATCCCTAACCCTGATAGGCTATGTTCCCCATCTCAAGATGGTGGAAAGTGAAAAATGGGGTCCACCTCGCCTGCCCACGTACAGTGGGGCACACCTCCTAGTCTCACTAGTTTTCTCACCTTTCCCCCTGCCAAACGTGGAGCAGGAAAAAGGGGTTCTGGCCTTCCCCACTATATGGAGGTTCTTGAGTTAGATTTCAAAGGCGGCACAGCCTTTGAAGATTCCTGCCCAGGAAAGCAATCCTGTCCTGAAGGAGATGTGCGACACCTCCTTCCAGAGCAGGCTTTGTCTCTGTCCTCTCGAGAGCGTGGCTTCTCACCCCATGAGCTCAGAAGCATGTCTGGTGGTGGAAGAATGACGAACACCAGTGAGGAACTACACCAGGGCTTGGTAGTTTTTCAGGGGACCCTCCAAAAGTGTCTCCTGTGTGATTTTAATAATAAATATATCATTGGCATCAGTGACGATTTATTACAACAAGATGTTTGGTATGAAACACCTTAGAAATCTGTGAAGTCATCATTGAGTTAGCAAAGTCGTGTTGACCAGTATCCAGCCCATGTATTCTTCATGGCTTTCCTGTTGTTCACTTATAACGTCACAGAATAGATTGGATATTATAGAGGCCTATCTGCTCATGCAGATATGCCACACATAGCATATAGTGCACCCAGCCTTGGGGCTGTAGACCTGCAGTAGGGGTGGCTTACCTATCTTATGCAGAGTATGGGAGGCATGGCATAGGGCATAGGGTCAGCTCTCCAGATTTTCCTGCACCAAGACACACAGCCTGCAGTTACAGAGTGAATATCCTCTGTGAGGGGGTACTGGGTGACGCAATCAGGGCTGCATCACCAGAGGACACTCCTCGTGGCCCTAGGTACCAGGAGTACCATTTACTAGGGACTAGTAGGGGTAGCTCAAGTTGTGCCAATTGTGGTACAGTTTTTGGGGAAAGAGATCCAGCACTGGGACCCAGTGCACTTACAGTTTGAAATCACCACAGGCATCAGGCTAACCATGCAAAAAGAGGCACTTTCCTACATGATGGACTGGCCTCTACTTTTAGATCTCTTTATCTCAGATGACGTGTGCATAGCATAGTGTGTGGCTGGACTGCCCTCTTCTCTCAGACCTCTCTCTCAGATGATCGGTGTGTTCATAGTAGGGTTTGTGGATGTAGCAGCCTCTTCTTTTAGACCTCTCTTTCAGATGATGGGTGTGCGAAATAGTGTATGTGGATGGACTGGCCTCTCCTTTCCGACCACTCTCTCAGATAATGGGTATGTGTAGTAGGGTGTCTGGATGGAATAGCCTCTTCTTTCAGACCTCTCTATCAGATGATGAATGTGTGTTGTAGTGTGTGGGGATGGACTGACCTCCCATGTCATACCTTTCTCTCAGATGACGGGCGTGCTTAGTAGAGTGTGTAGATTGACTGGCCTCTCCTTTTACACCACTCTCTCTGATGACGAATGTGCATAGAAGGGTGTATTGAAAGTGACGGACCGTTCCTTTTTTGACACCTCTCTCAGATGAAGTTGGTGCATAGTAGGGTGTGTGCATGGACTGGTCTCTCTCCATTCAGACCACTCTCTCAGATAAAGGGTGTGCTTAGTAGAGTGTGTGGAAGGACTGGGCTTTCCTTTCACACCTCTCTCTCAGATAAGGGGCGTGTAAGTACTGTGTGTGGATGGACTGGCCTCTCCTATCAGACCACTCCCTCAGGTGAAGGGTGTGTGTAGTAGGATGTATGGGGAGCAACAGACATCTCTTGTCAGACCTCTCTCAGATGAAAGGTGTGCTTATTAGGGTGTGCATGGATGGGCCTCAATATTCAGACCAGACAGTTAGACGATGGGTGAGCGCAGTAGTGAGTAGGGAGGGACAGGCCTTTCTTGTCAGACCTCTCTCTCAGATGACGGGTGTACGTAGAGGTGTATGTGGAGGGACTGGCCTCTCCTTTCAAACCTCTCTCTCAGATGATGGGTGTGTGTACTAGGGTGCGTAGATGGACTGGCATCTCTGCTCAGATGTCTCTCTCAGATGACGGATGCGTGTTGTAGTGTTTGGGGATGCAACGACCTCTCCTGTCAGAACTCTCGCTCAGGTGACAGATGTGTGCAGTAGGGTGTGCCTAGATGGGCTTCCATATTGAGACCTGTCTGTCAGATTACATGTGAGTGTAGTAGTCAGTAGGAAGGGAATGGCTATCCTGTCAGACCTCTCTCTCAGATGATGGGTGTGCATATTAGGGTCTGTGGATGGAGTGGTCCCTCCTTTCAGACCTCTCTCTCAATTCACAGGTGTGCGTAGTAGTGTATGTGGATGGTCTGGCCTCTCCATTCAAACTGCTCCATCAGATGGTGAGCATGTGTAGTAGGTTGTCTGGATGGCGTTTGTGCTTTGTAGTGTGTAGGGACAGACTGATGTCTCCTTTCATACCTCTCTCTCAGATGACAGGTGTGGATAGTAAGGTGTGTGGATGGACTGGCCTCTCCTATCAGACCTCCCTCTCAGATGACAAGTGTGCATAGTATGGTGAATAAGAAGTGACAGACCTCTCCTTTCAGACCTCTCTCTCAGATGATGGGTGTGCACAGTAGGGTGTGTTGAAGAGCTGGTCTTTCCTTTCACACCTCTCTCTCTGATGACATGGGTTTGTAGTAGTGTGTGTTGATGGACTGACCTCTCCTATCACACCTCTCTCTCAGATGATGGGTGTGCATAATAGGGTGTATTGGTAGCGACAGACCTCTAATGCCAGACCTCTCATGCCAGACCTCTCTCAGATGACGTGAGTGCGTAATACAGTGCAAATGGATGGACCTCTATATTCAGATGTGTCTGTCAGATGACGTGTGAACGTAGTAGTGAGTAGGGAGAGACTGGAGCTTCATGTCAGACCTCACTCTCAGATGACAGGTATGCATAGTAGGGCATGCGGATGAACTGGCCTCTCCTCTCAGAACTCTATCTCAAATAACCGGTGTGCGTAGTAGTGTATGTGGATGGACTGGCCTCTCCTTTCAGACCTCTCTCTTAGATGGTTTAGATGGGGGGCGTGTGTAGGAGGTTGTCTGGATGGACTGGCCTCTCCTTTCAGACCTCTCTATTAGATGGCGGATGTGTCTTGTAGTGTGTGGAGATAGACTCTCAAACCTCTTTCTCCGATGAGGGGTGTATGTATTAGGGTGTGTAGATTGACTGGCCTCTCCTTTCAGACCTCTCTCTCAGGTGACAGGTGTGCATGGAAGGGTGTGTGGATGGACTGGCCTCTTCTTTGAGATTGCTCTCTCAGATGACAGGTGTGATTACTAGGATGTATTGGAAGCGAATAACCTCTCCTGTCAGACCTCTCTCTCAGGTGATGGGTGTGCATATCAGTGTGTGCTTAGTGACTGGCCTGTCCTTTCATACCTCTCTCTCAGATGACAGGGTGTGTAGTAGTGTATGTGGATGGACTGTCCTCTCCTTTCAAACCTCTCTCTCTGATGACCAGTGTGTGTAGTAGGGTGGCTGGATGAACTGGCCTCTCCATTCGGACATCTCTATCAGATTACAGATGCTTGTTGTATTTTGTGGAGATGCAGTGACCTCTCTCTCAGACCTGTCTCTAAGATGATGGGTGTGCATATTAGGGTGCATGAGAAGCAAAGGACTTCTCATGTCAGACCTCTCTCTCAAATGGCAGGTGTGCCTAGTAGGGTAGGGATTGTGCAGACTGGCCTACACTTTCAGGCCTACACTTTCAGGCCTCTCTCTCAAATGCGGGTGTGCGAAGTAGGGTTTGTAGATGGGCCAGCCTCTCATTTGAGATCTCTCTCTCAGATGACAGTTGAGCGTAGCAGGGTGCTTATAAGAAACCAAACTAAATTTAAAGCTCTCTGTATTGCCTATAAGGCCAGTCACAATACAGGGCCTGAATTTCTGAAGAAGTCATTTCAGGTATACAATCCTGTCAGATCCCTCTGCTCAGGTGCCAATCTTCTTGTCATCCCTAGAACCAAGAGAGCCATTTGGAGTTACAGACGTTTTGCAGTTGCCACTGCTGAACTGTGGAACTCTCTTCCCTCGCAGATTAAGGCTAGCCCTACTCTGCTGGCTTTCAGGAAACAAATAAAAACATGGCTTTTCAAGTAATAGTTTTTTTTCCATTCTAAGCCATACCTTCTGCACCACATAGCGCCGAGACACCTATGGGTATTTGCGCGCTTTACAAGTTGTTTAAATAAATAAAATAATAAATAAACTGGCTACCTTGGAGGGGGGCACATTATCCTGATTGGCGTGGGATACATCGTGAGCTTAGGACAGAGCAAGCTGCACCGCAGGTGCTCAAGAGTCCCAACGTATTGATGAACAATACCTTTACTATCAATTTTGTTGCATTTCTTTCCTTGCTTCGTAATGCATCCCTTTGGTCCCTACTGATGAGGAGGAACAACCATTTGCACCACCGAGTTTAACACGGGGTTCGTCGACAAAGAGTAAAATAGTTTGCATATTATTGTTGTGATTGCAATAGTGACAATATTTAGAATATCCTGGTTTCTAGAGGAGAGATTTCCTGTACACTCCTTGGTAGGTACAACCCCCACTCCCCCTGAACACATTTTTGTTACTCTAGCCCCACACAAAGCAGTACACAGGCGGTCCTACACGGACAATGTATTTATACAAATGTTGCATCATGCTCATAATGTGTCCAATACAACTAATTGTTGGGTTTGTGGGTTGCTCCCTTCGGTCACTCATATGAGCGACAATTTGTTGTCTATGCCATTGTGAAGTACTGGGAATTTTAAGCCCAGCGGTGCAGGGGAACACACCCTAAGACTTCGGGTTCTTCCTGTTTCAGACCTACAGAAACACAGAGTCTTCTAGGTGAAGTCAAAGACCGATTTATTGGCTGCAGACCAATTACAGGTATCCGAGAAGTACAACATAATGTATGTTCTCAGGAGACTGCTTAAAGTTACAGAAACGGGCTTCTCCTTAAATACAAAATATCATGCTTCAGGCATACATTCCTTGTTTTACGATATGGTCATCTACATGTATCCATTACAAACGAAAAGGCAGAGTCATGATGACCATCCCACATTCCAGTTAAGCCAGCCCACAATTATTTACCCAGCGAGGCTCAGATCCCACGTCAGATATCAACAGGCCCCAATAAACACGGGCATCTCCTGTTTGGAAAACAAGCCATAAAGCAGGAAGAGTCAGGTGTGAAAGAGATTAGCCGGAGGCTCGTGTAAGATGAAAAGGCTTTATGGTGTGTCAAACCCTGATGCTAATCGCAGGTGGCCGTAGGACGGGGAGCTCGTGAGACCGGACTGACCTGGGGCAGCGGAGCCAAGCTGCACAGGTCACAGAGAAGTCAAACAGAAAGTACATGTGTTCTAAAGGCCCGTACTTGTTTGTAATGTGTAGCCTATGTGAGGGCAACCATAAGATGGCCACCGCTCTAAGATGGAACCCACGAAATCAATGTATAATATCGTATACACAGTGCATTTATAGCTAAAACGTTATACAAAGCACTTGTACTTACCGCATTGACCATTCGCGGTTCGCTAATACCGGAATAGACAGGGGTAGGGCCCTGCCTCCTACGCGGTCCCAAATTTCTAAGTACCACAGACCCTCTTTTTGCCCTTACATAGGCAATAACTATACTCACATCAATCCGAGTCTAGGTCAATATTCACGAAGTCATGGAGATGTTGCTGTAGCATCATCCTATTACTTAGCTCGTCCCTTGATACAGGTTTCCTTACACATAATGTAGCACAGAGGCCACATATCGCAGGAGCACACTGTATACACAGACAGAACAGGAAAAGAATGGCTAAGATCATTCCAATGACCATCAGAATCTTCCAACCCCAGGCAGATATCAGTTCCCAGAACCACCCCACCAGTGACCAATCTCCTTTATCCACGTGAATGGATTCAGATATTTTATGCAGTTTGGAGATGGCTTGATAAACTGTTGGAGCGTTATCTGGTATGAAAATGCAACAACTAGATTGGATAACCTTACATACCCCACCGCGGTCTGCAAGTATGACGTCTAGAACCATACGGTTCTGCAAAGTCATGAGGCGATCCGCTTGGAGCTCAGCTGTCAAATTACCAAGGGCACCAGCCGTAACATTAACAGTGGATTCAACCACACAAGTCAGTTGTCTCAGGTTCCTACTATTG
Source organism: Triturus cristatus (assembly GCF_964204655.1). Classification (NCBI taxonomy): domain Eukaryota; kingdom Metazoa; phylum Chordata; class Amphibia; order Caudata; family Salamandridae; genus Triturus; species Triturus cristatus. The sequence goes on along the minus strand of NC_140580.1, from coordinate 210,164,881 downwards.
ACCATAGGTCCCCAAAACGGCAGGAAACCCAAAAAGAAGTCTCCCGCTTCCTGACCGGCAGTATCTTCCTTACTAATCATGCCTCTCACAACTCTGGTCTTGTGATAGTCAGAGGCAGCAGTAAATGTCGGCGGTAGCAAATTTGCAATATAACATGTGCCCGAGAAGTCAGGGGGTAACCATGTATATGCTCGGTCATTGCAGACAAAATATGTACCCTTGGCAGCCAAAAACGCAGGGGAAAACTGCGATGGAAAAGTGTACGTTTCAGTACAGTCACTTTACCCCAGTTGAGCTCTTGGATTCTGACCATTACCTTGTAAACAGAACCGACCTATGTGGGGTACGACCCAAATTGGGGATGAAATTTTTCGCTGCCTTTCACCCAGACTAATACTATACCCCGTCGCGTTCCACCCTACATAAGCCCTCAATTCATCCTTGGGTATAGATGAGTATGCGTCGATATCTCTGCTCATATCGGCAACTCCTTTCATTAAAGCTTTATTGTTTGTGCTAGGTCTGATGGAACGTGGTTGTCGCGGGGAGTAGGTATCTAATGCAAAGAGAAACATGGTCTGGAATGCCCATGACGATCCATTGTAACTAAACGGCAGCACTAGATATGGAATACCCTTATTAATGGTATGTGGCATTAAACCACACACCCAGCAATTGGTTGTATTCATGACTAGTTGGTGCTGGTGCAGGAGCTGAATAAACGAGTTGTTTACAAACTCTGATCGTCTAGCTTGTCCGTGTTCAGGCAGAGGGTGGAAAGAGTGTGAGGAGACAGTAGGAGGAGGTATAGGCTGTTCAGTGGGTGCAAAGGGCTCTTGAGAGGAGAAGAATACATAACCTACAGTAAACACCATCATACTACATAGTATAAACAGACATAAAAATACAAAACGTTTGCTCTTCATTATTTTACATATGTTCGCTTTAAAGTTCATTTCCTCAGCGGGTCTCTCCATCTTGAAAAACTCCATCCTCTAATCGTGCCGCTCGCGGCGGGTGAGTATCTTCTGCTAAGGAGTACGCCTGTCAGTCCAGGGAACGCCCTAGACCAACTGGAACCGTTGACCTAACGTCTTCGGCCTGTACCCCAAAGTCTTGGCACCGCGACCCTGCGGCTGAACCCGGATGGTGGTTCGAAAAACAAAAATCAAGAAAGTCCTTCAGATGGGAGAGCTATGATATCAATAACAAAAAGGTAAGGGAAAAGAATATTTATTAGTCCATAGGCCTTGGTCTCAAGTTGTAGCGGAAACGGCCAGGTACTGTCTGATCTTGAAACAAGAGTTCAGGCTCTGTGGTGTCCAATCGAATTGACGGTGGCACAGCTTCTTGCAAAATATCGTCACTTTCTTGTGCTGAAGTTGTGCCTCTTACGCGTGCATCACTAAATGGTACAAAACGAGGTACAGTGTCTGTTTCAGAATCGGCGATACCCTCCTGGACCCACTGGTCATATGGTAGAGGCAAAGGGATTGTCAGATCAAGGATTCGATCTCCCCAGGAGCAGATGATCAAGTCCTCAAATCCCTCTCACCAAAGCCAGTGACAGGTGATGACAACTGCCTCTGTATTTAGCCAAGGGGGAAAGGGGAAGTGGAAGACAAACAAAAGAGAGACTGCCTCTGGACACTGGTGCTTCAACTGCTTTTTCTTTCTTGTGAAGGAACCTGTAAACACAAGCACACTAATTAAGTCTTCCCTGCCTCTAGTACTGGCTGAAATGGATTTTTCTATTTAACATATCTATTACCTGTGATACCAGAGATTTTGCCTCCCTCTAGATTTGCTTGTCTATTGCTTATTTGATCAGTCTTAAGGATTGTTGGTAGAGAACTCTCACTAGAATGTTTGCTCAGAGAGCTAATATCCGCTTCAGACTTTTAGAAGAGTTCACTGCCTCTGATTCTTTTCTTTAATAAATAATGTTTTCGATGCTCAGTCTTATACTTATTGCCTTGGCGCTGGTTCACAGTACATAAGGTAGCCAGATACACAGTTTACAGTCTTTTGATAACTCTTGCAGTTCTGGTAATTTCAGGTGTTTAATATTCAGAACTCTAAATACTCGAAAATTCAGCTGAGTAATATGTGCCTCCGTTGCATTGCAATTCTTTAAAAAACTGCTTGAGGATCCATAGTTGAGGAAATTAACACTCTTACTTGGAAATGGAGAAGTTTTCTCTTCACAGAACAACTTCTCCAAAGTGACTGCATCCGCCGTCTCGCCCACAGGATTTCCACCGAAGGTTTCTTGTCAAGTAGATTATTTGCTGACTGAGAATTCACTGTAAATACCAAAAGCACGTCAGAATATCACCGCGCTCATAACATGGAAGTTATCATAAATACTTCCCTCAGAATGCGGTTTGGGCCCCACGAATTGACTCTCTCTACAATGGTTCCCAGAAGAAACGGGCGCTCTGTGTAAAAAGCGACCGTTTTCGTGACTGAAAACAGTTGAAGTGCGCCGCGCGAACCTCGCGCATGCGCATTGAGCCCTGAGACGAGTCTCGAGTCTATAACAACTAGACCGAGAACTCCTCCAGGAAGTGTACTACTGAGACTAATAGAGAATGGAAGAGACTCTCAATCTACATAGAATGGATCTCAAAGACGTCTTCCAAGTTGGGGTTAATTTTCGCCAGCGCGGATATTTCAAAGGACTCAGTCTTTTGGCAAGCAATTTAACTCCTTCAGAATCGTAGTTTAGACTACTCGGTGGTGTTGTGACAGTACCCCCCACCAAAAGACGTCCTTCAATCTTGGCTTGGTAGGATGTTTTTGGTGAAAGTCTTGAATGAGCTTTGGAGCGTGGACATTAGAATGCGGCTCCCAGGATCTCTCTTCTGGACCAAAACCCTTCCAACTGATCAAATAATACAATTTGCCTTTTCTATAGGTTGAATCTAGAATCTTATGTACCTCAAACTCTTCCACTGAATCTATCACAGTAGGTTTCGGGGAAGCACAGAGTCTTAAATTAGGAGGACTTTTCTTTAGCAATGAAACATGGAACACTGGGTGTATTTTGAGGTAGGAGGGCAACTGAATTTTAACCGCCACTGGATTTATCATCTTGTTAACCTTAAATGGGCCAATGAATCTTGGTTGGAACTTACGATTTTCTTTTAGTTTTAGATTTTTGGTGGACAACCAAATTTTGTCTCCTGGTTTAAAAACTGGATTCCCTCTTCTTTTCTTGTCTGCCTGCAATTTATATGAACCTTTGGCTTTTTCAATATTCTCTCCAGCCTGAATTAATGACGTTTGGACCCTATCTATAAACTCTTCCACTGCTGGTACTGATCCCTCTTCTTTTTCAAGAATCACACTTGGGTGCCTACCATAATTTAAATAGAAGGGAGAGTAACCTGTCGAAGAATGTTTAGCATTGTTATAGGCAAACTCTGCAGACCACACTAATTCAGACCACCCAACTTTCTGATCCATCAAATATAGCCTGAGGTACTGTTCTAAATCTTGATTGACTCTTTCAGTTTGGCCATCAGTTTTGGGATGGAAACTGGTGGAATAGCGAGCATCTATGCCTAACTTTTTAGTAAAGGCCTTCCAAAAGTGGGAAACAAATTGTGAGCCTCGGTCAGAGACTAGAACTTTTGGGATCCCATGCAGTCTTACAATATGTTGAGTAAACAATTGTGCCAATTGGGGTGCCCTAGGAATCTCTTTCAAAGGGACAAAATGTGCCATCTTAGTAAAGGTGTCTACCATAACCAAAATTGTGTTAAAACCCTGACTAGGAGGGAGATCTACAATCAGATCCATCGAAACCGTATGCCAAGGATGAGGTGGAGTTGGCATCGGCATCAAAAGCCCATGAGGGGCTCTTCGATCAGGTTTTCCCTGCAAACACCTCTCGCAGGTGGAAACATACTGCCGTATTTGTGGTTTCATCCTTGGCCACCAAAAATTTCTTTCTACCAATTCTAAGGTCTTTTGAACTCCTTTATGACCAGCAAGTGAATCATCATGACATTGTTTTAAAGCTCTCTCTTGCAGCCTCTTAGTCGGAAGATAGAGACAATTTTTTACATATGGAAGTCCATTCCTGATTTCCCTCTCCGATTCCTCTTTTGCCCAACGAATCATTTCTTCATAAGACATTGCCTTTTGGGTTTCACTAGAAAAGTCTGTATTGAGTGTGGCAACAATGATTTTCTCTTCCGGAATTATAGTCTGTTTCTTTTGATCAATTTCTGAATGATCAGAATGTATTCTTGAAAGAGCATCTGCTTTTACATTACTTGTGTCTGGTCTGAAGTTAATTACAAAATTATAATCTGCAAAAAATAGTGACCAACGTAGTTGTCTGGCTGTTAGTGTCCGGGCTGACTTGAGGAATTGGAGATTGCGATGATCAGAGTACACGGTGACCTTATGCACAGCCCCTAACAAGTAATGTCTCCATTCTAAAAAGGCACTCTTAACCGCCAACAATTCTTTGTCTGCAATTGAATAATTGCATTCTGGAGGAGTTAACTTTCGGGAGTAGTAAGCCACTGGATGCAATTGGCCAGTATTCTTGTGACGCTGTGACAGAATTCCTCCAATGGCTACATCCGAGGCGTCAGCTTCGACATAGAATGGTTCTTCAGTTCTTGGATGCAACAGGATGGGGGCTTGTGTAAAAGATTTCTTCAGAAATTGAAAAGCTTCTTCGGCTTCTTCATCCCAGACAAATTTAACCCCTTTCTTTAACAATCGTGTGATGGGACTGACCTTGTGAGAAAAATTTGAAATGAATCTCCTGTAAAAATTTGAAAAACCAATGAAACTTTGGATCTCTTTCACACATTTGGGAGATGGCCAATCTTGTACTGCCTTCACTTTTGTCTTATCCATGCTTACTCTATCTGGGGATAACACAAACCCCAGGAATTCCACTTTTTCCACATGAAAGGCACACTTCTCCAATTTCACATATAGATGATTTTCGAGCAATCTAGTTAAAATCAACCTAACGTGTGATACATGCTCTTCCATAGTGTCAGAGAAAATCAAAATGTCGTCGATATAAACAACGGCGATTCTATCCAAAAACTCTCTGAGAACGTCATTCACAAAGTGTTGAAACGCCGCTGGAGCATTGCATAACCCGTATGGCATCACCAGGTATTCAAAGAGACCATGACGGGTTCGGAAGGCTGTCTTCCACTCATCTCCAGAGGCAATGCGAATCAGATGGTACGCCCCGCGTAAATCCAATTTAGTGTAGACCTTTGCGTTCTTCACTTGATCCAACAAAACTGAAATTAGCGGGAGCGGGTATCGGTTCTTAATTGTCACTTGATTCAGGGCTCTATAGTCAATGCAAGTTCGAACATCTCCATCTTTCTTCGGAATGAAAAATAAGGGAGATGAGACTGGAGATTTTGAAGGACGTATAAACCCCATTTCTAGGTGTTTATCCAAATAGCTTTTAAGATACTGATTTTCAGTTTCTGTTAATGCATAAATTCTACTGCAAGGCAAAACTGCCCCTGGTTCGATGTCAATCTTACAATCGTAGGGACGATGGGGGGGAAGTCTTTCCGCCTCTCTTATATCAAACACAGATGACAAATCCTTGTATTCTTCTGGAATTTCTTTAGTTTCTAAAGAGCAAATTAAAGCAGGATGACCAGCTAACTTCCGAGCTGGAGACTCTTCAAATAACTTGGGCAGTTCTCCAAAACAATTTTCCTTGCAAAAGGTGGAATTCATGGTGATAGTTCTCTTCTCCCAGTCAATGTGAGGATTGTGTTCCGTTAACCAGGGAAGGCCCAGAATCAATTGAAATTGAGGAGCATCAATCAAATTGAATGTCAACAATTCCGAATGACCATTCAATCCGGTCAATTGAATTATTTCTGTTTCATGAGTGATCGGTCCTGATGATAAATTTGTTCCATCGACTGCTCTGACAGCTTCCAAAACCTGCTTCTCAACAAATTTTATTCCCATTCGACGGGCATATTTGATGTCGCAAAAGTTGCCAGTTGCCCCAGAATCTATCATCACGGAAACTCCGCTGATTTCCAGTTCTCGGAATCGTGCCGTAAAGGAGACCACCACATGAGGTGCGGAGGATTGTAAGGTATTTACAACTTGCTGCAAATTAGGAGTTGACTTCGAATTCGCTTCCACCTGTGCAACTCTCTCTACAGGAGAAGCCGCTCTTTTCCCGGCAGCGAAGATTTTGGCTTTTTTGGACAATCTTTTACAAAATGGCCGGAGAGGCCACAATACAGACACAGGTGACCAGATCTTCGTCTTTCCTTTTCTTCTTTGGATAGAGGTCCTCGTATTGACCCTATCTGCATGGGTTCTTCAGAAGAGGAATTTTCTAAAGACTTGTGACCTTCTGTCTTCATTCGATCAAAACGAGGTGGGAGTGGGCGTACATCTCTTCTCTTTTCATTTCGACGCTCACTCAAGCGATGCTCAATCTGTAAAACTAGATCGATTAATTCAGATATTTCGGTGGGTCTCCTTGAAATCTGGGCCAAAGCATCCTTTAAATCATCTCTTAACCCTCTGTAAAATATTGCTGCTCTCTTGGCTTCAGGCCACTTTGATTCCACAATCAACTTATTAAATTGGGCAAGATAAGCCACTAAATCCCGATTACCCTGCTTAAGCTCCAATAGCTCGTTGTCTGTAGCTTGTGAGGCAGAACGTCGATCAAAAATTCGTAAAAATTCTACCTTGAAATTGTCAAAGTTGTATAACATTGGATCATTCTGTGTGACCAACGACATAGACCAGGCTGCGGCATCACCATTCAAATACGACAGTATGAAAGCCACCTTTGATTGATCCTCAGCAAAAATGACTGGGCGACACAGAAAATGCAAAGAACACTGTGTTAAAAATATTTGCGCTCTCTGAGGATCCCCACCAAATCTTTCTGGGGGCGCCAATGGAATGATTGGTGAAACTGCATGAATCACTTGAGTAGAAATATCAGAGGGAGATAAATTGCCACGTAAACCTTGTGAACCCTTAAAACCCGAACCAGATGCTACTAACTCATCTAACTTTTGTCTTGTCTGAATGGACTCCTGACTCGATCTCCTAACTTCCTCTCTCAAAGACTTATTCTCTTCTAAGGCACAATTTAGTTGCTTCTGCATTCCTTCTAAAATTGAAGTTAGGGTTTTTAAATCTATTCCTTCCGCCATTCTGCTCGGGGAGGAATCTAACTCCTCAATAAAGAGGGTGGCACTTCAATCTGTCAGATCAAGGATTCGATCTCCCCAGGAGCAGATGATCAAGTCCTCAAATCCCTCTCACCAAAGCCAGTGACAGGTGATGACAACTTCCTCTGTATTTAGCCAAGGGAGAAAGGGGAAGTGGAAGACAAACAAAAGAGAGACTGCCTCTGGACACTGGTGCTTCAACTGCTTTTTCTTTCTTGTGAAGGAACCTGTAAACACAAGCACACTAATTAAGTCTTCCCTGCCTCTAGTACTGGCTGAAATGGATTTTTCTATTTAACATATCTATTACCTGTGATACCAGAGAGTTTGCCTCCCTCTATATTTGCTTGTCTATTGCTTATTTGATCAGTCTTAAGGATTGTTGGTAGAGAACTCTCACTAGAATGTTTGCTCAGAGAGCTAATATCCGCTTCAGACTTTTAGAAGAGTTCACTGCCTCTGATTCTTTTCTTTAATAAATAATGTTTTCGATGCTCAGTCTTATACTTATTGCCTTGGCGCTGGTTCACAGTACATAAGGTAGCTAGATACACAGTTTACAGTCTTTTGATAACTCTTGCAGTTCTGGTAATTTCAGGTGTTTAATATTCAGAACTCTAAATACTCGAAAATTCAGCTGAGTAATATGTGCCTCCGTTGCATTGCAATTCTTTAAAAAACTGCTTGCGGATCCATAGTTGAGGAAATTAACACTCTTACTTGGAAATGGAGAAGTTTTCTCTTCACAGAACAACTTCTCCAAAGTGACTGCATCCGCCGTCTCGCCCACAGGATTTCCACCGAAGGTTTCTCGTCAAGTAGATTATTTGCTGACTGAGAATTCACTGTAAATACCAAAAGCACATCAGAATATCACCGCGCTCATAACATGGAAGTTATCATAAATACTTCCCTCAGAATGCAGTTTGGGCCCCACGAATTGACTCTCTCTACAATGGTTCCCAGAAGAAACGGGCGCTCTGTGTAAAAAGCGACCGTTTTCGTGACTGAAAACAGTTGAAGTGCGCCACGCGAACCTCGCGCATGCGCATTGAGCCCTGAGACGAGTCTCGAGTCTATAACAACTAGACCGAGAACTCCTCCAGGAAGTGTACTACTGAGACTAATAGAGAATGGAAGAGACTCTCAATCCACATAGAATGGATCTCAAAGACGTCTTCCAAGTTGGGGTTAATCTTCGCCAGCGCGGATATTTCAAAGGACTCAGTCTTTTGGCAAGCAATTTAACTCCTTCAGAATCGTAGTTTAGACTACTCGGTGGTGTTGTGACAGGGATCCTCTTGATGTGGGCGCCGTGAATCCAATTCTTCTTCCCCTTTACTCGAACAGCTGACCTTGTCGACAGAAGTACGAGGTGAGGGCCAATCCAACGGGGCTCATCGTTGCTCTTTCGCTGGAAGTTCTTGATCAGAACCCACGTGCCAGGGTCAATAGGGTGTCCTGGAGCTTCAGAGGCTTGGGGGAGAGTATCATGCACCTGTTGGTGTAAAACACGCAATTTAGCCGTCAATTCATACAAATAATCAAGCAGTACTGGATGTTCGATTTCGCTGAATTTCGTCGGTCTTGGCACACCCCATACATTGGCCGGGCGGCCAAAAACCCCTTTGTATGGACTGAGTCCCACTCGTGAGTGCACAGTCATTCTGGTGGACAGGAGTGCTAGAGGCAGAGCGTCAGGCCATTTAAGACCGGAGCTCGCCTGGATTTTGACCAGCTTGAGTTTTAGAGTGCCATTGTAGCACTCTACTAATCCAGCTGATTGGGGGTGATTTGCAGCGTGAAACTTTTGCTTGATCCCTAACCCCTCACACACATTCTTCATCACTCGACCCACAAATTCACTGCCATTATCACTCCACACCATTCTTGGCATTCCAAACCTAGGAAAAAATTCCTTCACAAGGGCTTTGGCTGTGGATAAAGCAGTGTTGTCTTTTAGGGGATATGCTTCTATCCATTTTGAAAAAGCGCAAACAACAACCAATACATATTTCAGGTTGTTGCACCTTTCCATGTGGATAAAATCTAGCTGCAAAACTTCAAATGGATATGATGGAGGTGCGAAATGACCAGCTGGAGTTGGGGTTCCTTTACCAGGGTTGTATTTCAAACATACCATACAATTCTTGACTACATTCTCTGCACACTTGGGAATTCCAGCATTCTGCCATACTGGGGCCAACAACTTACAAATTCCTTTCATACTGATATGTGCCATTCCATGTGCCATAGTAACCACTGGAAGCACATATGCATCAGGTAACAACCATCGCCGGTGTTCTGACAAATCAATCCAACAACCATTCTCATCCAATTTACCCGTACTTTCTCACCACTTGCTCAACTCTTTCTCTGTGGCTTCAGCTTGAAGGAACTTCACACTCTCTATCGTGTTTTCACACATTCCAACATCATTAACCCATCTTGCAGGGCCTGCAACATACATTCGAGTCTTCACATCTTTTGCTGTTTCTTTCGCGATTTCATCAGCAGTGATTTTCTTGTGCGCACTGCATTTCATAATCGCAACTTGTAAAGGTAGGGTCAGTGACTCAAGGAGATCATTCACCAACTTGCCATTCTGAATCTTAGCTCCATGTGAATTTAGGAACCCACGTTCTTTCCACAATCGCCCAAAACTATTAGCCACACCAAAGGCGTACTGGCTGTCAGTATATATGTTCACTTTCATTCCTTCAGACAACACGCATGCTCTTGTAAGGGCAATCAATTCTGCTGCTTGAGCCGAATTTTGTGGCACACGTGCAGTTTCAACAATCGTGTGCAAAGTCGTGATAGCATATGCAGCAGTCGTATCACCATTCGGAAGCTTGAAGCACGAACCATCCACCCATAAGGTACCATCACACTCAGTCAGGGGAGTATCTTTAAGATCCACTCTTCCTTTCGTCTCTTCTTCTGTTCTGAACAGACAATCATGTTGCTCAATCTCATCTAGGTCTGCAGGAATTGGCAATAATGTAGCTGGATTCAACGTGTTGCATCTCTTTATGTGTATATGATTTGCTAACAGTGTCAATTCATATCCTGACAATCGCGCACTAGTTAAGTGCTGTGTCTTGGTCCTGTTTAACAATGTGTCCACAGCATGTGGAACCATAACAATCAATGTATTATCCATCACTAGTCCAGCAGACTGTCGAATAGACATAGCTGCGGCGGCTGTGGCTCTCAGACAACTTGGCAATGCCCTCGCTACCGGGTCCAAGGTCGATGAAAAATATGCGCATGGATGCGGTCTGTCATCAAAAGGCTGTGTTAACACTGATAATGCGCAACCATTCTTTTCGTGAACATACAATGTAAAAGGCTTACTGTAGTCAGGGGTACCCAACACAGGAGCTGAACACAATGCATCACGTAATTCCAAAAAACTTTTCTGACACTCTTCAGACCATGGAATAGGATTCGGTGTGTCTTTACATGTTGTGCTAACAAAGGTTTTGCCAGCAAAGAGAAATTTGGTATCCAGTGCCTACAGTATGAAGTAATGCCCAAGAAAGCACGCACTTCTCTCTGTGTTCTTGGCACACTCAATTGTGCAATGGCTTGAATTCTTTCTGGGGTCAGTTTCCTTCCCTCCTTCGATAAGAGATGACCTAAGTAGGTCACTTCTTGTCGACAATATTGCATCTTTGAGAGAGACACTTTGTGATGAAAGGCAGACAAATGACGCAACAATGACAATGTAGCTTTTTTGCAAATCTCTTCAGTATCCGCGGCGATTAGCAAATCGTCCACATACTGAATGAGGGTAGCACCACTAGGTAAAACAAGTGCATCAAGCTGCGCTTTTAAAGCTTGACTGTATATTGATGGACTTTCACAGTAGCCCTGTGGAGCGCGTTTAAAGCAAAAGCTTCGACCTCCTAAACTGAAGCCAAAAATGTCTCTGCTCTCCTCTGCAATTGGGATGCTAAAGAAAGCATTCTTTAAATCGATCACTGAGAACCATGCAGCGGAGGCTGGAATCATAGTTAACAAGGCAGTTATATCAGGGACAACTGGAAACTGTGGCACAACAATCTTATTTACCTCTCTAAGATCAATCACAAATCTGTAAACAGGTGGCTGTGAAGGGTCCGTTCGTTTTAAGACAGGTAAAACAGGACTATTGCAAACGTTGCCTCTTGTCTCTTCAATTACACCCTTTTTAATCAAATCGCTAACAATGACTAACAACGCTTTCTGACCTTCATTGGAGATCTTGTACTGGGGAATACGTGGCAATCTGACATTGGCCTTTAAAGTGACCACGTATGGCGGTATTTCCAAAAGACCCACATCATTGGGACCAGTAGCCCAAAGGACATCCGGAAGGGATGACAATTCAGGTGGCATTGCATTCTTAGACAAATACATTGGGGAAATCACTTTCTTACCTAATGTAAGTTGTACTCCTGAGGGAGAACAATATAGCGTTGCATGCAATCTTTTTAGCAAATCTAATCCTAGCAAATTTTCACCACATCCTGTCGTTAGGATGAGGGGTGCTTTTAGCTCACAAGGTCCAACAGAGAGTGACATAGGACTAGAAATCGGGTTCCTAACTGGGGCGCCAGAAAAACCTACTGAAACATTCATTTCGCCAGACAAAGGCGCACCAGGGAGTTTTGAATGCATGATTGAACTCTTTGCAGCACCAGTGTCCAGCAGAAAGGGCTCCGTCACACCCGCTGTAGTTACTTTAACATATGGTCCACTCTGATCCACTGGCACTGAAAAAACTCCCTCTCTCTGTCTATGGCTGTCCTAGTAATCATTACCTTCCACATTGTCGTCTTCTGCATAATAATCATTATTGTAGTACTGAGCTGTATTACCAGTCGCGTTGGCTTGCTGATCAAAGCTATTTATGGTATTTTGAGGCGGAAGAGGACGTGCGTTCTGGGGAACATTTCCACGCCCTCTACCTCTAGGAGCTTGCTGACTACCTCTACCTCTTGCGCCATACGCATTATTAGTACGCTGCATTAATTTAGGGCAACTATACTTAAAATGACCTTCCTCTCTGCAATATGAACATTGATTGGGACCTACAGGGATACGTGGTTGATAATACCCATTCATTTGCTGGTTATTCTGAAACTGTTGGGGTTGCTGATAGATACCTTGGGTTTGCCTATAATTATTCTGTCCTCCACGTGGCGGATAAGCCTGCTGTAAAAGAACCTTCGTTTTCAGTTCTTTCGTTTTCTTGTCTGTTCTATCCTTCTCGTCTTTATCTCTATTTTCATAATACTGTGCAGTAGCCAGTATTTGCGCTGAAGAGGAAACAGCCCAAGAACTTTCGGAATCTTTTAATTTCTTACACAACTCGGGAAGTAGATTCTGCACAAATGTATCCACAAATAACCGTTGGCCACCTTCAGTACTCATGTCTTGACCACTGTGGTCGATAAACGTTTCTTCAAACCTTGTAAAGAAATCGGACACTGTCTCATCTTTCTTCTGCTTGCATGCGGATAGTTTATCCCAATTTACGCGCATCGCGGGAATTAAAGTTTTCATGTATGTAATAATTCTACCAGGGAGTTCTGCTACTAAAGGGTCAGGCTTCGCGCCACCAACTTGTCTAGCGTCTGCAGCAATGATATTAGCCCATGTGCCCCCTAGTTCCGCAGCATGATCCGTATTACGGATGGATCCCCATAAAGGCTGTGGAACAACATTCCCGAACAACATATCTATGTCAGCCAGATTCATGACACACGATTCTGCAGTTTGGGATAACTCCTTATAATATCCTGTAGGGTTTTTAAGGGGGTCAGGCAATGTCTGCTTAAGCGCTAACACCTCAGATCGTTTCCAAGGGATATGTACCCAAACACGCTGAAAATGTGCTAAGACAGGTGGATTAGCATTCGGATCAGCAGGTCTCCAAACTGGGGGAACCTCACGCATCGGATATTGGCGCGCTTTTACCTTTTTCTCCACAGGGAATTCCTGCTTGAACAATGATTGCTGACAATCGCCATTTCTGAAGGACAGTAAAATCGCAACTGCTTTATCGACATCGGGACCCACAAATATACCTTTGTCGAAATCAAATCGTACTCGACACAATTCCTGCGGGATTGTGCTTGAACCATGATCCTCCAATTCCTCACAGAGGCATTCACACATTTTGTCAAAGACATATCTCTGTTTTGGGGCATCCCATTGGTCGAAAACGTTAACAACTGATTCCACATTATAGAGTGAAGGGAAACCAATCCACCTACGCGCCAGATTATCTTACACCTCTTTCTCGTCAGGACCGGGCAGCTGACTGCGCAATTGCTTACGTTGTAAACCAGGAGTCGCACTAGATGACCCAAAGAGAGGCGACATTAAACTAGTAACTACATTAGCTAGTCGTTGTCGTGCTGAAGGAGAAGTTGAGGCGAAAACGGGGGGATAGACAGAGGGAAGAAAAGCGGATTCAGATACAGGTACCTGGGTAGTGTAAGAAAGAGCGCCAGGGGAGGCAGTTGATGTGCTAGGCAAAGTCGCAGGAAGCGCGGGTGCAACAGGTAACGAAGCTGGCGGCCCTTGAGAGGACTGCACTGCAGGGATAGGAGCCAGCTGAGGAGGAGCTGGCGGTTGTGGGAAGGCTTGCGGCACATTTACTGGGGGCTGCACATTTACAAGCTGTGGAGGTGCTGTGGCATTTTGCGCATACGGGGTGGCGAACTTAGCAAATGGGACATTAGGGAATCTTTCTCTTTCTCTTTTGTTTCATCTTGCATAAGGGGTGACAGAACAGGGTAACATTTATCGATCCCTAGTTTGCGCTGCCTATGTAACTGTTCATTCATTTGTTCCTCCTCATTATCTTTAAATTGCACAGCTGCTTGCATCACTGACATACCTCTTTCTCTCTTATTCCTTTTCGCTAGCTTAATTTCCTTCTGTTTGGCTTCCTTTCGCCATAGGCGGAAAGAATCAAACATCGCCGGCCGGGCTTTCTTTTTAAACAATTTAACTTCCAAATTATCTAAGATATCTGTATCGAAACTACCATTTTGGGGCCATTTTAAAACACCGTCCTTTCTGGTGTATCGGATCCATACCTCATTATATGCAATGGGGCCCACGCCATGTTTTACATAAAGCTCATAAGTTGGAGTTCCAATTGGAGGAACCGGACATGAATCCTCTAACTGGAAATCCCTTCCACAACCCAAACAAAACAATCTTACAAATACACTAGAACCAGGCATCTTCGCTCACTAGTCTAGTTTCAAACTTCAAAGGATTATCGATTACGATAGTCTCGTGAATACACGAGTCCTCTGGCTTTGGCGCTTGCAAGCTCCAAATCAAAATGATCCCGAAGGATACCAAAAATCCCGAAGGATACCAACAAACTGGGAGACGCTCCACTTATACTTAACTGAATATCGATGATCGATGGCGTCACCAGAAGACTCTCTTGATTGTTTCGCTCTACCAAAATCGTCAAGGGTCCAAAACAGGGCGATTAATCAGGGCAGCAGTCCTTCGTAGCCGTCGGGACGCGGAGAACCTCGCAGAAAAGACTTTCGGACCACGTCGACATGCAGGGGTCGATGAAGTGGCGGTCTTCCTCTGGAATTTCCACACGAAGCTCCTCACGAACCTCTGGCTTGGACTGGTACCGCTGAAATCGCCCCACGTTGGGCACCAACTGAAGTACTGGGAATTTTAAGCCCAGCGGTGCAGGGGAACACACCCTAAGACTTCGGGTTCTTCCTGTTTCAGACCTACAGAAACACAGAGTCTTCTAGGTGAAGTCAAAGACCGATTTATTGGCTGCAGACCAATTACAGGTATCCGAGAAGTACAACACAATGTATGTTCTCAGGAGACTGCTTAAAGTTACAGAAACGGGCTTCTCCTTAAATTCAAAATATCATGCTTCAGGCATACATTCCTTGTTTTACGATATGGTCATCTACATGTATCCATTACAAACGAAAAGGCAGAGTCATTATGACCATCCCACATTCCAGTTAAGCCAGCCCACAATTATTTACCCAGCGAGGCTCAGATCCCACGTCAGATATCAACAGGCCCCAATAAACACGGGCATCTCCTGTTTGGAAAACAAGCCATAAAGCAGGAAGAGTCAGGTGTGAAAGAGATTAGCCGGAGGCTCGTGTAAGATGAAAAGGCTTTATGGTGTGTCAAACCCTGATGCTAATCGCAGGTGGCCGTAGGACGGGGAGCTCGTGAGACCGGACTGACCTGGGGCAGCGGAGCCAAGCTGCACAGGTCACAGAGAAGTCAAACAGAAAGTACATGTGTTCTAAAGGCCCGTACTTGTTTGTAATGTGTAGCCTATGTGAGGGCAACCATAAGATGGCCACCGCTCTAAGATGGAACCCACGAAATCAATGTATAATATCGTATACACAGTGCATTTATAGCTAAAACGTTATACAAAGCACTTGTACATACCGCATTGACCATTCGCGGTTCGCTAATACCGGAATAGACAGGGGTAGGGCCCTGCCTCCTACGCGGTCCCAAATTTCAAAGTACCACAATTGTCATATATTGGCAGCTGCGAGGGTTGGTATGAATTGTTTCGGCTGGTGTACTTCCTATTTCATCTTTCTACTCTGGATATAGCATCCACTGATTCTCACACTGTGAATTACTATTTACGCTTCTACTAAGGGTTTACCACCATGGGACTGGCAGGACAAGGGACTCTAGGGACAATGTCCTCAAAGTCTTGTTTAACAAAGTGCCATAGGGTAAAGGACAATGCCTGGTTTCGAGGTTGAAATCTTACCGAAGATAAACTGATACCTGTGACAGAGGTAAATACCTTTATCTCCCCAGTTCACAGGACTGGGGAGATAAAGGTGGGTGAGAATAAATGTAATTTCACCTACAAGCTGAATACGACTAATAGTCCGCCTTTGATCCCACCCCCCATAATGTCTATTTTGTCTGTGGGTCACAGGCTCACATCCGGCTCTCGAGGGGTTGGTCAGGCACATGTTATCTTTCCTTCCTTTTTCTCCCTGTATATGTTGCCCAGTCTAATTATCACAAAACTCATCGGGTGCAATGTAGAAATGCATTCCTGGCCCGAGTAAGAAGGGTTGTTGACACAAAGGATATAGATCAGAAAGACACTAGTGCATAGCAATTTGGAGACGCTGTGAAGGGCCTGCTACCTTTTTGGGGCCCCACGGCAAATAGCTTTCAAGTTCGTCAGTTAACTAAAGTTGTTGAAGCGATTATTAATACAACTGCTGGGATATTGACGAATGTCACTGCTGAGCTCCACGCTACGAGATTAGTCACTTTGCAGAACAGGATGTTTCTAGACGATATCCTTGCAGATCGTGTCATAGGCAGCAGCTGTTGTGTTTACATACCTGATAAGGCTCCCAATGTTTATTCAGCTATACAGAAATTACATAGGATATTAGCTGAGATACACCAAGAAGCCGGTACTTGGACACTGTTGGGGTGGTTGTCGAACATGTTAATATCTTAGGGTTGGAAGATCCTCACTGTCTTGGCTATGGTTGCCGGTATTTTCTTTACCTGTTGCCTCTGTATACATTGTCTCCCAGCCTGTTGCACCCATTGCTTCAATGTTCTCATCCCTAAACAGAAAATATCAGTTCATGATACTAATGCCGCAACTATGCTACAAAAGGATATTGATGATCTGATGTAGATAGATGAGGGTATTTTTGAGACCTACTGAAAATATGAACTGCTCCTCATAGCGATGTTTCTTGTCCTCTGAAATGTTATACTTTCCTTGATAACAACATAACATGTTTATTTCATGCTAAAAGGGGGGTCTGTTAGAATGAAAATGTTTTTTGCTGTATTGATTATATATTGTTCAATGTAAGTTAGCATTCGCAGTACCATTTTATGTTTGGCTGCCATTTTGAACCACGATCAAAACTAATCTTTCCCTTCCTGAAAAAACAGCTTTTGGTAAGGTTCGTTTCTCCAATGTTGGATCCTGAGTTTTCTCTATGAATACACTGTTCTTATTAGTGCATACCTTTCCCACTAGATGGAGGCCTTCTCCTACTAGTCTAGCGGTGGGCACAGACGGAGCGACCTTGAGTTGTAGATAGTGTGTGCCCGGCCTCAGGATCAAAACTTATCCTTCTGTACTTCTTTGTGTAGCTGCATCTGCCTGGAAAATTCCATTGTGGTCGTGCCTTCATTGGTTCTGAATCATAAATAATGTATCACCATGTTTGCTGATGTCAGTCCCTCTGCAGCAATCGTAAGAGACTGGGCAGACTGGGCTCTGCTCGAGCGTATCTGAATAAATATATTGGTTTGTATTTTCTACTGTCTGACCGACTCTTCATTTGTATGGAAGGCTGAGAGGTGGTGGTGAATGATCCTGGTGACCCTAATTGGGTCACTTCCTACAGCCGCTATAAAAGTTTTCCCCCCAAACTCACTAATAACATCTTGATGCAAAGGCGGTTGAGGTGGATCGGGCCGGGGAGGCCGGACATACAAGGACATTGTATCATTGTCAACATCAATACTTGGCCAAAAGTCTGCTACATGGGAATTTGAGCACTCAGGTGTAATTCAGCAAGATTGTTTTATTGCCTCTGGGTTATTTTTATATACCAAGAGATCAACTGAGCCCGGTATCTGTTAGGGCTCCTAATGTTTTTCCGGAGGATACACAGATAGATGCAACTGTGAAAGTAGGGAGCATGGTGAACATGTCCAGTTTTTCTGGTATACCAATCTACAACCATTTTGATTCCCTAGCAGATGTAGATTGACTCTCTAGAGAAGAGAATGGACACCCAGAGAGGATATGAATTTGTATGCTAAAGATATAATAGGGAGGGAGATTGAGGAAGGAACTTCCTTGAACGATGCAAATAGTAATTAGTCCATATTAAGTTGGAATATTGCAGGGCTAAGCACACTTTTAGCAGATAAACGGGGGTGGATATATGTAAAACATTTGGGATAGTGCGCTTTCAAGACACCTGGGATGTAGGGGGAAATCTGTTTATGAATGGGTTTATTGCTTTTCAGGCTAAAGCTGAGGCCTTCCAGTTTGGTAGAGAAAAAGGGGACCTGGCAATGTTTATAAGCTTAAGATTAGACTGCACCACAGAACTGATAACATTTGACTCTGGAATTATCTTGGGAGTACTACTATCGTTTGCCCATTATATCAGGGTGTTAATAATCAATATCTATAATTCACCACCTACCAAGATAGCAGTGGATATAGAGCTTAGAAGATTCTGCGAAAAAACATTGTCAGAGTGGTCCTTCTCACCAATAGTTCTGCTAGTTGGAGATTTCAACGTACATCCTTGTGAGACATGTGCTGAGGAAAGGAGGGATCTGGAACATTTAGAGGGATTAGAGCGGATTCATTTTAAGCACTCAGGCCAGAGTGATAACCTTAATCTTTTGGTCTCAGAGTTAAACCTTATTAATCTTTCATCTAAAAAAGAATATGACTCACCCATGACCATCCCGACTTTTAAGGGAAGAAGTAATAATACAACTATTGATTATATTTTTGTATCTGCACGCCTGATTCAGTTTCTAGTAGATTTTAAAATAGTATGGATTATTTTTAGTGATCACAACCCGCTTACGGCAGTATTTGTTGGGTGCAATCCTGTGGCCAAGACCTCCCGCATTTATAAAGACCAGCTTACATTTAAATCTCAAGGGAGATGTATTAGTTAAGGGAAAGTAATTCCGGAGGACTTTCTAAGGAATTTGGCCAGAAGTATAGCAGTGAATTTGAGGTGTGTCTAAATATTGATGCGCATGACCACGCAATTTTAGATTCTTTTTCTATTATTTGCATTGAGACCCAGCGAGCCCTGTCTAGACATACCATCAAGACAATTAATCCAGGACCTAAATGGTTTGATAAGAACTGCTCAAGGGCCTATGAAGATCTAAAGTTGGCCCTTAAGTTAAAACCAAGGCAGATATGCGCTGTTAAAGCAGCCAGGAGGGCGTATGCGTTAGCTCACAGGAATAGATTAAGCGCCCTGAAGACGGAAGCCTGGGACAAGCTTAAGGAGGCATGTAATACAAGGAATAATGCAGACTTCTGGAGAGTAGTTAATCAGCCGTTAATCAGCCATTATTCAATGAGGGCACAGTTCTTAAGTGTTACCATACCTGCGCAAAAATGGGAAGATCAGTTTGGTCGCTTATATGCAGGTGACAGTGATTTCATTAATATCGCCTGTCCTGCTAAAGGAGCCATTGCCTATTTTGAAGTGGAAGAGGTGGGGGAAAGCATAATGGAACTGTCATCTGGGAAGGCGCCGGGCCCAGATGTGATTCCAAGTGAACTTTTTACATTGTGTATAGATTTATGGCCCCATTGATCACCCGACATCTGAATGTGGCAGCACGCGGTCACATTCCTTTTTCATAGAAGCAATCGGTCATAGTACGCGTTTCCAAAAAAGGGAATCAAGCTGATCCAGCGTGCTACTGCCCAATTTCTATGATAGACGCAGAAGTAAAAGTGCTGGGTAGGGTTAGCGTTTAACAGACTGTGCTGATAATAACAATATTTTGTCAGAAATTCAACATGGGTTCAGGTTGTGACGAGGCACTATAGAACAGAATTTGAATTTATATCTTTTAATTATTAAATACACTGTGGTTAAATACAATTAGCTTTTATGGACCTCAGCACAGTCATTGACACAGTGGTGAGATCTAAGCTGTGGGCTGTGCTGAGGGACATGGGGATGGATGAAGCCTTAGTGGTGTTTCTGCATAATTTGCACACTGGACTTGAAGCATCAGTCAGATATGGTCCATCAGGGGAATGCACTAAGCACGTTTAGTTAGGGAAAGGGTTCCGGCAGGGTTGTATTTTAGCTCCTTTCCTTTTCATTTTTCATATAAAACAATTAGATCTGTTTTTAAGGGCACACTGTAAAGATGTCCTGAGGATAGGACATAGAACGGCTCCCGCTTTGCTTTACGTGGATGATTCCGTTCTTATCTCGCGCGTAGCTAATGGCCTGCAACTTTAATTATGTCGATTTTATGGAAAATCTAGGACTAAAAATCAATTATTCTAACTCATATACCATGACCATAGGACCAATAGGTACCAAGACTAAAACCTATGTATTAAAGGACAACAACATAGGTAAGGTGGACAAGTTCAACTAATTAGGCATCCTGTTGGACGACAAATTGTCTTGGGACCCATTATTGAAAACACATAATCAATCATTGAATAGGGTTGCCTTTAGCATTGATGCTTTTTCCAGGCATCTAGGCTAAAGTCATATAAAGTTTATATTACACCTCTATAATGCTAAGTGTGTTCCAACTGTAGCCTTTGGAGAGGAGATTTGGGGTTATAAATCTTCTACTTCTATAAAAACAGAAGAAAATAAGTATTTAAGGAAATTAGTATGAATCCTGTAGAATGTCTCTGCAGAATTAGTACACAATGAGATAGGGGCAGGTTTTATAGCTGATTACATACGTTTGCTCCCTACACTTTTATGGCATTCAATATGGACCAAAAAAGATTTAGAATTTAACAGATTAATATTGAGGGACTGTCTGAACATGGACTATAGCTTGCGTATACCCTGGTTGAGTTACATAAAAACTACCCTGACAAATTTGGGCTTACCACATCTCTTTAATTCCCCAGAGCAAATCTCCAAATCAGATATTGTAGGAGTTAAGAGAGCATTTAAGGTGTATACACATGAAGCTAGAATTCTAGACTCACAGCACAAACATTGCTAAACACAGTATGCCATGGTGAAATCTATAGAAAAAATTGAAATCTATTTAACATTGGATATGCCGATTACTCACAGAAGGCTTTTAACATATTCTCATTTGAATATGTTCCCTCAACTAATAGCAGGATGGCATAAGCCACTAGACCCTACCATTTGCACATGTGATGCGTTCTCTGTATTAGACATTTTACATAATGTTTTAATTTGCCCCAAATGGGCCAATCTGCGACATAAGTATATTCGCCCTCTACTTGTACCTTTGTAAATTCAACTAACTAAGACCAGCTCTCTTATATCTTCAATTTGTAGACAATTTTACTGTTTGCTGGTATTTATCCAGATTTTTATCACACGTGTAGTATGCTTATGTTTGATACTGAACCTTTTAGTGGACTTTATATTATCGAATGATACTTATTGATGTTTTTATTGTACTTTTATGATTGCTGATGCTAATCGAATAAAGTAAATATTGATTGATCACTGTATCAAAGCATATGAAGACTGCACCCATGAGTTTCGTAGAGATCAGTCAGGACAGATGCTAATGTCTCTCCAAAAGCCCTTTGGGCCTGTTTCTCCAGCCACCTTACCCTGTTGGGTTAAATGGATTCTTGAGGAAGCTGTATTGATGTGTCTGTTTTTGGAGCTCATTTTGTACGCTGTGCCGGCTTCTCAGGCTTTCTCATCTGGCTCTGGGCTGAAAGATATTATGTTGGCGGCTGACTGGTCTTCTGACTCTACATTTAAAGTGCTCTATCATTAGCCTATTGTGGATGGTGGTTCATCTTTGAACAAGCATAATCCTAAACCTCCGGCCCTGCCACAGAACACAAAAGGTGTTAGCTATCACGTCAAGAATTTTCAATTCTATTAAGAACATGGAGGCAAGGATTAACTCACCTGCAAACATTGTATTATATATATCATTGTATTGTGTTTTTATCATTATTGTACATATTCAATATGACAACACTGTCAATGTTTGTTATTTCCCCAACAGATGCTTGCCTTTGTCTTGCCTGAGGAAGGCAGTTAAGCTGCTTTTCCTTTATTTCACAGGCACAGACTCCAAACCAGTGTAGAAGATGTTTGGGGCTCGGTTGGATGATTCTGTTTGCGTTCTTGTTGTTGAGGAGGTTCTGGATTCCCCTGAATTTTCGGGGTGTACCTTCTTGACCTGTAGCTTACACAGTTGTAGAGATTGACTTCATAAATTCTGTAGAAGAAAGACATAGAGAGTTCAAACGCAGAGCTGCTGAACAGAAGAGTAAAGAGCCTCCATGGGCGCATAAAGAAGGAAATTATCAGAAGACTGAGACTTATGCTGCAATGGCTCTGGATTGGCCCCATGGGAGAAAGCTTTGCATACTAAGGCAGAAGATGGATTATAATAACCATTTTGTTGGTTCCAGTGAATATGAACACACTTTCTTAATTACTGGTGGTTGAGGATTAAAGGGTAGTACAGATCCTGTTTACCCTGGGGTATACTTCATTTGTGGTACAAATGCCTATTATAGGTTGCCACCACATTGGTATGGATGTTGTTATATGGGAATTGTTTTTCCTAAGATTTACCACGTGGATGATTAACAAGGAACCAATGAAAAGCAACTAACTCGGAGCAAAAGGGGTTTGAGTGTTGCTGAAATCATTTGGGGATATATTTGGTGCATTGATACCTTCAGTTGGGGTTATTCTAAATTAACAGAAAATTCGAAAATTGTCTACAGTGGTTGATCGTTTATCTACGTATACCGCTGGAGGGTTCTTGATGGTTGATTCTGAAATGATTAATATGAGGACCATGGTTTTACAAAATAGACTTGCCTTAGATGTACTATTGGCAAAAGAAGGCAGAGTCTGTAGTATGTTAAAGATTCAACAATGTTGCACTTATAACCCTGATAAGAGTAAGGATTTAGAGGGGTATATTAGTAACATTACTCATTTACAAGAGGATCTGTCAAACCTGAAGGTTGATGGTGCATGGGAGAAAATTGGCAAGAGTATTTCTTCCATAGGTAGCTGGTTTTCTAATTTTTCTAACAGCTTATTAGGGAGGATACTAACACCGATAATTGCTATTGCTACAAGCATACTAATGATAATACTGCTTTATAAGTGTTGCAAGAGTAAGCCTACTGATGGAAAACAACGAGCAAGAAAAAGGAAAAGAAAAGAAATAGAAATGGAAGATCAAAGAGGGATTTATTACGATGCCTGGAAGGATATAGAGGGTGTTAGGTTGAAACAAATATGAATTACTGCATTCTGATTGTTCATTATCAGATAGTAATCTGATATCGGTTGGTGTAATGGTTTGGGATACCATCAAATGGGGGATTGATGGAGCATGATTTTTTGCTAATAAAATCTGCTCGGGAAAATCCACCCATGGGTGTGTTTTAACAAATTACTAACGCGTGTGAAAAACAAAATTACAAAAATGTGAAGATTTAGAAGGTACGACCGAAAATGTGCAAGGCTGCAGGCATTTTTAAAAGTCAGAATAAAACATGTAGAATGGGTTTCTTTATAGGGTTATAAATAATAACAGAATGAGAAGAAATTATTAATTTGTGTGTCTAATATTAATGTTCTTATATTTCCTGAAATGCAGGAATATTCAAGCACAAACACGAGAAAGCAATTTTATTCTTCGTGAAAGTAGTGTAGGCTTAGAAATGTAGAAATGAGGGGGAGGAGCCTAGCGCTTGACCAAGATGGCCGCGTGAGCTCAGAGCTCCCGAGACCCTCGCGCCCTCCGTCGACTATCCTGTCTTTAATCCTGTCGGTATGCATGGCATCGTGTGGATGACCTGTCAGGGAGGCGATTGATGCTACCCGCGGTCGGATCGCCCACCGGGAACCGGACTTATGCCGGGCGGAAGATTGCGGCCTATCTCCGGGGGATGCCAGGGGCTAGAGTTGGCAGGATGCCCGACTCCTAGTTGAACAACAACGGCCAGGCGAGGTGTGAACTGTCGGACGGAGGTCCCCGTCCTTTCACTTTCGCTTTCTCTCCCTTTGTCAGCCCTGCCCCTGGAGAGCTCTTGGTGGCTTTATTACCCTATGGACGCTCTGCAGGCTACTCTGGCGGCCCACTGCAGAACTGATCACCCCTGATTCCTTTCGTTGAGAGGGACTCGTCTTATCTGAACCGACCTGCCTGGTGTCAACCATGTCGGGCAAAGCAGAGGTGGATCGGCAGAAGGCTAAGTCTACCAGGCGGGGAGCCTATACCCAAGTTAATAGCATGGACCGCTATGCTCTGCAAAAGGGATCACCGAGTGGGTCGAGCCAGTCGCTGGATACCCAGAAGGCGGCCTCGCCTTTGGCCCCGGAGCTCTCACTACAGGATGTCATGGGCGCGCTCGAAGGGATGCAGACTTCGATTGGGAGACAGTTTGATGCCCTGGCGCATAAGGTGGACGCCATCTTGGTGGATGTCAACCTGATCCGTGCGGACCTGGGCAAAACGAATGAACGGGTTAAGAACCTGGACCTCAAGACCACGGGCCTCACCGATGATGTCACGGAACTGCAGACCGAGGTTCGTAAGCTGAGGACCGAGAGTGATCTCGCCGCCCGCCGGCTGGAGGACTTTGAGAGCCGGGCCAGGCGCAACAACGTGCGCGTCATCGGGGTCCCGGAGTCCTCGGATGAGGCTTCGGTTGACCTGCTTGTCGAGGACTTGGTGCTTAATCATCTGCAGCCTAAGGGTCTTGGAAAGTTCTTTGCGGTTGAAAGGGCCCATAGAGTGCCGGGTGGGAGGCCCAAGGCGGGTGCCCCGCCGAGGCCGATCGTCGCCCGGCTCTTTCATTTTCGAGATCGGGACGCTATCCTGCAAGCATCGAGGGTGACGGGCCCGGTCCCCTTCCAGAACGCGTCGGTGAATTTCTATCCGGACTTCACCCAGCAGGTGCAGAGGCAGAGACAGGGCTTTCTGGGGGTGAAGAGGCGGCTCCGGGAGAGGGATCTGAAGTATGCCATGCTCTTCCCTGCCAGATTACGTGTGGTGCACGAAGATCGGACATTCTTCTTTGACTCTCCTGTTATGGCCGATGAATGGCTGGACGCTTTGCCCCGACGACGGACGGGGGCGGACACTGCCGAGGATGGAGACAGTGGCCGGGATGGGCAGGGCTGATTTCTCGGAGCCGGTCTGACTCGATTTGGCTATATTTGAAGACTTGAATAGAGTGCAGTAAATGCGGAGGGTTGCGGGAGGACGAGGGGTGCTCTTTTCCTCCCTTAGGGTACTTTTTGTAGATTTTGGGTTTTTGTAGGGCGACAGGCACACTGCAAGTTGGGGGGGCTTTGTAAGCTGCAGCAGGGGTGCAGGGTGGGGGGGGTTTCTGGGATTTTGGGTTTGTTGTTGGGGGGTTTATTTCTGCAAGGCATGGTGATTATTTCCAGGACTGTTCCATGGTTGCTCTTCGGGTGTGGGGTGGGCCTCTTTACGTTTGAGGATGGGGGGTAGGGGTTTAAGTGTTATAAGCTGGAATGTTAATGGTTTGGGGGATCGCATTAAGCGTGGGATTGTTTTGCAATTCTTGAAACGGTCAATGCCGGATGTTGCCCTGCTGCAGGAGACGCATCTTATAGGTAATACGTGCTATGCTCTGAATAGGAAGGGTTATAAATTCATAGCACATTCGGGATTCTCTTCCGGGTCCAGGGGTGTGGGCATCCTAGTCAGAGCCTCGCTGCCATTTGAGGTGGACTCCACCATTGTTGATGATAGGGGGAGGTTTGTGGCGGTGGCGGGGCGGTGGGAAGGAAGAACTTTGGTTTTGGTTTCGGTTTATGTCCCGCCGGCCCTGCAGGCCTCCACGTTCACAGATCTGGGTAGGGCCTTGCTGGATCTCCCGGGGGGTATGCTTGTGGTGGGAGGTGATTTCAACGCTGTTGGCTCCGGTCTGCTGGATAGACACCCGCCCAGAGACACAGGGGGGGCTCAGAAGTGGCTTCCAGTCTTCCTAGACACGCTTGGCCTGATAGACTGCTGGAGGCTCCGGCACCCCACACAGAGCCAATACACGTTCCACTCCGGGGCACATGGTAGCCTTTCCAGGATTGATTACCTACTCACTCTGGCTGCGCATGCCTCATTGGTCTCCGAGGCGAGGCACATGGCGCGTGGTATATCGGACCATTCGCCAGTATGGATCCGGCTGGATCTAGGTCGGGAGGGAGGAGGAAGGGTGGCCCCTATCAACCCGTGGTATTTCCGAGACCCCAAGATGCGCAGCGCGCTAGTAAAGAAAGTAGATAATTTCTTCAAGGACAATCAGGGATCCGTGGACTCGGCAGTGTCGCTGTGGGAAGCATTTAAGACCGTGCTCCGAGGGGAAGCCCTCTCCCTTGTAGTAGCTGCCAAGCGGCGGAGAGATGGCGAGGTTCTGCAGGTTGAGGAGGAGATCGCGGCTCTGGAGGGAGCGCTAGAGGAGGAGGTTACAGAGGCCTCACTGCATGAGCTTTGCTTGAAGCAAACTGAGTATAAGGACCTGGTGACGAACGCCGCTAAGACCCTCAGTAGGGAACAGCAGGGCCGTTTGTATGATGTAGGTGACAATGCAGGGAAGCTCCTGGCTTGGCTGGACAGAAAAGAACGGGTCAATAGAGTTGTGCCAGAGTTGACGGGAGAGAGGGGAGAGGCGATTGTGGAACCTGAGAGGATTGTAAAGTGTTTCTCGGACTATTTCTGTAGGGTTTATGCTTCAGTGTCGGACAGGCCGCCCGAGGACTCGTGTGACCTCCTCCGTGATATCGAGTTGCCCTGCCTCTCCGATATAGATAGGGACGATCTAGATGGTGACATAACGGTTGACGAGGTGGCGGGGGCCATCCGCGCGTTAAACTCGGGCAAGGCCTCGGGACCGAACGGCTTGCCGGTCGATCTGTACAAGCTGTTTCCGGATAGGGTCGCCCCTCACCTGAGCGCCATGTTTGTGGAGGCGCGGGGGAGTGGGACCCTCCCGTTGGACCAGCGACTGGCGACGATTGTGGTTATACACAAAGAGGGCAAACCCCGAGATAAGTGCGCCTCATATAGGCCTATCTCACTCCTTAACGCAGAGCCGAAAATTCTGGCCAAAATCCTGGCGACCCGATTGATTAGGGTACTCGGTGACTTGGTCCACCCGGATCAATCCGGCTTCATCCCGCACCGAAACACAGCGTTAAATCTTCGGCGCCTCCATGGCGTAATCGCCAGGGCGGGCACGCTGCGTGAACCAGCTATTGTGGCGTCTCTCGACGCCACGATGGCCTTTGACACGGTGGAATGGGCATATTTGTGGGCCGTGCTGACCAAGTTCGGCTTTGGCCACGGTTTTGTGAGCTGGGTGAGGTTGCTGTATGAGGGGCCTCTTGCGAGTGTGGTGGTGAATGGTCGGGCGTCGACTCCGTTTCAGCTTGGGAGGGGTACTCGGCAGGGTTGTCCCTTGTCGCCTTTGTTGTTCGCCCTCGCCCTTGAGCCGCTGGCTGCGTGGATACGTTGGCACCCGGATATACGGGGCCTTAGATGGTCGCCTGAACACGAGGACCGTATTTCGCTCTATGCTGATGATATCCTGCTGTATCTTGCCTCACCCAAGAAATCACTTATAGTGGTCTGTGACGTACTCACATCATTTGGTAGGAACTCGGGTCTCGTTATCAACTGGAGTAAATCGTATTTGTATGTTCTTAGTGGCGAGGTACCACCGATCCCTAGAACATGCTCGATACAGGTCGCTCAGCAGGGCTTCGTGTACTTGGGGATCTTTATCTCCATGGACCCTGCTGTGCGATATGAGAAGAACCTGCTCCCCCCCCTGGCACGCCTGAGGCGGGATGTTGAAGGCTGGCGGAGGCTGCCGCTCTCCCTCGTTGGGCGTGCGGCCCTGTTCAAAATGATGTCTCTTCCCCGCTTCCTCTACGCACTGCAGAATACTTTGGACTGGGTACCGGCCAAATACTTTCGGGAGGTCGAAGGCCTCCAACGAACGTTGCTGTGGGATGGGCGGCCGCGAATAGCTATTGCAAAGTTGACGCTTCCATGGTACGACGGGGGCATTGCGCTCCCAGACATCCGACGGTACTATTGGGCCACCCAGCTGAGCGCGATTAATCATGGGTTGTATGGCCCTGCCCTCAGCCCTGGGTATGCCATGGACAGGTGGCTGCTGCGCGATGGTAACTACTACAGGGCGTTGTACTCGCGGTCCCTAGACTCGTCCCTCACGGGGCCCACTGGTGTGGCAGTGCGTGTGTGGAAGATGGCAACTGACTCACTGGGCTGGAAGGGTAGGCTCACCCTCGCTACCCCGCTGTTTGAATCGGAGATGCTGGGAAGGCTTTGGCACACAAAAGGGTTTGATAAATGGGACCTGATCGGCATCTCCAGGGTGGGAGATGTGCTGAATAAGGGGAAGGTAAAGTCCTTTGAAGAGTTGCAGATGGAGTATGAGCTGGGGCCTTCCGAGTGTTTCCGATATATTCAGGTGCGTCACGCCCTCCGATCAGTCCTCGTAGAGGGTGAGAAGGTGCCTGAGTCCTCTCCTTTGGAGGACCGGGTCCTTGATGGCCATATGCCCGAAAGCACGATCTCGCTCATCTATAAGAAACTGATCAACGTCCGGGCGGACATGCTTCTGGGGCTGAGGGACCAGTGGACTAGGGATGACCTCGAGTTGGATGATGAGGATTGGCAGTCTGCTGTTTCCTCTCCTAAGGAGGTTGCGATCCCGTCGCGTCTGAGGCTGGTGCAGCTTAAAATACTGCATCGAGTGTATGTGACGGGGCCAAGGCTGGTTCACATGGGATTCTCGGAGGACGGCCTATGTAGGAGGGGATGTGGTATGGTGGGTACTTTCCTGCATATCATTTGGGAATGTGGTGTCATTACGGAATTCTGGAGGAGAGTCCATGCAGTGATGGGGGAGGTGACGGGCATTGCTATGCAGCCGGAAGCGCGGTGTTGCCTCCTGAATGTCTGGGGGCCCACTGACCACGATGCGGCACAGACCCAATGGGTGACTCTGGGCAACATGGTCGCTAAGAGAGATATCGCGCGACTGTGGGGCTCCGCGGGGCCCCCCACATTGACCGCGTGGAAAGAAAATATGGACTGGAGTATGCTAAGGGAGAAGACGGTATATTGCGCTAGAGGCCGCCCCCGGAAGTGGCACGCCATCTGGGGGCGGTGGAATCAATACAGGGGGGGAATATGTGTTGCCCCGGATCTGGATCCCCCCGAGGAACAGCTTTCCTCCTGACCTTCTTTCCAGCTCAGTATGGTTAATGGACCCTTTTTTGGCCTCTGCTCTCCCCCCTTCTTCCTCTTTACACTGTACTGTAACTGGTAGATGAGTGGGGTCCGGCCTCCCCTGGGGGGCTTTCACCATGGGCTTTCAGTGTTCTTGCCTTGCTGGGGTTTGTTGTGTGTTTTGTGTTTACTTAAAATTGAACCTTTGCACTTCTCCTGTCACGCTACTGGGGACGCATCTCTGTTTCTATATATCGATGCTGCCGAACCTCCGGGTTGTCGGCTGAATAGCTGTGTCCTCACTTTTGAAAATAAAGGTTTTAAAAAAAAATAAAAAAAAGAAATGTAGAAATGATTTTTCTTTTCTCTCTGTCTTTCCTCGCTAAAACATGCAGGCCTAAACAAATGTATTGGTTAGGGATGTGCTTCCATGCTCCTTTGTTTCTTTTCACGTCGTTTCCTGATGTTCTTGTAAAGAATAACATTTACATCCTTAGAGACCTGAGAATAGTATGACTCTTTCCTGCCTAGGTGAGGATTTAGAATGAAACTGTTCCTATGTAGTTACAAAATATGTAATTGTAGTTTTCTGCTTCCTCTCTAGGCAGTTATACAATTTTAGACAAAGACTGTTTAGAGAAATTTGTAAAGTCATCGTTAGGAGATGTTTGCCTCCCCTAGTTCTGACCAAGGAGAGTGACTTGTAGGGTTTAGGAGAGTTGCTAACCTAGTGTAACAAAGTTGCAAAGTCAGTATAAAAACGCTGGTGGGAAAATGATCATCGGCTCGTTCACATTCTGGTGACCCGTCCTGCATCTATGGTATGCTGCATGTTGTGCTGTGCTGATTCCTGATCTGGCTGGCAATCCTGACTGCAGAGAAGTTTTCCCTAGAGACTTTGAACATAATCGGCTGGTGATGCTGCCCACACTATTCTCCTACGGCCGTGAAGATAGTTTTCTTGACTAATTGCATGCCGTGCATTAGTTTTATCTATATACCGAGAGGTAACTGTACTGTTATTACCCTGATGTTCCATGTTTCCCTCTCTTCCTCCTTTATTTCTCACCTAAGTTTGATGATTTCCAATTTACTCTGTTTGTGATAACTGTGATGTTTTACCTGTAATATTGTGAACAAAGTGTTATCTTATGATTTGTATTTGTGTATGGCCATTCATATTTTCTGAAATAATAACAAAAGGTACTTAGAAAGAATAGAGTCTGTCGTTATTTCCTGAGTCATGACTTATTTTTAGGATAACATTTGTTATATTATTGATGTATTTGTAGAGTATCTCATGGAATAGCTGTTTCGTCATTACAGGTCCTCATGAAGGAATAGTTCTCTGATTTCTTTACTTAGTCCCTTTTAGCTCTACCAAAGATCCATTGGAGGACCTTTGCTATTGCTATTGCTAACAGAAAGGATAAAGACTTATGGGCCCGTCATTATTGTATTTACACTTCCTATGGTATTGTAAAGGTTGGTGTGGGATATTATATGACCCCCCACCGCTTCCGCTGTATCAGTTTTTGGTAGTTGCATCGGATGGATAGTTTAGACTAAAATACTAGGTTGAGAAAAAGGAGCTTTTATTGACTATATGTTGAGTTAGTTTTGTCACATTGAGTTTTTGTTGAACGGGTCCGTCGAGGCCTGAGATCCTGGGATATGTTAAGGGCAGTTCTTAGTGTTTGCGTAAACTAAGGTGATGTACATTGTCTGCTGGTAATACAATACTTGGCGGTCGTCGAACTGAAAGTATTGTAAAGGGAACTTTGTTGAATGAAATAGTGGAATTTATTTGGGTCACTTCAGTAAGCGCAACTGTGGAAGTCCCGTGAATCTTCCGCTTGCAAGAGAACAAGAATCACGCTGGTCGTGGTTTATTGTTGGAGTGTAGAGTTTTCTCTTTGAGTGCATGAATATACCTTTAATTTTCTTTTCGTGGAGCAGACAATTTGTGTCTATGTAGTTTGTTTAGTTTATTAAAAAGACCTCAAAGACATTGATGCTAATTTTGTAAAGGGAGGGTCAGTAGAAGGAGCGATACTGACGTAACAGAGAGCCGCGCTGGTATTGGACAGTCGTTGAGCAACGTCATGGAGGTGCCACGGTGGTATTGGTTAGTTGCTGTAAGTCGCGCTGCTATTGGATAGCGAAAATAACTTTGATTGGACGTTGAAAACATAACACGGAAGAGATTTCACGTATGTTAGGGTAATTAATAATATTTTGCTTATAGTAAGCAGAGAAAATGAAGATAATAAAATTGTTAAAAACATTGTTCAGCAAAGATCAACCAATTCCAATTATAGAAGGGATTCCGATAGCTCCTGATGGTACACCAGCAGCATTTATGGCATTAGAAAGGGGTTACAATACGTGTGCATGGTTAGAGACTTGGGTGAAATATACAGAGGATGAAGGGGAATTAGCTTTCCCTGAAAATGGTCCTTCCAATACAAGGATTTTGGAAAACCTGAGGTCTTGGATGAATGGTTTGAATCCAAATCTAAGACCAATGCAGTATGCGGCTTTTGAAGAATGGGAGTATGTAGCATACAAGAGAGAAAGAGACAAGCATCAGAATAGGTATAAGAATACAGTGAGCAGAAACTCAGAAGCAAAGTGGGATGCTTACAAGAAAATGTGGAGAAGAGGTTCTGTTATAGAAACAAATGGATTATTCCGTGTTAGAGAGGTTGATGAGACTGATAGGGGAAAGTCAAAAGAGAAAACGAATAACACAGAAATACAAGATAAGACTGTGAATGTGAATCTAATGGATTCAGATGACATTGATGAGGAATTCTTAAATACATTATCAATGAACAGACCGCCACCCCCATATCATGAGGAACAGATTAGTTTAAGTACAGATGATTCACATACTTCGAATGTTATACCTAGTGCTCCTTTGCTTCAAATTGAAGAACAACCCCAAAATAGAGTGACAAATTGGGTGAGACCAGTTCAGATTGAGAACAGGCAAAGGACGATTGTTAGGATGGAAGCAGCAAGAAACCCAGAAGTGTTGTCAGTGCCAGTGACAATTGGTCCAGTAGTTCCATTATATAGTGATGGACAGAGTGTTACCAGAGTATATGCTTTGGCAGTCCCAGAAGTGACTAGGACCAATGAAAGAGGTAGTGAAAGTAACAGTGCAAATGTGAGTATAGTTTCGAGACATGAAAAACAATTGATTGATGTTTCAGGGAGACATGAGACACCGAAAAGTGTACTGTATCAAGAATCTAGGAGATTAATACAGACTGAAGAAAGATTAAATACACAAACAGCTGCTAAACCTAGAAGTGAGTCAGGTGGAGATGTACAAAGAATAATGGGTCCATCGCCAGAAGGATTAGATCAGTGGATTTGAGATATAGCTCCTGGTTGTAGTGGTCAGAGAAAAGATGATTGTGTTGATGTGAATAAATTAAAAGGAGTACTAGAAGAAATGATTATAGGTACAATTAGTCCAGAAAGATTGAGTAAGTTTCAGGATGAAGAGTTGTTCTTTCTATGTAAGACTATTACTCGAAGAGCGAGAAATTTACATGAGACATTTGTTGAGACAGCCCAAAAGTATGGAGTAGACATTGAGAACTCAAAAGCATTACAAAAGATGTATAGATTAGTTTTTACAGACAGAAATTTGGAAACTTTGGATATTTCAGGGAAACGATTGCAAATTAAAGAGTTGATTAGTACACTAAAGCGTTGGGGTGAATTGGACAAGTGGAAAGGAAGATGGACTAAAAAGAAGAAAGATGAAAATACTAAAGCGAATGTAGCTTCTCCATCGTACCCTTTAAGAGAGCCAGAGAAAAAGACAGAATCGGATGATACTGTTGGGGCTTATCCAATGAGAGAAATACCTGGAGGTGGTTATGTCAACGTTCCATGGTTGAGACAGGACATCTTTTCATTTACGAATGATTTTCTGAGATTGAGAGAAAAGCCTGTTGAATGGTACAGACAATTGGAAAGATTTGTGAAAGTATCAAAAGTTTTGTGGGATGATTTAGAGCAGAGGTCTTCAAACTTTTGGATGCCGAGACCCCCCTGTCAACATTTTGAGGTGTAAGGACCCCCTCCTAACAAAAGTTTCTAAACCTGTAGGCAGGGCTACTGGAATTATGAGGCAGGTGAGGACCAAATTACGTGACAGGCTTGACTAAATTGTGTGGGAAGAAAATGTAAATGATGTTATGTGATGCTGCGTATTTTGGGATAGCATTGCTTCATTATTTTGAAATACATTTTTTACACACAGTAACACTGAGGAAAGATTTTACCCCCTCAGTACCTGTTTATAACCAAAATACAGCAATTTACATCAGAAAGATTTCTAGTCAACCTTTGTGAAGGGCCTTCCACTCCGCAGGAATACATGCTGCCACATTATAAGCTCGCCAGGCCCTGTCCGGGAGCAGCAGGGGTCCTTTAAAACCCTGGTGGTCTTCTGCAGAGTTGAGCAGTTTACCCATGCCACTTTCCTCTCACCCCCTCCCTTCCATCCCTCTCTCCTCTCCCAACCCCAGATGCCTCTCTCGCTTTGCAGGCCATTTTCTTTCACCCCTTTTTACAATTTCTGAAATCTCCCCATTCAACCTCTCACTTCACCTTTAATCACCTCTTGCCATTCTGTCTTTTCACTGTCCTCATCTCTAACAGTCTCTTGCATTTATCTCATGGCCTCTCTGGCCACTCACCTCCCGTGCCCCTCATCACTTCTCATTCACCTCATCTCTCCATTCAAATTTTCGTCTATTGTATCTTAAACCTCTCCAGTCCCCCCATTCATCTTTCACATCTCCCCTTTCTTCCAACAGAAGCCCTCACGTTTGGTTCACACTCACTTCTTGCGTGACCACACTTCTCTTCGGCAATTCACATTTCTCCTCATCCCTGACCTCTTCAATCAAATTCTCTCACTACCTTGCTGTCCCCTCCCATCCTCTCATCGCTCCTCACCAAAGCATACGGGTCGGACCCGTATGCTCCTCTCGGCCTTTGCCACTCGGCTTATTGTTCCCTAATTGAAGAAGGGATGAGCTGTCTGTCTCGCTGTTATGGAACTTGCACCCTCCTTTGCTTCGCTCCACCAAGAATCTATTATCCTTTAGGAAAATATAAAGACCTTTCTCTATGCTCTGTAGGTTACCCCATTTGGCAGGTTCTCCTTCTCCTTCTGTGTGTTTCTCATTTGCCTTCAGGCAGCAGATGGTTATTAGCCCCAGGACACCTTTTGGTAACAGTAGCGCACTACAAATGTAAATACTAATAATAGGCAGAAGCAGGGGAGCCACTAGACCAGAACTTTGGGGGGGGGGGGCGAACACTCCCCAGCCAGGGCTGGCCCTAACACTGGTTGCACACGGTGCAATTGTCTTTTTTGGTGCCCCACCCCCGTTTCCTTCTTTTCCATGAATTCCCTCACTACCACTTACCAACAATGCACCTCATCTCTCTATAGCACCTTTCTGACAAACATTTCATTTTTTTATAGCGCTACTCACAGTTTACTTACTCACACTCATTTCTGTAATCTGCATGGTACATATTCTTTGTAGCAGGCACATTAACCCTCTGCACTGTGTGGGTGGCAAGAGTGCCCATGTGAGTGCATGGTGAGCGATGCAACCGTGTGAGAGTAGGGTGAGAGGAGTGACTGCAGGGTGAGTGAGGTGGCCATACGAATTTGGGTGCGGATGCAAGTTCAGAATGGGATGAATAATAATACTGGAGCTTGATAGCGCAAACAGCTACCTCAGCAACAGAGGTGTCCTGGCGCTCTAGCAGCAAGCATTGCGTGCAGGGAGGTTTAGCACTGGAGTCAGGCCTAGTCAAGACTAAAGAGCCATGTCTTCAGCGCTTTTCTGAAAAGAATGAATATATGATTACTGATGGGCTTGTTTGAGTGAGTTGCATATTGAGCAGTGAGGGAGACAGGTGAGTGAAGTGTCACATGAGTGCAGGGTGAGTAGTGTGCTCGTGTGACTGCGGGGTGAGGTATAGGGTGAACAGCGCAAGTGCATTGTGAGTGCAGAGTGATCACTGTGAGTGCAGGGTGAGCGGGTGAATGGTGTCAGTGCATGGTGATCAGTGTGAGTGCATTGTGATCGCTGAGAGTGCAGGGTGAACGTGAAAGTGAAGGGTGAGAATGAGGAGTGAACTGTCTGAATGCAGGGTGCATTCCGAGACACTTGAAGTAACTCAGCATGTTATTGACGGCGGCGTAGGGTTTAAGATCTAAGTTAAACTATTGCTATTATGGCATTAATCGGGGATCGAGGGTGGAGGAAATAAATAATGTGCTGATCCTGCAACAAACTTCCAGTTCTATGGTTAGGGTTGCCAGCAGATCATTTTGATGGCCCAGTCGGTACAAAAATAAGCAGTCACCTAAAGCTGTATTTTAAGCACTTATCTGTGCATAGAACAGCAAATATAAATAGAAAGCACTTTTAATTGTGTTCTAGGGCTGCCTCAATGATCCATGACTGATAATTAAAGAGAACAAAGACAGAAAAGTGACAAAATAAATGAATCCATTCTTTTTTATTTATAAGTCTATTTTGTGTGAAGAGGAGGCCTTTGCAGGCTCTTTAAACATGGCAGGCATTTTTCTTTTGGCAACCCTACTTTATATTCCTTTTCATGAAATGCATTCTCACACTTCTGCAGTAAATGTAAAATACAAATGTAAGGAATAGGCAGAGTGGGGACGCAGGGGGTACTGGAACCAGGAAAAAACACTAAGCCTCTGTAACCAGTTTACAAAGGCATGTAAATATGCAAATGGTCTTTAAAGACCTGTGAAAAATTCGGACGGGCGTGCCGGAGATAAGACTCCAGACACTGCCCAGCTGAGTCTCCAGCAGCTCGAGTTGCACTGCAGCAGCCCGGGCTGAGACACAGGACGGGGGAAGAGGGGGGGCTGAAGCCCTTGGGCCTCAGAAGTGTGACTGGGACGGCGCGACCCCCTTTGCATCGCTCCATGACCCCCCTGGGGGTCGCGCCCCACAGTTTGAAGACCCCTGATTTAGAGGGTCTTTTTGATATAGTGGTTCCAGCTGATTTGTGGATTGAGTGTAAAATTGCTGTAGATTGGCCAAATAAAGAATACCAGAGAGATCCCAAAACAGGAGCACCTTCTGATGAGGTTATGAAAAAATACAATCAGGTAATTACATACCTGAAAGGGAAGATTTCTCCAAAAGAAATAGATTGGGTGTAGATTGATAGAACGACTCGAGAACTGAAAGAATCAGTGCATGCATATTACAAAAGGCTTCTTCAAGTGTTTAAACAGTTTAGTGGTATAGAAAACATCACTGAAAAGGATATGGGACACTTTGTGTATCGTTTTGTTTATATGCTTGAGACCAGAAATAAGTGCCATGATTAAACAACATTTAATATGTTGGCAGAGTTAATCAGTTGATGAGATTCTTCGTTATGCGAAACATTGTGGAGATGACATAGAGATGAGACATAAGTAATTAAAGGAGAAATTGATGTTAGCACAAATGAGAGCAGCCAAGTCATGAAACACAACCAGTGCAGGGAGAAGATGGCGGCCGGCTAGCTAGCCCAGTCGGGAGCTCTGAGCCTCCAGGTCCGAAATTACTCACCAAAGGAATAGCTAAAGGAAGTGTGATAAATGTTAAACCCAATCCACCATGGCAGAGTGAGCGTACAGGTGCAATAACCTGGATTATTTTTTTAAATCATGGGAAAACTTACGGCAGGAAATAGGGATCCGGTGGAGGCGGTAAGGGCAGCAGCTGGGATCTTGGAGGACGCAGTGGAGCCTGGAAGGAGGATGGTGGCAACAAGCCGCGGTGCACTCTGGCCAGGAGATGTGTGGGCGGAAGCAGTTGCGGCGTGCCGTAGCAGTAGGAGGGCCATTGCAAGAGTGCCCCTGAGAAGGAGAACTTCGATTCAGGCGGGGACAAGCAGGGACAGCGGGTGCGCCGAGAGTAGCGAGACCACATTGAAACCCTCATCTCGATCAAGAGGGGCAGGATGAAGCAGAGGACGACGGCGAGGTCATTGGGGGTAAGTGAATCTGGGTCCTTGTGCGGGCAGAAAGAAAAGGGAACAGATCAGGCATTTGGAAAATCTCTTGGTATAGAGACATTAATAAATGAAAGGCGAGTAGAATGAAAGTATACCGGCCCCTTCTCATCCTGGAAATAAAAAAACTGTTACAGACAATGGGGTGCCTACAGCAAAAAGCTATTGCCTCAGAAGTAGGGGGGGGTGAGCAGCCAGATCACCCAAGACCCTACAAGGGAAAGTGCCATTATAGTTCCCAAAAACACCAAGAAGAGAGAGAAAACACACGCCTCAGGACAACCACGAGCCCCCTTGTCCAGGGCAAGCAGGAGGAAACTAGGGGCCCCGAGCAAGGGCTTGAATGAGTAGCCACAATGGCTAGCTCCCCCCGCAGGTGGCAAAGTACGGAAGTGGAAACAAGGGGACCCTCACACTCAGAAAAGTTGGGAACTCCTTCTTCTACCCCAGGTCCATACTATAAAGGAGTGTCTCAGACTAGATCGGATAGGACTTCAATCAATCAATCATGTGTTTGTTAAGTGCGACTACTCACCCGTAAGGGTTTCAAGGCGCTGGGGAGGAGGGGAGGTGCAGGTTCCAGTCCATCATGGAGGGGTCTGTTGAAGAGCCTAGTTTTGAGGTTTCTCATGAAGAAGGAGAGTGATGTTGTCTGTCTGAGGTGGAGTGGTGGGGCATTCCAGGTTTTGGCCGCGAGGAAGGGGTAGGAGCGGCCTCCTGATCTGGTCTTTGTGGTGCGGGGGACCACGGCATAGGAGAGCTGGGCTGAGTCGGCTGTTCAGGTATGCTTGTCCGGTGTTGTGGAGGGCTTTGTGTGCGTGGGTGAGGATCTTGAAGGTGATTCTAGCCTCGATGGGGAGTCAGTGGAGTGTGCGCAGGTGCTGGGAGATGTGGCAGTGTCTTGGCAGGTTGGGGACCAGTCTAGAGGCAGTGCTCTGGATGTTTTGTAGCTTGCAGGTGAGGATTTTGTTTATTCCGGCGTAGAGTGCGTTGCCGTAGTCGAGTCTGCTGGTGACTAGGGTATGAGTGACAGTCTTTCTGTGCTCAAGGGGGATCTATTTGAAGTTCTTGCGTAGGAGATGGAGGGTGTGGAAGCAGCAGGATGCGACGGAGTTGATCTGGCGGTCCATTTTGTGCTCGGAGTCCAGGATGATTCCAAGGTTGCGTGCGTGGTCCGTGGGGGTGGGTGGACTTCTGAGGGCGGGAGGCCACCAAGTGTCGTTCCAGGTGTCGGGGTGTGGGCCCATGATGAGTATTTCTGTTTTGTCAGTTGTTAGAAATGGGGGTCTCTAGTTGGCAATGGCTTGCACCTTTGTCCAAATAGGGACCCTTGTGTCAAGTCAGGGAAAGGGGGATACACTCCTAAAATAACGCCTGCTCACCCCCTTGGTAGCTTGGCACGAGCAGGCAGGCTTATCTCAGAGGCAGTGTGTAAAGCATTTGTGAACACACACAGTAATACAGTGAAAACACTACAAATGGACACCACACCAGTTTAGAAAAATAAGTAATCTTTACTAGACTTAACACAAGACCAAATGACAAAAATCCACAGTACAATATCAAGAATATGACTTTAAAATGCTAGAAAT
This sequence comes from Triturus cristatus, assembly GCF_964204655.1. Taxonomy (NCBI): domain Eukaryota; kingdom Metazoa; phylum Chordata; class Amphibia; order Caudata; family Salamandridae; genus Triturus; species Triturus cristatus. The sequence goes on along the minus strand of NC_140580.1, from coordinate 210,125,913 downwards.
AGCTTAGTTAAATGTAGATGGTAAAAGCGACACTTTACTCTCAAAGTACCTTGGATGCGTCATGCAAAACAAACAAAAAGGTCGCAGGGAAGGTGAGGCGTCAGTTCCTTGCTTCGGGGGAGGTGATGCGTTGGTTCCTTATTGCAGCACAGGGGTGGTGATGCGTCTGGAGAGGAGGTGATGCGTCTGTTTCTTCCTGCGTTCCGGTTACGATGCGACAAGATGGCGCCTCAATGCGATGCGACGATCCGGCGCGATGCAACAAAATGGCGTCTTTGATGCAATGCAACAACGTGGATGCGATGCATGCACGCCCGAAGGCCGTGTGGCAAAACCGATGAACTTTGGAGCCGCGACAGGCCCTGCGACACGTTTCTCCAGTCATGCGATGGCAACCTCTATGGTGGCAGCACGCTTCTCCGGTGATGCGCCACGCTTCCTCGGCAATGCGACGGCGAACAGCTGCAGCGGCGACATGCTTCCTTGGCGATGCAACGGCAACTGCTGCGGCGGCAACACGCTTCTTCCTCGTTGTGTTGCGCTTCCAGCGACATGCAGTCTCCAGAGGGCACAAAACAACAGCAGGCACCTTACTGCATGTAGAATTCCCAGCAAAGAAATTCAGGGGGAGCTGGTGGTGAAGTCTTTGTGTCCCTGAGACTTCAGAACAGGAGGCAAGCTCAGCTTCAAGCCCTTGGAGATCTTCCGCTGGATAGTAAAAGTACACACAAAGTTCCTTTTCTCCTTTCCTTGGCACTAAGTAACCACTGCGGGCCAACCCCCAACAGCAAACAGTACAGGGGCAGTCTCCTCCTTCAGCTTCCTTGGTTTCTCTCCTTGGCAAAGAGTTCGTCTTAATTCCCAGAAGTGATATAAAGTTTTGGGGTCTGGGTCCCAATATTTAAACTGCGAAATCCTTTGTCCTCTGAAGGCAGAAGGTGTCTGTGCCCAGCAAAAACCAGTTCTGTACTCCCTGGTGCAGCTTACTGGCAGGAAGTGGAGACAGCATTGTTGAAAGAAGACCTGGCCCAGGTAGCTGAAAGAAAATCTCCTCCCCCTACTCTCTAATCAATGCAGGTCCTATTCAGCCCAGCCCTGACCCATCAGACTGCTGGAGCCAAGGCCCTCTCCAGCCCCCTGTCACTCACAAACCAAACATGGAATAAACAAACCTAGCAGAGGCATACTGGATGGTTAGGCAAGATAATACCTACTTTCTAAAAGTGGTATTTTCAAACACAGAATGTAAAAATCACCCAAACTAGACGACGTATTTTAACATTCTCAGATCAAGCATAATAAACTTTATTTTCCTATCTTGTTCCCTGGGTCAGTTATGATTATAAGATGTTTCTATCAAACTGCCCATTCCGGCCTATGGGAACAGAGAGCCTTGCAATAGTGAAATACTAAATTGTCTGTAATTCACTATCAGGACATGCCACACACATCAGGGCATGTCCTACCTTTCACATACAATGCACCCTGCCCTTGGGCCTACCTTAGGGGTGACTGACATGTAGGAAAGGGAAGGCTTGGGGACTGGCAAGTGGGTGCACTTGCCAAGTCGACATGGCAGTCCCAGACTGCACACAGGCTCTGCAATGGCAGGCCTGAGCCACACTTTACAAGCTGCTTCTGTGGGTGGCACAACCAGTGATGCAAGGCCACCAGCAGCATTTGATTTACAGGCCCTGGTGTACTGTACTCAGGTTTGACAAGTAAATGAAATAAGCCAATCATGGAGTCACTAATCTATTACAACAATTTACAATAGGGAGCACTTGTACTTTGGCACTGAATAGCAGTGGTAAAGTGCCCAACGCATCTAGACCAGCAAAAACATTGCAAAAACACAGGAGGCAACAGCAAAAAAATGGAAGGGAGACCCACGCCAATGGTGCCAGGTCTAACACGTGTCCCCTCCAGCAGAAATGTGGGGCGAACTACCCAACCTCTTGGGAGTTCTCTTCACTAAGGCAGAAAAATCTGGACAGACCATCAGCATTAGCATGTTCTGTACCAGGGCGGTGTTCCACCGTGAAGACCATCCCCTGTAGGGAAATGGTCCACCTCAACAGCTTTGGATTCTCACCCCTCATCTGTATCAACCATCTGAGGGGCCTGTGGTCTGTCTGAACCCGGAAGTGAGTCCCAAATAAGTATGGTCTCAACTTCTTCAGTGCCCAGACCACAGCAAATGCTTCACGCTCAATTGCACTCCACCTCTGTTACCGTGGAAGTAACCTCCTACTGATGAAGGCTACAGGTTGGGCTAGACCCTCCTCATTTATCTGCGAAAGTACAGCCACTCCACCATGCTCGGAAGCGTCTGTCTGCACAATGAATTCTTTAGAGAAGTTGGGCGCCTGAAGCACGGGCGCCGTGCACATGGCAGTCTTCAGGGCATCAAAAGCCTTCTGAAAGGAGTCAATCCAGTTCACTTTCTTGGGCTGCTTCCTGAAAGTCAGCTCGGTCAAGGGTGCAGCGATGCTACCATACCCCTTGACAAACCTCCTGTAGTACCCTGTGAGTCCTAAAAAGGCTCTCACCTCTGTCTGGGTATTGGGGGGGTTCCCAAGCCAGTATGCTATCAATCTTGGGCTGTAGGGGTGCCACCTGGCTGCTCCTAACCTGGTGTCCCAAGTACACTACGGAACTCTGCACGATCTGGCACTTACTCGGCTTGATCGTGAGGCCTGCCCTCTGCAGCGCCATCAACATTTCCCAGAGGTGGCGCAGATGTTCTTTCCAACTGGCGCTGTACCCTGCGATGTCATCCAGATAGGCGGCACTGAAATCTTCCAGTCCAGCCAACACCTGGTTGACCAACCTCTGAAAGGTAGCAGGGGCATTCTAACCCGGAATTGGTAGTGCCCATCTGGTGTGGAGAATGCTGACCTCTCTTTTGCCCCATCAGTTAAGGCGATCTGCCAGTACCCAGACATTAAATCAAATGTACTGAGGTACCGTGCAGCCCCCAACCGATCAATGAGCTCATCAGCTCTGGGGATGGGGTGCGCGTCAGTCCTGGTGACTGAATTGAGTCCTCGGAAGTCCACACAGAACCGGAGGTCTGGCGTGGCACCCGGTGAGGCAGCCTTTGGGACCAAAACCACTGGGCTCTCACCCTGTTAGTCACTCTGTAAGTTATGTGCTTTACAGGAAGACTGTCCCCAGTGTCCACATCATGGACGCACCAATCAGTGACACTGAGAGTCAGGGAGAACAGATCAGGAAACTGTCCAAACAGTTGGCGATAGTCCTCTTGCTGCTCAGAGGTCAGGGCGGAAGAGAGGTTTACACCATCCACTGACCCATCTTGCTCTGTTGCAGACAGGAGGTCCGGAAGAGGCTCAGTCTCCTCCTCCATTCCATCATCTGTTGCTAGGAGCATGCCCACTTCGGACCTCTCCAAGTGAGGCTTCAGGCGATTTACATGCAGGACCCGCAAGTGTTCCTAGGAGACCGCAAGTCCACCAAGTAGGTGACATCACTCTTGTGCTCCACCACCTCAAATAGTCCGGTCCACTTATCCTGGAGCGCACAAGGCTCCACGGGGGCCATGACCCACACTTTCTGACCAGGCTGAAACTCGATCAGAGAGGCATTCTGATCATACCATCGTTTCATCTCCTCCTAGCTGGCTTCCAGATTCGCCTGAGCAAGTTGTCTGAAACGGCTAGTTTGGTTTCTGAAGGCCAGTATGTAGCTATATACATCCTGGGGAGGTTTACTGGGAGCTTTCTCCCAGCCTTCCTTTACCAAACTCGGAGGTCCTTTTACAGGGTGACCATACAGCAGTTCAAAGGGGCTGAACCCTAAGGACTTCTGTGGCACCTCTCTGTAAGCAAACAGAAGGCATGGCAAGAGGACGTTCCACTTACACATAATAGGTTCTTCAAGACCCATAATCATGCCTTTTAGGGTCCGGTGGAATCTCTCAACCAGCCCATTACCTTGGGGGTGGTAAGGAGTGGTGAACTTGTAGGTTACACCGCACTCCTGCCACAGGGACTTCATATACTTGGATATGAAGTTGGTATCATGGTCTGACACCACCTCTCTGGGGAACCCCACACGGGATAAAATCCCCATCAATGCACGACCCACCTCGGGGGCCGTCACCGACCGGAGAGGGTACCAGGTGGCATGGACCACCAAGACCAGGAGGAACCTGTTGCTTATGGCTGTCTTGGGATCCAGAGGCCCCACAATGTCAATGCCCACCCTTTCAAAGGGGGTGCTGACCATAGGGAATGGTTGGAGAGGATCTTTTAGCTTCCTTCCACTCTTACCACTTGCCTGGGAAGTCTGACAGGTCCTGCAATTAGTATCTGAATTCTTGCACATTTGGGGCCAATAAAAGTGGGTGACAAGCCTTTCAAAGGTCTTGTCCTGCCCCAAATGTCCTGCTAAAGGCACATCATGAGTCAGCCCCAGTAGGAAGGCTCTGAAGCGCTGGGGTACCACCAGCACACGGGCTGACCCATGCTCAGCAACCTTAGGCTCGCTATACAGGAGACCATTCTCCCAGTAGGTCCAATGTGATCCAGACTGATCACCTGCTGCCTGGTTTGTGGCCTGTTGCCGCAAACCAAGAAGAGAAGGGCACTCCCTCTGCTCCTCGCAGACCTCCTCCCTGGAGTGTCCTCCTTCCTGCTGCCAATGGGTCAGCTCAGGCAGGTCCCCCAGTTCAGCTACTTGCTTCCCTGTAGGTTCCAGGGCATCCCCCTCAAGGTCTGCCTCCTCCTGAACAGTGGGAACTGTGGGGGCTGGTTTCCCACGCCCCCTGCCTCTTCTCTTCAAGGCAGGCATCTGGGCCACTCTTTCAGGCTCCAGGTCCTCTTCCATACCCTTACTGGCTGCCATGGGCCGAGTGGTCACACACGCCCACTCAGGCAGACGCAACATCTCCAAATTAGCTATTCACTCAACCTTAGCCCAAGGGGAGCTCTCCAAATCATTGACTAGCAGACAGTCAGCAGGCATGGCTAGCCTCACAGCTACTTGAAAGGTACCTGAGACCCCGCCCCCCACTCAAAGGGGACCTGAGCCACCTTGCAGTGGCTCTCTGTGTTGTCAGCGGCAACTACACAGTAAAATGCATTGAGGATCACCTGCTCTTCAGACAACAGCCGACAACGGACAGCAGTCACACTGGCTCCGCATTCTCTCAGAGCCTCCACCCTTTGGCCATTGATGGTCACCCACTGCCTGTATTTCTTAGTGTTATCAGGCAGCTGGGTCTTGGGGACCACCTCACAGTCTCCTAAAGAGACTAGGGACATCTCTGCGGGACCCCACCCACCTTGGGCACCCATCTCCTCTCCCAGGGCTACACTAGCCATCTGCTGGGACAGTGCACCAGTGTGTGCTGTTTTACGTTTGTTGGGACACTGAGGATCCAAGAAGAAGTGGCCCACCTGACCACAACCAAAACATCTCTTGGGACCCCTCTGAACAGGCTTATCTGTCGGGCCCATGACTTCTTCTCAGGGAGGGCTGGGAACCCTTCCCTTGGTTCCCTAGGGGATTACTTTGGGGCCCTTTCGAGAACTCCCTCTGTTTACCCATATTCCGCCCTCACTCTTCTGCTGGGGACCCTGCCCACCTTAGGCGAAGTCTCCCACATGACCCTTATGGACCCGGGTACTAACCTAGCGGTCCGCCTCCTCAGCAAGCTTCCTAGGGTTAGTCAGCTTGCTATCAAAAGCTCTGGAAAACAATTACTAGACAAATGCTCCCATGCAATCAAATCATAGAGTGCTTCAAAATCATTCACTTTGCTACCCTTCACCCAACCATCCAATGCTCTGCAAAAAAAAGACACATATTCCAACCAAGTACTTGACTCCAGTTTCTTACAATTCCTAAACCTTTGTCTATAAAGCTTTGGGGTCAACCCACACCTGGTCATTAAGGTTTCCTTCATGTGGACATAGGAATTCTGGTCCTCAGAGGGCAAGTCTAACAAGGTGTCCCGCCCATCACTGAGAAACCGCCCCCACAACCCCGCTCCCCAATCCTTCTCAGGGACCCGGTGGGAGGTCATAGCTACTTCATAGGCCTTAAACCATTGCCCAATATTTTCATGCTTGTGGAACTCCTTAATGACATATTTGGGGAGGAATACTCTTGTTTCTACAGGCACGGAGGGTGTGCTGCCACCAGAGGGAGTAATTTCTAAACTCTTGGCTTTCAACTCCAACTCCCTCAACATCCTTTCATGCTCTAAATGCATCCTCTTCTCTTCCAAGGCTAACTTCTTCTTCTCTAACTCCATCTGACCACCCAGCTAGAGCATGGCTAGCTCCAACTTATGCAACCTATCCCTCTCCCTGTCCTCCAGCTCTTCTGAGGACAGGCCCTTTGAAGAAACACTGATGCCTGTCCTGAAAGGTGCTTTCTCCCCGTCAGGCCCAATGGCCCATTCAGCTGCCCATCTGTATTCTCTGCCTCATCCCTAGGCTCTTCAGGATGCTCAGTAGCATCTCTTGATTCCAACCAGGCCCTCAGCGCCTTTTGGAACTCTTCCTTCTCGGTGATGCCTTTCACAGGGGTTTTAAATATTTTACAGAAGGTTTTAAGCTGTGGCACAATGTATGTATCAACCCTCTCTTCTTCAAATTGTAGATCCATAGATGCATTGGATGCTGCTTTGGTCATGGTGGCAAGAATTGGCAGTTCTTAACAAAAATAGAAGTCCCAAGGAAAACAAATTTTACCAAAATGTATGTGGTCTCATTATGGTCTGCACTCACTAGTAGTGTACACCAATCACTGTATATGAGTCATAAATGCAAGTCCAAATCCTCACCACTGACAACCAATGTTAGAAATGGGGGTATCTAGTTAGCAATGGCTTGCACCTTTGTCCAAATAGGGACCCTTGCTTCTAGTCAGGGAAAGGGGGATACACTCCTAAAATAACCCCTGCTCACCCCTTTGGTAGCTTGGCACGAGCAGGCAGGCTTATCTCAAAGGCAGTGTGTAAAGCATTTGTGAACACACACAGTAATACAGTGAAAACACTACAAATGGACACCACACCAGTTTAGAAAAATAAGTAATCTTTACTAGACTAGACTTAACACAAGACCAAATAACAGAAATCCACAATACAATATCAAGAATATGACTTTAAAATGGTAGAAATAGCTTAGTTCAATGTAGATGGTAAAAGCGACACTTTACTCTCAAAGTACCTTGGATGCGTCACGAAAACAAACAAAAGGGTCGCAGGGAAGGTGATGCATCGGTTCCTTGCTTCGGGGGAGGTCATGCATCGGTTCCTTACTGCAGCGCAGGGGAGGTGATGCATTGGTTCCTTACCAGAGAGGATGTGATGCTTCGGTTTCTTACTGCGTTCCAGTTAAGATGCGACAAGATGGCGCCTCGATGCGATGTGACGATCCGGTGCGATGCGACAAAATGGCATCTTTGATGAGATGCGTGCACATTCGAAGGCCGTGCGGCGAAATCAATGAACTTTGGAGCCGCGACAGGCCCTGTGACATGCTTCTCTGGTAATACAACGGCAACCGCTGCAGCAGCGGCACCCTTCTCCAGTGATGTGACACGCTTCCTCGGCAATGCGCCGGCGAACAGCTGCGGCGGCGACACGCTTCCTTGGCGATGCGATGGCAACTGTTGCGGCGGCGACACGCTTCTTCCTTGTTGCGTGGCGCTTCCAGCTTCCAGCGACACGCAGTCTCCAGAGGGCCCAAAACAACAGCAGGCACCTCACTGCAGGTAGAATTCCCAGCAAGGAAATTCAGAGGGAGCTGGTGGTGAAATCTTTGTGTCCCTGAGACTTCAGATCAGGAGGCAAGCTCAGCTTCAAGCCCTTGGAGATCTTCCTCAAGATAGTAAAAATACACACAAAATTCCTTTTCTCCTTTCCTTGGCACTAAGTAACTATTGCAGGCCAACCCCCAACAGCAAACAGCACAGGGGCAGTCTCCTCCTTCAGCTTCCTTGGTTTCTCTCCTTGGCAAAGGGTTTGTCTTGATTCCCAGAAGTGATATAAAGTTCTGGGGTCTGGGCCCCAATATTTATACTGCAAAATCCTTTGTCCTCTGAAGGCAGAGGGTGTCTGTGCCCAGCCAAAACCAGTTCTGTCCTCCCTGGTGCAGCTTCCTGGCAGGAGGTGGAGACAGCATTGTTGAAAGCAGACATGGCCCAGGTAGCTGAAAAGAAAACTCCTTCCCATACTCTCTATTCTATGAAGGCTCAGGTCAGTGAAAGGAAATCTCCTCCCCCTACTCTCTATTCAATGCAGGTCCTATTCAGCCCAGCCCTGACCCATCAGACTGCTGAAGCCAAGGCCCTCTCCAGCCCTCTGTCACTCACAAACCAGAAATGGAATACACAAACCTAGCAGAGGCATACTGGATGGTTAGGCAAGAAAATACCTACTTTCTAAAAGTGGTATTTTCAAACACAGAATGTAAAAATCACCCACACTAAAAGACGTATTTTAACCTTCTCAGTTCAGGCATACTAAACTTTATTTTCCTATCTTGTTCCCTGGGTCAGTTATGATTATAAGATGTTACAATCAAACTGCCCTTTCTGGCCTATGGGAACTGATAGGCTTGCAATAATGAAAAATGTAATTGGCTGTAATTCACTATCAGGACATGTCACACACATCAGGGCATGTCCTACCTTTCACATACAATGCACCCTGCCCTTGGGCCTACCTTAGGGGTGACTGACATGTAGGAAAGGGAAGGTTTAGGGACTGGCAAATGTGTGCACTTGCCAAGTTGACATGGCAGGCCCAGACTGCATACAGGCTCTGCAATGGCAGGCCTGAGGCACACTTTACAAGCTGCTTCTATGGGTGGAACAACCAGAGCTGCAAGGCCACCAGCAGCATTTGATTTACAGACCCTGGGCACACATGGTGCACTGTACTGGGGTCTGACAAGTAAATCAAATAAGCCAATCATGGAGTCACTAATCCATTACAACAATTTAAAATAGGGAGCACTTGCACTTTGGCACTGAATAACAGTGGCAAAGTGCCCAAAGCATGTAGACCAGCAGAAACATAGCAAAAACACAGGAGGCACCAGCAAAAAATTGGAAGGGAGACCCATCCCAATGGTGCCAGGTCTAACATCCGTGTTGAGTTGTAGGCAGCTGCTTTTCATTCATTTGGCAACAGCTTCCATGCCTTCTTGAAAGTTGTGTTTGGCTGTGTTGGGTTCCTTGGATAGGGAGAGGATGAGTTGGATGTTGTCTGCATATGAAACAATGTTGAGTCTGTGGGTTCTGACAATGGGGGCGAGCAGAGCCATGTAGATGTTGAAGAGCATGGGGCTGAGGGAGCACCCCTGGGTGACTCCACAAGTGGTTGGTGTAGGGTCCGAGAGGAAGGGAGGGAGTCTGACACGCTGCGTTCTGCCAGAGAGGAAAGAGTGGATCCAGTTGAGGGCCTTGTCCCGGATCCCTGCGTCATGGAGTCTGCGTGTTAGGGTGCAGTGGGAGACTGTGTCGAAGGCCACTGAGAGGTCGAGGAGGACGAGGGATACTATTTTTCCTTTGTCCAGTAGGGAGCAGATGTCGTCTGTTGCGGCGAGGAGGGCAGTTTCTGTGCTGTGGTTTTGAGGATGTTGTGCTCTTCGATGAAGGTGGCGAGTTGGCTGTTGATGGCTTTCTCAATTACTTTTGTTGGGAACGGGAACAGGGAGATGGGTCTGTAGTTTTTGAGGTCGGTGGTGTCCACCGAGGGCTTCTTCAGGAGGGGGTTGACCTCGGTGTGTTTCCAGTCGTCGGGGAAGGACGCGGTCGCCAGGGAGCAGTTGATGGTGTGGCGAAGCAGGGGTGCGATGGTTAGGCGGCTCTGTTGAAGATGTGGTGGGGACAGGGGTCTGTGGGTGCTCCGGAGTAGATTGACTTAATTGTCTTCAGTGTGTCTTTGGTGGTGAGGGCTGTCCAGCTGCCAATCATTGGTTTCAGGGTGTCGGGGTAGCTGGTGAGGGTTCAGTGTGTTGGTTATCTTCGTCGAAGTTGTCGTAGATGTTCTTGATTTTGTGGTGGAAGAAGGCGCTGAGTTTGTTGCAGAAGTCTTGTGAGGAAGGATTGTCAGTAGACTCGCTGGTGGGTTGGGCAAACTCCTTGATGACGCTGAAGAGTTCTTTGCTGTTGTTTGCGTGTGTGGAGATTCTGTCTTTGATCGCTGTTTTTCTCGTATTTTTGATGGGTTTGTGGTGGATGTTGGTGCGGTTCTGAAATTGTTGTGGGCTTCTGTGGATTTGGAGTTCCTCCAGGCCTTTTCGGGGCGGCTGGCATGTGCGTCTGGACTTTCGGAGTTCGGTGGTAAACCATCTGGCTTTCTTGGCATGTGTGTTGTTCTTCTTCTTGAGGGGGGCTATGGTGTTGTTGGAGATCCATCTGTGCAGGGTTCGGGCTGCGGTGTTGGGGTTGTCGTCTTCTGCGGTGGTTGAGGTTGAGTTGCCGAGTGAGGAGGTGAGCTGGTCGTCGGTGATTTTGGTCCAGTTTCTTCGTGGGAGGAGGTGCTGGGGTCTGTGGGTGGTGGGTGTTCTGAAGGTGAAGTGGATGCATCAATGGTCTGTCCACTGAAGTTCGTGGTGTGGCTGAAAGTGATGGAGTTTCCTGATGTGTAGAGGGGGTCAAGGGTGTGTCCTGCGGAGTGTGTGGGTTAAGTCACGATCTGGCGGAGTCCAATGTTGTGGAGGTTGTCCAGGAGGGATGCGGTGTTGGGGTCTAGTTGGTTGTCTAGGTGGATGTAGAGGTCTCCCAGCAGGGTGTAGTTGGTGGATACGATGGCTTGCGGGGAGATGATGTCCATGATGGAGTTGGTGAAAAGTCCGCAGGGTCCGGGTGGTCGGTAGATAAGAGTTCTTTGGAGGGTGGTGGTAGGGCTGGCCTGTATCTTGAAGTGTAGGTGTTCCATCAGATCTCTGGGCTCGTCGGGGAGTGTGCTCAGGCGGAGGGTGGATTTGTGGATGATGGCGATTCCTCCTTCCGAGCGGGTGGGGCGGTCCTTCTAGGAGATCTTGTATCCTTGGGGGATGGTGATGGCGATGTCAGGTCCTGAGGTGGTGTTGGTCCAGGTTTCGGTGAAGAATGCTATGTCCGGGGTGGTGCTGTCGAGGAGGTACCAGATTTCGGTGGCGTGTTTGTGGAGTGATCGGACTTTGAGGAGAATGCATTGCAGGGTCTTCAGTTCGGTTGTGTTCTTGCGCGCGGGTTGTGCTGGGTCCGTGTTCCTGGCGGTGCTGCAGGTGTGACGGCAGTGCTAACAGCTGAAGGGTCCGTGGGTGTCAGCAGGTGACGCTAGCTTGCAGTTGTTATTGTGGACTGGGTTGAGTGCGTGGAGTGCCGTTGGGTTGTAGCGTTGGCAGTGCGGAGGTCCAGGGTTCCTGGCGCTGGTCGCGATCAGGTCGCGGACAGGCGCAGACAGGCTTGGATTTGGCACGCCAGTGGTGCGGCCACACAGCAGCCCCCATTAAGTAGGGGTCGGGGAGGGCTGGACAGCTGGGAGATGGGGTTGGGGAGGGGAACTGACTCGGGCTGGTCGCGCTGGGGGAGGAGGGGCCGTGGGGGCAGCAGCTGTGGGGAAAAACGGGGTAGAACAAGCAACAGAGGAAGAAAGTAAGGAGTAGAAAGGGTGAAAAAGAAACGAAAAAGATCTGAAGAGTAGAAAGGTGGGAAAAATAGAGGGTGAAAATGGAGCAGAAAGCAGAAGAAGAGTGCTGAGAAGAGTGAAAGGGTGAAAAGAGCTAAAGGGTGAAAATGGAGCAGAAAGCAGAAGAGTGCTAAGAAGAGTGAAAGGGTGAAAGGAGCTAAAGGGTGAAAAGCTGAGCAGAGAGCAGAAGAGTGCTAAGAAGAGTGAAAGGGTGAAAAGAGCTAAAGGGTAAAAAACGGAGCAGAAAGCAGAAGAGTGTTAAGAAGAGTGAAAGAGTGAAAAGAGCTAAAGGCTGAAAAACGGAGCAGAAGGCAGAAGGGTGCTAAGAAGAGTGAAAGGGTGAAAAGAGCGGCAGAAAGCAGAGCGAGAGAAAGGAGTCAGAGGTCCACTGGACCACCAGAGATGAGGCACAGGGGTAACCTGCGGGTGGAGGTGGGCCTCGAACACCAAACACTATGGGAGTGCAGGGGCTCAGGAGAGGCCTCACTTAATGGTGGAGCTGCGAGGTTGGGAGAGCAATTTCACTGACAATTAGTCAGTGGTCTTGCCCCCTCGATACTCCTCTCTAAATCATTGCACAATGAGGACTAAAAACAAATGGCTAAAAAATTAGAGCAGCCAAGAAAGGAGGATATCTGAGTGGAGATGTGAATGATGATGGTCAGACTACAAATGGTATGAAAGGTTTAGTTTCATATGACAATACAGTGACACAGATGGTTCCGATGGGTCATGGAAGAGGCAGAGGTAATTTTGAGAACATAGAAGATTTCAAACAAAAACGTCCTTGTTTTAATTGTGGCAAGTTTGACAATTGGCGTCGCGAGTATAAGATGGTGTTGAATAATAATGGGAAGTCAGGTTCATTTGATTAGGGACAAGAGCAGATGCAGAGCCAAAATCAGAACTATCAGGTGCAGATTAATCAGGCGCAGAATCAAAATCAACAAGTGCAGATGACAAATAGGGTACAGAATTTGCACATTTCACAAGCTCCAATGTCTAATGACAAAGTGAATTGTTGAATGCAAAGACAAAATGTAAATACTAGTTTGCGTACAAATGCTCAAAACAAATTCAAATGTGCAGGTTGTTTCACAGTATGTTTTGCAAACAGATGGGAGTGATTTGGATTCATCACAATGACTGTGCCTGAGGGGGGAGGAGGAGTGTGTTCTTGGCGCATCTCTAGTGGTAGATCAGTCGGGTCCATATGTGGATGGCGAGGTTGATGGTAATGCAATTACTTTCCTCGTACATACTGGTGCTACCCGTTCCACTGTGAGAACTGTGGAAATTCCAAACCTACCCCTCTCGGGAGAAAATATCTGAGTTGTCGGAGTATCAAACAAACTCATTAGAACACCAAACACTAAGCCAATGAAAGTTCAAATAGGGAATTTCAAGGAATTACACAAATTTGTTGTGTGTGATTCAAGCCCTGTTAATTTACTAGGTAGGGATTTGTTGTGTAAAATGAATTGTTCCATTTATTGTACACCAGATGGAATAGCGTTTCACACAAAAGATGAAGATGTGGTCTTCAAAATGCTGACTCCAGGGACAGAAGTGAATGAGTTGTATCCATTGCTTACAGAGAATGATTTGCCTGTTGAGTTGAGAAAAACGGTGTTGTCTAATGTGCGGGATTTTTCTGGGAAAGATATTGGTCTGATGAAAGGAGTTGCTCCAATTCAGATTACAGTCAAACCTAATGCAGAGTTTCCGAGAACTTCACAATACAAAATGAGTCCTGATATTATTGCAGGAGTGACACCTGTGATAGATATGCTGATTGAACAAGGAATTTTGAGAGAGATACTAGGAAGTCCATGCAATTCGCCTATAATGTGAATTCGCAAGCCTAAAAGAAAGTACAGGATCGTACAGGACCTGAGAAAGGTTAACCAAATTGTTATACCTTGTTGTCCTATAGCACCGAATCCAGCAGTGATTCTATATCAAATTCCATGTGATGCAGAATGGTTCTCAGTGATCGATCTGTGTGAAGTCAATCTTTATTTGCATTCCGGTTGGGAAACAGTGTCTTGGCACAGTGCCGAGTTCCTCAAGGGTATACAGAGAGCCACTCGATTTTCAATCAGATATTGAAGAAGTATTTGGAGTCATTGGTCATGCCCAGAAATTCAGTTTTAGTGCAGTATATTGATGACTTGCTGGTGGCATCAAGGACTAGAGAAGATTGTGTGACAGATACAATTGCCTTACTGAATCATTTAGCAGTAGGTTGTCACAAAGTGTCACCAACAAAATTACAATTTTGTAAGACTGAAGTGCTTTATTTTGGACACATCATTGAAAAGAGAATTCAAAAAGTTTCTCAGGGTCGAATAAATGCCATCATGCGATTGAAACCACCAAAAATGCAGAAAGAGGTTAAAATGTTTTTGGGAATGGTTGGTTACCACAGACAGTGGATTATGAATTTTTCACTGATCGCAAAACCACTTCAGAGACTGACACAAAAAGATGTAATAGATCCTATACATCTTGATGAGGAATGCATTAAGACTTTCCTAGGATTGCGAGACAGTTTATGTCGAGCCCCAGCATTAGGGATGCCAGACTTTGAGAAAGAATTTGCGTTGTTTTGCAATGAGCGTGAGGGTTGCACACTCTCAGTTCTAATGCAAACAGAAGGGACAGCACGCAGACCAGTGGCATATTTTCTGCTACTGTGGATCCTGTCGCTGCAGCATTAATGGGATGTTTGAAAGCAATTGCTGCTACTTGTGTGAGTCTTGAACAATGCAAGTCGATTGTTATGGGACATCCATTGAGAGTGTTTGTACTGAATTCGGTTGAGATTATGTTGCCGTGCACGCAAACATTTGACAAAATATGAGCAAGTGATTCTTGGTGCTGAATATGTGACAATAATGAGGTGTACTAGCCTAAACCCAGCCACGTTATTGCCAACTCCAGACTGTGAGGAAGTTCTTGATGAAATGGATCATGATTGCCTGGATGTGACAGAGATGTACACAAAACCAAGGCCTGATATCAAGGATACACAGTTACCTGAATATGATGTTGTTTTGTTTGTGGATGGCTCATGTTTGAGAGTTTCTGAGGGTTGCTTGAGAGCTGCCTATGCAATTTGCACAGTAGCAAATGTGATTGAAGCATCAAGGTTGAAAGGAGTGAGTTCTGCACAAGTGGCTGAATTGAAAGCGCTCCCCGAGCTTGTATCTTGTCAAGACAAATGAGGGTTACAATTTTTACGGATAGCCAATATGGCTTCGGTGTCGTACATGACTTTGGGCAGTTGTGGTCCCAACGTGGATTTTTGACCTCTTCTGGTTCTCCGATCAGAAACGGAGAGTGTGTAAAAGATCTACTGATGGCATTACAGTTGCCGGCACAAATTGGGGTGGTGAAGTGCAGTGCACATAGATCTGGTTGTGAGTACATCACACTAGATAACAGATACGCAAATGAAATTGCTGAATTTTGTGGTTTGAATGCATATTCGATTAATATGGAACCATCAGTAAATGAGCAAATTGAACAAACCGAATGCAAATTATTGTTCACATCTGTTGAGACTTGGGATGAAGTGAGAGACTTAAAAGAAGGGTGGATTAAATTGGGGTGCACTTGCAGGTCAGATGATGAGGTCTGGGTATACACTGATGGGAGAATAGTAATGCCAGACAGCCGCCTTTCTCAGATGGCCAGAGTCCATCATGGGCCGACACATATTGGGGAATGAGAAAATTCGATTTTCGATCGTGATCGAATCGACCCGCCATTTTGTGCTCCGCCGCCATTTTGTGTTGCCCTCACTCAGGCAGCACGGCGAACAAAGTCTATTCTGCTTTTTCTGCAGCTTCGTGTCAAAATAAGCCTTCTGCCTCTATTTGCAAAGCTGGTGTTAGGACTGGCCGAGTACACTAATCCCTGTCTGGTTTTCATAATCCCCGTCTCAACTATTTGTTGGTTCACACTATTCTCTTCTGACTTTATCTTATCGTCTGGCCTTCACTGTCCTCTGCTAGCATTCTCTCGTTTCACAACTGTCCTCCAACACACACAAACGTATCTCGCCACCTGCAAGTTAGTTGCAGACCTGTTAATGAATTAGTTCGAGGGAGGGGTGACAAACACAGTTGGAGGAGAGGTTTCTTCGAGTCATCTAATACTTTGTTTTCAAACCTTTCCTATTGGTTCTGTCCTGTTTTCCAACTTTTCTTATTGGCTCTTTCTTATATGTTCTGGGTGTGTATTTGGTTAATGTATATTTCACATATGTGGTATATAAGATTGTGCGCCACGGAGTGAAGTGGCAGTCTCCTGAGAACCTACCTTGTGTACTTCTGGGATAACTGTACTAGCTGCAGCTAATAAATCCGATCTTCTAACGCCTAACAAAGTGTCCCGTGTCTCTGTGTAGCTGAGCAGGAGAACCCCGGAGATTAAGGCGTACCCTGCGCCGCCAGGCCCAAAAGGTTCTGGTTCTTCAACTGGCGCCCAACGTGGGGCGGCTTCAGCGGTACCGGTTCTGCCTGAAGGTCGTGAGGAACCCCGCAAGAAAATTCCGGAGGATTCGCGAGCCACGTCAAGCGACCCCTGTATGTCGAAAGTGGTTCGAAGGTCTTTTGCAGCGTGGTTACTCCTTCCTGACGGCTACTGACGACTGCTGCCCTGACTGCCGCCCTACCTTGGCCCTTCCTTTGGTGATGTATGGTAAGGCGAGACGATAGACGGGCCTCTGTTGGCATGAGAAGACGTCCTTAGTTAAGTATTTGGTGGGTCGCTCCCACAATTTTGTTTCTTAGTTGCTTTGATCCTTTGGTTCTTAGATTCGACTATTGCAATAGCCGAAGCCGAGGGGTAAGTGCATTTGTGCTGCGTAAACTAAGTTTTACCCCCTTGAAGTTTGTGAACAGTCCGGTGAAATCACGAGATGCCTGGTCTGAATAAGTTTGGGAAACTTTGTTGCTTTGGTTGTAATAGGGATTCCCGGCTTGAGGACTCTTCTCCGATTCCTTCGGTTGGAACTCCCACATATGAGCTCTATTCAAAACATGGTATTGGCCCCATTGCCTTTAACAAGGCATGGACCCGATACACAAAGAAAGATGGTGTTCTAAAATGGCCAGAAAATGGTAGCTTTGAGACTGATGTGTTAGATGATTTAGAAGCAGTTTTATTCAAAAGAAAAGCCCGGCCGGCAATGTTTGACTCTTTCCGCCTTTGGCGTAAGGAAGCCAAACAGAAAGAAATTAAGCAAACAAAACGAGATAGGAAAGCACATGGTATGACAATTATACAGGCTGCACAACGATTTAAAGACGATGAAATTGATAATGCGACGGAAATCTCAGAGAGACAGCATCATATGGCGATAGATAAATGCTATCCGGTGTTGCCTGTTTCCCCTTCCGAAAACAAGAGGGATTTAGAAGAAGATCCCCTAATGTCTCACTTATTGAGATTGCCTCCGCCCTATGCACAAGGTGCCAATGCACCCCAGTTGTTACAGCCTGTTCAGCCGCCAGCCTGTTCCGGTATTACCGCCTTTGCCAGTTTTACCATTAACTACGACTTCTTTGCCCTCATCTCCTGATCTTCGATCTCCTTCGCCTTCTGCACCTCCTGCACCTATCGGTTCTCCTTCCGTTAGCTCGCCTAATACTTTGTCTCCTATTCTTATGTCCAATTCTCCGTCTATGTGTAAGCGACTCACGGACACTGTCACTGGTATTCTATCTCCTTTCTTTGAAGCTTTAAATGTCTCTCTGGCTTTTGCTCGAAGACAATCTCGTAGTCAGTTCCCAGATTCTGAAGAACGAGAGAGATTGGAATCTCTCGCACGAAGATGGATTAAAAAGGGTCCCCAATACAGTGTACTCGATATTATGCCTACCTTCTCACAATGGAATGCACCCACGCAAAGATATGTTTTCGATGTAATGTGTGATACTCTCATTAAAGAATGGGAGGATGTAAATTTGAATTCGGTTCCACAGGGCCTGCTAGATGTTCAGGCTGACTTTGATAAAGGACTTATTGTGGGTTCCAAAGTTGAAAATGCTGTAAGGACACTTATTTCCTTTAGAAACTTATTATCCTCTCAGACTTTCCTTGATTCCGATTCGTCGGTTAGACTGACACTGAAAAATTATCCCATGAGAGAGGTTCCTCCAGTATGGAAGGAAGAGGTTGCAGCAGTAGGTGCTAATCCAGCTATTCCCGCTCATTTTCAGCGTATATGGGTACATGTCCCCTGGAAGAGATCTGAAGTTTTGGCCCTTAAACAGACTCTACCGGATCCTCGTAAAAACCCTGCGGGTTATTATAAAGAATTATCACAGACAGTTGACGCTTGCATTATGAACCTAGCTGATATCGATATGTTGATGGGAAATGTAGTCCCACAGACAATATGGGCTAGGATTCGTAAAGAGAATCACGCACAGGAATTAGGTGCTAATTGGGATGTTATAACTGCCGCAGATAGAGACCAAGTGGGTGGTGCAAAGCCTGACGCTTTGATTTCAGAACTCCCTGGTAGGATTATTACATTAATGAAAACGATGATGCCTGCATTGAGAGTTAATTGGGATAAATTAGCGGCATGCAAACAAAAGAAAGATGAAAGTGTCTCTGATTTCTTTACTCGTTTCGAGGAGACATTTATTGATCACAGTGGTCAAGATATGGCTACAGAGGGTGGACAGCGATTATTTGTGGACAAATTTGTATATAATTTGCTTCCCGAGCTGTCACACAAATTGAAAGATTCTGAAAGTTCATGGGCTGTTTCTTCTTCTGCCCAGATATTGGCTACTGCACAATATTATGAAAACAGAGATAAAGAAGAAAAAGAAAAGCAAGCGAAAAAGACGAGGAATTAAAAACGAAGGTTCTCTTGCAACAAGCTTATCCTCCTCGCTATGCTCAGCCTCAGCTTCAACAGCCTCCACAGTTTCAGAGGTTGTATCAAAAACCTGAGCCATACATTCCGCGACCTTTGTTAGGACCTAATCAATGTGCCTATTGTAGAGAAGAAGGTCATTTTAAGAATAGTTGTCCGGTTTTATTGCAGCGCAGTGGAGCATTATTTGCTCCACGAGGTCGTGCTGGTCTCCAGTCAGCAAACAGAGGTAGAAGTCGAGGTGTGTTGACTTCAGAACAGCGTGCTCTTCCCTCTCCCAATTCCATGAATTACTTTGATCAGCAAAATGTTAGGTCTACACAGTACTATAATGAAGACCATTATATTGAAGACGGAAATGAAAGTCTTCATGCTAACTAGGACAGCCATGGACAAAGTAAGGGAGTTGTGTCGGTTCCAGTAGATCAGAATGGACCTTATGTTAATGTCACTACAATGGGTGTTTTAGAGCCATTTCTTCTAGATACTGGGGCGATGAGAAGTTCTATCATTCATTCTAAACTCCCTGGGGCACCTTTGTCTGGCTTAACGTATGTATCTGTAGGAATTTCTGGCGCCCCTGTTCGTAATCCGGTTTCTTGCCCTTTGCCTATTTCAATTGGCCCTTATGATTTGGAAGCTCCACTTCTTTTGACGAATGGTTGTGGTGAGAATCTATTGGGTTTAGACTTGTTGAAAAGAATGCATGCTACGATATATTGTTCTCCTTCTGGTGTACATCTTACTTTAGGACAGAAACTGATTTCTCCAATGTATTTGTCCAAAGATCAGTTTCCACCTGAATTGCTTTCTCTCCCGGCAACGCTTTGGGCCACGGGCCCGAACGATGTGGGCTGTCTTGAAATTCCACCTTATGTTGTCACTCTCAAGCCTAATGTTGAATTGCCGCGTATTCTGCAGTATAGAATTTCCACTGAAGGTGAAAAAGCGCTTTTGGAAATCATTCATGATTTGATTCAGAAGGGTGTGGTTGAAGAAACGAGAGGAAATACATGTAATAGTCCTATTCTTCCTGTTCTTAAACACACTGATCCTTCTCAGCCACCTGTATATCGTTTCGTAATTGACCTTCGGGAGGTAAACAAAATTGTTGTAACACAATTTCCTGTCGTTCCAGATATCGCTGCTCTGTTAACAATGATACCTTCCACAGCGACTTGGTTTTCTGTTATCGATCTAAAGAATGCCTTCTTTAGTATTCCCATTGCAGAAGAGAGTATGGACATTTTTGGCTTCTCTCTTGGAGGCCGAAGCTTCCGGTTTAAGCGCGCACCTCAGGGCTATTGTGAAAGTCCCTCCATTTACAGCCAAGCTTTAAAATGTCATCTTGATACTTTTAATTTGCCGTCTGGTGCTGCTCTTATACAATACATGGATGACTTGTTAATCGCTGCTGATTCAGAAGATATTTGCAAAAATGTCACTGTTGCATTGTTACGCCATTTGTTTAGTCTGAATCATAAGGTTTCACCTTCCAAACTACAATATGTCCGTCGAGAGGTTACCTATTTGGGTCATCTCCTATCAAGGGAGCGACGACGATTAACACCAGAACGAATTCAGGCGATTACGTAAATGTCTGTGCCATCCACACAAAGGAAGGTACGTGCCTTTCTGGGTATTTCTTCTTATTGTAGGCAGTGGATCCCTAACTTCTCTCTGTTGGCCAAGCCTTTGTTGGCCCTCACTTTGAAAGATACGCCTCAGCCCCTTCCTTGGACTGACGAATGCCAAAGGAGTTTTACTGACTTACGTACTGCTCTGTGTTCTGCTCCTGTACTAGGTACTCCAGATTACAGTAAGCCTTTTACGCTCTATGTTCATGAGAGAGAGGGTTGTGTGCTGTCAGTTTTAACACAGCAATTTGGAGACAAACAGCGGCCATGTGCCTATGTTTCGGCTACGCTAGATCCCGTAGCTAAAGCATTGCCTAGTTGTCTCAAAGCGACAGCAGCAGCAGCAATTTCTATTCGACATTCTGCTGGAGTGGTGCTAGATAATACTCTCATTGTCATGGTACCACATGCAGTGGATACCTTACTAAACAAAACGAAAACGCAGCATCTTACGAGTGCTCGTCTAACTGGATACGAGCTGACACTTTTGGCTAGTCACGTACACATCAAACGATGTAATACCCTAAATCCAGCTACTCTGTTGCCCCTTCCAGAGGAGAAAGGTGTTGAGGAACAACATGATTGTTTCTTTCGTACTGAGGAAGAGACAAATGGAAGAATTGACTTGAAAGATACGCCGCTAGAGAATCCGGATGGAACTCTATGGGTAGATGGTTCTTGTTTTAAAATGCCTAATGGAGATACAGTTTCAGCCTATGCTGTTACTACTCTACATACAGTTGTGGAAACAGCCCGTATCAGACACAACTCAGCTCAAGCAGCAGAACTGATAGCATTAACGAGAGCATGTGTATTGTCAGAAGGGAAAAGAGTGAACGTGTACACCGACAGTCAATACGCCTTTGGTGTAGCGTTCAATTTTGGGCGTCTTTGGAAAGAAAGGGGATTCCTTACTTCACATGGCACTAAAATACAACATGGTCAGTTGGTGACTGATCTTCTTGAGTCACTTGCCTTGCCCACCCAAATAGCAATCGTGAAGTGTAGTGCGCACCAAAAGATTACAGATGATGTTGGCCGAGGAAATGCATTTGCAGATGAAGTAGCGAAAAAGACAGCGAGAGATGCTACAAGTCGAATGTGTGTGGCGGGTCCTGCGAATTGGGTCAGAGAAAGAGGAATGTATGAGAATACAGTAGAAAGTGTAAAGTCGATTCAGAAAGAGGCTACAGAGAAGGAATTGAGTAAGTGGAAAGAAAGTACAGGAATGTTAGATGGGATGGGTTGTTGGGTGGAATTATCTGAACACCAACGTTGGCTGTTACCAGATGCCTATGTACTCCCAGTGGTTACTATGGCACATGGTCCAGCCCACTTAAGTGCGAAAGGTATATGCAAGCTTCTGGCTCCAGTGTGGCAAAATGAAGGAATCCCAAAATGCGCAGACAATGTAGTGAAACATTGTATTGTTTGTTTAATGTACAATCCGGGAAAGGGAACCCCAACTCCAGCGGGTCACTTTGCCCCTCCGACATATCCATTTGAGGTGTTGCAGATCGATTACATACACATGGAACGATGCAACAATCTCAAATATGTTCTGGTGGTAGTAGGTGCCTTCTCTAGATGGATAGAAGCATACCCTCTAAAAGACAATACAGCCTTATCCACAGCCAAAATTTTACTGAAAGAATTTTTCCCTAGGTTTGGTTTGCCGCGCATTGTCTGGAGTGACAATGGGAGCGAATTTGTTGGCCAAGTCATGCAAAAAGTTTGTGCGGGTCTTGGTATCAAGCAAAAGTTCCATCCACAGTCAGCAGGTTTAGTGGAATGTTATAACGGAACTTTGAAGCTCAAACTGGCAAAAGTCCAAGCTAGTACAGGACTTAATTGGCCTGATGCTTTGCCACTGGCTCTCCTGTCCACCAGAACTGCTGTGCACTCTCGTTTGGGACTTAGCCCTTACGAAGTGGTCTTTGGGCGCCCAGCTAATGTATGGGGAGTCCCTCGCCCTAAGAAATACTCAGACTTGCCATATCCAATGTTGATTGACTACTTGCAAGAACTTACAACTAAATTGCGTGTTCTCCATCAACAGGTTCAGAGTGCTTTACCGGAGGCTTCCACAGATCCAGGTCATTCCATCCGACCAGGTGACTGGGTCTGTACAAAGAATTTCCAAAGGACGAGAAATTTGGAGCCCAGGTGGAGGGAGCCTTGTTTAGTACTTTTAACAATGAGAACAGCAGTCAAAGTCGAAGGAAAGAAGAATTGGATTCACGGCGTGCATTGTAAGAAAGTGCCTTTGCCTCTACCCTTCGATCAATGGGTGCGTAGGGGCATTGGTGACTCTGAGAGTGAGAAGGTTCCACGATTTGTACCTTTTAGCGATGCACGCCTGAATGGAACACTATCTGAGAAAGAGGACGACGACATTCTGCAGGAAGCGATAACACCACATCGTCGCTTGGATACGACAATTCCGCGAACATTGTTCCGAGACCAAACTGTACCGGATAAAGAACATTATAATCTGAGACCTAGACCAAAGAACACTTAAGATTTTTCTCTCTCTTGTGTAGTATTCTATCCCGGTTGCAGGGTCACAGTAGGAGTCTTGATTGTGACCTGAGTAGTGGCAATAGGCCTGCAGGACTTGCAGTGTCATAGGACGGCAGATAATCATAATTAAGTGATCGAGGAAGATTGCCGTGAGCATCCATTAGAACAATGGAAACTACACTAGGCAAAAAAGAGAGGAAGGATGAAATGAAAAAAGAATCCTGTAGATTAATGTACAGTTGTTTCAGTATAATCTTATGTATTATTATATTATTGTGTATCCTTCTGGCATTTATAAGTTGGATTATTTATGCTCTGCAGCAAAAAGTTGTCTCTCCTTCTTCCTCTTCGTCTTCTTCTACTGTCTCTCCACATCTATTTCATACCCTTCCTCAACATGAACTCATTAGAAGAACTGAATATTATAACAATTCCTTTGTCCAGTAATTACATCAACACCAGTTAGTGGTCAATACAACTGACTGTTGGGTATGTGGACTTATGCCACATACCACAGAAAAAGGAATGCCATATTTAGTTCTCCCGTTTTCTTATGAGGGTTCTGCTTGGGCTTATTTTGTCATCTTCTCCAATGCCTACCAAAGCAAATTCAAACGATCCGTTAGTTCATATATTGGTGGTCCAGATTTTAGTCATAGCTCATTGATAAAGGGAATGGTAGTTATGGCTAAAATCATGGAAAATAGTAAGATTTCCATTGAGGAAAGGAAAGCGTACACAAATTGGAACGTCACCCATTATGTCACTAGCCTTAGTGATAAGGTTAAACAAAGAAAATCTCCACCAATTTGGACTATTCCTCATCAGGGAAATTTCTGTCTGCAAAATAAATGATAGGTCTTCTGACACCATACAAAGAAACAACTGTTCCCACACATACGTCTACTCCTCTCAGAACTCGCCTCCTCTAGTGCCATCTCAAGGCACGTATTTTATCTGCCACAATAGGGCTTACACATGGTTGTCAACTGTTTTTTCTGGTACCTGCTATATAGCTTTCCTTCTTCCCCCTTCATACACCGCTTCTGCAAACTATCATCGAAACAGATATGGCAGAGGGATTATTGATTCCAAAGACACAGCAGGACAAGAGGGAGGAGATTTCCTCAAAGGATTTCTTCCATTTTGGGGTCCATTGGCCAACAGCAGAAATATAAGGCAACTAGTTTGTGTCGTAGAAACCACAATAGACATCACTGTAGGAGCCTTAAGTAATATCACGGCAGAACTACAGGCGGATCGTCTTATGACCTTACAAAACCGAGTTGCCTTAGATTTTGTTCTTGCGGATCGTGGTGGAGTGTGCAAATTGATCGGGTCAAGTTGCTGTATTTTCATACCTAATGACGCTCCGACAGTATACCGAGCTATCTCTAAATTGCATATAATCTCTGAGTCGATTCATCAGGACGAAGGAGATTGGTCATTTTCGGAGTGGTTTTGGGGACTACTGTCCAAATGGGGTTGGAAAGCGTTGACATTCCTTGGAATAGTTTTGACCATTATTTTCTCTTCTTGCCTTTGTATGCACTGTGGTCCCGCCATCTGCGACCTTTGTGCTACTATGTGCATCCCTAAACCCAAATCACAAAGAGCAGAGAACATAAGAATGATGTTACAGCAACAGCTCGATGACCTCATGGCCATCGACATTGACTCAGATTAACATGAGTCTATCTTGCCTGAGTTCTGGCAAAAGGAGGGTCTGAGAAAATTCGATTTTCGATCGTGATCGAATCGACCCGCCATTTTGTGCTCCGCCGCCATTTTGTGTTGCCCTCACTCAGGCAGCACGGCGAACAAAGTCTATTCTGCTTTTTCTGCAGCTTCGTGTCAAAATAAGCCTTCTGCCTCTATTTGCAAAACTGGTGTTAGGATTGGCCGAGTACACTAATCCCTGTCTGGTTTTCCTAATCCCCGTCTCAACTATCTG
This sequence comes from Triturus cristatus, assembly GCF_964204655.1. Taxonomy (NCBI): domain Eukaryota; kingdom Metazoa; phylum Chordata; class Amphibia; order Caudata; family Salamandridae; genus Triturus; species Triturus cristatus. Next base: position 210,101,230 of record NC_140580.1, on the reverse strand, counting down.
TTGGTTCACACTATTCTCTTCTGACTTTATCTTATCGTCTGGCCTTCACTGTCCTCTGCTAGCATTCTCTCGTTTCACAACTGTCCTCCAACACACACAAACGTATCTCGCCACCTGCAAGTTAGTTGCAGACCTGTTAATGAATTAGTTCGAGGGAGGGGTGACAAACACAGTTGGAGGAGAGGTTTCTTCGAGTCATCTAATACTTTGTTTTCAAACCTTTCCTATTGGTTCTGTCCTGTTTTCCAACTTTTCTTATTGGCTCTTTCTTATATGTTCTGGGTGTGTATTTGGTTAATGTATATTTCACATATGTGGTATATAAGATTGTGTGCCACGGAGTGAAGTGGCAGTCTCCTGAGAACCTACCTTGTGTACTTCTGGGATAACTGTACTAGCTGCAGCTAATAAATCTGATCTTCTAACGCCTAACAGAGTGTCCCGTGTCTCTGTGTAGCTGAGCAGGAGAACCCCGGAGATTAAGGCGTACCCTGCGCCGCCAGGCCCAAAAGGTTCTGGTTCTTCAGGCAGATGCAATGATTCGATTATTTCAACAGACATGGTTTAATCCCACGTTCAGAATGATTGCAGAAAGTCGCTGTCAGAGATGTACAACTTGTCAGCAGAAAAACCCTGGAAGAAAGACAGTGATTAGCATGGGACGAATTGGGAAGGCAGCTGGTCCATTTACCAGAATGCAGTTGGATTTTATTGAGATGCCCCCTTGCAATGGATTAAAATATGTCCTTGTGGTTATCTGTTTGTTTTCTCGTTGGGTTGAAGCATATTCAACAAGACGAAATGACAGTTTAACAGTTGTTAAACTGCTTCTTAGACATATTATTCCTAGATTTGGTTTTTCAGTCACGTTGGAATCAGATAGAGGGACACATTTTAATAATAAAATAATTTGGATGCTTTGTGCAGCATTACAGATTGAGCAAAAACTGCACTGTGCATATAAACCTGAGGCTTCAGGTGTAGTTGAACAGGTCAATGACACAATAAAATCAAGGTTGGCTACAGTTTGTGCTTCCAAAAAACTGAAATGGCCTGATGCATTGCCATTAGTATTATTGAGCTTAAGAAGTATCCCAGACAAGAAAACTGTATAGTCTGCCCACGAAATCATTATGGACAGGGCTATGAGACCGCCAATAGTTCCAGCAAATCAACTAATGAACATTACTGATGACTTGGTACTGGATTATTGTGAAGGATTGGCTGATGTGGTGCGTTCTGTGTCTCATCAGGTTGGAGAAGTTGCGACAACAGCTCAACAAGAACAAGGCCACGATCTATCTCCTGGAGATTGGGTTGTGGTGAAGAAACATGTCAGAAAGTCATGTTTAGAACCTCGCTGGCATGGCCCTTACCAGATCATACTGGTGACTACGACAGCTGTCAAATGTGCAGGTCTGCCGTATTGGATTCACGCAAGTCACACGAGAAAAGTCCCAAGTCCACTTGAAAATGAAGAAACTGCTGGAGAAGAGCGACGTGAACAAGGAAATGGTCCAGAGCAGGTTGAAGTCGGAGTAGCGTGGGCACAAGTTACTGGGACTAGTGAAGATAACATTGACGCTGTTAATGGTGAGAACAGGGTGATTCCTTCAGCTCCTGCAGTTGTCAGAGACAAAAGAAAGAGGAACTCATCTGAAGAAAGTTCAGAAACTATAGTTAAAAATGAAAATGGAAAAAGGCCAAAGAAGGGAGACAAGTGGCCAAAGGAGTGAAAAAGCTGAAATACACTGTCAATAGCAACGTTCCTGAAACAATACTTGAAGTATCGAGTCAATCAGAGCAAAGTGAAGCAGAAGAGGATAATCAAGTATGAAGAACAAAAAGAGTAAAAGTAGCAAACAAGAAAAAAACTCAGCACCAGAATGGACTTATGTGGTTGTAGGTGCAAATGAATTTGTTTCAAAAAATGATTGGGAAAAATATATTTTTTTAATTCTGTGTAAAGAGGGACAACTCTTTTAAGCCGCCCTAAGTGAACTGCTATTTTGAAGAGGGTGTTCAAAAAGAGAGAGGAGATTTATGTGATAAATGTGATACATTAAAAATCTAACATGATCAGAGACCTGAATGTAGTGAGCACTGTTCACTTAGAACTGCCCGTTCTATGATATGTTTTGTACAATTTACATGTGTGAAATCGAAAGTAAACAAAATCCATTCAATAAACACTACTCCGTTTTGTTGTGTCTCATTCAGAATGTTATTGTTGAACAAATCGGATTTAACACATCATACAATTTGCTGTGTTCAATAAGTAACAGTAAAATTGCATTTAAATTGCAGTCATGTTTTACATTCCAAACCAAAATATATATATATAAAATACAATCTTAGCAGACACAGCTTGTATCATAACATTAATGTAAAGCCCGATGCATTTAGGGACTCTGTGGTCCCTTCCTCAGGGGCATATCTGCAATTAAACAAATTCAATATTATATAATTGTATGCAAGTATAAATGAAGAAAATCCCGTGGCCCAACAATTAATCAATGCCCTCACATGCTTGTATATAATATGAAATGAGCTCAATTCAAGGAATATGGAAAAAGATATCTGGGTAAACAAAACATGCACAAGATAGAAAAGTGCGAATAAGATCTAACAAAAGTTAAAAAACGTTAGAACAGCATGATGAATATGGACAACCTTAGTCAATAAAGTTTTGTGAGGTTCATGGTGAAAAAATAGAAGTGATCTGAACCCTGTTTGCCGATTCACCCAAAAATGTGAAGTGGAGTGCTGAGAAGGATACGCGATAGGGAACTTGAAGAGCGTACCTGTATTATGAAAGCTGTGACCTACAGTGAAAAGATGCCATATTAAAAGGGCGTGTCTGTATACCGATTCTGTGTAAAGAAGAATATTGACGATAACATACCTTGAGCATATCAGTGTTGTCCTACAAACATTCAATTTTTATTGATTGGATTTTGTTTACTTTAGATTTCACACATATAAATTGTGCAAAACATATCATAAAACGGGCAGTCCTGAGTGAACAGTGCTCACTACATTCAGGTCTCTGATCCTGTTAGATTTTTGGTTTTCTAATGCATGTGCCGTCAACACGTGCAGGGGTGAGGCACCCATAGATTAAAATTAGTTAAAAATAGTTTAGATACATAAGCAACTGAGCATAAAACATTTCATTTAAGGAGTGTTCCTCTACCATCCACATTCATAACTTAACACAAATGTGATACATTTCCAGAAGTGTCCGAAGCTGTGGATTTTGAAGAAGAGCTCAAGGCTCAAGTATTTGGTGTGGAGTGCACAAACTAAACCAGCCTAGTAAAATTTATAATTATTTGGAGTACATTTTTTTGTTAGAATTTTTTTGTCTATTTTTTTCTTTTACATAATTTTTGAAGATGATTAGAACTGAGACTGGTGGGCGGAATCAGGGAATGTGTAGGCAGCAAGGCTTCAATATTTGTGTTTTCTGTGTTTTATTAACAATGTCTGTATGGTTGGTTTTAACAATTGTGATACCACGCTTTATGTTTATTAATGTAGTAAACACTATGATTAACAATAATGAGCATGTGACTTTGCTTACTAAAAGTGAGCTGAAAGAAGATTCAGAAATGAATATGAAAGAAATAACGGTAGTGCCTTACATTTGGATAAATCTATTGGTGATTATTCGTTAAATGTTTTTACAAAATTGCTTTATGAGTGTGTAGATACAATGGATGTGAGATTGTTATGTCTGCATTCAGTTACCTACATCTGTGTCTGAGGGTATAACGTACCACCACTTACCACTAACATATGGTATATTGTGTAGTGTACTAACTAGTCTATTTTATGCTAAAGGGGTTTTCCAACATTATTACTCAAATTATCACTTAGTGTTTTCAGAAATTCCTATCAGAACGAATATGAATATAGAATATTGTGCTAAGGGTGCAGAATATTTGGGATAGTATGTTCACACTATTAAAACAATAGATACAGTTTATCCACATAGGCATAATTTGACCTGTAGGTTACACAGTGTAGAGATTGACTTAATACATTATGTAGAAGATAGACGTAGAGAGTTCAAACGTAGGGCTGCTGAACAGAAGAGTAAAGAGCCTCCATGGGTGCATAAAGAAGGAAATTATCAGAAGACTAAGACTTATGCTGCAATGGTTCTGGATTTGCCCCATAGGGGAAAGCTTTGAATACTAAGGCAGAAAACGGATTATAATAACCATTTTATTGGTTCCAGTGAATGTGAACACACTTTCTTAATTACTGGTGGTTGGGGATTAAAGGGTAGTACAGATCCTGTTTACCCTGGGGTGTACTTCATTTGTGGTAAAAATGCCTATTATATGTTGCCACCACATTGGTATGGATGTTGTTATATGGGAATTGTTTTTCCTAAGATTAACCACGTGAATGATGAACAAGGAACCAATGAAAAGCAACTAACTCAAAGCAAAAAGGGTTTGAGTGCTGCTGAAATAACAGGGGATATACTTGGTGCATTGATACCTTCAGTTGGGGTTATTCTAAATTCACAGAAAATTTGAAAATTGTCTACAGTGGTTGATCGTTTATCTACAGATACCGCTGGAGGGGTCTTGATGGTTAATACTGAAATGGTTGCTATGAAGACCATGGTTTTACAAAATAGACTTGCCTTAGATGTACTATTGGCAAAAGAAGGCGGAGTCTGTATTATGTTAAAGATTCAACAATGTTGCACTTATATCCCTGATAAGAGTAAGGATTTGGAGGGATATATTAGTAACATTACTCATTTACATGATGATCTGTCAAATCTGAAGGCTGATGGTGCATGGGTGAACATTGGTAATATTTCTTCCATAGGTAGCTGGTTTTCTAATTTTTCTAACAGCTTATTAGGGAGGATACGAACACCGATAATTGCTATTGCTACAAGCATACTAATGATAATACTGCTTTATAAGTGTCGCAAGAGTAAGCCTACTAAGGGAAAACGACGAGCAAGAAAAAGGAAAAGAAATAGAAATGGAAGATCAAAGAGGGGTTTATTACGATGCCAGGAAGGATATAGAGTGTGTTAGGTTGAAACAAATGAGAATTACTGCATTCTGATTGTTCTTTATCAGATAGTAATCTGATATGGGTTAGTGTGATAAGTTTGGGATACCATCAAATGGAGGTTTGATGGAGCATGATTTTTTGCTAATATAATCTGCTCTGGAAAATCCACCCATGTGTGTGTTTTAATAAATTACTAACGTGTGTGAAAACCGAAATTACTAAAACGTGAAGATTTAGAAGGTACGTCCAAAAATGTGCAAGGCTGCACGCATTTTTAAAAGTCAAAATAAAACATGCAGAAGAAATTATTAATTTGTGTGTCTAATATTAATGTTCTTATTTTTCCTGAAATGCAGGAATATTCAAGCACAAACATGAGCAAGCACTTTTATTCTTCGTGAAAGAAGTGTAGGCTTAGAAATGTAGAAAAGATTTTTCTTTTCTCTCTGTCTTTCATTGCTAAAACATGCAGGCATAAGCAAACGTATTGGTTAGGGGGATGTGCTTCCGTGCTCCTTTGTTTCTTTTCACATTGTTTCCTGATGTCCTTGCAAAGAATAACATTTACATCCTTAGAGAGCTGAGAATACTATGCCTCTTTCCTGTCTAGGCGAGGATTTAGAATGAAACTGTTGCTATGTAGTTACAAAATATGTAATTGTAATTTTCTACTTCCTCTCTAGGAAGTTATACAATTTTAGACAAAGACTGTTTAGAGAAATTTGTAAAGTCATCGTTAGGAGATGTTTGCTTCCCCTAGTTCTGACCAATGAGAGTGACTTGTAGAGTTTAGGAGAGTTGCTAACCTAGTGTAACAAAGTTGCGAAGTCAGTATAAAGACGCTGGTGTAAGAAATGATCATCGGCTCGTTCATATTCTGGTGACCTGTCCTGCATCCATGATACGCAGTATGCTGTGTTGTGCTGATTCCTGATCAGGCTGGCAATCCTCACTGCAAAGAACTTATCCCTAGAGACTTTGCACATCATCGGCTGGTGATGCTACCCACACTATTCTCCTACGGCCGTGGAGATAGTTTTCTTGACTAATTGCACGCTGTGCATTCATTTTATCTAAATACAGAGATACCTCGATGTTCCTTGTTTCCCTCTCTTCCTCCCTTATTTGTCACCTGAGTTTGGTGATCTCCGATTTACTCTGTTTGTGATTGATGTTTTACCTGTAATATTGTGAACAAAGTGTTATCGTATGATTTGTATTTGTCTATGACCATTCATATTTTCTGAAATAATACCAAAATGTACCTAGATAGAATAGAGTCTGTCGTTATTTCCTGAGTCATTACATTTTTAGGATAATATTTGTTATATTATTGATGTATTTGTGGTGTATTTTATGGAATAGCTGTTTCTTCATTAAAGGTCATCATGAAGGAATAGTTCTCTGATTTCTCAACTTAGTCCTTTCAGCTCTACCAAAGATCCATTGGAGGACATTTGATATTGCTATTGCTAACAGAAAGGATAATGAATTATGGGCCCCTCATTATAGTATTTACGCTTCCTATGGTATTGTAAAGGTTAGTGTGGAATATTATATGACCCTCCACCGCTTCACGTTTCATCACTGGTATGGCAAAAAAAGAGGAAGGACTATGATTCCAAGATGTTATTTAGGGGTTGTGTGGGGCCTGATTAGTGGAATATGGGATGTGGGGCTCATGGGAAATGTAGTGTTTTTTTCTTTATGTTACTTTGCGGCTGTGTTCAGTAGATAAAGAAAGAGAAGCATAATCGAAATAATTCAAAGATAGTTTCGACGGTCCTAAAATGCTTTTGATAAGATCTCTTCTTATATTTGGTGCGTTGTTCATTATTTAGGGGAAAATGACTAGTGCTGATTTTTTTCAATGTCTTTTACGTTCTTAGACACAAACATTAGACATGCCGATAAAATATTGGTCAGGTGTCTACATTAGCTGCAGCTCGCTTTAAAAGTGTGTTTATTGTCGTCTTCGTATAAGTTTATTTGGGAGTTGCGGAGTTCTGAAGTCATGATACTTTGCATTCCAGTGAACAATACATGTTAAACATTCGCACTAAATGGCGCTATACATTTACCAAATGAAATAGGGAACTTGTAATTTCCCTACGTATGAAATGGACTGGCCTGTTAAAACCGCTGTACTCGCAGGGGCAGCCCCTTCCACCTATATTCCCTCCCCTTTCCCTTGCCCGCCATTTCACTACCGCCTCCTACTACCCGAGCTGCCTGCAATCTAAACAGAGAACAAGGAAAGAAAAGGACGAGGAAGGATTCCAGACGGATAAGGTGCAGCGTCTACTTCGCCTGTAAGTAAAAGAACACCTCACCGGATGCTGTGCTCACAACAGTAGACCGTGTCCACTGGGCCAGATCTAAATAACTTTGGTTCTTTACCAAAAACGAGCAAATGCTCTTCTTCAGAAACAAATACGGGGGTATGTGTTTAGCCAATGAATGACATGCTTAGCTGCTTTGAGTACGTCGCTTCCTCCACAATAAGATGTGATTGCAAATGCGTAAACATGTGTGTGCTTTAATAGTTTTTGTCATATCGTTTGAAGGCCGTGATATTTTACGCACACATTAGCAGTATGTTGTGTTTGATGCAGAAGCGGGTTATGTGAACTGTCCTCCCCAAGGAGGTCCGAATGGAGGGCGCCATCTCCTCTGCTGCACACAAGCTACTGTTCCCGCCTCTTAACGTAAAGGAAGGTACAGCCCGAGGCCCACTCTGCTGTAAGAACCGATTAAATAGAGACGACCCGACCCCCTCCCCTCTTGCGAGCGACACCTTTTATTCTTTTACAGTATACCCCTTTTAATAGTTTCAGTTATTTTCTTTACCCCTCCCGCTTTTCAACCCCGCCTCCTCCGTGGCCTAGCCGAACCTGCAGTTTTTTTCATTTATAAAATGACGCGCCACGGGTGGGCTTGACGGATTATTTTCGCTAATTATTTTGCATGGCGTTTCAAGCAGCCCCCTACAGTAACCTTAGTTTATGTTTCGTTGTAACCTCTAGCAATAAAACAATCACTCGACCCGCGCTCTAAAAACCGCACCGTTCTTTCAATTGGTATGTTTTTGTTTTCTTTCCCAAGATTGTTTGAATTAAACAACAAATCTGTTTCGTGGTTACCCCAAACCTGATTCGACCTCTTTTCTCCACCCTCCCTTTCCAACGGACTCCATTTTCGAGGTTATAGGCGGCGTGGAGAGGGGGAGGGGCACATTGGACGGACCCATGTTACCTCTATACAAACGAATTTAAAGTAAAAATACATTTTGCAAAGAACAATGCTGTGCGTTCCACGCGTACGGCGGGTATATAATACTTTGCCTACATCCATTTTCTAGTCATCTCGTTTAGCTACAAGCAGTATTTGTCAAAGCAAGTATGTATTTTCATCGTACTGTGATAGTTCAAGCCAGCTGAGATGGAACACTTAAGGCGCTCATCCCGGCCTCAGGGGTCATTGCAGTAGCAGTCGTACACCCTTTGTGTCATGGCGGACTTCTTCCGGATTGCAGCGAGACTGGTGGTGTGATTGTGCACCAGGGTTGCACTTCCCGTTTCTGCTGATTGTATGTTGTGCGTTTTAACCGCGTAATTGTCTCCGAGTTGTCCATCTAGTCACATTTAGAAAGGTGATTTTCAAACCACCTTAACAACTGTGTTAATTATTTTAAACAAGACTTTTGGGGAGTGAAATAGCTCACAATGACTTATAGTGTTTTAGGATTGTTTTTTCTAACACGATGCCTTACTATAAGAGCATAATTTCGCCAAAGCGGACAACTGTCTCTGCCAGTCGCAAATTAGCACTTTTAACAATTAACGGCGATTTATTTATTATATTATTAGCTAGTAGTGCTCTAGCAACCCGGACTTGAATACTGTGATAATGTAGAAAGCGAAACTGCAACCAACTGCAGGCACTTAGAGGGCGACTAGATTTTTTCAAAACCGAGGACTTCTCGCAAACATAGAAATAGGACTACTATTTACATCCATGGGCGACATGGAAATGCTTTAATTAACAGTGCAATAAACAGAAAATACAGGCAATGAGGTACTAAGGGGCCATTATATGCTCACAACATCATTGTGCTAATTAAATAGTTTTCTGTTAAGGGTAGCTAACCAATTAAGTAAGTATCGGAACACATGTAAACTTGCCTCCTGTGTTCAGTCGTCTGAAAACCGGACGTGTTAATATTCTGAAATCTGATAGGATAGGTGGTGAACCAAACGGACATGACCAGCAAATCAGGGTCGCCTGGTCACCTATAAACTTTGGTATGCTGAGCATTTGAAAAACTTAAATGGTTGTGAAAGTAAATGGCATGAAAAATAACGTGGGCTAAAAGTTGGCATTCGTAACCCGTTCAGAAAAGCCTTTGTCCTTTAGTTCTACCTAGGGCCACTGGAATTATGTGACAGGGAAGGACCAAATTATGTGGGATTTACTAAATTATGCTACAAGGAAAAAAAAGTACAAGCATATTGTGCCTATTACATACATGCCAACATTTTAGGACAGGGACGTGGGAGATTTAAAATAAAAAATCGGGAGAATGAAAATTCCCCCTTGACTTCTATTGTAGAAAATACAATTTCCGGCAGCTTGAATCGGGTCTATTGGCATGCATGCTATTAATTCTTATTTTGTCATGTTTACTTACACAGGTTAAGTATGGGAAAAAGTGGACTAGTCAACCTTTGCAGAGGGCCTTCCACGGTATGGCAACTTATGTTGCCACTTTTTCAGTAACTTTGATCCCTTTGAGCGAGTGTTAGACATGGGGTCTCTAGTTGCCAGTGGTTTGCACCCAGTCAAAGTAGGGACCCACAATCCTAGTCTGGGTAAGTTACAAAATAAGAATACCCTGTTCTCACCCCCTTGGTAGCTTGGCAAGAGCAGTCAGGCTTACCCACAGAGGCCATATGTAAAGTATTTACACACACAGTAACACACTGAAAACACCATAAAAGTGCTCCACACTTGTTTAGAAGGTTGTTGGAATGTCAGCACTTAAGGATAGTGCATTGCACTAAGTTGGTGAGGCCGTACTGAAGCAAGTGATGCAGCTGTGCAGAGTCACTGATGCCTGGGAATGTTGCAGGGCGCAGAGGAGGTGATGCAGCAGTTGCCGAGAAACACACTCTGTTCCTTACTGCTGTGCGGCGTCGGTGTTGCTGGTCAAGTCACGAGGCTTCGGTTTCATGGCGTCTACGTCAAACCACTGGGCCACGGGGGAGTGGTACGTCAGACGTTGGTGGCACGGTGCTCAGGACTCCAGCAGTGGCAGTCATTTAAAGGCTCTGCAACGCTGTCGAAGCCTGTGTTGTAAGGTGCAGTCATTGCGTCGAGTGGGAACCACCGCTTGGTACAGACAGCGGCACGTGTCAGAGTTGCAGACAGGTGCAAGTTCTGAATCGCATGTTGTCTGGTTCTTCTGGCAGCACTGAAACACTTCCATGGGCCCAGGAACTGGATTTGACCCCACTTGGCAAGTAGGGCTCTCAGCAGAGGAGCCCAGGTGTTACAGGTGAAGTCTTTGATGGCCCTGAGACTTCCAACAGGAGGTAAGCTCAACTGAAGTCCTTGGAGAAACTTTAAAAAGCAGGATGTTCAGGTGCAGCGGTCGGCCACTCTCACCACTTTAGCTCAGGCTTATCAGCCTGGTGATGGGCAATCAGGATATGCAAAGCACACCTCAGCTCCCTTTATGTGTGACTGTCTAGAGAGAATTCACGAAGCCCAACTGTCATCCAACCCAGACGTGTATTCTAGGGACATGCAGAGGCACAGATTGGTTAAGTTAAAATCAATCAATCAGAACATTTATAGAGCGCGCTGCTCTCCCGTGAGGGTCTGAAGGCGCTGAAAGGGGGGGGGGGGGTGCTGCTGCTGCTCGAAAAGCCAGGTCTTGAGGTGTTTCCTGAAGATGAGATGGTCCTGGGTCATTCGTAGGTGTGCGGGGAGGGAGTTCCATGTTTTGGCTGCCAGGTAGGAGAACGATCTTCCCCTGGCGGTGGTTCTGCGAATCCGTGGGATGGTGGCGAGGGCAAGGCTGGCGGGTGGGAGTGTAGAGTGAGAGGCGGTTGTTGAGGTATTCGGGGCCCATGTCGTGGAGCGCTTTGTGTGCGTGGGTGAGGAGCCTGAATGTGATCCTCTTGTTGACGGGGAGCCAGTGCAGGTTTCTCAGGTGGGCAGATATGTGGCTGTGGCGAGGGATGTCGAGGATGTCGTGCGGAGGCGTTCTGTATGCGATGTAGTCGTTTCTGAAGTTTGGTGGTGGTTCCTGCGTATAGGGCGTTTCCGTAGTCCAGTCGGCTGGTGACGAGGGCCTGGGTGACCGTCTTTCTGGTTTCGGTGGGGATCCATCGGAAGATCTTTCGGAGCATGCGCAGGGTGTTGAAGCATGATGACGAGACGGCGTTGACTTGCTTGGTCATCGTGAGGGAGGAGTCCAGGATGAATCCCAGGTTGCGTGCGTGGTCTGAGGGTGTTGGCGCGGAGCCCAGTGCTGAGGGCCACCAGGAGTCGTCCCAGGCGGATGGGGATTGTCCGAGGATGAGGACCTCCGTCTTGCCTGAGTTCAGCTTCAGGCGGCTGAGCTTCATCCATTCTGCCAACTTTCTAAAAGTGTCATTTTCAGACCTGAAATTTAAAAACCAACTTCACTAAAAGATGTGTTTTTAATTTGGGAGTCAGTGCTCAGATTTTTACTCCTAAAAGTAGGGGTGCAAGCCAAATGGTGTCTTCTAAATGGTTACGCCCCACTTTGGAATCGCAAAGCAAAGTTGAAGACCCCTGTGGGTCCATCAAAAATCTCTTAAGGAAGGTGTTCTCAGTATCTTGGAGCTTAGAACAGTCCCCATAACCCCAAACCTCTACACCATAAGTTGCTATATAAATTAACTTTTCATACATTTTTGTATGAATCCGTTCAAGTGGGACAGCTCTGTTTTTAACAAACTGATTGTTTACATAGATTTGTACTCTGTCGTATCATGTGAAGAGTTTGGAGTCTAGCCTTAAGCTGAAAAATTGCTTTTGGTTTGAAACTCTGCTTAATCATTTAGATGATTAACCTGGAAATTATGGTGTAAATTCTTGCTTCTGCTTGACACCTGCCATACATCTCTCTTTGCAGTATTACAAAGATTGTAGATTTATTGTATTGTAGAGGATATGGGGGTGTATTTTTTTTTATATATACCACGCCTTTACTTCTCGATTCCCTGCCACCGTAATCAGTCAGGAACGGACACCACTTTCTGCGTGCAAATTGTTTCTTTTCGTGCTCCTGTCGCCATTGCGCGTATCAGCCCCTTGAGGCCTTGACCGCCAGTAGGTGGTTATAGTTGGGACCTAGTTTCCATAGGAAAAGCGTTTTTTTGCCCAATAATTTAGACATCGTTTGACGAATCTTCGCGAAATTTTCAAACCTAGTGGGGTGCTCCGGTCCGCTCCTGTCTTGCAACTTTCAGGGTGATTCGTCAAGCGGGGGCCGAGGAAAAAGGGGGTCCCAAAACGCGTTTTTCCATTGGAAAATTTAGACCAAGCTAGAGCCCGAACCGCTGAACGGAATTACACCAAATTTGGCAGATGGGTAGCTCTTGGTTCAGAAAGCGACCTTTTTGTTAAATGGTGTAAATCCATTCAGTAGTTTTTTTAATATTAAAGGAAAAATAACTTTATATATCTGGGCGGAGCCTAACCACACATCTCATCGTGAGATCTGATTGGCTGTCAGCACTTCATCCAAGAAGTGTTGGCAGCCACCTTGGGACCAATATACATGATAGCACCTCATTAAAAAACATTGTAGTGAATGGAAGGTTTTGAGGGTCACCAAAAGGAGAACGTATAAAGGGCGATAAGACTTTAGTTACATTCTAAATCATTTGTTGATGGTACCATATTAATTTTAGGAATTGTGGTGTGTTCTAAGGTGATTTTACCCTGTGAAAAAACTTTCTGTTGGGATATCATGAATCGTGTTTGAGAGAGAACTATTTTCTCATACTTTTACCACAGAGGTTTGGAAGGTGACCTAGAAGCAAAAATGAGAGCATATTTTCTGTAAATTCACATTATCTTTCTCAGTCGTGAGAATGTGTTGTGATCTTCCTGTCACTGCGGCAGCGCACGCGCGCCTCAGTGGAATGCGGGGAATGTCAAGATTCTAATGTTAACGGTGCGCTTGCGTCCTGTCAGTGGAACAGCTGAAGGATGAGGCGCGCTGATGTTACGTGCTTGAAGAAATAAACCTGGAGTATTCTAGCCACTGTCTCTGTGTCGTGTTGTGGCTACAACAGAATGCAGTCTGACATTCTAAGTAAAACATGCACATCCAACAAGAGCAGAGACTGTCAGTTGATTTCTATGTGTTCTACTGCAGCTTCCCAGAGTGTTCTAATTAACAACTAGAGCGCTAACAGTCTAACTTATGACAAAAGTACAAGTTACTGTACCACCATACCATTCGCAGATACATGCCATTAAGCACGGGGTCCCTCAGGGCTCGATATTGAGCCCTGCACTGTTTAACATTTAGGTTCAACCCCTAGCAATGGTTGCCAAAAGTAGAGGGATGTCATTGGTATCTTATGCCGATGACACCCAGCTAGTAATTGCCTTTTCAAAAAACTGTAAAAACAACCTTTTTAAATTTAAAGAGGTCTCAGACTGGATGACAACAAATTGCTTGCAGCTTAATGCTGCCTAGTCGGAAATTCTTGTGCTAGGGAGAGATCTCTCTGGTCAGAACAGTGGTGGCCGGATAAACTCAAAACAGCGCCATTGCCCAAAGAGGCGGTTAAGAATCTGGGCTTCTGGATAGATAGGGATCTTTCATTTGATACACAATCCAAAGTTCTTGCAGGGGTCTGTTTTGGACTCCTGAGGGTGTTGAAACCCCTGCTTGGATATTTTGAACCAAAAATTCGCCAAACCATTCTCCAGGCCACAATATTATCCGGGTTGGATCATGGCAACTCCCTTTATCTGGGCGCCAGTGTATCTTACGCCTCCAACTAATTCAGAATGCTGCGGCTCGGGCTTTGCTGGCTCTTCCCAAGTCCTGCTCGGTATTAATTTTTTATCAAAGTTGCATTGGCTGCCTATAGCCAATATAATTCAGTTTAAGTCCTTGTGTTTAGGCCACACAATTCTGACTCACCAAGGCCCTCCGATTTTAATGGACCTGTTAGTCCAGTACATTCCGAATCGCCTTCTTCGTTCTGCCAACTCGGGATTGGCTTTTCCTCTCATTTTCAAAGAGTCCGAGCTGGTGGACGTTATTTTAAGGTCCAGGCGGCCCACCTCTGGAATTCCCTCCCGATCGCTATCAGAGGACTCCAGAATCATGATCTTTCGAAAGGCTTTAAAGATCTGGCTTTTCCCGACGTAACTGGTCTGTGTTGGTTGAAGCAGTCTTTTGGCACTTGTCCTTTGGGAAGCGCTGGGACGCCCCGTGGCTGGGGCAGCTACGCGCTGTATAAATCCGTAAATAATAATAAGTATTGCACACCTGAAGCCATCTTGATTGGAATAAAGTGGTAACTCTAAAAACATTTAATTTAGCAAGCATTTACAATGCAATGGTCTCGGCATTGTTAAAGTTAGAGCTATTGGCATTGCTCATGACATTATTTTTGTTTTTTTTGTTTATAAACATTTAAAGAAACGGCATTGTTATTTACAATGTCAATAGCTTAATCACTCTCAAATGCGAGACCTATTGCATTTGCACCCACACACAGATCCACACACACAAATAGAGCCACCCACAGAGAGCCACTCACATAGAGCAACCCACACACAAATCGAGACACCTACACACACACACACACACACACACACACACACACACACACAGAGTTATTAAAAGGTGTTTATGATGGCGTGACAATCGTCTGCTCTAAATACACAAACACATTAGGGTATTTATTATCTTTAATAAAGTTTTATTTTCTTACAGCCTCACAAGCACGCACAAGAAAGGCACACAAACTTCAACAAACACACATTTCTGCATATGGGTGCACCTTCGTTGGCATAAGGAACCACGCTTAAAAGCATTTCTATATCCAAAATAATCCTAACACAATAGTTAACACAACCACAACGCATGTGTGCATTTCGCAGCACACATAACGGCATAACACTGACACCACACACACATACACACCGGTAAATGTGAACCAGTGGTTGCAGGTGGCACTCACCGGCATTCATTTTTTATTTGTTGTTCAGCTTTTTACTCTTGTATAGTGCATGCTTTGAAACAAGTCGCCTCCAGGTGTTTATAACCGCAACAATTAAGAGATCCAGAGTTGAGGCTGAAAGCAGTGAGAGTTTCTCGCAGTGGCTGTCAGTGGGCCAAAAAGGTGATCTGTGGCCGCGGGAAAGTTTCTCTGTACGCTGACGTGCAGCAGGGGAGGGCTAAATATGACCGGCTTACTACACCTACAAAGTCTGAATGCCATGCGTGGCAGGAGCACGTCGAAGTGGGTATCTGTAGGCACAAAATAACACTGTTGAAAGGAACATTACGAGTAAACCAGGCTTGGGGTGTAAGTGTCGTATTTTTCGTTGTCGGCAAGTTCCATACATGTTTGTTTCAGTGTAGCCCTAACAAATACACAATCTTACACATATACACACACAGGCGCTGAAAAGACACATTTATTCACGCGATGCCTTAAAAACACACTCGTATATAAAGACTAGCGCAGACACAAACAAAAATGCATTTTGGCTGTGCAAACGCAGGCATGCATATAGGTAACTACACACATAGAAAATAAACACACACACACATCCTTTCAAACACACTAATCTGCATTGATGATTGCAGCACACATAGAAATAAACAACGCATTCACTCGGGCAAACGCACACACATGAATGTACATGCACACCCGCTTGTGAATAGGCACATACAACACACACACGAATAGGCACAGACGCATATACACACATCCTTACGAACACTAATATGCATAGATGAGTGCCCACACAAACACAATGCGCACACTTTGGAAACTCATACGAATGAAGAGGCACACACAAACACGCACCCGCGAGAGAATAGGCACACACGCACACAGACATGAATAGGCATGAACACATACACACACATCCGTACAAACACACTAATCTGTATAGATGAGTGCCCACACACAAACACAAAGCACACACTGGCAAACACACACGAAGAGGCGCGCACACACACAAATGAAGAGGCGCACACAAACACAGATACGCGAGTAAATGGGCACACACACACCAACACAGACATGAATAGGCACGAACACATACACACACATCTGTACAAACACACTAATATGTATAGATTAGTGCCCAAACACAAAGCACACTCTGGCAAACACACACAAAGAGGCGCACAAACACGTACAGGCGAGTGAATAGGCACGCACTCCACACAGCCCACAGACATGAAGAGGCAAAAATACACGTTTACAGACCTCTAGCTGTAAAGATAGAACCAGCTCTCTTCCCCGGGCAGGACTGCCCCAAAAGCGGAGAATATGGTAAAATTGACCCCTGTGCAAACCATGTCTCAGCTTTAGCTCTTAGAACGTGTCCGGACGCTGCGTGGCGAGCTGCACGTGGTATTAAAAGTGAATGCTGGCTACACACACACTGATAAGACCCGTCCAGGCCGCCTACCAAATGTTGTGCTTTCCATTCTTGTATTTACCTTCGTAATGTTTCCCTTGGAGGATGTGTGTGTGTACGCGGGGGCATGGTCTGTTTGGCAGTTTTTCGACACGCTTCTACAGAGTAGGAAAGTGACGCACAAGTTGATCAATAAAAATGCAAGTTCTCCAGACAATGCACACCATAAAAAGGCTAGCTGGGAAGACATTTATGGGCGACTGCGTTATCAACACACACACCTGTTCTATGAAAGGCAAAGCCCATTCATAACGTCTATTTGAATTACGACTATTAATTATTCAAGCGCCTTCCTCCCTCCCCTCTTAATATTTAATTTGGCTGCACCCCCATTAAGTCAGACGTGTCTTTAACATGCAGTGCTTACTCGGAGATTAAGGAAGCGCTGCCTTTAAAAGTCCACTCACTTCATTTATATGAAGCAGAGGTCGGGAAAGCGGGCCACAAATCTGAGGCTAGTGCTTTCACAAGGCCCGGGCCCTTCCTGGCCCTGCTCCCTGGATTCTTTCCGTTGTCTTTCATTCAAAAATGTGCCTGCTGTCTCGGGTGTCACCAGAGCTCTGTTTCAGCGACCCGACCTGCAAGCCCCTTCAAACACTGCACCTTTCACTGGCAAATCCCGGCGCGCCCCACGACTCCTGTGTGCTCCGGGGCTCGTGGCTGATGTACGAGGCGCCTAGCAATGACTGCGGTATGAATTAAAGCGCTGCCCTTGCAGCTTTTTTACAAAGCACTCAGTAGGAGTGAGTTGAGTTGAGATGTGACTGGTGACCTGCGTGCACAGCCTGAGAGGACAGGGGGAGGAGACAGAGCAGCAGCCGGTCACGGGAGCACCGAGGGAGCCGAGAGCAGGGGAGAGGACGAGCACACCACCGCCTTTCTCCGAGGTCAAGCAGAAATGCCTCTGAGAAACGCAGCGGCGTTTTCGGATTGGGGGGCGTGTTTTTCTTTCTCTCCTCTTCCCATTGGCTGGAATGTTTACATTCCAGAGGAGAGAAAGAAAGTTAAAAACGCGCCCCCGAATCCGAAAAAGACGGGGCTTAAACGGACAGACGCCCCTCTCCTCCAATGTCTGGCCTCCGTTTAGGAAGCCAGCCAATGGAGAAGAGGGGCGGGTTCAAGCCCCGTACTAAAAAACATTAAATCTCGCCAGCGAGACTGCGCAAGCACAGCCTTCGCTAGCCGAGACCTAAAAAGGAACAAAATGAGGGGGTTCATTTTGCCATAGAAAGTATGATTAGTACTGCAGAATGAAAAATTAGGGCACATTTTGAGTGACTTCTTAAATCCTCTTCTATTTCATTAAAGAATTCTGACATGCAGACTGAAACAAAACATGCACTTTTAATACCACCAGCAGACTTCACTGTAGCAAAGCTACTGCTCACCAGGGATCTAATGAGCAATTAGAGTGCAAACATTCTGAATTTATGGCAAATGTGTGACACATCTGAATGCCTTCTTGATGGAATCAAAGTAGAAAACTGAAAGTATTTCTTACTGAGAAGACTACAGTAAATGAGGAAATTAGGAAACTTCATAACAAATAAGTCTCCCAAGATGGCCACCAGAGACAAAAGATCCCAAATGTAGCACAAATATCATCCATATGTAGCCCATGTGTAGCCCAATGACAGAAGTGTGCAAAAACACTTTTTTATTTTTTGTTTTTGCAGTTTTATATAGTGCAGCATGGTCAGGTATTGGGAGTGCTTTACATGAGCATTGGTTACATCACACACGGACAAATTCCTTTTGGGTTGTATACATGGGGAGACTAAGTGATTTGACCAGAATCACAGAATGTCGAGCTGAAGCAGAAACTCCAACCTGGTTCCCCAGTTGCAAAGTCTGCAGCTCTGGAAGTAACACCACATCCTCTCCCCTAAGTGCAACATTTAATCAAGTGGTCAACTTTATAAAAAAACAAAGATAACAAATAATTTAAAAGTGCTTTGTCGCTATTTGAAAATTCAGAAAATATGTCCTCATGGAGCACAAACCATAATTTCAATGCAAATAAGACCCTAGTCTATGTAATTTCTAAAGGAAATGCTCTAGGTATTACATATTTGATTACATCAAGATGTCAGGCGTGCCACACTTTTGTAATAAATATCGAATGTTAGCAATCTAGTTGTTCATTGGGATACTGTTGAGAGGCAGAGGCCAGGAGCACGGACTCAGAAAATTGAAGGCAGGTAGGAGGGTGCAGAGGCAACAATTTGACCGCACTGGGCAGGCAGGAAGGGCAGTGGTAGCACAACAGACTATGGAGGGCAGTAGAAAGGGGGGCAGGGGCAAGAAACTTATCATACAGACCAGGCAAGAGAGGCTGTGGCAATATAATAGACCATTGGGGGCAGAACGAAGAGGAAGTGGTACTACAACCATACATGCCAACAGACCCGATTCAGCCGGGAAACACCCAATGTTTTTAAGCCCAAATGGGCTTTATTTGATCTGTCTCATGTTTACAATCTCCTTTTTTAGGTCTCGCCTGACCCAGCACATGCGCTGGTCTGGCGAGAGTTTTTGAGAGGGCTCCAAAAAGTGCTACCAGGCCAGCCTAGAGCTACAGTACATGTGCGCGGGCGCCGCGCTTTTCCGCGATTACTTTCGCGGCCGCTTGGCATAGCCAATAGGTCTCGCTTTTGGGACCTTATAAGTATTTAGTTATGCAACTGTTGCATGGCTAAACACTTTGAAGGTCCCAAAGGCGAGACCTATTGGCTATGCCAATGCTTGTTTTTCAATGTAAGTCAATGGGGAAAATCAATAACCCAGTTTTCTTTTTTTTTCAAAATCTCCCTCTTATCAAGTTCAAAATATTAGCAAATATGGTACATTGGATCATGGAAGGCAGGAGGAATTGGGGTAGGGACATGGACTCAGATAACAGAGGACAGGAGGGACATGGAGAGGTGCACCAACAGGGCAGGCATCAGGGTTTGCAGCAGCACAATACACCACAAACGGAATGCAGGACGGGAGTGCAGCACAACAATCCATAGAAAGCAATAGGGAGGGGACAGGACCATGCGCATGGACAACAGAACAGAGGGGAAAGAGGCAATGGCAGCTAGCTGACCATAATGGACAGACAGGGGAGAAAGCTGCGGCATAACTCACCATAAAGGGCCGAAGGGAGGGATCAGGGTTATTACAATGGAACAGACAAGCCAGGAGGGAGGGGAATAGGGGTCTGCACATGGAAAACAAAGGGCAGGGGGCAGGGCAGGAGCAGCAAGCTGACCATGGAGGTCAGGCAGCCTTTGACACCACCTCTCACTGCACACTAGCCACAAGACTCCACGACGCCGGCATCCGAGGAAAGTCCCTAGACTAGATATGCTCATTCCTCTGGACACAGAGTCCGACTCCCGCCCTACCTCTCCGATTTGAAGGAGACCAGATGGGAAGTACCTCAAGGATCTTCCCTGAGTCCCACCCTCTGCAACATCTACATGGCCCCCCTCGCTACCATCTTCAGAAACCACGGGCTCAACATAGTCTCCTATGCCGATGACACGCAGCTCATCCTTTTCCCCTACCAAGGAACCCAACACCACCAGGTACCACTCCCAAGAAGAGATGAAAGTCGTCGCAACCTGGATGAAGAACAGCTGCTTGAAACTCAACTCCGAGAAAACAAGTTCTCAACCTCCGCTCCACCCCCTCCGCTTGGCAAGACACCTGGTGGCCCCCCGCCCTTGGGAACCCACCCACCCCGACAGGCCCTGCATGTAACCTCGGCATCATACTGGACTCATCGCTCACTATGAACTCCCAGATCAACGCAGTCTCCTCAGCTTGCTTCAACACCCTCCGCATACTCCGTAAAACATTTAAATGGATCCCCCACAAATCCCAACAAGCATTTGCAATGCAATAGGTCTCGCATTTGCAAAAGTTTAAGCTATTGGCATTGTTCATGACAATGCCTTTTTTTATCTATTTTATAAAACAAACATAAATAAATGCCATTATCATTTACAAAGCCAATAGCTAATGTTGCATTATTATTAGCAATGCCAACTGCTCACACTTTTATAATGCGAGACCTATTGCATTGCAAATGCTTGTTCCTGTTTACGTCCAGTTGCTCTTTTGTGCAAGTAGTGATTCTGGGAGAACGTAGCTGGGCAAGTTTCTCTCGCCCTCATTTCTGTGAGAATGCTGTAAAAACGCACGTTATTTGCCGGGGTTAATTGCTGGCGGGGCTGTGGAGTGAGCTGCAGGAAGCATTCACCCCAATAAAGTGAAGCCAAATATCAGAAATCCAAAGACTGGTTAAGGGGTCCCACCTGGACAGATCTGCAATCAGTCCGCGTGTTTCAAACAGCAAAGTCCAACAACAGATGATGCTTTGCAACCGCAACAGGAGACATGAAGGGAATAAACATTTAAAATACATTCTGCCTTGTTCATATTTTATAACAACACCTTGAGGCTTTAAAACGAATTACTTAGGTGGAAAGAACCGAGCAAATAAATTCCAGTACTTTAAAAAATTGCAATTGAAACTTCACGGGGATATGCCTCTCACTTTGGGAAGGAAGTGAGTTTGTTTCAAAGAGCTCATTTGACACAAAATCTTTGCGGGTTCACGAGTAAATTGCCTTTGGGATAACCAGATGTCTTTTTAAGTAGTCAATTTTACGGCAATGGCCTTTTATGTATGAATAAATTAGTTTTTGTTAATTATATCATGAGGCTTGCGTGGGTTTTAGTTGCAGTTTAAGTGCACACTGAGAAACTCTGAGCACCAAATGCGTGACTCGAAGTGAGTTTAGTTAGACGAAGGCTGCTGATGCTCGAGATGATTGTAACTGAGAAAGGAGGACGCGTGTGACAGGAGGCAATAGACTGCTGTAAAGTGAAAGCAAATTTGTGTGCGCGCTTGGGGGTGGAGGAGAGCATTCCAGGCGGGGGAGCGGACCCTTTGAAGTACGATGCCAAACGGATTGCATGGCGGCACGATGCACGTGATTGTACGCGTGCTCGCCATGCTATCCACTTTTGGGAGCACTTTTAAATGCCCCTTACTAGAGTCTTGCATAGCAATTGCGTAAACGCAATAGCTAGGCGAGACCTAAAAAACGGTCACTCACGCCCTCATCTCCTGCATCATGAGTTCACGTTAAAGGCGGCCCATCATATGACGATGCTCCATCCAAACACACCCCATCCTGGTCTGAAGCTACTACCGCCAACCGTGTTTTCTCTCCTGGTGCGGCAAAGCAGTAGGCAGTTCTTTGTGATAAGGTATGCTTTGAATCGATCGATCTATCTATCAGAATCTCTGTTAACCCTTCTCTGTTTAGCGGCATTTACTCACATTAAGGCCACACACCAAAAATCCATGAATGCCACTTGTCTCTCTTTTACAAAATGTTACCTCACTTGGCCTGCTTGAACATACATCATTTTTTTTTTTACATACCACACTTACGAATTGCTAGAGTTTTTGGATACCTCTAGGGAGAGGGCATGATATTTTTTTCTAATTGCAGTATTCCACCTCAAAAAAAATTATTCACTGTTCCATAATCATTCTCCCAGGATCTAGGGCAATTATGTTGCAATAGGTACAAGTTTTGTTCTCCTCATGCTGCTTTATTGTGTAGATTAGTATATATTTCCTGCTAGGGGCGAGGAGGGGGCTCAAAGACTTTTTGGTGGTGGGGGCATTAGCATGCCCATTCTCGGCACACCCACCCCCCTCACTACGCATGAAAAAACAACATAATCCCTGGTACCAGCCCCCATCCCTATGTATAATAAAAAACATAATCCCTGGTGCCTAGTGGGTTTTCTGCCTCCTTTGGGGGGGCGGGGGGAGGAAAGACTGTGCTTAATTGTTTTGTGTGTGGGTGGCATTTGCATGCCCATTTTGGGAAGCCCCCACCCCTGCGTATAAGAAGAAAAAAATGCCAAGTGGGCTTTCTTCCCCCTGTGGCAGGCAGATCAGGGGCTATTGCCCCATCTACCTCCTGGGGGGGACAAAAAGACTGGAATTTTGGGGGGGATTGGGGCAGCCCCCACCCCTGCGTATAAGAAGAAAAAAATGCCAAGTGGGCTTTCTGCCCCCTGTGGCAGGCAGATCAGGGGCTATTGCCCTATCTACTCCCTGGGGAGAACAGAAAGACTGGAATTTTGGGGGGGATTGGGGCATTGACATGCCCATTCTGGACAGCCCCACCCATATATACATTAAAGTACCTAGTGTGATTTCTGCCACCCCGGGGCGGGGGCGCGAAAGACTGATCTGGCCCAGAAATATAGGGAGCAAAAGCCCCTACCCAAGGGGCCGCTCTTCCTCCCAACCCCCGCCCCCCCCACCTTTGGTGCCTAGTGGGTGCATTCCTGCTTGGGGATCACCCTCCTGAGGTGATCCTGGGATGTGTACCATTGGAAAAGGGAAATTCGCCTCTTTCCAATGATACCGCTCACATCTGCCTCTGTGCTCAGGGGGCTGAGATAGCCCCCTGAGCATCAAGTCAGTGACCCTGAAACTGAGTTTGTTTTTCTGAAATGACGTGCTCGCCAATCCTAGTTTCTGAGAAAGTATCAGTACACCCTCAGGAGCTGGGGAAGCTCTTCCCCCAGCTCCATAGGGTGTTTTGTGGTCATTGTATGCATTCAAGATGCAAGTAATTCTATGCCAAACGTCCTCCCAACATTTCTTAACAAAATGACAATCCTGTAACATATGTCTTAATGAACCTACATCTAAAGGACAATTCCATCAATTGGAAAAAGTTGAAAGTTTTGCATTCTATAACTTTAAAGTAGTCCAAAAACAATTCAAAATTATATAGGCATTAGTTTGATATAATGTTACAGGTAACCAACCCAAAATAGAATTCAAACAAATCATCCTTAAGTGTCCAAGGATAAGGACAACTCTAATTCTGCATTCCAAAAGGTGGAAAGAAGATTGATATATAGTACTGACACTTTATGGGAGGAAGACGCAATTGTTTTAAGGTACATTTCTAAATCAGATGAAACAGTGGAAGGAAAGCCATTCGGGAAGGAATTAAGCATAGAATTACAGCTCAATTCATATTTTACAATATCAGATCATAGCAAATGAAGTCTTTGTTTTAAGTCATCAAAACTAACAGACATTATTATAATAAATATCTTTAAAATACAAAAAGCCCGCTCTTATCCATGAGTTCCAAAAATGTGTATGGCAAACTAATTTCACTGATGGGTTATACCAATGCGATGGGCTCAATGTATTAGAAATATAACATTGGAGAACAGAATCCAAATTGTGTGAAGTTAATCTAGTAGATTTCAACAATATTGATTTCTTTTAAAACATAGAACAATTGGACATTGTAAGTAAAGCTGCTAAAGGAAAAGGTGATACTAAGTTCTGTTCAATGCGAAGCCATGCAGGTGAATTATTAGGATCTAAATGTTGAAACCATAACATACTTTGTTTTAAAAATAAAGGCTTTAGAATATTTTAGAAAATCTGGTAAATCAAACCCTCCATTGATTTTAGCCAATTTCAGCTTTTTATAACTTAACCAAGGCGATTTATTATTCCAAATAAATCTTGACAAAAAGTATCTATAGTATTGTAACATTTAAGAGGGAGTTGAACCGGTATCATTGACCACATATAAAACAGTTTAGGAGCCAAGATCATTTTAACTGTGTCCATTCTTCCCCATCAAGATAAACATAAGGAGAGCACTTTTGAATTTTAATCTTCATATACGCCAAAGTAGAATAAAAATTTAGGGTCAAAGTTTGTTTTACGTTATTGGCGCATAATATACCCAAATATTTAAGTTTGTCTTTTTGGCAAACAATATCCTTATTAGAAAACATACCAGGTGAACAGTGAATATTTAACGGGAAAAAATCTGTTTTATTAGTGTTAAGTTTATAACTTGAAATGTTCAGAGTAGACCGCAATTAAATTCAGCAATGGAGGAATGGAAGATTGAGGATTAGCACTATAAAAGAACATCATCTACATAAGCTGATGTTTTAATAGAGACGTTGGATAGTTGAAGGCTTTCAATTTCAGTACAGTTCCTAATAGCAAATAGGGGTTCAATAGCAATAAGGACAAGCATTTGCAATGCAATAGGTCTCGCATTTACGGGAGTTTGAGCTATTGGCATTGTAAATGACAATGCCTTTTTTTATGTTTTGGGTTTTAAAACATAAATAAAGGCATTGTCATTACTAATAGCATAAACTCTCGCAAACGCGAGACCTATTGCATTGCAAATGCTTGTTTATGTTTGATCTGCTTAGCTGGGACGCTGTTCTGATAATGAATTTGCTCCTCCTCTCCAGCTTTATATCGGAAGTAGGAGTACACTTGTAGCTTTCTGGAAAGCTGTCAAGCGGGGGCTCGAGTGGGCAGACTGTCACTCTTCGAGGGAAGGATGGTTGTGAGGAATGTGTGCTGCTGTTTCTCTGTTCACACAGCTCTCCAGTGCTTGCTCTCAAAGCCCGATAAGGACTATGATTGAGGGCTGCATATTCTGCTTGCTCATGTTGTACCTAAACAGGACGTCCTAGATGGAGTAACAGATCTTTAACTAAACAATAAGCTCTTCAAAACAAGCCCAAAGAAGGGGGACGGCGGAGATTTCAAAAAAGACAAAATAATGTAAGCGTTAGTAAAGGCTATAAGTCTGCCTTTTTCATCAAAGGATTTATTATAGATAAGAGAGTTTGCGCATGTGAGTGCCTTTGGGGAAATGTGTGAACGGCTGTGCGAATCTATTATTGGGTGTGCATAGATGGATATATGAGCAAGTCACTCATGGAAGGATGGTTGAATAGATAGTTGAGTATTTGCAAGATTAAATGAGGTACAAGTATACGAGTGCATGAATGAAAGGGTGGCTGAGTGCATGGACAAGCGAGTGAATATAAATGAGTGCTACCTGGGTAGATTAGTGGATTATTAGGAGAAAGCATAGATCACGGACTGGTGAATGTATGGAGTGATTACCAAGTATGCGAAAATCAATGGCTGAATAATTTAAAGAGTGCATGGATGGACGAGCGCAAGTAGAGGAGACTGGATGGTTGTATATGAGTTAGTGAGTGAATGGACATATTTACAAGGATGAATGAGTGGGTGGGTGGATGAATGACTGGATGGATTACTCGATGCATAAGGTTATCCTGAGTTGTTGCAGTTTGTGGCAGAGGAAGCTACAAGGTTGGTAGGATATGTAAGACGGGACAATCCAGACCAAATAACACAAGTAAAAGAGCACAGCAGGCTATTCAGAGGCTGTGTATGTGCCCCTAACACACTTTGGACCCAGCTTAATCTCTGTCACATGAACTATTGCGATGCCAACCACCTCTCATTAGGGGTTAGACTGGGTCATAACATTATTTGATCACATGTTCATTCAAACTGTAACCTCTTGACAGAGCGCACATAATTGTCACATGTGCAACTGTAATTACCATACACCGGCGGCTATCAAAATACCACCAAATTCAAGAAAAGGAAATACTGTATTTACAGGACGGGGAGGGGGGGGGGGGGGGTTGTAGACAGCACAGTGAAGGGGTGATGGTAGGAAATTAATGGAGAAAGTAAAAATAGCGTAGAAGAGGAAGGATGTATGAGATCTTACCAATATTTAGTATTGTCAGAACTGAAACAATTTAAATTCTGTTTAATCACATCAAAATCATTGTTTTTACTCACGGATTGTTTCATTTTTTTATGGAGTTTTATAGAGCGCGAACTAGACAGGAAGGTATCGGAGCGCTTTACATGAGCACCAGTTATGTTACAGACTGATTTGAACTGCTAACCAGCATTGGCAACGCGAGTAGGTCTGGCTTGTTTGAATCGCATGTTCTGTGTGATAGGTCTGTAGGCAATAGCACAATTCACAGAGGAGTGACTTAAACACTCGAAATTGTTACTGGAAGTGTGTCATTTCACATTAGAATGTCACTCATAACTGAAACCATAGAAACAATAACAAATAGGAATTAAAAGTCCAGTCTGGGAGAAGTCTGGTCTTCAGCTCTGCCCTTGCTGTCTTAGGCTTACTGTCCTATATGCCCCAGGCACGAGCATCTGTTGTGTTCTGGACACATCTGTGCACCTCAATGGCATAACATAGCCCCCCTCCTCCACCCGCCAGACCTTGGCCTAAAACCTCTTGACTGAGTCCGGAGGGTGCCCCTCCCGGTACTTTGCAGAGTGTGGGGCGTGGCTCAAGTTTTGTTACATCACGGGTGCGCCTCAAGCGCGTGCAAGGCTCCGGCACTGAAGGCGCGCGTGACATGCCTCCAGTGTGTTTGCGTGTAGCGGGTCTAAATGCTCAGTTTATATGCATGCTGTGTGTTTTGTTCTGTGCATGCCTGGGTGTGTTTATTTGTGTGCACGCCTCTTTATGTGGCAAGGCGCCCCTTCTACTTGTATATATGGTGCGCTACGAGCCCTTGCTGTTTTGTGAAGAATTCCATCTAAGGCTGTTGAGATAATTCAGTGGCATTCATGCCACCGGATATGCTTGCAGGTCACCGGTTCGAATTCCAGGTAGGTAAAAGAAGTGTGCCTAAAAGCTATTCACGTTATGATATGTGCTACATACACAGCAATTATTGAAATGAAACGCAAGGGTGCATCCTTGTGTTATATTTTAACTAGTATTTTGTATGAGTACTCGTGACCCAACAGCATGGTAGTGTTGATCGCTCATAATTTACTAACAAAAGCAAATGATATTAATGCATGTTCTAATTAAGAATGAAGTAGGTTGTCACACTGCAAAGGAATGACTGAAGGGTTGTTGTTCAATTACACAGTCGCTCATGAAATATTTAAGTTACAAGCAGGAAGTGGGATAAGGGAGTGGGTGGCAAATGGTGTGCACTTTCGCGGCCGCTTTGATGTTCTTAGTGGCCGTGCGGCTCACTGAGAACATCAAAGCGGCCGTGAAAGTGATCAGCAGGCTGCCAAATGGTGCGCGCGCCCGGCGCACATGCACTGTAGTTGGCGGTTTGAAAGCACTGGTTTGCACTTCCAAATCCCCCTTTTACAAAAGCTCTCGCGAGAGCAGCGCTAAAGCGCTGGCTCGGGCGAGACCTAGAAAGCAATGGGGATAGAGGGCAACCTTGCCTGGTCCCTCTATAAAGGCAAAACTTCTGGGAGAGTCTACCATTAATAAAAACGTTTGGCAGAAGGACTAGAGTACAGTGCTGAAATCATACGGATAAACAAGGGGCCAAAATTAAAAGCAAACAGTGTGCGAAAAAGGTATTGCCAATTAATTTTATCAAAAGCCTTTTCCTCATCTAATGCTAGAACACCAGAAGGTAAAGTTAGTAATGCTCCGGCATCAATAGCATGAAATAATACCCTAATATTATTTGACAAATGTCTCTTTTTCGTAAAGCCAGACTGATCCAAATGAATAATAGAAGAAAGTATATCGGCTAACCTAGTCGCAATAATTTTAGCATACAGTTTACAGTCTTGATTTAGTAAAGAAATTGGGCGGTAATTGGTAACCAATGAAAAGTCCTTATCTGGTTTCAGGAGGACAATATTCACAGCTTCAGTAAATGAGCTAGAAATCGACCCTGTATTGCTAAAGTGTGTAAAGAAAGAAAGCGGGTACGATGAGGTGTGTTGAAAATTCTTTATAATATTCCGCAGGAATACCATCCGGACCTGGAGATTTCAATTTTAGTGATTTAATAGCTGAAAGTAATTCCTCAACCATAATAGGAAGTTCACATCTAATTCTATGGGATTGTGATATTTTAGGTAACCCCCAACCTTCCAAAAAATTGTCAATAAGAGCTGTATCCAAAGAAGGTGGTTTATTATATAGGTCCCAATAGTATGTCATGAACTCATTAATTATATCCTCGTGGGATAAAGCTATAGCGCCATTTGGAGAGGGAATAGCATTAATTTGAGTTTATCATTTTATATACGGAGATAGTTAAGAATTTAGCAGACCTGTTAGCGCTAAAACATAATTTCGCTTTATTGTTTGAAATTTGTAATCCAGCTCTATTGCTTAAAATAGAATTCAGTTTTCTTGAATGGTTTTTCTTACTGCAAAAGGGTCTCATGCGCAGTTGTGACCACTGGCTTGTTTAACTTTTAACCAACGGGTAGCTCTTCGGGGGCCATGGGGGACAGAAGGGGGCAACTCAGAGATGCCTTTAGGGAGGTCAAAGGTGAGGGATGTAAATGCCGCTAGATCTGGTGTGTTTATTTTCGAAAAAACATCTGTTAACCCGCTCGGTATGTCCGACGGCTGGGAGCCGTCTGACACCACAGTGCTCATTTGCGTTGGACAGCTCCCGGCCGTCCTCGCACATGGCACAGGAAATCCCTCTGTTGCCCACACCAGAGGGATTTCCTTTCAGTCAAAACACCCTTTGGAGTGGGGTTTCGTGCGAGCAAGATGGCCCTGGCTCGACCTAGACATTGTCATTTACAACACCGATAGCTCCTAACTTTGACAAATGCAAGCTCAATTGCATTGTTAATGCTTGTTTTATAAATGGTGTTAGAATGAAGTGCAGGGGTAGAATTGTGAAACCGTAGCGAGAAAGAGGAGCACGTGTTAAAAGGTTCATGGCGATGCTAGTTAGCTCTCATTTCTTGCTGTCCTGTTTCCTTGTGTACTTTTTGTTTTGAAGTTTCGTTTTACCTAGATTATTTGTAGCCGAAGTGTAAATTAAAAGGTTTTGTTAGCTTGAGAAATCCTGTGAGTGGCCAGATGCATCCAACAACCTGTATTTTAGACTTCGTCTTGTTTCATTGGATAGCGCAGTCGTTTTCAGGGCTGGCATGAACTGAAACTCTTTCAGCTGCTCATATCACAGAGAGTGTGGGCAGGCGGAAAGATCAGTGGCTCCTTTAGATGGTAGTAACCTCCTTGTAACCATTCCTGTTTAGGTCTCGCCTGACCCAGCGCATGCGCTGGTCTGGCGAGACTTATTGAGAGGGCTCCAAAAAGTGCTACCGGGCCAGCCTAGAGCTACAGTGCATGTGCACGGGCGCGCGCGCCGCGGTTTACCGTGATTACTTTCACGGTCGCTTGGCATAGCCAATAGGTCTCGCTTTTGGGACCTTAGAAGTATTTAGTTATGCAATTGTTGCATGGCTAAACACTTCTAAGGTCCCAAAGGCGAGACCTATTGGTTATGCCAATGCTTGTAATTAAATAGTTTTTATTTTGGCAGTCTAACTCACTAAAGACAAAACATTTCAACGGTGTGTTTTAATTTCCGCACAGTGGCAGTTGCTGAAAAAGCGCTTTGTTGCTTTATACATTGGAGTGAAAAACAACTGCCGAAGAACCGTCAGGACGGGCAGTCGGTCACAACACCGGCCTGGTATTTTTATTCAAGGGCGCTGTTATTTTAAAGCGCTGATGCAGTTGTTATTTTCTCTGCCTGATTGTGGGGCATTGTTGGATTATTTAAAGTGAACTTGCAAATTCACATTGACCCAAATCATTTCTGAAGCTCAAAATAAGAGTGTGCAACCTTCATGGAGATCGGCTTCATCATCATACCTCCCCTTAACTGGCGCAAACTTCAGCAGCAGTCAACAGAAACAAGCATTGGCATAGCCAATAGGTCTCGCCTTTGGGACCTCATAAGTGTTTAGCCATGCAACAGTTGTTGTTGCACCAAGGATATTGTGCTGCATAACTAAATACTTATAAGGACCCAAAAGCGAGACCTATTGGCTATGCCAATGCTTGTTTTCATCTTATTTTAAATGGAAACCGGCTATACAGGTCACTCACAACCAAACATGTATGTTCCCAGGAAGCATGTCTACGGTCTTTTTCTATCATTTGCACCGCGCTATCGCATTTGTAATACAGATGGGCAGCCAATCAGTCCACCCATATATTTACGTGTATCTTCTACAGTGCAACCCGAACCATTTCTAGTGGTGTAAATAACGTAGATTTTACCCAACCTACTGGTACTCGGTTTACTGGCCTTTGAATGATGGAAGGCAGTGTTTGCTTTAGTGGGTATAGAGCATGTGACCTGCAGATCACAGCAGATGCCAGTGGCAAGCGTTTAACACATTGAACAGTAGTGCTGACCATAAGGTAGGAAATGTATAATATTTTCATTTTGAGGAAATCCATTTTAACAGCAAATATTTGAGTTCCACAGTTAATGAAGATGCGTAAGAAAGGAAGTAATATATCAGGATGGCTTTACATGTTTTGCAGTGTATCTTCTCTATTATGGCCAAACCTGTAAACATCTGTCTATCAATAGATTTAAAGCTCAAAGTCAAATCAGAATATAACCTGTTGGAATAAAATATATTCTTTTATGGGAAATGGAGAAAACGCAAGGCACAGTCATGAAAGAAGCCCACATCAGTTTCCCCTCACCCTACTAGTAGCTATCCCATGTTGTACCTATCAAACCTACTTGCAGAACTACAAGCTCAAAATATCTGGCTTAGGTAAAAAAAGTCATAAACAATCTGTTAATTCTCATTTAGCATTAAAATCTCTCAACAACATGTCAGCAAGCCTCGGTCAGGGTCCTATCATTACAACACTGAGCAAACTTAATGACCAGGCTCCGCCTGTTGACCTCGTGTAATGGTGCTACTCCAATGCATGTCCAATAGGGTGCATGTCCCCTTACCTCTCTCCCTCTTTCTTTCTCTCCCGCCCCCTGCTGGCAACTGTACGTTCGTGCTGCCGGTTAATCAGACGTCGGTGGTTGTCCTCCGTTCACATCTCTTGGCGAGTGCAGAGAGACGTGTTTCCTTATTTTGTCATTATGAATAGATTTTTATTTTTGGATGGAACGGTTTAATTACAGATTGTGTTTGAGCTTGGTTAGAATGTGCTTGTTTGCAAGTCTGGCCCGTTGATGAGCTGTGCGTCAGGTCGCTAACAAGGCATCGCAAGTGCACATCAAATGCGGAGTCTGCATCCTATGGCATAAACCCAGTGGGTACCCGCTTGACTACCACTATCATCGTAGGGGTTACTTAGGTGTCTGACTCGGTAGTCCGTTTTGGTGCGCCTTGTCTCCGGCAGACATGTTTGACGGCGTTGGTTACAATGGCAACGATCGGCCATTTATACCACATGCGCGTGCTCTGCCCAGCCGCTACCAGCTAACAAGCATTGACATAGCTAATTGGTCTCGCCTTTGGGACCACACAAGGATTTAGTTATGCAGCACAATATATTTACTGCAACCATTTACTTTAAACATTTTCTACTTGCTCTGCCCATCTTTCCATACTAATGGTTTGTTCAAGATGTCTCCACACTCTTCGTTTGGAGACAAACCACCTATCGGGAGCAAGGCCTGAAGAGCTCCATCTCGCTATAAAACTACTGATCTTAAAGATTTGAGACTGCTAGCAATTTGACCATACTATTTGACCATATTATTGATACTGATTTACCTGATACCTTATCCTTTCTCTTTGCAGTGTTTTTCATCAGTAATTGAGGGACTTCATCTGGGCCTCGGCAAGCACTCGACTGCATAAAGATGTCTGCGAGAGGTGGGAAGAAGAAAACAACAAAACTGTCCCGTTCGTCTCGGGCAGGAGTTATTTTCCCCGTTGGAAGAATGATGCGATACTTGAGGAAAGGAACATACAAGTATCGGATAGGCATGGGAGCACCAGTCTATATGGCGGCTGTAATCGAATATTTGGCAGGTAACTGGAGTACCAGCCTTGCTGCATTATTTTTGTTTTGCTCTAAACCAAGCACCACACAATTACTTGTTTCAATGGTAGCTCGAAAGTGTCGTGAAAAGTGTTAAAACAGCTACCGTTTTTTCCTTCTCTATTGGATTCGTCGTCCAGTGTTTTCATTTTATATTTGGGTACTCTTCAAATATTCATTTAGCTTACTGTAGATTGTTACACACTTGTAGAGTTAGCCTTCAATGCCAGCCCAAAATTTGCTTCTCGGATTAACGCCATCCCCCCCACCCCCGTCCCCCCCCATTTGTTTTCTTTTAGCAACTGTTAAAGACTTACTTGGAAAATGCAGAGTTGTAGCCAAACTGAAAAATTACATCTATGTGAAAACGTTTTTACTAGGTTGGAAGATATTAAGAAGGCAGTGTGAAGGAAACATGCTACTATAATTTCTCAAGAAAGTGGTGATGGATTGGTGGGACTTTTACCACCCCTGCCCCAGTATAATATGAGTTTGGGTACACGCACGCAACCTATCTCACTTGTCACACATCAACATACCCTTGCAAAGAAGGAAACTAACACGGACGCCTCCCCTCCAAAAGAGATGGCGAGAAAGAAAGAAGATAAAATGTGTAGGTTTTTATTAGGGCTACATATTGGTCGTGGTGACTACGTGGTTTGTAACTATGGCCACACCCCCATGGTGGCATTACATAATTATAACTTGTTGCTGGTTATGTATTTCAAATGATGCATCAAATATATCCTTCTCTTCTGTATCTGAAAGATCCCCGATGCCTTCTTGCTGCAGGCATCTTAAACACATCAGTGGTTTGCCTTGAGGTTTAGATGGAGTTCAAGAGGCTGATTGCCCTTAAAGCATTGTTGGATCAGGTTTTTTGGTTATTTTGTTCTGGAATAACACATCTTTTCATAAGGCCAGAATGCAAAAGGATCCAAGCGGGCACATCCCGAGCCCATTTCACCTTTATTTTTTTGTACT
Organism: Triturus cristatus; assembly: GCF_964204655.1. NCBI lineage: Eukaryota > Metazoa > Chordata > Amphibia > Caudata > Salamandridae > Triturus > Triturus cristatus. The sequence goes on along the minus strand of NC_140580.1, from coordinate 210,067,742 downwards.
AAACTGGTGTGGAAGGGTATCAAGCTGATTCAGGCGAGAGGGTTGTCTTTTTGCTCTCCTCTAGGTTTCAGATTCAACTTTTGTTTTTACTAACACTGTCCAGTTTTGCGTGTCATGTTTCCAGCCAGGATCTCATCAGGCTGCGCTTTGAATGTAGGGGAGGAAGTGTAAGGCAGCCCTCTACTTCTCACGGGGAGCGGAGGGATTTTAGGTTTGCACTTTGAGAACATTCTGCTCCTGCTCTCAATAGTGCAGACTCTTACAAATAACATCCTGGTGTGTTCAGGATCAATAGCTTTAGCACCAATGCTTGTTAATGATATTTCCCAAACTGTTCCCTTATAGCTGAAATCTTGGAATTGGCTGGGAATGCTGCCAGGGACAACAAAAAGGGAAGGATCACACCAAGGCATATTCTTCTAGCTGTTGCAAACGATGAGGAATTGAACCAGGTAACTTTGGCTCCCAAGCACCTCTCAATAAGTTGCTGTCCGCAGATGCTGCTTTATGTTTGAAAATGTTGACTAAACCTACACTATTTCAGGATATGTGAATTATTAGGATGGCTTCATTTCTGATGTCATTCTTTTTTTTTTTTTTAAAGAAGAAAAAAAATGTTTTATTTTCTTTCCTTGAGCTCACAGGCCAGAGAGTGTTTTAGAAAATGTTGGTTAGTATAGTGTCACATGTGTTGTATCCTACCTATGTTGCTGTACACACTTCCCTTACGAGTTTGTTCACCTCATGATTCTTTAGGTTTATTACTTTTTGTATGTTCTATATTCTGGAAATAGTATGTTCTCGCATGCTTGGTAGGAGTTTCAATAATTATTAAAAGAAGTTGTCGGAAACTGTCATTATGTTTCACTGCATAACCGGTTACTGTATATTACGTAAACACAGCAGTTTGTGTAATTCGATCTTGTTAGGGCACAACCGACTGCTTAGTGCGATTGGTATAAATGTGGTACATTGACGCCATATCTTGATGGGGTCTGAGCTGCTCCGGGGATGTGCAGGCATCTTTGAGCATGCTGTTTGATGGCTCTTGCTTTTTTTGACATCAAGGCAGATTTGAACCTGGAACACTTTAAGGAAAGCGGGGCCAAAACGTAATCCTTCGTTTCTTTCTGCCCTCACTAGACCGTTAAAAAAAAAAAAAAAATCCGCAAAAAAATCACCACCTTCATGGCTATGGCAGGATGTCAGTTTTACCAGCGTCTGGCACCTCCACCATTCCAGCAGGCTTTTAAGCCCATTTCAGGCTACAGTTGATAGACATTGCCCAGGACAGCAGGAACCATGTGCAGCTCCTACCCCCCCCCCCCCCCCCGCATCTGCAAAGCCACGTTAGCGTGTCCTTGCCTGCATACAGCCACCCAGTCAAAGGCAGAATCTGATATTTCCTCCAAGGCTGGCAAACAATCACTTCAAACAGTTGGATCCTCCAAATTGTACAGCAGGGCTACGCACTTCATTTTCTCTTTATCCCACTGCACCTGCCACTACCATCAGGGCAACTGACTGAGGACCACCTGTATGCCTCGCAGGCCCATTTGTCCAAAGTGGCTTCCGGCATCGGAAGTAATAGCTGGGTGTTGCTCTCTGTACTTTCTGGGAGCAAAGAAAGACGGAGGTCGTTGTCCTATATATTTTATTTTTTAGATAGCCCTTTTCTCAGTGCCTTCCAGTCAAGAGACTAATTCAAGATGCTTACGTTCCTACCTGCCCTAGAACCCTGGAGAATGGATGGTGACATTGGACCTGCAGGACATTTATTTCCACATCCCAGTCCTGGAGGGTCTGTTGGCTTAGTGAACAAATGCGTCTACTGTAGGGGACAGTGTTCGACCTCATGGTCAGAGTTTCAAACTTGGCAGGTCCACTCAGCCTTTCAGCCTTCCGAGATCGATAAAATGAGTACCATTGAGTTGGGTAACAAACATCTGCTATTCAGCGCCAAGATACCCTTAGGTGAACATGCGCTTTACAAATACATGTTCATGTTCTCCTATGTTATGCTGGCACTACCTGCAGTTCAGTGGGCCACACACGTTTTCAGCTTGCAGTACTCACTTTTGGCCTCACAACTGCCTCTGTAGTGTTCTTGAGAGTGATGTCAATGGTTGCAGTCCACCTTCGGATGTTGGGGGTGGATGTTAAAGGCTGGCTTGCCCCAGGTAGTCGTCAACCACCTTCTGACAAAAGCGAACCTCATCACATCGTTGGGGTTTGTGGTCAACTTGCAGAAGTTGCACTTTACTCCTTCGCAGATGCTCCCTTTCATTGGAGTTTTTTTGCCTTTGCCATCAAGTGGAGAGTACAGGACATTCGGGCAATGCACCTAATTTGTCAGGCTCTATCCTGGATCTTGTTGGGGTAACTCTGAGGCTGCTGAGAATGTCGGCTTGCGTCGTGCTAGTGCGGCATGTCAGATGGCATAAGCTGTGTCTGCAGTGCACCTGAAGTCCCAGCGGACACAGAAGCACAAGAATGTGTCTGATTGTATTCATATTTCAGAAGTGACTGTAAAAGAAAAGCAGTGGTGGCTGCTGGACTGTGATTGGGTCAGTGGCAGGCCCCTCTTTTGAGGAGGCCATCTAGGAGAAGGGGTGGGGGAGATCAGAGTTCTCTGGCAGGAGCTCCAATCCACATCAACCTATTGGAGTTGATCATGTTGCTTGGCCTTGACAGCCTTCCTGTCTGCCATCAAAGAGAGGCTGGGGCAGGTGCGCAGCAACAAAACCATAGCCATGTGGTATTTTAACAAGCACGGGGAAAGTGGTTTCTTGGATCATGTGCCATGAGGCTCTGCATTTCTGGAAATGGATCGACCTCCAGTGAATCTAACTGGTGGTGGATCACCCGATGGGATCTCTAAATACTGGAGTTATGTCTTCATTTTTCTGCGTTGGAGTTTCGAAGAGAGCTCTCTTTCAGACACATTTCTTCCAGCTTGGGACTTCTGTATTCCTTCCTGCCGCTTTCTCTCCTGAGTTCTGAAAAGCAGGAAAGAGCAGGCCCAATTCATCCTCGTGGCACTGGGTTGGGCAAGGAGTGTGGTATTCAGAACTCATGGGCATGAGTGTTCGAGGCATGTGGGCTGCTGAATTCATATCTGTGCATAGATCGCCGCCTAGTGTTTGGTCCGGATGATTGCACATTGTTGTCCTGGAAGAGTCTTCGAAGTACCACGAGATAGGTGACTCCTCCCCTGGACCACAGTGCGCATGGGCATCCTTTCCATCCTTAGATTGTTTTTTTCCGCCATTGGGTTCGGATGTGCTTATCTTAGCTCAAGTTAGGAAAATTCAGTTTAAGGCCAAAAGGCCTTTAGTTATCGTCGGTACTGTTCCCGTTCGGTATCGACTAGTTTCTTTAGTGCTTTAGCACCTTCTTCAAGCTTTTCGGATCCGCTTGGTCCGAACATCGAACTTCGATCGACGATGGAATCGAGGACTCCCTTCAAAAGGTGTCCTTTATGCCACGCGAAATACCCACACATCGACGTCCACCCGGTATGCAACAAATGCCTCTCACCGGATCACGATGAGTCGAAATGTATGGCCTGTGCCCGATTCCGCTCGAAGAAGACTCTCCGGAATCGACGGGCAGCGAGATTGGAGGCGCAGCAATCGGCACCTGCCCCGGCCAACATCTTTAGCACCGAAGACGAGGACGCCGAGAGCGTGGAAGACGTAGAATCCAGCCCCGCTTCCGAACACGACTCCCGATTGGAAGACGACTATGAGGTGATCTTCCTGGGAGAAGAAGTCGTCGAAGAGGTAGGAGACTACGATGAGGCCCTTGGGGCCGAGGAAGATAGCTCCAGCGAGGAGCTAGGCCAACCCGTCGATACGGAAGCCGAAAACATACGTCGTCAGAAGGCTCAGGTCGAGGGATCGCCTTCGGGCCTTACCCAAGATCAATCTCACGGTTCTTCGGCCCGGCCTCGAACATTTCGCAAGAGCCATTATTATCGAGAACGACTGGATTCCCTTCAGCGAAACCGAAACCATCCGTCGCACCAGTTCTGTCGAAACCGAAAGTGAAACTGGTTGTGATCGGCTCGAAGGCCTCGAAGCCCTCCACTCCTTCGACGCCGGCAAAGGTCATCGGCTCCGACCGCGCAAAAAGGGATTTCGGTGCCGAGCTCACCGCAGCGGATACGGGTGCCGAGCCAAAGAAGAAGGCCCTCGGTCCCCACAAGGCGCCTCAGCCTCTGGCACCAAAGACATCGGCCCAAACCACCAAAGTCAAGGTGGCCACCCTGTCTGCGTCGACGTCTAAGACGGCGGCGCCTGCCAAGTCATCGACTCCGACGAGCGTCGATACCTCCCTTCGGATCGATGACCCCATGACTGCAAAGAAGTCGGATGCCGTTTCGTCGCCTACCTCCAAGGTGCAGATCGATTACAAGGAGCCATCTGGGTTCACCGTGCAACAGGTCTCGGCATCGTTGCAACGCATCAGAGAACGGGCAGCCCTCCACTCTACGTCGGGTCCCGACACGCACAAGGCTTCGAAAGCACCCTCGGCGCCGACCAACATCACGTTTGGGTTGCCGCTGCCCACGGTGCCGAAACTGTTTGAGATTCGGACACGTGTCCGCCAGACACAGTCCCCATCCACTGGACACACAGATTTCGAGCCTTCCCAGCCACAATTTATCGACGCCAACAGTGGTAGGTTGATGCTCCGCAAGAGGAAAATCACCCCAGAGAGGGGATTGGACTCCTACAAAATTCCTCTCAAACACAAATTGCCGGCAGGGTCAGAGCCAGTGCTTCATGAACACTTTCAACCCTTCCATCAGGATCCACCTTCCTTTTCTCCTACGCCTTCAGAGGCAGACGCAGGAGAGGACTATGTAGGCGATGATACCACCTACCCTGGGGATATCGATCCTGATGATCACTTGCAAGACCCAGATCAGGCATGGGATGACCCCACAGACCAGGGTACCGCACCAGATACCCATGACACGCAGCTTTATAACATAAAGACATCTCCCACAGAGGACACTGCTGCCTTTAATGCCCTCATAGAACGGGCTGCTGCCAATCATGGAGTACAACTCCATTCTGACACTGTCGAAGAAGACTTCTTGGTGGACACTTCGCCTCTTCCGAAAAAACTGTCAAGACTCTGCCAGGGCACGGGTGCTAAACCCCAGGATTAAAAAAAAAAAAATACAAGCCTGCACCCGGAGACCCTATGTACATTAGGGGTCAGTTACCTTTGGACTCCATGGTTGTTGCTAACGCTCGCAAAAGAGCCCACTCACAAACAACGGGTGATGCTCCTCCCCCAGACAAGGAGTCCAAAGTGCTGGAGACATCCGGCAAACGGATTGCAGCGCAAGCAGCAAACATCTGGCGCTTTGCCAACACACAGGCACTCCTGGCCCGTTATGATAGGTCCCACTACGACACATTAGAATCACTACTCCAACATTTGCCAGATGAATATAAAGAGGCAGCGGAGCTCCTCATCAGAGAGGGACAACTCCTTACCAATGCATCCATCAAGTGCGCACTGGATGCAGCCGACACAGCGGCGAGGGCAATCAACACAAGCGTCATGTTGAGGAGGCCCGCATGGTTGAGAATCTCAGGCTTCAAGCCGGAGATTCAGAACAATATCTTAAATCAACTGGTCAACCCAGACTATTTATTTGGCCTTGAAGTTGACACTACCCTCGAGAAAATTAAAAATGACACTGCAAAATCAATGGGGGCTCTGCAGACGCAGCAGTTTCGTAGTGGCTCCTTTCGTCGCCCCGGGAATAGAGGAGCAGCTAGAGGTCAGGGGTCTCAGCAGCAGTACACTAAAGGGGGCACACAAAGTACCTATGATAAAACCAACAGAGGTGGATATCGTGGCTCCAGCACAAAGGGCAGAGGACGTGGTTACGGCAACACCAGGTCCTCCCCCAAAAACAAACAGTGACGCCCTCTCCCTGCCCCCCGACCACATAACACCTGTCGGGGGAGACTCCAACAGTTCCTGTCAGCATGGAAAACCATCACCACAGACAGGTGGGTCAGGGACATTATCCAGCACGGTTACTGTCTCGAATTAACGTCCACTCCACCCAACATACCGCCAAAGCACCGTCCTATGTCCGTAGAGCACTTGGCATTATTGCAGCAGGAAGTGCTAAGTATGCTGCAAAAAGGTGCAATAGAGGTCGTGCCCGTCAACCAACAGGGGACAGGGGTGTACTCTCTGTACTTCTTAATCCCAAAAAAAGGACGGGTCGCTCAGACCTATACTAGACCCGAGACCCCTCAACCACTACATTCTCCCTACAGCAGGTTCTCCCGCTACTCAGTCAGGGAGACTTCCTAGCCACACTGGACCTAAAAGATGCGTATTTCCACATACCCATACACCCATCACACAGGAAATATCTCAGGTTCACTATTCAGGGGCATCACTATCAATTCAAAGTTCTCCCCTTCGGAGTAACAACAGCACCCAGGGTCTTTACCAAGTGCCTAGCAACAGTGGCTGCATATCTACGGAGACAACACATTCACGTCTTCCCTTACCTGGACGACTGGCTTGTTCAGGCAAAGTCAGCCCAGCAATGTGCCAGCCACATGTCCCTCACCATTCACCTTCTTCACAGTCTGGGATTCTCACTAAATTACCCAAAATCACACCTCCAACCCGCACACGTACGACAGTACCTGGGCGCCACCATAAACACTCTGGCAGCTCGGGCGCCACCATAAACACTCTGGCAGCTCAGCCAAATTTAGTGAGGATCAACAGCATGCAACTGCTGATCTCCAAGTTCAAACCTCAACACTCCCTTCCTGCGCGAGTGTTCATGCAGTTGATAGGCATGATGGCCTCCTGCATTTTCATAGTCCCGCACGCGAGACTACATATATTCGCCCGCTTCAGGAGTGCTTAGCACGTCAATGGAATCAGGCTCACGGACAGTTAAAAGACCTAGTGTTGGTGAGCGGTCGGGCATACAACTCTCTGCATTGGTGGAATCCACAAAACCTTTGCAAGGGCCGCCCGTTCCAAGAGCCTGTTCCACAAATAATACTGACTGCGGACGCCTCTCTCCAGGGTTGGGGAGCTGATGTACTCACTTACACAGTGCAGGGACTATGGACGACGCAACAAAAGAAGATGCACATCAACGTTCTGGAACTGATGGCAATCTTCCTAGCCATGAAGGCATTCAAAGTACACTTGTGCAACAAAGTCGTGTTGATCCGGACGGACAACATGACTGCCATCTACTACATACAGAAACAGGGAGGAACACACTCTCCACAGTTGTCTCATCTGGCTCAGAGCATGTGGAAGTGGGCCATTCAGAGGAACATATTCCTCATGGCGGAACACCTCCCGGGCAAGGACAACCAGATGGCGGAACTGCTCAGCAGACACCGCCACCAGATGCACGAGTGGGAGCTACATCCGTCAGTTCTCCAACCGTACTTCCAACAGTGGGATCAACCAGAGATGGACCTATTCGCCACAAACGCAAAATGCCAAAGCTTTGCCGCCAGGTTCCCACACCCGCAGTCTCGGGGCAATGCGATATGGATGAACTGGTCCGGCAGATTTGCGTACGCTTTTCCCCCAGCGCCATTGATACCGCTAGTGGCACGCAAACTGCGACAGCACTCACTAACACTCATCCTAGTTGCTCCCAACCATGGTACACCACCTTTCTAGAACTTTCCGTGGTGCCGCATCAAAGGCTGCGGATCAAACCCGCACTTTTAACACAGAACCATGGCGAAATTCAGCACCCAGATCCGCAACAGCTGAACCTGGCAATCTGGCTCCTGAGGTCTTAGAGTTTGGCTACCTGAACCTGCCTCCAGAATGTATGAATATCATCAAGGAGGCCAGGAGACCCACAACCAGAGCTTGCTACGCGGCTAAATGGAAGAGGTTTGTCATTTACTGCAACAACAATGACACTAACCCGCTGGACGCATCCATTCAAAAGATCATCTGTTACCTCTTACACCTATACCGATGCAATCTGGCATACAACTCAATACGTATCCATTTAACCGCGATAGCAGCTGATCTCCAAAACAGGCAGCGCCTCTCTTTATTCAGAGTGCCTGCCATCAAAGCCTTCTTGGAGGGACTCAAACGAGTAATTCCCCCAAGACACCCACCGGCACCGGTGTGGAACCTCCATTTTGGTCCTCACCAGATTAATGGGTCCACCCTTTGAACCTCTCCATTCATGTGAGATTCAATTCCTCACCTGGAAAGTAGCTTTCCTAGTAGCAATCACTTCGTTAAGAAGAGTTAGTGAACTCCAGGCACTAACCATTCAAGAGCCATTCATACAGGTTCACGCAAACAGGGTTGTACTACGTACCAACCCCAAATTCATGCCCAAAGTGATATCGCAGTTCCACATGAATCAAACTATTGAACTGCCTGTTTTCTTTCAAAATCCACAGAATGTCGCAGAGAGAATGAATGTCGCAGAGAGAATGCTCCATACACTAGATGTAAAGAGGGCCCTCCTGTACTATATAGACAGAACTAAGGACTTTAGGAAAACAAAACAACTTTTCGTTGCCTTTTCTCCACAACACAAGGGCAACGCCATTTCCAAAGCAGGTATAGCCAGATGGATCGTTAAATGTATTCAAATTTGCTATCAAAAAGCTAAACGCACATTAACGATTCCCCCACGAGCCCACTCAACACGAAAGTTAGGGGCGTCCATGGCTTTCCTAGGAAAAATTCCTTTACAGGAAATATGTAGAGCAGTCCACTATACATACATTTACCAAACACTACTATGTAGATGTACACTCAAAACAGCAGGCAGCTGTAGGACAGGCTGTTCTCAAAACTCTTTTTCAGACTGCTGCAGCTGGCACGGGTAGCCGCCGCTAATGGAGGTACTGCTATATATTCTATGCACAGATATGAATTCAGCAGCCCACATACCTCGAACTGAATATGCTACTTACCAGTATGCATCTGTTCTTGGCATGTAGGGCTGCTGACATTCATATCGCCCACCCTCCTCCCCGGCGCCTGTAGCGGCTGCAGCACTCAGAATTACTGTTTAGCATGGTCATCACTTACTGCATCTACTCCATCACTGCCACAATGGCGAAAAACAATCTAAGGATGGAAAGGATGCCCATGCGCACTGTGGTCCAGGGGAGGAGTCACCTATCTCGTGATACTTCGAAGACTCTTCCAGGACAACAATGTGCAATCATCCGGACCCAACACTAGGCGGCGATCTATGCACAGATATGAATGTCAGCAGCCCTACATGCCAAGAACAGATGCATACTGGTAAGTAGCATATTCAATCTGTCCTCCGATCAAACTTCTAGTGGAACTTTTGTTGCAGCAACACGACTTTCCTCCTCAAGTTGTCATCCTCTGCAAAATCTGTGTATGCCAGTCGTTGGGACAAAGCTCTTCCAAATTGAACCACTGCATGCCATGTTGTCTGTAGTTTTGCTGTTTTGGACTCTCCAAAGATTTTTCATTGGCACTTTTAAAGGTTTTTTGTTGGCTTTTATGTATTTTTATTTTTTATAAATCACCATAGACTTTGGAAAGGTTTAGAACATTTGGATCTTCCAAAGCCTTTTGTGATGCCACAGTGGGATTTAAACGTAGTCCTCTTTTTCCTATGTGTACTCCCTTTGAGCAACGACACCGTTGTCTATTGCGGCTTCTAACCTTGAACACAGTCTTTCTTGTAGCCATAACATCACCTTGGTGTGCAGGCGCGCTCTCTCAATGTTCCATACACAATATTCTTCCCAAACAAGCTTGTGTTGAGGACTTTAATGCTTTTCTATGAAAGTGGTCACTCCTTTTCATGTCAGGCATGCTATCATCCTTTCTGCATTCTCTGCTCCGCCTCCTCTTTCGAAAGGGCAAAAGAGGCTGCATTGTTGGGATGCCTAGAGGGCACACAATTTTTAGATTGATCGCACCAGAAACGTCAGCTGGACAATGTCTTTGTGAGAGTCTCCGGGGCAAGGCAGTGCAAAAGTGGACTATCTCTTGATTGATTGTTCACCACATTAAGATCTGATATGCTTTGGCTGAAAAGCAGCCTCCTGAGCACATGGCCTCATTCCACCCAAGCTAAAGCTGCTGTCATTTTGTTGGGACGCAGAGTACCTGTGTGGGTGACTGTGCATATGTTAATGAAGCACTACCACCTTGACAGTTGGATCCATCATGAGACATTTTTTCTGCTCTGTCTTGCACCACCTAGTGGTCTGAGCCAGTTCACAGACCCACCACCTGGGTGATGTACTTCTATGGTATCTATTTCCGAGGTGAGGAATCTGCAGTTTGAAGTATCAATTAGAGGAACAGGTTTTTTACCTTTTAACACTTTTTCTGGTGGCTACTCTGTCAAAGTAAAGATTTCTCATCAACCCTCCCACCTCCCTGTTCTGTGAAGAACTGGATTCTTTTCCATCTAAAAAGATCCAAATTTAGAGTATTTCAACTACCAATAGGCTCTGCGTCTGAGGGTGCAGACAGCAAGTTATGTCGGCATGCATGGGTAGCACTTGTATGCGGCTTCAATCATTACTTTGGAGCAGAACAACTTTGATGCAGAGCTGCACAACACCACCTACTGGCGCACATGAGTACTTCTTGGAATGCCCTGGATCCAGTGTGACGCCTTAGGAGGATTCGCAGGGTGAGGAGAATGTGGTTAGATTAGAAACAGTATCCACTAGAAAGTGCATTATCGAAGGTAAGCAACTTGTTCTTTGAGGACATTAGTTCTGTTTTAGAAGATCATTGGCATTCACCCAGTAAAAAGGAGTGCTAGATGTCAATACGGGAAGAGTGGTGTTTTCTAATTCAACTAAAGCCAGGATTACTTACTACCCATGAAACAAAAGATCCACCCTAAGCTCATAGTGCTCCTAAACAGCACTTGATGATCTCATTCGAGGGCTTCCATAAGGTCACTGTCATGTATCATCAAGCAAGCATTGGCAAAGCCACTGGCCAGCAATGCTTAATTTTATTTGTTTTATTGCAAGCGTATGCTACCAAAATAAAAAGGAAAGAAACAAACCATGCAGCTACCTAAACATTGCCACTTTATGCACGCAATAAACAAATCTATTGCACAAACCACATCAAATATTGCATATTGAAATAATTTTGTCTTCTCATGGATTCGGCACACTATTTCCTTAAAATGGGGTTTTAAAAATCTCTGCCTTTCTAGCATAAAAAAATTTGCAATTTAATATAATATGGGAATTGGTACATTTAATTTCCAACCCCCATTTGCAAACTCAATTCTCAAGAACCAATTTTAATAATTAACTTGCTATACGTTCCCAGTTCCGCACTCCACTTAGAATCAGAGTTTCAGTGCCATAATAAAAACTTAGGAGCCAGTTACGATGTTGTTTGGAAACTGTCCCCGAACAAATCTGTTCCAGAATAGTCTCCAAACTAATCGGGTTGTCAGTCTGGACGACCGATTACTATGCCTCCCAACACCGTTCGGTCGGACTCACATTGACTTCAATGGGAGCCTGTGTTCTGCAAGCAAATACAGGCTCCCATTGGGAAAAAAAAGGGGTGATTGGGGGAAAACCTTGCACCGTGTGGTGGGCACCCCATGGTGCCTACCAGATAGTGCATGGTCTGGAAGAGGGGTCCCTTGGGTACCCCCATGGGCCACATTTGGACACCTCTGGGTGAAGGGGGCCTGCAACGGACCCCCAAAAGACAGATTCCGGCTGTCCCAATCGGTTATTGTAATTGCTCGTTCGCAATCCGCTGTGCGAATCGGCTCTGAAAGACACAGGCTGTCTGGATGCCTTTCGGAACCGCTTCGGTTTGCTCGAACGGTTTCTGGGCATCGTAATTGTAAACTGTATGATTTGGTAGGAAACAAGGGTTCCGAATCTGATTCGACAATACCGAATCCCATCTGGAGCCTTTCCTAATGACATCGTAATCTGCCCCTTAGTCTGAACCATGGCTTTAAATGCTATTAACATCGTGCCAAAATCTGGCCCACCATTCTCTTTCCCAAACTTGCTTAATAACTCCCTTATTGTTGGCAAGGCATTTGCCTTTGCCATTCCACTTACATATTCACCCTGTCAATCTTTGCCTTTTCCGGATATCATTTGATTTTTTTCATCTTGTGCCCAAATACCACTATTCTGGCTTTTATCTTATTACATATTAACCAAAACTTGGTTGGGGGAGGTGGGGTGGTTTGTTTGTAGAATAACCGTGGAATGCATCCAGTTTTCTTTTGGGGCCTGTCTGAACCTGTCCATAATTACTAAACTGCAGACGGGACAGATGTCAACCTCCCATCTTAGGAGAAAAGGACACACTCTTCCACAAAATCATAGGCAATTCCAGCAAGTAAAGTGCAAATAATGTTGATGCCAACACAATGATCTGACATAGGCTGTTCCTTCTCTCACTCTTTTCTAGAAACTGACGTCTTTATTCAGTTCTACTCTAGCCCAGTTCTCCTTATGCATTTCCTTTAAGAAGCCTAGTTAAACTCTTGATTACGAGCTTCTCTAGGTTCTGCCACAGTGTGTCGCATTTTACAAGATCAAATGCCGCTCGGAAGTCTATGAAACTGGAAAATAAGTTCCCATTACAATTAGTTGCTTTCTTGGCTATTGACCATGGGCTAAAGCAATGGTTATTGTAGAGTGCCCTTCCTTTAAAAACTCCCTGCTCATTCTGGATCGGGGAATTCTCATCAGCCCATTCCTTCCTCCCGAGCATACATTTTACGTAAACGTTTGCCTCCTCTCCCCCACCCCAAACCATCAAACTAATCAATCTATAATTCTTACAGTCTGAGGCCTAGCCTTTTTAATGCAAAGGTTTAATGATTTCACTGTTAAAATTTTCAGATATCAAGCTTGATAATGTTATTACTGTTGTAACCTAAAAGAGATCCCACTCCAACGGTTTGTATTTATCTTTAACATTATAGCTGGAAGATTATCTGGTCCCACAGCTTTTGTCAAGGAGAGATCTTTTATGACTTTGTTTATGGATTTCGCACTAATACTTCTTAAAATTCATATCCACCAAATGGGCACGTGAATAAGGCACTGTACAACCATTAGTATAGGTATCTCCTAAATATTTTACCCAAGCAACTTCAAAACCATACAGTCTGTTAAAGATTTGTTATTTCCAATCCTGCAATGCACCAATTTCCAGAGTCGTCTTACTCCCTTAGAAGAAATTGCTTTTAGTATTCTCTCCCAATTTGATTTATTAAACACCTTTTTTTCCTCCATTCCTTTCTTGTACCTTTTTATAGACTGCATACTTTTCTCCCTACCTGTACTTCCCTCTCTTCTCCACCGTCTCTGAAGATTCCTTAACTTACTCATTAACTTTTGACATTCCAAGTCAAACCACCTTTTTTTTAAATAAAATTTCTCTTTTGAGTCTTTTACAGTGAGCTGGCTGATGTTCCTATGTTCAGTTCATATACAATCCGCTTCAGCGATTTATATCCATTCATCAGCTCTGAATTCTTTAGCTTATGTTTTCCCACTTCCCTCTGTTCTTGGAGCGATGCAAGCATTTCCAGCTCTTCTTCTTTCCTAGTTGTTACCCTTCTTGGATAGCTAACATCGGTGATCAGCTCCTTATCCCTTTCACTTATGGTCCCCAACTGTAAACTTGCTTCCAAAAGCAAATGGTCACTTTCATCAACTGATAGTACACGAAATTCTACAAATAAGTAAAAATCCTGGCACAAATACATAATCAATCGGCCATTTTTGCGATCCTACACAGAAAATTTGAGCTGCTGGCACATCAAATGGAAAGCATTCATTCTAGGAGGTGATTACTAGGTTTTGCATCACCTCTAGCCATTTTTTGACCATCTTTGAACAACTGCTGGCCAGAAAGACTGCTTTAGGGATATTGTGGGCATCGAGTAACAATCATTTGTATAATCCAGCACATCGTATAAAAAGAAATTCACTTGACCCTCCTTCTATAATATTCCATTCACATTCACCACAATGACAGTCTATATCTGCCATGTTCTGATAAGAGAACTTTTGCATATTTGAACCCAGCCACATATTGAAGGAATGAGTTTTACATCCCTCGCTAACGTAACTGATATTAATGGTAACCAGCCTGTGCCAACCCCACCCCTCAGGTGGGGAGGCGAGGTAAGGGGACCCCTCCAATCGGGAAGAAGCCTATGCCCCCCTCCCACTGCAGTGTGGCATACAAGGGGGTGTGGACATCCCAGGGAAGGGACCCATTGGTCCCAACCTGCACACCCCTGTAAAGTCCCTAAATTTAGTATTTGGGGGCATCCCTTGAACCTTGCCTCTTCGGAGTCTATGTGACAAGAAGGACTGAAAAGCTGTGCTACAGAAGAGGACGACCACTTCTTTGGCCCCATCCCTACCGGCCTGTGTGTGGCCCAAGCCATACTGGCCTGTCTCCTGCTCTGAACCCCTGCAAGCTGAGCCCTGCTCTTGAATAAAACAACAATATAACTTTTTATACAAACAATTGGTCTGGATTCAGTCTTTGAGTGTGTGACACCATTTCTTGTCGGAGTGTGTAGAACAGATTTTCACCACTACCCTCTGATAAGCCTGACTGCTCAACCACACTATCACAAAAGAGTAAGGTATTATCTACTTTAGTCTCTGCTATATCTCTGGGGATCCTCTGGACATCGCAAAGGTGGAAGAATAAAAAAAAAATGCATACAGGAGACAAGTAATTCTAATTTGGACATCAGGGTTGGTTGATGAAGGTGATCAAGTGAATGCAGTAAAGATCAGAACTCAGTCCGCAAGTGGTGGCACCAGCAGAAGCAGTAACGTGAAGCGTTCAGCACCAGTGAGTGCTCAAGGGAAGTCAGCTGGGTCTGCTATGTGTGTGATAACAATGATCATATAGCGAATTCTGAACAGTGTTTTACTGTAGACAAGGATTGCCGCAAATGCGGGGGAAAAGGGCACTACATCTGCATGTGTAATGCAGCTGAGAAGAAAGTTGTGTGTGGAGGAAGACTAATTGGAATATAGGGTACTCATGGTACAGGATGAAAGTACACTGGGAATCGTTGTGGAAAGAAGAGCCTGTTTCAAAGCAGTCTTTGAGGTCAATGGGATGATGGTGTCTTTGATGGTGGACACAGGCTCTCTTTACTCAATAGTCCCAAGAAAGTTGTTTGCCACGTAGCCAGGAGGGCAGCTGGTGGCCTCAGATGTTATACTGAAGGGATATCAAGGGGCAGACATTGGTATTGTGGGGTTCATGAAGACACAGATTAGGTTTGCTGGACAACAGACACCTGAAAAAGTATATGTGGCTTTGGATGGTCCCTCTATTCTGGGTTGGGTACCTCCGTATGACCGTCACATTAGTCACTCCAAGAGCCAATAATCAAGTGGTGGTTATTGATGCAAATGGGTTGGGAGATATTTTGGTTTGCCATGTGAAAGTTATCGATAACCGGTTGGGGGGAACTAAGAGCTATGTACACTAGATTAAACTTAAGAATGCGGTTATAGTTGGACATGTTGCTAGGTAGATGCAGAGGGGGGAAGTAAAGCTGATGATCCAAAAGCTGCTAGAGGATTAAGTGATAGAGACAGTATAGGCGACTGAATGGCTGTCTCCAACGGTTATCCCTAAAAAAAAAAAAAAAAAAAAAAAAAAGCTGAAGGCTCTTGGATTTTGTGTTGACCTTTGTGGTCTCAATCAAAATGTGGTTATGGATAGTTTCCCATTGCCAAATATCTTGGAACATGTTTTTAATGTTGTCTAGGGGAAGGTACTTTTCAAAGCTGGACTTGAGGAGTGCATATAGTCATCTCAAACTTCATCCACGCTCCAGACACTTACGTCATTTATAACGTCTGAGGGCACTTTCCAGTTCTGCAGACTTCTGTTTCGATTATGCTAAGCTGCGAGTATCTTCCAGCGGTTCATGACGGAAATTTTGTCTGGTCTTAGTAAGGTCATTGTGTTTCAGGATGATATCTTGGTGTTCGGAGGGGAAGTGGAAGAACACAGCAATGCTTTGAGTTAAGTTTTAACTCCTTTGAGAAGCAGGGTTGACCTTCTGTAAAGAGAAGTGTTTTTTTCTCATGCAAGAAGTGGAGTATTTGGGCTACTTGATCACAAGGGAATGGGTGAGGCCAAAAATAAATTTGGTGAGCACGATTGTTAAAGCCCAGGTCCCACACGATGGGCACACTACTATCCTTCATGGGTTTAGTGGAGTACTACTCCAAATATGTACAGAATTCTGCCCATAAAACTGAGCCTCTTAGGGAATTACGGAGGAAGGGTAAGAAATTCATGTGGGTCGAACAACAAGCTGCGTTATCTCTTGTTCAAGACCATATTGCACATGCTGGTATTAGTACTGTTTCAAAGTGGTTTGAAGACCATTGTCACTGTGGATGCCAGCCCAGTAGGAATTTGGGCTGTTTTATCACAAATATGTGACAAGGAGGAGGAGATTGTAGCATTTGCCTCCCGTTCATTGACTGATGCCGAACATAATAAATAATTCATTGAACATGAAGCATTAGCTGCTGCTTGGGCCACAGCCAACTTTACTCTGTATGGGGAGGTATGGTTATCCTCTGAACGGATCATAAACTCCTACTCAAAGTACTGGGACTTGGGGAGGGGGGGTGCAAGACATTTCTCAGGGAGTTTAGCAAGATTGGCTGTTAGGTTGCAGGAGTATGAGTGCAGGGTGGACTATGTTCCTGGATGGAAGAATAGGGTTGCGGACTGTCAGCCTTGAGGATGTCAGACGGATTGGGAAGTTCCATTTCTAAAGGGGACTAGGTGAGAGTCATGGAGCAAAACATAACACTTTAGTGTGTGCTGAAGTTGGTTGAACAAGTGATCAGAAGAGAGCATATTTTGCCTGATGGCGTGAAACTATTTTTTAAGGTGGTTGATGAGTTGTCTATTCAGAATGATTGCATGTTAGTGAGAAATAAGATGTTTATGCCACCCAGTGCATCAGGCCTAGGTTAATCATTTTGGCACAAGAGGGTCACTTAGGCCACATTTTAACCTCCAAGAGGGTCAGAGAAAGGTTTTGCTGGCCTCTCATGGACAGCCAGGTGAAAGAATGGGTTGAGAATTGCTACATTTGTAAAGATTCAGAAAAAACGTTTGAGTGGGAATAGGAACATTGTATGAGGAAAGCATATGTCTGAAGCAAAAGGAGGTATGGGAGAAGGTTTGCTTAGACTTTATTGGACTTTCTTACCTTTCTTTATGGACTGGATAGGTTTGTGGCTGTTTTGGTGGATGCAAAATCCATGTGGGTAGAGGTAGCATTCATGAAATGTTACCACCACTTCTACTATTGATTTTCTTAGTCAACTGTTTATAAGGGAGAGCATAAAGATATGAAACCCCACATGCAATCTTGCCAAGCACAGCTAGCAACTGACTGCCAACGTTCAAACCCCAGAACTCCCCACAAGTTATCGAATGTACCTATGTTACAAAGTGTGCAGCTTCAACCTGGCTGAAGCTGCCTAAGCACTTTATTACACATCTCCTTATCTTGGGGGTATAATAACAGTGGAACATGCGCCCGTAAAAACAAAGACATGACAAGCTGGTTAAGGGAAACAAACACCCATGCGGACAAGACCCGACTATCCACAACAAAAATTCACTAGTGAAAAGCAAGATAAACTTGAGCTACAGAAGAAAACTAATGCTCAATCACAAACCTATTCCCACAAATAGACAGACCTCACACTTACTTCCCTTCTAACTTGTGAAGCTACCTTTGACTCTTCTCCTCTTCCCAGCGCTTTTGAGGTCTTCTGACACCGGTCTCATCCCAGGTCACTTGTGAATTTACTGTCCATCATCAACAGCCATGGAGAACATGGACCCGACCTACCTTCCACTGAGCTCTCTTCCGACCCCCCCACCCAACACCCCTTGTCTTTGGTATAGGGCTTCTCTCCTGCCCGTTGTCTAATTTGATCCAATGCCACCCACTGTAGTCCACTGTTCAATCTCTCTGCCAGAAGTCAAACAAGAGTTTTACTCTCAAATTCTGAAATGAGCTGGGCAGCGTCACATGTCTGACATTGCCATGTGTTCCTACACTACACACCTCTTTACTATGTAGATTGTACAATGCATCCACTACCACACATTCATTCACCTTTTAAATACCTTCACCAAGCAATCCACCACTACGTAGACTTTTAACACTCTTACGATTAGTGAAAAATCCAGTCTACTGTCACCTACTGTTCAAAAGTTATACATTTATTGTTGGTATGTGTGTGTGTATATATGAATATATGTGTATGTATGTGTGTGTATGTATATGTATATATATATATATATATATATATATATATATATATATATATATATATACTCAAAATACATCTGTTTACAGGCTTGCTAATATTTTAAGAAATGTTATATTTTTGTAGGGAGAATGCCGCCACCCCCCCTCCCCCCTTTTTAGGTCTCGCCTGACCATGCGCTGGTCTGGCGAGACTTATTGAGAGGGCTCCAAAAAGTGCTACCATGCCAGCCTAGAGCTACAGTGCGCGGTCGCGCATGCCGCGCTTGACCGCGATCACTTTCACCGCCGCTTGGCATAAACAAAAGCTCTCGCTTTTGGGGCCTCATGAGTATTTAGTTATGCAACTGTTGCATTATTATAAAGCAACAGTGGTCCCATTCAATTCGAGTAAATTAAAGTGCCACAATTAGTTCAATGAAAAATTGGGTTTTATGTTTAAAGACAATGCAAAAATAACTAAAAAATTACTGTAAATACTTTTTGGTGCTCAAAGGTAATTGTTATCAAAAAGTCAATAAAACATTTCATACTCCGACAGTGTATTACAAAATTGAAATGTCGGAGTATGAAATGTTTTATTGACTTTTTGATAACAATTACCTTTGAGCACCAAAAAGTCACTTTTTAAAATCACTTGCCTGGGTACCGGAAATCGGCTGATTTCCTATTACCCTGCCACCAACTCACTCACTGTTTTATTAATTTTCTCACTATTTACAGTAATTTTTTAGTTATTTTTGCATTGTCTTTAAACATAAAACCCAATTTTTCATTGAACTAATTGTGGCACTTTAATTTACTCGAATTGAATGGGACCACTGTTCCTTTATAATAATATTTACACCCTTGGTCCCTTCTGACTCCTAGGGTCTCCTTGTTCCTTATAAACATGCAACTGTTGCATGGCTAAACACTTCTAAGGTCCCAAAGGCGAGACCTATTGGCTATGCCAGTGCTTGTTTTAAATTTACCCGTAAACCTATATAAACTGCTTACAATATACTGTCCTATAGAAACATATATGCGTTGTAAAGACTTGTATTGTAACGGTAATTGCGATGTAAAAAATGTGGTGTAATTACGTTTTGTAGTAAAAACTCTGTGGTAAAGTCTGTTCCCCTTGGTAGTTGGCTGTGCTCCACAATTAAGGTAGTGATGCTCGTGGCCGACCTCTGAAAACTGCCTTGGTTCTTTAGCTGAGTAAAGGAAGTCTTTAGCATGCAGTACACCGAGTAATCTCCATCTTCACAGGAGCAGAAGACTTACCTTGAACACAAGGATCCTCCACTCTTTCCTTGGCGCCAGCTGTTATCAGTGTTTTGTTTTGGACATGAGTGGGTGGTTCTCGCACATGGTAAAGGACTACAAATTTGGTTGGTACACGTCTGCAGATGATTAGCACCTCTCGGAAAGCTCTGTTGAGTGCTGGAGTCATCCAAAGAGCCAGGTCTTGAGGTCATTGCTCAACTGGGCCAATGTCGAAACTTGCCGGAGGTGTAGGGGGAGATCATTCCAGGCCTTGGCTGCGAGGTAGGAGAAGGACTTTCCTCCAGTTCTGGTCTCGTAGATATGTGGGGCTGTGGCTGAGAGAGCGAGAGATCAGCTAATCGGAGGTGTATTTTGGGTGCGTGGAAGGGAGGTGGTGGTTCAGGTATGTGGGTCCTGCGTTGTGAAGGGCCTTGTATGTGGGTGAGGAGTTTGAAGGCTATTCTAATTTTGACTGGGAGCCAGTTGAGGGTACGGAGTTGTTGGATGATGTGACTGCAACGGGAGATGCAGAGGATCAGTCTGGCTGCGGCATTCTGGATGGTCTGAAGTTTGTGAAGGAATTTCTTGTTGATTCCGGCATAGTGTTGCCGTCGTACAGTCTGCTGCTGATGAGTCCATGCATCAGTTTTGTCTGGATTCGGTTGGGATCCATCGTAGTGTCTTTTGAAGCATGCGGAAGGGGTTGAAGCAGGTTGAGGAACATTTTTGATCTGGCGGTTAATTGTGAGCTATGAGTCTAGTATGATGCCGAGCTTTCATGCGTGGTCCGTCTGGGTGGGGGGGGGAATTTCCAAGGGTGGGAGGCCACCATGAGCCATCCCATGCGAAGGTAGTGGAGCCAAGAATGTTTTTTCGGAGTTGTTTCAGGCAGCTGTTCTTCATTGAGGTGGCGACTGCTTTCATCCCTTCTTGGAAGTTGTTTGGTTATGTTAGAGTTCTTTGGTGAGGGAGAGGATGAGCTGGGTATAGTTGGCGTAGGAGACTATGTTGAGCCCGTGGTTCCGAACGATGGTTACGAGGGGGGTTGCCATGTAGATGGTGAAGAGGGTGGGACTGAGGGAGAATCCCTGGGGTACTCCACAGTTGGTCTCTGTCGGTTCCGAGAAGTAGGACGGGAGTATGATCCGCTGAGTTCTGCCACTGAGGCAGGAGCATATCCAGTTGAGGGCCTTGCCGCGGATGCCGGCGTCATGGAGTCTGGTGGCTAAGGTGCGGTGGGAGACTGTCGAAGGCAGCCGAGAGGTCCAGGAAAAAGAATAGGGCTGTCGTGTCTCTCTGGTCAAGGAGGGAGCAGATGTCGATGGTGGCGGCAAGTAGGGTGGTCTCGTGTTGTGGTTGCTCCGGAATAAGGATTGGTATTTGTCCAGGACATGGTTAGCTTTGCTGAAGTTTGCTATTTGGGTGTTGACTGCCTTTTCGATGACATTGACTGCGAATGGAAGCAAGGAGATGGGCCTGAAGTCCTTGAGGTCCGTTGGATCTGCAGAAGGTTTCTTCAGGAGGGGGTTGACTTGGGTGTGTTTCCAGTCATTGGAAAAGGTGGCGGTCTCGAAGGAACAGTTGATCGCCCAGCGTAGTTCCGGTGTGATGGCAGATGCGGCTCTGTAGAAGATGCGTGTGCAGGGGTCTGAGGGTGCTCTGGAGTGGATGCTTTTCATGGTCTTCAAGTTGTCTTCTGTTGTGAGTGGGGTTCCATTTGAGCAGGGTCTGTTGGGTGGTGTCGCATGAAGGGGGAGCTGGAGCGATGAGGTCTTGATTGTCGAAGTTGTCCTAGATCATATTAATCTTGTGGAGGAAGAAGGTACTGAGTCTGTTGCAGAGGTCTTGGGAGGGCGGGATGTCTGTTTTACTACAAGATTTGGCAAATTCCTTGACAATGGAGAAGAGTTCTTTTGTGTTGTGAGCGTTGGTGAGGATTCTGTCTTGGAGGGATTTCTTCCTTGTGGATTTGATGAGATGGTGTGCGGTGTGGCTGCTTTATAGATTGTGCGTGTTTCCAGGATTTTGTTGTTCCTCCATGTCTTTTCGAGTTGTCTGCTGGAGCGTCTGGATTCTTGGAGTGTAGGGGTGAAACAGCTTGCTTTCTTGATATGCCCTCTGTGGCTTTCTTGAGGGGGCGAATGTGTCGGCGCAGTTCATGATCCAGCAGTGGAGGTTTTGTGCTGCAGTGTTTGCGTCTGGCTTAGTCGGTGGTCGGGTACTGATGAGGGCAGAGGTGAGCTGGTCTTCGGTGACTTTGTTCCAGCTTCTGCGGGAGAGGTGGTGGGTGTGCTTGTGCACTTTTTTTATTTAATTTTTTTTTTTAGGTCGAGCCTATGGCAGCGCACATGCGCTGCATAGGAAATCGACCTCTTGGAATCACTTCGGCTTACTTGGAAGCTCGTGCGTGTGGTGCTCACACGCGATTGGCCTTTGCGTCTGGCTTCTGTACGCAATTGGCCAAAGGCGTGTGAAGGTCCCAGCCTCTTGTGAATTGTTTACTCCCCAAGCGTTTTGCTCTCGGGAGCCAGCAGCGGCGCGCAGGGGTCATGTGGTTTTAATTAGCGTGCCTGCGCTTGTTTTTAAAGTTGCTTTCCGACCAGCCTGTGTTGTGAGAATATTCCCTTTTATTTTCAGTGCGCATGTTTTGGGGTTGAACAGGCTTTCGCTTGTTAGTGTTTGCAGGCATGGCAATCAAAGTAATATCCTGACTTAATCTTGATAATGAGGCTGCTCAAACATGATCAGTGAGTGACTCAGTCCCTCTGCTACTATAGCTTACTGGCAAATTGCCAGCTCCCTTGATCGGTTAACAAATATTTAAATTTCAACTGCCCTTGAACTACCATTTAAGCACTTAAGAAGCTGGGTTTTTTTCTGGATTCCTTTTGCACAGCCAGCGCCGTCGTATTGTACCTTCCTGCTGATAAGGTGAATCCTTCCTCGAGGGTGTCTCTTTTCCTCAAAATAGAAATTGCCCGCTATTAGAAATGCATTTATACAAGTCGCCCCGGATTCCGCCAGCAGCGGTACAGCATTTCCTTTCATGTTTGGCGCTCGCTTCCTGAGCGCCATGGCTGCTTCAACGGGCACTTATGACTTTAAAGGAGAGAAGTTAATATAGGCATTACCAGCTAAACTGCTGCCGCGCCCCGCAGGAGACCCATCAACAAAGAAACCAGCCTGATCAGTGGGGGAGAACTGGCTGGCTAATCGGAAGAGAGGGCATCTTGTCGGAAAAGCTGTCATCCCCGCGTCTTCAATTGGCGGGTCATCTCGTCCTCCCCAGGGGTGCCGGCGTGAAATGCAATTCAGTCTCTCATTGTTCAATCCGTGTGACCACGTTTGCTGTAATGTGGCGCGTCTGCTTCCAATGTACATTGTTAAACTGACATTATATGGTGCAAGAGGAACAAAATGTCCCAAACCAAAAATAATACGCTGCTTATTAGGCCCATTTGTAGAGTGGTTTCTGTCGTTTTATACTTCAAGTGCCAGAGGATAGTTCCCATGTTATAATTGACAGGCTTTGTGCCAGTAGAAAAACTAATTAATGCAATAATGCAACAGCCGGGAAGAACCAATGAAAAGATTGTGGGGGCACGGCTGGAAAAGCGACCTGCAAAGAGACTAAATTATTCCAGACCGCCCCCTACCCTGGGGTAAGGCGTACATTTGTGAACAAATAATAAAACTACACATTTATGTGGCGAGGGATACCGGGGGCTTGCTGCAAATGGTGGACAGTGCGTATTAGGGCTCTCATCATCCGATCCTGTGGCAGTGGGGCCGGGGTGGGTCTGTTACTCTCTTCCCTCAGATGCCTCTCTCAGTCCGCTCTCATCAGTTGTAACTTGTCACCGAGATGATCATGATCTGATAATTTAAGACACAGCGGAGCAGGGCAGCTTGGTTTCCAGTTGCTAAGCTTGTATTTTTAAGAAGTGGCTGCAGTGGTGATCTGTCCAGAGGAGTTCTGTGGCTTGGCTGTAGGAGAAGCTGTTTCCTTCGGCAAAGACTGGGTCGAGTGTGTGTCCCGCTGTATGCTTGGGGGCGATGACTAGATGTTTCAGTCCTATGTTGGCATGGTTCTCTACGAGGGTAGCAGTATTTGAGTCGTCGTGGATGTCCAGGTGGAAGTTTAGGTCTCAGTCGGAAGTAGCCCGTGGCGACGAGTGCGTGGGTTGCGATGAGGTCGGTGATGGGGTCAGTTAAGGGAGCACGGGGCCATAGATGAGGGTTCCTCTGAGTCGTTTTAGGGTTGGTCCGGATCTGGAAGTGGAGGTGCTCCATGAGGGTTGTTGTCTGGGACAGTGGTCATGAGGAGGATGCTTTTGTAAACTATGGCGATGCCTCCCCCTGGGCGGATGGGGTGGTCCTTGCTCAGGATCTTGTATCCTTTGAGAATGGCGGTGGCGATGTCTGGTGCAGAGTTGGCGTTGGTCCAGGTTTCTGTGAGGAAGGCGGCAGTACATAGGAACATAACTACTGGTGACAACAGCTACACAAAGGAGGTCTGATGGTACTGTAGTAAAGCATAACTATTTTCATCTCAATGTGTCGTAATCTTATATTTACAGAGGTTGCACATATATTTGCAACATATTAATAGTGTAATGACGTGGGCAAAGAATGTTTAGCTCTTGGTGCAAATGAGTACGAAGGTGAGAGGGACCAGATTGTTATGACACTGGATATTAGAGAGGTGGTGTATTTTTAAGGCACTGTTAAAGTATATATGGTCGTAGATGGCACGGAGTTTTAAGAAAGGGCATGCAAAGGTCGGTTTAGCTCAGAGGATCCAAAACTTAGAGTGTGAATAAGGGTTCCATAGTCAAATTGTTTGAGCACACTTTATAGTGAATCAAATGCAAGCAAAGGAGCACATGTACATTGAACCAGGTGAACTAAAGGATAGAAAAACAGTAAACTGTGTTCCAGAGTAAATCCAATATTTCAGTACACCTCGCATAGAATGTATACGTGCTCAGATTAGCTACAAAGCTAGTAAAATAATGTATATTGCAATTTTCTGAACAATGACAACCTTGCAAGAGCATTGAGAAGGCTAGGTTAAATATTTAAAAAAGGTCATAGGAGGTCTTACTAGGGAAGAGGGACTTCAGAGTCCCATAGTTGTAGAGTCCTGGAGATGTGTACGAGAGGTAAGAAAGGTAACTGTGGAAATAGTCAGAGGGAATCGTGACAAAAGTGAAAGGAAGAGACCGAAAAGGGATACAGAAGTAACCGAATAAAGCTGACAGAGAGCTACTATTAGAGTTCGTTTTGCTACCATTAGAATTCTTTCAATGATCCGAAAGAGGAACACTTGCAGAGAATATATGGAAGAAAAGGAACGAGCTACACGTGCTCAATGATTGCAACAAGAAAACGACATTTGGTATTTATGGAAAATATTAAAAGGAGTGGGACGAATGGTTTAGGTGGAGAGAAAAAAGATGTGTCTTGAGTTTTGACATCAAAGCCAGTATGTCCTTAGTGCATCTGATTTCTTCTGGAAGCTAATTTCAAAGTAGCACAGTAACCTGCAGTTGTATTGTCTGAACAGTCAAAGGTGCATCTTGTGTTTTTGCACCAGGCACATTACAACTAGTACTTTTGAATTAAAATATTTGTATAGCTCATATTTGTGAATTGAATTAAATTTGTACTTGTATATATCCGAAATGTATGATGATTTAATTGGGCCTGACTGAGTTTTGATTTCTTTTTACAACGAAGCAAACTTGATAATTTAGTTATAGGGTTGCCACAGCCTTTGCATCTGCCAAAATGAGTGACTGCAGGCCAGCTCTCTTCTGTGCCGTATCACTTCGTAGGCCCCTTAAGGCTTGGAACCCATTGCCGCACATTCTTTGGCTCGCTTAACTGTATGTACTCCGATCATTGAGGCAAGCTGATGATTGCAAGCCTCTGTACTGTGAAGAATAACCGGGCATTTAACTATTAGAGCATTTGTGCTCTTTCGAGAAATACCTTTTATTGTCCTGATTTGAAGGGTGATAAATTAGGATTTGTGGTGATCATATCACACTGGTTGTAGGTATTTGGGTTGTTGGTTGACTGGGGTGTCAGTCCTGGTCAAGCAGCAGCCACCATCCTGGTCAGGGTGGGGCACAAGCCAGCCCTAAATTAACCTGTGCGCATCCCTCTGGTAGCTTGGCACAGAACAGTCAGGCTTAACTTAAAAGCAATGTGTGTATCTGCTTCATAAAACCATAAAACTTCATGGCAAAATATGTGGAAATATTTGCTTACTCCTGTCTTATGCTGTAACGTTTTTTCATAGTTGTTAAAGGGAGTAACCATTGCAAGTGGCGGAGTCCTGCCTAGAATTCTCCCCGAGTTGCTGGCCAAAAAACGAGGTTCCCGAAGCAAAGGGGAAACCATCCTCTCCCCAGCTCCCGAGAAGATCAAGAAAAGCAAAACGCCATCACCGGCCAAGAAGCCAGCAAAGAAAGGGAAGGCTGCCAAAGGCAAGGTAGCAAAAAAGGTATGGGCACATGCTCTGTTTCTCTGTTAACAACAAGCTGATGTGATCATGAATGTTCTGTACTTGAAAATGTTATTGAAGACGTGGAAATGGTGATATAGGCGTCTGGCTCAATGGCAGTGCATTCCCTAATACGGGCGTAGGAAGGACTGAGTAAATTGTGCGGGCAATGTAGTAGTAGACAGTTAAGGTCATGATAACATTTAAAGCACATTTTGTGGATTCCCACATCTTCGCATGAGCAAATTAGGTCACACAAATGCATCTTCCCAGGTGCAAAATGTATGGCAACGTAATATCTCGTGCAGCTCTCATTTCATGGTGTGCACTGGCGTCTTCACCCTCAACGCTCCGACAGCACTGCTAGAACAGGGTTCTCGCAGGTTAAGATGCATTGATACTGGGGTACAATTGTCATTCGTGCTTTAATACTCGGGTATAATTGTTTCTTGTATGCTTTGCTGACCCCATACCCCACGAAATTCATGAACTGTGGAATGGTCGCTTACATCCATTCCTAACGCAGGATATGTAGAACGATTTGGTGGTAATGAGGCAGAGCAATTACTCGGTGGATATGTAAGAGGAGCAGTAGTTTGTAGTGATCAGGCTATTTCGTGAGGCCAGAAGCGCACTTTGCAGCCGCTAAAGTGCATTCTTGATAAACACTTAACGGTCCTTAAATAACCAAGTGATCAATCCCCTCAAGCTAGAATATGGGGCCAGAAACTTTCAGCCGGTTCAAATCTAATGAAGTCCAGAGATCTTTGAGTTTGCTGCATGTTGATGTATGGCTTGTCCCTCGTTTATTTCTGTCATATGAAGTCTGTAGCATCTGATTCTGGACTCACCTTTACTGTGAAATTGCCTATTAAATTCATCTGTGTTGTCTTCACACTTCTCCCCTTCAGTTGCTAACTGAATGAGTTGATTAGTGTGGTTCTCCACCAGCAAAATGTTATTGTTGCACTCCTAAATGCTCAAGTTTGTTAACGTAGCAAATACACTCCCAGACCTGCTGTTAAACATATAGGTTATGGATGCATTCCTTACTGTTGTGGTCTTTGAATAGAGTTCCCATGGTCTCTAGAACCAGTCTTCACAATCTTTATTCATAATTTCAGAAAATACATTTTAGATTGTGGCCTCCACTACCTCTCAAGTATGTAATCGGGCTACAGTATCTTGCAACAAAATGCCTGGATCAGTCGAGTAGATGAGTCTATCCTTTCTATGCTTGGGAGGAGAAGTGTCTTTGCTGCAAGATGTGCTGATAACCAATTATACTTGGTTTTGTATTGCAATGGGTGTGTTGCGACTTAAAACTAAAAAAGGTAGTTAAATGTTTTGTAGATTCTTATATATGTTTGGTCAGTACTTGTATATTTATTGAGAGATTCTCGGTCTCAATAGGAAAAGTCGTCTGATGGTGGGAAAGAAAGTTCTTCAAACGCAACATCCGAAGATGGGCCAGGGGATGGATTCACTGTCCTGTCTTCGAAAAGCCTCGTCCTCGGACAGAAGGTAATGCATATAGTCCTTAAATTATATTGTCTTTTAAAACCTGAAATTAACCTCTTGGTGTCAAACGAGACACTAAGGCCTTATTCAGCTCTCCCTGCTCAAGCCTTTTGAATGTGCATCGACATAACCGCTAGTAAGTAGTAAACGCAGCTTGTTTCTGAATCACCCCCACACACACACACTTAAGAATCCTAGTTGGAAACGGTATTTACGTTAATCTTGTTTTTATTTTAATAGAAATGGTTTTAGCCTAACTTTCCATTCTTAACATCTGCAACATTCTGTTCTATCACACAGCTGTGTCTGACTCAAAATGACCTGAGCCACATTGGCGCCATGAAGGTTGAAGGAATCATACACCCAACTTCGGCTGAAATAGACCTCAAGGAGGATATTGGTAAGTTCCCGAGGAAGTCGAATGTTGAGATTCCACTTCTCACCTATAGCCAAATATACTGGAATACCTGTTTATTGGTCTCGCCTACCACACATTGCAGGCTGTCTGGTTCGGAAACGTCCGTTGTGAACTTACAGTGGGCTACCCACTTACCCAACCAACTCTTCCCCCGGCATAGTGTTGCACCCATCCCTGCTTGTTTTTTGGTTTTGTTTTACTTCCTGCCTTCCACATACCCATGAAAGCACAAGCTTTAGCACGCAAATATGTTTGTGGCACTGAGGGATCTGCTGCACTCACTCAGGTGGCATGTGGGGCAGACTGTGTACGTCGTATCATACTTCTGGAGATCCATAAATCTGGTCCCTCTGCAACTACAGCAGATCAAATGACTGAATCCTGTGGGAAGCAGATTCAGCCTTTGGAAGCATATTTCTTTACAGTCTGCTTTCATAAGTACATTTTTTTTTAATTTCCAGAGTTAAAAGAAGTTGAAAAGTAAATGTTGACATTTATAAAGATTGAATCTTTGAATTCAGTGTACAGATTTAAAATGCCATACGATGATTGCTTTTAGTCTACTATTTTAATATTTTTTCTTTTACTTTTTAAACGACACTTTACAGCCAATAGCGCTGCACTCGTTAAGGCAAGACCTAATGGCTTTGCCAATGCTTGCGTACATTGTATAACTACTACACCTTTGAAGATTTCACATCTTTCCTGTTGGTTGGGTTCTTTGCTTAGCTGACATGGATCAATCTACAGTCAAACATAATACACAGTTGAGGAATGTTTGACATCACTCTCTGTAAAATGAACTGTCATCCATTCTTTGACCCTTCGCCCAATAACTGCAAAGTGAAATATTAAGGAAACGAAGAGTCTTTTCTTTTTTGAGTCTTGGTGTAGAGTAGGCCTATTTGTGAAATTCTGTTCTGTTTGCGTAGTTTTCCCCCTCTGCGTAGCACACAGAGTATTTTCCTCGATCGCCACCATTAAATCTTACTCCAGACCACCTCCCGGCGAGATTCCACTACCACTGAGGAACTTTCGTTTGCGTTGAGGAAGCTGTCGTTTTAGTAGAACATGTACTCAAGCGGCTGAAAGAAGCAGCGCTCTCTTGCACTGCGTCTGGTGCTGTTTCCTGATTTTTCCAGTGCGGGACAAACCGTACTGCTTGCGGAACTTCATGTAGTGCAGCGGAGTTGTTTGGTCACTTCATGTAGTTTCGCATTGTGGAACTCCACCCTGGCCTAGTGTAGAGCTCATTACTTACCCGGTTTAAGAAACTAAAGAAATAATTATTCCTGTTGACATTCCTTTCACCGGACTAAGATCATGCTTCTACGGGAATGTTGCTGGTTTCAAACAATGCTTGAACCAGGTCAACACCTAATTTCTCCTTGAGTTTGGTGTTCTGCGACAGGAAACTTGTGAAGGTCAATGAAGTGTAGGCATATGGATACTTGGAATTTGTGTGGCAGTGAAAGATAATTGTGAATGTCTATTTACTCTGCTGACATTTCAGTCCCTCTTCGCTCTGGAAAGCCACATCTCTTAAACAGAATGTTTGTCTGTATACAAGACCCCAACTAACATTGAGCGTTAAGTTAGTTTTGTATATATATTTTGTTTTTTAAACTTTCCATCTGTGTTTGATATCTAGGTTTAAAAAAAATCATTTTATCTGTATATATCCACATTTTCCAAGAAGGAAAAGAAACTGCAGCCCGTGTTTTTCTACACTTAAAGAGGAAATTAACACTTGTAGTCCGCTGAATTAAGAGGCATGGAGACTTGATGGCTCTCATGCAAAGTTTTCACATTCTGAAGACTAGCACTTCACCCTTTACAGAAAAAAAGTATTGCTACCTCCACATTCGATAATATAAATTTATATTCTCTCCCTTAGCTACAAGTTCTCAAATAGCCTATCAAAACCTTCACTTGTGCTTAAGATGTTGCATAATCTAAGATGATGGCCTAGCTCTAAAAGGTATGCTTTCACACTTACATGTGTCACGAATGAGGGTAGTTCAATGCACCCATGATTGAATGTGAAAAACCAGGTTGTTGTTGCCCCACACAACCCCACTCAATACATAGTTGAAGCAGTGTCTGTGTTATGAGGTTACTAGCAGTTCTTAAACAGGGATGCTGTGGTAATTTAGAAGCCCAATTTCGTACTTTACAATATCACACACACAAAAACTGCACTTAAAAAGGACGCTTTAAGTAAAAAAGTGTTAATTTGAACATTCTGATCCTGTTGCTTAGCACATCTAAAATAACCACCCAGAATATAATTAAAACCGCACAATTGCAGGGTGCAAACTAGAATAAAATTAACATTTTTACCATAGTTAAAAGGTCCTCTACCAATATACATCCTAAAACCTACTTCTATGAGCTATATTAGGAGAGCATGGAACAGTGTAACACACATTTAGGTTCTTGGGGAGAATTATTGTGCTGCATACCCATTTACAGCAAAATGTTGTTCTCTGTAGTTGGGAGGATGTGTTCCCTTGAGAGGAAAACATACCTCAACAGTAGCTTCTCTCCTTCAAGAAATGGCTCAGTATCCGCTTTCAGTGCTGAACGGGATGCAGCAGCATCGCAGAAGTCTGAAGATCTTCTGGCAGCATTTTGAAACCTAATCTGGATGTACCTTTGCTGCCAAGTGTTCACTTGGCAGTCCTTTTGTACTGTATCTTATCTGATCTTGGAATTTGACATAATCCAAGGAATGTCTGACATAACCTGTGTGCATCAATATGCCAGTCTTTAGACACGTTTTTATAAACAAATGAGGGGAAAAAACTGTCCATTCACACTACACTTGTTATGTTATCTGTCCTTGAAATAGAAATAACAAGGCACTTCTTCCAGACTAATGTCATATCAAGTGTCTTATAGAGGTTATTGCCTGCTCATCAGGTGTCTTATTGATGACATTGTCTGAATGACTTCACACTTTCACAGGGTCTTGGAAAGATGAGGACAGACCACATCTGCTTCAAAGGAAGACATGTCAATGATTAGACAAAAATAGAGAAAATGGAGTCTCATCCTGCTCAAGTTTGAGCGTGGCCTTAGAGACTTTGTCAGGGAAGTGTAAAACGTTTTTAGGGCTCGCGCCCTGCGTTGCAGAGTGCAGCACTGCTCGCGCAGGCGAGAGCCCTTTTGTCCGGGGTTTGAAAACGGACCCTGGAATCGAACACGATCGTGCGTGTGCTTTTCCTTTTGGGTTCCGCTATTGGGCTTTGATTGCGTGTTTTTTTTTAAACAGCACGCAATAGGCCAAAGGCGGGCGCATTGCTCCGCCCATGGCCTATTGGTGTCTGTTACGCTCACCAAAGCCCATGTGTTTTCAATTATCGTGCCCAGACACGGGCTCGATAATTGAAAACATATGGCTCGCTGTGGCGCGCGCACCACTAGCAGGCGTGTTTTATTTTTTAAATAGCGATCGCTTTTGTGATTGCATTCTGTGCCGCTTGTTGTTTTTGATGGAGGGGAATATCAATTTCACTTAAACACGGTTTTAGTTTAAACTTAATTGTTCAGCATTTGCTAAATGGTTTGAATAATACTGTCAGGTCTCTGTAGATCTTTGTGTGTTTTGGTGAGAGTTGCTGCTTTAGTGTGGTGGTTATGCGGTTCACAGCTTAGCAAAAGCCACCTTTCTTTCTTTGTGTGGCATGTCTAACGCCACTCCTGTACAGCCCAGATTGAGAATAGCTATAGTGACATTAAAAAGTGTGGTAGATTGGTTTTAGATCTTTGTTTGGACAAATCTTCACTAGTGTAGGGCTGAGACTTGAAGTTATTTCTCAAGTCTGTGATTGACCTGGTTGGCCACAACTGAGCAGGGGGGCTTTCCGGAGATGCAAGGCTGTGTTTTGTGTCCAAATGTAGCTCAGAGCAGTCCAGTGTACCACATAGTTACGTTTGGTGTTTTTTTCCCCCCATTAGTAACCATGGTAGGCTTTCTGGCACTACTGAAATGTGGACTTGCCTGACTGTTCTTGGGGCTGCTCTTGCCACTGCTTTATGGAGTCTTCAACCTTCATTAAGAAAGTTGGCGTGGGAAAAAAAAATGCCATTTGCATTGTGAGGCCTGGATAGTATAAGCACACTGCTCTACTGGTGTTGTGTAAAGTTGGCCTGACGGACAATATTTTGGCAATTTCAAGCACCTCTTCTGTGAAGCTGCTACTAAGGGTGGCTAGCGGAAGTGCTGAATCGATAGGAGCAGGGAAGATGACCACGCTAGCTGGACTAGGGATGGATTCATGGAAGGAATGCCAAACATTCTGGGAATCCAGTGGAGCCTTACTAGCTCCATTCCTCTGCTTTTTGTTGCGTGCATCAATTTGTCCAAGGTAATCGGACATAGGACAAAATAAGGACCTGACGTTTGGTTGGAGCTTTAACATCCTTAATGATTGGTATCACTTATGTAACTGGAAGCACCAGTGAACCTAGACAATGCCAATGAGTAGCCATTGAAAAAAATGTAAACATACTGCAGAGGTACAACTTCATATTGCATTTGCCTTTATGCTTAACTGAATAAACGTGTGTGATTATCTGAGAAGAGACCAAATCTACTTTAGGGCAATCTCGCCTTAAATTCTGATTTAATTCCTCTTTTGGAGTTTTAATTTTTCCCTCGTTCTCAGCAACATAGCCTGCTTCAGGATCTCACATGCAAAGACAACAAGCATTTGCAATGCAACAGGTCTCACATTTACGTGAGTTTCAGCTATTGGCATTGTAAATGACAATGCATTTTATTTAGCTTTTGGTTTTTGAAACATAAATATTTGTAATGCCAATAGGTTAAACTCTTGTAAATGCGAGACCTATTGCATTACAAATGCTTGTTTTTTATGTGAAAGACTCCACTGCATGAGTCTTGGCCCCTTAAAAATTACTGGTGTACCGATGGACAGAGTATTCAGGTAGCCCCTGCTATTAGTTGAGTGACCGGCTGTGATGGGCATAAAATGCAGGATGGACCCCACTGCTGATTCTTCTAAAAAGGATGACTACCCTCATCCATAGTATGAAGCATGCTTTCTCATCCGGTTCTCACCCTGGTCATTGGTCTCCTGGTCCATGAAGGGCTCCCAATGAATTTGTTTTGAGGTGCAGTCTTTTTTCTTTTCTAAAACTGTCAAATTATTTCGGACTGTATGTGTTGTGATATGACTATACCTATTCTGGTATGACCACAAGGACTTGTATCTTTATCCTTGTGGCGGGGGTGAAGATTAAAATCTAGCATTAATCAACCCTGAACATATTTTTAGCCTAGGTTGACCTTAAGTATCATTGGTCGTATTTAGTGGGGCATCTCAATAGCTTTTCCTCATTACCTTTTGTCAGTATATAGTTACTGCATGAAAGCTGTTTTAGCAGATCTTTATAAAAAAAAAAGTTAGTTTGCATACACACATTTGTTATGGGGTTCCTTAAGTATTCGTTAATTTGCTAGTTTCGAGCCTGTAACATTGAGTGTACACATAGCATACCCTCAACCACATGACCCATCTCATTTAGATTTAAGCCTGTAAACTGCAGTTGAATGTGTCTAGCATTGTGTAAAATCAAGATGCCTATAGTTTGAAACCGCTTCTAATTTGTATTCTTATTCTTGTAGGAAATGCTTTGGAGAAGGCTGGAGGAAAGGAATTCCTGGAGGCTGTAAAGGAGCTACGCAAGTCCCATGGGTCCCTTGAAGTGTCAGAAGGTAAGGTGAAGTGTGCGTGATATGCAGGCACTTTGGGCCCGATTGGTCCATTGCTACTGTGACTCAGTACCCTCTCCGCCAAACCCTCAGTCCGCCTGCCTGATTTACAAGCAAGCGGGTCTTAAGTATCTTGATTACAAGCCTACTATGGCTTTGTTGCTGAGATAGTGCTCCCACGGCCTGAGCTAGCACAGGCCATTGACATCTTGGCCATTTGCCCACCAGATTTGAGAGTAAGTGGTTGAAAGGCCTGTTTTCACTGTCCATCACCCTTGGGTAAAACCATGTGGTAAGGGACAGTAAAAACGTTTTAAATGTTGCCCCACATGGGGAATGACTCCAAGGTGTGGGGGTCGATTAGTTTGATTTTTCAACAACATTCCCGCTTTGAGAGTTATTTTTAAAAATCCAGAAATATGTTAAAAGTTTGAACATTTGCCAAATTGATGGTACCGTCCGGCACACTTTTAACACATTGACCGGAGCCTCAGTTCAGGTGGTTCCTACCAACATCTGGAGATTTCCGCAGGGCTGACAGGCAGCTCTAAATGAGGAGTACAGGTACTCCGTCAAAGCGACTGAGTATTTTACTGCGTCAGCCTGACCGAATACAAACTACACTCTAATCTAAATGTGTCCCTTTCATCAACTGATCCTGAATGAATGTTGAATTTGTTTTCTCTCTGCATATCACATTATCAATTTGATTCATCCTTAAAGTATTGCATGCCAAATGTGCCCACCCTCACAACAAGCAGGTAGTCTTAGAAACCAGCTTGTTCCAAGCATCCTCTCGAAGACCCTTTTCTTCATGCAGGTAAATTGTCTAAGAAAATAAGTTTTGCAGCGTGAATCTTTCTGGATTCACTATGCTGTGCATTATTCCGCGATCTTGTGGTTGGGTCCGGATTCGTAGTCTTTCCTTTGTTTTTTTTTTTTTTTTTTTTTTTTTGTAGCCCAGGTGGGCGTCGACGTCCACCATTTGGTGCACCTCCCGTGACGTCGTCGTGCTTCCTGCGGAAGTCCCACCTTTGGGGCGCCATCTTCAGATTCTTTTTTCCGCCGTTGGGTCTGGATCGTCATCGGGAAGCTCCAGAAGTTCACTCGGAGGAAGAAGGAACAAAAGCGAGTTTCATCGATAGAATCAAGAGAAGACATCAGGAAAGAACAGATTTCGACAGGAACGCGAAGAAAGAAGACCAGCGAGCCTTTTTCTTCGACGACCTTGGAGAATGCACGCTCAGAGACCCTGAGCGAAATGGACAAGACGCCATTCAAGTTCTGCCCAAACTGCCACCACAAGTTCGCGCAGAAAGACCTGCATCCGGTCTGCAACCTCTGCCTACCGGTGGATCATCAGAGTATCGACTGCAACGCCTGCTCAGTCTTCGCGCCGAAGACACTCAGGGTGAGAGAGAGGCAGAGGAGAGCCAACGCCAACATGGAGGGCCAAGGAAAACCCCCGACACTCTACGCGCTGGGCCTCGACACGGACGACTAGGACAACGTCGCCGAGACAGCCGAAAACTTCACGGTCGTAGAGACCGACAAGAAAAAAGAAGACGTGGTAAGAGAATCGTCGAGCGCAAATCAAAAAACACCTCAAACACGAGGGTGACTCGAGAAAAACTGAGTCAAGGTCCACGAAGGGAGCCCCGGCGCCGAAAACTTCGACGTCCAAAGGGGGAACTTCGGACAAAAGGCCCAGCGGATCCTTACAAAAGGACTCCCTGGCGCAGAAAGACGCCGAAAGGCAAGGGTCGTCGAAATCATCCCATGAAACGGGCCGATCGACGCAGAAAGAACGTTCGACGTCGACGCAAGTTTCATCGAAAAGACCCGCGGTCGACGCCGAAAGCATCTCCGAAATGGAGAAAAAGAAGAGGCGGCTCGAGGCCGAAATGGAGAACATCCTTCAAAGGAAGAAGGAGTTCGACGCCAGGATGAAGGAATTCAAGATTCCAACGGTTTCATCGGCGGACGTCGTCGAAGTCGAGGATGAGTTCGACGCCGAAGGGCTGACAAGGGACCTCGAAGAGGAAGAGGAGCCCTATTATGAGGAAGAAGCCGAGGAAGAAGACTAACAATCGTTCTTCGAATCGGCGACATCTACCGGCAACGACGTCGAATGGCAAGATCTCGACACCGAAAACCCGGAGGAGGCCGTGGACACGTACCCCTCAAGGCCTTCGCCACCCGACGACATCGGGGTGTACAATATGGTGGTGAAGAGCGCAGCAATGGCCTTCGGCGTCAAGCTCGACGAGGAGAGGCCGAAAGCAGATTTTCTCGTCGAAACACTGCTCCCCATCCAGTCTAGGAGCCAGTTCCTCCCCATGCTACAAAGCGTGATGAACCAGGGGAGAGAAGCCTTCAAGGAGCCTGCCACCTGTCGGTCGATCACGCCCAGGACAGAGAAAAAG
The DNA here is from genome assembly GCF_964204655.1 of Triturus cristatus. Taxonomy (NCBI): domain Eukaryota; kingdom Metazoa; phylum Chordata; class Amphibia; order Caudata; family Salamandridae; genus Triturus; species Triturus cristatus. The sequence goes on along the minus strand of NC_140580.1, from coordinate 210,031,490 downwards.
TATAAACACTCCTCCCTGGACCCACCTTACATCAAGGGTAGCGTCACCGCAGACTCCATCATTGCCTCCACGGCCAGGAGAAGGGCCAACGTGCCAGCAACCTCGGGCCCACCTCCAGATAAAGAGAGCAGGAGAATCGACCTCACAGGCAGAAAGGTCGAGAGGAACGCCGCAATGCACTGGCGCATGGCGAATTCAAATGCACTCCTAAATAGACACCAGTACCAACACTGGGATGAAATGGGGGAGCTAGTAAAGCACCTCCCCGAAGAATACCGCCAGAGAGCCTCTCACCTGGTAGATGAAGGCAAGAACATCGCCAACTCCTGTATAAAGACGGCGTTGGATGGGGCAGAGACTTCAGCAAGACTCATGGCCATAGGGGTCACAGAAAGGAGGCATGCATGGCTAAGAATCTCGGGATTCAAACCGGAAGTGCAGAACAACATCCTTGGCACCCCCTTCAACGGAGAGACACTGTTCGGAGCAACGGTGGACGAGAAGCTCACCCAGCTCAAGAAGGAGAACGAGACAGCGAGGTCCATGGGGGCCCTGCAGCTGAGGGGAATGAGACGAGGAAATCCCTCGAGGAGACCCTACGGTAGGGGTGGAAGCCAACAGGGGACGTCGCACCAGGCGTTCCAACAAGGTCAGCAGGGCGAAGGTCACGGACAAAGTCAGCAGAAGCAAAGCTGGCAATATCAACCTCGGGGCCAGTCCTTTCGAGGGAGAGGGAACGGACGTGGCCAAAGGAGGAGAGGGGGCGATCAGCCCTCCTCGAAGTGACTCAGCACGCAAGAAGACGCCCACCCTCGTCAGGCCCCCAAGGGTGAGGCGCAAAAAGGTGTCATCAGGGGGAAGAGAAGATTCAAGAGCCTACGAGCATACGTCACCGGTAGGCGGAAGGCTGAGGTTCTACCTTCAGGAGTGGCGGCGCATAACCACAGACAAGTGGATACGGAACATCGTGCAGTACGGATACTGCGTAGACTTGGAGAAAAGACCTCCAAACAGAAAGCCGAAGGGAAGACAGAGATCGGCCCAAGAACTGGCAATACTCAGAGAAGAAACACGGAAACTCCTGCAAAAGGGAGCCATAGAGACAGTGCCGTTCAGGGAACGCAACAAAGGGGTCTACTCAAACTACTTCGTGGTTCCGAAGGTAGACGGAGACCTCAGACCCATACTGGACCTCCGGTACCTAAACAAGTTCGTCAAAACACAAAGGTTCAAAATGACTTCACTGCAGGAGGTACTGCCACAGATAAGAGAAGGGGACTTCATGGTCACCGTGGACCTCAAAGATGCCTACCTTCACATCCCAATAAACAGAAGGCACAAGGGCCTTCTAAGATTCAACATCGAACAGGAACACTACCAGTTCACAACCCTGGCCTTCGGATTAAAATCAGCACCAAGGGTCTTTACAAAATGCCTGTCGGCGGTAGCGGCACACCTACGAAAGCAGGGAATACACGTATACCCCTACTTGGACGACTGGCTGGTCAAGGCAAACTCACGCGAGAAGTGCGAGAGGCACGCAAAACGCGTAACAGACACCCTCACAAATCTGGGGTTTTCCATCCACTGGGGAAAATCGTCGCTGGAACCGGAGCAGGTAAAGATTTTCCTGGGGGCAAAGATCAACTCCCTACACAATACGGTAGTGCCCAGCGACAGGAGGACAGATGCTCTACTGAAGGAGACGCAGCTCTACCAGAAGGGGCGAGCTCTGACAGTGAGGGCGGTGAGCAAGATGATGGGAATGATGGCGTCCTGTATCCAGCTGGTGCCGAATGTACGCCTGCACATGAGACCATTCCAGGAATGGCTGCAACAGCAATGGTCACAAGCAAACGGAAGTTGGGAGGATCTAGTGGTTGTTACGCACGCAGTGCAGGAGGAGATAGCTTGGTGGAACAGAGACAACATAACAACGGGGAGAAGCCTGACACCACCAAGCCCAACAGTGACCGTTACCACGGACGCATCACAGAAGGGATGGGGAGCGCACATGGACAACCTCAGGGTGAGGGGTCTATGGGCTCCAGCGGACGCGGTCCGCCACATCAACTACCTCGAGTTGAAAACGATACTGCTAGCCCTGAAGGCATTCCAGAAACACCTGTTCGGCCAGAGAGTGTTGATACAGACAGACAACACCACGGCGATGTTCTACATCAACAAACAAGGGGGGACACAGTCGTTTCCCCTCTCATCCCTAGCTCAGGAGATTTGGAGATGGGCCATACCTCTCAAGATAGATCTACTGGCAATTCACCTGCCAGGGAAGGACAATGTGGAGGCAGACTGGCTGAGCAGGCAGACCTCAGCATCGCACGAGTGGGAGCTCAATGGCCAGGAAACGGAGAAAATCTTCCAGAAATGGGGGACTCCCACAATAGACCTGTTCGCAACACGCCACAATGCAAAATGCCGAAGCTTCGCGTCCAGGCAACCAGATCAGCAATCCAGGGGAAATGCCCTATGGATAAGCTGGTGGAAGACATTTGCCTACGCCTTTCCACCGATACCCCTGTTGCACAGAGTGCTAGAGAAGTGCAGAACCAGCAACATGACTCTGATCCTGGTGGCTCCACAGTGGGCGAGGCAGACATGGTTCTCACAGATTCAAGAAATGGCGCAAGGCAATCCGTACAGGTTCGAGAGGAAAAAAGACCTGCTCTCAATGCAAAACGGAGAGGTAGTGCACCCAGAGCCAGAGAGCCTCAACCTGGCAGCATGGCTCCTGAAGACCTAGAGTTCGCACACCTAAAGTTGCCTCAGAGCACCATGTGAGTGCTACGGGAGGCAAGGAAACCTACTACAAGAAAGTGCTACAGCGCAAAGTGGAAGAGATTCACGGTGTGGTGCAGGAAAAAGGGACTGCAAAACAGGATGACAAGAGACTCAACTGTGCTGAGGTACCTCACACACCTTCTAAAGAGTAACCTCTGCTCGAGCTCCCTAAGGGTACACCTAGCAGCGATCGTTGCCTACACCAGAGGTGAGAAAGGTGGAAGTTTCTTCACCTCGCAGGTGGTGAAGAGATTCATGGAGGGAGCCAAAAGAATGGCACCCCCGAAAAGGTTGCCGCCGCCGGCATGGAATTTAAACGTGGTTCTGACGGAGCTCATGAAGGCGCCGTTTGAACCCATTCACAAAGCCACTCTACAAATGTTGACGATGAAAACTGCCTTTCTAGTGGCCATTACCTCACTACGCAGGGTGAGCGAGCTTCAAGCACTAACGCTACAGGAGCCCTACATTCAAATTCACAAAGACAGGGTGGTCCTCAGGACGGACCCCCACTTCATGCCCAAGGTAGTGTCAGCGTTCCACATGAACCAGACTATCCAGATACCGAGTTTCTTCCAGAACCCGACTACAAACGCAGAGAAGGCCCTGCACACCCTCGACGCCAGAAGAGCGGTGATGCACTACATTGAAAGAACCAAGGAACTCAGGAAGTCGAAGCAGCTGTTTGTGTCCTTTGCTACCAGCTTCATGGGTAGACCAGTGACCAAGGGCACCATCGCTAGGTGGATTGCCCTCACTATTCAATTCTGTCACAAACAGGCTGGACAGGAGCTAACGGAGGGGGCCCAAGCCCACTCCACAAGGAAGAAGGGGGCCACAGTTGCCTTCCTGGCAAACACGCCCATCCAAGACATTTGTCTCGCAGCAACTTGGGCATCCGTGCACACGTTCACGAAGCACTACTGCGTGGACATTCAAATGAATAAGGAAGCACAGGTCGGACAGAAGGTGCTACAACACATTTTCAACGACCAGCGATCATCTTCCACCCAGCCACCACAGAAATAGGAAAACCGCTACAAAATCTATGCACAGCATAGTGAATCCAGAAAGATTCACGCTGCAAAACGAAAAGTTTCTTACCTGTCGGTGTAGTTTTGCAGCTTGAAGATCTTTCTGGATTCACTAGCGAACCCACCCACCTCCGCCAGGAAGATGAGGCTGGAGGAAGAGGGGGTGAAATGGATAGGATCAAAGAAGTGGAAACGTACAGAAATATGGACAAAAGGATTAATCAATCGCCTAGGGTTAAAAAAAAAAAGGAAAAAACAGGGAAAAAAGAACCCGAAGATGGCGCCCCAAAGGTGGGACTTCCGCAGGAAGCACGACGACGTCACGGGAGGTGCACCAAATGGTGGACGTCGACGCCCACCTGGGCTACAAAAAAAAAAAAAAAAACAAAGGAAAGACTACGAATCCGGACCCAACCACAAGATCGCGGAATAATGCACAGCATAGTGAATCCAGAAAGATCTTCAAGCTGCAAAACTACACCGACAGGTAAGAAACTTTTCGTTACTTACCTGCAGTTCTCCAGTATAGGTATCTTTCATAGATTCACATGCTTGAATCATTCCCCGTCGTCGTAGTGGGAACCCCGTGGTCTCATCACAATGCAGTGTGTATCACTGTCATAGGCTATAATGGTAATGAAAAAGTCAGTTTAATAGCCTATCTATATCATTTTTTTTTTTTTTTAAATAAAAAGACTACCAAACTTGAACTATAACCAATCATCAGGCGACAGCACCCTCTAGAACACTCCCAACAGAGGCGGAGTCCCTCAGATTTTCAAGCACAAATGAGAATAAATAACCCCGAGCTGTACGTTGAGCCTCTCTTGGGGGGGGGGGGGGGGTTGGGGCATGTGAATCTATGAAAGATACCAATACTGCAGATCTGCAGTTACAGTGAAGTAACCTATTTTCTTCTCCAATATTGGATCTTTCATAGATTCACATGCTTTAAACAAAATAGTTACTTTATTTGCATATTTTATAGTATTGGCGGATGGTGGGTAGAAAATATATGCACAACATGTTCATGTGCAATTTAATAAATTAATGTGTATGTATATGTGTGTGTGTGTGTGTGTGTGTGTGTGTGTATATATATATATATATATATATATATATATATATATATATATATATATATATATATATTTCTCTCTCTGAAAAAACAGGTTTTACAGACGTTATAGTTTGGAATTGGCATTTAAAAAACCTTTGGAATTCACTAAAACCATAGGCTTTACAGACGTTATAGTTGGACATTTGACTCCTATAAAACCAGAGAAATTCACCAGTTATAGTTAGTTGAGCTCACTATAACTCGTGCGCCCGCAATGCACTGGTGATGACGTCACATATTACATCACTTATGACCTGATCAGTGACATCACTGATGACATCTCAAATGACATCACTGATGAAATCATCCAGTGAATGTGTGTTTCTGTAAAGTTTAAATAGTTTTCATATTTATCTATGCCAAGGTGTATTGAAGAATGAGTAGATTTACAAGTGCCTGAATGGATTATTTAGTAGGTGCGTGACTGACTGTACAAGTAAGTGATTGAACGTGTCTTACTGAATGCACGGGTTAGGGACTAAACTGTGTGAAAGTCTGTATTAGTCTCTCAGTTGGTGTATAAGCGGCTGCATGGGTTGGTGAGTAGCTACATGAGTGTCTATATGGGTTATTGATTTGTTGTCGTGAGTATCTGTATAAGCGTCTGTGTGGGGGGGTGTGTCTGTGCATAGATGTCTAAGTGTGATTTACTGGTTGTATGGATTCAAAAGTGCATCTGCGAAGGGCTGTATGGGTGAGTTAGTGTGTGTATGGGTGTGTTGGTGAGTGAATGAATGTCTCAGTGGTAGATGTGTGAGTAACTACATATGTTTTAAGGCAGTATATGTGAGTGTTGGAGTATATAAATGACTATATGTGAGTAAGTTATTTGAAGAGTGGGTGTATAAATGAGTGTCTGCTTGTATCAGTGATTGTATAAGACAGTAAGTATGTGTTAGTATCTGCATAAATAAGTGATGTGGTGTGTGTATAAATAACGCAGTTGGTGTGTATAACTATACATGAGTAAATGGGTATTTGATTGATTCTTTGCGTGACTGACTAGGTGTGTTTGTAACTCTATGGATGAGTGGCGGAGTGTGACTGTATGTATAGTGTATGAGTGCATATTATAGTACTGTATTGATGAGTAACTGCATGTATAAGTGACTGGATGTGAGTGCAGACCTAGGAAATAGTGGGTGGTATGTAGTGTTCGAGGCATGTGGGCTGCTGAATTCATATCTGTGCATAGATCGCCGCCTAGTGTTGGTCCGGATGATTGCACATTGTTGTCCTGGAAGAGTCTTCGAAGTATCCTGAGATGGGTGACTCCTCCCCTGGACCACAGTGCGCATGGGCATCCTCTCCATCCCCATATTGTTTTTTTCCGCCATTGGGTTCGGATGCAACTATCTTAGCTCAACTTCGGAATACTTAGTTTTAGGCCAAAAGGCCTACAGTTTTCGTCGGTGCAGTTACCGTTCGGTGTCGACTACTAGTTCTAGTGCTCCACACCCTCTTCCAACTTTCGGACCGAATTGGTCCAAACTTCGACGCTCGATCGACGGTGGAATCGAGGACTCCGTTCAAGAGGTGTCCGTTGTGCCACGCCAAGTACCCTCATATCGACGTCCACCCAGTCTGCAATAAATGTCTCTCGCCGGATCACGACGAATCGAAATGCATGGCCTGTGCGCGGTTCCGATCCAAGAAGACTCTGCGGAACCGACGGGCAGCGAGGCTCGAGGCGCAGCAGGCAGCACCCGCACCCACCAATATATTCAGCGACGAGGACGCCGAGAGCGTGGAAGAAATAGTCTCTAGCCCCGCTTTAGAACATGGTTCCCAATCGGACGACGATGACTAAGTGCTCTTTCGACGTGAAGAAGCCGTCGACGAGGTAGGGGACTTCGACGAAGCCTATGGGGCCGAAGAAGACAGCTCTCCCGAAGAGCTAGGCCAATCCGTCGAAACGGAGGCCGAAACCGTACATCGTCGTCAGGCTCTGGTCGAGGGATCGCCTTCGGGCCTTACCCAAGACCTAATACATGGTTCCTCGGCCCCGCCTTCCGGCCAGGCATCGAACACTCTGCAAGAGCCACTATTACCAAAGACGACCGGGTTGTTAAACCCAACCACATCCGTCGCTCCAGTCCCTTCAAAAGTGAAACTGGTGGTGGTCGGATCAAAGGCGTCGAAACAGTCCACTGCCCCGGCGCCGAAAAAAGTCGTCTGCTCCGACCGCGTACAGAGAGACTTCGGCGCCGAGCTCACCGCAGCAGACGCGGTCGACGCACAGAAGAAGCGCGCCCTCGGGCACCACAAGGCACCGACACCGAAGGCCGTAACCTCCGCAGTCAAGATGGCCGCCTCGGCTACGTCGACGCCTAAAGCACCAATGCCGAATAAGTCCTCGACTACGTCGACGGTCGATGCTTCCCTTCAGATCAGTGACCCCATTCCGACAAAGTCGGGGTCGGCCTCGACGCCTACTACCAAGATGCCCACCAAACCACCATCTCAGTTTGCTGTGCAGCAGGTCTCTGCATCTCTACAACGCATCCGTGACCGGGTAGCCCTCCACTCTACCTCGGGTCCCGACACTACCTCACCCTGTAGAGTGCACTCGGAGCCCACCAACATTACATTTGGGCTGCCACCGACATCGGCACCGAAACTATTTCTGATTCGGACACGTGTCCTCCACACACAGTCCACCACCACTGGCCTAACAGAACAAGATTCTTCGGGGCCACAATTTATCGACGCCGACACTGGCAGGTTAATGCTCCACAAGCGCAAAATAACGCCAGTCAGGGAAGAGGTGCCATACAAAATTCCTCTTAAACGCAAGCTGCCGGCGGAGCAGGAACCAGTGCTACAAGAACACTTCCATCCCCTCCACTTAGATCCGCAGTCCTTTTCTCCTACCCCTTCTGAATCGGACCCGATGCAGGAATATGGTGGGGAGGATACCATCTACCCGGGGACGCAGATCCCGATGAACCACTACAAGACCCTGATCGGGCGTGGGATGACCCCACAGACCAAAGTATCACGCCACATACTCAGGATGCGCAACTCTACAACATTAAAACATCTCCTACAGAGGACACGGCCGCATTTAATGCCCTTATCGAACGGGCTGCTGCTCATCATGGGGTGGAGCTACATTCTGACGCCATTGAGGAGGACTTCCTGCTTGACACTTTCGCATCTTCAGAAAGGACTGTCAAGACTCTGCCCATGCTAAAAGGGGTTCTGAAACCTGCCAAAGACATTTTCAAGGACACCACAAGAGCCCGGGTATTAAACCCCAGGATTGAAAAGAAATATAAGCCTGCACCCGGTGACCCTAAATACATTAGGGGTCAGTTACCATTAGACTCTATGGTGGTTGCCAACGCTCGCAAAAGAGCCCACTCACAGACGACTGGTGATGCTCCTCCCCCAGACAAAGAGTCAAAAGTCCTTGAAACATCGGGCAAACGCATTGCAGCGCAAGCAGCGAATATCCTGCGCATTGCCAATACACAGGCACTCCTGGCACATTATGACAGGTCACATTATGACACGCTGGAGTCACTGCTCCAACATCTACCAGAGGAGTATAAAGAGTCAGCGGAACTCCTCATTAGAGAAGGACAACTCCTCACTAATGCATCCATAAAATGCGCCCTAGACGCAGCTGACACAGCGGCCAGGGCAATAAACACAAGTGTCATGCTGCAACACCATGCCTGGTTACGCATCTCAGGCTTCAAACCCGAGATCCAAAACAATATCCTGAACTTACCAGTTAACACGGAATTCTTATTTGGCCCAGACGTTGACACTACCCTAGAGAAAATAAAGAAAGACACAGACACGGCGAAATCTATGGGGGGCGATACAAACGCAACAATTTCGTAGTGGCTCCTTTCGTCGCACCGGAAATAGGGGAACGTCAAGGGGTCAGGGGTCACAACAACAGTATGCTAAAGGTGGCACACAAAGCACCTACGACAAAAACAGGGGTGGATATCGTGGATCCAGCACCAAGGGCAGGGGACGTGGCTATGGCAACACCAGGTCCTCCCCAAAGAACAAACAGTGACGCCCTCTCCTTACCCCCCGACCACTTAACACCTGTCGGGGGACGACTCCAGCTGTTCCTGTCCGCATGGAAGAACATCACCACGGACAGGTGGGTCAGGGACATCATCCAACATGGGTACTGTCTGGAACTAACTTCCACTCCACCCAACATACCACCAAAGCACCGTCCTATGTCAGCCGAACACTTGGATTTACTCCAGCAAGAAGTGCTTGCTATGCTCTCAAAAGGGGCCATAGAAGTAGTGCCCATCACCCAGCAGGGCACAGGGGTGTACTCTCTGTACTTCTTAATCCCAAAAAAGGACGGCTCGCTCAGGCCTATCCTAGACCTGCGACCCCTAAACCTATATATACTATCGGAGCATTTCCATATGCTCACCCTCCAGCAGGTTCTCCCACTACTCAGTCAGGGAGATTTCCTAGCTACGCTAGACCTGAAGGATGCATACTTCCACATACCAATACACCCTTCACATAGGAAATACCTCAGATTCACTATTCAAGGGAATCACTATCAGTTCAAAGTTCTCCCCTTCGGAGTAACAACAGCACCCAGGGTCTTTACCAAGTGCCTGGCAACAGTGGCCGCGCATCTGCGAAGACAAAACATTCACGTCTTCCCTTATCTGGACGACTGGCTAGTTCAGGCCAAGTCAGCACAACAATGTGCCACCCACATGTCCCACACCATTCACCTTCTTCACGATCTGGGATTCTCACTAAATTACCCAAAATCAAGTCTCCAACCTGCGCACGTACAACAGTACTTAGGCGCGACAATCAACACTCTGGCTGCCACGGCTCAGCCGACTTTAGTGAGAATCAACAGCATGCAACTGCTGATCTCAAAATTCAAACCTCAACACTCCCTTCCGGCGCGAGTGTTCATGCAGTTGATAGGCATGATGGCCTCCTGCATTTTCATAGTCCCACACGCGAGACTACATATGCGCCCGCTTCAGGAGTGCTTAGCACGTCAATGGAATCAGGCTCACGGGCAACTAAAAGACCTAGTGTTGGTGAGCGGTCGGGCATACAACTCTCTGCATTGGTGGAATCCACAAAACCTTTGCAAGGGCCGACCGTTCCAAGAGCCTGTTCCACAAATAATACTGACAGCGGAGGCGTCTCTCCAGGGATGGGGAGCTCATGTACTCCATTACACAGTGCAGGGACTATGGACTACACAACAAAAGAAGATGCACATCAACCTTCTGGAACTGATGGCAATCTTCCTAGCCATGAAGGCATTCAAAGTACACCTGTGCAACAAGGTCGTGTTGATCCGGACCGACAACATGACTGCCATGTACTACATACAGAAGCAGGGAGGAACACACTCTCCACAGTTGTCTCATCTGGCTCAGAGCATGTGGAAGTGGGCCATTCAGAGGAACATATTCCTCATGGCGGAACACCTCCCCGGCAAGGACAACCAGATGGCAGATCTGCTCAGCAGACACAGCCACCAGATGCACGAGTGGGAGCTACACCCATCAGTACTCCAACCGTACTTCCAGCAGTGGGGTCATCCAGAGATAGACCTATTCGCCACAAGGGAAAACGCAAAATGCCAAAGCTTTGCCGCCAGGTTCCCACATCCACAGTCGCAGGGCAATGCGATCTGGATGAACTGGTCCGGCAGATTTGCGTACGCTTTTCCCCCAGCGCCGTTGATACCGCTGGTGGCACACAAACTGCGACAGCACTCACTGACACTCATCCTGGTTGCTCCAACATGGGCGCGCCAGCCATGGTACACCACCTTTCTGGAACTTTCCGCGGTGCCGCATCAAAGGCTGCGGATCAAACCCGCGCTTTTGACGCAGAACCATGGAGAAATTCAGCACCCAGATCCGCAACAGCTGAACCTGGCAATCTGGCTCCTGAAGTCCTAGAGTTTGGCTACCTAAACCTACCACCTGACTGTATGGAGATCATTAAGGAGGCCAGGAGACCCACTACCAGAGCTTGCTATGCAGCCAAATGGAAGAGGTTTGTCATTTATTGCAACAACAATGACATTAACCCGCTAGACGCATCTATTCAGAACATAATCTGCTATCTATTACACCTATAGCGATGCAATCTGGCATACACCTCAATACGTATCCATTTAACCGCAATAGCAGCCTATCTCCAAAACAGGCAGCACCTCTCTTTATTCAGAGTGCCTGCCATCAAAGCCTTCTTAGAAGGACTTAAACGGGTGATTCCCCCAAGGCACCCCCCAGCACCGGTGTGGAACCTCAACTTGGTCCTCACCAGACTAATGGGTCCGCCCTTTGAACCTCTCCATTCATGTGAGATTCAATTCCTCACCTGGAAAGTGGCTTTCCTGGTTGCCATCACTTCCTTAAGGAGAGTTAGTGAACTCCAGGCACTAACCATTCAGGAGCCATTCATACAGGTTCACGCAAACCGGGTCGTACTACGTACCAACCCCAAATTCATGCCTAAAGTAATATCGCAGTTCCACATGAACCAAACCATTGAACTAACTGCCTGTTTTCTTTCAAAACCCACAAAATGTCGCTGAGAGAATGCTCCACACACTAGATGTAAAGAGGGCCCTCATGTACTATATTGACAGAACTTAAAACTTTAGCAAGACCAAACAACTCTTCGTTGCCTTCTCTCCCCAACACAAGGGCAACGCCATTTCCAAAGCAGGTATAGCCAGATGGATCGTTAAATGTATCCAAATTTGTTATCAAAAAGCTAAACGCACATTAACGATTCCCCCACGAGCCCACTCAACACGAAAGTTAGGGGCGTCCATGGCTTTCCTGGGAAACATTCCTTTACAGGAAATATGTAGAGCAGCCACATGGTCCACTATACATACATTTACCAAACACTACTGTGTAGATGTACACTCAAAACAGCAGGCAGCTGTAGGACAGGCTGTTCTCAAAACTCTTTTTCAGACTGCTGCAGCTGGCACGGGTAGCCGCCGCTAATAGGAGGTACTGCTGTGTATTCTATGCACAGATATGAATTCAGCAGCCCACATGCCTCGAACTGAATATGCTACTTACCAGTATGCATCTGTTCTTGGCATGTAGGGCTGCTGACATTCATATCGCCCACCCTCCTCCCCGGCGCCTGTAGCAGCTGCAGCTCTCTGAATTACTGTATAGCATGGTCATCACTTCCTGTATCTACTCCATCACTGCCACAATGGCGAAAAACAATCTGGGGATGGAGAGGATGCCCATGCGCATCAGCAGAGGATTGCGGTCGCGTGAGTTATAGTTGCCTGCACTAACTATAACGGGGGAATTTCAATGGTTTTTCACGAGTGAAATGTCCAGCTAACTATAACATGTGTGAAACCTATGGTTTTTTAAGTGAATTTGCAAGTTTTTTTAAATGCTAATTCCTAACTATAACGTGTGTGAAACCTATGGTTTTTTTCAGTGAATATATATATATATATAATATATATATTGTTGAGAAAACTGAAGTCCCGTATCGGTAGTGTACCAAGCTCCAGCACGCGAATCCTATCCGCCATTATGCTAAACTCGTAAATGATGCGCATTTCATATCCATCGAGTTTGTGGCACCGCTTCCCGTGTAATATCATATACGTATGAGGTTGCGCAAGCTGCTACTTTGGTATGCGACTGTTACGCAGTACCAAGCCGCGCGTTACGTCATGTACGTATGGGGTCGCGCGCGTTGCGTATGCGACGAGTGCACACTGCCAGGCCCTGCGTTGTGGTGTCGCGCTGGGTACGCCATTCCCTCTTTTTTTTTTTTTTTTGTCCCAAACCTATATCTAAATAAGTTTAAAGTGTATATGAGAACAAGCGATAATCTTAAACACTTTAAACATTTATATATTTCTAATAAATTTATAATATGGTAAATATATTTTCTCAATCGCATCGGTTGCGGCCTCCTTGCGTGCTCTGTGCGCGATTGCCATGTGACCTTAAAGAACAGCATTTGATTGGTTCATAACATTTCCCATTGTAACAGTTGGAGGAGCCCACCCATTTTAGTCATTCTCTCTACAGCGTTTGAGGAGCGACTCCTCTTCTGCTTAGAGAGCTTTTTTGAAAACTTTTTGCCATGTACACATATCTGACACTACACACAACATGCAACCATCCTCTTCATCAATAGTCCTGCTCAGTAAAGTAGCCTTCCACCAGTGATAGCCATGCACCTAAAAGTTACATACCCAAAGTTTTCCCCACTGCCAGAGGTAACATGGTTGCATACGCTGTCCACAGGACAAGATAATGTGGTACGGCCCAGGGGCAGTATCATGCATAGATAATGAACACGTACACAGATAGATAGTGGAAGTGGGTACGGGCATGTGCGCTCGACTCCTCTTTATTCCCAGGGTCACATATCCAGTGACGTCTGGGCTGAATGTGTGTGGGGTGAGTGTAAACCATCCCTCAGGAAATGGTTGCGGCTAGCATCAACTACAACAGTAATCATTGGATCACACACAGATTCAATAATAAAAGGGTCAATTGTTTGTGCTGCAGTAAGGTAGGGACACTAGATGTGAAATAATACACAAAAGATTCCATCGTAAAAGAACCATAACTTGTGGTATACTGAGATACAAGCAGTAGATCTGAAATAATACACAAATTGTATCATAAAGGGTTCACCAGTTCTACTGCACTCAGCCACTTCAAAAGCATTCAACATGTGCACAGCCAGCGATGATCCGTGCTGCGGACGGCCCGTACTAGTAGCAATGTTTCTTGCCTACAGGACTGCTTCATCTGCAAAAGCGACTCGATCTGAATTGTAAACACTGCTGTCTGTAGTGTAGGCCAGAGAGCGGTCAGCAAGGGCCCACAGCCACGTGGCGTTGACTTGAGCTGCCCAGTTTGTCATACGCGAAGCAACAAAAACCGTGTGCGAACCCTGCGATGATGCGTATGCGTGGTGCGTACAGAGCGCACTGGAGCAATATCTTTTGCCTACAGGACAGCCTCATCTACAATAGCGACTCGATCTCAATTGTGAACACTGCTGTCTGCAGTGTAAATTGAAGGCAGTAGTCCGCACAGTCATCCATGAATACTTTTTCTCACTTCCTCTTCACAAAATACAACATAAATTACAAAAAAAACTCTGCAATAAATAAATTATAACAATTCGAATTGCGATCTCTGCTGTCCACAGTGTAGACTGTCATTCAGTGTTCTTTTCCACTACCAAGAAGAATTTGGTCATTGTACTAAACCTATAACTCATCTGAAAAAAACCTCTTCAAGCAAGTATACTAAAAGGATATTGTGTATATTTCAATAGACGTAGTTAGTTGCCTACTGGATTCTGTAATTAAACAATCACCACTCTATCTGAATTGTGAGCCCTGCTGACCGCAGTGTAGGCCAGATGCAGTGGTCATTAATGCCTCACAGCCACGTGCCGTTGGGTTCGAAAGCACAGAGTTGGTTGCACCTGATCGGAGGGGGTACGCACAAATCATCACAGACTTTAACTTCTGACATCCTCAATCACAGAATCAAGACCCCATTTCACTGTTCGGACCTGCTGTACTGTGGTGTACTCCACCGACTGCAGTCCGCCAAGCCCAATAATCATGTGCAGCAGTTAGCTACGGAAGCCCAGAGTGTGATGCACCTCAACGGAGTGAGTTTTGTGAAAACCAAGCAGCAGGTAATCTCGGACATCGTCCATTCTGGGATCAAGACACCGTTCCACTGTTGGGACCTAGAGTTGGTTACACCTGGTCAAAGGTTGAGTGCCTTCATCTCCACTCTCATGCAGTTCTAACATCGCCCATTGTGGGATCAAGACACTGTTCCACTGTTGGTACCTGTTGGACTACTGTGTTAGTAGTATACATGGCACTCCATGGTGCTGGGCCTCAGGCTGGGCGCTGTCTGCCTGTGTCACGGTAGCCAGCGTTGATCTCAGGAGCCTTCCCAGCTCGCAGACCTCAGCCCAAAAGCTTCCGCCGGCACGTGGTGTGCCCTCTTTCACATACGGCGGTGTCGAAAGGTGAACTGTGGGGGCATATGTGCGTTGCAGCGGCCATGATGATTTCTGGGTACCAGCAGGCTGAGAGCATTATTCCCACAGCCACTTTCGCTCACGGCGTCAGCCTCGTGGCGGTGTAAGCTGCACAGACCTGGCAGACATGTTCGTCATTCCGGAAGAGAACTACACCCAGAGAAACGTGCCTTTTATTCATACCCCTATGCTAGCCTTGCGTACTCAGAGCCAGCCCACTACGCTAAAGATTTGGTGGGGGGGAGGGGGCACGTACGCGCTATGTTTTCGTAATCTTCCCTACTGACTGTACTATCATGTTTGCGTCCACTGTCCACTTCACTCAATAGACCATCAGTGTATGTTGACATGTACATGTCTGTGCTCTGCAAACTCATGTCTGTCCGGCACCGCCCATCAACACTTTGCATTGTATACTTTTATAATCGAGAATCCCTTGCCACCTGTGTTTAACTTGCAAATGCCAGTTAATGGTCACCCATAGAATGTTCTCCATCACATGGAAGCAGTTGCCTCTGAGACAATAATATTTTTTGTCTAAATTGATGTCAATTACATTACAAAGGGATTTTGTTTGTTGACCGTATGGTTGTAATAAGGTTTGTTTGGTTTTACTGCTATTAGTAATGTCACATATAACCCCCCCCCCCCCCCTCCTTCCCCAACCATCTTTGACAATCAACACAATTTTATATGCTTGATATATGGCTGTCCTAGAAAATAGCACATTCGGTTTATGTATTCCAATTAGATGTTTTTAAAGTTTCTGAACCATACTGCCCTCTTGGTGACGATGACTTTAGCTGCATGATGGTGGCTGCCCATTTTAGCATATTTTTTTTGTTGAGCGCTGTGCTTTTCGCAAACGCTACTGCCTACTTGTTAATGGTAGTCCACTTATAAGGTCCCAAAGGCGCGACCAATTGGCTATGCCAATGCTTGTTTAAAGTTAGTCATAATTGTGATGCAGTGGGCCCTCAAATCCCTGGGCCTCAGTCCTGCTGCATCTGCTTCCTTAATGATAACCAGCATTGGCCACTTAAACACTAGGTAATCGTATCCGCTTCACTAATGAATGTTCCTTAAAAAAAAAAAAAGTTATATTGTCTACTTCTTTGGGGTATCTCTGAAGAAGCTGCAATTTCTGCAGCAGCAGCATTTCCCACATAATTATCAGTTTACTGCATCTGGGGTATCTCTGAAGAAGCTGCAATTTCTGCAGCAGCAGCATTTCCCACATAATTATCAGTTTACTGCATCTGCTACATAATCTGCAGATTTCAACAAAGAGAAAATTTGATTCTAGCTCAAACGGAACAAAAGTTACTTAAAGCGTGGCCAAGTGTTCCGGAGCAGTGGAAGGCCCTATGCAAAGATTGACTGGTAATCTTGTAGTTGCTTACTGCTGTATTTGAGTGCTAAACTGATACTAATGAGGTGAAATAATTCCCCCGTCAGTGTTACCTTGAGTTAAAATGACAAAATAAGCAAGTAATGCTAACCACAAAATGTGGCGCATTGTGCCGCATAATTTAGTCAAACCTTACGCATAATGTTGTCCTCTTCTGCTTGAAGCATCAAGGTGGCAAAGATCTGTTCTTTTTGAGATGTAATGTAAGGGTGTTATCAGCTAAGATCTGGAATAGTGGAAACACTTACAAAAATATCTGCATTAGATACAGTTTGATAACTTATTACTAAAAAGTGTATTTTGTAAGAACTTGTTTTATCTCAATCACTGCATCATTTTGCAGCAGCCTAGCTTAGAGTATGTATATACTGTTTTAAAATAATGACTTTCATATTTACAGTGCTTTCTGACACAGGCTGGGACCTCATAGCACTATAAACAGGGCCATTGGAATTATGCGGCAGGAGACGGTCAAATTATGGAGCCTGGTTGAATAAATTCTGCAGCAAGCAAAGGCGAATTATGCTGCAGAATGCTGCTTATTTTGTGATAGCATTACGGCATTATTTTGCTATTTTTACACTTGTTAACACTGTCCTGGCCTTTATTGCCCCTCATAAGTACCACATTAACACCTCCATACAGCAATAAGCAACAGAAAGGTGATCAGTCAACATTTAGAAAGGGCCTTCCACTGTGAGGTAGCATGTGTTGCTGCATTTTTAGTAACTTTTGAACCGTTAGAGCTAGAAACAATTTTTTTTAAAAATCTGCAAATAATGCAGCAGATGATGGATTATGTGGCAAATGCAGGAAAACCATAACTCTGCGCTGTGAGTGCAGGGTGACCGTAAAAGTGAAGGGTGAAAATGGAGTGAGTTGTCCGAATGCAGGGTGCATTCCCAGACACTTGAAGTAAATTAGCATGTTATTGACTGGGGCGTAGGGTTTCAGATGCAAGTTAAACTATTGCTATTATGGCATTATTCAGGGATCAGGGGTGAAGGAAATAATGTGCTGATCCTGCAACAAATTTCCAGTCTTATGATTGGGATTGTCAGCTCATTATTTTCCCAGACGGTACAGAAATAAACAGTCCCCTAAATCCCTATTTTCAGCACTTATCTGTGCGTACTTCGTACAGCAAATATAAATAGGAAGTACTTTTAATTGTGTTCTAGGGTGGCCTGTGGTTCATGACTGACCATTAAAGGAAACGGACAGAAAAGTCACATTACAAATGAATACATACTTTATTTATAACCCTAATTAGTGTAAAGACAAGGTCTTTGCAGGCTCTTCAACATACATGGCTTGGATTTTTTCTACTGGCAACCCTACTTTATATTCCTTTTCATAAAATGCATTTTCACACTACAGCAGTAAATACAAATGTAAGGAATAGGTGCGGAGTGGGGGCCCAGGGGTGCTGGAAACAGACAAAACTAAGCCTTCGGGCATCGTGCCGGAGAGAAGACTTCAGACACTGCCCAGCTGAGCCCACAGCAGCAAACTCACTGACCTCCGGCCCCACGTAAATGAAGACCGCCTGGAAATGCAGCAAATAAACATTGCCGCACTTCCAGGACATCTTCATTTACATGTACATGCAGAGGCCTTTGCGCCCCCAAATCATCTCTGATCACCCAGACCCAACCGACAGCTTCACATTTTTATCTCCCTCCCGTCTTTCCTAGAGGACCAGCATCCTTCTTTTGTGTAACAACGGTAATTTAGAAGCGTGCGTGCTGGACCTTCTAATATGATCCTAGTCCCTCCCTTGATTGCCTCCTGACATGGTCAACTTAAAAAGTAGTAAAAGTTCACTGTTTGTAATGAGTCTTTTATCAGAATGACCCCAGCATTTTACTAAGTGGGTTTCAGGAAACTGGTGGTAATTTAGGAATTGTGCTCGATATTGGGAGCAATGCTATTTTTCTGCTAACAGTTTTGTTTTCATTTTTGATCATCAGCTGCCCTCAGCCAGGCCAATGGATTAGCTGCCAAATTTGTCATTCACTGTCACATTCCTCAATGGGGATCAGACAAATGTGAAGAACAGCTGGAGAAGACCGTCAAGAACTGCTTGTCTGCTGCTGAAGATAAAAAGCTGAAGTCTGTGGCTTTCCCTACCTTCCCTAGTGGCAGGTAAGTTGTACTAAATCGCTTGCTTATATAGAACAATTTTTATTTGAAGCCAGATGTTTGCAGAATTTAGAGCTCTCACGGATCTGCATAGATTTGTGTGATTTTGCAACCTTTTCTCCCTATTGTGTGAATTCAAATGTTACTGAAACAAATCGGCTTTTAAATGTCTTCTGAAAGACATGAGGGAAGGAAGGTTTGGTGTTTGATCGACTGGAAGAGCATTCCAAAATGTAGTAGCAGCTCCTTAGTGGGATTAATGTTGAGCTTGAATTGTTCAGTCTTTAGATGCATGTAGTTCCTGTTTTTAGTCCCCTTTTTTTCCAGCCAGATGTGTTGGGCAGCTTAGATAAGTACAGGAGTTTCTTAAGGTGAAGGGTCTTGTATGTTGGAGATTCAATTTTAAATGCGATGCTCAGTAGATACTGTGGTTGAACTTTTTGGTAGACTTGTCAACGTAGTGCAGAACAGCATTGAGTGGGGTGAACAAGGGAGGCATTGTCAAAAGCCAATTGAGAGATATGCAGAGCAAGGATTTCTGCTCTTTGATAAGTAGTCGGTACAAAACAAAAACACCCTTCAACATACATACACCTGCATTCCTGATGACCCTAGACCCGTGCATGCTCAACTTACCTTAACCTCTTCGGCCCCTGGATCATCTTCTAGTTCCTGGTTCACTTCCTCTCCTTACCAAAGGGTTATACAGCCTCGCTGTGGGACACTCACCAGCATAGGGAATCTACACTCCCAGGTCCCTTTGGGCTCTGAGCAAGATGGAACTTCCCTGGGCTGTTTCTTCCCTTCTGATTGCACAGTCAACTTGGGGTGCACTCCACACCCTACCGCACAGGTTGGGCAGACTAAGCAGACCTGTAGGATTCCACCCCAAAAGCGTTCAAATATTCCTACATTCAAGGAAAAGTTTCCCACTGTTATAGGGCAGCCTGAATTCACCCCATATTCTACTAGACCTGCTAGCCTATCCCTTACAGGGGGCCCTAGACAGATTGTCTCAGCCCATTGTCAACCCATAGTCTGCAAGTCCACTGTGCTATGGTTCTGGCTTTGGTGCGGACGTCTCCTTGAGCAATCCTTGGAGCCGAAGACACTCATCGGAGCCCCACCAGGCTTTCACATTAGGATGCTCCCTTCGAAACATACTCTTTGAATGCCACAGATACTCCAAATGCCTAGCACACGTTATGCTCTCTCCAGCACCTCTTTCTGATAATAGTCGATCCATTGGGCTTCATAGATTTGGTTTTCCTTCTGTTCCTTACCTTTCATCTTGCAAACATGATGTATGCATTGTAAACATGTGCAGAAGAGTGCGTAAGCACAACCACTCTGAGTGCTTATGTTACCTTTTTGGGGGCGGAATGAGGGAGTAGGGGGGTAGTTTTATTTAGTGTGTACTTGACCAAAAGGTTTCGGAGCACTTTACTTGAGCACCAGTTGCGTTACAAACAGACACAATAATTTTGTTAGGCTCGGGGAGATTCAGTGGTTTGCCCCAAATCGCAGGATGTTGAGCTTCCCTGCTGAGATTCTAACCCGGTTCCCCCAGCTTTGAGGTCGACCGGTCTAGCCGTTTGTTTGGTGTGCATTGTTCTTTTGACTTATAATCCTAAATAAACAATTGCAATAAAAAAACACTAAATTGCAAATAAAAAAAAAAAAATACTAGATCATTCCTTAAACCCATGGGAACATAGGCAATTAGTATTTAATCATAAACAATGGTTTTTAAAATGTTAATATGCAGAAAAGATTACGGAAGGCAATGAATGCCACTTCAATTGGTAAGTCAAATGGCCAACGCGCTTTGCATTTCACAAAGACTTTTAGCCAACGATTTTATCCAATAGTCCAAGTCCAAACATGGATGTAGCAACATGCATACAAAGCGTGCCCAGTGTAAGAAGAAAAAAAACGCAGTCAGAAAGAAGTGACCGTGATGTGAATTTCTGTGTGCTTATAAGCAGCCAGCAGTTAATGAGGATATTCTCAGAGGATAACCAGCCTGGGGCTCAGCAGAGGCGTAGAAGACCCAGTGACATCCCCAGGATTATGTCACTGCCTATACAATCTCAAGGATGCCCTCTCCACTACATATACAGGAAAGCTTTTCTTTACCTGCCATACCTGGATGCAGATAACCATATTGTAATGGTCCTCTTCATTATGCAGACCGGTTGTGCTCTATAGCCGTCCACATCCAGGCCACCTCTGTCCGGTTAGCTTCCCAAACCTTCTGTAACAAGCATTTGCAATGCAATAGGTCTCAAAACTTTACGAGAGTTTGAGCTATTGGCATTGTAATTGACATTGCCTTTTATTTGTGGTTTGAAAACATGCAAGCGGTGCGTAAACACACACAGTAACTGCGCCTTTTTTATGCCGGCTATTAGTACAAAGTGCGTGTTTATGGACTGCTTGCAGGTTTTCAAAACACATAAATGAAAGGCATTGTCATTTACAATGACAATAGCTCAAACTCTCACAAAGGCAAGACCTATTGCATTGCAAATGCTTGTTCTACTTTCTAACATACGCTACTGCTTTCTGAGTCACTGTCTGCATCTTTCCTCTTCGGGCCTCTTTTTCTGCTTTCATTCGTCTTTGCCTAGCTTCCTTTTTGCCATACCTCAAACATCGCCTGCCTACTTCGTTTTGCAAACAATTTATTCTGCAGGAAATTCAGTTTTTGTTCATCGAAGGTACCTGTTAGCGGCCACTGCAGCTCAGCTTTGTCCCTCGTATATTTGTGCCATAATGTACTAAACAAAAACGGGTTAAGGTCATGCTTAACATACATATCAAAGTTTGGGGTGCCTTCAGGAGGCACAGGTTGCCTTTCCTCCAATCGAGCCTCAGCGGAACAACGGCACCCCAAAAAACACAACTTGCTCAAGCAGGGCATCTTAATAGGGGACAAGTTCACTGTTCGTGCCAGATGAATAGCTCACAAATGTCTTTCAAAACGATTGGTCCTCAGACCGTATCAAGCAAAGAAAACCAAAAGTCAGTCCTCAAACTGTACCAAAGAGACAAATCAAAACTGACACCGCAAAACCAAAAGCCGGCTAAATACCAGGCGTTTTCAAAAGTAAGCCAAATCCATTATGTTGCCTGGCAGAGTGTCCACAGACGCTCTGTATTCAAATCGGTCCGCAGACCTACCAAGTTCAAATCAAATGGTCCTCAGACCATACCAAATATTATTCAAAATAGCGCCATATTCACAAAGAACCAAGACAAACTCACCTGGTGCACACAGGTCGAACAAATTTATTCTCCACTACCGACTATTGGGACCAAACAATCAGATCCAAGGGTTTCGCCTTTCAGGACCCCGGCCAGAATGACCACCGGGCGAGGCACCGCCCGATCAGACAGGCGGGGCAGCTGCGAGTGCTAGGCTCTATCATGCAGGGATCCCCGATCCGCCCATCTGACCGGATGTGGCCCCTTCCTCCTCACCCGTCCGTGGGCGAGAATGGGTCAGCCTGATGGAGTCCCTGTTTGGGCGCCAACTGTAGGACTTGACACGATTAGGGCCACCCGGGTCACTCGCGACCACCTCTCACCCTTCCACACGAATGAAGAGTCGGTCAGACCGTAGAGAATACAAACCAAGTTATTTATTAGTTTTTGCTCAAGCGGAGTCCAGGCGGACTAGCCTCCTTAGATGCTACAGAGGGGACAAACTTCAGACAACATGGTAAGGCATAAAGTACATTTCCACTACCCGTGAAAACACGCCCAGACTGGATTTTTCCTGTTGGGAATTAATAAACAATGAAGTTACAGCCAGAAGAGTTACAATCATGGTACCGGACACAGAAACCACTCTACACCACCATGTGGCTGGACAAAATGGTGCAGCAGATTCAGACTGCCTTTTTTCCAAAGGTTGTTACTCCCTTTCATGTTGGCCAATCGTTCACTCTACCAGCCTTTTTTGCTCCCTCATACCTCTCTAGAGAGGAGAGAAGGCTCCACTGATTGGACCCCAAAAGTACTTTTTGTAACAATTGTACCAAAGGACCATCAAGTGGATTCATGTCTTTGACGAGTTGTCTGGAGCGAAAAAAGGGAAACTGTACACAAGTTTCTCGAGGTGGATGTTACTCTGCATCAACATCTGCTACTCAATAGTCAAGAAACAGCGAGTCTGCGAACCCATTCCACTTGCGCTAAGACACTATGACTGCATTGGGGTGAGGGGTGCCTGTCATCGACATCTTTCAGTCTGTGACTTGCACGTCTGTATTAACCCCTGCGGGAGAAATTAACGGTGGGCGGGATTACGACGGCTCCCGGCCGTCGTGCGCACACACCCACCGTGATGCATGACGGCCGGGAGCCGTCGTGCGCATCCAAGGGGTTAATGGTACATACATTCAGGAAACACCACTGCCTTGACAGTCAGGTCAGTGAGAAGAACATTTTGGCTGCTCGGTTCTGCATGACTTTTTAATTTTAATCCACCCCACAGACACTCCACGTTTGAGAGGGACTGCTTTGGTGTCTATTCTAAAGGTGAGTGTCCCTCAGAAGAACAAGACCTCTTCGGTAATGCTCTTTCTGGTGACTACTCCTAACTGCAGATTCCTCACTGCCTTCCCACCTCTCCATTTTGTGAAGTGTTCTCTTAAACATCAAATTAGGTCTCAAGTTGGCATTTAGCACATTGTCACCTACACTTTTTTATGCTCCACATGTGAGGACATGAGAAGGGACGAGAGAAAAAACTGAGGTCAGCTCTCAGGGTACTGCTTATATCCGCTCTCAGGGTGCTGCTCTCCTAGGGCAGTTTGGAGGCAATGCAGAGCCGCATGACATGACCTAGTGGTGCGCAGGTGCACTGCTGAAAAGTTCTCAGAGCCCAGTCTGGCTGATGGGGAATACCCGAAAATTGAGGAATGTCATTAGACTGCCCATCAGAAAGAGCATTAGTGAAGTTTAGTAACTTTAATTGATCTGTATATTTAAACAGGAAGGAAACGGTGACGAACACACATGCCCTCGCCATGCCATCTTCTGAATCAATTTATGATGGATAGGGGTGTATAATTTGCCATCTTAAAGGAGTGGGTGTAGACCACAGGATTTGTCCTCAAGCTCACATATAAACTACAGGTGTCTGTGCCTTTTAGAAAGCTGGCTGCCAGCTTGGAAATTACACTATGGACGACTTAAGATTTGCATCCTGTTCTGCAGGTTCAGGTATGTGTTATGGTCATGTTTTCTGCATCAGGTTTGTCAACAGATGATTCTCAAGCGAATTCGCCTTCTCTCTGTTTGACCAATTATTGTCGCTCACTTTTTGAGGCCCTGAAACCTCTTGTGCTTCAAAGTAATGAGTGTGTTCACTTGTACCAACATCATCTGTTGAGTGACCCATGGTGTCCTGTGCAGTGACTGACTACTGGGGCAGTTCAGCCAGGGTTTAGCTTGAGCGGGGGGAGGGGGTTGTTTGGGGTGTCCCACCCCCCCTCCCCCCTATAAACGTATTATTTAATAAAAAGTTGGGTACAGAAACTTTCGGTTGGGTGTGTTAAGGTGTCTGCCATATTTCACATGTGATTTTTAAATACTCGCACAAAAACACACACTCTTTTCTCTGTTTTGAAGGTCTCTCATATAAAGATTAACATAATTTGCCAGTGTAATTGTCTGAAAATCTGAAGCTCACACCCCCCAGTCTTACTGACCATGCGACGCCCCAGAGCTCCGCTCCTCTCCCTCAAAACCGCAGATTCAGGCTCTAGTAAATATGTGGGGGGGTGATGAATCAGTACCACTCCTCCAGCTAATCGTTGACCACTTTGGTAAATTAAGCCCCACTCGTGCAACTAGTCATTAGCTGCTGGGGGCATTTTAACCTCTGACTGTCTGCTGCACCATTGTACTGGCCGAGAATTCACTATGGTATCCCACCAGGTGACCTAACACCCCAAATTAGTTTACTTGGCCCTCTGATAATCTCTGATTTTAGTCTCTGGAAGATATGAACCTTTTACTGTAAAATAACCTTGCGTTTACTTGTTTAATTTGCACTGTAGAAGCAATGTGCATGTAGATCTGTCAAAAAGTGCAGCACATTATATCAGCAAATTTACTGTAACTTAATATGGAGAAGGCTTTAAGAGGGAGGGTTATTAGAAGCGACAGGGATGTTTACAATTACTTGTGCATGGCCAGTAGAAGTGGGTCTCCAGGACTGGGTGTGTTTCTGCTCCTAACACTCCCTCTGAATTTCACTTTCATAATGCGTTTGTCATGTCGGCGCTCCCCAGTGACCTTTGTGTAATAAACAAGAGGAATTGCTTCCTGCCTAATGGAAACCATTTGTCCTGTACTGCCAGCGTCAAAAAATTAACCCTTTAGATGTTAAATGCATTCTAAATGTTATCGCCAAATCTCAGGTGTAGCCTACACTTCAGTAAGCTTACACCTTGCAGCCATTGCAGCCTGTCTGTACAACCGACAGCATGCATCTTTATTCAAGATACCGGTCATTAAAGCATTCATGGAGGGATTAAAGAGTCATGCCCTTACACTTACACCAGCACTAGCTTGAAATCATCATTGTACTAACAAGGCTCATTGGGCCTCCATTTGTGCCACTACCTTCCTGTCAACTTCATAGCTAATAAAAATGCTACTTTACAAGATAAGCAATCACTTCACTCAGACGTGTCAGTGCATGGAGCTCACTAACCTTAGAAGAACCATTCTTCCATCTCCAATGAGATAAAGTAGTGCTCAGAACAAACTCAAATTTTCTTCCTAAAGTAGTTTCACCTTTCCATATTAACCAATCAATAGAATCTGAAAGAGACACATTAGTGATAGATTCCTTACCTTACAATATCCCCAGGCTGGATCTGGAAAGTTTTTTCGTTAGCAGTACCCCTGCGCGTCAGTAGGTGGCGTCGTGTGGCTCCGCGTCAGTCGCTGGCGTCGTATGCGCCGAGATGACGTTACGGAGACTACTTGGGTGCCACCCATGCGCGCTGCCGTCAGTTCTTCCTTTTTCCGCACCAGTAAGCGCAGATCCGGTTAGAGCATGTACCTCAGTCACTTTTTGAGACTTTTGCCTCCTGTCAGTTGTCTACTCTGGTGCACGTAGGGATACCTGGGTTTAAGTCTTGTGGGGCCTGCCGTCACAATATGTCGGTGGCGGACCCCCACGACATCTGTCTACTGCCTGGAGAGCGACCACGACTCCCGGGCCTGCATGGACTGTTTGGCCATGGCCCCGAAGGCCTTGCAGAAGCGGCGCCGGAAGCTGTTTGAGGTCCAGCACTCCTCCGCACGCCGTTCGCGGTCCAGGGGCCGCTCGCGAGGCCACCATCATTTCTCCTCAGGATTCACCCTCTGATTCGGCTAAGAGACGATACAAAAAGAAGTCGAAGAAGCGTTGTCGCTCTCAGACTTCGATCTCCGGATGCGGACGAGGGGGACAAAGGTACTGCTCCTTCGGAGCCTGGGAGTCACGCGGCCCACCCACCTTACCCGGGTCCTTCGGCGACTCCCGCTCAGGTGCAATATTTTCTTGCCACCCTGGACTGCCTGTTTATGCCTC
The DNA here is from genome assembly GCF_964204655.1 of Triturus cristatus. Lineage (NCBI taxonomy): Eukaryota > Metazoa > Chordata > Amphibia > Caudata > Salamandridae > Triturus > Triturus cristatus. The sequence goes on along the minus strand of NC_140580.1, from coordinate 210,005,316 downwards.
GGGCTCCTGCCGGCGGGCCCTGCGGTCCCGTGTCAGGATCCTGTCAGGCCGGCACCGCTGGCTCCGGCCACGGGGCACAAGGTCCCGCGCCGCAGTGGGTACCATTTGTCCCACCCCTGCCCCGGTTCTCGGAAACTTTTGTCCCTACCGGGGATCCGCACTGGGACACGGCGCCGGTTCGGCCCTGTCTGGTGCCGTTCCCGGCGCCGTTTGTTCCTTACCTGGTCCCTGCCCTGCTGCCTGTCCCACATGAGGTGGAGGATGACTGGGAGGGGTCCGAGGACCCTCTTGCTCGCCAGTGTGACTCCGAGCAGGATTGGGCGGACGAGTTAGAGGAGGCCAGCGGCCTCGATCTCTCCTCTGACCCGGGGTTTGCATCTCCTCCGCCTACCATGGAGGAGGGCGCCTCGTACACGATAGTGCTTTGTCGGGCCGCTGAGGTCCTCCTCCTTGATCTACCTACATGGCCCTGAAAACTAATCCCCTCCCCGAGGTGCTCCAGACGGCGTTCACTTCGTTCGAGCCCCTGCTGCCATTTAACGACACCCTCACTGACGTCTTGCCGGGCACTTGGTCGCGGCCAGCCACAGGGGCCCAGGAGGATAAGAATGCTGCCAGGCGTCCTGGCCCGGCGCCAGGTGACCCTGCCTTTCTGACCACTCATTCTACGCCCGAGAGTTTGGTCATCCAAGCTTCAACATCTGAGTGCCTTTCCCACGGCTCCGCCGGATAAGGAGTCTAAAACTGGAGCAGTTCGGCAAACGGTTGTTCTCTTCGGCCAGCTTAGAGCTGAGGTCAGTGAACACCGCCTGCCTCTTGGGCTGCTATTCCCACGCGGTGGGGGATGCCGTTGCACAGGTGTTGCCTCAGTGTCCTGAGGAGGCGCAGGCTGTGCTGTCCCAAGCTGTTGCCGAGGGTAAGGATGCGGCTAGGTTAGCCATTCGGTGTGGTTTGGACACCGCAGACTAACTAGGTAGAGCCATTTCTAAGACAGTGGTGCTTCGTCGCCACGCCTGGCTGAGGTCTACTTGGTTTTCGCCAGATGTACAAAGCTCGCTCATGGACATACCCTTTGATGGCACTTGCCTGTTTGTCGATAAGGCAGACCGTGCGCTGGAACATTTTAAGGACTCCAGGGCTACGGCCAAGTCCTTAGGTCTTTCAACGAAAAGCCCAGCCACTCCTGGTTTCCGTTCCTTTCGTGGTAACTGCAGGGGCGCCCAGGCACGTTCCTTCAGCAAGCCTGTGCAGAACCAACCGCAGCGCATGCGCGACTTCCACAGGGGCAGGTCAGCTTTGTAGAGCACACCACACCAGTGGGTTGCAGGATCCACCATCACCTCCCCCCCCCCCCACCTGCCACGCCATCACATCGGACACGTGGGTGCTGCAGATCATCCGCAAGGGTGACTCCATTCCCTTTCAGTCCACCCCCTCAAGCCATGCCACCTCAGTACCACCGTATGTCGGGGGAACACTTGGCGACTCTCCAGCAGGAAGTTACGGCCCTCTTGGCCAGAGAGGCCATCCAGTGCGTTCCTGGGCTGGAGGTAGGGAGTGGTTGTTATTCCCACTACTTTCTGGTCCCCAAGAAGGACAAAAGGGGGTCTTCGTCCCATCTTAGCTCTCCGGAACGTCAACCGCTTCCTCGGGAAGGAGAAATTCAAAATGCTGACTCTGGCTCCGGTCTTGGCTGCCCTGTACCCTGTACCCTGGAGACTGGATGGTAGCGTTGGACTTGCAGGATGCATATTTTCACATCCCTGTCCTGCCGGCCCACTGGCGTTACCTGCGGTTCATGGTAGGCCAGGAGCATTTTCAGTTTGCGGTGCTCCCCTTCGGCCTTACCAGCGCCCCTCAGGTGTTCATGAAGGTGATGGCGGTGGTCGTGGCTCACCTGCGCAGGTCAGGGGTGTCAGTCTTCCCTTACCTCGACGACTGGTTGCGGAAGGCGGGCTCGTCCCAGGCAGTCGTCAACCACCTTCAGACTACGGCCGACCTCCTGTATTTGTTGGGGTTCTCCATCAACGTGCCAAAGTTGCACCCGGGTTCCTCTCAGAATCTCTCCTTCATCGGAGCGGTTCTGGATTCGACGCTGTTTCGGGTTTATCCTCCCGAGCAGCGAGTCCAGGATATTCAGGCTATGATCCCGATCTTTCAGCCTCTGTTGTGGGTTTCAGTCAGGATGACCCTCCGGCTCCTGGGCCTGATGGCCTCCTGCTAGTGCAACATGCCAGATGGCCTATGCGGGCTCTGCAGTGGGATATGATGTTCCAGTGGGCACAGCATCAGGGCAACCTGTCCGATCATGTCCAGGTCTCGGAGGGCACTGCACCACAATGGCAGTGGTGGCTCACAAATAGCAATTGGGTCAACGGCATATCCCTCTCCCTTCCCCAGTTGGAGCACACAGTGGTGACGGATGTGTCCCTCCTGGGAGGGGGCGGCCACTTGGGAGAGGCAGATGTCAGAGGCCTTTGGTCTCCAGCGAAGTCCCGGCTCCATATCAACCTTTTGGAGCTTCGGGCGATCAGTCTCGTACTGAAGGCATTCCTTCCCTCTGTCCGGGGAAGTGTGGTGCGGGTGTTTACGGACAACACCACCACCATGTGGTATTGCAACAAACAGGGCGGGGGGGGGGGCGTGGACCCTATGTCAGGAGGCTCTGCGCCTCCTGGACATGGCTGGAACATCAAGGCATTACCTTGGTGGTTCAAAACCTGGCAGGTTCTCTGAACGCCAGGGCGAACAAACTCCGCCAACGGTGCTTCATGGATCTCGAATGGCGCCTGCACTCGGACGTGGCGCAAGGTCTCTTTCTGCAGTGGGGAGAGCCTTGGTTAGATCTATTCTCCACCGAAGAAAACGCGCTATGTCTTCAGTTCTACGCGTTGGAATTTCCTAGGCGGCAGTCGCTCGGCAACGCTTTTCGTCGCGAGTGGAGTTGTGGTCTGTTGTACGCCTTTCCGCCTTTACCACTTCTGCCCATGGTGCTGAAGAAGATTCGGCGCGACCGGGTCCAAGTCATCCTTGTGGCTCCGGATTGGGCACGAAGATACTGGTATCCCGAGCTACTCAGCATGGCGACCGATCCATCTGCCTCTTCGGGAGGATCTTCTGTCGCAGCAGCAGGGGACGGTCCTCCACCCGAACCTGTCCAGCCTCCACCTCCATGCGTGGAGATTGAGCGGCGATAGTTGCCAGCTTTCGATCTTCCTCCCGAGTCTGTGATGACATTCTGGCAACCAGGCGTCCCTCCACTAATACGGTATACGCCTGCCGTTGGAACAAGTTCATGGTGCACAGCGCAGTCTGTGAATCCCCTTTCTGCCCCTCTTTCTGAGGTTCTTCTGTTCCTACTATCCTTGGCCCAGCAGGGCTCTGCTCTGGGCACTATCAAGGTTATCTTTTGGCCATCTCCGCCTTTCTAAGGCTTCCAGATCAGCCTTCTCTCTTTCAGTCCCCGGTTGTTAAGTTTCCTGAAAGGCATTACACACACGTTTCCTCCCGTGCCTTTCATACTGCCTCAATGGGACTAAAATCTTCTCTTAACCTTTCTGATGTGCGCTCCTTTTGAGCCCCTTCATAACTGTCCTTTACGTCTTCTCACTCTAAAGACTGCTTTCCTGGTAGCTATCACTTCTGCCAGAAGAGTGAGTGAGCTCCAGGCTCTTTCTTCTAAACCTCCTGGTTTTAAGGACCCGTCCTTATTTCTTGCCAAAGGTTGTCACGCCCTTCCACATCGGGCAGACCATCACTTTGCCCACCTTCTTTCCACCTCTGCATCTTTCTTAAGAGGAAGAGAGGCTCCACATTCTGGACCCAAAACATGCGCTCTCGTTCTATCTGAAGCGTACACTACAGTTCTGGGTGGATGACCAGCTCTTTGTTGGGTACGTGGGCACTAAAAATGGTCGGGCTGTACACAACCGAACCATCTCTCGATGGCCGTTCTGTGCATTAAAGCATGTTACTCGTTGGCTAAGAAGGAGCCTCCTGTGGGGCTGCGTGCCCATTCGACCAGGGCAACTGCAGCCCCTACTGCCTTGGGACGCGGCGTCCCCTTGCAGGACATTTGTCAGGCAGCTACGTGAGCTTCGCTGCACACGTTTACCAAGCATTACTGCCTTGACAGTCTGGTCCGGAGGGATGGCTTCTTTGGCTGTTCTGTTCTGTGACTTTCTGCTGTAATCTTTTCGCAGACCCACCACCGGGGTTGGTATTGCTGGGGTATCTATTCTAAGGTAAGGAATCTATCACTAACTTGTCTCTTTCAGATGCACAAGTTACTATTTGTGTAACGATATATCTGTAAGAGACATTAGTTTGTGATAGATTCCTTACCGCCCCACCCATCCTCCCCGTTCTGCGAACTGATTTCTAGGGTTAAGGTCATCCCTTTCAGGGCCCTAGTTTGTTGGCACCAGTGGTCAGTTTCTTTCATGGCTCTGCGTTCCTGGCGCGGAAAGTAGTGTACAGAACTGACATCAGAGCGCATGGGTGGTGCATAAGTAGTCTCCGTGACAGCATCTCCGCGCTTACGACGCCAGCGATGGTCATGGAGCCGCAGGACGCCACCTACTGACGCGCAGGGCTACTGCTAGCAAAACGTTCGGATCCAGTCTGACACATGGGGATATTCTAAGGTAAGGAAGCTATCACTAACTAATGTCTCTTACAGATATATCGTTACACAAGTAGTAACTTGTGCGTATTGTATTGACCTAACCAAAACATCTAGGAAAACTAAGCAATTATTTGATGCTTTCTCACCTCCCCACACTAGAAATCAACTTTAAAAAACTGGGATTTCTCGATGGATAGTCAAATGCATTCAAACTTATGCTAAAGCTAAAAAGATCTTTACCTGTTCTCCCCTATGGCCCACTCAACTCGTAAAATAGGGCCCTCTATGGCATTCCTAGGAAAGATACCCATTGCTGACATTTTCAAAGCAGCAGTATAGTCCACACCACACACTTTAGCAAAACATTACTGTGTGGATTTATTAGTAGGTCAACAATTCAGTGTTGGACAAGCAGTGTTTTGCAGCGTGAATCTTTCTGGATTCACTATGCTGTGCATTATTCCGCGATCTTGTGGTTGGGTCCGTATTCGTAGTCTTTTCTTTGGTTTTTTTTTTTTTTTTTTTTTTGTATCCCAGGTGGGCGGCGACGACCACCATTTGGTGCACCTTCCGTGACGTCGTCGTGCTTCCTGCGGAAGTCCCACCTTTGGGGCGCCATCTTCAGATTCTTTTTTCCGCCGCAAAGCAATCTAACAGCACTATCACCAAGAAGAGGAGCCCCACAACCTTGTGACTCAAAATCTCCTTAGAACAAAACCAGCTTGCAATCATCCGAGCCCAACACTAAATGGCAGACTTATGCTAAGCATGTAAATCTACAGCAAAACATGTCAAGAACAGATGCTTACTAGATAAGTAACATAATCCTTCGGGGAAGCCATGACTCCTCTGTCATTTAGTCACTAAAAGTACAATACAAGACACTCGCTGTAGGAAGGTGGAATCTGACTAATGGTTGCCCCCAACTTTTTGCCTGGTATTTGAATGGTTTTTGACTAGTTTGGATGGGATTCTGCTATCCAGGACCCCAGCCTATCTGCTTTCTCCCTAAAACTAATGTGAAGTACCCTAGGTACAAACCAATTGGATGCTGAGGATGCCCTGACAGTCCCTTGTAGATGGTACCCTAAGTACCCAGGGTATGGGTTCCTCAGTAGGCCTACCAGGGCTGCAGCACTTATTGTGCCACCCTGGGACAGCCACACAAACTGACACCACCAGACCACTACTGTAGTATGGGTAAGGTGGTGCTAGCACCCTTTACAGGGATTTAGGTACCCTATATCCCACCCCATTACAACACATCTACTCTCATAGGTCACCCCTATAGCAGGCCTTGGTAATCCTGCAAGGCAGGGTGCTGAGGTATGTGTGAGGGGGGACCCCTACATGAGTAGGGCCTCTCTGCAACCCTCGTAAAATCATTGCTGGGTTGTTTGTAGTGTAGCCATACCATATACTCTTAACCGCATTATAAGTCTATCGCGATAGCGTGATAACTTGAGAATGGCTACACAGAACCATATCGTGTTTGGTGTCAAACATGTAGGAATCATACCCCCAGTCCAGTCATGGGCATGAGGGGTACGATTCCCCCCTGCTAGAGGGGCGATATGGGAAAAGCGGTAGAATTTAGACACCAATTTAAAAGTGCACAAGTAACACAAAATGGCTACTGGCCCCCACCTACACGACCCTGGCTGGCTGTTGCTGGGGAAAACCCCAGCCTCGCCAGCTGGACAAACGGGCTCCTGTGGCAGGGAGGTGCTAGCATCTCCCCAGACAGGATAATGTGGATTGGAACAGGGTGGGTGCACCAAATGTCCTTTCAGAGTTGCACTTAGGCAGCTGCAGAAGCCTCATTCTGCATACCCCGCTTGGAACCGGTTCAGGGGCATCCTGCCCCTCGCCCAGGTGGGAAACACACAAAGGGGAGAGGGTGTAGCCACCCTTTCCTGCCTCACCTCCCATTGGTGGACACTACTCTGGACACTCCCCTAATCTTGGGGATAACGGTGAATAACGTGGCCCCAGAGCCTCAGATTAATCTTGAACTTTACAGTCTTGACCTTCGACTTGCTGCTGCCCAGCTGACGGAAGAAATCTCCCTTGGGATAAAGGAGTTATCCCCCTGCTTGGCAGGCACCTGAAACACTGCAAGTGACCCGGTTGGAACTTCGCTGCTCTCACGAACTTCGTCGACTTCCAGAACCCTTGAGGTGGGTTTCCAGCGCATCCCAGAGGCCAGTGGACCGCGTGGGTGCCGAGATCCCCAATACCCCAGGACACCGGCCACCTCTTGCGTAGCACACGACCCTGACCAGTGGGGAAGTTGTGCTTTGGCCCGTTTTCGAGCCAACCACTCTACAGCAATTGTGCCAAAGACCAGCACCCTAGCCCCCTCCGGTGGCCCGTGGGTGCCCTTTTACGCACGCCAAATTGCCGCCTCCCGCGGTCCCTTGTCTCGACTTGTGGGCCCTAGCGGAGGTCTATCTCTACAATCAAGAGTTCCCCTGGTTGCTCCAGGCCTGCTCTACAGTCTCCTCGAAGGAGACCTCTCCCAGACCTTGTGGGCCTGCACTGTAGCAGATTTGTTTATTCTTCGTGGGTTGTGGTTGCCAAGGCTTAGTTGATCCATTCCGGACACTAACACCGCAGCAACCCTCATCCGACGTGGGACAGTCGCCCTCCTGAAGCTGGCCTTCCTTGAAGCCTCACGTGGCTGCAGATCCAAGCTACTCCACTTTCCACCTGAAGCACCCGACATCGAAGGGCTCCTTGCTTTGAGCCTCCTGGTCACTTTGCCGTGACCCAGACTCTGTCCCCTCTGATTTCAGGTTCTTCTCTACAATCTTCATATCTTTGATCTTCACGGCATCATCGACGCTTTTGGCTAGAAGAACTTTTGACTATTTTCCCATTGAAAATCAGCCCGCGACCCGACAGCAGAAACGACCTATGCACCCGGCTTCCCTGGGGCAGGTAACTGTGGTACCTCGGTACTCTCGTGGTAGTGGGCTTTTCAAAAGCTTAAGTCTGAAGTTATAACTTTGTACTCCTGCTAGAAGTATTTTTAAACTGTTTATGTTCGAGGCATGTGGGCTGCTGAATTCATATCTGTGCATAGATCGCCGCCTAGTGTTGGGTCCGGATGTTTGCACGTTGTTGTCCTGGAAGAGTCTTCGAAGTATCCTTGGATAGGTGACTCCTCCCCTGGACTACAGTGCGCATGGGCATCCCCTCCATCCTCAGATTGTTTTTTTCCGCCATTGGGTTCGGATGTGCTATCTTAGCTCAAGTTAGGAAAAAATTTTGTCGAGGCCAAAAGGCCTTTAGTTCGCGTCGGTACTGTTTATCGATCGGTTTTCGATACCACCTTGTTAGTTTACTAACTTTCAGGACCAACTTTTTTCGCATTTACCTGTCCATCGACTACTTCGACGATGGAATCGAGGACGCCATTCAAGAGGTGTCCGGTGTGCAATGCGAAGTACCCCCACATCGACGTCCATCCGGTGTGCAACAAATGCCTTTCGCCGGACCACGACGAATCGACATGCATGGCCTGTGCCCGGTTCCGTTCCAAAAAGACTCTACGGAATCGACGAGCGGCGAGACTCGAAGCGCGGCACGCGGCACCAGCGGACATCTTCAACGAGGCCGAAGATGTCGAAGAATTGGAAGTCCTACCCTCCAGTCCCGTTTCCGAACACGACTCCGGATCGGACGAAGTCGACGAATCACTCTTCCACAGAGGTGAAGACGACACCGAGGTAGGAGACGACGAGGAGGCCTTAGGGGCCGAAGAGAGTAGCTCCAATGATGAACAAGGCCTACCTGTTCAGACCGAAGAAAGCCCAGTGCCACAGTCTATGGCTCCGGTCGAGGGATCGCCTTCGGGCCTTACCCGAGACCCATCCCGCAGTTCTTCGGCCCCGCCCTCGGGCCCGGCCTCGGACATTAAGCGGCAGCCATTACTGCCTAAACCGGCTGGTTTCACTTCTACAAAACCGAAACCGAAAGCTGCACCGGTTCAAACGAACCCGAAAGTGGCGCTAGTCGGATCGAGGCCTCCCACGCCTTCGACGCCAGTGAAACGCGTCGGCACCGAGCGCACCAAGAGAGACTTCGGTGCCGAACTTGAAGCGGGCGACGTCGGAGTCGACGTACGGAAAAAGGCCTTCGGCGCCAACAAACCTGCTCAACTCCCGGCGCCACCGACACCGAGGACCACACTGCCTGCTACGTCTCGCATCGCTCCCTCGACAACACCAAAGCCTCACGCATCGAAAACGTCGACGGTCATTTCCACACCTCGACTCGATGAACCACCGGCGCCGAAAAAGTCCACGGCTGCCTCTACGAACCTGGTCGGTGCAAAATCCTCAAAGGCGCTCCAAACGCGACCCTTTGCGGCACAAAGCAGCAAAACCAAGACTGCCCTCCAGGACCCGTCGGGTTCCGGACCGATCGACGCTCCGGCAGCCTCTTCGGTGCCAGCCAACATTACCTTTGGCTTGCCTCCGTCCACAATCCCGAAAATATTCCAACTCAGGACACGGGTCACCCAGTCCACGATTTCACCTGCCGAGACGTCTCCGGCACATGTCATCGACGCCAACACTGGCAGAATGATTCTCCACGAGCGGAGAATAACTTCGGAACCACCGTTGGACCCTTTCAGGATCCCACTAAAAAGGAAGCTGCCTGTAGAATCAGAACCTGCCCTTTATGAACCTTTCCACTCATCCTACCAGGAACCACAGTTATTCTCTCCCACACACTCCGACACGGATGCATTGGAGGACTACATGGAGGACCAAATCCTCTACCGTGGAGACATGGACCCTGATGACCAGCAGGACCCTGATCACACTTGGGGCGACCCAGTAGACCCAGGTGCACCTCTCGATGCACAGGACCCACAACTCTATGGGGCAAAAACATCTCCCACAGAGGATACTGCAGCCTTCAACGCTCTTATTGAACGTGCTGCCAATAACCATGGGGTGCAGCTTCACTCTGACACCATCGAAGATGACTTTCTTATGGACACTTTCGCATCCTCAGAACGGCTTGTAAAGACTCTGCCCATGTTGAAAGGAGTCCTCAAACCAGCCAAGGACATTTTCAAGGAACCCACCAGGGCACGAGTGATAAACCCCAGGATTGATAAGAAATACCGATCAGCACCTGGGGACCCTACTTACATCAGAGGCCAATTACCACTAGACTCCATTGTCGTAGCGAATGCTCGCAAGAGGGCACACTCGCAAACGACAGGTGACGCTCCTCCCCCGGACAAAGAGTCCAAGGTGTTAGAGACCTCTGGCAAGTGAGTTGCCGCCCAAGCTGCCAACATATGGCGCATAGCCAACACTCAAGCGCTCCTTGCTCGCTATGATAGAGCGCACTATGACACACTGGAGCAACTATTCCAACATCTCCCTGACCAGTTCAAGGAAGGCGCAGAAATTCTCATCGGAGAAGGACAGCTACTCACGAATGCTTCCATCAAGTGTGCACTAGATGCCGCTGACACAGCTGCCAGGGCCATAAACACAAGCGTCATGCTGCGACGCCATGCCTGGTTACGAATCTCTGGATTCAAGCCTGAGGTACAAAATAATATACTCAACCAGCCTGTCAACCCCGACTATTTATTCGGGCCGGAGGTTGACACCACCCTTGAAAAGATCAAAAAGGACACGGACACTGCAAAGTCCATGGGCGCCCTCCAAACTCAGTCCTTTCGGAGCGGCTCCTTTCGTCGCCCCGGAAACAAGGGAGCAGGTAGAGGACAGGGGTCACAACAAACCTATAACAAAGGCAATACACAGACCACCTACAATAAAAACACCCGAGGTGGATATCGTGGCTCCAGTACAAAGGGCAGAGGACGCGGCTACGGCAACACCAGGTCCTCCCCCCAAAAACAAGCATTGACGCCCTCTCCCTTCCTCCCGACCACATAACACCTGTCGGGGGAAGGCTACAAAGGTTCCTGTCCACGTGGAACTCCATCACCACGGACAGGTGGGTCAAAGATATTGTCAAATACGGTTACTGTCTAGAGTTAACCTCCACTCCACCCATAATACCGCCAAGAAACCGTCCTATGTCCTCAGAGCACTTAACGCTCTTACAGCAGGAGGTGCAAAGTATGCTTCTAAAAGGCGCTATAGAGGTTGTACCCGTCCACGAGCAGGGTACGGGAGTGTACTCCCTCTACTTCTTGATACCAAAAAAGGATGGGTCACTCAGACCTATATTAGACCTAAGACCCCTAAACCGGTACATTCTTTCAGAGCACTTTCACATGCTCACTCTCCAGCAAGTCCTTCCGCTTCTCAAGCAGGGAGACTTCCTAGCCACGCTGGACCTCAAGGATGCGTATTTCCACATCCCCATTCACCCCTCACACAAAAAATACCTCTGGTTTACTGTTCAGGGTCAGCATTACCAGTTCAAAGTCCTTCCCTTCGGCGTGACAACAGCGCCCAGGGTTTTCACGAAGTGCCTAGCTACGGTGGCAGCACATCTACGGAGGCAGCACATACACCGTCTACCCCTACCTGGACGACTGGCTCGTTCAAGCGAAGTCAGCCCAGCAATGTGCCAGCCACATGTCCCGCACCATTCACCTTCTTCACAGTCTGGGATTCTCACTAAATTACCCAAAGTCCCATCTCCAGCCCGCACACGTACAACAGTACCTAGGGGCGACTATAGACACTCTGGCGGCCACAGCTCAGCCAAATTTAGTGAGGATCAACAGCATGCAACTGCTGATCTCCAAGTTCAAACCCAAACACTCACTTCAAGCGCGAGTGTTCATGCAGTTGATAGGCATGATGGCCTCCTGCATCTTCATAGTCCCACACACGAGACTACATATGCGCCCGCTTCAGGAGTGCCTAGCACGTCAGTGGAATCAGGCTCAAGGACAGCTAAAAGACCTAGTGTTGGTGAGCGGTCGGGCATACAACTCTCTGCATTGGTGGACTCCACAAAACCTTTGCAAGGGCCGACCGTTCCAAGAGCCTGTTCCACAAATAGTACTGACAGCGGACGCGTCTCTCCAGGGATGGGGAGCTCATGTACTCCACTACACAGTGCAGGGACTATGGACGACACAACAGAAGAAGATGCACATCAACCTTCTGGAACTGATGGCAATCTTCCTGGCCATGAAGGCATTCAAAGTACATCTGTGCAACAAGGTCGTGTTGATCCGGACGGACAACATGACCGCAATGTACTACATACAGAAGCAGGGAGGAACGCACTCTCCACAGTTGTTTCATCTGGCTCAGAGCATGTGGAAGTGGGCCATTCAGAGGAACATGTTCCTCATGGCGGAACACCTCCCCGGCAAGGACAACCAGATGGCGGATCTGCTCAGCAGACACAGCCACCAGATGCACGAGTGGGAGTTACACCCATCAGTACTCCAGCCGTACTTCCAGCAGTGGGGTCATCCGGAGATAGACCTGTTCGCCACAAGTGAAAACGCAAAATGCCAAAGCTTTGCCGCCAGGTTCCCACATCCGCAGTCGCAGGGCAATGCGATATGGATGAACTGGTCCGGCAGATTTGCGTACGCTTTTCCCCCAGCGCCGTTGATACCGCTGGTGGCTCGCAAACTCAGACAACACTCCCTGACACTCGTCCTAGTTGCTCCTACGTGGGCACGCCAGCCATGGTACACCACCTTCCTCGAACTTTCCGTGGTGCCGCATCAAAGGCTGCGGATCAAACCCGCTCATTTGACGCAGAACCATGGAGAGATTCAGCACCCAGATCCGCAACAGCTGAACCTGGCAATCTGGCTCCTGAAGTCCTAGAGTTTGGCTATCTCAACCTGCCACCTGACTGTATGGACATCATCAAGGAGGCCAGAAGACCCACTACAAGAGCTTGCTATGCAGCCAAATGGAAAAGGTTCGTCATTTATTGCAGTAATAATGACATTAACCCGCTGGACGCATCCATCCAAAACATCATTTGCTACCTATTACACCTATACCGATGCAATCTGGCGTACACCTCTATACGTGTCCATTTGACCGCAATATCAGCCTATCTGCAAACCAGGCAGCACCTCTCTCTATTCAGAGTGCCTGCCATCAAAGCATTCTTGGAAGGACTCAAACGAGTCATTCCTCCAAGCCACCCACCGGCTCCAATGTGGAACCTCAACCTGGTCCTCACACGCCTAATGGGTCCACCCTTTGAACCTCTACACTCATGCGAGATTCAATTCCTCACCTGGAAAGTAGCTTTCCTGGTAGCGATCACTTCCTTAAGAAGAGTTAGTGAACTCCAGGCACTAACCGTTCAAGAGCCATTTATACAGGTTCATGCCAACAGGGTCGTACTACGTACCAACCCAAAATTCATGCCCAAAGTAATATCGCAGTTCCACATGAATCAGACTATCGAACTGCCCGTTTTCTTCCAAAACCCGCAAACTGTCGCAGAACGGGCACTCCATACACTAGATGTACGAAGGGCCCTCATGTACTACATCGACAGGACTAAACCCTTCAGGAAGACAAAACAACTGTTCGTTGCCTTTGCCCCGCACCACAAAGGTAACGCCATCTCCAAAGCAGGGATAGCCAGATGGATAGTTAAGTGTATTCAAATCTGTTATCAAAAGGCAAAACGCACATTAACTATTCCACCACGAGCCCACTCAACACGTAAGTTAGGGGCTTCCATGGCTTTTCTAGGAAATATTCCCCTGCATGATATATGCAGAGCAGCCACATGGTCCACTACACACACTTTTACTAAACACTATTGTGTAGATGTGCAGTCAAAACAGCAGGCAGCTGTAGGACAGGCTGTTCTAAAAACTCTTTTTCAGACCGCTGCAGCTGGCACGGGTAGCCGCCGCTAATAGAGGGCACTGCTATACATTCTATGCACAGATATGAATTCAGCAGCCCACATGCCTCGAACTGAATATGCTACTTACCAGTATGCATCTGTTCTTGGCATGTAGGGCTGCTGACATTCATATCGCCCTCCCTCCTCCCCGGCGCCTGTCGCAGCTGCAGCTCTCAGAATTACTGTAAAGCATGGTCATCACTTTCTGTATCTACTCCATCACTGCCACAATGGCGAAAAACAATCTGAGGATGGAGGGGATGCCCATGCGCACTGTAGTCCAGGGGAGGAGTCACCTATCCAAGGATACTTCGAAGACTCTTCCAGGACAACAACGTGCAAACATCCGGACCCAACACTAGGCGGCGATCTATGCACAGATATGAATGTCAGCAGCCCTACATGCCAAGAACAGATGCATACTGGTAAGTAGCATATTCATTCCAACCGCGACATTCTCCATAGGCTGTACTACAGAGCCCGATAGCAGCTACTTGCACTGCACGCGCCTCCCATGGGTCCCCTTCCTCATAACCTGGGGTGGATTCTTAAGGGGCCAGCGATCCTGAATGCCCTAGGCATTGCCTGTAGAATTGTCGTTGTTCTTATACCACTTTTTTAGTATATGGTTTGGTCCACCCCTGGGGCCCAATGTTAATAGTGCTATTTATTGTGTCTATCAATGCTTGTTTGATAGTGTAACTTTGCCACAGCTTCATAAAGAGACTGTGGGATTCTGTCTAGAATAAATACATATTTTTTATATATATATACCTGTGTGGGCTACTCTTTCATTTGGTTATTCAAGGGGTTATTATGGTAAAACAATAAGCTTAACACTCCTTCAAGACTTAGCCTGAAGGCTGCTCTCCACAGCTACCACTAGGATAGCTTTCTTTAAAGGTTGTCTTAAACCTATCATCAATAAGAGTCGAATTGGACTGGTGCAAGGTGGCCCTATAACTAGGAGACAGCATATGCCAGGCCAACTTCTCACACTCGCTCAATAGAACAGGATACAGACAGAGGAGGAAAATATTTTTATCTCAGACTCTGAAGAGTTTGGATTCAGCAACCCACATTTGGAAGCCTTGTGTGAAGATTTTCAGGCTGACTCTTCTTAGGAGAAAATTGAGAATATATAAAGACGGTATGCTGATCTAACACTACGTCTCCTGGGCAACAACACCAACACATTAAAGTACCTAATGCACACAATGAAACTGTTAACTTTCACTGTATTTTTAAAGAACAAGAGCAACCCATATGTCCATGTGAACAGGGTATTAAGCATTAGCTTTCAACCAGTGTTCACATGGAACTCATTTACAAAGACAATCTTCTGTTGTCACGGAAAGTTTCTATGTGGAGCAAAATGATTCAGAGTATAAGATAGTATTAATCTGTCTTGACCAAAGATTAGAACATTTCTTTAAAATTCTGTAGTCTGATCCAAGCTTTCAGAGCACTCACTATATACACACACACACACACAACGGCTCCAGTGATAAGCAACCCCAGGTGAAGTTACCATAACCAAACGTCTAGAAAAAGTGACGGTGAAGTGGCTTATAAAAAATATAGCAAATTGATAAGGTTATTGGTATATTAAAGGAAGTCTAATGCTTATTGAGACGATGGAGAAGGATCGACCAGAACGTTTCTTTGGTGCCTTCGCCTAAAGTCTGTCTTTTCTTTTGGTGTTGACATTTCAACCCCGTTAAGAATATATATGAGGGTCTCATCAGGACCTTAATGACCTAGGGTCCAAGGCTAGTAGGCACACAAGTTTCTTGGTATCTTCTGGGGACTTACTATTTCTCCATGGTGAGCACTGTCAAGAGGAATCTCTCCTTTTTAATGAAAAATAATAATGGCAGTCGGTCATCCAGTTCATGGGGCCTGGAAGTCCTCATGGAAGGGGTAACCTATATCCCCCATCCTCAAGGAAGGTCTGGTTCTTTCAATGCGTCCTGCCTGGAAGCCGTGATAGATGTGGTCTCCGAGTGCTCCCTTTATAAATATTTGGTGAATCTATTCCTGCGCCCAAAAGTAGTGCAACCGCCTGTCCGGGTATCCTTTCATCAATCATTGTATTAAGTTTCACTGGGCATAAGAATTTTAATCTCTTACAATTTTGAATGAGTCTCTGAAAGCAAAACATAGAATTTTCATTTTACCAAAACAATAAATCACACACCATAAAACCAATCTCCATATAATATGTGTTCAGTTGTTAAAAGGTTACATAGGCTTTCAGTGTAGAGATGGAGAACGAGCATAAATGCTTAATTTTGGAAAATTCAGGTTTATAAGAAAAAACAGTTGCTCCCGGTCTTCCCCATCATTGTATGGCAGAGTACAGTGGTGTTCTCAAGGCTTACTGCGGCAAACCTAGTCACTCCACGCATTGAGAAGAAATGTAGAACTTTGACTTGACCCAAAATATATACAAAGCCAGGTTGAACTTGATTTTCTCAACATCTAGGAAAAGGTACATGTCCCCGACTTCCATAGTCCCTCTGTCAGACAGGGAAAGAAAAAGGCTTGTGGCGGAGGGGAGAAAAATGGAAAGAGCAGCCACCACACAATGGTGCATTGTGGACTCTTATCGCCCTTTTGAACAGGCATGTCTATCAGTTTTGGGATGATGTGGAACATCTCCCAGAAGAATATCACAAGAGAGCAAAATGTGTGAAAGCCTAAAGTCGTCCCTCAATACGGATACTGTAAGCAGAAAGTTGGCAACAGGAGCAGTCATGAGACCTGCATTGTTTCGCATCTCCGTGTTTAAACCTGAGGTACAAGCCAATATTGTTGATATATCTCTCACTGGGAGCCAGCTCTTTGGTGCAAAGGTGGACCTATGGAGGAGATTAAATTAAAAAAAAAAATTAAGACCTCAAAGCAATGGAAAACGGCAAGTATATAGACCAAATTTTAAAGAGGAGCACCCCCATCTTTAACACTCCCCGCTCCCAGTCCCCCTCAAAAGACAGTCCATACATGTTTAGCCTTACCTGGACGATTTGCTTGTAACAGCAAACTCCTAACTCTGTCCGAAGAACATGGGGTATTTGCACTACTACACATGCTAGGGTTCACTGTAAATTTTGAAAGATCTTCACCATCTCAGTAACCAGAACAGGTTTCTAGGGGCAGAGCTCAGCACACAATTAGCTCTTGTGTACCATACTACTCTGGATTTATGCCACGCTAACCCAGATTCGCCTCTACCAGAAGCCACAATGTGATGGTGAAGACAGTAATGAAGCTCCTAAGGCTGATGGCTTCGTGCATTCACCTCATTCCCAACAAGACACTGCACATGAGGCCAGAACAAGAGTGAATGACCAATCAATGAGCACAGCAACAGGCTGGCCGGATCTAATGGATGTGTAGACGAAGTCAGCAAAGGACTGAGGTGGTGGAACATAGGGCCCTTCGAAGCACCACTACCAGAACACAATCACCACGGACGCCTCACTAGTGGGTTGGGGGTTGCACCTGGGGATACACAAAATAAGGGTTTTGTTCTCAGCACAAGATGTGACCAGACACACAAATGTCCACTAATTGAAGGCAACCTTCCTAGCACTAAAGGCCTTCCAAAGCCAGGTGGAGGGGAATCATTTACAAATTTTAATGGACAACACAACAGCAATGTTTTACATAAACAAGCAAAGGGGACGGTATCAAAAACCCAAAACATTTGGAAATAGGCAATTGCTAAGAACATTTCACTAATGGCAAATAACGTCCCTGGGATGGAAAACGTGCAAGCAGACTAAACAGACCAATGTGAGACACATGACTGGTAGTTGGCACACCTTTTCAGCAGTGGGTAAAAAAACCATAGGTAGACGTCTTCATAGCAGAAAATGCAAATTGCCGATATTTCACACCCTGGCACTACCATCCACAATCGCTATAGAATGTCCTGTCAAAGCTGAACGGGTCCTGTTGATAAGCCGGTACGAAATATGTGTTCAGGTTTCCTGCAGTACCACTAATTCCAGCAGTTCTAGCAAAGCTCAAGCTCCAACATGAGCACGCCCCAAGGTGACCTCGATAGCCATGGTCCTCACATCTGCTGCTATTATGGAAACACCAGTATGTCAGACGTCCCCCGCACGGGGACACTAACCATGCAAGAGATTGTATTGGACCCAGACCCTGGGGAGATGCATTTGACAGCATGGTTCTTGAAATAGCCAATTTGAATCCCTGAATTTACTGAAGGCTACGTCACATATGGTTAGGGAAGCACGGGGATCTGCCACTAGAAGTTGTTACACTTTCAACTGGAAAAGCTACATAACATGGTGTCAGAGTAAACCAAATGCAGCACATACTTCAAGACCAAACACCTCCCACAAAATGTAAACTTTCCTATGCTTCACTAAGGGTATATTTGCCAGCCATTGCAACTTATGTAAAAGTACAACATAACCAAATAACTTTTTCAATCCCACTGATCAAGAGATTCATGGAAGGGGGTAGGAAGTTCTTCCTGGCTAGTGATGTACCTCCCCTACAGTGGAATCGTAGCCTAGTACTAACAGGGTGAATGAAAGTACTATTTAAACTCGTATATAAGGCCATACTCGGGCACCTTCTTTTGTAAATTGTGTTCCTGGTGGCAATCACATCATTGAGAAAAGTGAGTGTCATGCAGACATAGTGCAAATACCTTACATAGCCATAGGTAAGGCAATAATGAGGACACTACCAAAATTCTTACCAAAGGTCTGCTTGCCTTTCTGCATAAAGAAGATGATTACTACACCAGCCTTCTTCCAAAAGCCTTCAAATGCAGCAAAAAGGGCTCTACACACATTGGATAGCAGGAGGGCGGTGTTGTACTGCATGCAAACAACACATAGCATCAGGAAAACACAACTGTTCTTCGCTGTACATTCAGCCTACGCCCTTAGGAAAGCTGTATCCAAGAGAACTATTGCTGGATAGATTATTCAGACTAGTCAAATGTGCTACATTTTGGGATATAAACCTTTGCTTGCCAAACCAAAGTCTCAATTGACCAGAACAACTGAAGCTACTCTTGGCTTTATGGCCAGCGTCTCTAAACAAGAAATAGGCACTGCTTCCACATGGCTTACTTTCACAAAGCATTACTGCATTGATTTACATCCACAGCTGTACTCAAAAACATTTTTACTTCCGACCTCTCTTCTACCTACCTCCGCAAGGCAGGTAATACCGCTACAAAATCTGTGAAAAACACGTGACTAAAAGATTTCATGCTGCAAAAGAATCCAGTTACTTACCTGTAATTATGGTTTTGCAGCTTGAAACTGTTCTAGATGCACATGTGACCGTCCCTGTCGCAGGGATTTAGTTGAAAGTGGGTTAGGGGGTATATTATGGTGAGCACACACATGGACATTGTGCGATTAAAGTTGTCATACAGGGTCTCTGCCTATGCAGAGTCACACCTACAAGCTTGCCAGCGAACATTTTTTTAAGGAAAACAAAGACTCTCCGGACCAACCACTAGATGGCAGAATTGTTTAAAGCATATTCAAGATGCCAAACTATAATTGCAGGTAAGTTACTTTTGCATGCAAGAAATACTTCCGTAATAAAGATTCCAGTACTCTTGAGATTGAGTGCGAAGTTTATTTGGTAATAAGATGAAGAGTAAGAAGGCCCCACTGGGAACTAGTCCTGCTGCTCAGCCGCTCACACTCGAACTGTCCCTTACATTCAAAACATGCATCCATCAACATTCTAACTACATCACACGCACATACGCGCTGGGCAGCCAGGAGAAGGAGAATGAAATAGTATAACATGTAACACATCTCCCTTCTTTAAACAAAAGATAAATGTGTAATAATATTGATAAGGAAAATAAATAAGATGATCACAATTCACTGCAGCAAATCAAATCAGAATAGATTTTCTACAATGCAGAATGATGGAACATGAAAAACTGGTTTCGTTTTCTGTTTAGACAATTGGTGCACTTCAACATTTATTTATGAAAATTCATGCGTTCATTTTTTTATTCTACCTAGAAATGGCTTTCCTAAGCAGACTGCAGCCCAGGTGATTCTTCGAGCCATTGCCAGTCATTTTGTTGGTTCAAGCTCTTCCACACTGAAGAACATTTACTTCCTGCTATATGATAGCGAGAGCATTGGCATCTATGTTCAAGAAATGGCAAAGCTGGACGTCAAGTAACTGGATCACAGCATGGAATGGACCGATCCAGTGTGGCACATTTTTTAAAAAAAGAGTTAATTGAATGGACGTGGTTGATAGAAACAGGATTTTTTTTATTTCATGATTTGTGGGATTTGAACTAGCTTGAAGTTACTTTTCTTTTTTTAAATAATAAAATGAGTGCTTCTTAGTTGAAGACTTTGGGTCAGAGGGTATATTGTTGATGAATAAGGAAGGTTGGGTTGAGCTGTATATCTTCTAGATTCTGTGCCCTTGGCAGTTTTTATAAATCCCAGAACTATTCCTTTGTGGTTACCATCCATAATCACTTCATGGGCTTGTTCTTTCCTCACAGTTTTAGACTTTTTGTAGTGCCATTTAAATACACAGGCCTATTATTTTTAAAGTGCATTCTAATCATTTTAACCAGTTTGTGTACTTTTTCAGGGTTGGCATGGGGAGGGTGTCTGGGGAGAGGGGCGTGGAACAGAGCCTAAGCGCTAAATACTGGATGCAAAGAAAGTCAAATAACTTGGCTACATTCCATGTTTAAAAGAATTTTAATGACCACACTGTGTTCACAATGGTTTTGTCCAGTTCCCTAAAACTCTTTCTGTAGTTTGTTAAATATTGCAGTTTTTGTTTTTTTGTAAAGAAAATGTTGGAAAAAATGCTGTTCTCGTGCATATTATTTTACGGTTAGCCATTTATATCTTTCTCATCTTAAAAGTTAATATTGTATAGTATAACAATATCTGGGATAGGGTCACAAGGAGGCATTTTCCATATGAATATTCGAACTTTGCCAAAGCAGAAACCGCTGAATGAACGTACAACAAACTTGGCACAAAACAAGAACTTTACACATAATAGATATGTTCGAGGCATGTGAGCTGTGGATCACATGCTATGCATAGCCTGCCATCTAGTGTTGGGTCTGGATATTTGCACTGTTTTTCTTCGAAGAAGTCCTTCCCAGTCACGAGGTAGGTGACTCCTTTCGGTGATAGTGTGCCTGGGCATTGACTACATTGTTGAATTTTTTTTTTTTTATTTTCTTCCGCCATTGGTTTTGGATATAAATTGCGATGCTCTGGTTCGACACATTTTCTCAGGTTCCCCTTGACGCCCAATCCACTACCCTAGATGATATTGTTTCTCGATCGTGTTTTCCATTCTCTGCGTATCGTTTCGACTCTAGGTCTTCAATCGGAAAACTCGTGGAGGGCCGTTGGGCCTATCCGCGTCCGGCTCGCTAGCAGTCGATGGAACGGACTCCATTGAAGGTTTGCCCCGGTGTCACGCTAAGTTTCTGCGCAGCGACTTGCACGAAGTGTGCAATTTGTGTCTATCCCCGGAGCAAGACTGCGACACGTGCCGATTGTTTCGATCTAAGACGGCGCTCCGTGATAGTCTGGCTCGACGTCATGAAATGAGACATCAAAGGGGCTCTGCACCGGACATCTTCGGTGAAGAATCCGATCAAAAAGAGTACCTCGCCTAAGGAGACGAAGAGGAAGCAGAACACATATCTGTGTCTGATGCGGACTCCAACATAGAAGAACAGGAACAAGTAACACCGGGTCAGCGTACCGTGAGTACAGATACCCCCCTGCCCCAACACTTGCCAAAGAAAAAGGCTCCGGTCCTTCCTCTGCCCTCGAGCCAAGGTCGGCACCGAGAAAAACTTTCAGACGCCCCGCCCTCAGGCCCGGCGACGAAACACATAGCAAGGCCTTCCGGCTCTGGATCGAGTCAGCCCTATGCTGTTGCCGAACCAAGACCCTCGGCGTTGAAGCACGTCGTTGTTGCCATCCCCTCGCTACCGAAGAGTAAATCTTCAAAGCTGAAAGCCTCGAAGCCGAAACTTTAGACTCCGAAAACGACGGCGTCCAAAGAAAAAATGACTTCACCATCTAAAGAAACTAGTTTCGGTTCCTGTTAACACGGATCCGAAACAAAAAACTGGTCATCCATCCAGGCACTGGCCATATTCACACTAAACTACCTGAAAAGAGGAAAATGGGCCTACAGGAGGACTACCACATCCCTTTAAAGTGCAAGACCATTGTCCTCATTACATTGCAAATCCTTCGCCCACTGACCCAAATTTGCTTATCACACCCACAAGTTCTCTTCAAGCACTATCACCTGATCCACAAGATGAGGGGGAGGGAGATGAAGGTAGGCCACATAACATTATTGATCCATGGGAGGACTATGACACAGATCCCAACACTGACAATGATCCAGATCTATAACCTTCCAAGCCCTCACCACCAGACGATAACAGGGTATATAGAGCTACTTAATAGGGCTGCTCACTACCATGGGGTGGAATTACACAAGGAGGCTCTTGAGGAGGATTTCTTGTTCGAAACCTTAAGTTCCTCTCGCCGATCTACTTAAACATTACCTATACTCAATGGAATGCTTAAGCATTCGGACAACATTTTTAAAGACCCGGTGCAGGCAAGAATTTTTACGCCCAGGGTAGAGATGAAGTACAAACCAACACCTACTGACCCCACTTGCATCAAGGGTCAGCTTATATTAGACTCCCTTTTAGTTTCCAACGCTCGCAAAAGAGCAAATTCACAATCCACAGGTGAGGCCCCTCCTGATATAGCCAAAATTAATCAACGCCTCCGTCAAGAATAGCATCGCAAGCAGCCAGTCATTGGCGAATTGCAATTGCACAATCTCTATTAGCTCGCTACGACAGCTCATTACGATGAGCTTGAAAAATAAATGCAGTTTCTGCCTGACTAGCACAAAACAAGGGCCAATTACCTCATTCAGGGGGGTAAATTAATCACTAGTACCTCTATTAGGTGTGCATTAGACTCCGCAGCCTGCGCAGTTAACACCAGTGTACTGCTACACAGGCATGCTTGGTTAAGAATCTCTGGGTTCAAACCAGAGGTCCAAGCCTCTATTCTCAACCAACCATTCGATAAAGAACACCTCTTCGGCCCAACAGTGGACACCACCTTAGAGAAAATTAAGAAAGACACTGAAGTCGCCAAGTCCATGGGGGCTTTGCAATTACCTTCCAATAGGGGATTCTTTCATTGCTCCTTTTACAGAGGTGGCTCCAAAAACATTTCACCGGAGCATCCCTCCTCCTCTTGCAAGGGCAACAATCAGTCCCCATCATCGAGAGGTTACTGTAGAGGTGGATTTAGAGGTAACAATGGTAAGGGAAGAGGCAACTCAACTGGCACGTCCCCTGCAAACACCAGACCGTGACTTCCTTTTGCTATCCCCCGATCATTCCACTCCTGTCTCACGACATCTCTCCCAATTTCTACCCATCTGGAATACAATCACACCAGACAGATGGGTTCTGCAAATTATCCAATATGGTTACTGCCTCAAACTTACACACACTCCCCCAAACATTCCTCCAAGGTCACGTGATGTCACAAGAACATCTCCGCCTCCTCAAACAAGAAGTTCTCTCTCTGTTCGAAAAAGGAGCTATAGAACCAGTCCCATTACAATATCAAGGGGCCGGTGTATACTCCCTGTACTTCTTGATTCCCAAGAAAGACCGCTCTCTCAGGCCTATACTAGACCTCCGAGACCTGAATATACATTTAATTGGATCACTTTCATATGGTGACACTCCAACAAGTGCTCCCACTCCTTCAGCAAGGCGACTTCCTGTCCATTCTGGAGTTAAAGGACGCCTACTTCCACATCCCAAAACCTTTCCAAAGGGCAGCTCCACATAAATCATCTAGAGCTGCTAGCAATTTTTCTAGCAGTCAAAGCGTTTGAAGTACATCTAGTTGGCAAAAGCTGTCCTGATCTGCACAGACAACATGACAGCAATGTACTTCATACAAACACGGGGGGACCCACTCTCTCCAGCTGTCACAGCTAGCACAGACCATCGGTAGGTGGGCCGTACGTCACAAAATACATCTCCTTGCAGATCACCTTCCAGGAGTAGGCAATCAAATAGCAGATCTACTCAGTCGACGAAGACGCCAGATCCACAAGTTCTCCTCCCATTGTTTCAGATGTGGGGCTTCCTGGACATAGACCTGTTTGCCACACACCTAAATGCAAAATGCCCAAGCTTCGCATCCAGGTATCCACACCCATTGTCCAGAGGCAATGCACTATGGATAAATTGGCCAGGGATATTTGCCTACGCTTTTCCACCGCTTTCACTCATTCTGTTAGTGGTTCGAAAGCTCAGACACACGTCACTGACATCAACCCTGGTTCATGACCATGTTGGAGCTCTCAGTAGTTCTGCACCAAAAACTACATCTTACACTCAATCTTCTCATGCAGAGCCGTGGAAAAATAAGACCTCCCAATCCCTGTTATCTCAACCTTGCGATCTGGCACCTGAAGTCTTCGAGTTTGGCTACCTCAATCTTCCGCCAGACTGCATGAACATTATCAAAGAGGCTAGACGTCCTTCCACAAGGGCTTGCTGTGCTGCTAATTGTGGTCTATTTTAATAACAATCAAATCACCCGCTTGATGTTTCAGTCAAAAACATTATATGCAATTTATTGCATCTACAACGTTCAAATTTAGCGGACACATCCATGCGCTTGCATCTAGCGGCAATAGCTGCATACCTTCAAAATAGACAACTGTCCCTCTTTAGAGTGCCTGTCGTTAAGGCATTCATGGAAGGACCCAAGAGTCATTCCTCCAAGACTGCCTCTGGCTCCAGTGTGGAACCTCAATATTGTCCTCACCAGACTGATGGGTCCATCCGTGGAGCCATTGCACAGATGTGAGCTACAATTTCTCACTTGGAAGGTAGCTTTCCTCATAGCTATCAAAGTGGTTCTTTGCAGTAACCCTACATTTTTACCCAAGAGGATTTCTGCCTTTCATATCAACCAATCTGTTGAGTTGCCTGTGTTCTTCCTTCAACCACATTCTGTGGCAGAACATGCTTCTACACACCTTGGACGTTAAAATATCAGTACTCTATTACATAGAAAGGACAAAACCTTTTACGTAAGACGAAACAACTATTTGTAGCATTTGCTCAACCTCATAAAGGCTATCCCATAGCAAAACGAAAGGAGTCACCTACCTCGTGACTGGGAGAGACTTCTTTGAAGAAAAACGAAGTGCAAACATCCGGACCCAACACTAGATGACAGGCTATGCAAAGCATGTGAAGCTACAGCTCTACATGCCAATACCAGATGCATACTGGGTAAGTAGCATCCTCAAGTTGTTTCTGAGATTTTTACGAAGGTGGGCTTTGAAATACTTGGGGGCATATGTAGAAGGGAATAGTGGGGCTTGGGGTTAAACACAAAATACCAACGCCATGCTCCGTCATTCCAAAAACACAGAGATAAGCTGTATTTACAAAGATCTGGCCCATCCTTGCCTTTTCCCTAATGTTGGTGCTTGAGTAAGCTGCCTAGTGCCAATGCAGTCATCCTTGCACCAGCGTGCAAGGGGGCTTCCATTGAGGGAATGATCGTTTATGTGCAAGAAGGTGTCCCTTCCTGCACACTAACAATCACAAATGACGATTTGTAATGTCTGTGTGCTGCAGTGTGCAGCACACATAGAAGTTGCAAATCGTCATTTTTCGTAATGATTGTTTATGTGCAGAAAGGGACACCTTGCACATAAACCTTCATGGTGTTTTGTTGTTTCTAGGTGTGCTGCACAATGCAGTGCACGTAGAAACAGCAAAAACAAAGAGAAATAAAGTATGTTCGAGGCATATGAGCTGCAGATTATACACTGTGCATAGATCACCATCTGGTGTTGGGCCCGGATGTTTGCAGTTTGTTTTTCCTCTTGGAAAGTCTTTGGCAGTCACGAGGTCGGTGACTCCTCCTTTGGTTCGTATTGCGCATGGGCTTCGGCTCCATCCTCAGATTGTTTTTTGCCGCCATCGGGCTCGCATGTAATACTTCGCGCTCCGGTTCCGAACTTTTCCAGTTCAGCGATCGACGCAAAATCCTCGCTCATCAAGATCCTTCAGATAATAAATCATCTTAATCACCTTCTCTTCGGCACTTCGATTCCGGTCGTCGACGGCGGCCTTCGGGCCTATTCCGGCTCCGGTCTCGGCTGATGGAAAGAACTCCCTTCAAGAAGTGCCCTCGATGTGGGTCCAAATTCCCCCACACCGATCTTCATGAAGTGTGCAACCTCTGCCTCTCCCCTGAACACGAGGCCCGAGACTGTCCCGCCTGCAAGTCTTTTAGATCTAAAAAGACTATTCGAGATCGAAGGGCCAGACGCAACATGGCGCACTCCTCGACCTCCGCTCCAGTCGACATCTTCGGGGACGACGTCGAAGCTCCGGGACAGTGGAACATCGAAGAAAAGGACGACGACCTCGTCAGTGCTTCCGAGGCCGACTACTCAGATGTGGAGGACATCACCCCGGCGCAGAGGGTCGTGAGTACTATACCCCCTCCCACACCGATACCCAAAAAGGCTTTGTCATGCCTTTGCCTTCGAGCCTAGGCAAGACCAAGGATACTGCTTCTCACACCCCACCTTCGGGCCCGGTAAAGAAGCCTGTTAAGCCTTCCGGCAGCTCGGGCTCGAGCCAGCCTACCAGCGGTACCGAAAGACACCCTTCGGCACCGAAGGAAAAAATCGGCCTCCACCTCCACACCGAGCCCAGCACCAAAGCCCTCGGTGTCAACCTGTCCTCTCGGTGCCGACCAAACATCATAAGGCCCTCGGCACCGACACTCCCGTGCCGAAGCCTCTTTTGGCACCGAACAAAAAATCGAAGGTCCCGAAGAAGCACGGCTTAGACAAGCCTAAAAAGCAGTCGGCCCCGAAAACCTCGGCGCCGACCGAACAACCAGTGTCGCAAGAACTTTTCACACCGGATCCTCTGCAAAAGACACTTACCAAGGATCCAAAAACTGGACATTTGACACTGTCTTCAAAAAAGAGACACTTGGACAAACCAGCTCCACCTCCAAAGAGGAAGGACACTGCTACCCCCCCTTTCAGAGTGCCTTCCCCACCTCCTCCACCCTCCCCACCTCCACCTCCACCTTCTCCATCCCTGTCTTCAGACCAAGATGATCTAGGGGACCCTTACTATGATCCAGCAGATGTGCCACAAGACCCCACCCCGACTGGATCTCCAGACCCATTGAATGACTATAACAATCCGGACATCCCAGATGTCCCACAGGATGACCTTTACCCATCTAAGCCATCCCCACCAGAAGATTTGTTAGGCTTAAACCACCTACTACAGAGGGCGGCACATTATCACTGGGTGGAGTTGCATACTGACCCAGTGGAGGAAGATTTTCTCCTAGACACCTTCGATAATGCACATAGGTCTACTGCCATTCTACCTATGTTAAAAGGAGTAATCAAACCTGCACCGGAGGTTTTTAAAGACCCAGTCAGGGCCAGGGTCCTAAACCCCCGTATAGAGAAAAAATACAAAGCCGCCCCCACAGATCCTTCATACAATAAAGGCCCTGCACCACTGGATTCCTTAGTGGTATCTACAGCTAGGAAGCGTTCAAATTCTCAGGCAAAGCACCACCACCTGACAAAGAGTCCAAGCTCCTAGACGCGTCAGGGAAGCGCACTGCGTCACAAGCTGCCAATATATGGCGTATCGCCAACACGCAAGCGCTATTGGCCAGATACGACCGGGCGCATTATGATGAGTTAGAGACCATCATGCACCATCTCCCTGAAAAATACAGAAATAGTGCTAATGAATTGATCCAAGAGGGAAAAACAATAACTAATACCTCTATACGCTGTGCCCTAGATGCGGCAGATACAGCCTCCAGGGCCATAAACACCAGTGTCCTCCTCCGTCGCTACGCCTGGCTAAGAGTTGCAGGTTTTAAACCTGAGGTACAAGCCTCCATATTGAACCACCCGTTCAACCAACATCATTTATTTGGCCCAAAAGTTGATGAAGCCATCGAAAAGATGAAGAAAGATACTGATACGGCGAAATCCATGGGAGCCCTACAGTCACACACTGCTAGGCGCTCCTTTCGCCGCTCTTCCTTTCGGGGCAAGGGCTACTCCTCGGATAGTGCATCCACGTCCTACAAATCCCCGCCTCAATCTACCTTCACAAAGGGTTAATCAAAGAGGCGGATACAGAGGTAATAATAATAATAAAGGAAGAGGCAAGACCAATACCGCCTGCTCTGCCACACCGCCTACCCAATGACTTTCCCCCGCTCCCTCCAGACCATTCCACTCCGGTCAGAGGCGCAGACTACAACATTTCCTTCACGTCTGGGAGACAATCACCTCGTACAGATGGGTGACACAAATTATTCAGTCAGGGTATTGCCTAGAATTAACATCTACACCCCCCAACATTCCACCCAGGCACCGCCCTATGTCGCAAGAACATACTGCGCTACTAACACAAGAGGTGATCTCCCTCCTGCAAAAAGGAGCAATAGAGCAGGTCCCCATAAATCAACACAATTTAGGGGTCTACTCCCTGTACTTTCTAATTCCAAAGACTGACGAGACCCTACGACCTATCTTAGATCTCAGACCTCTAAACACCTACATTCATTCAGACCATTTTCACATGGTAACCCTCCAACAGGTTCTTCCACTTCTCTCCCAGAATGATTTTCTCACCACTCTGGACTTGAAAGACGTGTACTTTCACATCCCAGTACACCAGTTCACAGAAAGTACCTCAGGTTTGTGGTAGACGGACAACACTACCAGTTCAAGGTGCTCCCGTTTGGGGTAACAACAGCACCAAGGGTTTTCACCAAGTGCCTAGCAGTAGTGGCGGCACACCTCAGAAGACAGCACATTCACGTCTTCCCCTATCTGGACGATTGGCTGATAAAAGCCACGTCCTACCAACAATGTGTGCAACATCACCGCCGCTACGGTCCAACTACTTCACCAGCTAGGTTTCACGGTGAACCATCAAAAATCCCACCTGGTACCATCACACACAAAACAATATCTCGGTGCCACCATAGACACCTCAAAAGCCATAGCCTATCCCAATCCTGCCAGGATTGCAAAAATACAGGCGCTGCGTCAAAAATTCCTATGTCAACACTCTATCACAGCAAGTGTTTATGCAGCTCCTAGGGATGATGGCCTCTTGCATCTTTATAGTGCCCCATGCAAGACTCCAAATGCGTCCACTCCAAGAGTGCTTGGCGCGCCAGTGGAACCAGGCCCAGGGACAACTGACAGATCTGGTGTTGGTAGACGGTCGCACCCATCGCTCTCTGCAGTGGTGGAACACCACAAACCTTTCCAGAGGTTGACCGTTCCTGCACCCGGTCCCACAAATAATCCTAACAGCAGATGCATCTCTCTCCGGCTGGGGAGCTCATCTGTTACATCTCACAGCACAGGGCACATGGACGCCGCAACAGAAGTTACTCCACATCAACCATCTGGAGTTACTGGCGATCTTCCTCGCCCTAAAATCCTTCCAGGCGCAGATTTCAGGCAAGGCAGTCCTCATTCGCACAGACAACATGACTGCCATGTACTACATTCAAAAACAGGGGGGGGGCACACACTCTCCACAGCTCTCTGTTAGTACAGAGCATATGGAGATGGGCAATTCCACAAAAGATTTTTCTCCTAGCCCAACACGTCCCAGGAGTACAAAACACCGTGGCAGATCTGCTGAGCAGACAGACACAGCAGATCCACGAGTGGGAACTTCACCCACAGGTTCTTCACCCGTTCTTTCAGAAGTGGGGGCATCCACACATAGACCTTTTCGCCACCCACGAAAACAAAAAATGCCCAAGCTTCGCCGCCAGATATCCACACCCATTGTCCGAAGGCAATGCGATATGGATGAACTGGTCAAACAAATTTGCATACGCTTTTCCACCACTCCCATTAATTCCATTAGTGGTGCCAAAGCTACAGCAGCATTCCCTAACTCTGATCCAAGTAGCTCCAACATGGGCCAGACAACCGTGGTACACCACACTGCTGGAACTCTCAGTAGTACCACACCAAAAGCTACGCCTCTCGCCATGCCTCCTAACCCAGAACCATGGAGAGATCAGGCACCCCGGACCCAGCTCAACTCAACCTTGCGATCTGGCTCCTGAGGTCCTAGAATTTGGATACCTTAACCTTCCCCCTGACTGCATGAACATTATCAGGGAAGCTAGACGCCCTACTACTAGGGCGTGCTATGCAGCAAAGTGGAAAAGATTTGTTGTTTACTGCCACAACAACGCAATCAATCCTTTAAATGTATCCATACAGCACATTATATGTTATTTACTCCATTTACAAAGGTGTAACCTAGCATATACTTCCATTCGGTTACACCTCGCTGCAATTGCTGCCTATTTACAAAATAGGCAGCACCTCTCACTTTTCAAAGTGCCTGCCATCAAAGCCTTTATGGAAGGCCTCAAGAGTAATTCCACCCAGAGTGCCACCCTCACCTGTTTGGAACTTGAATATAGTCCTCACACGGTTAATGGGACCCCCTTTCGAACCATTACATAAGTGCGAGCTGCAATTTCTCACGTGGAAAACAGCTTTTCTAGTGGCCATCACTTCCCTCAGAAGAGTTAGTGAAATACAGGCACTCACTATACAGGAACCTTTTCTTCAGATGCATCACAACAAGGTTGTATCCCGCACCAATTCCAAATTTCTACCCAAAGTCATTTCTCCATTCCATCTAAACCAGTCTGTAGAATTACCAGTCTTTTTCTCGCAACTCCAAACAGTTGCGGAAAGAGCCTTGCACACACTGGATGTTAAAAGGGCTTTACTTTACTACATCCAGAGAACACAACCTTTCAGAAAAACCAAACAGCTATTTGTTTCCTTCTCCCCACCACACAAAGGCAACCCTATTTCCAAATCAGGGATAGCTAGGTGGATTGTAAAATGCATACAGATTTGCTACCACAAAGCAAAACGAACGCTATCGGTTCCCCCTAAAGCCCACTCTACAAGGAAGATAGGGGCTTCTATGGCTTTCCTAGGGAACATACCACTAGATGAAATCTGCAAGGCAGCGACCTGGTCAACGCCGCACACCTTCACAAAACATTACTGTGTAGATGTGCAAACCAAGCAACAAGCTAGTGTGGGCCAAGCTGTACTAAAAACACTGTTTCAAACGACTGCAACGGATGCCGGTGGTCGCCGCTAGGGTTGGGTACTGCTATATAATCTATGCACAGTGTATAATCTGCAGCTCATATGCCTCGAACGGAATATGCTACTTACCAGTATGCATCTGTTCTTGGCATGTAGAGCTGCAGATCTATACACGCCTCCCCGGCTACCTGTATCCGTTCCAGTCTTATCTTATTTAGATACAATACACATGGGTTTCTTTACTGTTACTACTACGCTCCATCTTTCCCTGCTGGCGAAAAACATTCTGAGGATGGAGCCGAAGCCCATGCGCAATACGAACCAAAGGAGGAGTCGCCGAACTCGTGACTTCCAAAGACTTTCCAAGAGGAAAAACAAACTGCAAACATCCGTGCCCAACACCAGATGGCGATCTATGCACAGTGTATAGATCTGCAGCTCTACATGCCAAGAACAGATGCATACTGGTAAGTAGCATATTCCTTCTAGTGGCCATCACTTCCCTTAGAAGGGTTAGTGAAATACAAGCACTCACTATACAGGAACCTTTTCTCCAAATGCATCAGAACAAGGTTGTACTCCGCACCAACCCAAAATTTCTACCCAAAGTCATTTCTCCCTTCCATCTAAATCAGTCGGTAGAATTACCAGTCTTTTTCTCACAACCTCAAACCGTTGCGGAAAGGGCTTTACACACACTGGATGTTAAAAGGGCCTTACTTTACTACATCCAAAGAACACAACCTTTCAGAAAAACCAAACAGCTATTTGTCTCTTTCTCTCCACCACATAAAGGCAACCCTATTTCTAAATCAGGGATAGCTAGGTGGACTGTAAAATGCATACAGATTTGCTACCGCAAAACGAACGCTATCTATTCCCCCTAAAGCCCACTCTACAAGGAAGATAGGGGCTCCTATGGCTTTTCTAGGAAACATACCAATAGATGACATCTGCAAAGCAGCGACATGGTCAACACCGCACACCTTCACAAAACATTACTGTGTAGATGTGCAAACCAAGCAACAAGCTAGTGTGGGCCAGGCTGTACTAAAAACACTGTTCCACACAACTGCAACCGATGCCGGTGGTCGCCGCTAGGGTTGGGTACTGCTATGCATAGTGTATAATCTGCAGCTCCTATGCCTCGAACTGAATATGCTACTTACCAGTATGCATCTGTTCTTGGCATGTAGAGCTGCAGATCTATACACGCCCACCCGGCTACCTGTATCCGTTCCAGTCTATCTTATTTAGATACAACACACATGGGTTTCTTTACTGTTATTACTACACTCCATCTTTCCCTGCTGGCGAAAAACAATCTGAGGATGGAGCCGAAGCCCATTTTCGATCGCGATCTCCCCATTCGACGCAGCTCTCATCGATCAAGACCTTCGATTCCAGTCGTCGACGACTGCCTTCGGGCCTACCCAAGCTCCGGTCCTAGTTAATGGAAAGGACTCCCTTCAAGAAGTGCCCTCGATGTGGGTCCAAATTCCCCCACACCGATCTCCATGAAGTATGCAATCTCTGCCTCTCCCCTGAACACGAGGCTTGAGACTGTCCAGCGTGCAAATCCTTCCGGCCCAAGAAAACCATTCGAGACCGAAGGGCACCAAGAACTATGGCACACTCGTCGGCGGCGATCCCAGATGACCTCTTCGGAGAAGGCGTTGACGCTCCAGAAAAACAACACACAGACGAGGTCCTCGTCAACGCCTCTGAAGCCGACGATTCAGATGTGG
Organism: Triturus cristatus; assembly: GCF_964204655.1. NCBI lineage: Eukaryota > Metazoa > Chordata > Amphibia > Caudata > Salamandridae > Triturus > Triturus cristatus. Next base: position 209,972,790 of record NC_140580.1, on the reverse strand, counting down.
AGGACATCACTCCGGCACAGAGGGTCGTGCGTGCCGACATCTACCCCCACCCCACACCCTCCATGGCATCCAAAAAGGCTTCGGTCACGCCTTCGCCTCTGAGCCTAGGTACGACCAAGAACATTGCTTCCCACACCGCACCTTCGGGGCTGGTAAAGAAGACTATTAAGCCTCCCGGTGGCTCGGGCTCTTCTGCACCAACGCCGATAAAGAAAATAGCCTCCTCGGCACCCATCTCGAAGCCGAAAAGCATCTCGGAGCCCAGTAACCAACCAGCCCTTTCAAAGCCGCACAGTTGAAAACAACGTACTAGTGCAGACTCTAAAACAAAAAAACCTACGGCGCCGACGGACAAACCACACTCTGAAGACTTTTTACACCTGGTCCATTGCAAAAAACACTGATCAAGGAAAAAACTGGACATTTGATGCTCAGCATCAAGAAGAGACAGCTGGACAAGCCTGCCCCAGCTCCACTTCCAAAGAGGAAGGTCTTTGCTCCCTCCCCTTTGAGAATACCCTCGCCCCCTCCACCTCCCCCCTCCTCCTTCTTCCCCGACCTCATCATTCCCCCACACCCTCTCCGGATGATGACAATGATGATGTCTATGATGACATGGGGGACGAGCCCCATGACCAACCTACAGGGGACCCCACTCCTACAGGCTCCCCAGACCCATGGGACGACTATAACATTCCTGACATTCCTAACGTCCCCCAGGATGATCTCTACCCTTCGAGACCATCCCCACCAGAAGACTCATTAGGGTTCAACCACCTACTCCATAGGGCTGCACACTACCACGGTGTAGATCTCCATACCGACCCCGTGGAGGAGGACTTCCTCCTTGATACGTTTGACACGACACACAGGGCCACCTCCATCCTGCCCATGCTCAAAGGAGTCATCAAGCACGCGCCAGAGGTCTTTAAAGATCCAGTCAGAGCCAGGGTCATCAACCCTTGCATAGACAAAAAATATAAAGCCGCCCCTACAGATCCCGCCTACATCAGAGGGCCAGCACCACTAGATTCCCAAGTAGTGTCTACCGCACGAAAAAGAGCGAACTCCCAAGCATCAGGCGAGGCACCACCACCTGATAAAGAGTCCAAACTGGACACATCTGGCAAGCGCACTGCATCCCAGGCTGCCAACATATGGTGCATCGCAAATACACAAGTGCTTCTGGCAAGATATGACAGGGCACATTATGACGAACTAGAAGCCATAATGCTACACCTCCCTGACAAATATAAAAATAGAGCCAATGAGTTAATTCAGGAGGGCAAAACCATCACCAACACCTCCATCCGCTGTGCCCTAGATGCTGCAGACACTGCCTCTCCAAACCTCTTAACCCAGAACCATGGAGAGATCAGGCACCCGGACCCAACTTAGCTAAACCTTGCGATCTGGCTCCTGAAATCCTAGAATTCGGTTACCTCAATCTTCCGCCTGACTGTATGAACGTCATTAGAGAGGCTAGGCAGCCAAGTGGAAACGTTTTGTGGTCTATTGTCACATAACTTCAATTCCCTAGATGTGTATATTCAACACATCATAGGCTATTTACTACACTTACAAAGATGCAATCTAGCCTACATGTCTATTAGACTGCACCTTGCAGCCATAGCAGCTTACCTACTAAACGGGCAACATCTATGACTTTTTCAAGTACCTGCCATAAAAGCCTTTATGGAAGGCCTCAAAAGAATAATTTCCCCCAGATTGCCACCCTCACCTGTGTGGAACCTAAACATCGTTCTCACTAGACTAATGGGGCCACCCTTTGAACCTCTACATAAATGTGAACTTCAATTCCTAACATGGAAAACTGGTTTCCTTGTAGCCATCACTTCACTCAGAAGGGTCAGTGAGATACAAGCACTCGCCATTCAAGAACCCTTTCTGCAAATGCACCATAACAAGGTTTTCCGTACTAATCCAAAATTCCTCCCTAAAGTCATTTCTCCCTTTCACCTAAACCAATCTGTGGAATACCTGTTTTCTTCTCGCAACCACAAACTGTTGCAAAAAGAGCTCTCCACACATTAGATGTCAAACGAGCCTTACTCTACTACTTCGAGAGAACACAACCCTTTCGTAAAACCAAACTACTATTCGTTTCCTTCTCACCACCACATAAAGGCAACCCCATCTCCAAATCTGGGATAGCTAGGTGGATTGTCAAATGCATTCAGATTTGCTACCACAAAGCAAAACTAACGCTATCTGTTCCCCCCTAAAGCCCACTCTACACGTAAGATAGGGGCTTCCATGGCATTCTTAGGGAACATCCCCTTGGATGATATCTGCAAAGCAGCTACATGGTCAACACCGCACACTTTCACTAAACACTATTGTGTAGATGTGCAGGCTAAACAAGCTAGTTTGGGCCAGGCTGTATTCAAAACATTGTTTCAAACCACTGCAACAGATACTGGTGGTCGCCACTAGGGATGGGTACTGCTATACAATCTTATGCACAGTGTGTAATCTGAAGCTCATATGCCTCGAACGGCACATGCTACTTACCAGTATGCATCTGTTCTTGGCATGTAGACCTGCAGATCTACACACGCCCACCTGCCTCCCCGGCTACCTTTATCTGTTCCATATATCTTATTTAGATAGAACACACATGGGCATCTTCACTGTTTATTACTACGCTCCATCATTTCCCTGCTGGCGAAAAACAATCTGAGGATGGAGCCGAAGCCCATGCGCAATACGATCCAAAGGAGGAGTCACATACCTCGTGACTTCCAAAAACAACTGCAACATCCGGGCCCAACACCAGATGGCGATCTATGCACAGTGTGTAGATCTGCAGCTCTACATGCCAAGAACAGATGCATACTGGTTAGTAGCATTTGCCTTACACTTAAGCCCCTGTTGGCACAGGAACGTTAAGTGACATTCCTGTGGCAATAGGGGTGTTTGTAAATACGCCCCTTAATCTTTTGTGTACATGAACCTTTATGTAGGCAACCCACGCATTTAATGGATTTAAATTTAAAACAAGTGTGATTGGCCTAGAATGTTTTTTTCCTATTGTGCTTTGTGCTGTTTTTTTTTTTTTTTTTTTGTATTGCTCCACACATGATCACCAACCCCTTCCAGCTTGGTTGGCGGTCACATTCTGTGTTATGCAGCCTCCAGCACCTAAAGTATTTTAAATGCAATATCCATACAACAAACACATGATCTCTGGACCGTGCCACACACGTGAGATCTGATCACTTCTAGACTTCAGCAAATGAACTGCTGTGAAGCGAGTAAGAGGCCAATGTGTATCATAAGTAAACCAAAAAAAGTTAATGGAGAAACTTTGTTAAAGACAAGTTTTGGTTCTTTACAGCCGTTATAAAAAAGAAAAAAAACTCCAGTTCAGGGGGCATATGGTTACCTCCTGAACCTAAAAACCACAGAAATTTACCAGTTTTGGTAAGTTGTAAAATGTACTTCTCATGAACTCATATACGTTGCAGATAAATCACAGGTGACACCTCTATAACGCAAACAGAACAAATGATGAATGGCATACTGAACAAACACTCCCAACCCCCTCCCCCCCCCCCGTCAAAGATCTGGGCCTAAAACCATTGTTTTGTTGCTCACCAGGCCATTCCTGTTTAGACCCAGCCATATGCAAATCTCTCTTGACCATATTCCCTACGGGAACAGGCCAGCTCGAATGGTTAGGTCCTTCCTGGACTGGATATAAGCATCCTTGAACTGGTTTCGGGGTAGTGTCCCTCATCAGCCAGGATAGCCTGAATCAAGTGGCATGGTGAGGTTGGGACCCACATCTGGGCATACCCTTTCCACTTGGGGTGAGAAATGCAAAAAAATAACTGATGCTTGTTTCTGGTCCAGGAAAGGACCTGGCCTGGCAGTTCGGGCTGGAGTGTTCCCATGGGGATCAGGGTCATGACATATTTGCACATGGCCAAACTTATATGGCGTGGTGAGCAAAAAAATAAAAGGCTTTAGGCCCAGATCTCTGACTGGGGTTGAGTGTTTTGCATTGTTAAGCATTTTGTCCATTTTTCTTTTTACATCCATATGTCACTATTTTATATTTGTGGCTTTAGATACATGTGCTCTTCCTATTTCTGCCGTCTAGTGTAAGGCTTGAGTGTTTGCAATTTCTTTTTCTTCAAAGAAGTCTTTTGAGTCCCAGGAAGCACTTTGACTCTGTGGGTAATGTGCATGGGTACTGATGCCATGTTTGATTGTGTTTTTTCTGACATCGGGTTCAGACATGGCTACGAGATTCACCGGTTCCTGTTTTTTTGTGTCCACTTGGTGAAACGTTAACACTCCGTATCAGAAGATTCAGTTCATCGATTGAATTTTTCTTCTCCAATACCCTTTGGAGACTGTTGTCAAGTGACCAAGTCCCTGTTGCTGGGGCCCCTTGCCCTCTCCATCAACCTTCAGCACTGGAGAATGAAGATCCTTAAATGCTGATGGAAATGAACCCAACTGCCCCCGGTGTCATTCAGTGTACCCATGGTTGGACCATTACACAGAGTTATTAATCTCTGCTTCTCCCCAGAGCACACAAACCTTGAGCAAACCTAGACTTGCTTTGTGCTTGTAGAAGGCTTTACTGTACGGAAGGTAAATGTTTTGCTGCACCGCAAGATAAACCAGCAGTCCACTGCTGACTCCCTGATATTATTGGCAAACAGGACCCCTTTGGCTCTGAGAAAGGAGCAGACACGCGCTCTTCTCACAATACACCAAACCACACAAGCCCAGAGGTCAGCACGAGTGCTTCTGACCCAGAGGAAGATGTGGAGCTAGAAAGCACTTTCAGTAAGAGAACATATCTGCCTAAGAAACACTAATGGAGGTAGAATGTCAACATTTTTGCAGCGTGAATCTTTCTGGATTCACTATGCTGTGCATTATTCCGCGATCTGGTGGTTCGGTCCGGATTCGTAGTCTTTCTTTTGTTTTTTGTTTTTTTTTTGTAGCCCAGGTGGGCGTCGACGTCCCACCATTTGTTGTACCTCTCGTGACGTCGGCGTGCTTCCTGCGGAAGTCCCACCTTTGGGGCGCCATCTTCAGATTATTTTTTCCGCCGTTGGGTCTGGATCGTCATCGAGAAGCTCCAGAGTTTTAAACGAAGGAAGAAGGAAAATACGCGAGTTTCATCGAAGGAGAATTTACAGAAGACTACAGAGAGGAAGGAATTACAGCCGGGACGGCGAAGAAGGGGGGAGATCCTCGAAATTCTTAGACGCCCATAGGAAAATGCGCATTTAGGGACTCTGAGCGCAATGGACAAGACACCATTTAAATTCTGCCCCAACTGCCACCACAAGTACGCGCAGAAGGACCAACATCCGGTGTGCAACCTGTGCCTGCCGATCGACCACGAGAGCAAGGAGAGCCAATTTCAACATGGAAGGCAAGGGTAAGGCCCCGTCGCTGTACGATCTGGGCCTCTCCACCGACGATTAGGACAACATCGCCGAAGGACCGGATGTCTTCACGGTCGCAGAGACCGATAAGAAAACGCCTGACGAGGTAAGAGACACGTCGAGTGCGAAACCCCCGAAAGGGCCCCGAAAATCTGAAAGTGACTCTCGAAAAACAGAGTCAAAGTCCTCAAAAGGAACACCGGCGCCGAAAAGCTCGACGACCGCGAGTGGATCCAAGGACAGAAGGCCCAGCGGATCCTTCGATAAGGACTCCCAGGGGCCGAAGGCCGCCGAAAGACCGAGTTCGTCGAAGCAGGCCCACGAGGTGGGGCGTTCGGCGACAAAAGACAAGGCCGCGTCGACGCAAGCTCCGTCGAAGAGACCTGCGGTCAACGCAGAGCAAGTCTCCGAAATGGAGAAGAGAAGGCTCAAGGCGGAGATGGAGAGCATCCTTCAGAGGAAGATGGAGTTTGACGAAAAAATGAAGAAATTCAAGATCCCAACGATCCCACCGACGGAGGTCGTCGAGATCGAGGAACAGGAAGAATTTGACGCTGAAGAGCTGTTGAAGGATCCGGAAGAGGATGAAGAAGGCCCCTACTATGAGGGAGAAGAAGAGGATCAGCAGTCGTTCTACGGCTCGGCGCCGTCGGCGACTCAGGAGCTGGAATGGCAGGACATCGACACCGAAAATCCTGAAGAGCCCGTGGAGACTTATCCTTCGAGGCCTTCGCCGCCAGACGACATCGGCGCATACAACATGGTCGTTAAGAGCGCTGCAGCGGCTTTTGGAGTGAAATTAGACGAGGAAAAGCCGAAAGCTGATTTCCTACTCGAGACTCTGCTCCCCATCCAGACAAGGAGCCAGTTCCTCCCCATGCTCCAAAGCGTGATGAACCAAGGGAAGGAGGCGTTTAAGGACCCAGCAACATGCCGGTCAATCACGCCCAGAACGGAAAAGAAGTACAAGCACTCCTCGCAGGATCCTCCTTACATCAAGGGATCGGTCACTGCCGACTCCATCATTGCTTCCATGACCAGGAGAAGAGCCAATGTGCCGGCGACCTCGGGACCACCTCCTGATAAGGAGAGGAGAAGGATGGACCTCACTGGAAGGAAGGTTGAAAGAAACGCCGCAATGCACTGGCGCATGGCAAACTCTAATGCGCTACTGAACAGGCACCAGTACCAGCATTGGGATGAGATGGGGGAAACTAGTCAAGCATCTCCCAGAAGAGTACCGACAAAGGGCTTCCCATCTAGTGGAGGAGGGGAAGAATATCGCCAACTCATGCATTAAGACTGCATTGGACGGGGCTGAGACTTCGAGCAGACTAATGGCCATTGGGATCACTGAAAGAAGGCAGGCCTGGCTGAGAATTTCTGGATTCAAACAAGAGGTCCAGAACAACATACTGAACACCCCGTCCAACGGTGAAACGCTGTTCGGGGCCCCGGTGGACGAGAAGCTCTCCCAACTGAAGAAGGAAAATGAGACGGCAAGGTCCATGGGGGGCCCTGCAGTTCAGAGGGATGAGAAGAGGCACACCAGCTCGGAGACCCTACGGGTGGGGAGGTAACCAGCAGGGAACGTCACACCAAGCATTCCAGCAAGGACAGCAGGGTGACAGTCACAGCCAACAAGGACAGCAGAAGCAGAACTGGCAGTACCAACCTCGAGGCCAGTCCTTTCGCGGGAGGGGAAACTGACGTGGCCAAAGAAGAAGAGGGGGAGACCAACCCTCTTCTAAGTGACTTTGCACGCAAGGAGACGCTCACTCCCAGTATACCCCGAGGGGTGAAGCGCAAAACGAACACAGTGAGGGGGGTACACGAAACAAGCGCCTACGAGCATACAACACCGGTAGGAGGAAGACTGGGACTTTACCTTCAACAATGGCAAAAAATAACCACAGACAAATGGATACTCAACGTCATACAGCACGGATACTGCATAGAGTTGGAGAAAAGGCCTCCGAACAGGAAACCAAAGAGAAGACCACGCTCTGTTCAAGAGCTTGCTCAACTCAGGGAGGAGGCACAACAACTACTCCAAAAGGAGGCCATAGAACCAGTGCCATGCAGAGAAAAGAACAAGGGAGTGTACTCAACCTACTTCCTGGTCCCAAAGGTGGACGAAACACTAAGACCCATCCTGGATCTACGATTCCTAAACAAATTCATAAAGACACAAAAATTCAAAATGACATCGCTACAAGAAGTTTTACCTCAAATACAAGTTGGAGACTACATGTCCACCGTGGATCTCAAAGATGCCTACATGCACATCCCGATGAACAGGCGCCACAAGAACCTGTTAAGGTTCAATATCAACCAGGACCATTACCAATTCACAACCCTGGCATTAGGTCTAAAGTCCGCTCCAAGGGTTTTCACGAAATGCCTTGCGGCAGTAGCAGCGTAGTAGCAGCGTACCTCAGGAGAGAAGGGATTCATGTGTATCCTTACCTAGACGACTGGCTGATCAAAGCAAGTACTCGCGACAAGTGCGGGGAGCACGCAGAGCGGGTGACAAGAACACTAACAAGCCTGGGGTTCTCGATACACTGGGGAAAGTCATCAATGGAACCACAACAGGTGAGGATCTTCCTGGGAGCGCAGATCAACACCTTAGACCAAACAGTCATGCCCAGCGACCGGAGAACGATAGCCCTGCTGAAGGAGACGCGTCTCTACCAGAAGGGGCGAGCTCTGACAGTGAGAACAGCGAGCAAGATCATGGGCATGATGGCGTCATGCATTCACCTAGTCCCCAATGTACGGCTTCACATGAGACCGTTCCAGGAATGGCTGCAACAACAATGGTCACAAGCGAACGGAAGTTGGGAGGATCTAGTGGTTGTTACGCACGCAGTGCAAGAGGAGATAGCATGGTGGAACAGGTAGAACATAACTGTAGGAAAGCCCTTGGCACCACCAAGCCCAACTGTGACCATTACCACAGACGCATCCCAGATAGGATGGGGGCGCACATGAACAAGCTCAGAGTGAGGGGTCTGTGGACTCCAGCAGATGCGGTCAGACACATCAACTACCTGGAATTGAAGACCGTACTGCTAGCCCTGAAGGCCTTCCAGAGGCAGCTATACAACCAAAATGTGTTGATACAGACGGACCATACTACCACAATGTTCTATATCAACAAGCAGGGAGGAACACAATCGTTCCCCCTTTCAACTCTGGCACAAGAGATTTGGAGATGGGCCATCCCACTCAAAATAGACCTGCTGGCGATACACCTACCAGGGAAAGACAATGTGGAAGCCGATTGGCTCAGCAGGCAGACCTCGGCATCCCACGAGTGGGAGCTCAATGGACAGGAAACGCAAAGGCTATTCAAAAGGTGGGGTACACCGACAATAGACCTGTTTGCAACACGCCTGAATGCAAAATGCCGAAACTTCGCATCCAGACAACCAGAAAAACAATCCCAGGGGAATGCCCTATGGATAAGTTGGTCAAGGACATTTGCATACGCTTTTCCACCAATACCACTGATGCACAGGGTACTCAACAAGTGCAAGACCAGCAACATGACCATTATCCTGGTGGCACCACAGTGGGCGAGACAGACATGGTACTCACAAATAGTGGAACTGGCACAGGGACCTCCACACAAATTCGCAAAAAGAAAGGACTTGCTCTCCATGCAGAACGGGAAGTTCTACACCCAGAGCCAGAGAGCCTCGGACTGGCAGCTTGGCTCCTGAAGACATAGAGTTCGCACACCTTAAACTACCTCCAAGCACTATGCGAGTGCTGCGGGAGGCAAGGAGACCAACAACACAGAAATGTTATGGGGAAAAGAGGAAAAGGTTCACAATGTGGTGCAGCAAGAATAAACTGCAAGGAAAAATGACAAAGGAATCAACGGTGCTTAGATACCTCACACACCTTCTAAAGGCGAAACTTTGCTCATCGTCACTGAGGGTACACCTAGCGGCGATCGTAGCTTATACACGAGGTGAGACAGGAGGAAGCTTCTTTACGTCACGGGTAGTAAAGAGATTCCTGGAAGGGGCGAAAAGAATAGCGCCACCAAAGAGGATGCCGCCTCCGGCATGGAACCTCAACATAGTTCTGACGGAACTTATGAAAGCGCCCTTTGAGCCCATGCACAAGGCCTCCCTCCAAATGCTGACAATGAAGACAGCCTTTCTGGTGGCAATAACCTCACTGCGCAGTGTAAGCGAGTTGCAAGCGCTAACGCTGCAAGAGCCCTACATCCAGATACACAAGGACAAGGTCGTAATGAGAACGGACCCACACTTCATGCCAAAGGTGGTGTCAGCATTCCATTTAAATCAAACAATTCAAATACCAGGTTTCTTTCAGGACCCAGCAACAAGCGCAGAAAGGGCACTGCACACTCTAGACGCTAGAAGGGCGGTGATGCACTACATCGAGAGGACAAAAGAACTAAGGAAAATCAAACCGTTTTTTTGTGTCCTTCGCAACGAGCTTCCTGGGTAGACCAGTGACCAAAAGCACCATTGCACGATGGATTGCGCTAACAATACAATCCTGCCACAAACAGGTGGGGCAAGAACTATCCGAGGGGCCACGGGCCCACTCCACAAGGAAGAAGGGGGCAACAATTGCCTTTCTGCCAAATACACCCATTCAAGACATATGCCTGGCGGCAACATGGGCTTCGGTGCACACGTTCACCAAGCACTACTGCGTGGATATACAGATGAACAAGGAAGCACAAGTAGGACAGAAGGTGCTTCAACATATATGCAACGGAAGATACTTAACGCCTAGGGTTAAAAAAAAAAAAAGAGAAAGGAGGGGAAAAAAGAACCCGAAGATGGCGCCCCAAAGGTGGGACTTCTGCAGGAAGCACCCCGACGTCACGAGAGGTACACCAAATGGTGGGGCGTCGACGACCACCTGGGCTACAAAAAAAAAAAAAGAAAGACTACGAATCCAGACTCAACCACCTGATCGCGGAATTATGCACAGCCTAGTGAATCCAGAAAGATCTTCAAGCTGCAAAACTACACCGACAGGTAAGAAACTATTCGTTGCCAGTTATGGCCTCTTAGGGAACAAAATGCCTGCCTAGCATTTCCCACATACAATGGGACAACTGAAGCACGTAAGTCAAAGTACTAATGCCCTCATGTTAGCAGCTTAATGTAGTCGGCCACACAAAATTCAAGTTGCAATGGTATGTTTCTTCTGTATATTAATCCATTATACAATAAGTATTCCACAAATTCACCTAACCACTCGTGAACACTGGTTCAGGGACAAGTGTGGCTTGGTCTCACACCCATAAATACACAGGCCAGGTATATATATATATAGATATAGATATATATACACGCACACATACATAAGGCTGTCTACAAATTCCTTTCAGATTCACACCACAGGGAAAAGCCAGATGTTTTTTCTGCTCCCAACAAAACAAAATGTCACTATTATGGTACATTGATGGGTAAGGAGTTGGCATCCTCAGAATGGGGACGCCCAATAAAATAACAATACATACAGATATTTATATCTATAAATACATATACATGCATCCTTACCAGTTACACTGCATTACACCTGTTTTTGATACAGGAGTCCCATCACGGTTTCAAAAGTACACATAGATTGTTTCTCGAGATATGCAGTTACACAACATTGAGGACATCACAGCTCTCTCTCCACCAAAGCACTCAAAAGTACAGCATTTAAAGGTCATACTTTTAATCACATTTAACACTAATATAGTTCACAACCCTGTTTGCACCTGATGGGATTTCAAAACTTTTTTTTTTGTAAAAGACTTTCTTGGGGAAAACACCATACACTGTCTTACTACACACACACACAGTCATCTTCTACTAAGGGGATGGATCTCACACAGGAAGACTTAGAAACCCCTACTAGAGTACCATGTCTTCAAAGGCAGCACACCACGGGCCAAATTCTCAAGGAGCTATCGCCGAGTTAACGGCACTATAACGCAGCGATACATTTTTAGACCCATTCACAAGCTGGTGCAAACAGCTGATTTCACCAGATTTCTGGCGATAGCAGCCGCAAAAAACATTGCCACAGATGACCCCGGCAACTATCACTACTGAGATGCAGAGTAGGCGTTCCCGTGCAGAAAGCTGTGACAACACCACACCCCAACATTCTCAACGACCAGCCTGATCTGCGATAAGATCACAAAACGGGCAATAAGACGCATTAGCACCAGGAAACTAACACCTGCTCTGACCTGGTGCAAAGTCGGACTACAACCTGCACCAGAAAAGAGAGCCCAGCTCAGAGCCACACCTGAAGAACAGATGAAATGTAGCCACCAAACATTCGTGCTGGACACCCAAGAGGGCCACAACACCCACCGCCACCACCCCAGGACGGCATGACAACATGAACAAAAGCACCCGCACAATTGCAACAATCAACATACATGTGAGCACTGAAACCCTGATTCACACATTTACCATTGAAAGACAAAACCAAATGTCACATCCCAATATGTCACCAAACGACTATTTTGAGGAGTCATGGGGCATCCCTGGACAATCTTCGACTCAGCCTGCAAGACAATATCCAAGATAAGAAGGTGCGTCAGGCACTTATCAAAGGACAGGGAGAGAGAAAGAGAGAGACGGAGCGCAAGGCCAGTCAGGCGCTTGGCTCATGCAAACATGCCAACTGCTGCGTGTGTCTCGAAATCTGTGTACCCCAGATCACAGGTCTAGCATCAAAGTCGGCGCAAATTCCACATTACATTTAGGAAATTCAGGCAGTAGCCAGACTGAAATCGGGAATGAAAGCCCCTTTGTCTCAACACACAAGGCTGAAGGCCAGCCTAACTCATGACCTTGGTCCTGAATGCGGCTGGCACACCCTGCGTGAGATACCATACCAGCCTCCGATGACTCCCACACCACGGACTGCGCTTATGAAACACCAATGTGCCAACACCCCACACACTCGTCCCTGCACGACCCACACCTGCAAGGGATGCCCCGGACACATTGGCTAAAAACTACCCAAACGTCCAATAGCACATACATACGACTCATTGCCCAGAGCTGTGGCATATCGTCCACCCCCCTTCTGAGGAATGCCGGTGCCACGAGCCCAACAAACGCAATGGCAGGCATTCCCGGGCACATGCACAACCCCTGTCATGTGGAACTGAACCGTGCACAAATGCTGCATCTGTTGGGATCCCTGCCACTGGCAGAGTTGTGAATCAGTTTCCGTCTTGCCCGCGTCACCTGCGTCCAGCCCTTGTTCCACTGTCGATCATGTACATTAGAGTGGCCCATGGAAGTCTGCCTATCCAACGCGACGGTAGCTGAATTGGATTATGAACTGACAGTGTGCCCCTGTTGGCCCACGACCAGGAGTGTCACTGGGATAGCCGTGCATGGGATGCACTGATCTCGGGCGTATGTGCTGGCAGTTGCGCATGGGAGATTGCACAACTCCTCGTGTGCAGTGACCACATCGAGGCGCTCCCCTATTGGGCTGTGTTGCGGATTGGGGAAACGGCGTGGACTGAGCACATCTGCCCGGACCAGTTAATGGATTGGCTGACCGTGGTGTTTCTAGAACCCGACAACGACGTACTATTGGAACACATTGCACAAGAATCTGCACTGGCATTCATGGAAGAGTAACTACGTTCCTGCAGCCCCATCGGATTGTCACCCACAGCACAAGTCCCAACACCTTGTTGCATCATGGGGAATGCTCACATATCCCACCACAACAAAGAACATGTCTGCCTTCGTCTGGACTCTGAATGCATGTGCGTGGAACTACGCGTGTGTACACACACCTGTGCAAGGTGCTGCAGTTCCATGGTCGGAGCAGCACAGCATCGTTTGGCCATGTTACCAATTCAGACACACTGCTGGGGGGAGAGCACACACATGGCAACACAGCATGAAATGTGTCAGTGACAGACCCTTTCACCTGATCACTGTCAGCAGAGCAGACAGTTGGTGCAGTCCTGTGGCAGAGCACTATGCAGACCCCATGGGCTGTGAGTCGTGTCCCCTCACACGGGGCAATGGGCAGACGCCAAACACATGACTCGTCCAGCAAGGCAAGGTGGGCTGAGACTGTTGCCATCCATAATGAATGTTCAATTCTGCCTCCCCATCTCCTGCACCTCGACATGTTACTATGCTGTGTGTTAGTGTCTTAATCTTGTCCCTGCATGTTGTGGCCGTAGCCTTGTCCGTACTGACACGCACATGCCAATAAAGTCTACGCAACTTCACTGGTGTCCAACTGTGATGAGTGTTGATAAGATTGACCAATCGTGTGCCACAATGCGCAGCGTATGCTACACAGAATCGCCGACAGGACAGCAGGACTACAGAGCCCAGAGGCAGCGGAGGGCAGTGTCATCATCAGTAGCCCCTCCCCCTAACCGGCGGCGGACTACAAAGAGACCTCGCGCCTCCCGCTTCGCGGGACGCGCAGCGTATGCTACACAGAATCGCCGACAGGACAGCAGGACTACAGAGCCCAGAGGCAGCGGAGGGCAGTGTCATCATCAGGAGCCCCTCCCCCTAACCGGCGGCGGACTACAAAGAGACCTCGCGCCTCCCGCTTCGCGGGACGCGCAGCGTATGCTACACAGAATCGCCGACAGGACAGCAGGACTACAGAGCCCAGAGGCAGCGGAGGGCAGTGTCATCATCAGGAGCCCCTCCCCCTAACCGGCGGCGGACTACAAAGAGACCTCGCGCCTCCCGCTTCGCGGGACGCGCAGCGTATGCTACACAGAATCGCCAACAGGACAGCAGGACTACAGAGCCCAGAGGCAGCGGAGGGCAGTGTCATCATCAGGAGCCCCTCCCCCTAACCGGCGGCGGACTACAAAGAGACCTCGCGCCTCCCGCTTTGCGGGACGCGCAGCGGGACACGCCGGGCTAAGCCCGGGCAAAGGGCGGGCCGTCTACGGCCGTCCAAGGCCGACTGAGGCCGGGCTGGGCCACACCTCCTGTCGTTGACTCCAGAGCTGCCACACCAGACTGAGAGATAAGCGATTTGTACACTATTTGTTTAGTTCGGAATACAAGGGGGTTGTTTTTATTCAGTCTTCTATCGATATTTAGTGGTATTCATTGACATTTCACTTTTTACTTATCTTTAGTTTTGGTCTACTTTTGTACCCAAGTTTTAGTTATCCACTAAACCGCTATGGCTACAAATCTTATAAAATCAAGCCATCCCTGGTGGGGGGTTCAGTGAGGGGGACCTTGGACCATTTTATAACCAGAGCCGCTACAGTTCTAGAAAATGAGATTGCCATTACGGAACGCCGTCTATCAATGGACCCGATCTATCAGAAGCGTTCGTCCCTGGGCCGTATTCAACAGGTCCGTTCTCCCCCATCAAGGACCATTGATCTTGATTCTAGGGACGACGCTGGTCCTTCTTTGCAACAACATGACTTAGTAGAGATAGCGCCTGCTCCAAAGGAAACCAGCCCACGTGTCTTATCTCCTCAATTATTAACTGTTAGCTCCCCCGAGGATTTAGTTCCAACCTACAGTGCTAAGACACTCAAGAGCAAAGCTGTTAAAAATAGACCTTCTACACCTAAGTTATTAGTAAAAAAAAAACTCCATTGCTCCTAATAAAAAACGGAAAAAAGAGTCCCATTCTGATTTGCTCAAATCTATGCCTCACTCTAAGTTGACTATCACACAAAGTAGACCTCCAACGCCTTCAATAGACCCTCCTACATCTCCTTTCTCAAATTTGCTGACTGACATTGAACAGTTGGTAAAATCTCTGCTGTTTCCCTTAGTGGAACGAGTTAAGAACATTGCGACTCAATTAACATCTTTGGAAGCATCGCACGCGTCACTTGTCGCACAAAACAAGGACCTTTATTCTCACTTTTGTAAAAACATCACTGTGGCCACTGTGCCCCCACCCTTTATCCAATCTACTACTCAGCTTAACACATCAAACCACATAGAGGACATAGTTGTACCTATCCCCGCACCTGAGAAACAATCCCTTGCCACAAGGGCCCCCAGAGCCGACCAACTTTCCACTCCTGTAGTGCCCTTAGGTAATAACATCAACCGGCAGTTCGCCCCGGATTATAAATTGGATAAAGGCTCCCATATTGACCTGCCCCCCGAAGCGGCCCCTTATGTAGTGACTCTTACGGGTGTCCCAGTACTTGCTCCAGGTAAAACCGAGAGATTCCAAGAACTTAAAAACAAAGTTGTACATTGGTTGACACAAAATAGACCACTTCCCCCTGAAATTAATGGTGAAATACTCCATGTGAGGAGATTGAAATGGGTTGGCACCAGACCTAAGGACATCCAGGGTGACATCATAATTAATTTTAGGGACCGTAGGGTCTTACCTCATATTGTGGACTGGTACTCGCCGAGCAGGGGCATGGGAATTTCAACGGTCGATTTAAGTTATTTCTATCCCCGTTCTTTGTTGCTAAATTCCACATTTTCACACCCTCTACCGAGGTTGAACCCCGAGGCTCATCACTTTTCCCTTCCGACCTCAAACAGATATACCACTCTTTCAGGCTTGGAAGAACAAGATTGACTTTTCAACCCTGTGTCTATGGCTGACAACCCCCCTACTGTGAGTTTCTTACCAACTACCTTGAAGCCCGACAATTTTATTTCCGAGCCTAGCAATACATCGCTTATTGACAATTCTGGGTGGGAGCTAACTACTGATATCGTTTTATATTCCCCAACCTTAGAGTCACCGTCTCTGACTGACAGCCGGATAACTAACCTTTCTTTTAACTATACAGCCCATAGCAATATTTCAACCTCTATAATCCTTTTGCAACCCACAGAAATTAATGAGACTTTACTAGAATCTACGTCTAGAAGTACTGGCACCATTGACCCCACGCTGGGTGATACGGTTTTGTCTTGGAACGTGGCAGGTCTCCTAGACAAATTGACTAACCCAGCTTGGACTCAAATCGTTTCCTGTTATAGCATTATTTGCTTACAGGAAACCTGGACTACCACTGAGCTCCATCTCGCAGGGTACCAGGCCTTCCATACCCCAGCTTCTCCCAGTTCTCATGGTAGAAGTAAAGGGGGACTTTCAACTTATATCTCTGTGAAATGTTGCCTAAAACCAGTTCTTATCACAGGGACCTTACACTATCAGCTTATTACTTTATCCGGTGGCTCTATCAAAAATACCATTCTGGTCAATTTTTATAATAATATTCTAAGCTCTCAATTAGATCTGGTGCTCAATGGCTTAAAAACTGACCTAATTAAAATAGAGTCACAAAATAAATCCGACACCCTAATCATTATGGTGGGCGATTTCAATTGTTCCTTATGCTCTCCGAGTATTAAAGGTACCTGTGGAATGACAGTCGATATGGACGACCCTTCTACTCACTTTCGTCACTCTAAATTAGGTGATCTCTTAAATGATATAACATCCCATTTCAATTTATCTTTCATCAACGATCTATGTCTCCCACCCAAGCGTTTCAAACCTACTTACAACGGGAGAGGCTGTCTTACCACTATTGATTATACACTTATATCTGTCAGGTACTCAGGAATGATTCTTAATTGGGAGACCCTTGACACTGCCATTAGCGACCACTACCCTATAGGGTTAACTTTAAAGTTAACCCCGCTCGCTAATGACATGGTCAGGCCGAATCCTCTTTATTCTCCTCCCTTACACACAGGATCCACCATGGGCCTCTTTCTTAAATGGGACAAAGTGGTCCCCCTGACTTTTCTTAACTCTCTGGTTAACAACGTATATGACCATATACAAATTTGTCTATCATTAACCGAAAACTCACTGACAATAACTAATTCCTTTTCTAGAATTTTGTCTGAAATAAAAACTCTCCTTGCACGAGCCCCAAGGAAATCTCAATTATCTACCCATGGCTGGTTTGACAGAAATTGCTCTAAAGCTTTGCGACTTTTGAAAGCAGCTCTGAAATGTAATCCTAGGAACCGCTTGGAAGTTCAGCAAGCTAGACATAACTATCGTAGCATCCGTCAGGCTAGACAAAACCAGCTGAAGTCGGAGGCCTGGTCAGCGCTTGTGGAAGCTTCTGAGAAGAAGGATAACACCGCCTTCTGGAGGGCAGTTAATGCCCCCTTTTTTCGACTTTGCCACCCCCCGATACTGGATTCAGCCATAACCCCTGAAACTTGGGTCAAACACTTTAGCACTCTATATAACCCTCGGGATTCCGCTAACAAATTGTGTGAGTGTGATAGTGACCTTAACTTTCCCTGTGATCCAACTACTTTTTTTCCTTTAAATATTTTTTTTCAACATTCTGAAGTACTGATGGCCTTAAAAGCCAGCCCATCTGGGAAAGCCCCTGGCCCGGACTGTGTCCCAATAGACGTTTTTAAAGCACATCCTGACCTATGGGCTCCATTGCTCACTAATGTTTTAAACTCGTTGAATAACATTGGCTTTATTCCCACTTGGCCTGAGGCAGTTGTCGTCCCAATTTTTAAAAAAGGTGCAAGGGATAACCCTGCAAATTATCGCCCAATTTCACTTTTAGATTCCCTTATGAAGGTAGCTGGGCGAATTATCTTAAATAGAATACAGGATTGGTTAAGTGAACAAGACATCATCTCTAATGCGCAATATGGTTTCAGACAAGGCAAGGGTACAATTGAACAGGGCCTGAATTTAACTCTTATAATAGCAAAATATACCCAGGCCAAAAAAGGTAATCTTTTTATAACCTTTGTAGACCTTAGCTCTGCATTTGATTGCGTTGACCATAAGCAATTATGGGATTCTCTGGTTGAGATTGGTTTAGATCCCCCCATTCTTTCATTCATCAAAGAGCTGTACAGGGACGCCTCGGCCCGCGTGAGATATGGTAATAATGGGGAATGCTCTGACAGGTTTTTTATCAGGCGAGGAGTTAGACAGGGTTGCATTTTAGCCCCTTTACTTTTCAATCTCTATATCAACTCTGTTACCCATCACCTGAATAGAACTTACCACGATTATCCTACAATAAATGGTAAACCTGTTCCCATCCTACTCTACGCGGACGATGCTGCAATTATGTCCCAGACACCTATCGGCCTACAAAGAGCTGTCAATGCCTTTACTGATTTTATGTCAAGAAAAGGATTGAATGTTAACACCTCTAAAACTTATACCATGTCTTGTGGCCTAGGGATTGGAAAAAAATCATGCTCTATTTTTCTGAAAGGCAACAAATTGGAAAACATTGATAGATTTCCTTACCTGGGCATTACTTTTAACAAGAGG
This sequence comes from Triturus cristatus, assembly GCF_964204655.1. Taxonomy (NCBI): domain Eukaryota; kingdom Metazoa; phylum Chordata; class Amphibia; order Caudata; family Salamandridae; genus Triturus; species Triturus cristatus. Next base: position 209,954,050 of record NC_140580.1, on the reverse strand, counting down.
GGCACCTGGCGAGCTGCGGCTCAAGCAAGAGGCTCAGCACTGTCTAAAGCCATAGGGGCCTTGACCAATTTTTCTAAAAAACTGGGGGGCCAACCAATAAGCCCTTTACTGCAGATCTACCAGGCGAAGTGTATTCCAACTGGCACCTATGGATCCGGGATTTGGGGGATTGAACCCGTCGACCAAATTCAACGTCTGGAGAACGCCTTTTTACGCTATCTCCTGGCCGTCCCTCCCGGCACCTCTACCTACATGGTGCACACTGAACTGGGCCTTAAGTACATTATGGATACGATTAGATCCTCGCCCCTCTTGTTATGGCACAAAGTCTGGACCAACGAAGAGACACCTTTTAACAGGGAAATCATTAAAGATTGTCTAAAATTGAAAGATGCTAAGAACATTAAATGGTTGAACTATGTCAAGAATTTGTCCAGTTACATAGGGCATTCTGAATTTTTTACTGACCCTTCAACCTTATCGAATATACCAAAACCAACGTTAAAGCATCTTGTCCTAACTTACTGGAGCTGCAAACGATGGTCTCTAGAAAATCAGAAGAGTTCTGTTGCGGATTACCAAAAATCAACCACCTTGAGTGGTACACAGCACTATCTACTCTTAGAACCATCTCCGTATATGCGCATGCTCCTGTCTCGTTTTCGCACTAATACCTTTTTTAGACTTCTAACTTTTCCTATTTTAAACTGCTGGTCCAGTGACTTACCGAAGTGCCCTTGCGATGACCTTTCAACTCAATCTAACATTCACAGTATTTTATTCTGCAGATTTTACCAACACCCAAGAGCTATTTTTCTGAAACCACTGCTTAAATCTTGGGGAATAAGGTCATGTAAGGTGGCTTACCATAAATTGATATCCTTGGAAACACCTTTAACCTTAGCAGCTGTCTCATCTTATCTGAAAATGTCGCTGAGGTTGCGGTTATCAATGCAGGTTTAAGATGATATATGCCTTGACGCCCTGATCCTGTATTCGTATTTTTACTAATTTTATCATTTTCATGATTTAAATGAATTTTACTGTTTTTAAATGATTTTATATATATTCAAGTGTGTGTACTTTTATGATATTGAAATTACATATCGAATAAAGTCTACTTATCTATCTATCTATCTATCATCGTCCCTACACAGGGAGGGTCTGACTAACGCATGTACAATGGGGGCGAGTCTCTTTTGACAGCTCCACCTCTGTGAGCCAGACAATGTTTTGGGATAGTTGCTGGCAGACCTGTGCATATTTGGTCATTCCTACACACAGCCCTATTCTATACATGGATGTGTGCCTACGTTGGGCGGTTGGGAGATTGCTGTCAATGTGCAATGGGGACACACCTAGTACTCACCTTCACAGTCATATAATTGGCCATGTGTCTCACCTGGGTGTGCCTTCTTGTGCAATCATGCTCCTTACATTCAGCCATACTTTCATACACGAGTGAACATAGTCATGACACATCTGTGTGATTTCAATTGTTTTATTCACATTCTGGTGAATGACGGAGCTGGAGCCGTACATGGTCATCCAAACACACATGACATGGTAGCCCAGTGGTGTGCCGACCTGAGTCCTTTGGGGATTGGGAAGAGGGGGAGTGCAGTCCGCAGCAGGATTGCTGTGTAATTGTCAAGCAGTGAATATGTAGCAGTCCCATGACGCGGTCCGGGTGGATGTCGCAGAGTAATCCGGGGGACAGTGGGAGGTTTTTTCCCAGGGCATGATGCATAGGGCAGAACCTGGCAGGAACAGGCCATCTGGCGGAGATGTATGCTACTACCTCCTTCCTCACACAGTAATTACCATCCACATCTTACTCCTCTGATACTTCTTCGGTGTCCGGTGTGTGTGGCGGTGTAATGGCTGCATCACTGGGTGCCGCTAACACAGCAGGGGTTGGAGATGTGTGTGTTGACGTTCATGCTGCAGTTATCTGGGACTGGCTCAGTGGCAGCAATGGCAAGATGATGAACTGCAGGGCATGGAACATCCCAGCTACATCTCGCTGATGTTCAGCCGTGGCAGCCCTACTTCGAGCCTGCATCTGCTCCATGGTCTCCATTGTCCTCCGCATCTGTGCGGTCATCGCTGGTACCTGTCTGACTGGACAGTTCCTATATCCGAGTAATGGCCCCAGAGAGGTCAGCCAAGGATTGTAGGTGAGCATATGCGGACAGTGGGTGTCCGTAAGGGACTGTACGTGGTCCCTTGATGGGACTCAGCCACCCACTTATGGCCTCAAATTTGGCTGCCACGAGCTCGAAACCCACCCACAGCTGATCCACCAGCTCTACTTGACAACCCAACACACGGCGTTGAAATTCCATGTATTGTTTGTGGGGGTCCTGGGAGACCGCTGTGGTGGTGTGTTTTTCCTGCTGTGTAGTCTGGTGCAGGTGGTGGGGTCCCATTGAGGCAGGTGGACTGCCCTGCTCCTGGGGGTGGGCTGCGGAGGCTGTCCATTATCCGTTGGAGGGTGTCTTGACATATGTGCAGGTTGTCCTCTTCATCATCAATGATGGAGTTTTTGGTCTGCTCTGCATTAAGTGTTGATTGTCCCCCTCCAATGTTAAGGGGAGATGCAGGTTAACAGAGTTTCCCCTATATGGTGACGCTTCGCAGATGTTTATATACAGACCGCATGACAATGCACATTGTGACTGTTTTGGTGGAGCTGGCTATTTGATGGCAGACAGTGGGATTTTCGACTGCATGACGGATGTACCCGTACATTATCATCACACCATGTCAGTCTATGCCAGATGTGAGTGGCCAGTTACTACGCACAAGCGGAACCTGTTGTGTCCTCTGTCCCGTGGTGTAGGTGTTGCACTTTGTACCACATTCCCGTCATTGCTGATGTTCTGTGCTTGCTATGTGTGTGCTGCATTGTGAGGGAGTTGCCCCTGCAGCTCTGATTTCGTGTACCCTTATCCCTTTGAGGGGGTGTGCCTTTGAATTGTGTGCTTTTAGGGGGCTGAATTGTTTGCGACTTGGGTCAATTGTGCTCTTGGACAGATTTTGTGGCCATGTGCATTGTTCATCTGCTGCGTGTATTGGGCGGCATGGGTTGTGGGTGCACATGGATTTGTCAGAGTGTGACCTGCTCTTTTACGGATGTGATCCGTACTGCGCCACCTCCAATCGTGCACCATGTCATGTATATTGGCTGCTGCCATGCTATCTGTCATGCAGTGTCACTTGCATAGTCAGTGTGGCGCTCACAGCCACAGCTTTTCTGTATTCATCAAATGTGCATGGCTGGGTTGTGCATTGGTGATTTAGAGGGTCCCCATGTGTGCACATAGTGTACGGGGCCTACTTGGTGTTCCTATGTGTGCTGCAGTGTGCCAAGGGTATCGGGGACATGTTTCACAATCATTGTGGGTGTGCAGTGTGCTACACATAATTGTGCCCATCTCCCCCCCAGTCCCTGGTGGTTACTCACCCTGTTGCTGTTTGGTCAGATCATTTCGAGCTGTGTCCATGCCCCCAACACCTGCCACCGTCTCCACACTGATGACTGTGGCCAGCATTTGTTCCAGCTCCTCCTATGGTGCAGGACTCCCACCTCCAGTCGCCCTTGATGCATTCCTGTTGACGGCAAGCTTCTCCTTGGTTTGGCTGTGCACTTCATGCCAGCGCCTCTTGACCTCCTTCATTGACCTACTCGACACTCCGACTGCATTGACTTTGGTGACAATGGACTGCCATATTTCCGTTTGTGTTGCCAATGACGCAGTGGAGGTGACTAACAGTTGTTGATGGTGTTCTTGAAGTACCGGGGATTTTAGGACCCCAGCGGTGCCAGGGATAGCACCCTATGACTTCGGGTTATCCTGTTGCTGTAGTATTATAAAAGACGCTCTCATGGTAATGTAACAAAGAAACTGGCAGAAGAAGCTGAAATATGAAAAAGACATCTTTATTAAACATTAAATGAGTGAGACTGAAGCCTTAGCAACTGAATGAGGCAGTCTGCAGAACAAAAACCAGTCTTCTATTTTATACAGAATATTACGCTTTGGGCAACACCGCCCCTGTTTTACAAGTGGTCATTCACATATTTTAGCTTCAAAGAAAAGGCAGAGTCATGGTGACAATCCCACATTCCTGTTCAACCAGCCCACAATTATTTACCCAGCGAGGCTCAGATCCCACATCAGATATCGATAGGCCCCAATAAACATGAGCATCTCCTGTTTGGGAAACAAGCCATAAAGCAGGAACAGTCAGGTGTGAAAGAGATTAGCTGGAGGCTCGTGTTTAATGTAAAGGCTTTATGGTGTGTCAAGCCCTGATGCTAATCACAGGTGGCCAGAGGACGGGGAACTCGTGAGACCGGACTGACCTGGGGCAGCAGAGCCAAGCTGCCCAGGTCATAGAGAAGTCAAAGGAAGGCACATGTGTTCTAGAGGCCTGTATTTGTTCTTAAAGGTGTAGCCTATGTGAGGGCAACTATAAGATGGCCACCGCTCCAAGATGGAACCCACGGAGTCAATGTATAATAACGTATACATAGTGCATTCATAGCTAAAACGTTACACGAGGCACTTGTACATACCGCATTGACCATTCGCGGTTCGCTAATACCGGGATAGACGGGGGTAGGGCCCTGCCTCCTACGCGGTCCCAAATTTTAAAGTACCACATTCTGTCACCTCCGTGACAATGATCTGGTCTTCCTGGGCACTGAACTCAGTCTTCCTCTTCTCCTTGCCCCTCCTCGAACACGGGGTTCCTGGCTGGTCCTCCGTGGGGCTTGTCCTTTGCACTCGGTTCGGGTGCATCCATAGTGCTACGCAGTTTGAATAGGTTTTGGTGGTTTTTTTTGCTTTTATAGTGCATTTTCCCACATGATGCGTGGGAATTGCAGGCCTCTCGCTGGTTTTCGCTGATTTTGGTATAGCGCTTTGTGGCATTGCAACTTTTTTGGGCGTCCGTGTTTCGCATTTTTTGGTTGTTGCATTGGTTTTTAAGCGATCATTTGGTGCGTTATCATGCTGCTATCGCATGGTGCTGCCGGGTTGGGAGTTGGATGTTAAGACCGTGTTATTTTCTCGCGATGGACTGCGATATGCATATTTGCGTTAAGTTACTTTTGCGATGATTATCATACGTTCTTAATAATATGCCCCCACCTTTTTCACCAAGGGAGCCTGTCCTCACAACACAACTCTGGGGCATATTCTCAAGGACTTATCGCCGAGTTATCGGCACTCTATCGCAGCCAAAGTCGCGATAAATTCATCGCCCCATTCACAAGCTGGTGCAAACAGCCGCTATCACCAATTTCCCTGCAATAGCAGCCGCAAAAAACATCACCACGGATGACACCAGCAACTAACGCTAATGAGATGCAGAGTAGGCGTTCCTGAGCAAAAAGCCACGACAACACCACACCTCAACATTCTCAACGACTAGCCAGATTGGCGATAAGATCACAAAACAGGCGATAAGGCGCGTTAGCAGAAGGAAATTACCATCTGCTCTGACCTGGTGCAAAGTTGGACGACAACCTGCACCTGAAAAGGTAGCCCAGCCTCACAGACCTAACACCAGAGCATGTCACTGCCCACTACAGACTCACAAGGACAACCATCCTCCGCATCCTGAACATCATAGCCCACAGGCTGACGGTACCAACACAGTGGAAACCAGCATCCCACCTCAGACAAAGCTGCTGGCTGTGCTGCACCTGTTGGCCTCTGGGACATTCCAACCAACAACGAACAGAGTCGGAGGAGTCTCACAGCCACCCCTATCCAAGTTCCTCACACCTGTCCTGGATGCCATCATCAGCTTGGTACCCCAGTACCTATACTTCCCGCACACTGCGCAGGAACAGCTGGAGACCAAGCGAGGATTCTACGCCAATGCTGCATTCCCACACATGTTGTGGGCAATCGACTGCACACATGTGCTCCTGGTGCCCATGCCGCCACTGCACACAATTACCGCAACAGAAAGCACACGCATTCCATCAATGTGCAGGCCAGAGTGGACCACCGGGGACTCTTCACCAATGTCGTAGCCAACTACCCAGGCAATGTGCATGATTCATGCATCTTCCAACAGTCCATCATCAACCGGCGCTTCCAGGATGGCAGCTACAGAAATGCAGTGCTCGTTGGTAAGTACCAAATAAACACACCACACACCTCAACTCCACAATCATACAACTCTGGCAATGCACACGTTACAAACTCACATACAATATGCCCACCCACTATACACAACAGCAGAACGTAATGCGGTAACCTGGGCTAGCCATCTACATGAGCCATCAACGGCATGGCACCTCAGCCACACAATAGCAGAATGTGGGGAGAGGTGGTAACCAGGCATGTGCGAAGGAGGCGAGCAACCCATGAATGAGAATTCACAAAATGCCAAATGTGGCGTGGATGTGCTGGACAGACTACAGTATGCAGACCACAGACAAATCCATTTCGACATATACTGCTGGTGGTGGCAGTGTTGTGGACAGTGGACGCAACCATGTCACCCCAGCCAGTGGGGAAGATCTCGGAAATGTAGCTTGTTACGTCCCCCTGTAAGCGTGTGCGGAGTGGGCTGGCCCAGCGTACGCCAGGCTAGCATAGGGGTGTGAATATAAAGCATGTAGCTCAGACATGGTTCTCTTCCTGAAAGGCCAACGTGTCTTCCAGGGCGGCGCCTCACACCCCGCCACGAGGCCGAAGCGATGAGCGGTGGTGCCTGCGATCCTGTGCGCCTGCTGCACCCAAGGCCGCTGGTCCCCAGACCTCATCTAGCCCGCACCTATGCATCCAGGCCTCACTGCTCACTTGCCGACACCGGCGCATCTCCAAGAGGGGCCACCACGTGCCGGTGCAAGCACCAACCCCGAGGTCCGCAACCTTGGCGGCCTCCTCAGACCATCATGGCCTCCGCAAGCAAGGCCCGCAGTACTCCTTTCTCGTTGACATACTCCACTGGCATACACAGCGGACAAGTAGGTCACACATTTGGAACTGAGTCTTGATTACACTATGACAGAGTACATATTTTATGGCTGTCTTGATGTCACTATACTCCCTTCGATGTGGTGCCATTAACTCTGTGCATTGCATTCTGCCCACACGTCTGTGGGCCCTTGCTGACTTCTGCCTCCAGCCTACACTGCGGTCGAGTAGGTCACACATTTGGAACTCAGTCTTGATCATGTAATGGCGAGAGTACACATCATTGTACGCAAGGAGAGGAGTAAGAGGAAGACGTGGTTCAGTCCTGAGGAAAAAAAGGATCCTTGTTAGGTGATGAACACCACCAACAACTGCTCTGGTGCCACTAACTGTGCATCACAAGCCAACGACATGCGGCTGTGGGCACATGCTGACTTCTGCCTCTGGCCCACACTGCGATCCTTTAGGTCACACATTTTGAACTGAGCCTTGATTTATTCATGGCTGAGTTGATATCATTGTACAGGCCTCATCACAGACTGCGTCCCCTCCCAGCTCTGGTGCCACTGACTCTGCCACGGGAGTCAGGGACACTCTGTGGTTGAACTTCAGTGGCGTCTGACTCTATGGCCTGGGGGTTGTCTTCATCATCATGTAGCTGATACTGACATGGTGGGAAAAAGGAGACTATCATCCAACTCCTCCATATTGCCTGTTTCTGCTTGCTTCTGCCCTCTGCATCATGTCCTGGATGGACACCTTCCACTGTCCCCCGTAACACTCCACGACATTCTCCTTGGACATCAACGAGGAACCGTTCAGCTCTGGTGGCCCTATCTCAGTGCACCGCAAGTCACTGTCCCTTGCGGGTGTGCCTGTGCCAGCCACAGTGTATCCGGACCACTAACTGTGCCGCTCAAGTCATGGACCCTTGCTGTTTGTACTTTGAACCTCTGATTGTCTGATCACTGTTGTACTTGTTGCAAGCACCAACCACCCCCTGAGGGGTGGCTTACACGACCCAACACCCATCCAGCTCAGGCGTCACTGGACGTGTGACCCTGGCAATAAAAGGTGCAGGGCGCACATGCCCGTAGCTAGTTCCACAAATTCTCTGTGTGTCTGTGTGGTCATTATGCATGCATGAGGGCCCCGGGCCATACAACATTGTACTGTGTACGGTGGGTGCAACCTTTTCACCTCAGGCAGTGGGTTAGACCTGGGACATGTAGCTGTGTCGGACCCCCCTGTGAGCATAAGGGAGGGGCCCGGCGTACAGCAGTGTGGCGTAGGGGTGTGGTCATTCAACACGTGGCTGTGGGCGTGGTTGAGTTCAGGCCTTCCCAAGGAAGTAACTGATGCATGTGTCTCTGGTGTAGTGTCGGCGCCACTTGTCACGCAGTATACAATGTTACTATGTAGCATGCCCCCCGAGTGTGGGCTCGGCTGAGGGGTACATGAGGGTGAGCAAGTCTGCTAGGGGTCAGGGATCAGACATGCCAACTGTTGTGTATGTCGCTATTTTTGCAGCATGAGCCAGAGGTCTACCCTCAACCGCATGACAAGTTCAGCCAGACATGAACTCTACATCTGTTTCCGCCATGTCCTTACCATAGTCCTACACACACGTGGCCGGCCACCTTCAGCGCACACTGTAATGCTCAGATCTCCCCTGGTCCAAGGTATGTACCGTCACTTTCCCAGGGAGAGAATATCAGTTCCAAACTTATGGAATATAACATATACATAGCACTTCCTAAGGTGGGCAAACTTTCAACACTCCCACAAAGGCAAGGCAAGAAAACAATATATACACAGCACTTCTCTAGAGCGAAACATACTTTGCACATCACTTGCCAGGAGTAGAACAACTTTCTATAACACAATTACCTGCTAGAAGGGAATTCACCCATCCTTCTACAACAGAATACTTGGCCAAGAAGAGTCCACACCTCCTGCTACAAGGAAAAGACGAATTGGTATACCTGGGATGTATTTATTAGTAAATAGCACCACACGGTAAGCCAAATGCACCTATCATAGCAGACTCTAACATATCAATAGTATGATTGAAACACAATCAAGGCAAACATATATGTAGAAATATATATATGTATGGATATAAGAATCAGAAAATAAGAAGGAAAGGAAAGAATCAGTAAAGTATCAAGAGACAGTTAGTAGCAGAGACACCTCACCTACTGCTTCATCATTTCACCCCACTTTGCTCAAGGGGAGTCCATTGCTTGAACCGGGTGAAAGCTCAGAGGTGACACCAGCCGCCCCCACTCTTCCGTGACAACATGTCTTCTCCACGGCGACAACTTCCACCAGGCCAGTGTAGGCTCCCCTTTTTAATACAAATTCAAACACAACGAAGCTTCTAGCAAGCCTCGCCCCCTCGTTCTCATGAGAGCCCGTACCAGCCTGCTCCAAGGCCACTGCATCGGTTGATCAGGCCTTTGCTATGGCTCCGAGACAGACCATGTACATTCCTCTAATAAGAACCAGTTCTCTCTAGTCAGTAAAGTGCGAAAAAACAGGAGAAGAGCAAAACATGCCCTTCCCACCTACTGCTGCTTCGTGCAGGCACAGAAAATAGCTTCAGTCATGAAAAAGGAGTTAGTTAAGCCATGCACACAAAGGCCCAAAGCAAGATGGAATCAGAAAAGCAAGGATGACATGAAACCATGTCAAAGGCAATAGTCAGCACTGCCATAAAGCAAGGTAAAGTCAGAAATCAGAATGACATGAAGTCATGTCAAAGGCAATAGTTCAACACATAATTCACATAACCCAAATAGCACTATAGACCTTATCCCTCAGTATACAACATTGAGCACATGTATGCACCACCAACCACAACACTGCACCTCAACATCCCATACCTTCTATTCTTGGCAAGACTATTCTACTAAAAGACAGCAAGATTACAGGACAGAAGAGAAGCAGGCATATGCAAACCCATCCTACATTAAGGCTAGGGTAACATAACACACTTAAGTCAGTACAAAATGGTGGTGGTTGAGGGTCATCATAGGGTGTCAGACCACAAAAGTGGCACATTCACTACATTGCACCCCATGACCCTCGATCATCACCATTCACATATGTCAAAAACAAAATCTCTTAAGCACTGCATGTCTCAATTAAAAGCAAAACTATTTAAAACTACATTTCTAAATTGAAAGACACAACTACTTAAAAACACATGTTGAAACAGCAACTCATGTGTTGAAGTGGCTACACAAAAATACATAATTCAAAACAAATGACTAAAAAGCAACTATGATCGAAATACTACATTGCAAAACTGAAAAACTCATAAAAAATATATGATAATCACTTTAGAGCAAATAAAGACTGCGTTCTCTAAATACATGTAAAAGCAATAACTCAGGTGCATCTAGAAATAGCTCATAGATATCTGGATATATGTTGAATGGATACACAAATTAAATGAATCAAGCTCTTGAATGCTCCCAATGGTTAAACTGGAACCTCTACTGTTAAAGTAGCCAAACTCATATATTGTAGCAACAGCAACAGGGTTTTTTTCTCTTCAATCTCTAGCTCAGAAAATATCTACTCTAATTGCAGCAAAGCGTCTCTATTGGTCTCCATCCCTAAGAACAAAAACAGTCCTTCTGTGTGAAAAAACACACAGCCTTCTCCCATCGCATCTGAACTTCACGTTGATAAAACAGTTCACAGTTCTGGCAAAGCACATCCTGTAGTTCCCTCTTCTTCACTTTTACACAAGCAGTTCCCCTGTGTGAAAGACACACAGCCTTCATGCATGTAAAGTCAATCTCACGTGAAGGAAACAATTCTAATTGTATCACACTCTGCTGATCCCTCCTTGCTTGGAAAGAAGCAGTTCATCTGTGTAGGACACATCTCTCTGGCATCTATCTTCATCTGTATCTCCTTGACAAAGGAGGACCCCATCCAGTCTGGTCAGCCACAGGACATCAGCCTCCATCAGCCACATGACATCAGCCGCCATCGTCTGGTCTGGCGATCACTCCAGGCTTGGGTGGGAGGGGAGGGAGGGCCCCACTCACACGGGGAAGGGAGACCCACTCACACGGGGGGACTGGGCGAATCTGAAAAAGAAACAAGCATCACTCTTCTTGCAAAAAACATTTTTCAAAAGCACACTTTTTCCGTCTTGCATTTCTGAAAGTACAATATTTTCATTTCTATCTACATAGCTCTCCTCTAGCTCTGGGGAATTGTCTAAGAATTCTACCAACGCTTTAGCCTCTGAATTCTTGGTAAAATCTCTCTTTTTCTTTACACAGCAAGAAGGGCTGGGGCAGTGTCCTTCTCTCACTTCTCTCACTGTACCCCTCACAGGTGCTGCCCCCTTCACAAAATCTCTGCGGACACCAACTGGCCCCTTGCCAAACATAACAAGCAGAGACTTCTCTGCTGCCTCTAGCTCTCACCTTATCTCCTCCAAGGCCGAAGTGCCCTGCACTCCTGCCAACTTTCGTCTGCTCCTATCTGCTCTGCGACTCTCCTCATGGGGGAGGAAGGAAACCTGCGCCTTTGCAAGCCTCCCAAACATCTATCTCCAAGAAGCTGTCTCTGTCTACTGGGGAGAGGAGCTGGGATGACCCCTCCCGTAGGAATTCCTCCTCAGTCTTCACAGAAAACCTCCCAAACATCCATCTCAAAGAAGCTTTCAAATGAAGCACCAACAGTGTATTTCATTTCTTCCCGTGTGCCAGATTTCCACATGCACCCACTCCCAGAACAACTCTTTACATGTCTGAGAGGAAAAACAGCTTTAACCTCTCCTGACCTCCAGCAAGACTTCACATTCTTTAATCTGAAAATGCTCCACCATTCTGTCTAACTAATTCAAGCAAATTCTTAACTGTCATTTGTCTACCACCTCATGAAAAATAAAAACTGCTATTGGTATCAAAAAGAAAAAAAAAGCTTTGGCAATATCAAAAGTCACATACCAAGTCCCATGCTACTTCTGTAACAATATCTGGGACAGCATCAGTCAAAGAAGGTGTATGTTTGTTCAATTCACAATAATCAACTGTCATGCGCCAAGAATTATCACATTTGCACACAGGCTACACAAAATCATTTCAAGCATTTGTGATTAGGGTCACCACCTCTGCATCTGTCAAGCCCTGCATGATCTCACTAATCCCTTCACGCCCATCTGGCATTCTGTACTGTTTCAAATGAATTTCCTTTGTAACATGGGGCACCTTCACTGGGAAATCTTGTGTTTCAAACTCCACCTCTGGACCTTCTATTAAATCCTGTGCAAACTGTTTTTCTGTCTGTGCATGCCACTTAATAACTATTGCTTCCTCCCATAGGCAAATCACAGTTTCTCCAATTCTGTTCTGTCCAGTATCTTTTAGTGCGCAAAAGCACAGCATTTGTCCAGCATCTGAATTTAAAAGTGACCTCCTCTTACCCTGCACTTCCCTGTAACTAAAAAGGGCACATTGCTCTTGAATTAACTCACAAAATACATTTTCATATTTCTGAAGTGACCACATATCAGAATTATTGTACCCAATCCGCTGTTGTTCACATTCAAAATCATATTGTTGCATTTCTCTTTTGAAGCAAAATGTATCATTCACTGTCATGTCTAATTTATGTCCGCAAACCGGTGATCGTTAAGTCTAAAACACTGGTCTGTTTAACTCCCTGCACATTCATTTCTGGCTGAAAATCCTCCTCAGAAGAATTAATTAAAACCGTCTGTGTAGCTTGGAGTCTGACTGGATTCTCTGTTACATTTTTCACATCTAAATCATCCTGGTTATCAGACACGTTTAATTCTGTCTTCAAAGATAAATTTTCAAACTGGGCATCAACTAACTGTTTCTTCAGCTCACTGCGTTCTTTTTGCAAATGATCAAATGGTTGATGCATTTCAAACAACAACACATTCAGAATAACACCGCTGTCTCTGTCTAAAATATCATTAATCTCCTGCTGATTAACACCCTTCATCGCTACTCCGGAGACTGTAATCTCGGAGGAGTCCCACTTTTCAGGCTTATGCTCTGATATTTTACATTCACTTTGCAACTGAAAACATTTTATATGCATTCCTTAACAAACACTTGAAAGGGATCCAGCCCTTTATGCCTAACGTAGCAGCTATTTATAAGCACTTTTTACAAAACACACTTAAACACACACCAATTCTAACTCAGCACAATTAGCTCACTTCACGAGCCAGCACACCATATGGGCTACCCCCATTCAAATAAATCAATTGATATCTAAGAGTCTGCTTTTAGTTTCTAGAAAACATATTTCTTCCCCTTTTAAATCAACGTTCACATCCTGCAACCGACTACGCCAAAATGTAATGCTCAGATCTCCCCTGGACTAAGGTTTGTACCGTCACTTTCCCTGGGAGAGAATATCAGTTCCAAACTTATGGAATATAACATATACACAGCACTTCCTAAGGTGGGCAAACTTTCAACACTCCCCCAAAGGCAAGGCAAGAAAACAATATATACACAACACTTCTCTAGAGCGAAACATACTTTGCATATCACTTGCCAGGAGTAGAACAACTTCCTATAACACAATTACCTGCTAGAAGGGAATTCACCCATCCTTCTACAACAGAATACTTGGCCAAGAAGAGTCCACACCTCCTGCTACAAGGAAAAGACAAATTGGTATATCTGGGATGTATTTATTAGTAAATAGCACCACACGGTAAGGCAAATGCACCTATCATAGCAGACTCTAACAAATCAATAGTATGATTGAAACACAATCAAGGCAAACATATATGTAGAAATATATATATGTATGGATATAAGAATCAGAAAATAAGAAGGAAAGGAAAGAATCAGTAAAGAATCAAGAGACAGTTAGTAGCAGAGACACCTCACCTACTGCTTCATCATTTCACCCCACTTTGCTCAAGGGGAGTCCATTGCTTGAACCGGGTGAAAGCTCAGAGGTGACACCAGCCGCCCGACTCTTCCGTGACAACACGTCTGCTCCACGGCGTGAACTTCCACCAAGCCAGTGTAGGCTCCCCTTTTTAATACAAATTCACACCCCTCTGCAGCCGCAGCAGGAATAACCCGTAGGAACATAAAAATTGACAATTTCTTCACATCAGCACGTCACATTGTGACAGTCCTTAGCAATCATGGGACAGTACAAAATGACCACAGGCACAGCATGTGCAATTAAAGGCATTCCAAGAAAAAAAACATTCCCTGAGTGCATGTCACTCATCTGTACAGGCACATCACTCAGCCAGGTGTGAGTGCGACATGTAGTACTAACAATTTTATGATTTGTTCATGGATGGTGGGTGTGTCACCTCTGTGCAGAGAGGCTGTTCGGGTGTCACGTATTCGAACTGCCAGTTCTGTGTCGCAGTTAGTAGAGAATGCCACTCTTCGGAGTTTAACATGTATCCTGAATCATTCCATTTTGTCTGCCATTTGTGACGTACAGGTGACAACAGGGCTCTTTTTGGGGTCAGATATGTACCACCATGATGCCCCCTGTGACTCAAGTCCCACAACATGGGCAACATGTACGTAAGTGGGGGTCACTGCCCCTACATTCGGCCATGCTTTCATTATTGATTGATCATGGTCATGACACGGCTGTGTGCATGAGGGGTTGCTTGTGCTTCTGCAATGTAAAGGGAAGATGCGGTTTCATAGTGTGTTCCATGCATGTTTCAGCCTTGGCGCAGTTTACATGCAGACTGCATGTCAGTGTACATTGTGACTGTGAGAAGATGCCTATTTGATGCAGGACAATGGTAATTTGTTCTACATCACGGATGTGGGGTTGTGCTCGTACATTGTCATCTCAACGTTTTTTTGCTCTGCTTTTATGGTGCGTTTTCCCGCATGTCACGTGGGAATTGCAGGCCTGTCGCTGGATATCGCTGATTTTTGTATCGCAATTGGCCTCCTCGCAACTTTTTGGGCGTTCATGTTTCGCATTTTTGTGGCGTTGCGTTGATTATAACGTGGTCATTTGACACGTTATTGTGGGACTATCGCATGGTGCCGCCGGGTTGAGAATACTACGTTAACACGGCGTTGTTTTCCCACGATAAACTGCGATATGCAAAGTTGCGTTAAGGTAATTTTGCGATGATTATCACTCGTTCTTGAGAATATGTCCCAAAGTGTTTCCCACAACAACAAATGGTGAGGTAGCTTTAGTTACAGAAGACTGACCTCAACCACATGGTTTGGCATGGCAACCCCAACCATTATGATCCTTCACTGTAGTAGAGGGGAAAAAAGGTGAGACCGCTTCGCCAGGGAAGACTGGTCTCAACCATGTTATGGAGCGTAGCGATCCGAACAAAGTGAGTGTCGGCCTCTACCAGGAAGACTGATGTTGACACCATAAGGGGGCTGGCAACTCTTCAAACTGATTTGACCGCGACTTCCAAATCTGCCACGTGCAGCTGGCAACTGGGTTTGACTGCCACCTTTAAATTTGACCCCCTAAGGTGGTGGGATAACACCAGATAAGACACATGCACCCACCGTGAACAATCGTCCAAAGCATGCACATACATATTACATAGGATGGCAAAGCTTACTAGGACCACACCACAGGGTTCCTCACAACATCTAATCCTCCAGCCAGGGGCTTATACTCAACATAATGTGTTCTAACAATGCAAAGAAAATACAGTCCTTTGCCAGGTTGCTTTTATGTTACAATAGATCTAAACCTACATAAAGGCATGGTTGAAAGATTAAAAGGTGCACAATTTAAACCTCACTGCTAAGTAATGAAAGTACATAGTCAGAAATTAGCATCCATAAGGATTACAGTATCTCACCCTTGCACTTTATCACTGGTGTACTCGATGCTATTTAAGACATGCATTCACCTATTCCAAAAGGGGCCCTATTGCAAATAGTTTGGCAAAAAGCCCACTATGCACAGTGCAAATTAAGGGCCATGACCCAAATCAGAAAATCAGGGGCCTGTGGTGTTCCACGGAAAAAGTAAAGCATATACATCTACCACAACCCTCTTAGCACTAAACACCTTCCAAACCCACATAGGGTACCGATTGGTGGCGAACCCAAAGCAGGCATACACATATGTAAACATATTTGCAGCACACATACGTATGTCCATGCCTATAGATGTACATGTCAACATCTTTGGAATACAACAGGATTGTACACGTTTGGCAGGGGAATGTATATAAATATTTATGTTTATATAGTTATATGCATGTTTATATGTCCAAACTAAAGTGCCCCTATATCAGCCAGCCAAAGACATTGTACATATAAAAAGGGTGAAGTCTTTCCTGTCTCCAGAATTTTGACATAAACATGTATAAGTAACATAATCATACACTTCTTTGCATGTTACTGCAAGACCATAAACAGGGAAAGGGAAGGGCTGACTACAACACGTCAGCAGCATGCGCATAGCTTATGGTCGCTACCAAAAGTAAGCATCAAACAAAACTTACATACATACGATAACCAAGCCCTGAGAAACCTTTAAGCCATATCTACACAAAGCATGAATGCTTGGCCCATTGCATCACGAAAACTACAAAGTCTGGCTATGTAAACAAAGAGCTAGTGGTTAATAACTAGCATATTAGAAGGGCACTCACAGAAGATTACACTTTAGCTTTAATAAATATATCTGATAGAGACTACTAGCCGCAGATTCCTTCACGTAGAATTATCCCCAGGCGTGAGACTGGAGCTGGAAACTTTTTGCCACAGGATCCCTGCCCACCGGGGGCGGGGGCGACATCACGTGACTCCGCCCAGGCGTCGTCCGTGTATGTGACGTCAGCGAGGTCACATAAGACCCGCCCCGGCAGGCCCACGTCAGATTTTTTCCTTTTCCGCGTACAACTCGCATTCGTTCCTTGCTGCGGGCCTGTTTAAGGCCCCCTTTCTTCCATTCTTTTTTGGTGGAACAGTGTGCGAATGCCTTCGGGCTTTAAAACTTGAACATTTTGTGGGCGTCTTATGTCGGCGACGGACCCTCACCTCATTTGCATGTGGTGTTCGGGGGAGGATCACGGCACCACAGATTGTGCGGCGTGCCAAAAGTTGAAGCCGAAGTCGCGGCGGGAGCACCGAATGAAACTTCTCTCGCCGCATGTCTCCAGGTCGACGTCCTCCCCTCGCTCTGCTTCGGTGGACTGCTTCAGGTCCGGCCGTGGTAGTCGTCCTCACCTTTCTCTGATGTCTCATGAGCGTTGCTCCCGTGGGTAAGTGTTGCAGTTCGTCCCCGGGGGCTGGTTTCCGACCTACCGTAGGTGTGGACTCTCCACAGGTGATGCGGCCCGCGTGTCGTCCTATCCATGGTTTCCTGGTGTTGGGGCATCGAGAGTCCAGATGGAGACTTACCCGGCAGCTTTGCAGGCCTCGCTGGCGTCTCCTCCTCCTTCCCCTCCTGGGGTGTCGGCGGATCCCTCGCCTTGTGCAGGGCCCTCCGCGGCGCCGCCGGTAGCTCCGGCCCCGGCGCCGACTGGGTCGGATCCAGGCTTGGAGGATGTGGTGCTGTTGGGGTGTGGCTCCTCTGGGGCACCTCCTTCAGGCCACGGCATCTCTGCCTTGCCGCAAACCCCTGTGGGGGTCCCTGTGGTGTCGCAGGAGGTCGCCAGAGCTCGGGTCGCATCCCTGAGCCCCTCTCTGTCCCTTGGCAGGGTGGCCCTGTCTAAGGCCAAGGTGATGCCGCTACGGCGCCGGCAGCAGCTGGACTGTGCAGAGCCACAGGGGTCGGTGGACTCTTCTCGTCCTGCTCCGGGTCGAGGTCGAGGGCGGACCCCTCGTCCCTCTCCGGGCCCCTCTCGTACCTCCTCACAGGCGGCTGCCTCATTGGAGGGGGAGTCGGAGGTTATATCGTCCCTGGCGCCGCCACAGGGGTTGCCGGGCGACCTTCGCCTCCTTCTGGGCCATGGCCGGTGGCAGGCTTCGGGCCCCTCCCCGAGCCTGTCCCGTTCCCCCACGCAGATGGTTGACTCAATGGGGGTCGGGCCGGTGCCGTCTGGGCGTCACTCCGGGGCCGGCGCGGCTCCAGCTCTACTCCAGTCCCCGCTCCGGTCTCCTGTGCGGGGTGACTTGGAGGTCCCTTGCCCGGCGACGCCGAATAGCGCCGGTGTCCTGCCTCAAGCAGCGGACTCTACGGCTCCACGAAGAGGTTGTACCGCAGATTCATCTTCGGACGCTCATTCTGCTTCTCCGTAGGCAGGCTGCATATTGGTATCGTCCTCCCCGGAGACTGGTCGCCGTGTGGTGTCCTTTTCACCGGCGTCGAAGGGTGGCTCCCTGCCCTTCCTGAGACAGGGGTGTTCGTCAGAAGAGCGGCAGGTCCCTCATTCTTCGGGACCTCCTAACTTCCAGGTCTGGCCCTCGCTCGCCCCGCTTGGCCTCGTGGACAGCTGCCTTAGTTTGCAGCCGTCGCCCACAGAGGAGCTGCTTTTTCCACCGTGGGGTCCTATGGATGCGGGTGCGGCCTTCGCTCACGCGGTGTCCATGGCTGTGGGCATCCTACGCTTGGGTGATCCAATGGCTCACTTTCCGGCGGGCCATCTGTTGGAGGTCCTCCACCAGGGCTCTGGTGGGAGGGAAATCTTTCTTCCCTTTGAAGGTTTGCTCCTTTCTGCCTTGACGGGGGCTTGGAGGCGTCCTGCCTCTGGGGACCCGGTGCCTCCCCATCTTCTGCATCGGCACCTTCCGATGCCGCGTGACCCGGCATGCCTGTCCATTCACCCCTCAGCCGCCAGCCCCTTCTGCAGACTGCTTTTCCCCTCCCTGCCGCCCCTGTTGGCTCCGCCGTCCAGAGAGGCCCGCTGGCTGGACACTTGGGGACGCAACATTTTCGCCTCGACCTGCAGGCCCTTAACACCTTGTGTGTGCTGGCTAGGGCCTCCTCCTGTTTGTGGGACTCGGCTGAGTCTCTGGGGTCTGCAGCGTCCCAGGTGTCTGCTCAGGTGGATTTGCGGCACCATGCATTGGATGGCCGGGAGCTTGCGGCGTTTATTCTCCGCTCACCTCTGGACGGCTCTGAGGCGCTGGGCTGGGCCATGGCTTCCTCAGTCGCTCTCCGTCGCCATGCTTGGCTTCGGGACGGTGTCTTCCCCGAACATATTTGGGAGAGGCTCATTGATCTCCCAGAGGCTCTTGGCAGGGCTCCGTCCTCCTCCTCCTCCGTCCCCTCCTCAGTCACTACTGAGTTTGGGTTGCTTCTGGGCCTTCTTAGGCCAGCTGTTATGGTTGTGGAGTATGTTTGTCTGGCCGTTTACGTCCTTCCTTGGGACTTTGGCATTGTTGGCTGCTGGACGGCCCTTTTGTGTGTGTCAGTTCTGCAGGAGTTATCGCGCAGACTTGGCCCTGAGATTGGGCCTTCTGCTTTTCTTGGGCTGCTGTCAAGCCTGTAGCGGGGGTGCTTTTTTTCCCTGTGGTTCTTTTGTTTCTTCCTCTGCTGCGGAAGTTCTTCCAAAGAGGGTTCCCATATCTTGGGACTTCACGTGCCCTATGTGGGGTTATGGTAGCTGTCATATGGCTTGCGCTCTGTTGGAGGGTTCTGATCGCCTTCGGGTACCTGTTCTCCATGGTGTTTACGTAGGTTGCTTTTGCTTCCTGAGGTCGTGTGTGCGCTGCCACTCGTGGTGGCGGCCCAGGCCTCTCCTCCTCTCCCTGCTCCCGTTCTGCGATCTGGGATGTCCCTGTGTTCTCCCTTGCCAGGCGTTGCCTACTTGACCTTCCTGGGGCCTCGGGCTGTTCTTCTTGCTTCTGGCCTTGACTGCCGGCAGTGTTCTGGCTGGCAGGCTGCTCTCCACCTGGAATGGGCTCGCCTTCGTCTCCTTAGTTTCCTTGGGCCCTTTAGGCTTCTTCTTCTTCCGTCTTCCTGTCTTGGCATTTGGCGGAAGCTATGTTGCCTTGTGGAGGAGTGGGGTGCTTCGGCCTCTCCGTCCTTGCCCTTGGTTCCTCTGCTGTGAGTGTACGAGCCTC
Source organism: Triturus cristatus (assembly GCF_964204655.1). Classification (NCBI taxonomy): domain Eukaryota; kingdom Metazoa; phylum Chordata; class Amphibia; order Caudata; family Salamandridae; genus Triturus; species Triturus cristatus. Next base: position 209,934,093 of record NC_140580.1, on the reverse strand, counting down.
TTCAGCCTTCCTTCCCTCCTACGTCCCCTTGGGGTCGGTGGGGTTCTGCTTGTGGGGGTTCCCTTGGCCTGGTCCACCGATCTGGTCCCCTGTGGGGCCCTCTGTTCTGCTTTGGCTGACCCTCCTTCCTAGGGTGTATTGCTAGGGTATCTATTCTACGTGAAGGAATCTGCGGCCAGTAGTCTCTATCAGATGTCTGAGTTACTTACCTTCGGTAACGATGTATCTGGTAGAGACAATTCTAGCCACAGATTCCTTCACAGCACGCCCTTCCTCCCCTATTTTGCGAGGACCCTGGGGTTGGTCTTCGGTACTCGCCTCCCGGTGGGGGGCTGTGTCTCTTGTGAGTGCCTTCCTTGTTCTTGACGGGTGGCTCTGTCTGGGGGCGGTTCATTCCTCCCTTGGTTCTGTCGAGAATGGGGTTTCGGTGCGCCGGTGCCCTGCTTCCTACGTGTGCCATGACTTTTATGCCTGTTCTTACCATCGGGGCACAGGGATGGGAGGTTGTCTATGTGCGGGCAGGGTGGCTGCGCAGGTTTCTGCTTGTTCTTCTTCTTTCCCTGCCCTTGGGATCTGCGGTGTTCTGCTCTTCGCACACTGTATCCGTGCTCCCACAGTTTTTTATCTGGTGGTTCTGCGTTGTGGTGCGGAAAAGTTCTCCTAAGAAAACTGACGTGGGCGCACCGGGAGTCGCGTGATGTCGCCCCGCCCCCGGCATGCAAGGATGCTGTGGCAAAAAGTTTCCGGATCCAGTCTCACGCCTGGGGATAATTCTACGTGAAGGAATCTGCGGCTATAATCGTCTCTACCAGATACATCGTTACCGAAGGTAAGTAACTCGTACGTATGGGCCAAGGAAATACAACTATTTCCATATACATCCGGTACACCCCCTGCAAATGCAGATATGTAAAATGGTGTGCATATATGTATGTACATTCTTGTAACTGGGAATATATAGATACCTCCTATATACACATAAAGGAGAATGCATGCTTTCAAAAAGGACAAGTGGTACACCACACAATAACCTTTTCAGGTGAAGACTATTTAAACTTCACTCCCTCCATAAACGGCAAATACGACACATAATCGATGGACAGTATGTTAATCTAGAAGATGTCTATGCTGCAAAAGAAACTAGTTACTCACCTGTAACAATAGTTTTGCAGCACAACTCTTCTATATTCACATATGACCCTTCTACCTCCCAGGTGAAGGAGAAAACTTGGGTATGAATAAAATAAGCATGTGAAAACAAAAGAGACTCTGGACAGTCCCTAAATCAACATAGTACGTAAGTACTTTATAAGGACTATCTTAATAGCAAAAATGCTACATGTTCCTCTTACAACAGTACATAGGAACTTTTTAAGGTCTAAGTAATAACAAATATGCTACACATGCCCTCTTATAACAGCAATAAATACGAGAAATCATTCAATTACACAGTAATATCGTGTTGATAATCCTTTTTAATCCAAAATCTTCAGCTCACGGCCCAATAGTGGTCCGAATCTTCATATTACTTTTGTAGTAATTGACATCATCTCAAATGTTCAATGAACAGAAAATACAATACAATTGTTCACAACAACAGGCAGTTGGGTACACAGCATGGAGACAAAAAGCCAAAGCGTGTTTCGTCGATAGGTCGCTAAGACCGAAACTACTTCAGGGCTGTGAACAGTAAATAAACCTTCGTAAGATTAAAGAATCCACATGGTGAATCAGAGCAGAAATCTCCATCACCAACCTATAATGTGAAGATATAAACAAGCAACGAAGTGATATAGTTGAATTAGTGAGATATTACAAAAGAGAATATGAAATCTTCGTAAATGTCCTAGAGCATGTTAGGAACTTCACCACTTGCTTGCCTAACCTACATCAATTTTGTGAGCCAAAGTCCCATGTGCATGATCACCAAGAGAGGGAGAAAAGAGAAGGAGGGGGGAAGAGGATTAAGCATAGAAAAAAGCAACGAAACCAAAGTATAATACGGAAGAAAATGCAAGGCACTTTAAAATGTCTATGTCCACAATGCCTTTATGACATTGGTCCAACAAGATCTTAATCACAGTATAACACCCTACGACATATATGTTTCTAAGCAGCCCATAAGATAATTAATATCAAGGGGTGATGGAAATAACCTGGTCGAAACGAAGTATGTGGAAATAATGACACATTCATTATCCAATCCGTCACAGCACTTTAATGCCTAAATTCAGTGGTAACCAATGACGGAAATCCTATACTCAGAAAAAACACAACAAGCAAAAGTGCAGTTGCTGGAGCGGGTAATACAACATTTTGTATACCCCCCCATTCTGCATGTTTATATTAATCCGAATAATCAATTAATTGTAATATCATTAATTTGTTTGAAGTGATAACTCACCAACTATATTAACAAAGAATTACACGTGGGAATTCCACCCTGCATGGCTATATTAATTTTAAACTAACTTGAGTACGCATATTAATACTAGAAAACTAGAATATTGCATATTATATGTCGCTTTGGTGATGTATTTGTGATTTGTGCTTTATTCAGTGAGTATAAACCGCTCTGAGTGTTGCTTCTGAAAGATTAATACACACACATATGGGTATTAGCAAGGGGATAACATTTTATTAGCCATTTCTATGTTTAATTATGTTTTTGTGTTTCTTTTGCTTAAGTTGACCATTTCAGCCTAAACAAGATGGCTGAACGAGACGTTAAACGTGACTGCCCTGACAACACGAGGTTCTGGGTGAAGTGCGCAGGCGTCACCGCCAGCAGCAGTGGCCTGGACCTGACCCCGGGAGAACATGTACCCTTCAAGGACGCTCCGGGAACCCATCCAAGACCAAAGACAAAGCTCAATTTAAAAGCCGGAACAAGCAAGTTTGATGACTTCATCATTCGACACCCTGAGAACTGTACCACGCTACCCCAAATGGACCAATCAGGACTCTCTAAACCCCGATCTTGATACTTTTTGACATTATTTTCATTATAAAAGTAGGTAGGGAATTGAACTGTCACGGTCTTGCTCTTCTTTGATGAACTCGATTTCCTGACGTTATTCTGACGGAGAGGACGGTGACACTGCTGGACAGCTGTTATCCTGAATCTTTGAGAGACTGAATTGCGGCCTAACTTTGCTGAATAAATTCTTCCTTGACTGATTGACTTAGAGGACGACTTTAGCCAGAATAGGTAAATATGATACCCTAAAATGCTGATGATGATTTCTAACGTTTCTTGCAATATTTCTTAGATAAAGAATATTTGATTAATTGACAAATGTGTTGTGTCGATTATTATAAAAAAGAGAGTTTGATGGGATTTAAGACTAGATAAATGACTGTGAATCTAAACCTTCAAAACAACTAAATGATCCATCTCCTTATGAGAGGGATATCTTAGGTCTGAGGTTAATGTGTTTAAGTGTAAGGTAAAGGTATTCCTTTCATGTCAGCGTTTGGAGGCGTATTTCCTTTAGGAAAAACAGATCAACGGAGTGTAAGTATATTTGGTGTTATGGGCCCCACCAATGAATGTATATGAGTGAATTTGATGCTGAGGTAGTTGGTCCATGCCGAAGGGGGGGGAATTTGACGCTCAGCGCTGCAACACAGTGATTATGAATAGCCTCCAAATAATAATATACAATTTCCCAAAAATAATAATGGCGGACTGGTACTCGCAAATATATATATAAAATTAATCATATAGCATTATGAATACGACCATATATTGAGGTCGATTCACATAGTGATCGGTTAAAAGGTCATTACATCGTATTCGGAGAGCAAAAAGCTTTTACAAAGAGCCTAAGCCCTCGTGTTAAATACACATTAACATAAGCAATAAAAACCAAGTTTTGTGCACCATTCCCAATGGTTATAAGTTCCCCTGCATTACTGCGCACCCCATCTGTGTATTCCAAAGTCCGAGTAAAGTACATCACTGATAGTACGTGTAATTGTAGAACAACAAAATTAGCACAGGAGATGCACCACTTAGACAGTAAATAGAGACCAAAAGTGGTATATACCCCCTTACACTCATGTTTATCTTAGAAAATCCATATCTCTTGGGAGAGTACACTGCGTGTTCATGTAGCTGGACAGTCTGGACCATGCTGGAAGTCCAAATATATTCCCTCCGTATGTAGCACTCCAGTATGTCCATCAAAAGGGTGGCAGCCATCTTGGAGTGGTTACTGGTTCTCAAACAACGATTGTTAAAAACGCGAAGTCTAAAGGCCAAACCGTAACTGCGTACCAGTGCATATATATAAAAAAAAATGTTTTATATATTCAGATCACTATTGGGACCTGAGCTGAAGATTGTGGATTAAAAAGGACTAGCAACACGATATTACTTTATAATTGAATGATTTCTTGAGTGCTTTGATTTATTTATTGTGAAAAACGTTGCTCTTCGTTGGGAGGGCATGTAGGATTGTTAATGGTAACCAATCCTTCCCTTGGAGGACCACTTATACTTTTTTCCTGCTATATATACTGTCCCCCAAACTAGAGTGCAGTGCGCCCATTTTGAACCTTATACTTGGTTACCATATTTCTCTTTATATAACTCTTATAACATCAGGTAACTTTCTTAAAAATGTCACACCTAGTCACCTTCATAGCCCATAACCAAATAAATAATAAATTTGTAAACACAGATATTAGTATTCTTTTCATATTGACCTAAAATATATATAGACGGATACATATATATATTTATATAAACACACAAGAAGCATACCTTGGAAAAAAAATAAACTGTAAAAGTCAACAAGTGTCTGCACTCTCTCTCAGCACAATAAACGCATACAAATAATATTATGCTTATTCAACAGGCATACACAATCACAAGGTATAACAAAACAAAATCCAAGAGCTTGCACACACACACAAAGGGTGTTGTAGCCCAACCAAAAGGTTTCACACACCCATTGAAGGAAAATGTTTTGCACTTTCCGACTCCAACCACTAGATGGCGGGTTACGTGAATCTAGAAGAGTTATGCTGCAAAACTATTGTTACAGGTAGGTAAAGCTGCAAAACTATAGTTAGGTAACTAGATTCTTTTTCCACCTTTTAGGTGGCGAAAGGGTATACCAAGGGCCTGTAGAGGTAAAGGAGACACCGGAAAAGTCCTCCACCTCAAAGCACTGACTAACACAACCTTACCCTGCCTCTATCAACTGTTAGGGGAGATTGGAAGAGCTCCTCCCCTGCTGGGAGGAAATCACCCAGGATGGGCTGTTCTCGGCAGAGAACTTCGCCTTTTCCAGGCAAAGGTGCAGCTGCTATTTCTCAAGGGCACCATAGAGAAGGTGTCCCTCCCTGCCAGGCTAAGACAGTCTACGTTCTGCTTCATTCCCAACAAAGAGGCCAGTCTTGGAACTCAGGCCATTCAACAAATATATCCTGTCTAAACATTTCCACATGACAGGACGTCATTCCTCTGCTCCAACAAGGCAGCTACATGATGGCATTAGACCTCAGACACTTACTTTCACATACCCAGCCACCTGCCCATTGGTGCTACTTGCCTTGTTGTAAGTGGACAGCAGTACCAGTGCAAAGTACTTTACTTTGGGGGTCAACGCTACCTCAAGTGTGTTTGAAAAGTGCCTGGCAGTGTTAATTGATTATTTAAAAAGACATGATACTCATGTTACCCTATCTTTACGATTGGCTAATGAATGATGCCAGCAGGCATCAATGGATAGCAGAAACTCAAGCCGCAATGCTCCACAGCCTGGGATTTGCTATAAATGCACCAAGTCACACCTTCAATGCTTGCAGGTCTATCCCTTCCTACGGGCTGTCCTAAACACCATAATAGGTTAAGCTTTCCAAAAACAACAGAGGGTGTTGATATATCAGCAGCTGCTGCCTCTTTTTTAAGCCCAGTCGTTAGCTGGTAGAACTGTAATACAGCTGCTTGGGATAGGCATCCTTACGTTTCGCCATAGTGCCTCATGCTAGGCTCCAAATGCCTCTATTACAGGAGTGGCTTTGGGTGCAATAGTCACAAGTGGATGGTCATTGGAAAGATCTAGTGTTGTTGAACGCTAGTACCTATTGGTTTGCAGTGTTGGAACAGCAATGTGTTGCAGGACAGGTCTTTTGCAGACCCTGTCCCACAGGTACACACTACCCAGGATGCTTTTCTCAGGCTGGGGGGGTGCATTTGATGGCGTGACAATTCAGGGAATGTGCCCCCTTACCCCGATGCCAGGCACACAACATCAACTGCATCCAGCTCCTAGCCATACACCTAGATCTCAAAGCCTTCTTTCATGTAATTCAGGACAAAATAGTCCTCATCAAAACCGACAACCTGACTGCTATGTATAGCTTCCATAGGCAAGGTGGTATGCATTCTCCCCAGCTTTTGGCAGTAGCGCAGCAAATCTGGTACTGGGCCATCCTGCACTTGAGGTCTTAAAGTTTGGCTATCTTAGTCTCCTGCACAAGTGTTTGACTATCCTCCAAGAAACCCACAGACCTACTACCTATGTAAAAGGTTTGTCCACTATTGCAACTCCAAGCAACTGGACCCTCTAAAACTAGCATTCAGAACATCATTTGCCATCTCTTGCACCTGCAAAAGTCTGGTTTCACCCTACATCTCAGTAATGCTACACCAGGCTGCTGTTGCCACCTACATGCAAAACGGGGAACATTATTCCTTATTTTGAATCCTTGTCATTAAGGCATTCATGATGGGCCTCAAAACGGTCATACTTCCCAGGATGCTCCCTGCCCCTGCATGGAACCTTAATGTTGTGCTCATCAGGCTCATAGGTCCCCTCCTTTGAACCTCTGCACTTTTGCAATTTACACATCCTCTTAATCAAGGTAGCCTTCCTTATAGCCATAACTTCTCTCAACCGATTCAGAGCTGCAGGGACCTTGCAAGAGACTTTCATTCCGGTTCACAGGGGCAGAGTTTTTCTAAAAACTAATCATAAATTCCTCCCCACTATGGCATCCCCTTTCCTACCTCAATGAAACTATAGAGCTCCCAGTCTCAAAGGCTGGATTAGCTAGGTGGATTGTCCAGTCCATTCAGACCTGCTACCACAAATCGAAAATAACCCTGTCTTTTCCCACTAGGGCACACTCCACCCGTAAAAAAATCCCAAAAAACGTATACATGGTCGTTTTTTATTAATGGCCAGTATGGCTGTCCTGTGCAAAGCTGAAACTTGCTAAATCCCACACACATTTATTGAACATTGTTTTGTGCCCATTTCAGCCTGTCAACAGGCTGTGGCCAATACTAAGACTGCAGAACCGTCTACAGGCTAACCGCTACTTATAGGGGATTACAGTCTATGTAGTGTATGTGTATCTACAGCCACACATGCTTTGAAAAGAAAATGTTACCCTTTAAGTATCTGTTCATAGAGTTGTATATTCACTGCCCACGCTCCTCTCCGGAGCCTGTGTCCGGTGCAGATCTCTCCTCTTGTCACCTATTTCTACACTTGCAATGCGCACGGTCACCATGCTACTTTTACTCGCCACTCCATGTGCCAATGCACATTGCTCACAGAGGTAAAGAGCCACAATTCCTCCCAAGACTTCAAAGTCTTTTAAGAAAAATAGCTTGCAAACATCAGAGCGCAACACTAGATGCCTGGAGTATGCAGAAACGTTTCCAAATTAAAAACATTCCTGAAGACCTGGATGTTTTAGGTTGTTGCGGTGTTCCCATGCTAGGGTTGTGCCGAGATATACCTTTGGATATGATTTGTGTGATATATTAAGTGGTAATAACATAACCTGGTAATCTACTGCACCACACGCGACACAACATTTTGCAAAGGCCCACGTTGAAGGTTAGAAGTTACAATCTTTCAACATCGTTTTCTTTGAGGAAGTTTGAAGCCAGACCAAAAAGTCTAGATGGAGTGAAGAGTAGTCTAAAAAATGTAGGATGCCGGCATATAAACAGTCTGGCTTTATGCTAGCTGGTGATGCCTGTTGCATGGACGCCACTTCCAGCCACAGCATGGTGGGATGTGCAAATGTTGCTGAGAGAGAGGTAAACTAGACATGGTCCAGAAGAGCATGTGATTCTTTTTGTTTCAGTCCCACTCCTTTATATACAGTTTGCAATGTATTTATTGTTTTAGTTACATCTGTCAGGCCAGGTTGATATGAGGTAGCTGCGACAGGCACTGTCTTTTTCTTTTCAAACATGTCTGCCTCCATTTTTGTTGGGTAGTCTGGGCCTGAAGTAAGGTGTGTTTTTTAAGGTGTCTGTAACACAACAGTGCAGCCATCTTCCTTCTCCCACTGCAGTCACTGTGAACCAAGGAACATTTTGCCCATTAGCTGATCCACAGATGAACGTCAGAAAGCAAAGGGATCTGGATCCTGCGGTCCCTCTAGTTGGCCCACAGCATCTGGATGTCTCTCTAACAGCACCCTGATGCATCTCCTTTCTAAGCAATGACCCTGTCAGCAGATCTCATCTTGACATATCTTCCCTTTAGTCTTATGCATCTGGCGTGTTTCTTTGGTGTGGCACCATTTTAAGCTCTACCAAAAGTTTGACTCTTTGGTAAAGAGGAGGCAGTGATGACATGCTGAAGCTACATTAGAGGCTGGATCTGAATGCAGTGCTTGTCTGAATGCCAGGTTCTGTGCAAAAATCTTAGTGGACTTGGAGGGAAGGGGTACTTATCGTGTCCTTTGAGAAGGTCAGTGGGCTGCTGGTATAGAACGTACTCTGCATGGGATACTTGCTGAACAGGACCACAGGGCACCCTTGTGATCGATCTTAAGGGTACCATTCTTTAGTGCAGGGACATATCAAATGGACAGACTTCGTCCAGAATCTACCGGGCATGTCCATTGGGTCCTTGGAGTATGGTACTTCAACACACCAGCTAGCAAAAGGTCATTTCCTACTGCTGTAGAACACCAGACATGGCAAAGGCAATGCTGAGCACACTCTTGTGGTTAAGAGGTTTTATTCTCTCTTGTTGAGGGCCAGGCCCTGTGCCCTGATCTTAATATCCACAGGAAAAGTGAACGCTGGCCTATGCACCCCCCCCCCCTCCAACTCATCATAGGACCTTGGAGAAACCTTTTTCTTGCAACTAAATCTGCATGGTAGATTCTACACCTCTTTTGGATCCACACAGGTCTGGCTAAAGGTCAGCCCCACTGCCCCATCTTGTTGGGTCAGCCACAATTTGACCTCTGTTTTGGGAAAGTGGAAGTACAGCTGTTTCAGTGATGTCAGTTGTTTTGTAGTGCCTTTCCTCTTTTGAAAAACTCAGCTAAATCACTGATATTGTCCAACTTCAGACCCATCTTTTTGCTTTATGCAGTATCAGGCTGTTGTCCATTTTACAATACCGAATGAAAAATACTCTCCATCACAAAACATGTTAGATCAATGCTACATCAGGGTGGTTGGGCTATCCTTCTGCTGCTTGCTTGGTCTTTGGCCTTTGACACCCCATACTACTTGAACTGTGTACCTGCGGCATTGGAGACCTAGCATTAAAATGGATATACTCCTTTTTACTGGGCTATCCACCCCCCCGCAAATACTTTGAATCCAAACTTAAATTTGTTGTCTGCATTAAGCCCTGCGTTATTTAAAGTAAATATAGCACCCCTCGTTTAATTGGTCCTCCAGGATTTTGGGCTCACTGTTTTCTCGTATGCGGATGATACCTGGCTCATTGTAACTATCTCGGATAACAGATCAAAATTTCTTGTCCTGTCTCACAGCAATAGCGTCATGAATGTGAAATAGCCGTTTAAAGCTCAACTCCCCAAATAAAACCAAAGTGGTTGGAGTTGGACAACCAAACAATATCTGGTCCAGAGCCATGTGGCCCTCTGAATTAGGCAACTGCTAGCACTTATCTAATCAGCTGGTTATCTGGTATTCTGACTGATACCTCTAGCTGCAGATGCTTCACCTTTTAAATGTTCCCTAGTCATCAGACTGGATGCAAAAACTTTTCAGCAGTGCCTCTGCACGCTGGTGCCGTGCGGCTCTGTACTTTTGCCATTCTGCACCAGAACCCACTTGCAGAGCCTATATAGGTGCCACTCCACACACTTATTCTTTTCTTTCTGTGCCACCAGACGTGAATCCAGAGCTGCCTCTCACCTCTTCAAGACTTTCTCGGTCGAAAAAATTAAAATCTTTTCAGTGCATAAGGGACATTTCCCTTCCAGTAACGACAGGTTTTAAGGACTGTCTCAAACAAATGTCTGTGACCGATCCTCACCAGATTTGCTTGGGGTCAAGCCACAGCTCTAAGGCCTGCAGTGGCAGCTTGTCGATTGAACCCGTCCGCCATCCCTAAACAGAGTTGGCACCAGTCCGAATGATGACACTCTCTGCCCCTAAGTAAAGGTCCTACTTCCTTCTCTCGATGTTCCTCTGCAAAGACAATTGCACACCCTCAGTTCCCTGTTTGATATGGATTTACACTCACCTGAGTTGGGGCTTCTCTCACCTCCTGGTCCTGACAATGAGAAGAGTGCCTCGTATGCCATGGTGATAAGTAGCACTGCTGAAGTCCTTAACCTACAGCTCCTCACCTTGGAGGTCCAGACCAATGTCCTTCAGCTGGTGCAAACATTCACTAAGTCCCATTTAACAAGGCCCTTACAGATATTTGGGGGCATAGGTAAAACCTTCATCTGGACCCCCAGCCAATTACCAGAATTGCACAACACCACCACCCTGCCTAGTTGCAACTCTGCATTTTTATCCTAGTACCTCTACCCTGAAAGCTTGATGGTTCAGGCATCTGCAAGCAAGACACACCCAAACACGTCCCAAACTGCTCCCCCCGATAGGTAGTCAAAACAGGTGGAGATGATTGGGAAAAGTCTTTCTGTCCTCCAGCCTGGTGCTTCGATCAGTAAATGTTGTAGTGTTTTCCCTACTCTTTGGGATTTGGTGGCTCAAGTTCTCCCAGGCGTTCCTGAAGATCTCCGACTTGGTCTTGCCCAGGCCATACAGGATGGTTGTGACATGGCCAAGTTAACAATTCATCGTGGCTTGGACACCACAGATTCTATTGGGTGGTCCACTGGCACCAGTGTCTCCATTCTGCGCCACGCTAGGTTGTGGTCCACTTGTTTTTCAGGCAATGTTCAGTCTTCCCTCATGGAAATGGCGTTCAATGGGACTCGCCTGTTTGAAGTCATGGCAGCCTCCGCTCGAGTGGTTCAAGGAGAGCAGGGCAACAGCACGCTCCCTTATCTGCTTTACTCTCACCAGTGCCCCTCTGGTGTTAATAAAAGGGATGGCGGTGGTGGCAGCACACCATCAGAGGTTAGGGGTGCCAGTCTTCCCCCTACCTCAACAGTTGTCTGTTGAAGGTATGCTTGTCTGACGCAGTTGTCAACCACCTCTAGACTACGGCGAACCTCCTGTCATTTTCAGCTTCAGTATCAACATTCCAGAGTCACACTCCTCAGACGCTCCCCTTAATCTGAGCCATTCTGGAAACGGTACGGTTTCATGCCTTTCACCTGGGAAAGAGAGTTCAGGAGATTCAGCCTATGGTCCCCATCTTTCAGCCTCTGTCCTGGATTTGAGTGAGGTCCATTCTGAAGGCTACATGTATCAACATTTGTAATAGCGATTTCCTAATTGCGATTTTCAGCGAATCGCAATTAGGTAATATCTATGACATATGTATGAAACTCCAAGTTTCATCTAGTGATTCGTAATGGGTCCCAAATCGACATACCCTGAGGTAGGTTGCAATATGTAACATGTAGGAATCGCTAAAACCATGGGGATGGTCGCCAGCTGGGATCAGCAGACCACCATCAGTGATTGCTTTTAACTAAAGCAATCTTTCTTTTTGAATGCAGCCCCTTTTTTTGTAAAGGAAAACAAGTTGCGTTTAGAAAAAAAAATAATAGTTCACTTTTCATATTTTAATAGCTGGCAGTGGTCCTTGGGACCACTGCCGGATCTTAAAAAAAAGTTTTTGCATACATTCACAAAGGGGTAGGGATCCCTTGGGAACCCTTCCCTTTTGCGAATGGGTTACCACCAATTTGAAGTTGGTGGTTAAATGCGAATGTTTTGCGAACGTATTCATGGTCACAAACATTCATACATACCGTTGTTTGGTATTTGGAAGGGACGACCTAAACACAGCCCCACCAAATACCAAATCGCAAAACCATTTTGCAATTCGGTAACAGGTTACCGAATCACGAAATAGGGTTTGACACATGTGAAAAGCTTTTTTTTTGCGTTCGCAAACGGACAGATTCTGAGAATTAGCCCATTTGCAAACACAAAAATGCTTGATACCTGTGGCCCTTAGGCTGCTGGGACTAATAGCCTCCTGCATCCTGCTGGTTGAGCACAGCAGGTAGCGTATGTGGGCTCTGCAGAAGGATCTGAACTTTCAGTGGGCCCAAAATCAGGGTGACTTCTGGCCATGTTCAGTTTTTACAGGAGTTTGCAAAAGATACTGGCTCGCAATTGGGTCAGCGGCAGAACCCTCACCCTTCCCCACCCAGACCAATGCATCACTTCTGGGTTCTGGTGGCCATCTGGGAGACATGGAGCTCTGAGGGCTCTGGTCTCTAGCGGAGTCCCAGCCTGATATCAACCTTCTGGTGCAGCGGTCCTTCTACTTGGTGTTGAAAGCCTTCCTTCCATCAATCAAGATTAAACTTGTACAGGTACTCACAGACATGCCACCACCATATGGTATTACAACAAGCACGGCAGAGTGGGTTCATGGACCTTGTGCCAGGAGGACCTGTGTTTCTGGAAATGGCTAGCCCACCAAGGGATCTTCCTGGTGGTGAACCACCTGGCAGGAATGTTGAATGCCATTGCCGACAAGCTCCATCATCGATGTCTAGAGGATCACAAATGTCAGTTACACCCGCAGGTGGCCCAAGGTCTCCCGCGAATGGGGAGAACCTTGGCTCGATCTAGTGATAACCACCAAGAACAAGCCATCTCTGTCTTGGAGACCCGCTCCGCCTTGAGCGGAAATTCTGAATCCATTTCCACCAATACCGCTCCTGCCCTGAGCTCTCAAGACAGACCAGGCCCAAATCATCCTAGTGACCCTGGATTGGGTATGGAGAGTATGGTATACAGACCTCTTTTACCTTGACCAACTGATCAGGCTCGTCCTCTGGGAGGACCTACTGTCACAGCAACAGGGCAGGGTTCTGCATCCCGGTCTTTGCAATCTCTATTTTGATGCTTTCAGATTGGGCATCGACAACTGATCGCCTTGAACCTTCCTCCAGAAGTTGTTGATATCATCTTGGCAGCCAGGCGTCCCTTCACAAAAAACTGTATAGGTGTGTTGTTGGGACAAACTTGTGGCTTGGTGCGGTGCTCAGCACACAGACACCTTCAGATAGTTATCTGACGTTTTGTTGTTTTTGTCTCTAGCCCAGTAATGCTTTGCTCTGGGCACATTTAAAGGATACCTCTCAGCTTTTTTTTTGTGGCTGCTGGATCTGCCCTCATTGTTTGTCTCCAGTTGTTATGCAATTTTTGAAACGTTTACTAGATTTGTTTCCTCCCTCTGCCTTCATGCCAGAGTGGACTTTAACTTGTTTCTCACATTTCTGATGTGTACTACATGTGAGCCGCTTCACAACTGTTCCTAGCAGCTTCTCACCCTTAAGACAGTGTTCCTCCTCGCCTTACCATTGCTGCAGTATGTGAGTGAGCTTAAACCTCTGTGTCAATCCGTAGTATTCCACTTTCTTCCCAGGCAAGCTGGTTTTGTGGACATGGGCATGCTTCCTTAAGTTGTAATGCTGTTCCATGTTGGTCAAAACATCACCTCGCTGGCATTCAGTGTTCCACCTCACCCCTCTGAGGATGAGAGACTTTGTCACTTGGACCAAGAGAGCGCTGAGCTTTTACATAGATTGTACTGCTGGAGCGGGGATTCTTGTATCTCAATCTTAGAGTATAATTGTTAAATAATGTGAAAAGCTAGCCTGATAAATTATGTCCACTTATGTAAGTGGGCACCTTGCACTGGTCCAGAAAACCATTATGGTGATTTAAGAGGTCTTAGACAATCTTAGAAAGCTCTCTAAGTGGTAGCTGTGGAGAGCAGCCTTCAGGCTTACTCCAGAAGGAGTGTAAAGCAGCTTATTTTACCAGAATGCAATATAGTATAGATCAAGTGAAAAAGAGCCACACCAAGTATTTATAAAAATATGTATTTATTATAGAATACTCTTTAGTGCCTTCAAGTATCTCCACACGGAGATAAACACAATGCACACAATACTTTAGCAAGAAATACAGTAAATAGTATGAAATACACAAAGGGCCTGGGGGGCGTGGCCAAGCACCTAAGATGGCGGACGAACTTGGATTGCGCTCCGCACCCTATCTACTGATTATCCTGACCCTCCTTACATCCTGCAGACCTAACACAAAATTAAGTGCACGGATGGCGTATTTAGGTCTGCTGCACCCACCGGAGGTCTATCTGGGATCGAGTGAGAGGTGGGAGCAGTGCCTCGAGGGGCGCAGCCTGCCCTGGCCTGCGCATATTCGGAATCGCAGCCCTCGTTGAGGGCTCTGAACTTTGCTTTCACCCTGTGACCCCCAACAGCGGAGTAGCAGCCAAGTACCTGAAGGACCTGCGGTTTCAGTGCGGAGATGGGGTGCCGCCTCCGGTCCGCTAGCACAGCGGTTGGGCCCCGATCCTTGCTGGGTACCCGGAACTGCAGACCCTTCTACAATTGAAGCGAGGTGCCTACCCGGTTTGGAGCGCAGATCCGGCATTTGTGGCTGCACTCCAGGAAGCCTCACAGACACTACACGGGGTGCGCTCGGGACAGAGCAGCCCGAAGCTGATGTTTTGGGGCTGGTATTGCCTAGCGGAGTGGAGCAGACCAGGCGTGGGAGGGCAGAAGATGGTGCCGTGAGTCCTGGCCTGGCCTGCTGGGTTGCAGTCCTCCGCTGACTGCTGCTGCAGCGGACGGTGGGTACAACCATCAGCTACACCTGGCAGAGGAACATCTGAACCTGCTTGGTGGGAGATGCGGCCTGCTTCCCGCGTGGGCCTGTCTCGCCGCCATGCGCCTGAGAGCCTCACAGACCCTCAGTGGAGGCCGGGGCACTGCCTCTAAGATTCATTGGCCTTGCCGCCATGTTCTGGCCCTCGCTGGGAGCTCGGGCTGTAGCTGAATCCCTCCACCCCCCCACTGCTGAGACGAGATGCTCTCCTGGCTCGAGATGTGGGCCCACGCTCAGGGCAATGCACAAGATAGCCTTGCTGTCAGCACATAGGGCGTGCTCAGGTCGTAGAGGCCCCTGGAAGCAGCGGTTCAGGCCTACTAATGCTTTGTGATACGGCGTGGTGCACCCGTGAAAAACAGAAGATGGCGCCCAAAAATCAGGCCTGACTTGCAGTGTCGCGGACCTCAATGGACTACTGCTGAAGTGGAGGACAGCTTATACTGAGGCGGAAGTGATGGTAGGGCTACAGAAAGTGCACTTGTGCGCCCCTTGTGGAAGGCCTAGGCCCCTCGGGCCGGCAAGATGCATGAGTAAACGAGTGGCTTATTAACCTATTGTCAGCACAAGGATTGTTTCGGGCCTAGGCTGATCCTCCCTTTGCCTGTGTCGACCCCATAGCTCAGGGAGCTGGAAAGACCCAGGAGCCGACCGAGCTTGGATCTCCCTGGTGACATCAGGCAGTGGGCGGCATAGTGGACCTGGAGCGGGTGTCCGCCGTGGACAGTGCAGATCGGGCCCCTCCCTGGCCTGGTGCACCTCATCACGCTGGCCCTGTTGGTTTGGACTAGAGGGGCAGCTCCGGGGGCAAACCCTGGAATCACTTCTGGTCCCACTGACATAATCTGGCCCCTTTTCCCTATCGGGAAAAACAAAGGAGCGTCCCTTACACTGTGAGCAGCAGAGACAATACTCAGGACTCCCTGTAGCCCCCAATTGTACGTCCATATTCCAGCAGGTGAATTGAAGGGCTAGATGTTTATGGTTATACTGTGGCCTACCTGTCACCCCACCACCAGCGGATTCTTGCCCTTGAAGCGTTCCAATTGGGCCCGGAGCGCGGTCATCCATGGTCCCTCCCTCAATATTGGGGGAGCCTGTGAGAGACGGCACCGCCCTTCTCCCCCCCCCCCCGAGGTTGTGACGGATAAGATCGCCTCGCCAACTGCCCTTTATGCCTAGCCCGCAGCAGCTAGTTATGGGTCGTCTCCGCTCTACCAATCATCGGGATGGCCCCCATCAAAACACAACCGGGGGACGCCCCGAGGAGCGGGGAGGTCCTTAGACTCAAACCGATCAGACCTCTCGGCTAAACTGGACTCAGTGCTGGCTGCGGTGGAGCGGATAGGCACAGCTTTAGATCAGACCCACACCTCCCTTGAGGGCAGAATGGACAATATCACTTCTGACTTCATGCTCCTGAGCGCAGATCATCAAAAGCTCTCGGAATGTGTGAAAGGGGCAATGACTACATTAGCGGAACTGCAACCTAAAAACTGCAATCACACTGCAACCCTGCAGGACCTGCTCGACCAGGTCTGCACACTAGAAAAGAAGCTGGACGACGCTGAGGGGCGCGTCTCGTAACAATGTGCGTGTAATAGGCCTACCGGAGGGAACAGAGGGTTGGGACATGGTGAAATATGCTGGTTGAAGGAGCTTCTCCCCCCTGGGACACTCTCCCTACAGTTTGTTGTTGAGCGGTGGCATAGGGTCCCTGATCACAGGGGCGGAAGGTCACAGCGATGGAGCTCACCGATCAACGCCCCGGACCCTGAGCAGATCCTATCGGAGCACCAGGACACAACATATATTGCATCTACCCTACAATCAGCCAGAGAACTTCCAGAGTCCACTTCATCGCCATCTAGTTCCAAAGGGGACGCTGATTCCTCGCAGGCTTGGGTCTCCAGACCGAACTCCCCATGCCCTCCGGTCGTTACACCTCAAACATCAGATGATGTCATTTGATAGAATGGACTGATGTATCTCTCACCGCAGTTATTAACAGAGGCGTAATAAATTCATGAACTTGTTTTTGGTTAGGGGTTCATTTGGTCACCTAGCGTTGCATACCAATGTCACGTTAAACATAAGCAGAAACGCCCCAGGATGCCAGTTCTTGGCGCTATGAAACCAGGGAACGGGTAACTAGGAGCTATCCCACCCTCGCTCCCCCTCCCCTTTACACAGTTATCAGCAGACTATGGAGAATATGTACAATGAGTTGGCAGAGCATGTCGTTAGCCTCCTTGGCTTAACGACACGCTCCACCACTTCGGAAACGCAAGGCTGCACCATATTTACAAGAATGTGGTGCAGCCTTGTGTTTCTCCCTGCGATGGCACTAAGTTTAACAACTTAGCTCCAACGCAGGCACCCTTGCACCAGAGTGCAAGGGTGTCTGCGTACAGGGGAAAATTGTTTATGTGCACATAAACAATCCTAAAATGCAATGCTGTCAATTTCATGTGTGCTGCTTTATGGAGCACACATGAAAGTGACAGAATTGCATTTCTTTTTTAAAGGTTTGTTTATGTACAGGAAGGGACACCTTCCTGTACATAAACAAACCATGGCACAAGGCAGCACACATGTAAAAAGCAAAAACCCTGAGAAATAATGCATTTCTCCTCATTTCGCCAACTTAAGGTCAGGGTTTTCCTGGTCTTCATTTTGTCACTGCCTCCTATGTACGCCACCCTTGTACTTAGGGGGCAGTGTCAACTACAATAGGTGTTGCGGTGGAATGCCCACCGCAACACCCACTGCACTCCCATTTCATGCTAACCATAGTGTGAAAGGGGGCCTTATGTACAAGGCAGCGTTAAGCCACGTCAGGAGGCTTAATGCTGCCTTGTACATAAGGACTTCAGGAAAGTGCCAGTACTGGAAGAGGAGAAAGTGTCCATGGGAATCTAAAAGTGGATTCTTGAAGAGGAGTACCTGAAAGCAGGGGGGACAGAGTCTATGTCACACAGGAGTGACCTGGAGACATAAAAGACGAATGCCCAACGATATCGGGTGCTTCAGTGGAAGATGATGATGACTTTGACTCTGCAGCTGTGAGGACCAGGCAATGCTGAGGCAGACCAGGACCAAGGTATGAGCTGCAACATAAAGCATGTTGAGTGCTGAGGGGACGGTGTGCGGCAGGAGCACCAACAAGACTTGGCAAATGCAACCCACGCAGGAAGTCGAGAAGGTGCAAAGTTGGGACCAGCAAGGTCCAGGGGACTCGCCACAAGCAGGGGAGTCAGGGCAGGCCCGAGCAATCAGGGGAGCCCAAAGAAAACAATTGTGACCCACAAATTGACCCACAGACCGGAGGCACTGGAATGCCGAGAAGACCTCAAGCAGTTTACCAAAAGATGCAGGCCACGATGCACACAACGTGGTGTGGCTGAAGATTGTAGTCACAGGAGATGCTCGAAGTTGGGGCTACATGAAGCCGGAAGATCTTCTTGAAAGGAAGCAGACAAGCCTTTGCAACTGCAAGTTGGACACAGTGCACAGGGTTTCAGTTATTGCAACCCCCACGAGGGATACTGGCCTCAAACTTGGTGAGAGGGCAAGGCAGGCCTCGGGAGCTGTGAAAACCACCACCTGTGTTTCAGAGCCCACGGAGTCCGGAGGAGCTCAGGATCTGCTGATCAATTGACTTGGTTGTGGTGTCTGCAAATGCAGGGGAGTGATTCCTTCATTCCAAGAGATATTTCCTCAGGTGCCTTTGATGCTTTACAGGCCTTGACAGGTTCCTGTATGATGCACGGCAGAGACGATGTAGCAAACTGGAAGGCAGAGGAATTCAGGCCCAAATGAAGTACAGCGAAGTCCAGAGTGCTCAGACGGTAGAAGTGCAGTGGTATCTGATCTGAATCTTATTCCACGACAAATCTAGGGACCTACACCAAGGTAAGCCCTTAAGTACCCTAGGGAAAGGTTTAGGAAGATTCAGAGGACCCTTCCAGGGGAGGATCTGGACAGAGGGAGGTTGCTCCCATGCCCTTTGTCCAGTTTCTTGCCAGAGTGGACTGGTTTGAACTGGACTATGCACAGGGACACCAAATGTCCCCCTCAACAGACTTTCTGGTGCTGGCAAGCGCACCCCTCCAGCCCTAATACACTGAACCCAGTCTGGTAGGTGGTCACACCTCCCTGTGACAGAATGCCTATTGTTCTACCTTCCTCTGCTCAAGCTTGACTAAGCAGCAGGAGGGCAGAAATGTGACTCTGGTTGGCAGCAACCATTTTGTGCTGTCCGGATCTAGAAGGCTGGTACCGGGAACACTGAGAGCCTAACCAAGGGCTCTCCCAGACCTTGGAATCATACCTCCCACACCATTTACGGTGTTGGGTTATAATTCCAACATGTTTGATACCAACTAAGATAGGATTCGTTGCTGCGTTTTTGAGATGGTAATTGCCGCGGTGCCCCTCTATATAGTATATGGCTGCTTCACTGACAACCCGGGAGAATGGACTCCGTAGGCTGCAGGGGTGTCCTGCTCATGCAGGGGCACCCTTTCACTTAGAACCAAGCCCTGCCTTCAGGATTGTAAAAGCCTGCTATAGGGGTGACTTATAGGTTTTAAGTGCAGTGGCCCTTAGATATAGTAAACCTATTTAGTAAGTGGTGAATGCACCAACTTACACAGCCTGCAATGGCAGACCTGTAGTTCCATTTTGAATAGTCTCTCATCGGTGGCATAATGCATGCTTCTGCCCATGGGGTACCTATACCCTGGTACATGGGTACCATGTCATAGGGACGGACAAGGGTACCCCAGTGTACACTCTGGGATGTACCTAAGTACTGAACATATCAGTTTAAGGAGAAAGCAGATAGACTGTGGTCCTGATTAGCAGGATCCCAGTCAGACTAGCCAAAAACCAGCATAGCACCAGGCAAAAAGTGGGGTTAACCATGCAGAAGGATCCTACCTTACTACATAACCCCCCACCCCAAACGAAAGGAGATAAGGCTAACCTTGCCCAGTTAAATCTTTATTTCCTAAGTGGCCATATAAGGAAGGTTCTGCATTTGCATGGATACTCCCTATCTTATTGACCACTGAGACGTTCCTCACCTGTAGGGTCTTGGATCCTCTCAAATGTTTCGGGTGTCTACCTGACATATGTTGGTGCCAACAAAGAAGCTGATGGGGTGTCTGAGCAGGGGAGTGATACCCTAACAGGGTTGGTCTCAGCTTCCTCAGAGCACTGGCCACCATTGAGGCCTTTTTCTTCATGACTGACTGATATCTATCCCTAGGGCTCAGCCTCTGGCTACCTATAGCTTTTGGTTGATCCTGTCTGGTTAGAACAATGGAGGGCCAGTGAAGGTTTGGGACAGCATGGTCCCCGGTTTTACTTTGCCTAACCGAGTTCATATGGGGATGTGATTTGGTAAGGGTAAGAGGCATCCCTCAGATTGCTGAGGGTTATCCACCTGGCTAGTACTACTAGGCTGGGGGTCTCTAATCTGTGGATGAGGGGATTCGTCATGGCAGTGGACGCCTAGGGGGTCCACTGACATCCCTGATCTCTGCAGCCATAGGCTAAATGAGGCTGGGCAGAGAGGTGCAGGATACCTGCTCCCGACTGGGTACCTCCTTGTTTGCTCAGCCTAAAGTGTAGGCAATGGTAATTACTTCAGTAAGGTTGGGAAGTATTTTTTCTTTTCATCTTGTTTGAATATATCTCTTTTGAAGAACTTCTTACCCCAGTGTAAAAAAAACGACTCTCTATTGTTCCCTCTCTCAGTCCTTCCATTCCACACTATAAAGAATAGTACTGTTGGTGGACACTAACATATGTCTCTACCTAGCCATGGGTTTCTGATCCGCATGTCATATATTAGTTTTCAGGCCAACTGGTAAAGACTCACTCTGGCCTAATGGTTAAGGTCCTAGACTCTAACTCTGAAGATTAGGTGTTCAATCTATAGTCTTTCAATGACACTGTTTGCTGAGTCTTAAGTGTAGGCAATGGAATTTCCTTCAGTAAGGTTGGGAAATGTTTTTTCTTTTCGACTTGTTTGAATATACCTCTTTTGAAGAACTTCTTACCCCAGTGAAAAAAAACGACTCTATATCGTTCCCTCTCTCAGTCCTTCCATTCCACACTATAAAGAATAGTACTGTTGGTGGACACAAACATACTTCTCTACCTAGCCATGGGTTTCTGATCCGCATATCAGATATTAGTTTTGAGGCCAACTGGTAAAGAGTCACTCTGGCCTAATGGTTAAGGTCATAGACTCTTACTCTGAAAGTTAGGTGTTAAATCCCTGGTCTTTCAATGTCACTGATTGCTCAGTCTAAAGTGTAGGCTATGGTATTTCCTTCAATAAGGTTAAGAAATATTTTTTCTTTTCATCTTGTTTGAATATATCTCTTTTAAAGAACTTCTTACCCCAGTGAAAAAAAAACAATACTCTATCGTTCTCTCTCTCAGTCCTTCCATTCCACACTATAAAGAATAGCACTGTTGGTGGACACTAACATACTTCTCTACCTAGCCATGGGTTTCTGATCCGCATGTCATATATTAGTTTTCAGGCCAACTGGTAAAGAGTCAGTCTGGCCTAATGGTTTAGGTCTTAGCCTCTTACTCTGAAGATTAGGTGTTCAATCTCTGGTCTTGCAATGTCAATGTTTGCTCCGTCTAAAGTGTAGGCTATGGTATTTCTTTCAGTAAGGTTGGCTAATATTTTTTCTTTTCATCTTGTTTGAATATATCTCTTTTGAAGAACTTCTTACCCCAGTGAAAAAAAAACGACTCTATATCGTTCCCTCTCTCAGTCCTTCCATTCCACACTATAAAGAATAGTACTGTTGGTGGACACTAACATACTTCTCTACCTAGCCATGGGTTTCTGATCCGCATATCAGATATTAGTTTTCAGGCCAACTGGTAAAGAGTCACTCTGGCCTAATGGTTAAGGTCTTAGACTCTTACTCTGAAAATTAGGTGTTAAATCCCTGGTCTTTCAATGTCCCTGTTTGCTCACTCTAAAGTGTAGGCAATGGTATTTCCTTCAGTAAGTTTGGGAAATATTTTTTCTTTTCATCTTGTTTGAGTATATCTCTTTTGAAGAACTTCTTACCCCAGTAAAAAAAACCGACTCTATCGTTCTCTATCTCAGTCCTTCCATTCCACACTATAAAGAATAGTACTGTTGGTGGACACTAACATACTTCTCTACCTAGCCATGGGTTTCTGATCCGCATGTCATATATTAATTTTCAGGGCAACTGGTAAAGACTCACTCTGGCCTAATGGTTGAAGTCCTAGACTTTTACTCTGAAGATTAGGGGCCTCATGTAGGTAGCATACAAGTTACCACTTCTTAAATACCGAACGTTACCGAATCGGTATTTAAGAAGTGGTAACTTGTATGTAGGTAATCATTTGGGAAATATTACCGAATCGGTAAAATTCGGTAATTACCGAATCGGTATTTACCGATTCGGTAATGAGGCATACCTTCCCATTGATGGGAAGGTATGCCTCATTACCGAATCGGTAAATACCGATTTGGTAATGGGGGGGAACACATGCAAGGGTGGCAGGGTGTCACATTGACACCCTGTTGCACCCTTGATTCGGCCATGTGTGCACATGTGGCACACATACATGCCCTAAGGGCATGTATGTCTGCCACATTGCACACTTCTAAGCGCTTTAAAATGCTTAAACACATCCATTCATTATTTACCACCAACTATTAGTTGGTGGTAAATACCGACTCCTAAAAACACCCACACACTCCCCCTACATCTCATTTCTGTATTCGGAATTTACCGAATCGGTAAAATTACCGATTCGGTAATTTCACCTATTCGGTAAATTACCGAATACAGAAATGAGCCCCCTACATCTCAAAAGCCAAAATACCGGTCGGTAACGGTATAATTACCGAAAATCGGCCGTTACCGACCGGTATTTGGCTACCTACATGAGGCCCTAGGTGTTCAATCTATGGTCTTTCAATGTCACTGTTTGCTGAGTCTTAAGTGTTGGCAATGGTATTTCCTTCAGTAAGGTTGGGAACCATTTTTTCTATTCATCTTGTTTGAATATATCTCTTTTGAAGAACTTCTTACCCCAGTGAAAAAAAAACGGCTCTCTATCGTTCCCTCTCTCAGTCCTTCCATTCCACACTATAATGAATAGTACTGTTGGTGGACACTAACATACTTCTCTACCTAGCCATGGGTTACTGATCCGCATGTCATATATTAGTTTTCAGGCCAACTGGTAAATAAAGAGTCACGCTGTTATAATGGTTAAGGTCTTAGTCTCTTAGTCGGAAAGTTAGGCGTTCAATCCCTGGTCTTTCAATGTCACTGTTTGCTCAGTCTAAAGTTTAGGCAATGGTATTTCCTTCAGTAAGGTTGGGAAATATTTTTTCTTTTCATCTTATTTGAATATATCTCTTTTGAAGAACTTCTTACTCAAGTGAAAAAAAACGACTCTCTATTGTTCCCTCTCTCAGTCCTTCCATTCCACACTATAAAGAATAGTACTGTTGGTGGACACTAACATACTTCTCTACCTAGCCATGGGTTTCTGATCCGCATGTCATATATTAGATTTCAGGCCACCTGGTGAAGAGTCACTCAGGCCTAATGGTTAAGGTCTTAGACTCTTACTCTGAAAATTAGGTGTTAAATCCCTGGTCTTTCAATGTCACTGTTTGCTCACTCTAAAGTGTAGGCAATGGTATTTCCTTCAGTAAGTTTGGGAAATATTTTTTCTTTTCATCTTGTTTGAGTATATCTCTTTTGAAGAACTTCTTACCCCAGTAAAAAAAAACGACTCTATCGTTCTCTATCTCAGTCCTTCCATTCCACACTATAAAGAATAGTACTGTTGGTGGACACTAACATACTTCTCTACCTAGCCATGGGTTTCTGATCCACATGTCATATATTAATTTTCAGGGCAACTGGTAAAGACTCACTCTGGCCTAATGGTTGAAGTCCTAGACTTTTACTCTGAAGATTAGGGGCCTCATGTAGGTAGCATACAAGTTACCACTTCTTAAATACCGAACGTTACCGAATCGGTATTTAAGAAGTGGTAACTTGTATGTAGGTAATCATTTGGGAAATATTACCGAATCGGTAAAATTCGGTAATTACCGAATCGGTATTTATTGATTCGGTAATGAGGCATACCTTCCCATTGATGGGAAGGTATGCCTCATTACCGAATCGGTAAATACCGATTTGGTAATGGGGGGGAACACATGCAAGGGTGGCAGGGTGTCACATTGACACCCTGTTGCACCCCTGATTCGGCCATGTGTGCACATGTGGCACACATACATGCCCTAAGGGCATGTATGTCTGCCACATTGCACACTTCTAAGCGCTTTAAAATGCTTAAACAAATCCATTCATTATTTACCACCAACTATTAGTTGGTGGTAAATACCGACTCCTAAAAACACCCACACACTCCCCCTACATCTCATTTCTGTATTCGGAATTTACCGAATCGGTAAAATTACAGATTCGGTAATTTCACCGATTCGGTAAATTACCGAATACAGAAATGAGCCCCCTACATCTCAAAAGCCAAAATACCGGTCGGTAACGGTATAATTACCGAAAATCGGCCGTTACCGACCGGTATTTGGCTACCTACATGAGGCCCTAGGTGTTCAATCTATGGTCTTTCAATGTCACTGTTTGCTGAGTCTTAAGTGTTGGCAATGGTATTTCCTTCAGTAAGGTTGGGAACCATTTTTTCTATTCATCTTGTTGGAATATATCTCTTTTGAAGAACTTCTTACCCCAGTGAAAAAAAAACGGCTCTCTATCGTTCCCTCTCTCAGTCCTTCCATTCCACACTATAATGAATAGTACTGTTGGTGGACACTAACATACTTCTCTACCTAGCCATGGGTTACTGATCCGCATGTCATATATTAGTTTTCAGGCCAACTGGTAAATAAAAAGTCACGCTGTTATAATGGTTAAGGTCTTAGTCTCTTAGTCGGAAAGTTAGGCGTTCAATCCCTGGTCTTTCAATGTCACTGTTTGCTCACTCTAAAGTGTAGGCAATGGTATTTCCTTCAGTAAGTTTGGGAAATATTTTTTCTTTTCATCTTGTTTGAGTATATCTCTTTTGAAGAACTTCTTACCCCAGTAAAAAAAAACGACTCTATCGTTCTCTATCTCAGTCCTTCCATTCCACACTATAAAGAATAGTACTGTTGGTGGACACTAACATACTTCTCTACCTAGCCATGGGTTTCTGATCCGCATGTCATATATTAGTTTTCAGGCCAACTGGTAAATAAAAAGTCACGCTGTTATAATGGTTAAGGTCTTAGTCTCTTAGTCGGAAAGTTAGGCGTTCAATCCCTGGTCTTTCAATGTCACTGTTTGCTCAGTCTAAAGTTTAGGCAATGGTATTTCCTTCAGTAAGGTTGGGAAATATTTTTTCTTTTCATCTTATTTGAATATATCTCTTTTGAAGAACTTCTTACTCAAGTGAAAAAAAAACGACTCTCTATTGTTCCCTCTCTCAGTCCTTCCATTCCACACTATAAAGAATAGTACTGTTGGTGGACACTAACATACTTCTCTACCTAGCCATGGGTTTCTGATCCGCATGTCATATATTAGATTTCAGGCCACCTGGTGAAGAGTCACTCAGGCCTAATGGTTAAGGACTTCGACTCTTACTCTGAAGATTAGGTGTTTAATCCCTGGTCTTTTAAGGTCACTGATTGCTCACTCTAAAGTGTAGGCAATGGTATTTCCTTCAGTGAGGTTGGGAAATATTTTTTCTTTTCATCTTGTTTGAATATATCTCTTTTGAAGAACTTCTTACCCCAGTGAAAAAAACGACTCTCTACCGTTCCCTCTCTCAGTCCTTCCATTCCACACTATAGAGAATAGTACTGTTGGTGGACACTAACATATGTCTCTACCTAGCCATGGGTTTCTGATCCGCATGTCATATATTAGTTTTCAGGCCAACTGGTAAAGACTCACTCTGGCCTAATGGTTAAGGTCCTAGACTCTAACTCTGAAGATTAGGTGTTCAATCTGTAGTCTTTCAATGTCACTGTTTGCTGAGTCTTAAGTGTAGGCAATGGAATTTCCTTCAGTAAGGTTGGGAAATGTTTTTTCTTTTCGACTTGTTTGAATATACCTCTTTTGAAGAACTTCTTATCCCAGTGAAAAAAAACGACTCTCTATCGTTCTCTATCTCAGTCCTTCCATTCCACACTATAAAGGATAGTACTGTTGGTGGACACTAACATACTTCTCTACCTAGCCATGGGTTTCTGATCCGCATGTCATATATTAATTTTCAGGGCAACTGGTAAAGACTCACTCTGGCCTAATGGTTAAGGTCCTAGACTTTTACTCTGAAGATTAGGTGTTCAATCTATGGTCTTTCAATGTCACTGTTTGCTGAGTCTTAAGTGTAGGCAATGGAATTTCCTTCAGTAAGGTTGAGAAATATTTTTTCTTTTCGACTTGTTTGAATATATCTCTTTTGAAAAACTTCTTACCCCAGTGAAAAAACCCGACTCTATATCGTTCCCTCTCTCAGTCCTTCCATTCCACACTATAAAGAATAGTACTGTTGGTGGACACTAACATACTTCTAAACCTAGCCATGGGTTTCTGATCTGCATATCATATATTAGTTTTCAGGCCAACTGGTAAAGAGTCACTCTGGCCTAATGGTTAAGGTCTTAGACTCTTTCTGTGAAAATTAGGTGTTAAATCCCTGGTCTTTCAATGTCACTGATTGCTCAGTCTAAAGTGTAGGCTATGGTATTTCCTTCAATAAGGTTAGGAAATATTTTTTCTTTTCATCTTGTTTGAATATATCTCTTTTGAAGAACTTCTTACATCAGTGAAAAAAAATAACACTCTATCGTTCCCTCTCTCAGTCCTTCCATTCCACACTATAAAGAATAGCACTGTTGGTGGACACTAACATACTTCTATACCTAGCCATGGGTTTCTGATTCGCATGTCATATATTAGTTTTCAGGACAAGTGGTAAAGAGTCACTCCAGCCTAATGGTTTAGGTCTTAGGCTCTTACTCTGAAGATTAGGTGTTCAATCCCTGGTCTTGCAATGTCAATGTTTGCTCCGTCTAAAGTGTAGGCTATGGTATTTCTTTCAGTAAGGTTGGCTAATATTTTTTCTTTTCATCCTGTTTGTATATATCTCTTTTGAAGAACTTCTTACCCCAGTGAAAAAAAACGACTCTATATCGTTCCCTCTCTCAGTCCTTCCATTCCACACTATAAAGAATAGTACTGTTGGTGGACACTAACATACTTCTCTACCTAGCCATGGTTTTCTGATCCGCATATCATATATTAGTTTTCAGGCCAACTGGTAAAGAGTCACTCTGGCCTAATGGTTAAGGTCTTAGACTCTTACTCTGAACATTAGGTGTTAAATCCCTGGTCTTTCAATGTCACTGTTTGCTCACTCTAAAGTGTAGACAATGGTATTTCCTTCAGTGAGGTTGGGAAATATTTTTTCTTTTCATCTTGTTTGAATATTTCTTTTTTGAAGAACTTCTTACCCCAGTGAATAAAAATGACTCTCTATCGTTCCCTCTCTCAGTCCTTCCATTCCACACTATAAAGAATAGTACTATTGGTGGACACTAACATACTTCTCTACCTAGCCATGGGTTACTGATCCGCATGTCATATATTAGTTTTCAGGCCAACTGGTAAATAAAGAGTCACTCTGGCCTAATGCTTAAGGTCTTAGAATCTTACTCTGAAGGTTAGGTTTCAATCTTTGGTCTTCAATGTCACTGTTTGCTCAGTCTAAAG
This sequence comes from Triturus cristatus, assembly GCF_964204655.1. Classification (NCBI taxonomy): domain Eukaryota; kingdom Metazoa; phylum Chordata; class Amphibia; order Caudata; family Salamandridae; genus Triturus; species Triturus cristatus. The sequence continues at coordinate 209,906,202 of NC_140580.1, read as the reverse complement.
TTTAGGCAATGGTATTTCCTTAAGCACCCCAGTGAAAAAAACGACTCTCTATCGTTCCCTCTCTCAGTCCTTCCATTCCACACTATAAAGAATAGTACTGTTGGTGGACACTAACATACTTCTCTACCTAGCCATGGGTTTCTGATCCGCATGTCATATATTAGTTTTCAGGCCAAAAAGTAAAGAGCCACTCTGGCCCAAGGGTTATGTTCTTAGACTCTTACTCTGAAGATTAGGTGTTCAATCCCTGGACTTTCAATGTCAGTGTTTGCTCAGTCTAAAGTGTAGGCAATGGTATTTCTTTCAGTAAGGTTGGGGAAATATATTTTCTTTTCATCTTGTTTGAATATATCTCTTTTGAAGAGCTTCTTACCACAGTGAAAAAAACGACTTTCTATCGTTCCCTCTCTCAATCCTTCCATTCCACACTATAAAGAATAGCTCTGCTCGTGGACACTAACATACTTCTCTACCTAGCCATGGGTTTCTGATCCGCATGTCATATATTAGTTTTCAGGCCACCTGGTCAAGAGTCAATCTGGCCTAATGGTTAAGGTCTTAGACTCTTACTCTGACGGTTAGGTGTTCAATTCCTAGTCTTTCAATGTCACTGTTTGCTCAGTCTAAAGTGTAGGCAATGGTATTTCCTTCAGTAAGGTTGGGGAAATATTTTTTCTTTTAATCTTGTTTGAATATATCTCTTTTGAAGAACTTCTTACCCCAGTGAAAAAAACGGCTCTCTATCGTTCCCTCTCTCAGTACTTCAATTCCAAACTATAAAGAATAGTACTGTTGGTGGACACTAACATACTTCTCTATCTAGCCATGGGTTTCTGAGCCGCAAGTCATATATTAGTTTTCAGGCCAAAAGGGAAAGAGTCAATTTGGCCCAAGGGTTATGTTCTTAGACTCTTACTCTGAAGATTAGGTATTCAATCCCTCGTCTTTCAATGTCAGTGTTTACTTAGTCTAAAGTTTAGGCAATGGCATTTCCTTCAGTAAGGTTGGGAAATATATTTTCTTTTCATCTTGTTTGAATATATCTCTTTTGAAGAACTTCTTACCACAGTGAAAAAAACGACTCTCTATCGTTCCCTCTCTCAATCCTTCCATTCAACACTATAAAGAATAGCTCTGCTGGTGGACACTAACATACTTCTCTACCTAGCCATGGGTTTCTGATCCGCATGTCATATATTAGTTTTCAGGCCAACTGGTCAAGAGTCAATCTGGCCTAATGGTTAAGGTCTTAGACTCTTACTCTGACGGTTAGGTGTTCAATCCCTAGTCTTTCAATGTCACTGTTTGCTCAGTCTAAAGTTTAGGCAATGGTATTTCCTTCAGTAAGTTTGGGAAATATTTTTTCTTTTCATCTTGTTTGAATAGATCACTTTTGAAGAACTTCTTACCCTAGTGGAAAAAAACCCGACTCTCTATCGTTCCCGCTCTCAGTCCTTCCATTCCACACTATAAAGAATAGTGCTGTTGGTGGACACTAACATACTTCTCTACCTAGCCATGGGTTACTGATCCGCATCTCATATATTAGTTTTCAGGCCAAATGGTAATTAGTCACTCTGGCTTAATGGTTAAGGTCTTAGACTCTTACTCTGAAGATTAGGTGTTCAATTTTGCTGTTTGGTCAGCCTAAAGTGTAGGCAATGGTAATTACTTCAGTAAGGTTGGGAAATATTTTTTCTTTTCATCTTGTTTGAATATATCTCTTTTGAAGAACTTTTTACCCCAGTGAAACCAACGGCTCTCTATCGTTCCCTCTCTCAGTCCTTCCATTCCACACTATAAAGAATAGTGCTGTTGGTGGACACTATCATACTTCTCTACCTAGCCATGGGTTACTGATCTGCATGTCATATATTAGTTTTCAGGCCAACTGGTAAAGAGTCACTCTGGCCTAATGGTTAAGGTCTTAGAATCTTACTCTGAAGCTTAGGTCTTCGAACTCCCTGGTCTTTCTCCTGCCCTCAGTGGCTCTGCCAGAACAAGCCTGACCTCCTCTGTTGCAGTTTCTTCACAAGAGGTAGGATCAGTTTCCAGAGGAGGCTGACCATCACCTAAAGTCGGGGGCGAAGACATTTCTTCTTCCCCTGTGCTCCTTTTTTGGAGCTGAGTGGGCCATTCCTTCAAGCTCGACTGCTCCTGAATTTCTGGAGCCCTAAGGGTCACACCAACCTTCTCAGGGAGGCCTAACATCTCTAGCGGGGTCTCCAGTTCTACTTCAGCCCTGGCTGAAGTTTCCAAGTCATTGCCCATGAGGCAATCTACAGGCAAGTTGGGGGACACTGCTACACTCTTGGAACCAGTGACCCCTCCCCAGCTGAGATTGACTATGGCCATGGGATGATCTGTTCTAACCCCATCAATGTTGGTAACCTGGTAAATGTACTCAGGTAAAAGCTGAAGTGGGGGCACCAGGTTTCCGGTCACCATTGTGACACTAGCCCCTGTGCCCCTATAGGCTACAGCTTTCTGACCATTAATCAGGGGCTCCTGTCTGTACTTGCCCAAGTTTTTGGGACTCACAGTAAAAGTGGCAACCCCATGCCACCATCACAGACTAAGTTGGCCTGTGTGGGGGATCTGGCTAGGCCAGTATCCATCTCAGTACCCCATGAGAACCCAACCAAAGTTTTGGGTGTGCTACTACTACCTGAAGGATTACTACTTAGAGCACTAGAGGTTGATGTAGTAGTAGGGGGTATATTTTCCTTATTGTTGGCTGGCCTTGGGGCAATCAGAATTATTTTTCCTGTGGCCTTGCTTTTTACAAACAAAGCAATAAGGTTTCTTTCCAGGCGATGAAGGAGTGTGGGACCCACCCCCAGAGGAGGACTTTTGGGGACCTTCAGAAGACTTCTCTTTAGACTTATCACCACCTTTCTCCTGGGTTCTGGAAGTATCTTTCTTCTGGACACCCTGGTTCTTGTGCTTAACCCTGGTCCTGACTCATTTATCTGCTTCTTTCCCAATTCTTGGGGAGATGTCAGATCTGAGTCCACCAGGTACTGGTGCAAAATATGGTTCTGACAATTATTAAGGATCTGCTCCCTCATAATCAAATTGTACAATCCTAAGTAGTCATGCACTTTGCTGCCATGTAGCCAACCTTCCAGAGCCTTTGTGGCACTACCCACAAAATCTACCCAGTCCTGGGTTTGTGTTTTCTGGGTGTGTCTGAACTTAATCCTGCATTTGCTCAGTGGTTAAGCCAAACCCATCAATGAAAGCACTCTTCAAAACTGAGTAATTATCAGAATCCTTTTCTCTAACAGTGAGAAGATTATCTCTACCATTGTCAGCAAAGGACAGCCACAAGATAGCTGCCCACTGCTCTGAAGGAACCTTCTGCACTTTACAGACCCTCTCTAAAGCAGTTATCCATTTGGACGTCATCCCCAGCATGGCAGGGAGGGACAATCTTGCTCAGGTTCCTTTGTTCAAAGGAATGTTCATTAACTCTAGGAACACTGTTGCTGCCACCATGAGACTTTAGTCCCAACTTTTTCCTAGCTCTCTGGACTTCCAAGGACTATCTATCAAGGGCCAACTGCTCTTGCCTGAGCCTAAGCCTAGCTTTCTCAAGATCAAGAAGTTGGTACTCCCTATCAAAAGAGTTCCCCTCTTACTAGAAACAGAGGTATCTACTCTACACCTTCCCAGGAGGATCAAGGGTGGTACCCTTTAAGCCACCCGTCTTCTCCTCTGGGAGGTCTGAATTATCGAGATGGAAGTCATCAGGCCCCCCCCCCCAGTCAGGGTTAGAGTCAAGGTCATAGGGGTGATCCCCTTCTGGCCTCTCCTCTGCCCTATGCCCACCCATCTTTTCCTGCTCATCTGACCCACTAGTTTTCTGGAAGTCATCTAACAGTAAGGCCTCTAAGAGGCATTGGGTGTTGGCACCTTTCCCGGTCTTCAACTTTCTAGAGGCACTCAGGGCTTTCAGTTCTTGGAACGAAAGCTCACTGTATCTAGCAGTCAGAGAGCCACTGGAATCTCCCTTGGAGGACGACATACTAAGTGTGGTGTGGTGTTGCACTTACCAAACCTAGTGGGAACTAAACTCTCTTAGGTTGGAGAAAGGGTGTGCTAGACCCTTGACTTACCCAACCCTAAGTTCAGTAGAACTTACTTTTTCTAAGCTTGTATTATATGTGCCTAGTATACTTATGGTTTTTCACTTAATCAACACAAAGATTTATCTGGTAAAACAATGCAGGCTTGAATCCCACCGCTGCACACCAATGTGAGACGCTGGCCTGGTATATGGTGTCCACTTATGTAAGTGGGCACCTTGCAGCAGTCCAGACAACCCGTATTGTGATTTAAGAGATCTTAGACAACCTTAGAAATCTCTGTAATTGGTAGCTATGGAGAGCAGCCTTCAGGCTTAGTCCAGAGGGAGTGTAAAGCAGCTTGTTTTACCAGAATGCAATCGTATAGTACAGATTAAGTGAAAAAGAACCGCCCAAGTATTTATAAAAATATGTATTTATTATAGAATACTCTACTATGTTCAAGTATCTCCCATTTGGAGATAAACACAATGCACACAATACTTTAGCAAGTAATACAGTAAATAGCACGAAATACACAGAGGGCCCCAGAGGGGGACCTAACCATACATCAGGAAAGTGGTATAAGAACCACGACTCGAGTCAGGACGATGTCAAAAGGACATAGAATTGCTGGGGACTGACAGAAACCCCAAGGTAAGTCAATAGGGACCGCATGGAGAGCGTGTGCAGTGTGTGAAACGACTGCGTGCTCCTTACAAGTCTATGTGCAAGTCACGGTTGGTTTTTAAAGATTAAGGACCCTTCCCAGGGGACCCTGGAAGAACCCTTGGAAGACAGAAGGTTGGAGAGCCACCCCACCCATGGTTACCCTAGTGCCCACGTTACCTACACCAGGGATGCTGGGTGCATACGTGTGAAGTGGTGTCGGAAACACCTGTCAAACCCAACGGAGGACTTCAGGAAAGTGCTGGTGCTGGAAGAGGAGAAAGTGTCAGTGGGAATCCAAAAGTGGATTCTTGAAGAGGAGTACCTGAAAGCAGAGGGGACAGAGTCTATGTCACACAGGAGTGACCAGAAGACTTGGAAGACGAACGCCCTCCAATGTCGGGTGCTTCATTGGAAGATGACGATGACCTTGACTCTGTAGCTGTGCGGACCAGGTGATGCTGTGGAAGACCAGGACCCGGGTATGAGCTGCCCCATGAAGGATGTTGAGTGCTGAGGGGTCGATGTCCGGCGGGAGCACCAACAAGCCTTGGCAAATGCAACCCACGCAGGAAGTCGAGAAGGTGCAAAGATGGGACCAGCAAGGTCCAGGGGACTAACCACAAGCAGGGGAGTCAGGGCAGGCCCTGAGCAATCAGGGGAGTCCAAAGAAAACAAGTGTGACCATAAAAATCGACCCACAGGCCGGAGGCACTGGAGTCCTGAGAGGACCTCAAGCAGCTTACCAAGAGATGGGGGCCACGATGCACATGACGTGGTGTGGCTGAAGATTTTAGTCACAGGAGATGCTCGAAGTTGTGACTACATGAAGCCTGAAGGTCTTCTTGGAAGGAAGCCGACAAGTCTTTGCAACTGAAAGTTGGACGCAGTGCACAGGGGTTCAGTTATTGCAACCCCCACGAGGGATACTGGCCTCAAACTTGGTGAGAGGGCAAGGCAGGCCTTAGGAGCTGTGAAAATCACCAACCATGTTTCAGAATCCACGGAGTCCGGAGGAGCTCAGGATCTGCAGATCAATTGACTTAGTTGTGGTGCCTGCAGATGCAGGGGAGTGATTCCTTCATTCCAAGGGAGATTTTTTCAGGTGTCTTTGTTTGCTTCACAGGCCTTGGCAGGTTCCTGTATGATGCACAGAAGAGACGATGTAGCAAACTGGATGGCAGATGAATTCAGGCCCAAATGAAGTACAGCGAAGTCCAGAGTGCTCAGACGGTAGAAGTGCAGTGGTGTCTGATCTGAATCTTATCCCACGATCAATCTAGGGACCTACACCAAGGTAAGCCCTTAACTACCCTAGGGAAAGGTTTGGGAAGATTCAGGGTCCGGACAGAGGGAGGTTGCTCCCATGTCCTTTGTCCAGTTTCGCGCCATAGCGGACTGGTTTGTACTGAACTATGCACAGGGACACCAAATGTGCCCCTCAGCAGACTTTCTGGCACTGGCAAGCGCACCCACCCATCCCTAATACCCTAAACCCAGTCTGGTAGGTGGTCTGACCTCCCTGTGACAGGATGCCTATTGTTCTACCTTCCTCTGCTTGAGCTTGGCTCAGAAGCAGAAGGGCAGAAATGTGTTTCTGATTGGCAGCATCCATTTTCTGCTGTCCGGGTCTAGAAGGCTGGTACCGGGAACACTGAGATCCTAACGGAAGTCTCTCCCAGTGCGAGGAATCATACCTCCCACACCGTTTACGGTGTGAGGGGTTTGATTCCAACATGTTTCATACCAAACTTGATAGGATTAGTTGCAGCCATTTTCGAGATGGTCATCGCGTAATTACACGGTGCCCCTCTAGATAGTATATGGCTGCTTCACCAACAACTCGGGAGAATGGACTCCGTAGGCTGCAGGGGTGTCCTGCTCATGCAGGGGCACCCCCTTGCAATGCGGCTCCCTCGTGTTTCCACACACTTTGCGTAGTACCTGACTCACACACTTAGTTACGATCCAATCCTGGGATGAATTGGACCACGTTACTCTGAGGCAACATCATACATATTGTGAGTGGAGTTATCATTTCTCCTATTTTCGTTGTTTCGTTTTTTCTAAACTCATGTACAGTGCTTGCTCCACTCTGCACATGCGCTGACTTTAGGCTTTCCCTTCGGCGTATGCGCTGCTTCTAGGCTTCCCGGGCGCATGCACATTAAAATAACACTCCTTCCATGTGCATGCGTACCACTGGGCACCACCCAGGCACTCAGAGCACTGGCTGGATCTATACTATACCTCACCAGCCCGGCTTCCGTTACTCGGACATACAGGCAGCCTCCGGCCAGGACACCGGATGCCCTTATTAAGGCATACTACCGCCATCAGTCACTCAGGCAGGTCAGGCACACCGATGGGTGTGTAGGCACCGCCAGTTTGTGACACCGGATCCGGCAGTCACGGCAGACACCTGAGGCCTATTAAATCCCTTAACAACACCAATTATCAGCCACAGGCACTATAAATAGCCGATGTTTGCTCTACTCATTTATCGCCGAGGAGGGGAGGAGAGCACACATAGGTGGAAACATTGAGGACATACCACGGAACAGTAAGGGTGTGAATGTATGACTAGTATGTTCTGTTTACTTCGTTAACCCCGCTTCCCCTTGAGGCACCATTGAACCTCTTGGCTGTTTTTACATGGATTTACTTACTTTGGTAAATCACTTGGCGCTAGTTCTTCTTTTTTTCCTCATTACTTATAGCTCGACCAAAGGGGTCTGCTGAACTTACCCTCCTATGGGGCACCTTGTCCCAGTATTAGGGTAAGCAATGTGGAGATAACTATCTCTATATAAATATTAAGTGCACCTATGACTGACACGATTGTTGCACTTATAGCCACTCACGAGATTTGGTTGACGCATGTGGCTGACTGGAAGTCGCTTTCACATTGTACATAGTTGCTACCTTTTATTGTACACTGTTCATTATTTGTTTTCTCTTACAGGCTTTAGGATCAAGCCGTTTGCAGTGGAGTGTGATCTTTCACCCCACACAGTGGGAACTCTTTCACCATAGTCTGGTAAGAGCGTAGCCCGCCAATTATTTCCTCTAGGTCCTGATAAATGCAGAGGACCCCACTGGGCCACAAGGCAGAAACATGTTGACCACATTGAATTCGGTGGGGGGACAATAGAATCCTCAATACACCGACCACTTATTTTAAACACCATATAGATGCCAGCCACATTAAAATTAATTTGACATCTATAATGGACTTTTAACTCTCTTTTAGTATGTAAGAGCCCCCACTTAGTTTAGAAGTGCATCCCTGTCGTCAGGTGTATGCCCGCTCTCTATAAAACCACGTTTTTAGAGGGCAAGGACTGGTCAATGATGAAGCATAACACCAGGTGGTGTGTGAGACCAGTCCTTCACTTTTTGTGAGATGCCTGCACTCACATTATAAGAAACTGTAGCATCTAGGACATCCAGCTGGGAGCGGCCCCGTTTGTGATTAATAGTTTATGCTGGAGGCTGCCGGCTTCCAGTACCCGGTGCTGCTGGTTCCCTTACCCCAGATCTCCTCTGGGCCTTGTGGTTACACAGAGACTCAAACCAACCAAGGGCTATTTTAGTCTTTTTTGGTAATTACATGCTCAGGCAAGCTATTTTTGAAAAAAGCCCGACCCGAGGCCAGACTGGGCAATATAAAGTGTCCTCTTTTTTTGTACGCCCAGATTTTTGTCATGTTACCGTAGAGCATAGATGGCGACTTTGGCAACTGATTAAGCCCTTCCAGGATGCTGGGTTCTAGGCCTTTTTACTCTCCCCTGCTAGGCTGAAGACGATTGTAAGAGGAGCGGTCAAGTTTTTCACTTCAGAAATCCAGGCTAGAGAGTATCTAGCTCTAATCCGGTCAGATAATGGAAATGCCTGAGGTATTAATGTAATTGTGGGGTTAATTTAAATAAGATTTTTTTTTTTACATAAGTAAAAGGTCATATATGCATACAGAGGGGTTTTTCTTACTATGTGTTCTTTTTTTCTCCCCTTTTCTTTCTTACATTTTTTTATATGATGCTTTTGGCCTGATAAAGCGCAGAGGGAGCCGAGGGGCGCTGTGATGTTCTTTCCTGTCTCCATCACTCAGACCTTCCTTGGTCTGGCTGCTTCTAAGGGTAGGGGAGGGAGGGGGGGTTGGAGAAGGGGTGGTGGGGGGATGGGACAGGGGGGTACGGCGGTAATGAGAAGGGTAAATTGCAGCAGAAGAAAGAAGCTTATTATGGGTATTATTTTAGAAGGTTACTAATGGTTAGAGAGCAGTTTGTAAGGAAGACTGTACAAGACGGCTTGCAGGATCAGTACAGCATCTATACTAAATCAGATATGGTAACACAGGTGGAAATAATCTTTTGGGGGAATTATGGCTAAAATTCGTATTGCGTCTATTGATATATGTGGGCTCAATGATGTGGCTAAGAGGAGGAGGATTCAGGAAGATCTCAAGGTATTAAAAGGCAGATATTTATTGCCTGCAGGAGACCCACTTTGCCAGGAACAACAGCAACCTACCAAATTCGCTGGGGCTGAAGGTAGCAGTCTATACTTCACAAGATGTGAAGACTAAGGGAGTCGCATTTCTTATGAAAGGCAGTGTTATCAACCCTGGCAGGAAAGCTGTCGATAGGAATGGTAGATGATTATTATTGGAATGTAGGCACACAACCGGTTCTTTCACACTATGTACAGTCTACGCCCCTATTCTAGATGACCCAGAGCTACTCTGTTTTTTGGCCAATGAATTTCCATCTTGGCCAGATCGGTTTGTGGTGTGTGGGGACCTGAATCTTAATGTGTCCCAAGACACTCCGGGAACAGTAGGGACCTCCAGTAAAGGGTGGAAGCCACATTTGATGAGGGCACTTAAAAATCTTGTATTTGATATCAGTTTGGTAGATGCTTGGCTTAAACTTAGAGCTCCTGAGCCCGGCTATACTTTTTATTCAGCCCCACATGGCAAGTTTGCTAGATTGGATTACTTCTTAACCTCGCCATCTATACTACAAGAGGCACGAATAGAGCTCTTCCCCAGAGTTATGGCTGACCATAACCCGGTAGTCCTAGAGTTTTCAGTAAAAGGCATAAGAAAGGAATATTCTAGATGGACTTTTGAGAGGGCTCTGCTTTCAGATCAATAATTTATTGAATATATGAAGGACTGAATCAGGGAATTCTTTGATAATAATAGTGGTAGTACCCCCTTAGGTATGGTCTGGGATGCTTTTAAAGTGGCAGCGAGAGGTGAGATCCTCTAATACTGTTTGAGTGAGCGAAAAAAAGAGGCAGAACAGATTAATCAGTTTTATCAAAAGCTTGCCCGATTGGAAACAGAACTGATCAGCACCGTGCCTCATGGTGGGGAGGTGGTTAGAATCCTGAGCTCTATCAACATTACTGAAGCCTGACTGAATGATTTTAATACTGAGTGACTCGCTGGAAAATTCTTAGCTAAGAAGCAGGATTGCTATGAATATAGTGATACGGTGGGCATATTACTGGCAATCAGGGCCAGACAGCAGGTGGCAGCAGGATATATAGACAGGATCAGAAATATGCAGGGTATTGTCGTGAAAGAGGCTTTTAGAGAATTTTATAAAGACCTGTACTCAGCTTCATCTTGTGATGGTTATCTATCAAATTTTGAAGTACAGGAGTTTGAACCGACTGGAAGGGTCCCACAGGAGGAAGTTGTCCAGCTTAGGGCAGAGATTACACAGGAGGAGCTATTTGGTCCTCTACAAGCCCTCCTAGCGGGCAAGGCATCTGGAACTGATTGTATTCCTATAGAGTTCTACAAAGTCTTTGTTAGTGAGATCTATCGTCCTATGCTTAGTTTATTTCAGGAGATCAAGGAAGAGGGTACCCCGCCGGGTTCTTGGGGTATCGCAAATATTGTCATCTTTTAAAAAAATGGTAAAGATCCAACAAATTTAGGCTCATATAGGCCTATAACGCTGCTAAACAGTGATGCTAAGCTTTATTCAAGGATCTTTGCCTCACGTCTGAACTCTGTGATGCACCATCTTGTTTCGGTATGGCAGCACAGTTTTATACAAGGAAGAGGGACTGTAGATCACGTTAGGAGGTTAATCACCCTCTTTGATGCTACTGAGATCGCTGCTAAACCTTAGGGGGTAGCTTTTTTAGACGTGGAGAAGGCCTTCGATTTTTTATGGCAGACCCTAGAGGCTTACTGCCTAGGGGATCAATTTCTGAAAGCAATACAGGTCTTATATGTCAACCCTGTAGCAAGATTACGAATTATGGGGGAAGAGACGGCTCCCTTTTCAATCAGCAGGGGAACAAGACTGGACTGCCCTGCTTGTCCCCTACTGTTCGCACTGTACCTATTCCGGTCAGTTTGCAAGGCGGGGACACCAAGCAACTGGCCTACGCTGCTGACGTGGCTATAATTTCATCTGACCGTGCAATGTCAGCATTTCAAAGTATCGCTGAAAGCTTTGAGACTCAATAGTTTTTTTAATAAATAAAGCTAAAACGCAGATTGTGACAAATAGATTCGTTACAGGTATGGAAAATAGAACTGTAGAAAAAGTGGTTTACTTAGGCATTACCATCACGGCTAAGGTGGATGATATAGTGGATCTTAATATTACCCCTATAATGTGGAAAATTAAAAACGATCTCCAACATTGGGTTAATTTGAAACTGTCAATAGTAGGGAGATGTGATCTCATCAAAATGATGATCCTGCCAAAACCTTTGTATATTTTTCGTGCGATTCCTTTGGAAATTCATAATTTTTGGTTTAAGCAAATAGAGAAGGAGGTAGCTAGGTTTATTTGGTGTTATCAGAGGACTAGGAGAGCGAATATATTCCTCTCCCTTACCAGGGGTAGCGGAGGATGGGGGCTTCCGTATTTTAAGCTATATTATTTAGCGGCTTCACTCCAATACTACTGGCCTCTCTTTGGAGTTAAGGAAAAGGACAGGGGGATCCTGGTCAAGTACCAACAACGTATGAACTATTGATAGGCGCTCAAGCTAATGGCTGTCTTCTGAAATTCTATGAAGCAAGTTATTTTAAGAAAACGCGCTTCAAGGTATTGATCGCTGCCTTTCGTAATTGGGCAGGCATAAGGAAGAAACTTGGGGTAGGTAGGTTCAATCGTTATTCTCCTATAATTGGGAATGACCAACTGCCCAGGGCATTACAAGATACATGTCTGGCAAGGTGGGGAAAGATTGGTAAATACAGGATAGGGGATCTGTTAGCTGGGTATCACATAACATAATTTGAAGCAGTTAGAGAAAGGTTTGGTGTCGACCCTTGGGATTTTTTTAAATTCTTACAGTTGAGAGATTTTTTACTTAAAAAGGCCGGTGGTGCAGCAGGGTTTGGACAAGTATTTCTGATGGAATTGCTAACTAGTAATGCCAGACCCTCAATTACACAAATATATAGATGTCTGCAGGAAGGAGTACCAGATGATTTAGATAAACATAGGCTGAAATGGAAGGATCGGTTGGGAGTCGAGGATTCTTGTTTTACGAGATCATTAGAATTGTGGGATACGGTACTGTGCTCTGCCAATCTGCGGGCTCAACATCTTAAGACTTTATTCGATCTATATATTACACCTGCTAAAATTGTTAAATGGGGTGGTACGGAGGGAACTTCGTGTTTCAGATGCTCAACTTTTGGGGTTGATTTAGTGCATATCTTTGCCACTTGTCCCTGTATAGAATCTATAGGTCGTGAAATCTCAAGTTTTTTACAACAGATTCTTAACGTAGATGTTCCTCTGACACCTCAGCTGATGTTATTAGGGGTAAATGATTCAGTTGGCAATGAAGGGGAAGAACTTACTTTCATAGCAATGGCAGTTCTTAGGTTATGTGTTGCCTCAGCCTGGCTTGATTCACAACCCCCAACCTTCCAGCAGTGGAAGGGATGATTTTTACATATATATAATCTAGAAAAGGCACTTTATGAAAGGAGAAGCAGAAAAGGCAGAATCAAAGGAAATAGGATCTGGGGCCCTCTTTCCTTCTGGATCGCATCCTTTTTACAAACCGAAATCTCTTCCTTAAGTCCATCCTAAAAATTCTATGTTATATTAGGTTGCTCTCTAACTCATGATTTTTTGGTTATTGTGCATAATATATCCATTGATTGTTTTCTGTTGATCAAATGAAAATTTTGGCTTTATGTTTGGAATATATGTATATGTAATCAATGCTGCAATTACACAGCTTTTTTATATAATAAAAAAATAAAAAGCTATTCTATAGTATTTAAAAATGCAAAACAATACATCGCCCGCAAGCACACAGAATACATACATAGAGGACCCCTGGGTTCTGCTCCAAGGACAGAGATGTACTAACCCAACAGGCTGAAGACAGCCACGTTTGTAATTTTCACCACAACCCCCAATTAGTATTTTAGGGTTTTAATATTATAGAGTGTTATGTGATATGTTGTTTATTTGGGCGCTGATAGTATGGAAGTTACGTGCTTTTTCAAACAAGGAAAGTTATTTTTTTTAAAGTGAAAGTGAAATCCTGCACAGACTATTCTATTGTCTGTATAAACAGAATATACAATATTTCAGTGTGTACTTCAGAGGATACTTTTCAGTAATCATGCCATAACACCACAAACAACATATCTCGACTATAGAAGTCGGAGAGTTTTGAAGCTGCTGTCAGCAGGGTTTAGGTGCCCTGGCTGTGACTGAAGGTTCAAACCTTGTTTGCATGTCATGCACATGACACTTCCTGAATAGAGGTTATAACGGGGAGCCGGCATCATGTATGAAATCTATGTTTCATCACAATTACATCATATGGTCATTAACATGAATCAACCGTGGAATATGTGCTTTAAAAACGCTGTGTCACCCGCTTTCTTTCTGTAAATAAGCATTGGTGTGTCATACGTGTACATGTATGTGCATCGCATGATTATAAACATTATTCCTTAGGCACATGTGCACATCTGCACGAGTACTAGTGTGCGCCTAATGTCATCACGTACGCCTGTTTCTTAATAAATGTGGTACACCCCGGATGTGCACATGCTTTGAAAAGAGGCGCTGAGGGCCCCTCCTTCCACGGTCCCCCGTAAAGAGGACTTTCTCTTTAGCGCTTCCCTAGATATCTCTTACCTTCTCTGTCCTTCCCCTATTGTCATGTTTATGATTCTTGCAGCTCTAAAATTACATATGTAACTGTTTTTGTCGGGAAACAGCCACTACAACGCGGGCATCACATCAGGATGCCATTATAACACGGTTGTTACAACGACCACGTTGTTACCACGCAATGCCATTTCTACGCAAGTCATTACATCGACTTGCAGTAGATGGCACGCTAACATTAGAAATAGTATAGTTTACTATTCCAACACCTTCCCTACTGTTACGCAGGCTGGAGTTGGAATAGTAAATGTCACTGACCATGTCATGAATGATGTAATATGAGACGTCATCAGCAGTGCATTGCGGGGGCTCGAGTTATAGTTAGCTCAACTAACTATAACGGCTGAATTTCTCTGGTTTTGTACGAGTGAAATGTCCAACTAACTATAACGTCTCTGAAACCTGTGTTTTTTCAGTGAATTTCTAAGGTTTTTTAAATGCTAATTTCTAACTATAACATCCCTGAAACCTATGGTTATTTTCAGTGAATTTCAAAGGTTTTTTAAATGCTAATTTCTAACTATGCCTACATAGGTACGACATATGCACGACATATGCAGAAAGAGGAAGAAAGGCACAGAAAGAAGCAAGAGATATGCAGAAAGAACGAACAGAGGTGCAGACAGATGACTTGTTGCAAAGTCATCCTGTGCCCTCAACATTTTGCTGACTGGTACTGGTGGTAACTGACTCTGACTAACCAGGCCCGGAGCCAGTGCTATGCTTATAATACAGTGAAAACACCTACATACGCTAGGGTACACTATGGGTTGGGGTACCCCAGTGATTGGCATGACCTCCCCTGTAAGGCCCAAGTACGTAATAGTGGTTCCAGTGGATAATAGAAAGAATGATTTAGGCAATGAATATGCACAATCGCAATGAATAATGAGAAAAAACACACGGCCGACGAACTGAAGTGGCAAGTGATTGACATCGCCTCCCTACCAGAGAGAGGGGGTGATATAACTAACATACTGCAACGCATCGAATGCAGATGGATAGACAAGGTCAATTTGATTGAAGGAGGCCTTAATTCTGCTGAAGAATGGAGAGGCTATGTAACTACCCTACATTAAGATACTCGCACCCCCTGTGCACCATCTATCTGGTGTCCAACCTATGAACATTTCCGCTACTTAGCCCCCTGCATGCCATACCCACGCAACAGCTCAGACTCCATTAACACGCTGTCCGTCTGAGGCAAGCACAGTGCCCATTCCGTTTCATCCGAGGTGCCACCCTCGTACATTACACATCTCTACATATCACGCTATGTATAACATCATTCTCATATCATTGTATATGGTTGCTCTACGTAAGAAATCTCAACACATCTCTACATATCATGTACAACATCATTCTCATATCATTGTATATGGTTTCTCCACGAAAGAAATGTCAATAAATAGAATGTGGGCATGATTCTTCCTATCGGGGATACATGACAGATGCTGAGTTCATGGCGTATGTAAAATGTGTACTCTGCAGAACATAATGATATATCACGATGTATCTACACTCTAGCCACAGTCCGTTCTGCCATGAACATAATTAACATTCTATGTCCAGGCCAAATAAGACGTAGTTAAGTGCCGCTTATACAATTACAGGTTGGAGGTACGTCATACAATCCAGATCGGCTGTACTTTCAAGAACACTATCCTAGATGCATATGTTCCACCTTAGAATCACTATCTGTTCCCTCAATCAGACCTCCTCTGCCTCGGAGGTAAGTCTTTTTTCAGTCTTCATGCCACCGGCATACCGATCACCGGATTGCACGGTGTATCAGCGTTCCACACCGCTACCTGCCGGTTGGCAGGCAGAGAAGGCGGGAATCTCTGTTTATAACTGAGTAGACAGCCATCGCTCGGTGTCATCATACCAAGAGCGCATTCCCACGCTCATTCAGCAGCAGATCCAGGCAGCTGCCGTGCTACACGCGGAGATTCATCCGCTCGTCTTCCCTTGTAAGTACCTGCGCCCACTGCCTGTCAGTGCCGCATCACCGCCCCACCCCGTCTTGTATTACACCTGATACAAACCCCCCATTATTATTATTTTTACAGCTATTCAATCTCGGTACTACTACAACGATAACCCCTGAATGCTGAGTTAATTCATACCCAGTTCTACAATGGGAAGTTATCCGCTACGGCTGTAGCAATACATTCGGAGGGCCCTCCGGCCCATTCCTACCCTAAAGAGCCAGCCTTTCATACTGTGAGGTAACCTTTAGTTTTTAACTTTCCGGCACCATTACCACTGTATACAGCCATACATTCACACAGTGCTAATCATCCACCATTGTCTTTCCTTCCTCTGAACCCACCATTGAAGAACCCGGCTGGGTCCTCACGTGAGTTCTTTCTGTTCACTTTCCACTGAGGCACTTCACTAAGGCTGCGCCCTTTTAACATCCAGGTAACCATCTTCATTAGTAGTCTTTCGCTTTAGTTTCTCGCATCTGTGCCGGTACATGGGCCTCATGCTAATCTTTATTAATTTATTGTAGATGTCCTTACATCGTTAGTCCTGAAGAGACCCCACATTCACAGAAGGGTCGAAACGCCGTCGACAAGCACATAGAAGGGACCATCACTTGTATCATTGTATACGTAGACTGTTGAAAAAGTGTATTTGAATGGTCGTTCTTTATAACTTATGGAAACCCTTTATAAAATATTACACCTTGTACAGTCACTTTTTGGTTTCAACTTTCACTTGGGGACACTATGCACAAAGTTTTGCGCTTTTGATTTAAAAGAAGTGTATATACTATTCACTGATTTATATAAAATACTGTATTGAGTAAACTGTGTAGGAATTTCATTTTGCCCTCTGACATTACCAGGTCCTTTCCAATTTATTGCGATTGTGCATATTCATTGCTTAAATCATTCTTTCTATTATCCACTGGAACCACTGTTTTCTCATATATAACTAATATCCTGGTTCTGTTGTGAGTAGGGTTCCCCTGTTCTTTGTGGTGGCAAGTACGTAATAGGGCAGGGGGATCAACACTACCTCTAAGTTAGAGGTGCAGAAAGAAGCAAGAGCAGTGCAGAAAGAACCAAGAGAGGTGCAGAAAGAGGCAAGAGGGGTACAGAAAGAGGCAAGAAAAGTATAGAAAGAAGCAAAAGAGGTGCAGAAAGAGGCAAGAGCTGCAACAAATGGCAAGAGGGCTGCAGGAAGAGGCAGGAGAGGTACACACAGAGGCAAAAGGGGTGCAGAAAGAGGCAACAGAGGTGCTTAAAGAGGCAAGAGGGGTGTAGAAAGAGGCAAGAGAAGTACAGAAAGAAGCAACAGAAGTGCTGAAAGAGTCAAGAGAGGTGCAGAAACAGGCAAGAAAGGTACGTAAAGTGGGAACAGGGGTGCAGAAAGAGGTAAGAGGGATACAGAAATCTGTAAGAGACGTGCAGAAAGAAGCAAGAGCAGTGCAGAAAGAAGCAGGGGAGGTGAAGAAAAAGGGAAGAGAGGTACAGAAACGGGCATGAGGGATGCAGAAATTTGCAAAATGTGCAGAAAGAAGCAATAACAGTGCAGAAAGAACTACAAGAGGTGCAAAAAGGAGGCAGGAGGGGTGCAGAAAGAGGTAGGAGAGATGCACAAATTGGCAAGAGAGGTACAGAAAGAGGCAGGAGGGGTGCAGAAAGAAGGAAGAGAAGTGCAGAAAGAGGCACCTGAGGTGCTGAAAGAGACGCGAAGGGCGCAGAAAGAGGCAAGAGAAGTGCAGAAAGAAGCAAAAGAGGTACAGAAAGAAGCAAGAGAGATGCAGAAACAGGCAAGAGGGATACAGAAAGAAGCAGGTGAGGTGCAGAAAGAGTCAACAAGGGTGAAGGAAGACACCAGAGAAGTTCAGAAACAAGCGTGAGAAGTGCAGAAAGAGGTAAGAGAATTGCGAAAGAAGCAACAGAGGTGTGGAAAGAAGCAAGAGCAGTGCAGAAAGAGGCCAGTGAGGTGCAGAAAGAAGCAAGAGCAGTGCAGAAAGAACCAACAGAGGTGCAAAAAGAGGCCAGAGGGTTGCAGAAAGAGGTAGGAGAGTTGCATAAAGAGGCAAGAAAGGTACAGAAAGAGGCAAGAGGGGTACAGAAAGGAGAAGTAGAGAAAGAAGCAAGAGAATTGCTGAAAGAAACAACAGAGGTATAGAAAGAAGCAAGAGAAGTGCAGAAAGAGGAAAGTAAGGTGCAGAAAAAGGTAGGAGAGGTGCACAAAGAGGCAAAACAAGTACAGAAAGTGGCAGGAGGGGTGCAGAAAGAAGGAAGAGAAGTTCAGAAAGAAGCAACAAGTGCTAAAAGAGGCACGATGGGTGCAGAAAGAACAAGAGAAGTGCAGAAAGAAGCAACAGAGGTACAGAAAGAGGCAAGAGAGGTGCAAAAACTGACAGGAAAGGTACAGATAGAAGGTACAGGGGTGCAGAAAGATGCGATAAGTGCAGAAAGAGAAAAATGAGTAAAAAAATAGCCCAGAGGGGTGCAGAAAGAAGCAAGTGAGGTGCATAAACACGCAAGAGAAGTGCATAAAGGCAAGAGAATTGCTTAAAGAGCAACAGAGGTGTAGAAAGAAGGAAGAGAACTGCAGAAAGGGGCAAGTAAGGTGCAGAAAGAAGCAAGAGTAGTGCAGAAAGAACCATCAAAGGTGCCAAAAGAGACAAGTGGGATGCAGAAAGAGGTAGGAGAGGTGCACAAAGAGGCATGAAAGGTACAGAAAGTGGCAGGAGGGATATAGAAAGAAGGAAGTGATGTGCAGAAAGAGGCAAGAGAATTGTTGAAAGAAACAGAGGTATAGAAAGAAGCAGGAGAAGTACAGAAAGAGGCAAGTAAGGTGCAGAAAGAAGCAAGAGCAGTACAGAAAGAACCAAGAGAGGTACAAAAAGAGGCAAGAGGGGTACAGAAAAAGGTAAGAGAGGTGCACAAAGAGGCAAGACAAGTACAGAAAGAGGCAGGAGGGTTACAGAAAGAAGGAAGAGAAGTGCAAAAAGAAGCAACAGGGGCTGAAAGAGGCACGATGGATGCAGAAAGAGCAAGAGAAGTACAGAAAGAAGCAACAGTTACACAAAGAGGCAAGAGAGGGGCAGAAACAGGCAGGGAAGGTACAGAAAGAGGGAACAGGGGTGCAGAAAAACACGGGAGGTGCAGAAAGAGAAAAAAGGGGTGCAAAAATGGGCAAGATGGGTGCAGAAAGAAGCAAGTGAGGTGCAGAAAGAGGCAACAGAGGCGCAGAAAGAGGCAACAGAGGTGCAGAAAGACGCAAGAGAGGTGCAGTAACAAGCAAGAGAAGTGCAGAAAGAGGCAAGAGAATTGCTGAAAGAAGCAACAGAGGTGTAGAAAGAAGCAAGAGCTGTGCAGAAAGAGGTAAGTGAGGTACAGAAAGAAGCAAGAGAGGTGCAGAAAGAGGGAAGATGAGTGCAGAAAGGGACAACAGTGGTGCAGAAAAAGACAACAGTGGTGCAGAAAGAAGCAAGGGAGGTGCAGAAAGAGGCAAAAGAAGTGCAGAAAGAGGCAAGTAAGGTGCAGAAGGAGGCAAGAGAACTGCAGAAAGAGGAAAGAGAGTTGCATAAACAGGCAAAAGGTGTGCAGAGAGAGGGAACAGGTGCGCAGACAGAGACAAGAGAGGTGCAGAAAGAGGGACGAGGGGGGTACACAAAGAAGAGAGTGAGGTTCAGAAAGAGGCATGAGAGGTACAGAAAGAGGACAGAGAGTTGCAGAAACAGGCCAAAGGGGGGCAGGAAGAACCAACAGAAGTGCAAAAAGAGGCAAGAGGGGTACAGAAAGAGGCAGGAGGGATGCAGAAAGAAGGAAGAGAAGTGCAGAAAGCAGCAACTGAGGTGCTGAAAGAGGTGCGAAGGGTGCAGAAAGAGGCAAGAGAATTGCAGAAAGAAGCAATAGAGGTACAGGAAGAAGCAAGAGAGGTACAGAAAAAGGCAGGAAAGGTACAGAAAGAGGGAACAGGGGTGCAGAAAAACACAAGAGAGGTGCAGAAAGAGAAAAAAGGGGTGCAAACATGGGCAAGGTGGGTGCAGAAAGAAGCAAGTGAGGTGCAGAAAGAGGCAACAGAGGTGCAGAAAGACGCAAGAGAGATGTAGAAACAACCAAGGGAAGTACAGAAAGAGGCAGGAGAATTGCTGAAAGAAGCAACAGAGATATAGAAAGAAGCAAGAATAATGCAGAAAGAGGCTAGTAACGTGCAGAAAGAAGCAAGAGCACTGCAGATAGAACCAACAGAGGTGCAAAAAGAGGCAAAAGGGGTGCAGAGAAAGGTAGGAGAGGTGCACAAAGAGGCAAGGCAAGTACAGAAAGAGGCAGGAGGAGTGCAGAAAGAAGAAAGAGAAGTGCAGAAAGAAGCAACAGGTGCTGAATGAGGCGCAATGGGTACAGAAAGAGCAAGAGAAGTGCAGAAAGAAGCAACAGAGTTACAGAAAGAGGCAAGAGAGGTGCAGACACAGGTAGGAAAGGTGCAGAAAGAGGGAACAGGGGTGCAGAAAAACACAAGAGAGGTGCAGAAAGAGAAAAAAGGGAGCAAAAATGGGCAAGATGGGTGCAGAAAAAAGCAAGTGAGGTGCAGAAAGAGGCAACAGAGGTGCAGAAAGACGCAAGAGAGGTGCAGTAACAAGCAAGAGAAGTGTGAGAAGTTGGCCTGGCATGTGCTGGTCACTAGTTATAGTGGCCACCTTGCACCAGTCCAATTCGACTCTTATGGTGTATAGGTTTAAGACAACCTTTTAAAGAAAGCTATCCTAGTGATAGCTGTGGAGAGCTAAGTCTCAGAGAAATGTAAAGCAGCTTGTTTTACCTTATAATCTCTTGAATTACCAAATAAAAGGACACCACACAGGTATATATATAAAATATATATGTATTTATTTCTAGACACACTCTACTAATCTCTTTATGAGATTAGAAGTCAGGAATATATGCACAAATCAATGTTTCACAACAAATTAAGCACTTATATGGCTGGGGCCCTAGGGGCGTACCAGACCATACTAAAAAAGAGGTTTAGGAATGTCGACTTCCAAGGGGACAAGGCCTAGGGCCTTTAGAATCGCTGGGGCCTCACTAATCCACCCAAGGCAGGTAAGTAAAGGACCCACGGGAGACGCGTGCAGTGTGAGAACACAGCCGCGGGTTCCCTATTGATTTCAATGGAGCAAGTCGCGGATTTTTAAAGTTTTAGGGTACTTCGGGAGAGTCTACAAGCAAGCCACTTACAAGGTAAGTACTTCGAGGGCCAACACCCACAGGAGCACCGGAGTGCACGAGTTACCTCACCCAGGGAAGCCGGGTGCATAGGTGTCTTTTGGTGTCGGGTCGCGGCGTCGTTATCAATGGAAGCCGAAGAAGATTTGCTGCTTGTGAAGACTGGAAAAGTGTCCGGTGGAATCCAAGGCTGGATTCAGGAGAAGGAAGACCTGAAAGCAGAAGGGACAGTGTTCACAGTCACTTGCCAGCGACCCGGGGCCAGGGATGCCCACGGTAGTCGGGTGATTTCAGGTGATTCACGGGTGTCTTCACTCTTCAACCATGAGGTCCAGGAGGCATTGAGGATGACCAGGAGCTGGATTCGGAGTGTCCCACAAAGTCTGCAGATTACTGAGGTGTCGGCAACCGGATTGGAGCCAACAAGCCTTGGCAACAGCAAGTCTCATGGAAAGTGAAGAAAGTCAGCGGTGCAGACCAGCCAGGTCTGAGGGACTCACCCAGCGAGGGTAAGTCCTGGACCAAACAGGGGAGTCCTTTGGTTCGATGAAGAAGTCTTCAGGGGACCCACAAGCCAACCGGCAAGGGATCGCAAAGACGCCTCGTGAGGATTCGCTTCACAGGAGCCCACGGTCACTCGGGACAAGGTAGGCCTCTGATTTTCGAGGGAAATCCTGCTGAAGGCTTGGACCACACGTGGTTCAATGCACAAGTTCGTAAAACGTCATAAAGGGGTGGCACTCGACAATAGTGCACGGTACCCGGGTATTGCTGTTCCTCATCACTCGTGGGATCCACTCGCCTCAGCTCTGCTGGGGACTCACAATGGTCGTCGAAAAGTCAGGAAATCCACTTCCGGAGCTGCAGGGACTTCAGACTCCGGCGGGAGTGGGAACGTTTGCGACCGTTGATTCAAGTTTTTGGTGCCTGCCAAGCAGGGGAGTCACTCCTTGACTCCAAGGGAGATTCTTCAGTCTTCCAAAGGTAGTGGAACATCGAAGGTCCAGGATTCTTCTTGTAGAGTGTCGTCCAGGAATATCTAATTTGCAATGGCAAGTGTTCCCTATCTTATACTAAAGGAAAGGGAAGGACTAGCTCTATGACCACTCCTCTGGGAGGGTCAGGGGAGTGGGTGGTTACACCCACTTCCCTTTGTCCAGTTTTGTGCCAGAGCAGGGGCAGGTAGCCCCTGAACCGGTTTGAGCTGGCATATGCACAGAGGAGCCTACTGCTCCCCCAGTGCAGGACTCCAAAGCACTCTAGAAGTGCACCCACCCAGCCCCAATACACTAAATCCTATCTGGAAGGTGGTGACACCTCCCTGTGACAGGATGCCTATTGTTGGGCCTCCTCCACTGCGAGTTTCAGTCAGCAGCAGGAGGGCAGCCCAGTGTCTGTGCTGGTGGCATCCATTTTGTGATGCCAGGGCTCTTTCAGATTTCTACCGTGTTTTCCACAGTAGGTACATGTCTTCCCCTCTAGAAGGGTGGGATCATACTCCCACGACAGTTACTGTTGTGGGGGTATGATTCCAAGTTGTTTGACACCAAACACAACATGTTTTGATGCAGTCATTCCAAAGTTAGCATTTACCGGTAGGTTATAATGCACTTAAGAGTATATGGTTTAACCGCATCCACAAACAGCCACAGAGATTAGACTCTGCCCGCTGCAGAGGGGCCCTGCTCATGCAGAGGTACCCCCTCACATTGTAAACCAATCACCCTGCCCTCAGGATTGACAGGGCCTGCCTTAGGGGTGACTGATAGGTTTATATGTGTGTGTAGGATCACTGACATAATATCGACTACAAAAATATAGACTTACAAAAATATCGATGCCAAAATATAGAATACCAAAATATCGACTCCCTATCTCCAAACAGGAAAGTACAAAAATATAGAATCCAAAATATCGTTGTAAATAATATAGTTAGTCAAAATATCGAATTTTTTAAATGTTTTAAAAGTAATGTAATATTAATGAAATAATACATATAATTAACTGACACATACTTAAAAATACTTAAATAACATTAAAATTAATAAATAATTAATTTAAGTAAAAAAAAAATTTAATACATATATATTAACGTAATATTTATTAAAAATATTCAATATTTTCTGCGTAGGATAGCGGGCGGGTAAAATTTACTATTACCACTCCAGTAAGTGCAATAGTAGGGAAAGCGTTGGATAGCGGGAGGGTAAAAATTACTATTCCCACTCCAGAGAATGCAACAGTAGGGAAAGCGTTGGATACCGGGAGGGTAAAATTTACTATTCCCACTCCAGTGAGTGCAACAGTAGAGAAAGCGTTGGATAGCGTAGGGGTAAAAATTACTATTCCCACTCCAGAGAGTGCAACAGTAGGGAAAGCATTGGATAGCGTAGAGGTAAAAATTACTATTCCCACTCCAGAGAGTGCAACAGTAGGGAAAGCGTTGGATAGCGGGAGGGTCAAGTTTACTATTCCCACTCCAGTGACTGCAACAGTAGGGAAAGCGTTGCATAGCGGGAGGGTAAAAATTACTATTCCCACTCCAGAGAATGCAACAGTACGGAAAGCGTTGGATAGCGGGAGGGAATAAATTACTATTCCCACTCCAGAGAGTGCAATAATAGGGAAAGCATTGGATAGCGTAGGGGTAAAAATTACTATTCCCACTCCAGAGAGTACAACAGTAGGGAAAGTGTTGGATAGCGGGAGAGTAAAATTTACTATTCCCACTCCAGTGAGTGCAACAGTAGGGAAAGCATTGGATAGCGTAGGGGTAAAAATTACTATTCCCACTCCAGTGAGTGCAACAGTACGGAAAGCATTGGATAGCGTAGGGGTAAAAATTACTATTCCCAACCCAGAAAGTGCAACAGTAGGGAAAGCGTTGGGTAGCGGAAGGGTAAAAATTACTATTCCCACTCCAAAGAGTGCAACAGTAGGGAAAGCATTGGATAGAGTAGGGATAAAAATTACTATTCCCACTCCAAAGAGTGCAACAGTAGGGAAAGCATTGGATAGAGTAGGGATAAAAATTACTATTCCTACTCCAGAGAGTGCAACAGTAGGGAAAGCGTTGGATAGCGGGAGTTCAAAATTTACTATTCCCACTCTAGTGATTACAACAGTAGAGAAAACGTCAAATAGCGTAGGGGTAAAAATTACTATTCCCACTCCAAAGAGTGCAACAGTAGGGAAAGCGTTGGGTAGCGTAGGGGTAACAATTACTATTCCCACTCCAGAGAGTGCAACAGTAGGGAAAGCATTGGATAGCGTAGGGATAAAAATTACTATTCCCACTCCAGAGAGTGCAACAGTAGGGAAAGCGTTGGATAGCGGTAGGGTAAAAATTACTATTCCCACTCCAGAGAGTGCAATAATAGGGAAAGCATTGGATAGCGTAGGGGTAAAAATTACTATTCCCACTCAAGTAAGTGCTAAAGTAGGGAAAATAATAAATTTATATTTTTTTATAAAATAATTATTTATTAATATCAAAACAAGTATTACAATTAATTACCAATCACACAAGATTTTATAATTGATTATTTATAAATACCAATACATTTTTGTTTAATTAATTACCTATTAATAATTAATTAACAACCAATTGTTTTTCAATAACAAACATTAATAAATGCTAATAATACCAATTAATAATTAATTAATAATATATTGATTAACGATATACACAAATTATTTAAATAATTCATTTTTTACAATTATATTACTTCCCACCATATTCCCCTATAAACACACTACCCGCTACAAATATTAAATGAATACAATTAACATAATTATCAATTAAACAATTAATACAAATTAATTACCAATTAATACAAATTATTTACCAATTAATAATTAATCAACAACCAATACATTTTCAATACCAATTAATAATTAACTAATAACAATTAAATTACCTCCCACCCTATTCCCCTATAAACCCACAACCCGCTACAGAAGTAAAACGCAAAATTAAATTAAAGATATATTAATTAACAATATACACAAATTAATTAAATAATTATTTATTTTCAATTATATTACTTCCCACCATATTCCCCTATAAACACACTACCCGCTACAAATATTAAATGAATACAATTAACATAATTATCAATTAAACAATTAATACAAATTAATTACCAATTAATACAAATTATTTACCAATTAATAATTAATCAACAACCAATTAATTTTCAATATGAATTAATAATTAACTAATAACAATTAAATTACTTCCCACCCTATTCCCCTATAAACCCACAACCCGCTACAGAAGTAAAACGCAAAATTATATTAAAAATAATTAATAATTCCTATAAATTATTATTTAATGTACTATAATTAAATTACTTCCCACCCTACTCCCCTATAAACCCACAACCCGCTACGGAATTGAATTACACAAAAATAAAATAACATAAAATTCATTACTTTAAAAATATTCTAACATACATTACAATATTAATACATACTTTTAACACATATACTAACACTTAAAACACTATAAAAAATTCGATATTTTTAACAACCATATTATGACTGTCGATATTACTTACTTCTATATTATTGTAATCGATATTTCTTACCTGTTTTTCGATATTCTTCACCACTATATTTTGGCTATTCGATATTCTGTCCATTCTATATTAAAAACTCGATATTCTGTCCACTCGATATTTTTTTTTCGATATTATGTCTATTTACCGTGTGTGTAAGGTGAGATATAGGGAACCTATACCTCAGTGAGGAGTGCTAACACTACCTCCCCCAGGCTGCAGTAGCAGGCCTGTGGTGTCAGATTTAGTCTGCTTCCCAGGGGTGGCATAATACATGCTTCAGCCCCTGGTAGGCCTGTGAAGTACCTATGCCCTTGGTACCTAAGGTACCATATACTAGGGGCTCATAAGGTACCTCGGTATCCAATCACTAGTGCATCTAATATGCACTCCAAGTTGTTTAGAGAGAACAGAGAGCCTGGGGCCCTGATTAGCAGGGACACAGCCAGACTATAGCCAGAAACCAGTGATAACATCAGAAAAAAAGTGGGGCAACATAAGTGCAGATCCTACTCTTCTACACAATCCTCTAAGTGGAAATACCTTGAGAGTCCATCTGCATTGGCATGTTGGGTCCCAGGTCTATGTTCCACTGTATAGTTCATCCCCTGTAGGGAAATGGACCACCTTAGCAGTTTTGGGTTTTCACCTTTCATCTGTTTAAGCCATAGGAGGGGCTTGTGGTCAGTCTGAACTATGAAGGGAGTGCCAAACAAGTATGGCCTCAGCTTCTTCAGGGCCCACACCACAGCAAAGGCCTCCCTCTCTATAGCTGACCAACGTTTCTCTCTAGGGGTCAGCCTTCTGCTTATAAAAGCTACTGGCTGGTCTTGACCTTCATCATTCAGTTGAGACAGTACAGCTCCCACACCCAGCTCAGAAGCATCTGTTTGGACAATTAACTTTTTGGTGTAGTCTGGACTCTGTAAGATGGGGGCAGTGCTCATGGCCTGCTTTAGGTCTTCAAATGCCTTTTGACAGCTAGCTGTCCACTGAACCTTTTTGGGCATTTTATTTGAGGTAAGATCATTGAAGGGGATCCATATCCCTTAACAAACCTCCTATAGTACCCAATCAGGCCTAAAAAGGCTCTCACCTGTGTCTGGGTGGCTGGAGCTACCCATTCCATTATGGTCTGGATTTTGCTCTGCAATGGTTGAACCTGGCCTCCAACTACAAGGTGGCCCAGGTACACAACCTGACTCTGCCCTATTTGGCACTTAGTGGACTTGATAGTGAGGCCTGCGTTTTGCAGGGTCTCCAAAACATTTCTGAGGTGGACCAGGTGATCCTGCCAGGAGGAACTAAAGACAGCAATATTATCTAGATAAGCTGAGCAATAAGTTTCCATACCTGTCAGAACTTTGTTCACCAACCTCTAAAAAGTGGCAGGTGCATTTTTCAAACCAAAGGGCATCACCACAAAGTGGTAGTGCCCACCAGGGGTTGAAAATGCTGTTTTGGCATTGGCATCATCAGCTAACTTGATTTGCCAGTAGCCAGCTGTTAGGTCAAATGTACTAAGATACTTGGCTGAGGCCAAAGTATCTATCAGTTCATCTGCCCTGGGAATTGGATAGGCATCAGTCCTGGTGACTGCATTGAGGCCTCTGTAGTCTACACAAAACCGCATTTCTTTCTTACCACCCGGGGTATGAGTTTTTAGGCACAAGGACTACTGGACTAGCCCAAGGGCTATCTGAAAGCTCAATCACACCTAGTTTCAACATTTTCTGGACTTCAGTCCTGGTACAGTCCCTGAAATGGTCAGGTTGCCTGTAGATTTTACTCTTGACAGGCAGACTGTCTCTAGTGTCCACCTCATGGGTGCCCCAGGAAGTCTGACTAGGGGTCAGGCTAAACATATGTCTAAACTGTTGCAGAACTTGTCTGCATTCAGTTTGCTGATGAGTAGTGAGGCTGCTTGCCAAAGCAACACCATCTACTGACCCATCATCAGGGTTCTGTGAGAGCAGGTCAGGGAGAGGGTCACTCTCCTCCTCCTGTTCCTCATTAGTTGCCATGAGCAAGCCCATGTCAGCCCTGTCAACATATGGTTTCAATCTGTTGACATGGAGCACACTAAGGGGGCTCCTGGGCGTTCCAAGATTCACCAAGTAGGTGACTTCTCCCTTTTGCTCAACAATTGTATGGGGGCCACTCCACTTGTCTTGGAGAGCTGCTGGGGCCACAGGCTCCAGCACCCACACTTTCTGTCCTGGCTGGTATACAGTCAGCACAGCCTTTTGGTCATGCCAAGTTTTCTGTAGTTCTTGGCTTGCCTCCAGGTTTTTAGTTGCCTTCTTCATGTATTCGGCCATCCTGGAGCAGAGACCAAGTACATAGTCCATCACATCCTGTTTGGGAGGTTTGAGAGGTAACTCCCAGCCCTCCTTCACCAAACATAATGGACCTCTTACAGGCTACCCAAACAGAAGTTCAAAAGGGCTGTAGCCAACCCCCTTCTGTGGGACCTCCCTGTATGCAAACAGAAGGCAGGGAAGTAAAAGGTCACATTTTCGCCTAAGCTTTTCTGGGAGGCATTTAATCATTCCCTTTAGGGTTTTGTTGAACCTTTCAACTAACCCATTGCATTGTGGGTGATAGGGAGTAGTGAATTTGTAGTTTACACCACACTCCTTCCACATTGCTTTTAGATACCCTGACATGAAGTTGGTATCTCTGTCAGATATAACCTCCTTAGGGAAACCCACTCTGGAGAAAACTCCAATGAGGGCTGTTGCCACCACAGGGGCTGTGGTGGTCCTGAGGGGAATTGCTTCTGGGTACCTGGTGGCATGATCCACTACCACCAGGATAAACCTGTGCCCAGATGCTGTTGGAGGATCAAGGGGACCAACAATGTCAATCCCTACCCTTTCAAAGGGTACCCCCACCACAGGTAGTGGTATCAAGGCGGCCTATGTTGTGCCACCTGACTTGCCACTGGCCTGGCAAGTGACACAGGAGCGACAAAACCCCTTGGTGTCCTCTGACATGTTTGACCAATGAAAATGTGGAACAAGCCTGTCCCAGGTCTTGTTTTGGCCCAAGTGTCCTGCTAAAGGGATGTCATGTGCTAGGGTCAAGAGGAACCCCCTAAACTTCTGAAGTATTACCAACCTCCTGGTGGCTCCAGGGGTAGGATCTCTAGCCTCAGATTATAGGAGTCCCTCATCCCAATAAACTTTATGGGACCCACTAGCACTCCCAGCAGCCTCAGCAGCAGCCAGCTGTCTGAGGGGTTCAAGAGAGGGGCAGCACTGTTGCTCTTTGCTCAGATCTTCCCTGGAAGGTCCCCCTGCCCCCAAGAACTCAACCTGATCAGGCTCAAGTCCCTCTGGGGCAGTTCCTTCTTCAGAATCTGCTTCTTCTCCCTCAGGAGGGGAATCTGTGATCTGAGACAGAGGGGAAGGCACTGCCTTAACCCTACTGCTCCTCCTCTTGGGTAGCATCTGGTCCATAGTTTCAGGATCCAGAGCTAGTTCAGCTTTATGCATTTTGGCCTGTGACTTGGTCACAGCAAATACCTCTGCAGGTATGACCAACATCTCAGCATGAGTCCATAACTCTATTTCAGACCAGGCTGAACTCTCTAGATCATTGCCCAATAGACATTCGACAGGGAGGTCTGCACTGAATACTACTTTCTTGAGGCAAGTTACCCCTCCCCAGGAGAAATTCACAACTGCCAGACTATGGTTGGTCCTGACATTGCTTGCATTGGTAACCTGGTACATTTCACCCAGGACGATCTGCTCAGGGTCCACACAATCCTCTGCCCCCATGGTGACACTAGCCCCTGTGTCCCTGAATGCCAAAGCCTGTTTGCCATTTATTACAGGCTGCTGTTTGTATTTGCCCAGATTACTGGGGCTCACTAGGAAGGACATATCAATGTCTCCCTCACAAATCAGCAATGCCTGAGTGGGTACTCTGACTAGGCCAGAGTCCACTTCAGAACCCAGGGTCAACCCTACTACACCCTTATTCTGATTTCCACCCCCACCAGTAGCTGTATTAGGGGGAACAGTTGCCTTAGGGGCAGGATTGGTGGTGGTTTGGTCTTTGGACTTGTTACAATCAGAAGTCCAGTGCCCTTTCTGTTTACAGAATTTGCACCAGGGCTTCTTTTGGCCTTTTCCCTTGTTAGACTGAATCCCCACCAGATGCAGATTTTTGGGGCCCTTGTGAAGACTTCTGGTCTTTTGACTTATCCCCACCTTTCTCAGAGCCTTTAGGATCCTGCTTCTTAGTGTCACCCCCTTGGTTCTGGGTTTTCTGCCTCACCCTGGTTCTGACCCATTTGTCTGCCTTCTTTCCCAATTCTTGGGGAGAGGTCAGATCAGAGTCCACCAAGTATTGATGCAACAACTGGTATTGGCAATTATTAAGGATCTGTTCTCTCATCATAAGATTATACAATCCCTTAAAATCAGTAACTCTACTACCAACCAGCCAACCCTCCAGAGCCTTGGTTGCACAATCAACAAAGTCAGTCCAGTCCTGAATCTGTGCTTTCTGGGTATCTCTGAACTTCAACCTGTACTGTTCAGTGGTTAAGCCAGACCCATCTATTAGTGCACTCTTCAGGACTTCATAATCATCAGCATCCTCTTCTCTAACAGTGAGGAGCTTGTCTCTACCTTTATCAGAAAAGGAGAGCCACAAGATTGCTGCCCACTGTTTCTGGGGGACCTGTTGTACTTTACAGGCCCTCTCCATAGCAGTTATCCACTTGTGGATATCATCCCCACTCTGGTAGGGAGGAACAACCTTGGATAGGTTCCTATGGTCTGGAATGTAATCTCTGACTCTAGGGACACTGTTGCTGCCACCAGGGGTATCTAAACCCTCTCTTCTAGAAGCTCTTTGGAGCTCAAAGGCTTCTTTGTCCAATGCCAACTGCTTGGCCTTAAGGGCAACTCTTGCTTCCTCATACTGTAGCAGTTTGTACATTCTTTCAGAGGAGGTCTCTCTTCTATTAAAGTATGAGTACCTCTGCTGGACAGATTCTCTACCAGAGTGATATGAGTGCTCAGATTCCCTAGAAAGGGATCTAGGCCTCTCCTCCACTCTGCCAGTTCTCTTAGGGAGAATTCCTCTGTCCTTTTCAGACCCATGTGGGTCTGGCCCTTCAATTACAGAGTCCAGGTCATCTTGATTTTCATCATCTGACCCAGAAACTATAGCTGACCCACCCCCTGATCCAGATACATTAGCTCCTAGAGCTAATCTAAGATCATCTGCTGTCAGCAGATCTATCAGGTGTAGTGTGGAGGGACTCTGTCCTAGCTTCAGGTGCCTTACAACACACATGGCCTTCAAGTCAAAGAAGGGCATGTCCTTATACTGAAGCTGGGTGGACCCACTGACTCCATCCCTTGAGGACATTCTAGTGTTGTGCAGTGTTGTACTACCTACACTAGTTTGTGGCCTACTGATCCTAGTTTGAGCTGTAGCAAGGGTGTGCTATCCCTTCACAAAAAGCTCTAAGTTCAGTAGAACTTGTTGATACTAAGCTTGATTTGTATATGTACCTTGAATACCTTTAGTGGTTTTCAGTTAGTAATTCAAATAGAGATTTTCTGGTAAAACAATGGCAAGCTGGAATCCGACACGCTGCCCACCAATGAGAGAAGTTGGCCTGGCATATGCTGGTCACTAGTTATAGTGGCCACCTTGCACCAGTCCAATTCGACTCTTATGGTAGATAGGTTTAAGACAACCTTTTAAAGAAAGCTATCCTAGTGGTAGCTGTGGAGAGCAGCCTTCAGGCTAAGTCTCAGAGGAATGTAAAGCAGCTTGTTTTACCTTATAATCTCTTGAATTACCAAATGAAATGACACCACACAGGTATTTATTTCTAGACACACTCTACCAATCTCTTTATGAGATTAGAAGTCAGGAACATATGTACATATCAATGTTTCATAACAAATTAAGCACTTATATGGCTGGGGCCCTAGGGGCGTACCAGACCATATACTAAAAAAGAGGTTTAGGAATGTCGACTTGCAAGGGGACAAGGCCTAGGGCCTTTAGAATCGCTGGGGCCTCACTAATCCACCCAAGGCAGGTAAGTAAAGGACCCACAGGAGACGCGTGCAGTGTGAGAACACAGCCGCGGGTTCCCCATTGATTTCAATGGAGCAATTCGCGGTTGGATTTTTTAAGTTTTAGGATACTTCGGGAGAGTCTACAAGCAAGCCACTTACAAGGTAAGTACTTCGAGGGCCAATACCCACAGGAGCACCGGAGTGCATGAGTTACCTCACCCAGGGAAGCCGGGTGCATAGGTGTCTTTTGGTGTCGGGTTGCGGCGTCGTTTTCAATGGAAGCCGAAGAAGATTTGCTGCTTGTGAAGACTGGAGAAGTGTCTGGTGGAATCCAAGGCTGGATTCAGAAGAAGGAAGACCTGAAAGCAGAAGGGACAGTGTTCACAGTCACTTGCCAGTGACCCGGGGCCAGGAAGATGGATGCCCACGGTAGTCGGGTGATTTCAGGTGATTCACAGGTGTCTTGACTCTTCAGCCACGAGGTCCAGGAGGCATTGACGACAACCAGGATCTGGATTCAGAGTGTCCCACACAGTCTGCAGCTTACTGAGGTGTTGGCAACCGGATTGGAGCCAACAAGCCTTGGCAACAGCAAGTCTTGTGGAAAGTGAAGAAAGTCAGAGGTGCACACCAGCAAGGTCTGCGGGTCTCACCCAGCGACGGTAAGTCAGGGCAGGCCTGGAGCAACCAGGGGAGCCCTTTAGTTTGATGAAGAAGTCTTCAGGGGACCCACAAGCCAGCTGGCAAAGGATCGCAAAGACACCTCATGAGGATTTGCTTCACAGGAGCCCACGGTCACTCAGGACGAGGTAGGCCTCTGATTTTCAAGGAAAATCCTGCTGGAGGCTAGGACCATATGTGGTCCAATGCACAAGTTCGTAGAGCATCGTGAAGGGGTTGCACTCGACAATAATGCACGGTACCCTGGTATTGCTGTTCCTCGTGACTCGTGGGGTCCACTCGCCTCAGCTCTGCTGGGGACTCACAATGGCCGTCAAGAAGTCAGGAAATCTACTTCCAGGGCTGCAGGGACTTCGGACTCCGGCGGGAGCGGGAAAGTTTGCGACCATTGATTCAAGTTTTTGGTGCCTGCCAAGCAGGGGAGTCACTCCTTGACTCCAAGGGAGATTCTTCAGTCTTCCAAAGGTAGTGGAACGTCGAAGGTCCAGGATTCTCCTTGTAGAGCGTCGTCCAGGGACATCTAATTTGCAATGGCAAGGGTTCCCTATCTTATACTAAATGAAAGGGAGGGACTAGCTCTATGACCACTCCTCTAGGAGGGTCAGGGGAGTGGGTGGTTACACCCACTTCCCTTTGTCCAGTTTCACGCCAGAGCAGGGGCAGGTAGCCCCTGAACCGGTTTGAGCTGGCATATGCACAGAGGAGCCTACTGCTCCCCCAGTGCAGGACTTCAAAGCACTCTAGGAGTGCACCCACCCAGCCCCAATACACTAAATCCTGACTGGAAGGTGGTGACACCTCCCTGTGACAGGATGCCTATTGTTGGGCCTCCTCCACTGCAGGGTTCAGTCAGCAGCAGGAGGGTAGCCTAGTGTCTGTGCTGGTGGCATCCATTTTGTGATGCCAGGGCTCTTTCAGATTTCATATAGGTACATGTCTTCCCCTCTAGAAGGGTGGGATCATACTCCCACACCAGTTGCTGGTATGGGGGTATGATTCCAAGTTGTTTGACACCAAACACAACATGTTTTGATGCAGTCATTCCAAAGTTAGCATTTACCGGTAGGTTATAATGCACTTAAGAGTATATGGTTTAACTGCATCCACAAACAGCAACAGAGAATAGACTCTGCCAGCTGCAGAGGGGCCCTGCTCATGCAGAGGCACCCCCTCACATTGTAAACCAAGCACCCTGCCCTCAGGATTGACAAGGCCTGCCTTAGGGGTGACTGATAGGTTTATATGTGTGTAAGGTGAGATATAGGGAACCTATACCTCAGTGAGGCATGCTAACACTACCTCACCCAGGCTGCAGTAGCAGGCCTGTTGTGTCAGATTTAGTCTGCTTCTCAGGGGTGGCATAATACATGCTTCAGCCCCTGGCAGGCCTGTGAAGTACCTATGCCCTTGGTACCTAAGGTACCATATACTAGGGGCTCATAAGGTACCACAGTATCCAATCACTAGTGCATCTAATATGCACTCCAAGTTGTTTAGAGAGAACAGAGTGACTGGGGCCCTGATTAGCAGGGACCCAGGCAGACTATAGCCAGAAACCAGTGTTAACATCAGAAAAAAAGTGGGGGCAACATAAGTGCAGATCCTACTCTCCTACAAGAAGTGCAGAAAGATGCAAGAGAATTGCTGAAAGAAGCAACAGGGGTGTAGAAAGAAGCAAGAGCTGTGCAGAAAGAGGTAAGTGAGGTGCAGAAATAAGCAAGAGCAGTGCAGAAATAAGCAAGAGCAGTGCAGAAAGAACCAACAGAGGTGCAAAAAGAGGCAAGAGGGGTGCAGAAAATGGCAAGAGAACAGCAGAAAGAGGCAAGAGGGATGCAAAAAAGGGAAGGGTGCAGAAGAAGCAAGAGATGTGCAGAAAGAAGCAAGAGAAGTACAGAAAGAAGCAAGAGAGGTGCAGAAAGAGGGAAGATGAGTGCAGAAAGGGACAACAGCGGTGCAGAAAAAGACAACAGTGGTGCAGAAAGAGGCAAGAGAGGTGCAGAAAGAGGCAATAGAAGTGCAGAAAGAGGCAAGTGAGGTTCAGAAGGAGGCAAATGGACTGCAGAAATAGGCCAGAGAGGTGCAGAAACAGGCCGAAGGGGTTCAGAAAGAACCAACAGAAGTGCAAAAAGAGCCAAGAGGGGTGCAGAAAGAGATAGGAGAGATGCACAAATTGGCAAGAGAGGTACAGAAAGAAGGAAGAGAAGTGCAGAAAGCAGCAACTGAGGTGCTGAAAGAGGTTTGAAGAGTTCAGACAGAGGCAAGAGGGGTGCAGAAAGAAGCAACTGAGGTACAGAAAGAGGCAACAGAGGTGCAGAAAGACAGAAGAAAAGTGCAGAAACAAGCAAGAGAAGTTCCGAAAGAGGCAAGAGAATTGCTGAAAGAAGCAACAGAGGTATAGAAAGAAGTGCAGAAAGAGGCAAGTAAGGTGCAGAAAGAAGCAAGAGCAGTGCATAAAGAAACAACAGAGGTGCATAAAGAGGCAAGAGGGGTGCAGAAAAAGGTAGGAGAGGTGCAGAAAGAGGCAAGACATGTATAGAAAGAGGCAGGAGGGGTGCAGAAAGAAGGAAGAGAAGTGCAGAAAGAAGCAACAGGTGCTGAAAGAGGCGTGATAGATGCAGAAAGAGCAAGAGAAGTGCAGAAAGAAGCAACAGAGGTACAGAAAGAGGCAAGCGAGGTGCAGAAACAGGCAGGAAAGGTATCAGAACCCAACAGTGTACTCACTTTTTCCTTCCGATACTCCCAGGAACAGAATGCTGAATTTTTCCTAATTCCCTAAACAGATCTTCCCACGAATCCCAAGGTTACTGGCGGTCGCTTGAACCCTATCAGGGAAAGGGGGGGAAAGGAGAAGGGAACAGAGAAGAAACTGCCTCGCTTTTCCTGGGTTCACCTCTCTCTCGTCTTTTCTTCTACCACTCCTGGTAGCGTCTCTCTCACTTTCTTGTGAATAGTAATTAGATAAGAACAACCATGAATTCT
This sequence comes from Triturus cristatus, assembly GCF_964204655.1. NCBI lineage: Eukaryota > Metazoa > Chordata > Amphibia > Caudata > Salamandridae > Triturus > Triturus cristatus. Next base: position 209,870,792 of record NC_140580.1, on the reverse strand, counting down.
CTTCTACAATTAACTTGAACTTCCAATGCAATTTTTCTAATGCCCTCTTACCCTCCAAGCTAAGGCCTGAGCTTCTCTTCTTTCATAATGCGGCTAACATCTTGTATCAAAAATCTGAATATACATTTGCATGTTTGTATGCTTTTCTTTCCTTGCCCTGTAGTCCTCTTTAGGGTTAATACTTGTGGTTGCGTTGCTGAAGAAGACTGGGAATCATAAGACTCCGCCAAGTCTCCGGTAAGAATTTTTCTGGTATTCTAGTAACACCTCTATCTTTCTTCAGGAAACTCCAGAACCTCTCTCTCTCTCGTAATTTTCCTTAATGAATTTCTGTCTGTAATGTCCCTCTCTGACTAACCGACGTTAGCGTGATGAACACTACCCTATTCTAAATAACTACGCATGCTCAGAATTAACCAAAAACTACGCTGACTCCTCACTAACTAATCGCGGGAGCTGCACACTTGAAGAAAACGTTGGTGAAGTGCGCAGATCCGAACTCTGCCAGCGCACTTCACAGCCGACTCTGTCCTCACTTCTTGAGCCAGCTGCAAGAGACTAGACGGGCAACCTTGGTAGCTTTCCTCCATTTTCTGCAAGCTCTTCCTAAAACCCTGCATCCGGTGACTATAACTCTGGGTTTTCTGCGGACAGGGAAGCGTCTTGGCATCTGCTTATTGGAAGTAATAGTTACACAGTTAATTAGGTTTGCCTTGGAATTCGGGACCCTGACAGTACCCCCTGCAAGGTCAAGCCTCACGGCTGAGGCCTGTGAGGGTGTTCTTGATGAAAGGCCCTTACTACTCTAGGGGCATGGACGTCAGTCTGTTCCTGCCAAGAGCTCTCTTCAGGTCCGTACCCCTTCCAACCTACCAGGTAGTAAATGTTCCAACGTACTAATTCCGAGCTTAAGATTCTTTTGACTTCGAACTCTTGTCTTCCTTCAACCACATGTGGTTTTGGGGTTTTAGATTCTTTTAAGTAGGGCAATACCCTCTTAAGCAGGAAACATGAAATACTGGGTGGATTCTAACCTGTGGAGGAAGTTTCAATTGATAAGTTTCTAGATTTACGACCTGTTCCACTGGATATGGACCTACAAACCGAGGTTGAAACTTCCTGTTTCCTTTGATGTTCAGATTTTTAGTATTCATCCCAACCCTGTCTCCCACCTGCAGAATTGACCCATGCTTTCTTCTTTTATCTGCATTTCACTTATAGCATTTGTAGAAAGGTGGAATCTGACTGCATGGTTGCTCCCACTTTTTCCTGGTGTTTGAATGTTTTTTGACTAGTCTGGCTGGGATCCTGCTATCCAGGACCCCAGCCTATCTGCTTGCTCCCTTAAATGACTGGTGTGCATATTAAATGCACTAGTGATTGGATACTGTGGTACCTTATGAGCCTTATGAGGTTGTGTACCTGGGCCACCTTGTAGTTGGAGGCCAGGTTCAACCATTGCAGAGCAAAATCCAGACCATAATGGAATGGGTAGCTCCAGCCACCCAGACACAGGTGAGAGCCTTTTTAGGCCTGATTGGGTACTATAGGAGGTTTGTTAAGGGATATGGATCCCCTTCAATGATCTTACCTCAAATAAAATGCCCAAAAAGGTTCAGTGGACAGCCAGCTGTCAAAAAGAAATTTGAAGACCTAAAGCAGGCCATGAGCACTGCCCCCATCTTACAGAGTCCAGACTACACCAAAAAGTTAATTGTCCAAACAGATGCTTCTGAGCTGGGTGTGGGAGCTGTACTGTCTCAACTGAATGATGAAGGTCAAGACCAGCCAGTAGCTTTTATAAGCAGAAGGCTGACCCCTAGAGAGAAACGTTGGTCAGCTATAGAGAGGGAGGCCTTTGCTGTGGTGTGGGCCCTGAAGAAGCTGAGGCCATACTTGTTTGGCACTCCCTTCATAGTTCAGACTGACCACAAGCCCCTCCTATGGCTTAAACAGATGAAAGGTGAAAACCCAAAACTGCTAAGGTGGTCCATTTCCCTACAGGGGATGAACTATACAGTGGAACATAGACCTGGGACCCAACATGCCAATGCAGATGGACTCTCAAGGTATTTCCACTTAGAGGATTGTGTAGAAGAGTAGGATCTGCACTTATGTTGCCCCACTTTTTTTCTGATGTTATCACTGGTTTCTGGCTATAGTCTGGCTGTGTCCCTGCTAATCAGGGCCCCAGGCTCTCTGTTCTCTCTAAACAACTTGGAGTGCATATTAGATGCACTAGTGATTGGATACCGAGGTACGTTATGAGCCCCTAGTATATGGTACCTTAGGTACCAAGGGCATAGGTACTTCACAGGCCTACCAGGGGCTGAAGCATGTATTATGCCACCCCTGGGAAGCAGACTAAATCTGACACCACAGGCCTGCTACTGCAGCCTGGGTGAGGTAGTGTTAGCACTCCTCACTGAGGTATAGGTTCCCTATATCTCACCTTACACACACATATAAACCTATCAGTCACCCCTAAGGCAGGCCCTGTCAATCCTGAGGGCAGGGTGCTTGGTTTACAATGTGGGGGGGTGCCTCTGCATGAGCAGGGCCCCTCGGCAGCTGGCAGAGTCTATTCTCTGTGGCTGTTTGTGGATGCGGTTAAACCATATACTCTTAAGTGCATTATAACCTGCCGGTAAATGCTAACTTTGGAATCACTGCATCAAAACATGTCGTGTTTGGTGTCAAACAACTTGGAATCATACCCCCACAACAGTAACTGGTGTGGGAGTATGATCCCACCCTTCTAGAGGGGACGACATGTACCTACTGTGGGAACACGGTAGAAATCTGAAAGAGCCCTGGCATCACAAAATGGATGCCACCAGCACAGACACTGGGCTGCCCTCCTGCTGCTGACTGAAACTCGCAGTGGAGGAGGCCCAACAATAGGCATCCTGTCACAGGGAGGTGTCACCACCTTCCAGACAGGAGTTAGTGTATTGGGGCTGGGTGGGTGCACTCCTAGAGTGCTTTGAAGTCCTGCACTGGAGGAGCAGTAGGCTCCTCTGTGCATATTCCAGCTCAAACCGGTTCAGGGGCTACCTACCCACTGCTCTGGTGCGAAACTGGACAAAGGGAAGTGGGTGTGACCACCCACTCCCCTGACCCTCCCAGAGGAGTGGTCATAGAGCTAGTCCCTCCCTTTCCTTTAGTATAAGCTAGGGAACCCTTGCCATTGCAAATCAGATATCCCTGGACGACGCTTTACAAGAAGAATTCTGGTCCTTCGACGTTCCACTACCTTTGGAAGACGGAAGAATCTCCCTTGGAGTCAAGGATTGACTCCCCTGCTTGGCAGGCACCAATAACTTGAATCAACTTTCCCGCTCCCGCTGGAGTCTGAAGTCCCTGCAGCCCCAGAAGTGGATTTCCTGACTTCTCTACGGCCATTGTGAGTCCCGAGCAAAGCTGAGGCGAGTGGACCCCACGAGCGACGAGGAACAGCAATACCCGGGTACCGTGCACTATTGTCAAGTGCAACCCCTTCACGACGTTCTACGAACTTGTGCTTTAAACCATGTGTGGCCCAAACCTCCAACAGGTTGTACACCAAACATCAGAGGCCTACTCCCTCCCGAGTGACCGTGGGCTCCTGTAAAGCATTTCCTCACGAGGCATCTTCGCGATCCCTTGCCCATTGGCTTGTGGGTCCCCTGAAGACTTTCTTATCAAACCAAAGGGCTCCTCTGGTTGCTCCAGGCCTGCCCTCACTCACTCTTGCTGGGTGAGTCCCTCAGACCTTGCTGGTCTGCACCATTGACTTTATTCACTTTTCATGAGACTTGCTGTTGCCAAGGCTTGTTGGCTTCAATCCGGTTGCCGACATCTCAGTCAGCTGCAGACGTCGTGGGACACTCCAAATCCAGCTGCTGGTCATTGTTGATCCCTACTGGACCTCGTGGGCAAAGAGTCAAAACACCCTTGATCACCTGAAATCACCCAACATCCGTGGGCATTCATCTTCCTGGCCCTGGGTCACTGGCAAGTGATGGTGAACACTGTCCCTTCTGCTTTCAGGTCTTCTTCATCTTGAATCCAGCCTTGGATTCCACCGGACACTTCTTCAGTCTTCGCAAGCAGCAAATCATCTTTGGCTTCCATAGAAAACAGCAACGCGACCCGACACCAAAAGACACCTATGCACCCGGCTTCCCTGGGTGAGGTAACTCATGCACTCCAGTGCCCTAGTGTGTGTTGGCCCTCGAATTACTTACCTTGTAAGTCGCTTGCTTGTTGACTTCCTCAAAGTACCCTAAAACTTTAAAAATCCAACCGCGACTTGCTCCATTGAAATCAAAAGGGAACCTGTGGCTGTGTTCTCACACTGCACGCATCTCCCATGGGTCTTTTACTTACCTGCCTTGGGTGGATTAGTGAATCCCCAGCGATTCTACAGGCCCTAGGCCTTGTCCCCTTGCAAGTCGACTTTCCTAAACCTCTTTTTTAGTATATGGTCTGGTACGCCCCTAGGGCCCCAGCCATATTTGTGCTTAACTTATTGTGAAATGTTGATATTTGAATGTGTTCCTAGCTTCTAATCTCATAAAGAGATTAGTAGAGTGTGTCTAGAAATAAATACATATATATTTGATATATATACCTGTGTGGTGTCCTTTCATTTGGTAATTCAAAAGATTATAAGGTAAAACAAGCTGCTTTACAATCCTCTGATACTTAGCCTGAAGGCTGCTCTCCATAGCTACCACTAGGATAGCTTTCTTTAAAAGGTTGTCTTAAACCTATCTACCATAAGAGTCGAATTGAACTGGTGCAAGGTGGCCACTATAACTAGTGACCAGCATATGCCAGGCCAACTTCTCACAGCATTATTTTGCTAAAGCTAGATTTTTTTGTGGCTGATTCATGTACCTGGCTCAAATGTTGGACTAATTCTTGTGTCGCGGGTACAGACACTTCTTGAAAAGAAACTGTAGAATTTGAATTTTTACCATAGTTCAGAAAAAAGAGGGAATATCCTGTTAAAGCATTCTTCACATTATTATGTGCAAACTCTGCTGTCCAGAGGAGATCTGGCCAATCACCCTCCAGATTCAAGAGAAACAACCTAAGGTACTTTTCTAGCTCCTGATTGCCTCTCTCTGACTGCCCATCTGTATGTGGGTGAAAGCTTGTGGAGTATCTTGTCTCAATTCCTAATCTCTTAGTGTAGGCCTTCCAGTAATGGGACAGGAATTGTGATCCCCGGTCCGAAATTATGATCTTGGGAATTCCATGAATCTTGATTGAACTCTGATTTAGCTGAGTAGCCAATTGTTTTGCTGTGGGATTGCCTTTCAAAGCGACAAAATGCGCCATCTTAGAGAAGGCAGCTACCATAACCAGAATTGAGTTATATCCCTGACTGGAAGGCAACTCTACTATCAAATCCATTGTGATGATATGCCAGGGGTATGGAGGATTTGGTAAAGGTCTCAAAAGGCCCTGAGGGGCTCGTCGATCCGACTTTCCTCTTGCACAAGTCTCACATTCTTCTACATATTTCCGAACATCTTTTATTAAGTCTGGCCACCAAAACTGTCTCCGCAGTAACTCTTCTGTACGATGGATTCCCGGATGGCCGGCTAAAGGACTATCATGAGAATCTGACAACGCTCATTGTCGGAGTTGTTGTGTAGGTAGATACAAGGCTTCTGCATGGAATGGCAACTGCTTGCAAATTTTCTGCACTGGATTTTCCTTAGCCCAAGTTTTGCATTTCTACTTGGCTCATTTCTTGTATTAACTTGTTTTCCAGGGTTTCCTCAACAACGGCTCCTATGATCTTAGTTTCCGGAATTCTTTTTTGCTCATTTACTGGAGTCTTTTTTCCATCAGTATCGATTCTGGACAATGCATCTGCTTTACCATTATTCTTTCCCGGGCGGTAGGTAATGACGAAGTCATAGTCGGTGAAGTAGAGAGACCATCGCAACTGCTGCGGAGTCAAGGTCGTGGCTGATTTTAGGAATTGCAGATTTCTATGATCGATGAATACTGTGACCACATGTCTTGCACCTAGAAGATAGTGTCACCATTCTTTTTTTTTTTAAATGTATTTATTGGCATTTTTTTAATAGCATTACAAAAACAGTACTCATCTTTAAAACACATAAGCATGTTCAGTGTTACGTCAACATCATACTCAATTAGCAGTGGTAAATGGGCAAATAGAAGTGTTATGTTCCTAGATATCACCGTGGGCCCCTTCCCCTCCCTACACCCGTCACCCCAACCTGGTAAATCATTGTGAGTCACTGAGCGTGAGTCCATAGTGTGTGAGCTATGGCTTCCATATTTTCCAGAACTTTTTAGGACAGCCCTGTGCTTTATAAGTTGTTTTCTCCCCTAACAAGTTCATATCCATACTATTTCTCCATTCGGCCAGAGATGGACTCGGCACAGCCCCCCATGCCTTATCCAGGTCGTGCTTTGCCACCAATAATCATAGCTGAAGTAGGGTTAACTTTGGTCTGGGGAGGTCAATTGCCGTGGATATTCCTAACAGAACAAACAGGGGACTCAATGGAATCGTCTCCTCCAAGATAGTTCCCAACTCCTCCAACAGGGTTGCCCAGTACATTTGAATCTGGGAACACTCCCAATCCGTGTGAAAAAAATGTACCCTCTGTCGCGTTACATCGCAAACAGTTGGCCGCTTCTGCCTTCCCTATGCGGTGCAGTCGAGCTCTTTCATAGTATGCTCTATGTAGATATTTGAATTGAATCAATCTAAGTCGTGACTTGATGGCCACCTCTCGGGGGGGCATCAACGCCATTTCCCAATCCAGGTGCTCCATCTCTCCCAAATCTAACTCCCATTTCACCCTCAACTTCTGCAAGGAGTCTGGCTTATTATCAATTATCGTTCTATATGTCCAGGAGACTGCCTTTTCCCCGATCTCTCCCATCAGGAGTCGTCCCTCTAAAGGTGACATATTCAGGGATGTCACTGGTGTCTATTTGTTGTGCCCACCATGCGTGCCGCAGCTGTAAGTGCTTATAGCGTTGGGTTGGATTCATGTCATACTCAGTCTGGAGATGTGAGAAAGTGACCAGCTCCTTACGATACAGTATGTCCTTAAGTTGTGAAATGCCCAGCAAGTTCCATTTCCGGAGACCTCTCATTTTTGCAATTTCTTTAAGCCGATTTCCCACCCAGAGCGGGGTTTCCCTGGTGACCCGGTCATCCCACTTCATCTGCCTTTCTGCCTTTTTCCATGCCACTATAACAATCCGTGTGGCTGTTAGGAGCTGTGCGGAGCCCCTCCCCCCGTAAATGTAGTGCATGTATGGGCACCCGGCAAATTGTGTGTGTTCAAGTGCGTATGTGGGGTGGTCCCTCTCCACATGTTCCCATTCATTCACAACGATTAGATGGGTTGCCCAATAATACGCCCGAAGGTCAGGTAGGGAAATGCCGCCATTATATTGGTTGCGTTGCAATGTCACCAGCGCTATCCTCGGCGGTCTCCTGTCCCAAAGAAAAGTCCGCAGTGTGCCGTCGATTTTAGCGATCACCTCGTCTGATATTAGCTGGTAAGTGTTTTGCAGAACGTGCAAGAATTTCGGGAGCACTATCATTTTGTATAGTGCTGCCCTGCCTAGCAACTTCAAGGACTTCCATCTCTCCACATCTGCGCAAAACTCCCTAAGCACCCTGTAGAGTTTGTGATCCAATGCCACTGTTGTGTTTGTTGTGACATACATCCCTAAGTACTTTATACCCTCTGGGGCTAACTGGAGTCGGCTTGGGCAGGCATTATATCCACCGCTCTTGTCTACCGGTTAGACACATGATTTTTCCCAGTTGATTGTATATCCCGCATGTGCGCCATAGGTTTCACAATTGTCCATAATCTTAGGAGCGTTGTTGCCGGGTTTGTGACATACATTAATATGTCATCGTCATATAGAGAGATTCGCTCGTCCACTTCTTCAGTCTCTCTACCCCGGAATCCCGTTATGTCCGGGTTCGTTCGAATTACACATGTGAGTGGTTCCAGCACCAGAGCAAAGAGTAGAGGGGACATTGGGCATCCCTGTCGAGTGTCCCTACCTATTGAGATTTCCCATGACACCACCCCATTAACTCTAGTTCTGGCCAGGGGTCTGTCATAGAGAATGGTGATCAATCGCCTGAATACCGGGCCAAATACAAACTCCTCCAAAGCAGACATAAGAAAGGGCCAATGGACGCTATCAAATGCCTTTTTGGCATCAAGGGTCAGGATGAGATGTGGGTCTTCCCTTGTGTTCACCACCTCTAGCTAATTGTGCAATCTCCGAAGGTTGATCCTCGTCGACCTCTTTGGCATAAAGCCGGACTGGTCCAGATGGATAAGACCAGTAATTACCATGGTGAGCCTGTTGGCTAATATTCTGGCCAATATTTTAGTCTCCATGTTAATAAGGGAGATAGGTCGGTACGAGCTACACTTCTGTGGCGGTCTGTCCTTCTTGGAAATTATCACGATCGTGGCCGTCCGCAAGTCTTTGGGAAGACTTCCCACCTTGTGCACCTCCAAGTATAGTTGGAGGAGGTAGGGGCTAAATAGCGTCACGTTTTGCTTAAAAAATTCAGAAGGGAGCCAATTAGGCCCAGAGACCTTCCCAGTTTTTAACTGACTGATGGCTGCTATAATTTCCTCCCTTGTAATCTTGTTGTCTAATGTCTGTGACTCGCTAGCTGTTTACTTAGGGAACTGTATTGTCTGAAGATAGGCCTGGATCTGTGGTGGCTCTGCCAAAGCATGTTGCGTGTAGAAGGTCTCGTAATATTTTGCGAAGGTGTTCGCTATTGCAACGGGAGTTACATGGGTCTGTCCGTCCTCTGTCTGTATCAGGGACACCCACCTACTGTCGAGCTCTTTTTTGCTAAGCCATGCAAGCAGTCTACCTGTCTTGTCACCTGCGTCGTACAGACGTCGGTGCATGACTTGTATCATGTGTTGCGCATCTTTTTTGGCCAGTGCAAAATGTTCCAGTCGAAGAAGTTGTAAGCTGCGCAGCAAGGAAGGGTCATTACTCGTAATGGCCTGTGTTTTTATCTGCAATAATCGGGATTTAAGCCCAGAAATCTCTTCCCCTTCTTTCCGTTTTTTTATGAGCTATGATGTTCTGGGCCCTATCCCGCAGTACGGGTTTGTATGCCTCCCATAATGTGATGGCAGAGTCCACTGAACCCACGTTCTCACTAAAATTTAGTTCCTTGTCCACCCTGATTTCCCTAGCAAACTGTGGGTCCCTTAAGTCCCACGGGTTGAGCTTCCATTCCCCGGCCTGAAGTTGTGTACGGGTACCCGCTGTGAGCCACAAAGGCGAATGATCCGAAAGGCCTCTCGCCAGATACTCTACCTTATGTATCTCCCCTAGTTCTCCCACTGGGGCCAGTATGTAATCTATGCGTGAAAAGGCTTTGTGGGCACCTGAGTAAAAGGAATAGGCTCTAATCTGAGAATGCTGCCTACGCCATATGTCCGTAAGTGTCAGTGTGTCTGCAAACCGTTTGAGCGGTGTCTATTTGGGGCCTCCCGTTGGAACAGTCGTATGGTCCAGTGTGGGATCCATTACGTCATTGAAGTCTCCCCCAATAATGTGTCTGTCAGATCCCGCTTCCAGCAGGACCACTGCAAGCTTCTCCAGCATTTGCCTTTGTAACCTAGGGGTGCTTATACATTAGTAATGTTTCTTCTGTCCCACACACCCTTAACCGCGACATATGTACCATTGGGATCTATCCATGTGCATTCTAGTCTGAAGGGTGGGTTTTAACTGATTAGTATTGCCACACCCCTCGCACCGGCAGAGAACCCGGCGTGGGCTATCGTCTTATATGCACCTCGGCCTAAAAACCCGCAATGTGTGCCCTTTAAGTGTGTCTCCTGCGGAAGGATGACATCTGGCTCTAGTCGTTTGAAATATGCGGCCACCAGTCCTCTCTTAACCTTATCCCGTTCACGGTGAGCAGTCTATATATCGACTTTTTAATATCGAGGGACATAAATATCGAGTCAAAAATATCGAATGTACAAAATATCGAAATAGCTAATATCGTTTTTTTTTTTTACTTATATGTCGATGTAAGTAATATCGTTAGTAATAATATCGACATGTAAAAATATCGTCATTGTGTGTTTAGTAAATATTTTGAAGTTGTTTGTATAAATAGTTAAAATGTATATAATATGAGAAATATTTATATTGTTTTAGGGGCGGGATGTTGGGTTATAGGGGATAAGGGTGGGAAGTGAATTAAAAATGTTTATATATTGTTTAATTTAAAAAAAAAATAATTTAGAAATTGTAAATTAAATGTAGAATTTTAAAAATAATTTTAGGAGCGGGATGTTGGTTTATAGGGGATAAGGGTGGGAAGTGTTTTAAAAATGTTTATATATTTGTAAATTTTTAAAAATAAATTTTTAGAAATTGTAAATTAAATTTAGAATTTTAACAAAAAATTTTAGGAGTGGGATGTTGGTTTATAGGGGATAAGGGTGGGAAGTGTATTAAAAATGTTTATATATTGTTTGAATTTTTTTAAAATTTATTTAGAAATTGTAAATTAAATTTAGAATTTTAAAAATAATTTTAGGAGCGGGATGTTGGTTTATAGGGGATAAGGGTGGGAAGTGTTTTAAAAATGTTTATATATTTGTAAATTTTTTTAATTTTTTTTTTAGAAATTGTAAATTAAATTTAGAATTTAAAAAAAAATTTTAGGAGCGGGATGTTGGTTTATAGGGGATAAGGGTGGGAAGTGTATTAAAAATGTTTATATATTGTTTGAATTTTTTTATAATTTATTTAGAAATTGTAAATTAAATTTAGAATTTTAGAAATAATTTTAGGAGCGGGAGTTGGTTTATAGGGGATAAGGGTGGGAAGTGTTTTAAAAATGTTTATATATTGTTTAATTTAAAAAAAAAAAAAAATTAGAAATTGTAAATTAAATGTAGAATTTTAAAAATAATTTTAGGAGCGGGATGTTGGTTTATAGGGGATAAGGGTGGGAAGTGTTTTAAAAATGTTTATATATTTGTAAATTTTTAAAAATAAATTTTTAGAAATTGTAAATTAAATTTAGAATTTTAACAAAAAATTTTAGGAGTGGGATGTTGGTTTATAGGGGATAAGGGTGGGAAGTGTATTAAAAATGTTTATATATTGTTTGAATTTTTTTAAAATTTATTTAGAAATTGTAAATTAAATTTAGAATTTTAAAAATAATTTTAGGAGCGGGATGTTGGTTTATAGGGGATAAGGGTGGGAAGTGTTTTAAAAATGTTTATATATTTGTAAATTTTTTTAAATTTTTTTTTAGAAATTGTAAATTAAATTTAGAATTTAAAAAAAATTTTTAGGAGCGGGATGTTGGTTTATAGGGGATAAGGGTGGGAAGTGTATTAAAAATGTTTATATATTGTTTGAATTTTTTTATAATTTATTTAGAAATTGTAAATTAAATTTAGAATTTTAGAAATAATTTTAGGAGCGGGAGTTGGTTTATAGGGGATAAGGGTGGGAAGTGTTTTAAAAATGTTTATATATTGTTTAATTTAAAAAAAAAAAAAAATTAGAAATTGTAAATTAAATGTAGAATTTTAAATAACATTTTAGGAGCGGGATGTTGGTTTATAGGGGATAAGGGTGGGAAGTATTTTAAAAATGTTTATATATTGATTAAAAATTTAAAAAATTTATTTAGAAATTGTAAATTAAATTTAGAATTTTAGAAAATGTATTAGGAGCGGGATGTTGGTTTATAGGGGATAAGGGTGGGAAGTTTTTTAAAAATGTTCATATATTTGTTAATTTTTTATTAAAAATATTTATAAATTGTAAATAAAATTTCGAATTTTACAAATATATTTCGGAGCGGGATGTTGGTTGTTAGGGGATAAGGGTGGGAAGTGTTTTAAAAATGTTTATATATTTGTTAATGTAAAAAAAAAAAAAATTTAGACATTGTAAAATAAATTAAGAATTTTACTAATAATTTTAGGAGTGGGATGTTGGTTAATAGGGGATTAGGGTGGGAAGTGTTTTAAAAATGTTTATATATTTGTTAATTTAAAAAAAAAATAATTTATAAATTGTAACTTTAATTTAGAATGTTACAAATAATTTTAGGAGCGGAATGTTGGGTTATAGGGGATAAGGGTGGGAAGTTAATTTAAAATGTTTATATATTTTTTAATAAAAAAAAAAAAAAATTTAGAAAATTTAAATATATTTTAGAATTTAACAAATCCCATAATTAAATATGGATTTCAGTCAGAATATTAAATTAATTAAGTTCACTGTCCAGCACTTATCTTAATGAAATACAGACTGGAGTAGGAATAGTAAATTAATTAAGTTCATTGTCCAGCACTTACTGTAATTTAATATAGTTTGGAGTGAGAATAGTAAATTAATTTAGTTCAGTGTCCAGCACTTATCTTAATTAAATATAGATTGGAGTGGGAATAGTAAATAAATTAAGTTCACTGTCCAGCATCTACTCTAATGTAATATAGGTTGGAGTAAGAATAGTAAATTAATTAAGTTCAGTGTCCAGCATTTATCTTAATTAAATATAGACTGGAGTGGGAATAGTAAATTAATTCAGTTCAGTGTCCAGCACATACTCTAATTAAATATAGGTTGGAGTGAGAATAGTAAATTTATTAAGTTTAGTGTCCAGCACTTATCTTAATTTAATATAGACTGGAGTGGGAATAGTAAATTATTTTAGTTCAGTGTCCAGCACCTACCCTAATTTAATATAGGTTGGAGTGAGAATAGTAAATTAATTAAGTTCAGTGTCCAGTACTTATCTTAGTTAAATATAGACTGGAGTGGGAATAGTAAATTAATTAAGTTCATTGTCCAGCACCTACTGTAATTTAATATAGTTTTGAGCGAGAATAGTAAATTAATTAAGATCAGTGTCCAGCACTTATCTTAATTAAATATAGATTGGAGTGGGAATAGTAAATTAATTCAGTTCAGTGTCCAGCACATACTCTAATTAAATATAGGTTGGAGTGAGAATAGGAAATTAATTAAGTTCAGTGTCCAGCACTTATTTTAATTTTATATAGACTGGAGTGGGAATAGTAAATTAATTTAGTTCAGTGTCCAGCATCTACCCTAATTTAATAAAGGTTGGAGTGAGAATAGTAAATTAATTAAGTTCAGTGTCCAGCACTTATCTTAATTAAATATAGAGTGGAGTGGGAATAGTAAATTAATTCAGTTCAGTGTCCAGCACATACTATAATTAAATATAGGTTGGAGTGAGAATAGGAAATTAATTAAGTTCAGTGTCCAGCACTTATTTAAATTTTATATAGACTGGAGTGGGAATAGTAAATTAATTTAGTTCAGTGTCCAGCATCTACCCTAATTTAATATAGGTTGGAGTGAGAATAGTAAATGAATTAAGTTCAGTGTACAGCACTTATCTTAATTAAATATAGAGTGGAGTGGGAATAGTAAATTAATTAAGTTCATTGTCCAGCACCTACTGTAATTTAATTTAGTTTGGAGTGAGAATAGTAAATTGATTAAGTTCAGTGTCCAGCACTTATCTTAATTAAATATAGATTGGAGTGGGAATAGTAAATTAATTCAGTTCAGTGTCCAGCACATACTCTAATTAAATATAGGTTGGAGTGAGAATAGTAAATTAATTAAGTTCAGTGTCCAGCACTTATTTTAATTTAATATAGACTGGAGTGGGAATAGTAAATTAATTTAGTTCAGTGTCCAGCACCTACCCTAATTTAATATAGGTTGGAGTGAGAATAGTAAATTAATTAAGTTCAGTGTCCAGCACTTATCTTAATTAAATATAGAGTGGAGTGGGAATAGTAAATTAATTAAGTTCATTGTCCAGCACATACTGTAATTTAATATAATTTGGAGTGAGAATAGTAAATTAATTAAGTTCAGTGTCCAGCACTTATCTTAATTAAATATAGATTGGAGTGGGAATAGTAAATTAATTCCGTTCAGTGTCCAGCACATACTCTAATTAAATATAGGTTGGAGTGAGAATAGTAAATTAATTAAGTTCAGTGTCCAGCACTTATTTTAATTTAATATAGAATGGAGTGGGAATAGTAAATTAATTTAGTTCAGTGTCCAGCACCTACCCTAATTTAATATAGGTTGGAGTGAGAACAGTAAATTAATTAAGTTCAGTGTCCAGCACTTATCTTAATTAAATATAGAGTGGAGTGGGAATAGTAAATTAATTAAGTTCATTGTCCAGCACCTACTGTAATTTAATATAGTTTGGAGTGAGAATAGTAAATTAATTAAGTTCAGTGTCCAGCACTTATCTTAATTAAATATAGATTGGAGTGGGAATAGTAAATTAATTCAGTTCAGTGTCCAGCACATACTCTAATTAAATATAGGTTGGAGTGAGAATAGTAAATTAATTAAGTTCAGTGTCCAGCACATACTCTAATTAAATATTGGTTGGAGTGAGAATAGTAAATTAATTCAGTTCAGTGTCCAGCACTTATTTTAATTTAATATAGACTGGAGTGGGAATAGTAAATTTATTTAGTTCAGTGTACAGCACCTACCATAATTTAATATAGGTTGGAGTGAGAATAGTAAATTAATTAAGTTCAGTGTCCAGCAGTTTTCTTAATTAAATATAGAATGGAGTGGGAATAGTAAATTAATTTAGTTCAGTGTCCAGCACCTACCCTAATTTAATATAGGTTGGAGTGAGAATAGTAAATTAATTAAGTTCAGTGTCCAGCACTTATCTTAATTAAATATAGAGTGGAGTGGGAATAGTAAATTAATTAAGTTCATTGTCTAGCACCTACTGTAATTTAATATAGTTTGGAGTGAGAATAGTAAATTAATTAAGTTCAGTGTCCAGCACTTATCTTAATTAAATATAGATTGGAGTGGGAATAGTAAATTAATTCAGTTCAGTGTCCAGCACATACTCTAATTAAATATAGGTTGGAGTGAGAATAGTAAATTAATTACGTTCAGTGTCCAGCACTTATCTTAATTAAATATAGACTAGAGTGGGAATAGTAAATTATTTAAGTTCAGTGTCCAGCATCTACCCTAATTAAATATAGATTGGACTGAGAATAGTAAATTAATTAAGTTCAGTATGTAGTGGGAGTAGTATGTTAATTAAGTTTGGTAAATAGCAAATATTAGAATTAATTATAGAGTTGAATAGGAATAGTTAAATTAATTGGATTTAATTTACAAAAAATCTGTAGATTTTAGTTTTGGTTGGATAAAAGATAGAAGTTATATCAGAATGCAAATTCCAATTTTTTTTTTTAAATAGTAGAAAGGAAAATAATATTTATTTTATAGTTGGAATGTATATTTATTAGAGAGAAAATTTTGTTTATTATTACACATATTCTAATATTTAAATCATTGAAATAAACATGTAATAAAATAATTAATATTTAACATTTGTATTATAGTTATAATTTTTTTATAATGGATATATATTTGTTTAATGTATATTTTGGACATGAATATATGAACACACAAAATAAATAAAAATTAAAAAATCAGATTTTTATAGCTGTATAATATTTATAAATTTATATTATGTACTCTGAAATTTTTTAGAATTTATTTGAATTTATAAGAAATTGTATGTTTTGAAATATATGACTAATATATTTTAATTATTAATATTTATATTATATATTTAATATTGAAATTGTTTACATTTTAGAATATGTATTTTTTAAATATTTTTTTGGTATGTTGTAGATACAATATATTAATTATATCATGTTCATCTATTTATTTTGTTAATATATACTGTTGTATTGACATATTAATAAAAATATTTTATTTATTATATTTATTTTTATACGTTAAATAATTTTCACATCGAGACAAAAATTAGGTATTATTTTTGAGTATTTTATTCTAATGTTTTACTAATTTTTAAAGTAATGTGTAATGTTAAATAAATAGGCCCTTTATTGGTATTTTTTTAGTTGTTATGTTTGTTTGGGTCTTTTATTTTGTAACCGCTCGCTGTTGTTTTGGGTTATTTTGGTCGAATCCAGGTCGCGATCCGGAGCTGTTTCGCGTTTGAGAAGGTAAGAGTTATTTTCTTTATTTTTAAATAGTTTTAAGTGTTTTGTGGAAGTAGTAATGTTGTAATAAGTGTGTATTGATTGATGTTTTAGAAGTTAGGGTGTTAGTAATAGTTTGTATACGGTTTTATAATTTACGTTGTGTTCCGTGTTTGTGGCTTTGTTAGTGTTTTGTTATTTCGGTGTGTTAAAGTTTTATAGTGTTTGAATAACGTTTGTAGTGATGTTTTTAGGTGCGTTTTGTGTGTTTGTGGGTAGGTGGGAATGTTTGTTTCTCTTTTGTAGGTTTTACGGAGAAGATATTTTCGTCGGTTTCAAACATCTTATTTTTTTTAAAGGAAGTGTGTATTAGTTGTGTTTACTAATGTTTATTTTACACTTCCTTTATTGTTCGGGTTTCCAGGAGCGGTTATTTACATTTTTAATATTTTTCGGGATTTTTATGGTTAATGGATAGTCGTTTTTTTGCGTAGACGTTGTTTTCGATAAACAGTTGTATTTTTACATTTTATTGGGATTTATTTTTGGATACCTATGGATTTTGAACTCCCTGGATTTATTTGGAAGGAATCTTATTATCCCATTGGAGCAACTACACAGGTAAGTTCATTTAAATATTTTTATTGTTGGTGGCCAAACCTTATATATTTAATATTGTTGTTGTGTACTTGGTTTGTTTAATTATGTTGTCTAAATATATGTCCATATAATTGATTTATATATTTTAGACCACATAATTAAATATGTGATATAATAAAGTGGTTTATTTATGTTGTGATAGTTGTTTTAGTAGAATTGTGGGTTAATATTTAGGAAAGGGTTTAGAAGAGAGTTTGAGCTATTATATTTAAGTACTCAAGTCCTCTTGTGGATGGGTATAGCTGTACCTGTTGTTGTAGGTAATTATACATTTGAGTAGTTTGTCTAAACTGTTTTGGTTTTAATTGTAGGACAGATTGTTGCATTCTTAATTCTTGGAAACTTTGTTCCTTTTGTATCGCAATTAGTAGTTTTTGTAGTGTTGGAGTTGTTCTCCCAGTAGAAGTTAGGAATGCATTATGCCAGCCCTCCACGGCGTTGTTAGTTTTGGCTTGTTGGTTGAGTGTACTTACATATACATTCCACCAAGGTATTTGGAACTTGGGCTGACGTCTATGGCCTGATCTGTGTAGTCTCCCCACCCAGGTATCCTCAAAATAATCTAAGAGGGGAGATAACTTTACTTCATTTTGTTTGTAGAATGGACTTTCTAATAAAAGATTGTAATGTTCTGCAACATCTGTGGTTGGTACATAAGCTAGGGCTGTTAGAAGTTTTATTTGATGTGCAAAACTTATGTTAGTGGCATATTCTACACTTAGTGAAGATTTTTGTAAATGTGTCCATATACATTGGTTTAGATGGAAGTAACATCCTTGGATAGCTGTATGGGGGTACAGTTTTAGAATGCAATTTATCATGGCTTGCTCAAAGTCTATGATAATTCTTTGAGGGTAAAAATCATTAGATTCTTGTTTTAGTTTTCCTAGCATTTCATTATATGTTGTGTTTTGTTTGTTAGGTAATAGTGCATAAATTAAAGGTATGGAAGTGTTGTGATATTGACCGTGTATTGTGTAAAGCTGGTAGAATGGTTTTGGGCATATTGTAAAGGTGCCATCCATCATCCATGTTTGGCATTGTTGCAGTTTAGTTATATTGTTTGCAGTAGCAAACATTATGATTCTTTTTTCTGGGCTTTTGTTATCAAAAAAAATAAAAGGTTCATTATTGTGGGTGATACTTAATTCTGGTGGAATGATGATCTCTTGAAAAGTTTTAGGGGATGGTATAGTTGTCGTGGTTGCTTTTTTGGTCCTAGCAATAGTTCTTTTTATAGAAGCAATTGATGGTAATTGGCCTCTTGCTTCTTTGGGCACTCTAGGTAATAGTTCTTTTAGGATTACACTTGTAGCAGTTTGTGAACCTGTGCTTAATTCTTTGATATTTTCAAGAGTTGATCTGACTTCTATTTCAGAGAGATTGGGTGGATGGTTATGCTCTCTTGTATATAGTACAGTTGTTTCTCTTGTTGTTGCTCGTCCGTAGCATTTGTTAGAATAATATTTAGTACACTTCCAGTTCACTTTTCGGTCCGTCTGCTTTTCTTGGGTGTATGTGTAACCCATGTAACACAATAGGAACTTTCCTTTCTGCGAAGTTATAAATTGGGCTTCTTCTGTCATCGTGATGTGTTACAAATCTGGAAAAAATGTATATTAAAATATATGGAATAGTACTTTATATATTTAAATGAAAATAGCAAAAAAGCATTTTTTTATATATACTTACCAAGTGTTTTTGGTTGTATTTGAATGAAGATGTTGTTTGTAGACAAAATGTTGTTTAGTTGATGTAGTCTCTGAAAGTTAAAGAACATAGAGGTGCCGATCACGATCCGGTAAAAACCGGGTACGAACCGTCGGTCGGAGCGTTTTCCCCGTCCGACTCGTACCCGGTCGTAAAACTTTACAAACATGGAATTACGATTCGCACGGAAACACCATTTCCGTACGAATCGTAAAAAACACCGACCGACGAAAACATACATACGAATGTGATCCGGGAATGCTGCGACGTGACGTCGGGACGCTTTCAGGCAGCGTTTCATGACCCAGGAATTACGATTCGAACCGACAGCAGTCCGGACGGCAATATTTTCACGGCACCCAAAAAGTGCCGGAAAAGCGAAGTACGGCGTGAATCGACCAGAGTAGGTGGCCCGGTACGCACCGTACCCCCCCCAGCCCCCGTACGTACGCGCCGACCCCCCCAGCCCCCGTATGTACGCGCCGACCCCCCCCCAGCCCCGTACGTACGCGCCGACCCCCCCCGCCCCCGTATGTACGCGCCGACCCCCCCCAGCCCCCGTATGTACGCGCCGACCCCCCCCCAGCCCCCGTACGTACGCGCCGACCCCCCCAGCCCCCGTATGTATGCGCCGACCCCCCCCCAGCCCCCGTACGTACGCGCCGACCCCCCCAGCCCCCGTATGTACGCACCGACCCCCCCCAGCCCCCGTATGTACGCGCCGACCCCCCCCCCAGCCCCGTATGTATGTGCCGACCCCCCCCAACCCCCGTATGTACGCGCCGACCCCCCCCAGCCCCCGTACGTACGCGCCGACCCCCCCAGCCCCCGTATGTACGCGCCGACCCCCCCCCTGTATGTACACCCGTGTACGTTCGAGTCGAACCCCCCGTGTACGTTCGAGTCGAACCCCCCTGTATGTACACCCGTGTACGTTCGAGTCGTACCCCCACCCGTGTACGTTCGAGTCGAACCCCCCTGTATGTACACCCGTGTACGTTCGAGTCGTACCCCCACCCGTGTATGTACGGTGCGTACCCCCAGCGCAACAGAGGTGCAGAAAGAGGCAAGTGAGATGCAGAAAGAAGCAAGAGCAGTGCAGAAAGGACCAACAGAGGTGCAAAAAGAGGCAAGAGAGGTACAGAAACAAGCAAGAGAAGTGCAAAAAGAGGTAAGAGAACTGATGAAAGAAACAAGAGCAGTGCAGAAAGAACCAATAGAGGTGTAAAAAGAGGCAAGAGGGGTGCAGAAAGAGGAAGGAGAGGTGCACAAAGAGGCAAGAAAGGTACCGAAAGAGGCAGGAGGGGTACAGAAAGAAGGAAGAGTAGTGCAGAAAGAGGCAAGATAATTGCTGAAAGAAGCAACAGAGGTAAAGAAAGAAGCAAGAGAAGTGCAGAAAGAGGCAAGTAAGGTGCAGAAAGAAGCAAGAGCAGTGCAGAAAGAACCAACAGAGGTGCAAAAAGAGGCAAGAGAGGTGCGGGAAAAGGTTGGGGAGGTGCACAAAGAGGCAAGACAAGTACAGAAAGAGGCAGGAGGGGTGCAGAAAGAAGTAGCAGGTACTGAAAGAGACACGATGGGTGCAGAAAGAGCAAGAGATGTGCAGAAAGAAGAAACAGAGATGTCATCAGTGATGTCACTGACCATGTCATGAGTGATGTAATATGTGAGGTCATCAGCAGTGCATTGCGGGGGCGCGAGTTATAGTTAGCTGAACTAACTATAACGGTGGAATTTCTCTGGTTTTGAACGAGTGAAATGTCCAACTATCTATAACATCAATGAAACCTATGGATTTTTCAGTGAATTTCTAAAATGTTTTCAATGCTAATTACTAACTATAACGTGCCTGAAACCTGTGGTTTTTTCAGTTAATTTCAGAAGGTTTTTTAAATGCTAATTTCTAACTATAACATCCCTGAAACCTGTGGTTTTTTCAGTGAATTTCAAAGGTTTTTTAATTGCTACTTTGTAAGTTTAATATTTTAAAACCTTTCTTTTTTTATGTAAATTATTTTTTGTGTGATATTTTTGAATTGTAATGTTGTTTCATTATTTATTTATGTTTCTAAATTATGATATTTTTTAATTGTAATGTCGTTTAATTATTTATTTATGTTTCAAAATATTATAATGTTTTCTGTGTTCTAAAATATATATATATATATATATTTTCCTGAGGAAAAAGTGAAGTCGCGCACCCATCGTGTACCCATCTCGGTGGGTGAGCGGATTCAAGCTGCCATATTGCTAAAGTCGTGAAGGATGCGCATTTAGAGTGCGACAGGTGCACAGTCTCTGGCCCCGCATAACGTCATATACGTATCAGATCGCGTCATGTGTGTGTTTAGTATGCGACGGATGCGCTGTGCCTGGCCCCGCGTAACGTCATATACGTGCGGGGTCGCGCCAGGTGCGCGACCCCTTGCAATTTTCTTTTATGATTTAAAACTATATATATTTAACTTTAATGTATACATGAGAGCAAGAGATTATCTAAACTATTTATAAAAACAATATATTTGTACTTGTACTAAACTTATATTATTGTTCAATATGTATTCATGATTTCGCGTCGGGTGCGCTGGTTGCACGCCGGGTGCGCGACTGACATCTAACTTTAAAAGACAGCATTTCATTGGTTCATAAGAGTTCCCATTCTAAAAGTTGAAGGATCCCATCCATTTTAGTCATTCTCTCTGCAGCTTCACAGGAGAGACACCTGTTGTATTTTTGCAGCTAGCTTATACATTTTTGGGGTGTTTTTAGAAAGACTTCGAAATGGCTTCTTCCAATCCTCAACAAAAACATACTTCTGATGAAGAAGAGAAAGAAGAAGCACCTCCGAAAAAGAGACCACAATCTATTGTCTGGAAATTTTTCACCATCCCAGATGGTGAAAAGAAAGTCAACGCAAGGAAGGTCAGTTGTGCTCTCTGTCCACTGATTTTGTCTAGAGGTAGTGACAAAAAAAACTCTTGTGGCACGTCGAGCATGTACAAGCACCCCCATACAATCCACCCCAGACATTTTGCATGGGAGCAGATGCGATATGCACAACAAAATATGCAACAAGGTGACCAGGCAGCTGGTCCCAGTACATCAGGAACGTCAAGTACATCATCTTGAGGGTCGGACATACGCTCAGAGTTTGGAAACTTAAAACAGCTATGCATAAAATGCAACACCATCCTATGTTGTGGTGAACAATCTGTGGATGCTGTTTGTTCTGCAGCAAAGAACCATCGCTGCTAAAAAAATTTGAATGATTTTACAATTCCAAAAGTTAAGACTTTAGCCTGTTTTCCAAAAACACCCCAAAAAATTACAAAATAGTTTAAATAAAACACACAAAAAAACTAAAAAGAAAAAAAAGGGTTCTTTTGAGAACTACATTATCTGGTTAAAAACAGAAATAACTGTATGCTAATGTCTGCATGATTGCTGGAGTATATGTGTTCAGCATCAATAATTCAAAGACTGCATGGGTAGCGCATGGTAATTGTATGAGTGCATGAGTACTGCCTACATGATTGTACAAGTGTATCTGTAATCTGTGAGTTATTGCATGAGTGGATGGATTATACGTGGATGAATGCATTAATATATAAGTTGTGGTTGAGTGATTGAAAGAGTGTGAATGAGCAGTGTCTATGTGGTTACAGGACTGCATGGATAGTGCACATGTAATTTTAGCTGTGAAGTGTTACTGCCGGGGTCATTCCATAAGTGCATGGGTACTGACTGGATGACTAGAGTACTGCAATTAGACAACATAGTGCGTGGGTATTGACCGAGTGATTGGATTAGTACATGGTAGTGGCTGGTTGATTGGAGGAGTGCATGGAGAGTGACATTGTGATTGCTGGAGTGCATGGTTAGTACCTAGAAATATGAACCTGTAAATGAGCAGTGTGTAGGTGGTTAGAGGACTGTATGGGTAGTGCACATGTGATTGTAGCACTACATGTGTTAGTGCGTGGGTGATTGTATGGGTACATGGGTAGTGACAGGATGATTACAGTGCTGCAAGGAGAGTACGTATTAAATTTATAAGTGCTTGACTATTATCGGAATGATTGGATAAGTATATGGTGCTGGATGGGTGATTGGAGGACTGCATGGGAACTGACAGGGTGATTCTTGGACTGCGTGGGTAGAACTTCGTTAATTGGAGGAGTGAATTAGTAGTATGTAAGTGGCTAGTGCTTGGAGTATTATACCTGTGCATGAGTTAGTGGCTAGGTTATTGCTTGAGTACATGGGTACTAACTGCATGATTACAGTGCTGCAAGAAGAGTACATGGGGATTTTATAAGTGCTTGTGTTGTGGCGGAGTGATTGGGTAAATACATGGTGTTAGATGGGTGATTAGAAGAGAGCATAGGTACTAAAAGGCGGATTGCTGAACTGCATGCGTACTACCTGAGTAATTGAAGCTGTGAATAAGTAGTTAGTACATGGGTAGTGACTGGATGATTACAGTACTGCAAAGAGAGTGCATGGAGAATTTAGAATTTCTTTGGTATTGGCAGAGTGATTGCATAAGTACATGATGCTCGATGGGTGATTGGAGGATTGCATGGGAAGTAACGGGAAATTTTTGACTACAACGATAGTACTTGGGTAATTGGAGGAGTGAATAAGTAGTGTGTAGGTGGTTAGACATCTGCATGGGTAGTACACAGTTTATTGTAACAGTGCATGTGTTAGTGCCTGGGACATTGCATGAGTACATTTGGCAATGTAGCGTGTCCAACGAAATTCGTTTTGTGGATTTGTTTCTGTACTTACCTCTGTGCTGCCGTATTCCGCAGTTTACTACCCCCCACCCTGCCCCTCCCCTGCCCCATGTCAGCGCCCGGTAGCACTCCCACCACGGGCCGCTACTGATGGGTAGTGCACAGGTGATTTGAGCAGTGCATGGGTAGTGCTTGGGTGACTTAATCTTACCTGTTTTGAAGTAGATATAAAACTGATTGAAATATTTTTTCACTTCTTTTTTTTGTAATGTAAATTTAAAATATTTTAATCTTTAGTAGTAGAACCTGTAAAAGTGAAGAAAAAAATCCTGTTATTACATTTAATTTTATAGTTTTAAGAACACATTATTTTACAAATACATAACATATTAAGTTTGCATTTTTTGCTGTCTTCAGATTCTATTGACTTTCACCATACACAGTGATTTCAATTTTGATCATCAGTTAACAGCAGGCAAAAAAATACAATCCATAAGATTGTTAAAAAAAACAAATCTGTGTTCAAAATATCTACATGAAAATCAACTATCTATTTACATTTTCACAAATGAACATCCTCATTAACATTGTTTATAATACAAAATTCTACTATAGCAGAACCTTCTTTTGAACACAATTTTCCAAATGCAATTTCAAGGAACAGAATCAATAATTCAAACCGTGATTCTCGACATCTTCCCAATAGGCTGAATAATGTTTTTAAAAACATTTCCATTAAGGATATCCAAGATAAACGTCTGAATTCATATTGACATCTTCCCAATAGGCCGAATGATGTGTCTGAAATTATTTGTAGTGAAAATATCCAAAATATACTCAGTGATTTATGTTGATATCTTCTCAGAATTTTGGCATCAAAAATATTAGATATGAATTTGGTAGTTCATTAGGCAACCGACATTTGAACTCTAAATGTGTATCATTGCAAAGTGTCCATCCTTTAGTGCATTTTAAATACACAGTATAGTGTCCAGATGTTGAAGTAGGTCCATCGTGGAAAACAATAGCCACTGTTTTAAAAGTTCTTCCTGAAATTGACACTTGACCTGCCACACATTTTTTTATTTTGGTTTCCAGTAATGCTACAATGTTGTAGCATTAAAATGATATATTGTCCAAATTTTTCTATACATAATGTTGACAACATTTCCGATTTGCACTGAGTACATTCTATATCTTGATTAGCTGATTTCACTAATTCATTGAAAGACGCTACTTTGCAATCCGGTGTTGTGAAATATATAAATCGTTCAGTGTCTATTTTAGTGGTAGATGAAAATGAACAGCTGTCACATGTATGATCCCATCTGTAACGTAGTCCAAACATATTTTCAATTTGTATACCTTCATCTTCTAATACTGCAAGCATAAACATAAGAAATTCCTGAGCGTCTTGCTGAACATTCTGGTGCCGATTACGATCCGGTAAAAAATTACCCCGTGCGACTCGTATCCGGTCTTTTTACCGTACGAATCGTACAAGTGCCGTACGAACTGGCAATCACGATTCGCATGGTAAAAAGCCCATACGAACCGCATTGGGAATCATTCCCCACACGTCCTCGGGTCGGAAAATGTGTCCGACACGTCCTCGGACGATTTACCTTACAAGCGTGAAAAGTCAAGGCCGACCGAGGAATCACGATCCATCCCGTGCGTCCGAGGTTACAACCGTATGGAAAAAACACCGTCCGCACCGAACTCCTATAGCAACCATGGAGACATGTGCCCGCATACGCGCCCAACACTCCCCCCAGCCCCCGTACTTCCGACACGTACCCCCGTGTATGTACACCCCCACCCGTCTATGTACACCCCAGTACGTTCGAGTCCTACCCCCACCCCTGTACGTGTCGCACCACCGTGTACCTACACCCCAGTACGTTCGAGTCCTACCCCCACCCCTGTACGTTGAGTCGTACCCCCACCCCAGTACGTGTCGTACCACCGTCTATGTACACCCCAGTACGTTCGAGTCCTACCCCCACCCCTGTACGTGTCACACCACCGTCTATGTACACCCCAGTACGTTCGAGTCGTACCCCCACCCCAGTACGTGTCGTACCACCGTCTATGTACACCCCAGTACGTTCGAGTCGTACCCCCACCCCAGTACGTGTCGTACCACCGTCTATGTACACCCCAGTACGTTCGAGTCGTACCCCCACCCCAGTACGTGTCGTACCACCGTCTATGTACACCCCAGTACGTTCGAGTCGTACCCCCACCCCTGTACGTTCGATTCATACCCCCATCACAGTACGTGTCGTACCACCGTCTATGTACACCCCAGTACGTTCGAGTCCTACCCCCACCCCTGTACATGTCGTACCACCGTCTAAGTACACCCCAGTACGTTCGAGTCCTACCCCCACCCCTGTACGTGTCGCACCACCGTCTAAGTACACCCCAGTACGTTCGAGTCGTACCCCCACCCCAGTACGTGTCGTACCACCGTCTATGTACACCCCAGTACGTTCGAGTCGTACCCCCACCCCAGTACGTGTCGTACCACCGTGTACCTACACCCCAGTACGTTCGAGTCGTACCCCCACCCCTGTACGTTCGAGTCGTACCCCCACCCCAGTACGTGTCGTACCACCGTCTATGTACACCCCAGTACGTTTGAGTCCTACCCCCACCCCTGTACGTGTCGTACCACCGTCTATGTACACCCCAGTACGTTCGAGTCGTACCCCCACCCCAGTACGTGTCGTACCACCGTCTATGTACACCCCAGTACGTTCGAGTCGTACCCCCACCCCAGTACGTGTCGTACCACCGTGTACCTACACCCCAGTACGTTCGAGTCGTACCCCCACCCCTGTACGTTCGAGTCGTACCCCCACCCCAGTACGTGTCGTACCACCGTCTATGTACACCCCAGTACGTTCGAGTCGTACCCCCACCCCAGTACGTGTCGTACCACCGTCTATGTACACCCCAGTACGTTCGAGTCCTACCCCCACCCCTGTGTGTGTCGTACCACCGTCTAAGTACACCCCAGTACGTTCGAGTCCTACCCCCACCCCTGTACGTGTCGTACCACCGTCTATGTACACCCCAGTACGTTCGAGTCCTACCCCCACCCCTGTACGTGTCGCACCACCGTGTACCCAGTACGTTCCAGTCGTACCCCCACCCCTGTACGTGTCATACCCCCCGTGTACCTACACCCCAGTACGTTCGAGTCCTACCCCCACCCCTGTACGTGTCGCACCACCGTCTATGTACACCCCAGTACGTTCGAGTCGTACCCCCACCCCAGTACGTGTCGTACCACCGTCTATGTACACCCCAGTACGTTCCGGTCCTACCCCCAACACAACCTCCTAAGTATGGAGCGCACCCCAGGCCCCAACATCACAACCGCATGTACGAGTCGTACCAACCCACACACAAGGACAGCACCGTACAACCAAATGGCCCATGTACACACCGTACACACGCTCAAAACGCACGTACACAACCAGGACAAAACAAAACAACACAAGAATACACCATTCGAATGGCACAAAGCCACTAAACATGGCCAACAAACACTACAAATACACCTTCACTGACCTGCAACTGCCAAAGACAAACAGAGGCCCAAAACACCACCACTACTTATAACACACCCACCCAAACTTCAAACACAGCCACACCCACCCATGGATCAATAAAAAGGGCCCACACACACAAACCATGAGCCTTTGCAACAGACTCACTGCTGCCAGACACCACAGAACCATACTACAAGCTACACCACACCTTACACTTGCACACCTTCACACAACCACCCTCACAAACACCCCCTCATCACATTCACACACACACACCCACAACCATCCACACACCCCCCCCAACATCCACACACCCCCCCCACCATCCCCACCCACACCCCTCACCATGCCCACTACCAAGAATCCAAAGTTCAGTAACCGAGAGTTGGAGGTCCTTGTTGATCAAATCCTCAGAGTCGAGCCACAGATCTTTGGAACATTGGTCAGAAACACCAGCTTGGCAGCAAAAACAGCCATGTGGCAGACCATCGTCGATGCTGTGAATGCTGTTGCGGACACCAGAAGGACCAGGCAGGAATGCCAGAACAGGTGGTACGATCTGCGGAGGAGGGTCAGAGCCAAGAGGCAGGAGGAACACGACCAGGCCAACGCCACCGGAGGAGGGCCCTCCCGCAGACCCGTACAGTACCATCCCTGGGAGGAGAGGGTGATGGCCATACTGCCGGTGGAGGCAGTCGAAGGATTAGAAGGACTCCGAGACCCGGGTGAGTACACAAACAACGCACCTCACATGGGGGGAACGGCATCCACAACCAAAATCACTAACAAGCACGCAACCACCACAAGCCATCGCATGACTCAACCACACTCCATGAGCACGCACATGCCACTGCTGCCACCATGCCCCATGCACCCAGCTGGACAATGTCAAGTCACAGGCCACAGAAGACAACAACACATGACACGGTAACCCGGATGGCGGGAGGCTGGGCCCCAAAAATCACATAGTGCGACTCCGAAGCAGACAACAATGCACTCTGCCCATATGGCCTAGGTCACAGCCAGACAAACAGTGTGTCCCAACACAGGAATGACTTGCCAGCAAATGGCGGACGCCTTGCATCAACACATGGGGGTGAAGGCACTGTTTTGCACATGACAGCAGCTAATGAACAGCCAACATTGTGAAAGAGTGCCAGCACACACCACCACAGCAGCAGCGCAGAGACACACATCACACCCAATGGGTGACTGGAGATCAGAAACAAACTCACATCAACAAGCCAAGGGCCACTCAAAGATCTGCTAACAGTGTGTGCCCAGGAAGCTGGGCTGAGGTGACAGAGGGTGACACACAGAGGGAGGGAGAGGGGGACAGAGAGGGAGGGAGAGGGGGACAGAGAGGGAGGGAGACACAGGGAGACGGACAGAGGGAGGAGGCTGACACACAGAGGAAGGGAGAGGGGGACAGAGAGGGAGGGAGAGGGGGACAGAGAGGGAGGGAGACACAGGGAGAGCAAATCAGCCGTGTGGTGTGTGGGAATGTCTGCTCGTCAGCAGGTAGACTGCGTGCATGTAGCCAAGGGTGGCCCGTGCCAGAACCCCCCCTCTTCTCCATGGCAAAACACAGGGCCATGTCACAACCTGTGCACGAGCACAATGACAGCTACCTGCATCATATAAGTGTGTGGAACAACTCCATGTGCACATGTACAGTGCTACACGGAAGGCGCCAATGCATGGCTCGCAACACCTGCCCACTCCACTGCTGACTGCAGTCACACTTGACGCAGCAAGTAAGACTGTGCCACACATAGTTAAAGGGGCCAAAGTGGTGCCCAAGGGACACACCCATGCACAAGTGCACTGTGAGTGGAATGCAAGACAGATCCTAATTCCAAGAGGAAATGTGCCAACTTTGAAAATGATGAAACATGGATGTTGCATGGACCAAAATTAACATTGTCTCTCTCACACACAGGTCAACGTCGTGGTGCACCCCCCAACACTGGGGGGGAAGACTCACAGGACCCGGATCTGCAGGAGCCCGATCCCACCGGCAGCGACCACTCTCACCACTCTGTGGACGACCCCGACCGACCTGGCCCCTCTGGTGTCCAAGCACCTGCAGCACCTGCGTCAGGTACAACTGTGCCAACCACCACCCCTGCCACATCCCAGGAGACACCCAGGATCCCTGCCCCAACACCACAATGCAGCCAGGCTCGCCAGGAGGGACACGGTGTCCCGGGCACCCAGGAGGAGGCAGGCGACAACGCCAATGCCACCCCTCAGGGGTCCCAGAGACCCGATGTGCCCACAAGGGCAGGCCAGGCCAGGCGCAAGTGGGCAGGGGTGGTGGGAGTGGAGGACGGCGGAGGCGCGAGCCTGACCAGTTGGCTGGGGATCCGGTATTTTCACATGTCCGTAACATCCTGGACTCATACCGGCAGGACACCACGGGCATGGCCCAGGTTGTGTCCGTCCTCGAGGGGATCAAGGCCCAGCAGGCCCAGCAACATGCGGAGCTACATGCCTGTCTACTGGTACACCAACGGAGGATGGAGGACAGACAGGCTGAGCAAGTGACGGCATTCCAGGGGATTCACGCTACACTCCGTCGGATGGCCGACAACATGGCCGACCCTCCCTGTGCCAGAAGGCGGAGAACATCACCACCCACAGGGAGGGATCAGGAGGAGGAGGAGGAAACATCCGACGGAGCATCCCAGATGTCGTCACGGCCTGCTGCTGAGGTTCCCCGCAGGAGGCCGGGTCGTCCACGGAAAGGACCGTGAGGGTCGGCGCTACATCACCATCTCCCAGGACACCTGGCCTGGCACCTGGCCCACTGGAGCAACAGCATCACAGCATCAAGAGACATTCTCTGCCACATGGCCCTGCTGGTCACTGGCTGACCAATGTTGACAAAGACTGTGGCATGGACTCTGAGGACATCCAATGGCAAGGACACCAACTCCCCTACTGAACTTTGGATTCCAAATTCCCGGAAAGACACTCACTTTGTTGTCCCCCCCCCACCCCCCAATAATAAATCACACTATGAAGAGTAGATGCCTGCTGGTAGCATTATTACCTAACATGTGTCTTGTAAAGTCAAAACATGCCTGAGTCATCTTTTGTCTTCAACCACCCACACCCTGGGGCCTGAGTCTGGCACAGGACACATGGGTCACAGTGTATTAGGCAAGACAGACATGGAGCACCATACACACCCGTGATGGGCCCAACCAGCTGAGGGGGTCACCGAACAACCGTGCTGACACACACATTGAGTACAGCAACAGTCATGCGCAGAGGTCAGGGATCCAGTCCAGTGTCCTGGGGGGCACCCAGGTATGTGTAGACAGGTGGCAGAAACATGTCCTGCAAGCTTGAGTCCGGTGGATGCAGAGAATGGGGGCCTGGCCAACGTTGGATGCATGGGGATGGCACATGTCACAATACCCACACAGTCATGGACATCATGCCCAATACACAGTCTCAGCCCACACACACAGCTTGCATCTTGCCACTCGACACATTGACACATAGCCACAATCAGGGAATACCATGCCAGACAAGCAGGATGCACCGTGGCAACACACCAGCATTGACTGAGAAGAGGCACCTTGGAGGCATAGGGACACCTTTATTAGTCATGTATTCGGGATTGCAGAGGCAACTCGAAGTACACATGAACACATCATGTGGAGTAACATGTGGGTCCAACACTGGCACCCCCCTTCAGCAGCACACATGCGTGTTCGCCATGGAACTGGCACACAAGCGTCGGCTAACAGCTAAATACCCACAGCTGCACACGGAGAGCCTGCCATACACCATAGATCCGCGGATGTCGAAGTCCCACACCATGTCAAGCCAATGCTAACCGAATGTGTCCGAGGGCAGTGTCACACACATTGATGCCATCATCACAATCCCCTATCCCATCACTGATGACTGTCAACCAGGCAGACCATCTATTCAGGTGTACACAGCTGCATGTCGTGTCCCATGGGGATGCGACATGGCTGCAGAGGAACCAAACACCGACAGGGGCAGTGTGCACACATCGTGAACAACTGCCACACCCAATACACCCCAGATGCATCCCTTACCCCATGGAGACTTCCAAACGTGTCCGTGCCTGTAACGCTGAGTCAGCCCACGATGTCATGTCCATGAGGAATAGCAGTGCCACAACAATGCAACCAGCAGACGGCATGCGCAGGTACCTGGGGAAGAGAGACACACAAGAAGTCAGCCACAAAAAGCACAGCCACTTGCATGTGCATTTACTCGACACATGTATGGATAACAACATGCTAGGTCACAATTATGACTGAGGAAGTACAACCATCACTGGCACCATCACTCCAGTGACACACCCACACACACCTCTGACTCACGTGCCATACATGCAGGTGGAGACACACATCACAACGCATGCCACACGGGGACCAATGCGTGCACACTCAGACACTGGTACTCACCACTATGCAAAGAAGTCGCGTATGAGCCGAGTCCGGATGTCCTCTTGCGGCTCCACATCCTCCACATCACTAGCCCCATTGCCAAGCCCTTCGTCCTCCACGGGTGGATGGTCCTCGTCATGTTGATTCAGGATGAGTGGCACTGCTCTTTCAACTGCCATGTTGTGCAGCATGCAGCAGACCATGAAGATCTTGAAGACCTTCGCCGGGGCATATGGGAGTGCGCCGCCGGTCTTGTGGAGGCACCTGAATCGGCTCTTCAGCATGCCAAACGTCCTCTCTATCACTCGCCTTGTCCGGCCATGGGCGGTGTTGTAGCGGAGCTGGGCCGGCGTGATGGGGTTGCGGAGAGGTGTGAGCAGCCAAGGCATGTTGGGATAGCCAGCGTCCCCTACATGGAAAGCACATGGTCATCGTTAGAAGTGGTGAAGCGGTCATGCTGGTAGGCTATACTGAATACAGGACAGACAGACTGTACCCACCAACAACACATGCCCGTTCGTTGCGCAGCTGCATCATCATATCAGGCATCCCGCTACGCCTCATGATGTAGGCATCGTGTGCTGATCCTGGAAAACAAGCACAGACATGTGAAATCACCATGTTGGACAGACACACCACAAGGGCATTGATGGAGTGGTAGTGCTTCCGATTGCGGTACGCCACCTCCCGTGCGTGTGGTGGTACCAAAGCTACATGTGTCCCATCTATGGACCCAATGACATGGGGCATCCCTCCCAGGGCATAGAATCCACGCTTGACCTCAGTCATCTGTTCAGGGGTTGGGAACTTGATGAAGTCATCCAGGTGAATCAACATGGCCTCTAAGAAATCATGCAGCACACCACTGAACGTGCTCTGGGACATGCCACCAACATGAGCTATGGTATTTTGAAAGGTACCCGTGGCAAGAAAATGTAGGGCAGCCATTACCTTCAGCTGGGGTGTCAGTGCCATGGGATACCTGTGCTGCGGTTGCAGGTGTGGTGCCAGTCTCGCCGTCAACTCCAGAATCAACGGTTGGGTGAAGCAGTAGAGCCGGATGCTGTCATTCTCCTGCATGGCAGCCAAGTCTGGAATTCTTCGGGCAAGAGGCGGCGCTCTGCAGTAATTTGGAAGTGACAAGGAAGAGTGAGTGCACTACGACAACAACTCATGTGTACTGAGCACATGTTAATCTGGCAATACACACATGCTACATAGGGAGTCAGGTATGTGCTACATGGCCAGGACACGTATGGATGCAAGGTGACACTCCTTCAAAGACCCAGCTACACACGGAGATTGAGAACCTCCCCATGCCACGCCATGGGAATAGCTGTGTCCCAGTGCAAGTGAACAGCCAGACGCAACACAGGAGTGACATACGCCCACACATCAGCAGCAGTAGGATGCCGATTGCAGAGATTGGTAGCGGAACACTGGAGCCACAGGTCACATGACATTACACTAGGCCAGCCCACACACCTTGCCATGAAGGTGCACATGTCATGACTCACCACACATACCTTGTGAGGATGCTGACATGTCCTTGTCACGCTACTCCGTGTCCCATGCATACATGTGCACCTCACATCCGATACCACATGTGGCATGGTGTGCGGAACAGTGTGCAATGACAATCTACACACAGACACATGTTGGTTGCTGCAACGGCTGCAGCTTTTGAGGGTGCTCCAACATCAACCTGATGGGAAGCCCCCACACATACATGACATAGTCACATTGTGCACCGTGGGTAGTGACAAGTCAGGTGTCATAACCCCTGTACCGGGCATCAGGGGACACTTCCGTGTGTTGGTGTCCGTGCCATGCCAGTGACGCTCACCCCAAGTGCGCAGTACGACATGCACACATGTCAAAGGAGTCAAGGGCATGCCTGGCACACATCGCACCATCACACAGTACATCTGTAGACATCTCATCATACATCTGGTGCCTTCTCGACTCAGGAGTAATGTTCCACATCACAGGCCATCACACCTGTGCCCCACACATGTAGTGATGCACAGACGATGCCTCGATGTCAATTAATGGACAAGTATGTCCGCCCTATCCCTACCTGTGTGCCGCCTGTCACCACTGTGATGTGTGAAAACCGCTGTACTGCTGCCAAGAGGGCCTGTGTACGTTCCCATATCACTATGGGAGTGCTGCCGTATGTGTACCCATCGTGATGGCGAGCGTACAGGCATGTGTACGGCCCGTACCACTACGAGTACGCATACGCGAGGCCACCCATAGTGGTACGGGCCGTACACACGCCTGTACGCTCCCTATCAGTATGGGTGGCCTCGCGTATGCGTACTCGTAGTGGTACTGGCCGTACACACGCCTGTACGCTCCCTATCAGTATGGGTGGCCTCGCGTATGCGTACTCGTAGTGGTACGGGCCGTACACACGCCTGTACGCTCCCTATCAGTATGGGTGGCCTCGCGTATGCGTACTCGTAGTGATAGGGAGCGTACAGGCGTGTGTACGGCCCGTACCACTACGAGTACGCATACGCGAGGCCACCCATACTGATAGGGAGCGTACAGGCGTGTGTACGGCCCGTACCACTACGAGTACGCATACGCGAGGCCACCCATAGTGGTACGGGCCGTACACACGCCTGTACGCTCCCTATCAGTATGGGTGGCCTCGCGTATGCGTACTCGTAGTGGTACGGGCCGTACACACGCCTGTACGCTCCCTATCAGTATGGGTGGCCTCGCGTATGCGTACTCGTAGTGGTACGGGCCGTACACACGCCTGTACGCTCCCTATCACTACGAGTACGCATACACGAGGCCACCCATACTGATAGGGAGCGTACAGGCGTGTGTACGGCCCGTACCACTACGAGTACGCATACGCGAGGCCACCCATACTGATAGTGAACGTAGTCACGCGTGTACGGGCCGTTGCAATGCATTTGGGGTGCCCTAGGGCCCCGGAACGCACCGTACCTGTGTGTGAAGCTCAAAATTACATAGGGGACACATGAGGGACAAGTATTAAGGCCTACATGCATGCTGGTTGTCATGGAGACCAAGTTCAAAATTCGAATTTCTTCTGGAAGGTGAACAGCAGTAGTCAGTTGGAATTAAAATACTTTGTTGCAATGTGTTTGTGGAGCTGACATCATGCAGGAGAATGAAACCGATAGAGTACACACAGACTGCTAGGTTTGAAGGGATTGGTGGAAACATAGGATGCAAATGTGAGTGACCAATCACTCTGTACTCCTGTGCATGAGACAGGGCAGAAAGGCACATATAAGGCAGCCAGGTCCCATGAGGGAGTACTTGCCTGCACATCTTTGAATTCGTCGAACCTGCTGCTGCTACTGATTCCCTGGAACCATGTCAAGGGCTGTGGAGAGGTCACAGCCATTCACCCTGGAGGAGAACATGGCATTGCTGGATGTGATCCTCCCACAGTAGCCCATGCTGTATGGGCGACCAGGGTATCAGGTGAGTGCATAGACCACTGGCACAGACTGTCCCTATGTTGTGACTGTGACTTCTGGCATTGTGTCCTGGTGTGACACACATGCCATGTACTGTTGGGGGGGTCCCAGGGGGGGGGATGCCTGATGTCTCCCAGCAGTGCCCTGAGACAGGAGGGGTGTGTGCCTATCACTAACAGCAGTGCCCTGAGACAGGAGGGGTGTGTGCCTATCACTAACAGCAGTGCCCTGAGACAGGAGGGGTGTGTGCCTCTCACTAACAGCAGTGCCCTGAGACAGGAGGGGTGTGTGCCTCTCACTAACAGCAGTGCCCTGAGACAGGAGGGGTGTGTGCCTATCACTAACAGCAGTGCCCTGAGACAGGAGGGGTGTGTGTGGAGTCCTCACAGCAGTGCCCTGAGACAGGAGGGGTGTGTGCCTATCACTAACAGCAGTGCCCTGAGACAGGAGGGGTGTGTGCCTCTCACTAACAGCAGTGCCCTGAGACAGGAGGGGTGTGTGCCTATCACTAACAGCAGTGCCCTGAGACAGGAGGGGTGTGTGCCTATCACAAACAGCAGTGCCCTGAGACAGGAGGGGTGGGTGTGATGCACAGTGTGAGCCTTGATAATTGATTGTGACATTGCCATCATTCCACCTGTGTACCCACTATGGCACGTACTGCTTTTTCCCTCACCAGAGGATCATGTCCCTATGACAAAGGTGCAATGCGTTGGCTGCATGACATGCCTTGTTGTTACCAGCTAATTTGTTATCAAATGTCTCTCTGTGACATGTGGCTGGTGTATTGATGTGGTGTCACTTGTTCTTCCTCACAGGTAGGCGCCACTGCCAAGGAGCAGATCTGGCTGACCGCCGTCAGTGCCGTGAGGGGTGTGGATGGTCGGAGGCGGAGCCTGTCCCAGGTGAGGAAACGCTGGCAGGATATCCGGTGCTGGACGCGGAGGATTGCACGGGTCCTGCTGGGGGACTCACCTGTGAGCCACAAGAACCGCGGCCGCCGCCGTCTGAACCACCTCCACAGGCGTGTGCTGCCGGTGGTCTTTCCAGACTTGGATAGGCGCTTACAGGCAACGCAGCAGCCGGAAGGGGGTAGGTACATGTGTGTTTGTTGTGTGTCACCGGCATTTGTAAGGGCACAGTAGCATGAATTCACTGCCAGGGTTTAAAGGTGCTGTGCAGATCCAGTTTGCCCCAGTATAGCGCTGCGCCCCTGCCACCCTTCCCCTCCTTGCAATGTGTTCCCTGGTCTGTGTGTAGTCACTCCTTCACAAGGTAATGTAGGCTGGCGCTTTGTCCACGAGAACTATGCCTGTACCATCATGTGTGGGGGTGGTGTGTAACAGGTTTTGGGACCTTGGCTGTGCCCTGTCAAGTTCACTGCATGTGGGTTCCATGTCAGTTGGCACTGATGCTGAGACCAGACATGGGAGTTGGTCTCTCATGTGTCATGCCTTACAGCGCGCATGTCCTATGTAGTGGCCTGTGACATGATGTGCATGAGTGTGCGATGCGCATAGTGCAGGGATGGTGGCGTGTGTTGCAGTCATTACCATTCAGAAGCATGGAGTTGCGTGGCCACTACTGTCCCCTCGGGCACCTTTTCATCGGTGTTGTATGTGTCATCATAAACGTGGACACTCTCAGTGTCTACAGCGTAGGTTGTGCTCTGTGCCATTGTCCCCTGGCACCATGTATATAGACGTGCTATTTTGTACAGGTGTCCACTGTGCAGCCTGACCTGAATGTCCTTCTTCATACTCACAGTTGCTAGTGCCTGTGTGTCTTGTTATACTCATCTGAGGATGGGCACTGGTACCTCATTATTTGTACAGGCGCACCTTGGCTGTTTGGCGTCCAATCTTGTATTTTGCCTGCCCCTGTGTTTATCACCCAGACTATGAGATGTTGGTGCCACCTGTGTCTCAACAATTTGCCTCGTGTAGGGGGTGGCTGGGGCGGGCAAAGCCTATATGTCAAATCCTGATTTCTACTTGCTGGGTCTGGCCAGTGTGTGATGTTTGTCTGGACACACACGCAAGGTGCAGTGACCCCGTCATGTTGGGCATGTTTTCAGCATTACCTATGCAGCATGTGTCTCAAGTTCATGGATATGGTCCCTGGTCATCCGTATTTTCGCCAACGCTGTGTGGTGCAGATGCAGTGCTGGATTGTCCCCAGGGCCTGGGTGCTATGTCAGACTCCGTTTCCTGTCTTTTGCTATTGTCTCATGCTCTCCATGGTATTTCAGTGGCATGGTGGCTCAACCAACTGTGTGTTTCATGCCCTACATCGGTACCTTGTTTAGTAGATGTTAGGGATCTTCCTTTTCAGGCTATGCAATGTTACCTATGTAGATTGGACTCAAGTGACAGATGTGTACAGGTGTCTGATTAATTTCTGGCTCTCCACCCTGCCCACAGCATCGTCGGGGGACACAGAGGGAGACATGGACACAGACCAGGCAGAGGGACCGAGCACCAGTGCCAGCCGTGACATCGGGGCTGGCACATCGAGTGGGACAGAGGCGGAGGATAGTGCGGCCGAGGACCTGTCGACTGGCACATCAGAATACGAAGCTGACAGGTCCGAGGAGGATGTCTCCGAGTGGGCGGAGGCTGCACCAGCAGCTGACAGCAGAACAACACCTCGCACCGCCCCCTCAGTTCCCATCAGCCGCCTCCCACTTGCTCGTGTCCCTTTCCAGCGTGCCCGGTCACCGCATGTCTCCTTCATGCCAGGCACCGCACCCCCTGCCCCTGTCTCCACTGCTGCCGCAATGCCGAGTCTGTGGACATCCAGCGGCAGCTGCAGGTTGGTCAGGCTGCGATCCTTAATGTCCTCCATGCCCACGGCCAAACCCTCACCAACATCGAGGCATACTTGGAGGGCATTCATTCATCGCAGGCTGACCAACGCAACTTGCTGAGGTCCATAGACTCCACACTGACTGCAGCAGTGGGTCTCCTGCAGCGCGACCTCCCCCCACCTACCCCTGCCCCATCCACACTTCCCACTCCCATGCCTGTCCCACGTACACCCAGACGTCGGCATGCACCCACATCAACAGACACAGGCACCACACCAGCAGGGAAGGTCCACCGCACTCCTCCTGACACGCACACACAGGGTGAGGTAGGCACACCCACTGGGTCGGGGGGCAAACGTGTGACACGCAGCCATAGTGGGAGTCCGCATTCCACCCAGTCCACTCCCTCCAAATCCCCTCCCCTCAGCTCTCCTGGCCACATCTCCCCCAAGGACTCCTTCATGGCCGCTCTGTCCCTGAGCCCCACAGTGACACCACCACGCAAGCGGTCAAGGAAGTCCTCGGTCAGGGTGGTTGATTCTCCCCCCCTGTCTCCACCCTCCCCCGGTGGCGCTGCGACCCATCCCTCTGACCCCCCCCCCTCCTTGGGGCCTGTGGTTCCTTCGGGTGCAGGGGACTCCCTGGAGGACCTTGCAAAGGTGTGTAGTGCCATCCTGGCCTCCGCCTTTGGCCCTGCCCCACCCCCTGTGGTGGAGTCCTCCATCCCTGCACCCACAACGCCTCCCCTTTGCCCTGATGTCCCTGCGGTGCCTGGTGCTTCCCCCCCCCATGATGCCCTCACCCCTGCGGAAGACGATGGCATGTAACTGTGCAGGCAAGATAGGGGACACGCATCCCACTGTGTCCCCCATCCAGCTGAGACTCATTGACTGCCCTATGGGCTTTGTGAATATTGAACTGCCTGCGATCCACGGACATTGTGCTCATGCTGAATAAAGCTTAATTTTTTTTTCATTATCACACTACTGCTATGCTGGTATTGGTGTTGGTGGGGCTGCTACATGGTTTTGGGTGGTGTTTATGTGTTGGGTGTGTGGGATATGTAGTAGTGTGCTGCTCATTGGGGGGACCCTGGGATCTGTGTGCCATCACAAGGTGTTAGCTAACTTTCTTTGTTCATGTAAGCAGTTGCTGCATGGTGCAATTGTCCCAGGGTGTATTCCTTCCTCTGTGTACCCTGATATCTTCCCTGCAGGGTGTTCCCAATGTTTAGCGCAGAGCTGTGTCTACATGAGCTGTGTGTGTGTGACGGAGCCCTTCTACTTTGGCCATGCATGCAGGGCCATGTCTCCACCTGCAACATTCGTGGCATCCTTGGTGATCACTGTACTTGTGTGTGGAGTCTGTTGACATGAGTTCATGGGGACATGTTCCCTTGTAGGCAGTATGCATGTGTGTACTTCCAGCCTCACACACATGTGTTACACCCCTCCTGTCTCAGGGCACTGCTGGGGGGACTCCACACCCACCCCTCCTGTCTCAGGGCACTGCTGTGAGGACTCCACACCCACCCCTCCTGTCTCAGGGCACTGCTGGGAGTGATAGGCACACACCCCTTCTGTCTCAGGGCACTGCTGGTAGTGATAGGCACCCACCCCTCCTGTCTCAGGGCACTGCTGGGAGGACTCCACACCCACCCCTCCTGTCTCAGGGCACTGCTGTGAGGACTCCACACCCACCCCTCCTGTCTCAGGGCACTGCTGGGAGTGATAGGCACACACCCCTTCTGTCTCAGGGCACTGCTGGTAGTGATAGGCACACACCCCTCCTGTCTCAGGGCACTGCTGGGAGGACTCCACACCCACCCCTCCTGTCTCAGGGCACTGCTGGGAGGACTCCACACCCACCCCTCCTGTCTCAGGGCACTGCTGGGAGGACTCTGCACACACACCTCCTATTTCTGGATATGTACGCTTGGAACATACACGGTGGGGGTGCGCTCCATGCATTCGAGGTGAGGGTACGAGTCGTACTTACACTGGTGTGGTGGGGGTACGCTCCATGCATACGGGGTGAGGGTACGAGTCGTACTTACACTGGTGTGGTGGGGGTACGGTCCGTACGTCCGCGGGTGAGGGTACGAGTCGTACTTACACTGGTGTGGTGGGGGTACGCTCCATGCATACGGGGTGAGGGTACGAGTCGTACTTACACTGGTGTGGTGGGGGTAGGCTCCATGCATACGCGGGTGAGGGTACGAGTCGTACTTACACTGTTGGGGTGGGGGTAGGCTCCATGCATACGCGGGTGAGGGTACGAGTCGTACTTACACTGGTGTGGTGGGGGTACGGTCCGTACGTCCGCGGGTGAGGGTACGAGTCGTACTTACAATGTTGGGGTGGGGGTACGGTCCGTACGTCCGCGGGTGAGGGTACGAGTCGTACTTACAATGTTGGGGTGGGGGTAGGCTCCATGCATACGCGGGTGAGGGTACGAGTCATACTTACACTGTTGGAGTGTGTTAGACGGACCGGGAGGGTCGGCCGAGGACAATGGGAGAGATCTCCGGGGAGAGCCGTCTCCAGCGATCGTACAGATAAATAACTTCCCCCCCACAGACAGACACCACACAAGGAGAAGATTCAGCGTTCTTTATAGGCAATTTCTTACGGTACGATGAAATGGTACAAGGAGGTCTGGACTCAGGGGTCCCCTCGATTCAAGTCTCTCAAGGTGGGGAAAGGGGGTAGCGGGACAGTCTGGTTACCAGTCTGGTAGTTGAGATGGTATGGTGGATAGCTCACAATCCTCGAGCTCGGTGTTCTAGCTGGGACGGGCCGCGGCAGCGCCAGCAGGTCCCGGTGAAGATGGTCGATACACGGTCCGCGGCAGCGCCAGCAGGTCCCGGGAAGATGGTCGATACACGGTCCGCGGCAGCGCCAGCAGGTCCCGGGAAGATGGTCGATACACGGTCCGCGGCAGCGCCAGCAGGTCCCGGTGAAGATGGTCGTTACAACGGGCCGCGGCAGCGCCAGCAGGTCCCGACGAGGATGGATGTTGCAGAAGGCCGCGGCAGCGCCAGCAGGCAGGACGATAGTTCACAAGGTAGGGCTACGGCAGCGCCAGTAGTCCATCAAGGCTGAGTTCTCTCGGTGTCTCTCGACTCCAGGATACAACTGCCGTCCTGCTCCGGAGCTGCCCTAGTTATAGGTCTGGCGCCCTTTGATGTCCGGACCCTCGCACTTGGAGGTCGGAGGGCCCGGGATGAAGGTGTCCAGACACCCAGCAGGGGGTGGAGCCAGCGCCTGGGGGAGCTGGAGGCGATCGGCACCTGGCGGGGGAGAGCCCTTGACGCTTCGTTCTCCCATTGACCTGCCAAGTGGTCCGCTCACCTCCTGGGTGGATGGTGGTGCCGGGATGTCGGGGCCGGCCAGGCCCAGGGTTAGGGTCGGGTGGAGGCCACGCGGCCTCGTGGCGCAGGGCCCAAGATGGCGGCTTGATCCGGCCGGGGGAGCCGGTGGTGGCTCGGTCCC
The DNA here is from genome assembly GCF_964204655.1 of Triturus cristatus. Taxonomy (NCBI): domain Eukaryota; kingdom Metazoa; phylum Chordata; class Amphibia; order Caudata; family Salamandridae; genus Triturus; species Triturus cristatus. The sequence continues at coordinate 209,829,805 of NC_140580.1, read as the reverse complement.
GTGATACATGGAGGTCCGGGGGCAGGAGTTCCGTCGGGGGACGGGGTGCGGGTGATTCTTGTGGGTCAAGCCTGGCGGGCCGGGGCTTGGGCCCTGTCGTGCGGGGAGGGAGCAAGCCCTTCGTGTGGCCTGTCCAACATGCGTCCCCCCCAGCTGAAGGCGGGGAGAGTCACCCATCTTCCTGGGGACTCTCCTCGTCGAGGCGGAAAAAGCGTGACAGGCCATCTGCGTTGGCGTGGTCTTGGCCCGGTCGATGTTCCACGGTGAAGTCCATTCCCTGCAGGGAGATGGACCAGCGCAATAGTTTTGGGTTCTCCCCCCGCATCTGCATCAGCCACTGCAGGGGTCGATGGTCGGTTTGTACCCGGAAGTGGGTACCGAAGAGATAGGGCCGGAGCTTTTTGAGGGCCCACACCACTGCGAAGGCCTCCCTCTCGATTGTGCTCCAGCGCTGTTCTCGGGCCAGGAGACGTCTGCTGATGAAGGCCACCGGCTGGTCATGACCCTCGGGGTTCAGTTGGGAAAGAACCGCTCCGATGCCGTGGTCGGAGGCGTCTGTCTGTACAATGAATTCCCGACTGTAATCGGGGGCCTGGAGCACAGGGGCGGTGCACAGGGCGGCCTTCAGCTTTTCGAAGGCCGCTTGACAGTCGGGGGTCCAGTTAATCCGCTTCGGCTGGTTTTTGGACGTGAGACCCGTGAGGGGCCCCACAATGCTGCCGTAGTCCCTCACGAACCGCCGGTAGTAGCCGGTGAGCCCCAAGAAGGCTCGGACCTCGGTCTGGGTGACGGGGGGCTGCCAGGACTGGATGGCAGCAATTTTAAGTTGCAGCGGGGCCACCAGCCCGCTTTCCACCTGGTGCCCGAGGTAGGTCACGGACCCTTGACCAATTTGGCATTTGCCGGCCTTAATCGTGAGGCCGGCCCGCTGGAGGGCCTGCAGGACCTCTTGGAGGTGGAGGAGGTGGTCGGACCAGTGGCGGCTGTACACAGCGATATCGTCCAGGTAGGCGGCGCTGAACTCTTCGAGCCCCGCCAAGACCTGGTTCACTAGACGTTGAAAAGTAGCGGGGGCATTCTTCATGCCGAAGGGCATGACCTTGAAGTGGTAGTGGCCATCGGGGGTAGAGAAGGCGGACCGTTCCTGAGCCCGGGGTGTGAGACCGATCTGCCAGTAGCCCGCTGTTAGGTCGAAGATGCTGAGGTAGCGGGCGGCCCCCAGCCGGTCGATCAATTCATCCGCTCGGGGGATAGGATGAGCGTCGGTCCGGGTGACAGCGTTCAAGCCCCGGTAGTCGACGCAGAATCTCAGTTCAGGTGTGGTGCCGGGGGCAGCGGCTTTGGGGACCAGTACAACCGGGCTGGCCCAGGGGCTGTCCGAGGGCTCGATGACCCCGATCGTGAGCATTTTGGCCACTTCCTCTTGGATGCAGGCCCGTACCCGATCTGGCACGCGGTAGGCCCGGTGTCGGATAGGGGGACTGTCCCCGGTGTCCACGTCGTGCAAGCACCAAGGGGTGATCCCGGGGGTGAGGGAGAACAGTGTAGCGAACCGCAGCAGGAGGTCCCGGCAGCCCTGGCGTTGCTCTGGGGTGAGGGCATCGGAGAGCCGGACCCCGTCCACGGAACCGTCGTTCTCCTGAGTCTTCAGGAGATCCGGGAGGGGTTCGGAGTCTTCTTCCGCCCCACTGTCCGTAGCCATCAGGAGGCTGAGTTCTGAGCGCACAAAGTGTGGTTTGAGTCTGTTGGTGTGGAGGACCCGGAGGGGGTTCCGGGGGGTCCCCATGTCGATGAGGTAAGTGACGGGGCTTTTGCGCTCGACCACTTTGAAGGGCCCCGTCCACTTATCTTGTAAGGCACATGGTTCGGTGGGGGACATCACCCACACTTGTTGACCAGGTTCGAACTCGACGGAGGAGGCATTGTGATCGTACCATTTTTTCATGTCCTCCTGACTGGCCTCGAGGTTCGCCTTGGCCATCTCCCTGAAGCGCCGGGTCTGATTGCGTAGGGCCAGGAGGTACTTGAAGACGTCTGGAGGGGTCTTGAGGGGGGCCATCTCCCAACCTTCTTTGACCAGGCTGAGGGGCCCTCGCACAGGGTGCCCGTACAGGAGTTCGAAAGGGCTAAAGCCGAGGGACTTCTGGGGAACTTCTCGATAGGCGAAGAGGAGGCACGGGAGTAGTACATCCCACTGGCGACGGAGGGGCTCTTCCAATCCCCCAATCATCCCCTTGAGGGTGCGGTTGAATCGCTCCACTAGTCCGTTCCCTTGGGGGTGATAGGGGGTCGTGAATCGGTAGGTGACCCCGCACTGTTGCCAGAGGGACTTCATATATTTTGAGATAAAGTTCGTGCCTCGGTCGCTGACGACTTCTCGGGGGAAGCCCACCCGGGAGAAGATCCCCATTAGGGCCCGGCCAACCACCGGAGCTGTTACAGTTCGTAGGGGCACCGCCTCGGGGTAGCGGGTGGCGTGGTCCACCAGTACCAGGATGAACCTATGTCCTTGTGCCGTGCGGGGGTCCAGGGGCCCCACAATGTCTATTCCTACCCTCTCGAACGGGGTGGTGACCACTGGGAAGGGTTGCAGAGGGGCTTTCAGCTTACGGCCGCTCTTCCCACTGGCCTGGCACGTGGGGCAGGACCGGCAGTGGTTAAGGACGTCGTTCCGCATCTTCGGCCAGAAAAAGTGAGTCACTAGGCGACTGTAGGTTTTGTCCTGGCCCAGGTGTCCAGCCAGGGGGACATCGTGGGCCAGAGTTAGTAGGAAGTCTCTGAAGCGGAGAGGTACCACCAGCACTCGACTGGCCCCTAGCTCTGCGATTCTTTGTTCGCTGTATAGCAGGTCGTTATCCCAATAGACCCAATGAGTTCCGGTGGAGTCCCCTGCGCTCTGGGCGCTGGCTTGCCGGCGGAGTCCCTCGAGGGAGGGGCAGGTCTTTTGCTCCTGGCGGAACTGTTCTTGGGTGGGCCCCCCTTCTTGACGCCACTGAGCCAGGCCGGGAAGGTCCGGGGGTTGCGCGACCCCTTCGGCCGTTGGTTCTGGGGGGTTGGCCTCGTCGTTGTCCTCTACTGGGGCGACCGGGGGCGGAGGTGCTGGCCATTCTGGTTCTTCTGATCGGGGGACGGCACGGGCGGCCATGGACCGGGTGGTTACGCAGGCCCAGTCCGGGAGGCCCAGCATCCCCAGGTGCTCTCTTCTTTCGACGGTGGCCCACGGGGAACTCTCAAGGTCATTCCCCAGGAGGCAGTCCACGGGGGCATCATCCCGGACCGTCACCTTCAACAGGCCGGAGACCCCTCCCCATTCGAAGGGGACGCAGGCCATTTGACACAGACTTTCGGAATTGTCGGCTGAGCGGACGGGGCAGAGAATGTTCGGAAGGATCTGCTCGGGCTTCACCAGGTGACAGCGGACGGCCGTCACACTGGCGCCTGTGTCACGTAAGGCCTCGGCCCGACGTCCATTAATGGTCACCCACTGGCCATATTTCCGGGTGTTGGCGGGTAGGGGAGCCCGCGGGACCATGTCTTTTCCCCCTAGGCACGCTAGAACCATGGCGGCCGGTTCCCACTCCTGCTGGGCCGGCTCATATTCTTCCTGTTCCTCTGATAGTCGTTCTCCCCCCAGGGCGGCGGCAGCTACCTGGCGGGGCTTTGGTGTTTGGTTCTGCGGGCAGCTCGGGTCATTGGCGTAGTGGCCGACTCGCTGGCATCGGTGGCACGTGACGTTGGCTCGGAACCCCGGGCGCATCGGGGGGTTGCCCCGGCCGGCCGGGGGCGGGGTGCTGGCCACGGGTGTTGCCGGGAGGGTGTCTCTCCCTCGCCCCTGGCCTCCTCCTCCTCCCCGGGGACGGTGCTGGCCTTGGTTGTTTCGGTTTTGCTCGTGTGGTCCTCTCCGGCCCACTCGGGTGCTTTCCCATCGGTCAGCTTCGGCGGCGAGTTGCCGGGGGTCAGTCAATTTACTGTCGAGGAGGTGCTGCCTGAGCTCGACGAAACAGTTGTTCGACAGGTGCTCCCATACCATAAGGTTAAAGAGTTGCTCGTAGGTCGTTACATGGCTCCCCTTGATCCAACCCTCGAAGGCTCGGCTGAAATAGTTGACGTACTCCACCCAAGTTGTACCCGGGATCCGGGTGCAGTCTCTGAACCTCTGGCGGTACATCTCGGGCGTGAGGCCGTAGCGGGTGAGGAGGGCAGCCTTCATGTGGTCGTAGGACGACATCTGGTGATCTGGGAGCTGCAATAGGGAATCGCGGCCTTCGTTGACGAACCTCCCCCATAGTCCGGCTCCCCAATCACTCCGGTCGATCCGGTGGGAGGTCATGGCGATCTCGTAGGCTTTGAACCACTGTTGTATGTCGTCCTCTCGGACATATTCTCGGACAACATCCTTGGGGATGTGGACTTTTTTCTCGGTTGCTCCCGGGGTGTGCGGTCGCTCAGGCACCCCCGGTTCTTTATTCTGTTTCCGAAGTTCTATTTCCGCCAGTTTGCGCTCGTGTTCGAGTGTTATTCTTTTTTCCTCGAGCTCTCTCTGTCTCTGTTTTTCTTCTCGTTCTTCTCGGAGCCGCAGATGTTCTAGATTTAGTTTCTGCTCGGCTAACTTTAGTTCACCGTCCATCTTGAGTCGTGCCATTTCCAACTCATGTAATCTGGTTCTTTCTCTTTCTTGGATCTCCTCCTGCGAGAGGCCTGTTCCCCGCTCCTCGGGAGCCGTGGCGTTCCCCTCTGGTGCGACACTGTTTTGGTCGGGGGATCCGGCGACCCCAGTTTCTGCCCACGACTCAAGGGCGCGCTTCAAATCGTCTTTGGTACTCAGGCCGGTGGTAGCAATGCGTAGTTCCATGCAGAATTGTTTAAGTTCGCGGTGGCTATATTCTTCCAACTTATCCATTTGGAACTTTTCAGTGGAACCGCTATCTTTGGCTGACATCGTGGTTTTGTCGTGGGGTGAGCTACTCTCTGTACGATTACGCGTTGATTCGGATCGCGCCGCTGGCCACCAATGTTAGACGGACCGGGAGGGTCGGCCGAGGACAATGGGAGAGGTCTCCGGGGAGAGCCGTCTCCAGCGATCGTACAGATAAATAACTTCCCCCCCACAGACAGACACCACACAAGGAGAAGATTCAGCGTTCTTTATAGGCAATTTCTTACGGTACGATGAAATGGTACAAGGAGGTCTGGACTCAGGGGTCCCCTCGATTCAAGTCTCTCAAGGTGGGGAAAGGGGGTAGCGGGACAGTCTGGTTACCAGTCTGGTAGTTGAGATGGTATGGTGGATAGCTCACAATCCTCGAGCTCGGTGTTCTAGCTGGGACGGGCCGCGGCAGCGCCAGCAGGTCCCGGTGAAGATGGTCGATACACGGTCCGCGGCAGCGCCAGCAGGTCCCGGGAAGATGGTCGATACACGGTCCGCGGCAGCGCCAGCAGGTCCCGGGAAGATGGTCGATACACGGTCCGCGGCAGCGCCAGCAGGTCCCGGTGAAGATGGTCGTTACAACGGGACGCGGCAGCGCCAGCAGGTCCCGACGAGGATGGATGTTGCAGAAGGCCGCGGCAGCGCCAGCAGGCAGGACGATAGTTCACAAGGTAGGGCTACGGCAGCGCCAGTAGTCCATCAAGGCTGAGTTCTCTCGGTGTCTCTCGACTCCAGGATACAACTGCCGTCCTGCTCCGGAGCTGCCCTAGTTATAGGTCTGGCGCCCTTTGATGTCCGGACCCTCGCACTTGGAGGTCGGAGGGCCCGGGATGAAGGTGTCCAGACACCCAGCAGGGGGTGGAGCCAGTGCCTGGGGGAGCTGGAGGCGATCGGCACCTGGCGGGGGAGAGCCCTTGACGCTTCGTTCTCCCATTGACCTGCCAAGTGGTCCGCTCACCTCCTGGGTGGATGGTGGTGCCGGGATGTCGGGGCCGGCCAGGCCCAGGGTTAGGGTTGGGTGGAGGCCACGCGGCCTCGTGGCGCAGGGCCCAAGATGGCGGCTTGATCCGGCCGGGGGAGCCGGTGGTGGCTCGGTCCCGTGATACATGGAGGTCCGGGGGCAGGAGTTCCGTCGGGGGACGGGGTGCGGGTGATTCTTGTGGGTCACGCCTGGCGGGCCGGGGCTTGGGCCCTGTCGTGCGGGGAGGGAGCAAGCCCTTCGTGTGGCCTGTCCAACAGGGTGGGGGTAGGCTCCATGCATATGCGGGTGAGGGTACGAGTCGTACTTACACTGGTGTGGTGGGGGTACGGTCCGTACGTCCGCGGGTGAGGGTACGAGTCGTACTTACAATGTTGGGGTGGGGGTAGGCTCCATGCATACGCGGGTGAGGGTACGAGTCGTACTTACACTGTTGGGGTGGGGGTAGGCTCCATGCATACGCGGGTGAGGGTACGAGTCGTACTTACACTGTTGGGGTGGGGGTAGGCTCCATGCATACGCGGGTGAGGGTACGAGTCGTACTTACACTGTTGTGGTGGGGGTAGGCTCCATGCATACGCGGGTGAGGGTACGAGTCGTACTTACACTGTTGGGGTGGGGGTAGGCTCCATGCATACGCGGGTGAGGGTACGAGTCGTACTTACACTGTTGGTGTGGGGGTAGGCTCCATGCATACGCGGGTGAGGGTACGAGTCGTACTTACACTGGTGTGGTGGGGGTACGGTCCGTACGTCCGCGGGTGAGGGTACGAGTCGTACTTACAATGTTGGGGTGGGGGTACGGTCCGTACGTCCGCGGGTGAGGGTACGAGTCATACTTACAATGTTGGGGTGGGGGTAGGCTCCATGCATACGCGGGTGAGGGTACGAGTCGTACTTACACTGTTGGGGTGGGGGTAGGCTCCATGCATACGCGGGTGAGGGTACGAGTCGTACTTACGATGTTGGGGTGGGGGTAGGCTCCATGCATACGCGGGTGAGGGTACGAGTCGTACTTACACTGGTGTGGTGGGGGTACGGTCCGTACGTCCGCGGGTGAGGGTACGAGTCGTACTTACAATGTTGGGGTGGGGGTGCGGTCCGTACGTCCGCGGGTGAGGGTACGAGTCGTACTTACACTGGTGGGGTGGGTGTACGCTCCATACGTACGCGGGTGGGGGTAGGGTCCGTACATATCCGTCCCCACACTATGTGATGCTTGTGCGGGCCGTACCCAGGCCTTTGCCACGTGGGTACGATCCGTCCCGCCATTGTTGGGGTGACGTGGGTGTGGGCGTGGTACGTCTCGTACCCACGCTCTTGAGGCGTGGGTACGGGACGTACCGGTCTGGTTGTGTTGCCAGTTCGCGTGGTGACGGACTTCCGTTGTGGCGGTCGCTGGCTTCGCTGGACACGCCCCCACCCCCTCGTAGTGACCAGGGCATGGGTGTCAGGTATGTCCTGGGCATGTGTGGTGTGTGACTTTGGTGGGGGTTTTGTGGCCTGCCCTGGTCCTGCCACCCCCACCCCCCCACTTTCCCCCCTCCCTTAGTTGTTCTGACCTTCTGCGGCGTCTGCGTCGGAACCTGTAGAGGAGGTGGACTGCTATGAGGGCCGGGATGACACGTAGGTTCGGGTCCATGTCTGTCCGTCGCGTACTGGTCCTCCTTGTTCGCGTCGTCCTGTCGCATACTGGTCCTCCTTGTTCGCGTCGTGCTGTCTGTCCGTCGCGTACTGGTACTCCTTGTTCGCGTCGTCCTGTCGCGTACTGGTCCTCCTTGTTCGCGGCGTCCTGTCTGTCCGTCGCGTACTGGTGGTCCTTGTTCGCGTCGTCCTGATTTCCCGGCAGTTTTTGGCAGCCGGAAAATATTCACCGTGCGGGATGACGTCGGTGCGAATCGTGATTCCTGGTTCGTGAATGGCAGGCTGCGAGCGTCCCGACGTCAGGTCGGCCCTTTCCCGGATCGCATTGGTAGGTTTATTTTGTTCGGTCGGGCTTTTTTACGAATCGTACGGAAATGGTGTTCCGTGCGAATCGTAATTCCTTGTTTGTAAATTTTGACGACCGGGTACGCGTCGGACGGAGAATATGCTCCGTCCGACGGTTCGTACCCGGTTTTTACCGGATCGTGATAGGCACCTCTGTGTAAATTGTGAAGAACCAGAACATATATCCAGAAGATTACGTACGCCAGAAGCAGTAAGAATTTTCGTTTTATCAGTTTTCAACTTTTCAAAAACATAATGTAACAAAGAACAGAATGTTTTTCCTCGATTTTCCACAATTGCATGCTGTAGATTTTCTAAAAAAAAAACAAAACACAACGTTCACGATTACATTAGAATAGCAGTTGATACCTGAACTATTTTCCAACTGATATCCTACAATATTAGCAACCATGTCCACTTCCATTTTCTTTCCAGCCTCATCATTCTTTTCAGTTCTTTTCTTCTTCGTAACCTCACTAGAATATTTGTCATATTTTCATTTTGGACATATCAAACGTTTTTCATAAATAGGATATTCACCTAAATTAGAAGCATAGTGTCTTCTTAACCTATTGTATTCTTTTACACAATTTACATCTGCACTAACTTTTTCCTCATCAAAATCAATCAAATACAATACAGATAATGTTCTTACTCGAGACAATGCAACATATGCCATACCATCTTTAAACACAGAACTTCCAATGTTTACCAAAGCACTGTCAACACTTAAACCTTGAGATTTATGAATGGTCACTGCATATGCTAAACAAACAGGAAACTGTTTTCTACGAACATACAAATCATTTACAAGCAAGAAACTAACACCACAACGTCCAATCTGTTTCACCTCTTCAATCAGAACAAATTTAATTTTAAAAAATTCAATTCCATCTCTATTTGGATAACTAACAAAGTCATCATCTTTCCCCATTGCTCCATTTACTAAACCTTTCTCAACATCTAAATACCGCCGTAATATTACCCGACAGTTTACAGATACATACAAGGTCTTTTCCAAACCATCAGTCTTAGATATTGATTTTCCCAAAGAGTCTAATTTTAACTGTAATTTATCTGACAGAAGAATAGTTACTCCTTCATGTTCTATTTTATCAGTAGCTAACATTTTCATTATTGGCTGTTAACGGTTCTTCATTGAATGTAGAGCAATCTTTCAGTGTTGACATAAGGCAAATTAAATTATAGAGTTCTTTTCTGTAATTTTTTTGGTAGATAGTTTCAGGTGCAATATTTTCTTTTGGAAACAAGTTTGTTAGTAGCCGACTTTCGAAAGCTTCTTTGCCATCTTTTGTTAAGACACCAATTCTAATATTTTGGAGTATTTTTCCATAATCTTCGTCATTTGCTTGTTGCATGTTCTTAATAAGTTCTTTTTATTCAAAATAAGTCCAAATGTTCACATTTGCAATACTTCTCAATGATTTTTTAATGTCTTCATGGAGAAGGGTGTTAAAAACTGGATGGCCTTTCACAGATGTGAGTTCTAGCAGATCACCGAATACAATTACATGTTTTCCTCCAAATAAATCATCGTAATTTGTTTTTAAAATCTGCTGCATTCTCAAATGTACAAACAGAAGCATCAAGTTTGAAACTATGCTTACTCATCAATTTTCAGAAGTTTAATTTTCTTTAGTACTCTTAAAACTTTGAAACAAGCTTCGCCAGATAGCTTGTGATATTCCAACTTATTTTCATGTTCTACTGGTAACATAAGTAAACGATGTAATGTAATCCTTTTGATATTGTGTGCTGCTAATCCAGTTGGAGCAGTTACAACACACAATAAATGTGAATTTGTTGAATTCTGTAGATAACTTGACAAACATTTAATCAAGAAACCTTTTCCTTTTCCAGCTTACCCACTGATGCACATAAGAATAGGTTTAAATGATGTACATTGGCAAACACTCTTTTCATGCAGTAGTCCGTGTTCTATTTGTTGTGTAACTTGCTGATATATTTCTTTTTGTTCAGTATTCAGTTGTTCTTCTAAGTTTTTCAAATCAATATTGTCCTGTTGTGCTTGTTGCATCACCGTTTCCACTTCACTCATTGCTATTGCCGCTTCATTTTCAAGTATGGCTTCTCCTAGTGGATCTTGACTTTGTGCAGCAGAACTCTGACTATTTTGAGAACTATCTCTAGCTATTTCATCTGCAATAGTACTTTCTTGATTAATCTCTTCCTTCAACATTTGGAGATAATTTGGATAAATTGTACATTCTATGCTATCTTTACATGCATTGAATTCTATTTCACTCCGCCAAGGTTTGAAGAGTTGCAGAAGAGCTAAATAGAAAAACTCCCTTTTATCTGGGGTATCACAACTTACTTTCCTGTGATTAATCAGATTTGCTTTGGCATGCTTTACAAAACATCCTTCAGATCCAATTGCAGCATATTTTCCTTCATTTATATTTTCCGTAACATTTTTTTTAATGCTGTAATGTTGCAGTACTTCATATAGACATATCTTTTCCAGGTGTGGACTTCTATTTGGATAGTACTTATCCAACATATTTGTTTTAAGACTATCTGTACTTTCTGGATCGTTCAATGCTAAGTATTCAATTTCTTGTACAGATTACAAAACTCGATTTCGTGTTGCAGCAAGACCTAAACTTATCCAGATGATTCCTCTTGACTTTGAATATAAACTTGCAGATGTCAATCGATCCGAACATTCGTAGGATTCAATTTCTCGATGTGAAAGCATCTTCAAGCTGAAGCTGTATAATTTTTTGTTGTGCCTTCTCTTGAGAAATGTCTTCCCACATTTCTTTCAATTCTGTCTTCTCAGATTTTGTAATATCTGATGTACCATACCGGGCAACAGCAATTGAGTTATCTGCAACATATCGTATGTCCATATATGCATTCCACATCGTCAAAATTGCTGGATTATAATCATTAATGTACTTTGATTCTTCTGTTCTTTTTATATTGTAAGTGTTTTTTGGTGATTTTTGAGTGATAGTATGCCTCACTGCTGACATAAAACTGTTCACTCTTCCTTTGGAAATTACTAGAAGTGGAAAACCAAATCGACATTTTGTGTAAAATCTTTCCATCGACAATATTTTCCACATCGATAATTTTGAAACCGTAAAACTTGCTGTCTCAAGTTGTTTCCTGCTTTTTCGTTTCGTATCGTACAGGTAACATATTGTTCAATAAAAGATAAAACAGTCTCATCACTTTCAGTTCCAAATTTTGGTGCATTTTTGATCCATAACAGCATATGAATATGAGGTGCCCCTCTAGCTTGATATTCCTTTCTCCAAAAGAAATCAATAACTTCACCAATAGGTGGATTCTTTTTATTACAGATGAAAGACATCATAGCTTCAAACCTATGATTAAAATATCTGCACACATTTACAGGATCCAGGGAACACAGTTCTCCAGCTGTCTTCAATTCAATATCCTGTATATTTGAATTTGCTTGTCGTAGAAAATCTAGTAAATCATCCCATGCATACTCAGCACAACTAAGTGTAAAAAACCAGGTAGGGGTTCCTAAATTCCTTAACATACATTTCACTTCCCCATGACGTCTATACCAATATTCATTAGTGCCTCGTTGACATGCCATCAAATTAATTAACTGTGTTTCTAATTGTTCGTCTCTTTCTTCAACTTTGTCCATGAATTGCTTTGCAGAAACATCAGGAAAATGAATCCCTGTTTTTATTATGTGATTCACTGCATATGAAAGTGCAGAAAGGTCACTTTCAAATAAAAGATGAAACAAATATGAAATACATTGTCTAAATCTTCCATCTTCTGAGTACAGTTGTAAAGTACGATATTCTGAAGCTGGAATCTGAACTGGTCGTTCTTCATATCGTCCACCTTTTCTAGTAGGGAACAGCTGTGGAAAACAACCAGCTTCCAAACTTTTTTCCCATACACTCATGGGAGTTCATTTTGCTTTTTTCATCTGGAACAATTCAATACTGTTTCCTAACACTTCTTTTGAGTGTAGAGGGTGTATAGTGTGATGTTCATACATTTCCTTTTTTCTGGACTTCTGCATTTTTTTCGATTTGTCCACTTGCAATGTCCGTGTCATCTTCTGAACATATTTCTTGTCCTTCTACATTTACAGCTTTATAGTAAATATTGTTTTGCACCAGATGTAATGTAGCCTTTTGGACTTTGGTGACATCGACTAACTCTTGCCATATTTTCCTACTCTTTGTAGGTACACCATTAACAAGAATGACTACAGGTTCACTTTCCTCTCTTTCAACACCAACAGTTTCCACATTTTTCTTAAAATCTAAAGGTAAATACACAACTCTTCCTTTTAAACCTCTTTGTAGATCTGTTGGAGGCAGCTTACCTGTTTTAGGCTCCATACGAATTATAGCCTGAAACAGGTGCACAGATTGAATAGGGATGGACTCATATGTATTTAAATCTTTAAGTTCTGGAGGTATAGCTACTAATTGTAGGTCATTATGAACAGCTCTAGCTGGCATTTTGTTCTCTTCTAATTTATTGTAACAATATGTACAAATACATTGTTGACTACCTAACTCAAAATGACCTTCCACAAACAAACAGCACATTCCCTCCATTTATCATTGTTTTCCTTTTCACTTTTTAAAAACACATCTACATTCCTAGTTTGAATTTTATAGTGAGTACGTCGGCAGCAAATACAAACATAGTTGGGAAATTCACCAGAAACTACTTTAAACTTTGTAATTTATTTTTCAAACTTCACATCAGTATTATCTTCCATCTCTTCTTCAACACCTACACTTATCAAACTCTCACTTTCTCTAAACTCCTCTTGACCAGCAAAGAAACATAACTCTATATCACAAACTTTTTTTTACATCCAACACTGAACCATGCAAAAGAGCTGTATTAATTTCATTTAGACATAATGAAGGACTTTTCACGTAGTATAATCTTCTAACTAACTTCCGAATTTCTGAATGATGTACAGCTAACATTCTTAAACGATGAAAACGACTTTGACACACTTTCCTAGAAAGACAAGCCAGAGAATGACCTTGCAACCCTGTATTTGTTCTCCCTTTGCAAGGATCCAGTCCTTGTCATATATTAATCTTCTGTTTTTTCCCATATTCTCTTAAGAAATTTAGTAATATATCAATAGATTCCTGTCATATACTACAAATACTACTACAATGCCATGTAAACACTGGAGCCTGGGTACGTCATCCTTGCACTTCCTCAGCTATTACTTCTTCCACATTTCTAGGAACCATCTTGTTTTTTTCAATTGGAGAACCAATTTCAAGTACGTAACAATAACCACAGGTATCAACTGTGTGAACTAATGTAATTTGTTGAAAATAGCTTTCTTCATTAAAAAAAGGTTCCGTACTAGAAGTATGCTTCTATTCTCCGAACATATTTTACAAAAGTCAGTTCTATTCACAGTTCTTTTTCTTTTACATTTGTCTTTCATAGACTTTATTATTGTATTTAAAGTTTTCAATCTGTTTAAGACTAAGATAAACAATTTTCTTTTCAATTCAAATGCTTTTTCAATCACACTTAAAATCTCCTTTTTTTGTTTGTAAAATGCTGATCTCTTTTTTGATTTTTTACATTTTTTTTAACAAATTTTGTAAGACTATATTTTTATACGATCTTTTTCGAATCTCTAAAAATTGTTTCTTCCTCCTTTCAACATATTTTTTTCTGATAATCCAATTTTGCACTTTCTTGTACATTCTTCTTTTCCTTTTGTGTCACTTTACATCTTTTGTGTCTCTCTTCTTTATTTTCAAAATTTGTTAGAGTCTTTAAAACCTTTTTCACAAATTCTTTACTTCTCTTACCAGAAGGCTTTTTCTTTAAGGATCCATATTGTACTTGATCTAATTGCTCCTTTCCTGTTTTCTTTACATAGGCCTCTTTTCTTTGTTGTCTTTTTGTTTTCTCTTTTCTTGTCATTGTAACTCTGTCTTAATAATTATGCAAAATATCTGTAAAAAAAGAAAAGTTTTAAGAACAATTTAAAATAGGATAGGATAGGATAATCATTTGTAGAGCGCAACGAATGCCGGAGCGTCTTGGCGCTGGTAGGGAGAGAGGGAAAAGACGTCATCTTCATCAGCAAGTCTCATTAAAGAGCCATGTTTTTAACCGTTTTCTGAAAGCTGGATGGTTGCCAATTGATTTCATAGAGCAGGGAAGCTTATTCCAAAGACCAGTGGCACGGAAAGAAAAGGCTCTGCCACCCCATCTGACTTTACGTATACGATTTATCTTGATGAGGCTTTGTGTAGTGGACCTTAAGACCCGGCCGGGTGAGTAAGGAATAAAAAGCTTCTGAACATCCTTGGCTCCTCCTCCAAATATAGCCTTGTGTACTAAGCATATAGCCTTAATTTCTATACGCTGCTGGATCGGGAGCCAGTGTAGTGTTTAATTCCACCAGAGATAGATTGGTCTCTGGGGACAGCTATCAGAAGTCTTGCAGCAGCATTTTGCAAAGTCTGCAGCCTCTTCATCTGGGACTTATTTATACCTAACAGCAAGGCGTTACAGTAGTCAAGTCTCGATAATACGAGGGCCACCACCACCGTCTTGCGAAGGTCAGGTTCGATGAAAGGAAAGATCTTCCGCAGAGTCCTTATTGAAAAGGAACATGATGAGGCAAGGTTGCTGACGTGTGCTGAGAAATTGAGCTGACTATCGAAGAGCACACCCAGGTTCCTGACTTTATACACAGGACAAGGGCACTCCCCCGCCTCCACCGGCCACCAAGATCCATTCCACATGGAGCTGCCCTGGCCAAACTCCATAATCTCCGTCTTTTCCGTGTTGATTTTCAGGAAATTCACCCGCATCCAGCGCATCATCTCAGACAGGCAGCTGTGAAAATTGGAAGCCACATTGCTCGATTGTTCCACAGTCGAGACTATGAGCTGGGAATCGTTGGCATAGGAGATTATGGTAAAACCATATTTCCTGATAAGCTTGGCCAGGGGGGCTACATATATGTTAAAAAGCGTTGGAGATAAGGCAGAACCCTGCGGTACCCCGCAAGGTAGATGGAAAGTGTTAGACTGCAAACCATCTCATAGCAAACTCTGCTCCCTACCTTCCAAAAAAGAGGAAAGGAGGGACAGAGCGGTTCCCCGCACACCCATCTCCTGAAGCCTCCGCCTCAGCACCGTGTGGTTAACAGTATCGAAGGCAGCTGACAAATCTAGCATCACCAGAACTGCCCTGCCACCCCCGTCCACTATACCACAAATTTTCTCCGCTGCCACCAGGAGTGCTGACTCCGTGGAGTGCTGAGCGTGGAAACCGTGCTGAGAGGGGTCAAGCAGATCACGGGAAACCAGATATTCTGTTAAAACACGGTTTAACTCCCTCTCCATGACCTTGGCCACCATAGGAAGTGCAGCAATCGGACGGTAGTTCTTTAAGATAAGAGGATCCAAAGTAGTTTTTTTTAACAATGGTCTAATTATTGCCCTCTTCCAACTTAAAGGATAACTACAAGACTCGATTATTTGATTAATTAAATTAATTTAATTAATTATATTGAAATATTCACATGTTTAAATATAAAAATATATACAATGATACTACCACAATGATTAGAGCAGTGGAACGGTACTACTTGGGTAATTGGAAGAGTGCATGAGTAGTGTGTAGAGATTAGAGTACAGCATGGATAGTACACAGGTGAATGTACAAGTGCATGGTTAGTACCTGGATCATTGCATGAGTACATGAGTACTGCCTGGATGATTACAGTACTGCAAGGAGAGTGCATGGTGAATTTACAAGTGCTTGGGTATTGTCAGTGTGACTGGATAACTACATATTACTGGCTGAGTATTTGGAGGAGTGCATGAATAGTGACAGAGCGATGGCTGGAGTGTATAGATAGTGCTCAGAGGATTGTAACAGTGCATGTATTAGTGCCTGGACCATTGCATCACTACAGGGGTACTGACTGGATGATTAGAATACTGCATGATGAGTGCATGGTGAATTTTTAACTCCTTGTGTATTGGTGGATGGGTGATTTGAGGAGTGCATGGGTACTGACAGGGTGATGACTGCACTGCAAGGCTAGTACTTAGGGGATCATAGCAGTCTATGATTTAGTGCCTCGATAATTGCATGAGTACATGCATACTGAGTGGATGATTACACTACTGCAAAAAGACTGCATGGTGAATTTATAACTGCTTTGGTATTGGCAGAATGTTTGGATAAGTACATGCTGCTAGATAGCTGATTGCAGGAGTGCATGGGGAGTGACAGAACAATTGTAGTAGTGCATAGGTACTACCCAGGTAATTGGAGGAGTGAATCAGTAGTGTGTAGCTGATTAGAGGTCTGCATGGATAGTGCACAGAGGATTGTAGCAGTGCCCAAATTACTCCCTGACTAATTGCATAAGTACATGGATAGTGACTGGATGATTACAGTGCTGGAAAAACAGTGCATGGTGAATTTATAAGTGCTTGGATCTTCTCGGAGTAATTGGAAATCTACATGCTACTGGATGGGTGATTGGAGGAGTGCATGGGGAGTGACAGGGGGTTTGCTAGACTGCATGAGTACTACGTAGTTAATTAGAGGAGTAAATCAGTAGTGTGTACCTGGTTAGAGGCCTGCATGGATAGTGCACAGAGGATTGTACACTGCATTTGTCAGTGCCTGGGTCATTGCAGGAGTACATTAGTAGTGACTGAATGATTACAGTGCTGCAAAGAGAGTACATGCTAAATGTATAAGTGCTTGCATATTGGCGGAGTGATTGTAAAACTACATGCTGCTCAATCGGTAATCGGAGGAGTGCATGGGGAGTGACAGGGGGTTTGCTGGACTGCATGAATACTATCTGGTTAATTAGAGGAGTGAATCAGTAGTGTATACCTGATTAGAGGCCTGCATGGATAGTGTATTGAGGATTGTAGCACTGCACATGTCATTGCATGACTACATAAGTAGTAACTGGATGATTACAATACTGCAAAGAGAGTAGATGCTGAATTTATGTGTGGTTCGATATTGGCAGAGTGATTGTAAAACTTCATGCGGCTCGATGGGTTATTGGAGGAGTGCATGGGGAATGACAGGGGGATTGCTGTACTGCATAGGTACTACCTGGATAACTAAAGGAGTGAATCAGTAGTAGTATGTAGCTGGTTAGAGGTCTGCATAGACAGTACTGTCAGTGCTGCCGGGCGCTGACATGGGGCAGGGGAGGGGCAGGGTAGGCAGTAGTAAACGGCAGAATACAGCTGCACAGAGGTAAGTACACAAAGAAATCCATAAAACGAATTGCATTGCGCACGCTGCATTGCCAAACGGTACTGCATACAAGGTGCCTGAGTGATAATATCGCTACAAACATATCTCACACCTCACTTTTGCGCTGCTGCTTTACCATTTTACAACCACTTATAATGATACCACTAGCCAAATATAAAGCAGGAACCGTTTACATGTCTCTGCTATAAGTCACACCCTATACCTGAAAACATGCATGGATATATCTATACCTTAACACTATGTACACCTTATAAATGCACAGAACAAACTTCAAATTTAAATAAAACACTAAAAATTATGTGGTTTATTTCAACTATAACTCTCTAAACTCTTATAAAAACTAGTCTAATTACTAATACTTTAACTGAACATATACACTACTAACTTGAAAGCAACACCTAAAATTATGCGGTATACTACGAATATACATGTTCACACACTGAAACAAACTACCATAATCAGTAATCCATATTCCAAAATACACATAATACTATACATAATCTATATCAAACAACATTTAAATACATTACATGTCAAAGTTCTTGATTTATATTTTACCTTTAAAAACAAAGTCAACACATAATACACTTCACAAATTTATAACTCACCTTTCAAATTGATTTGTCGATTATGAAATATCAGAAACTCAAAAAAGATTTTCCTATGCACACAATCAATATGTATAGCACTTCTCTCACCAAAGCAAAACAAAAAATGGCAAAGTTTCCCTCTATCTCCTCACATATACATGTAAATAACAAATCACATTGCCTCCCAGATTATTTCAAATTCTAAAACACATTTCTATTGGTTACACATATCAACCCTTTCCAAATGACTTGTAACTGAATCCAAACTGCTGCTGGAATTTTATGAAGTTGCGACTCCACCGTGCTCCGAAAGCGATGGCACCGTGAATCCACACGGGAGTTCAAAAATATATTACAAATATATCTCAACACTTTTTTTAATAACACAACACATCTAAACATACAACTGAATTGGAAAATCTCACTGCAATAACATATTACTTTAATATTTATAACAAATTCACCTTTTAATGCCACAGTTAACTTTCAACTCTACCCCCATTCTGCTTAATACCTGTTTCCATAGCAACAGTTCATGGAACACTCAACTGAACTCACAGGTCACAAGTTCAGCACATTTCTAAGCTCACCACATAATGTTGCAAATACAAACTGTAGGTGTGGTTGACTTTACAAAATATAAGCTTATTCTATCTCCTGTACCTTTCAAACATTTTTTACTAACCAATAAGAAACATGCTATTCTAAAGGCAGAAACATGCACTCTATTTTTCACTGTACAATGCTCTTACACAACAAATCATTCCTCTTCTTTTTCAAAAACTGCATCTTAGCCACCATTTTAGATACCTCTCATTCTAGCAACTGCCTACTTCAGCTACAGACATCTTTTCAGTGCATCCAGACTTCCCTTCAAGATTTTTAGAGTGTGGATTGTAGAACACAGCTATGTTTTCTGGTGCAAAAGGTATGCTGAACACAGAGGTATTGACAAAGATCTAGCTTTACCGAATGTGAACATTAAATGGATTGGACAAAGAGGATTAAAGTGGCACCAATGAATGCCTTTGGTTAAAACCTTTTTACATATGCAAGCCCCTGACCTCATGATTGTGCACTGAGGTGGCAATGACCTAGGCACATTGACTGAGGTAGGTCTGGAAATGCTAATGAAGGACACCTTTGCAGAATTGATGTTGCTTTTTCCCCAAACTGTCTTTGTATACTCTAACATATGCCAAAGACAGAAATGGAAGTGGTCCAATCAATTTTGTCCTCAAATTGAGAAAGCTAGAAAAAATGTCAATAAAGCTGTTTCTGCATATCTCAGAGACCATAGGATGGGCTCCATTTACAACAACAATCTGCGTATTGATATGGATGGCATCTACAGGAATGATGGTGTACACTTCACAGATAAGGGAAACAGAGTCCTTCTCAATAACCTAAGGATTTGCATCAGCACTTACATGTAGCTACAAAAATCTTCCAATAAAAACAAGGGCTCATTTAGAGCCACCCAATAACCCAGATATAACCTACCTTTACAAACCTTTTTTTAAATTATTTATAGTCACGCACCCATCACGTTCACACTAAGGAGCTGCGCAACCATCGCGCTAACACTAGTGGGCCACGCTGAGAGCTAACATACAGCTCCCCTTGTCCAAAAGCAATCCTGCTTTTCTTCATTGAAGCGAGAGCAGGTTTTCCTCCTCTCGCTTCAACGAAGCAACCAGGGTTTGCTATGACAGTGTGCGAGACATGCTTCCACCCTCTCATAACAAACAACAATGTCCCGGGGGTGAGCTCCCTGGGACATTTCAAGACCCGGCCCTGGGGAGTGGCGGTCCCCAGGGCCATCAAGGGCTCCAGCAGGGGAGCCGTGTGCCCCCTCCCTCTATTTTCAAAACCCCGGAGAGATGGTGTTCCCCGAGACTACGGGGAGCCCGCAAAGCCCCCCCTGCATATTTAATTAAAGCCCCGGGAGGTGCCGATTCCCGAGGCCTGAGGTGGCCCCCAAAAATTATAAAACAAGCCCCGGGGAGGTGACGGTCCCCGGGGCTACGAGAGGGCCGTGTGCCCTCCCACACCTAATTCACATAGCCCCGGAGCTGCGGAACCCCGCAGGCACCTGCAATATAATTACAGAATTGGCCCTGAAACCTGGCCCACCCGGGGGCTCATTTAAATGAATTGGGGGAGCCCCCGCTTCATTTTCTTTTCCGTACGGATTCCCACTTTTGGGCCTGGAGGTCCTTGTGGGACCCCTGTGAGCAGCACTAGAGGGTTAGGGTGTTTCTAGCCTGCCCCCTTTTCTTCTCTTTTAATCCTTTTTTCGACTGTTTTCTTGTGACTCGCTTCTACTGAGTCTCAAGATGGCTGCCAACACTTCCTGGTTTGGAGTGTTGGCAGCCAATCAAAGTGAAGCTTGTGGTTGTGGCACCTAATCACAGTGAAGTGGTCAGTCGGGAGGGTGTGCGAACCCACCGCTGCCCCAGATATCGAAACTTTTATTTTTTTAATTTCTCAGCAACTACTAAACAGATTTACACCATTTAAAAAAAAGATGCTTTCTGAATCAAGCACTACCTTTTTGCCAGATTTGGTGTAATTCTGTTCAGCAGTTCGGGCTGTAGCCTTGCCTAAATTTCCTATGGGAAAATTATTTTTTGACTTATTTTTCAAATTTCTCAGCAACTACTGAACGGATTTACACCATTTTAAAAAAAGGTCGCTTTCTGAACCAAGCTCTACCTTTTTGCCAAATTTCGGTGTAATTCCATTCAGCAGTTCGGGCTGTAGCCTGTAATAAAATTTCCTATGGAAATTAAAATGGAGACAACACTTTTTGGGACCCCCTTTTTTCTCAGCCCCTGCTTGACGACTCAACCCCAAACTTTCAGGATAGGAGCTGGCCTGGATAGACCTTTGTTTTGGAGAATTTTGTGAACATTCGTCAAATAACATCAAAGCTATTAGGAAATCAAAAAGCAAGAAACTAGGTTCTAACTATAACTAACTATAACTACCTACTGGCTACCGCCAGTAGGTAATATTCACATAAAAACCAAAGGTTACAGTGACGTTATGTTAGGCTGAGATTTCACTCGTACAAAAGCAGAGAAATTCAACAGTTCTAGTTAGCTGAGCCAACTATAATTCGCGCTCCTGCAATGCACTGATTATGACCTTACATATTACATCACTCTTGACATGGTAAGTGACATCACTGATGACATCGCAAATGACATCACTGATGACATCATCCAGTGACTGTGAGTGTTTCTAAAACGCTTGAGTGTAAAATACATGTACACCAAGATTTATTAATGAATCCGTTGGTGTAGGAGTGCCTGTTTGGATGATTTAGTGGGTGCGTGACTGTATGTGAGTGATTATACATGTCTCAGGGAATGTATGGGTGAGTGACTAATTTGTGTGAATGTCTGTATCAGTTTGTCAGTTGGTGTGTAAGTGGCTGCATGGGTTGGTGAGTAGGTACATGAGTGGTTGTTGATTGGTTGTCTGAGTACCTCTATGAGTGTAAGAGTGTCTGTGTGGGTGGGTTAGGGGCTATGTGACTTCCTGCATGGATGAGTGAGTGAGTGAATCAGTGGCTGTATGGGTTTGTGAGTGTGTCTGAGAGGGGCTGTATGGGTGAGTGAGTATGCATATGGCTGTGTCCGTGAGTGAATGGATGTGTCAGTGGTATATGGGTGAGTAACTGCATATCTGAAAGGCAATATAAGTGAGTGTTGGAGTATATAGGTGACTGCATGTGTGAGTGATTGTGAGAGTGGCTGTATGGGTGAGTGTGTGCTTGTATCAATGACTATATGTTAGTAAGTATGTGTTAGTAACTGTATGAATAAGTGAGTTGGTGTATGTATAACTGTATAGGTAAGTGGCTATGTAAATAGATCAGTGGCTTTATTAGGGAGTGATTTGGTGTACAAGTGGCGTATGGGTGAATGAGTGGATGTGTATGTAAACCTATAAATCAGTGAGTGGGTATGTAAGTACGGTATGGGTGTGTCAATGGTTTTGAGAATGGTAGTGAGAAAGTTGGAGTGGGTGTGTGAAAGGTTACATAGGGGTGTGAGTGGGTGGTCATCAGTGATGTCATGAGTGATGTCAGTGATGTCATGAGTGATGTCACTGACCATGTCATGAGTGTTGTAATATGTGAGGTCATAAGCAGTACATTGCGGGGGCAGGCGTTATAGTTGGCTCAGCTAACTATAACTGCTAAATGTCTCTGGTTTTGAATGAGTGAAATGTCAGCCTAATTATAACGTTCCTGTAACCTTTGGTTTTTTCTGTGAATTTCTAAGGTTTATTTAAATTCTATTTCCTGACTATAACATCCCTGTAACCTTTGGTTTTTTCAGTGAATTTCTAAGGTTTTGAAAAGGCTAATTCTTAACTATAACGTCCCTGTAACCTTTGTTTTTTTCAGTTTCTAAGGTTTTATAATATTCTATTTCTTAATTGTAACATTCATTTTTTTAAGTGAACCTCTAAGATTTCCATACTTTCTTTCTATAATTGGATATTGTGTATTATATTTATATTATATACCACTCATGTTTAGATTTCATATGTGTTTATCAGAAAGAACTTTAATAACTGGTTTTATTTTTCACGATTTTGTAAGTAGGCACAACATTGTTGCATTTACTGTGGAGAATCTGTCATCAGTAAATGTATTTCACTGAAAAATACACTTAAAGAAATTTTTTGAATAAAGTTTAAGTCTAATTATTTAGTAAAATATTGTTTTAACTTTTCTTTCTGTGATCAATTTAGAAGAAAGGCACCTTTACAAAAAAAGTATTATATTTGCGACTACCGACATCCTCGCGGTGACGTTAGTAGTCGCGAAGAGCCCGCGGTTTGTACAAAGTGTAAGGCATATATAAAACCACATGTGATGTCATACTTTCATAGACATAGACAACATATTTTGAATGCATCTTGATGTTTGTGCAATTTTGCATTTTCAATGTGCAACATACTGCCATAAATAAGAATTTGACTTATTTAAAAACAGATTTAAATAAGAAAAATTAATTTCATAAAATAATTTAGGTAAAATACCAGCTTCATTATACTAAAAACCTTCTCAAAAACAATTATATTTTGTACATACAACATATTAAGAAGACACCGCAACTATTGGCTTCCATTGATTATATACATACATATTGAGTGCAAAAAATGGCATATAACTCCTCAACCCGCTGTATACCCTAATTTTGGGATTAATATCCTTTCAAGCTTTCCAGGGGTTGTGTTATTATTTCTTTGCCTTTCATTGCTCAATCGGGTCTCTTATTTTTAACTAACCGTCAATAGTATATTTAACAGTAGAGATTTATTAGTGTACTTTTCAATCTAATATTTTTGTAGTGAGTTTCCAGAATAATCGGCTTCAAACACTATTTTCCGTTTCTGCAAAGACAACGGAAGTCACCATGACGTCAGTAATCGTGGATACCATGTGTTTTACAACAACTCTGAAACAAATATGTAGACATATTTGAAAGCATTTCAATAAGTACATTTTGAACAGCAGGACTCCAGTATTTAACTCTACCCTCTTTTGTAATCAGGGGGTTTGAAACAGGATCATATTCGGCCCAAAGTTCAATGACTGCCAAAAAATTCCCACCATCTTAAAGGTAGATCACAAGTTGACAAGAGGGGTGTAATATCGATGATCCTCCTTAGAATTTGTGTTCAATAGTTCACCTGTTCTTTGTAGTTTGATTCCAGTTGTGTATCAATCGTCTCATTGTGCCTCTATCTTCCATGTACAGTACAAGCCGCTAAATGTGAACACATCATTTCATGTTCTTTAATTTTTCAAGACAAGCTTTGCCAATCTTTTATACCATTAACCCATGCTTGCTGATAGGATGGCAGTTTTCTATCTCCGAAGAGACAACAAGTTTCACAGTATGCACTGTCCATTTTTAAAGAGTAGCACATTCACAGTCTTGGAGTCTTATCTCCAGTCCTATTTGCCTTGTGGAAAAGTACCTGTTTTTATTATCTCTTAGGAAGGGTCCTCTAGGCTTGCATGGGCCACTTCTAATGACAAATCTCCATAACTCGGTATGATGCCAAGGTATGTTTAGAAAGATCCCTCTATCACGCGGGTACTAATCCTTGAAAAACTGACTATTGCTCAATTCATTTCATAAACTTTATTCGATCTAATTTGAAAACATAGATCATCAAAGTGTACATGTTAAAATAAAACAATATAATTCTTCTCAATACAGTATAATACAAAAAAGTTACTAAAAGCTGTCACTTAAGATAGTAAGATGCAATATGTAAGTTAAACCCCGAAACAATAGGGGTATGGGGTTTGGCTGTGCAATTTACGCAATTCAATGTCTGTAGTTTGTATAATGGATGCAATAGGAGGTCAAATACAAGACTGCTGGTTCCTGATTACCACATAAATGCAAAGGTTAGAAAAGAATTAAAACAGATTAATTTTGGTAAAAAGAAAAGGCCTATGTAAATTATAAAACCAGTTAAGAATATTGCATATATTATACAGATCCTATATCTCTTTGAAACTGTTTCAAGTAGATTTCATAATATTTTAGAGAGAGAAAGTGAGTATGAGACTAAGAATTAGCATGAGTTTCCAATTCTAGCGAGTGTCTCCTTAGCTTACAGGCCCAAAGGAATGAAACTATGCAGAAGCATACAAAAGGGTCATGAAGCTTCTTCATGTAGAACAGGGCAACACAGCACTGTTTAAAATTGCACCATCTTAAAAGAGGTGTAGTATATTATTTGGCTCTCTGTTACCTTTAGTAATGACAAAAGAAGAAAAGGTGGAGGTCAGACTGGGCAGATAGATTATCGCATGGACAAGTAATCAGGTCACTAAAGGCATACTTTTTCAAAGGGAGGACCAACATTAAAGGAATTAAGTTTAAGCGGAACCTTGAAAGGATAAACCTGTGGTGCAGGTTCCTTATCACATCCGAATACGAATATTCACCCTGTTAGCAATGGAATCAAATATTAGATTTTTACAGTTGCTTTTAACTTCTGGGATTTCTTTTTTTCATAGGCTAACGTTGTCAAGAATAATGCGGTTAGTCTCTTGTTTGGGAACCTGAAGCATGAGCTGGGATTTACATACAATTCTGGGACTCATAGAAAGTACAAGGTTGATTTAACATACTCCATCCAGGGGATTTTATGTGCCTTGTCAAGTGAAAGGCAGTTTTGTATGATGGTCTGATTTAGATCCACTGCGTCCCTATTCCATACTGAATGCCACAGCGTGATCGGGGCTACTCTCACTATGTTGGACACATAGAGCAAATCCAGCTCTAAGTGATTGACAGAGTTTGAGAATAAGGGAGGAAGCGAGGCAATCCTCTTCAAAAACCTGTTATCTAACGTCTGTAGGGAATGCGTTGGTACTTTGCCCTAGACACCTGCCCCATATGTAGTTTTTTTTTTTGTATTCCTCATATGCCACCAGATGAAAAGGGCAATCTAGATGGGGAGCCCCTTCCCCTCTGCCCCCAATATGTACGACGCGGTTCCGGTGTTCAAAGCCCAGGGGGAGAAAGAGAAGGGTCTAACCCCACTAGCATTTTACTGTTTGCTCCGTCCACTCCAACCTTGTCTCACTGAGAGGCCCCTTAACGATATTGGAGATTGAGCCCCAACAGTGCCCAGGTAAAATCATCGGAATACCTTCATCTGTTCCGCCAGAGCTGCCCAGATCTTTACACCACTTGAAGGATCACAAGCAATATCAGACTCACTTACAAGGATGATGTGTTTCAAACAGTCTGGGAAAGTGGGTGCCTTCTCGTTTTTCCACGCCCTGCATATTTCTCACCTAGCCAACAACATTACATAAAAAATAAATTTAGAGTCCATGTCACCATGTCGATATTCCTTAGCTAGCCCAAACAAGATTATCCTTGGAGTAATTGTAAATTGTATATTCAATACTGCCGCGATGAATTCGCCTATTCTAGCCCAAAAACTCACAAGCAATGGGCAATCACCAAACATGTGTATGTCGTCAGCGGCGAGGAACCTGCAACGAGGGCATCGATGTTCTAGGTTTGTAATTCTTACTAATTTCTTAGGTGAGATGTATACTCTATACAGGGTAAACAAATGATTCCTTTTGAGTGGAGCTGACTTAACCACAGTGTGTAACATTGTAAAGGAATCCACCCACAGTTCCTGAAGATTGTTATGATCTAAATCAACCTCCGAACCCCATATTTTTAAGAGTTCGGCCTCTGGCACTTCTTCTTCCTCCATCATGGCCCAATACCAAAAGGCCAACTCTCTTTTCCAAGTCCCTTTCCTATTTACTAAATCAAACTTTGGATTAGGTGAACAAGACGTCGACACGAGAGTTGCCCACCAACCCGATAGTTGATAATATTTAAACCTGGTGAGCGTACCCCCTGTCAATCTAAAGAGAGAATCCCAATCCATAAGCTGTGTATCCTTTAGAAGATCTCCCCAGTGTGTTATACCGGCCGACCTCAAGGGGCGAGCTAGTTGATCCTTTAAACACTCGGGAGTCCCTGGGGAGTCCCAAATCGGGGCCTGGGGAGCATAATAGGGAATTCCCAGCTTTTTCCTGAAAAAAAACCAATTTTTTTGAGCTGCTGTTAAAATCTTTAGTCTCACTTTTTTATAAAACCTGGGATCTCCGAATTTAAACAGAAAGTATTCCTGACCTTGGGGTAAGCCATGTAACAATGCCTGAAATAGACAGCCTAAAACAGAAGTATCTGCCTTATCATTCAATTGTAAGACAATTTAGGAACAATGTTTAAAAATACAGAAACCTACAGAACGGACAGAATGCGTGAATATATCACTAGTAGATACAAAAATTATTCGATATGCTTTATTTATGTCATTTTATATACACATTATGCAGGGATTACGTATCATATTCATGTGTTTTGATACTTTCAAACTCAAGACAAAAAGTAGGACATTTGTTTCTTGTTCCTTTTAAAGTGAGTAAAAAATTCCAGCATAACATATGAACTCAAGTCTGTTTTTACATAAATTTCGTACAGAATAACAGATTGCACTTTTGAGTAGTCATGGCAGGATCGATGATTCTGTCCGTTCTGTAGGTTTCTGTATTTTTAAACATTGTTCCTAAATTGTCTTACAATTGAATGTCATAAGCACCCTGATTTAGGAATTAATCTCAGGGGCACCCCTAAATTCATTCAAACCAGTATCTGCCTTATCAGCCATTCGTCTAAAGTTTTTTAGTTGGAACGAGTGACAGTAAATGAGTATATCTGGGAGGGCGAGACCCCCTAGTTTTAGTTTCCTCCTCAATTTCTTCCATGATATTCTCGGTGACTTGGTGTTCCATATAAATGAACCTATTTTCCCCTGTATTTTAGCAATGTCTTTCGAATTGAAAGTTAACGGGATAGAATTAAATAAGTAGGTGATTTTTGGTAAAATAACCATTTTTATGAGATTCACTCTGCCGAATATATTGAGCGAGAGACCAGACCAGCGTTGTAGGAGGTGACAAATCTCCTTATAAACTCTATCCAGATTTATTTTAGATAGCTGATTAATATCTTGAACTAAGTGAATTCCCAGGTATCTCATCTTAGGTTTGACACCCGGATACTTCTTAACCTGGTTCCACTGCATAAGCTCGGTCTTTTCTCTGTTTATTTTGTATCCAGAGATTGCCCCAAAGTCTTCAGCCCGAGCAAAAAGTCTAGGGATAGCCTCTTCAGGATTCAGAGTAGACATTAAAAGGTCATCCGCGTAGAGAGCAAATTTCAGCTCCAAACTCGCAATATTAAAAGGTTTGAAAACAGGATCTGCTCTCAGCTTAATAACAAAAGGTTCAATGTATAAATTAAACAAAAGGGGAGAAAGGGGACATCCCTGTCTGGTGCCACGCGATATTTGTACCCAATCAGTAAGAAGGCCATTTACTAGGATTTTAGCTTTGGGACTAATATATAGGGATCGAATCGAGGCTATAAAGTTCAACGGCATACCGAATGCGGCTAATGTTTCCCATAGATAGAACCAATTAACTTGGTCGAAAGCCTTTGCGGCATCAATAGCCACAATGGTCAGGGGAGATTTTTCATTAGTAGCGACATCTATAGCAGCAATAGCCTGAAAAGTAAGCTCGTTCAGCTGCCTACCCGGCATAAAGCCCCTCTGATCGCTGTGTACCACTGATTTAATAACTTTAGCCAATCTCACTGCCAATACACCTGCAAAGATTTTATAGTCAGTATTCAACAGCGAGATTGGCCGATAGGATTCGACGATCTGGGGGTCCTTACTAGGTTTTAATATTAGAGTCACTGTCGCTTCAGTCCATGTTTGTGGGACAGCCTCACCTGAAAGATGTATTTTATTAAATAAGATTGTGAGGACCGGCACGATTAATTCTGGACTGATTTGATACACATCTACTGGGAGCCCATCTGGTCCTGCAGCTTTACCTTTTGCCATGCTCTTTAGTTGATTATATACTTCTCCCTCTTTGATTGGCGAGCTTAAAAGACCCTATCTGCTTCTGTGAGATGTGGTAGGACTAATTGATTAAGCCACATTTCAGCTCTTTCAGGGGAGAAATCCCCACGCTCTGCATACATCCTTGACATATATTTTTGGACTTCCTCTAATATCTGACCGTTATCATAGGTCAAAACCCCTGTATCTTGTATGATTAGACTCGCAATTTGGTTCTGAGCTCTATCTATTCTGGCCTTCCAGGCCAGGAGACGTCCACACTTCTCCCCATAAGAACATTTTTGTAATCTACTCGCATCCCATCTTTCCTTAATAGCTTTATCAAGCTGGGCCTGATACTCTGCCTTTAAAGAATTCAACTCGTTTAATATTACATCAGAGTTAGGATATTGCTTTAGGGAAGAGAGTTGAAATTGTTGTTCTTTCTGCTTAATTTTACTAAGAGAGTCTGCTTCTGCTTTCCTTTTATCCCTGTTTCTCTTAATCGTGAGTGAAGTTAATATTCCCCTCAAAAAGGACTTAAAGGCCTCCCACACAGTCTGAGCACCAGCGGACCCACAGTTGAACCTAAAATATTCTTCCATCTGTATTAATAATCGTGTTTTTACTTCTTCTATTTGTAATATTGACCTATCAAGAGTCCACCTTCTCAGTTGTACTTCTTTTACAGGTTTAATTGTTAATTCTACCATCGAATGATCAGAGAGCAGAGCAGGAATGTAAGTGGAGGAATCTACTCGAGGAGGTAGCATCTGATCTATCAAAAAAAAAGTCAATCCAGGAATGATATCTGTGGCTATAATAAGAATAATCTCTACAATTAATGTTTCTAGCCCTCCAGATATCCAGTAAATTAAAGTCTTTCATTATGTTCTTGAGTTCTAATTTCATTTTAGGTAAAGGAGTGATAGTGGCCCTAGAAGTCCTATCCAAGATTTTATCAAAAACCAAGTTAAAATCGCCCCCCAAAATGATGGGGGCATTTAGGTCAAAAAGAGATGTTTTTAACTTGACCAAATGTTCTGGACAGTCTTGATTGGGATCATAATAAACAGCACATGTCAAGGGAAGACTATCTACCATTAACAATGCGGTCAGCCATCTACCTGAGGTGTCAGTAACGTGTTTCTCAATTCTAATTTTACTATTTACACAGATTAACATCGCAACCCCCCTTGTACTTCCACTTTGATGAGAACAGAGAAGATCCTGAACCCAACTTTGTTTCCTGAAAGCAGTCTTGCATTCTTGAAACTCAAGGTGGGTCTCTTCTAGGAGACATATATGTGCCCCTGATTTTCTCAAAAATTCACATACTCTGTTAAATTTCCTGCCATCTCTCAATCCATTTACGTTCCAGCTAATTATTTTAATTTTATTTGAGGTGTTCATCATGCTAGGGAGTAGGTTGTTCTATGCGCCTTGCGATATACATTAAGAGACTTAACCCGATCCATCTTACATATTAGTAATGTACTAATGACTTTGCTCACACTGCTGGCTCTATGAGAAAACATTTTTTCCTTTATCTGCCCCATGACCCACCCCCTCCACCACCCACCACCCACCCTGAGGAACCCCCCTTCGAAAACCTTGGCGATGAAGAACCGCCTTTGAAAAGCCCCGCTCCCCACTCGGAACCCACCTCTCTCCATTGTGTGCATCTTACATAGCCTGTGACCCTGTAACCTTGCTATCATCAGTATAATCAATAACAACTCTGCATTTTTTTTTTAAATTTATTTATTTTTTCCCCCCGCATACACTCAGTATACCTCTATTCTGTATTATTACAACTTATCACAATTAATAAGGTAATCCCTGTTAAACCTCCTTCATGTGGGATATAAAGGTGTCAACCTCCTGCATGGAGGTGAAGTTGTGCGTCTTATTTCTCCATACCACTCTTAATGCTGCGGGGAATTTCATCATCACCTGTGCTCTCAGGCTTCTTAATTCAGACATCCGAGAGCCCAACTCCCACTGTCTTTGGGCCGTCGCTCTGCCAACGTCGGAGCGTATAAGATATTTAGTGGAGTTAATGTGTAACGAAGTATCTATCAAAGCCCGACCTAGAATCAACTCCTTAATTGTGAACGTGAGAAAATTCACTAAAATCTTTCTCGGGGCCTTCCTGTCCGGATGCAGTCTGAACGGATCCCTATGCGCTCGCTGTATCTCTTTTTCAAGGTCGATATCTGGTCTATCTTTTAGAACCCCCTCTCTCAACAGTTTGCATACCAGGGACTTCACATCTCCATTCTCTGTTCCCTCTGGGATTTTCAAGAATTTCAAATTATTCCTCCTGGCATGTATCTCTAATCTTTCGATATCTGCTTGTAAAGCCCCATTCTGCGTTTGAAGATCAGAAATAGTATCCGAATGACCTTGAGAAACTTTTGCCAGATTGTCTACCTTATTTTCGAGCACCTCCGTCCTAGTACAGATATCATCCAGTTTTGAATCCAAACTTGTACATTTCTCTGAGATTGCCTTCTGGAACATGGCGGCAGGCTAACGCCGGCCGTGAGAAGCTCAGTTTTCTCCGGATGACCGCCTGGTTAAGCGGATAGCCGTGTGCCCCTTATGGAGTCCCTTATTCAGAGCCAAACGGTGAGGAACTGATGATTTGTTTCCTACTCTTTCATATACCATGCTCATCGGGCTTTTCTTTTCCCACATGCCACGCCACGTCAGAAAAAAAAAAGTTAAAAGATCTACCTGGTTCCGTCGAACACTTGGACCTGGGGGAAGAATAGTGGATGACTGTCTACGGGTCGGTACGCTCTACGCGGTTGGAGCAGAGAGTGAGGAGACTCGGAGAAGCTTCGGGGGCGAGCCGCTGCAGGAGCTTCACGGGGGAGTGGAAGAAGATCACAGCAGCATCTGCACGGGTCTACACCCCTTCGACTAATGGTGCGGTATATCATCGCTGTCCCAATGTCGATCAGGAGCAGTTGCACACATGGCCGGTAAGGCGAGGGAGGGGGGGGCTAACATCGCCTCGGACCTGTAATAGAATCGATTCAGTCACAGTTGAGAACTCTCTGGCTGTTACTAGTGCTTTCTCCAGGAAATTTACACGTGATTATCAGAACCCGGGCAATGTACAATCTATTGGGGGTGTCTACCCGCGAGCTTCCATTGAGGGCATAGGGATGGACTCCGCAGTCATAGATTCTACCCCTGTCACATTTGTAAACCTCCTAGTCAGGTCGTGGACCATACATCTCCACAAATCCCACAGAATCATTCGACAACGCCCCATGTGGAATCCATTGTCTTAGCAAATAAGTTCGCCCCTTTACTATCTGAACCAGATACAGATGTTGACATGGGGTTGTGTAATACGCCATTGAGCCCAGAGACTGAAAGACTCTTGGGTGGGGTCTTAGGATCTGGCTCCCGCGAAGATAATATAAATAGCAGTGGCAGTGAGATCGCAGGGAAAACCCCCTTAGAGGAACAACCAAGGGGGCACAATCAGTTGGAGAGTCTTCTTTTTTCCCTCCGTGAGGATTTATTTGCGAAACTGCTCCCTAGGTTCGAGATCTCTGAAGGGAATCAAAAGGCAATCTCAGAGAAATGCCCCATATGTAGTTGCCAACATCGTTTTGGCATTGTAGATCTTTTTTATTGTTGTTAGGGGCTTTGAGCCTAGTTTTTTGTGAAGCTGGAAACAGCCGCCATTGTGTGCTCCATTGTTTGGGCCCTACTACCCACCATGTGTGACCAGGTTTGTTTGGTGTTGAGACCAACTCCTAAATATGAGAAGGTCTACGCAACAGCTAGTTTACAAGTCCCAATATGGAAAAATGGAGGTAATCCTGAGACTAAAATGAAGGTTGCTTGCTTCTAGTTCTTCTAAATGTAGTTCCTCAGCCTTACTCATAATGTATTCAGTTTCTTCTTTAATGTTTGGCAATACTGCTGAAACAAGTTGCACATTTGTAGTTTCATCACTTTCTTAGCCACTGGTAGCAGTAGTGACATATCTGGTGTGCTTACAATTTCTGCACTTTCTTCACTCGTTTGTAATAGCAGACTTGGAGATTCATCTGGTGACGGTGTACTTTCGGTAACTGAACTTCCTTCAGTCACTGGCAGTGGTGTAGGCCTAGCTGGTGTACTTGCAATTTCTCCCACTCCTTCTGTAATGGATGGCGGCACTGCAGACACAGCTTTTTTACTTTTGCTTTTTACTGTTACTGTAGTTGTTGTTGCCTGCAGTGCATGCACAATTGATTCTTCAATGCTAAAAGGTACATCTGTGGTTTGATTAGAGCACCTTAATGTTTGGCCATGTGGTGGGACCAATTGTGATTGTGACAGTGCTGCTTTGTCTCCTGTTGATGAAGCAGCTGCATTGCCTTCTGGTAATGTTGCATGAGATATTGCACCATGATCAGCTTGACACCTCAATATAGAGTCAATTGACACAAATTTGCCTTTAAACTGCCCTTGTTTTGATTTAATTTGCCGCTTATGAGCACCGCTTAAATACTTTCTTGGCTGTTTACTCATTTCTTTAAATAAAATGTAATTGTAGAAAGTCAATCAGGTGGTAGAGTGCGTGACTATGAAGCTAGCAGTAAGAATATTTTTGTGCACACCACAAATGTTGTAATTGTGGGTTTTGTTCCACCATTACTGCCTAGAAGGAAGGAAAAAACGAAGCATTGTTACTAAACACTACGGTAGCTTAAACATACTATTCCAACTATTGAGGTAAAGAATTGGAGCATGGGATATTTAAAGACGGGCACTGGCGGAATGGATGCAAAAAGGTGAGCACTAAAGGGAAAGATACAAAAAGAAAATAGCAGAAGGGATGGAATTAAGCAGGTAATTGTTGGATGAGGATGAAAGGAGCCAAGAATTAGGAGATGAAGGGATAGATGCAAGAAGTCATGAACTAAATGGACAGCTGCAAGGAGACAGGAGCCAAAGGGACGGAGCCAAGAAGACAGGAGATAAGGGGATGAAGCGCTCCTGAATGTATTGTATTTTTAAATTTATAGATGGATTACTATCCCTATGTGGAGCACTGAAGTGCTTGCACTTGCCTACATGAGTAGCAAGCTACACTAAGTGTAGGGTATGTGGTTGAAAGGGCGTTGTATTTATTTTGATGCTATGTGGGAAGTATTTCCATGTTGTGTATGAGGACCACTGACTGGGGTGCGTGCAGCCTATTGTGTCCATCGTTTAGCAATCTGATGGATTAGGAGGTGTGACACTATTTTTTTTCATCGCTCTGCAGATCCATTTATGGTATTTCTTTTGTTCATTATCCCACTTTGGTGGTTAGTCGTCCATTCTAAGATACTGTGTCTACTGTTTAAAGTTAATGGCCGTGAGCAGGCATAGATTAAATGGTAGAGAATAGTGGAGATATCTGCTGGAATGGACTTTCGTTAAAAGCATCCCATAACTGATAGCTTTTGTGAGGTGTCAAGAAGCGGTTGCCAGTCATAACAAGTAGCTAGTTTGATCAGATCAGAATAGTCTCTGTGCTGCATAACACATCTGCTGAAGGTTTAAGTGACTGCCCGTGAGCTTACTCAAGGTGAGGATGAGTGTGTGAGTGCTGTACTGCACGAGACGAGTGAGTTCAAGATGAGTGTGTGAGTGATACCTTGAGGAGGTATATATATTTTTGGTGCAAATCCCCATCCACATATATGTTAGTAAATAGGGATTTATGCCAAAAACATGGATGGGTGCATGTAATGGAAAAATATAAAAGTGTAAGTACTGTATGATCTGGAGCAGAGGTCTTCAAACTTTTTGATGCCGAGACCCCCTTGTCAAACTTTATTAGACATAAGGACCCCCTTCTGACAAATATTTCTTGAACCTGGTACTCCTCATTATTGACAACCATAAAAAACCCCAATCCATACAGCAAATGAATTATACGGTGGGGAAATAATATTAAACAGTGTTTAGCAAACCAAAGGTTAGTGAGCGTGGGGGTGTATTCAAAGGTGTAGCTAAAAACAAAGGGCCGAGTTTATGAGGAATTGGCATAGGGCAATGCCGCAAATCTTCTTGC
The DNA here is from genome assembly GCF_964204655.1 of Triturus cristatus. NCBI lineage: Eukaryota > Metazoa > Chordata > Amphibia > Caudata > Salamandridae > Triturus > Triturus cristatus. Next base: position 209,795,421 of record NC_140580.1, on the reverse strand, counting down.
CTCGCTGCCCTATGCCAATGTGAAAGGCCAGGAATGCACCATATTTATGAAATACAGTGCATTCATATCCTTTTCCTTTGTATTGGTGCACAAACTGCTGCATAGCACCAACATATGCAGGGTTGTTTCTGTACAGGAAGGGGCACCTTTCTCCACAAAAACAATCTCGAGAGACGTTTTCCTCTTTCTATGTGCGCTGCAGAATGCAGCGCACATGGAAAGAGGGAAAACAAGGAGAAAAGAAAACATTTCTCCTCGTTACGCCTTCACTGGGGAGATGTCTGTTTTTGGAGCTGCCCCAGGTTTCCATGATTTTGTAAATAATGGGGTAGCATTCAAATCCATGGGTGTTGCGTGGGAACCCCACGCAAAGCCCATGGAACACCTCCTTAATGCAGAATAAGGCAACGCAGTGGCTTGCGCTGCTATGTCTTACTCTACAGCTATGAGGCCATGCAAAGCCATGCAGGGTGACTTTGCACCGCCTCATAGGTATGGTTGAGACGCTTGTGCCACCGGAGCATCAAAAAAAGTGATGCTCTGGCGATGCAAGCCTCTCATAAATAAGCACCAACATATTCTGTAGGTTATTAGGTCTTTCACCATCAGCTATCTACACATAAACAAATGGGCAGCGTAAATGAAAAATAAATGTAAAAACTTGTTACTCAGTGGGAAATGCACTGCAGTACATTATAAAACTTCTGTTAGTTAATGCACTGCAGAGGTTTGTGTGTAACCAGAGAGCCACAGAATTAAATCTTGATTAGTGCAGTGGATAATAGCGATGTGTATTATTAGTGCAATGAGGTCCTAGCCTGTGACAGACAGCACAGCAAATATGCAAGTTATTATTTTATACTTGCATTACACACAGTGTTCGATATAATGCTGCAAAACGTGCAAGTAGTTTTACTATAAAATGGTGCTTCCAAAATGTAGATTTTAGTAATAATAGAGCATATGTAATGCAATTTTTCTTTTTACATAAGGGTCCCTTTAACACCTCTTTAGGTGTATTAAGGGCTGTATAAATGCAGTTAAAATTACAAGCAAGCACCTTTCAGCCCAATTGTTAACTCTTTGCACTTCCACTCAAAGATATGTTTTTTGTCATCACAAACCTTGATGTTATTTGATCAATTAAAGCCAACTGCTCATCCTTTACACTTGCAGATTAACTAATTTGCATTTGATTCAGGCAAGCAGCTGATAACGATCTAAATTACCAATCCCAGAAAGGCTGTCTTTTTCCAAAAGGAAAGCAAACCTTTTGGATTGCAGGAATAAGTGAAGCTTGGGAATGCGGGACCCCCTTTCTAGGACACCGCGGCCCCCCTGGGGGTCGCGCCCCACAGATTGAAGACCTCTGATCTAGAGTGACTGTTTTCAACTGAGAAGTGCTGGCACTGTACCATTAAAAGTAGAGTACCAGTGCTGAAAAGTGCAGGTGCCCTCCCATTAAAAGAAGTGCACCAGTGCTTAGAAGTGCAGGAACTCTCCCATTAAAAGTAGTGCACCACTGCTGAGAAGTGCAGGTCCTCCCCAATTACAAGTAGTACACCAGTGCTGAGAAGTGCAGGTACTCTACCATTAAAAGTAGTACACCAGTGGTGAGAAGTGCAGGTTCTTCATCTTTCAAATTTTAGAAGTGAAGGCACTCCGTACCAGACAGCACCAGCCCTTTATAAGCTTTGGTTGCATGGGACTGCACATGAACCACCCATAGTACAAACCCTTGACACAAAGTCATGTAAAGCGCAAGTTGTTCTTAGCACTGCCCCCTAAAGAAGTTTCGGGATTAAAAACTGTAGAAAACAGAGGAAGATGGCTCAGGCTTTCTAACAGAAAATAATTTCTCTAACCCTGTCCCTCTTTACTGCTTTGCTGGCAGGGGACACTTTGATGGGATTAGAAACTCTTTAACGTCTCAGTGAAAGTTAACATAATAATAATGGCGAATGGAGGAGAGAAGCACACAGTGTGATTCAAGCTGACTCTCTCAATCTCGAAAAGTATTAGCTATTAGGAGGGCACCATGACAGAGACATCTCTGAATACCCCAAATTATTGACAGCTTTCAGCAGCTCTACAGAACTGATTGTCATCATTAATGCCAACTGCTGAGAAAAATGCCTGGAGTGTATTTCAAATTTAAGGGAGGCAGACAGTGTTGTGTTCCATCATTACCAACCACTTTACTTCAGGATTCTAGGACACTGTGCTGGGCTAATATAATTTACATTCTGTTACTCCCTGCAAGAGTACCCAAGTTCATACATCTTATATTTCACAAATGTTCTGCTAAATAACGTGGGAGATGGAAAAGATTACCTCCCATGTGAATGATAAATACGTCAAAAAAATACATGCATTTGATTATAATTTAGGTTTTGTTAAGCTGCTCATCTTGTACCATTCTTGATGACATGAAGTGAGAATATTTTCTATTTTGACATTAAGCATTCTACGAGAGAGGAAGTTGGGGCAATCAATAGTGCGTGGTACTTCTCACTACTACTAATTTCTAACATGTTAGATTAGTGCAGTACATATTAAAATCAATGCAAGACTGCTCACTCCTCATGTCACACACCCACATACCACAAGCTGGCATTTGGAAAAGGCTTTGTGGGTTCAATCAACTCTAAATTCTGTGGATTTCAGGCTATACAGAATTCATCAACCTTTATGTACCCAGAACTGTTTGGATGAAATACATCTGTAGATGTAGTGTTCTGCTCATTTCTGCATCATGATGCACTTTCACTAAGGTAATTTTTCACAGTGAGGTAATGTGATGTGAGCACACTTGTAAGACAAAGAGTAGTGATGTACAGTGTCTGTAACATTTCATATAACCTCAGAAAAACGTATGCAGAGTTTAAACATTCTGTAGCTTTGCTACATTTTGTTTTTTTGCTGAACTTTGTACACAAATTGTCTTTTCCATGGGCCTAGACGTGCCAGCACACGCAGTAATTAGGGTTATCATATTCACAGATGTCAATAGGGACATCTGAAGGATTTTGGGGGCCCTGGCCCAAGCATATTTAGGGGGTCTCAGTGAGGAACAGTTTTGAATTTATGATCCTATTTCAGCTCTTTCATGCCCTCTTTGGCCGAGTCACTGCCAGAGCAGGCATCTTCGTCCAAATTCTAAATTTATTTACATGTAATATACAGGGATCGTAATGTGTGTTTTCAATATGGTGACACAGCAGCTGCTCACTAATGTTATCGCACTCTCCCATTTCTCATATGTGAGGTTCTGATTTGATCTAAAAGAAACTATTTTATGGATGCTGCATGAAACATAAACACATTTCTCCACAAAATGTCTGTAATAGACACACTTGTCACCCACATTGAAAATAAAGCAAAGGAATGTGGTATTTAAAACAATCTGTTTAAGAATCATCAGGGCAGTACTCTGCAGAAAAGAGCTGGTTCTACCAGGGGGCTCCCTGAAAGGCTGGAGCCCTGGGCCAGAGCCCACTTTCCCCATGCCTTAAAACGTTTCTGGATGGCATCGGCCCTTAATAGATGCAACAATCTCCCATCCAGTAATGGCAGCTTAATAAGAGACAGCAATTGTGACCTGGGGAAAGTAAAGGAGGCCCTAGCAAGGGGCGAGTCCAAGCATATGGCTCGATAAACATGGTGGGCATGTAAATGCAAGTAGCAGGGTGGCCAGAGATGGTCCTGCAGGCAAAGGGACACCAAAACCAACGTACATAATCATTTGCAAAGATGTCTTGCAGCCCCTCACATTGGTTCGCAACCACAAAACCAAAGACATGTACATTTTAGTAACACGTGACTGAATCGGCTCAAGCGGCATGAAAAGTCTAACAAATAGCTAGTATTTAGGTATGCGTTATAACTTTGGTTTTAAAATATGTGCAAACTAAATTTGGCTAGTAGAAATTCATGTTTTTTCCAAAACACTCCATTCCCATAAAACAGTCCAGTGCGACCAAGCATGCCCCCATCCCCCTAAATGCACAAAGGGCATATACTAAGGCAGGGGCCCTCCAGTGTACCTAGCAGCAACACCAAAACAAGCATTTGCAATGCAATAGGTCTTGCATTTTCGAGTTTCGTAAATGCAACACCTATTGCATTGCAAATTATTGTCCATGCGGTGCTTTAACTTTAATGTCAGTGGTGCAGCTTTCTTTCGATGAGCTCTGTCTAAAGAAATGGGGTGTGGCTGCCATTAAAGTGAAAGCACGGTATGGGGCGCTTTTACAAAAAAAAGCATTTGTTTGCCAAGTTTACAAATAAATGCTTTTTGTTGTAAAAGTGCCCCATGCTACTTTTTTACTTTAATGGCAGCTGCGCCCCCTTCCTTAAGACTCGTGTAAGGTAAGGGGTGCGGCTGCCATTAAAGTGTAAGTGCGGCATGGGGCAATTTAAAAAAAAAAGAATTTAGTAAATAGTAAAAAAAATAAGAGCATACGGCCGCATTTGGGGCAGCAAATAATGCAAAGGCACGGCCGCCACTATCAGCGTGGCGTGCCGTGCTATGTAAAGAAGTAATGATAAAGTGTTGCAAGAGAGCATGTCCTGCCTGCAGCAGGCATGTTAAAACCAACTAAATACTGCTCTGAGGCTGTAATTAAAGTCTCCTGAGTAACAACACATGTAACAGGGAGTGTCGCCATGGGAGGTTACAAAATGAGACAAGGCGGTACTAAGTTGGGACTACTAAGCCTTTTGACCAATGAACAGCCACAATTTACAGTGGACAATGACAAAAGTTTATGAAAAATATGGGCGGAGAGTGGGCGGAACTTCAAGTACCAACCAATGCAGCGCTGCTATCACAACCCTCATAGGAACCCCACCCCACACCCCCTCTTCCTTGCAGCTACCAGAGACACTGGACCCTCCTTTAAAGAAACATCAGTCAATCAAATGCGCCTCGCAGGGATGACTGCAGGCTCGCAATGATTCCCAATATCGTGCTGTAGGTTTTTTTATGGCTGTGGCTCGAGTCTCACAATGCCAGCAGGCCCGAGGCCCTGAATAAAAGCAGCCTTCCCTGCTGAGAAGTGAAGAGAGAACATTACAACTACTCAATAAGATATAGTGAACAATTGAACTACTAGTACTACTACTACTACTAGTCATCTCGTCTCACTCTGTCTCCGACTCACCTGAGACCTGCAGCTTCAGTGGCAGGCACATGCGGGTGGCAGAAGACCGTGAATGGCAATTAAATGATGGTCTCACTGCCTCAGTGCCCCGGACCCACCGACCGCCTCATGTGCTGTTTATACTGTGGATGGCAAGCCCAGCCCTACACCACCGTATGCACTGTGCGAGAGTAACTTTAAAACTACGTCCCAGACGGACCCTGCTGTCAGTGAGTTTACTGTGTGCTAAGGGAGTCCCTGGAGTTCTGTCCCCCGCAATGCAGGTGCTGCGGGTGCTTATGCTATACCCATGACTCCTGCCTGGCTTCTAGTCTAAAGAGCACTTCTCTAAGATCATCATGCTACTTTCCACTAAGCTTAAACCCTCTCTCCCAGCTAGACAAATTACCCAAGCTACCAAACAGGCCTTGTTGAAATTAGACAAAATCTTGGAGTTTCCGATTAGACACACGGAGTTGGTTTCCTTATGGAACAATATGCAATTCAAAATTCAAGGTGCCACGATTGATTGGACATTATGGTCTTCTAAAGGGATCCACTTTTCAACAATTGGGCCTGAAAAATTACCTACAATCTGTTAGAGAATTGCAGATCCAATTTAACCTTGACAAGATCTACTTTTATGATTTCCTTAAACTCAAGTCCTGTGTTTCTAAGGCCAATCCACTCTTCCAAGAGCCCTCCCTTCCTAAATTGATTGCGGTTGCCAATAAACAGGGGAAATAGGTCTCAAGATTCTATAACCTACTACAACTAAATTCTTCTAGTTTAAACCAAGGCATACTCAAGAAATGGGACCTGAATACCTCACTTACCCAAGAACATTGGAAACTGATTTGGAAATCGTTGGTCTACCATAAAATCCTACCTGCACTCTCTCAAACATAGCATTTTTTGGACCATCTCTCACCTTCATAAACTTGGCCTGGCAGACAAGCCATCTTGTTGGAAAAGTAATAAAGAAATTGGCGAATTAACACATTTCCTCTTAGGTTGCAGCACTGTCGTTCCGTTCTGGGATAATGTTTTTGGGTTCCTCTCCTCATTATTTGGTTTCCAGATTAAACGTGAGTTCCAGACTATCATTATGTATTTTCCTGACCCTTGCTTTAAGTCTCAATCAGATGCATTACTGTTAGACATTATATTAATATCAGCTTGTAAATTCATTCTTTCCAGTTGGAAAGACACTGCATTCACCTCCTTTAAATCCTGGCTGAACTGGATTACACATATTAGGGGCGTTGATGACATTGCTTTACAACACTCCCACTGGAAACCACAACATAGAGACTTATGGAATAGCCTTGACACTTATTTAGCTACTACTAAACCCCCATGAACACAAAACGGATGTTCGACTCTCTTCTCCCAGAGTACCTTATGACAGTTCGTCAACAGTGAACCTTGATCTGTGTATACTGGTCTAGGTATTACTTGTACATGATGCCTTTTGCTTCGCTAATTTGTACCTGATATGTTTTGTAAATTGTTATATGTATTATCAACATTCCTTACAAGTGACGTATTGCTCTTCCGATTTGTTTTTTTTAGCCTTTTTGAGCGCATACACTTTACTACAGTCCTCTTTGACTATTTCAGAGTGATCAATGTCATTTTGTATACGATTTCCTTTTACCACCTGTGTATTTTTGAATGTTTATAGATCTTTCATGTAGGTATGCTTCGTTTGTATTTCCTTTTCTTATTATTTCAATGGGTTATGTTTTATATGTTTTCTATATGCAAAATGTCAATAAAACATTATTGACCAAACTTCAGAATGTTATTGCGATTATAATCTATATAATTTTTAGCCCCTGATCTTCTCATATACAATGGTAAAGGTCTGTTGCATTTGTCCCACCGAGTGAGGATGTACCCTGTTTGACTTGGGTAGAGATGATAAAATGTTTTATTTAAATTGATTCCAGCTCCAGAAAAATCTAGTAGCAGAGTGACGGTTTAAATCTCGAGAAGAGGAGCTGTAAAATACTTGCCCGAGTTACAGTAACGTCCGAGTCCCAAATCCATATGCCCAGAACTTGAAGACTGATGAGGCACGATTTTTGAAGGTGGTTGCTGTTTTGGATGTGTGAGTATTAATAGGATGATGTGATGTGAATTGCGACTTTGTTAGAATAAGTTGTGAGTGGAATGTTTGGATGGATTTATATGTTTATTGTGAATAATTTGAAGAGTTATCAGGCTCGGCGTAGCCTAAGATCCCGGAATATTGAGACAAGTCTAGAAGACACTTGATAGATATTGATGAAATTGTACGCTAAAGGTTTGTGGTGTAGATCGTGAGGATCCATTAACTACACAATTGAGATAGGTATTATACAAATATGTTGTGATTGCAGTAATATCGATACATGTTGGCAGAATCTGATTAAGCAAAGGGTGACGCTGCATTAATTAGAGTGATTTCCTGCTCGTCGAGATTTCACTTGAAAATGTGAAAACGTTTGTATGAAAAGGCAGAAGGTATAAAAACCTTAATATTATGATTGTTGAATTACCTTTGATTTTCCTTAGTGAGGCAGACAAAGATTGTTTATTTACAGTTGGTAAAAGATGTAGAATTGTGTGCATGAGATAAATTGTAAAGGAGGTGAACTACTGCACGGAGTAAGGTCATACATCATAGACGCCTTCTCCCACCTGTCTAGTGGGGAGGAAAGGCCAGACGACCTTGAGCAGTAGATAGCTTGTGCTAGGCTGCGGAATTGAAACTTCTGTTCTGTACCTCAATTGTATTACGACAGCTACCAGTGATTTTCCATAGTAGGCGGGTCTTTGTGGGTTCCACAACATACATAATGTAACTTTATGCTTGTTAGAGTCAGTCCCTCGCCAGCCATCATAGGAGGCTAGTCAGATAGAACTCCACTGCAGTGTACTATGTGAATAAAGTAGTTTGCTTGTATTCCCTACTGCGTGATCGACTCTCCATTATTTGAAGGCTAGAGGGGGTCGAGAGTGGCCCGGGTGGCCCTAATTGGGTAACTTCCTTCAGCCCCACCACCTCTTATTCGGATGCCAACTATAATTTCACCAGGTGTTACTGCTTCAATTGCGACTGTTCCAGTACAGATACTACAGACTGCGACAGCACAAACAGTGTCCAGACCAACTGCCCAAATAAATACTGCCCCGCTAACAGTAGCTCGAGGAGCTGTAGAAGGAGTAGCTGCGTCAGGGTTAATCCTAACATCCCAAAATTCACAGATTGTTGCACGGAAACAGCCATAAACAATTCAAGCATTTAGAGATGAGGAAGGATACTGTTTACAACACCAATAATCCAGAGATAGGCAAAAAAATTTGAGGACGGAATTTTACCACCATGGTTTGAGGAAGCAGCAGGACTTAGAAAGACGGAAAGTGCAGAACGATAAGTTACTCCATAGCTCGAAATTGAATGACCACTAAATGTTTCAAAACTAAAAGTCGAACTTTAAGAGATTATTAGGGGATGTTTTGATCTTGAGAATTCCAATCAGTATCAGCAGAAATAATTGATTTACTTAAGTAAGGAAATTACAAGATGTGCAGCAATCACCTGAAAAATTGACTGATTTGACTCAAAAATATGATAATCTTTCAAAAAGTTTTTCCTTACAGAGAAGTTACAGGGTTCAATTAAATGATGGAGCAACTGAGACAATGCATTCTTCAGGAATTGGTTTGCACATACCTGAATTGGTAGAAGGCACCCGTAAATGGAGCGATTTTGAGAAATTAAAAATTGAATGTCCCAAGAAACATGAAGAGAAAAAGAAGATGTGCAAAATAAAAAGTCATCAACAAATTCAAGAGGTGAGGAAGAAGCTTCTGCTTACCCATTGAGGAAGATAAGGGGTGGAATGTATGTCCATGTAACATGGAGCAGACGATCTTGCAGCATTTACGAAATTTTTCCAAAATTGAGAGAGAAACCCATGCAGTGGTAGACACAGTTTGACAAATTTGTGAAAATATCAAAGGTGTTGTGGATTGATTTAAATACGTTCTTTGACATTGTAGTGTCAAATGATTTGTGGGCTGAATATAAGGTTGTTGTACAGTGGCCACGAGAAGTATGTACTATCTCCTGTAGTTGTGCAGAAGTATGAAGCGTGGATTACTTTCCTGAAAGGCAAGGTGTCTCCGAAAGACAGTGATTGGATGAAGAGCAAAAAAATTCACAAGACCCGAAAGGATCTGTTCATGATTACTAGGAGAAATTGTTACAGGTGTTTCAACATAGTTGGAGAGAGTACAGTGAACCCAGCAATATGGGATTCTTTGTATCTCAGTTTGTTACTGGGTTGAGGCCAGGGATACACACATCCAACAGAATGTGATCTGCTGGCAGACTAAATCATTGGACAAAATTCTGATATATGTGAAATACTGTAGTGATGAACAAGAAATAAAGCAGAGAAAACTTAAAGAGAAATTCATGTAGCCCAGACGAAGTTTACACAGAGGGTTTCAGAACCAGTCTTTTCCAGGTAATCAAAGTGGCATGCAAGGTGATGGTGCACAAGCAGGAGTACAAGGTGCTCAAAGAGGATTTGGTAGAAGTAGAGGTGTTTCGGTTGCTCCGAATTTTTGTATGGATGTTGCAACTCCACAAACCTTTAGCGTACAATTTCATCAAAATGACTCCTTGTCACTACTGTAACAAGATCAGGCATTGGAAGAAGGAGTGTAGACTTAATCCAGACAGAGTAAATGGAAATGTACAGATGCAGAGAGGAAACCAAATGCAAATGCAAAATGTGCCAGTTAAGCTGATGCAAATACCAATGCTGAAACAGGTCCTAATGATGCAAGTCCCTCAAGCCCAAATGGTCTCACAAAACATGGGAAACCCTAAATTGAATTTAAATCAGTTGCCTAAAGCAAATTTGAACCTGTTTCAGAACCAAAATGAGAACCCGTTCCAACAATTTTCTGAGAGGGAGGAAGATTGCGTGCTTGGCACAGTCTTAGAGGTAGATCAGAGTGGTTCATTTATGGAAGGTGAGGTGAATGGCTACCTGTATTGATTATGATTGATACATGAGCTACCAGATCCACTGTAAGAACAGCGGAAGTCCAAGACCCATGATGAAGATGCTGAGTTTAAAATGGCTCGACAAGATTCAGCTGTAGGATTGTTCCCAGTGAGAACAATTGAGGAGTTACCTCCTGATTTGAAAGACACAGTATATCCAAGAAAACCACCATACATTCTGACTACAGAGACATTTCAGGAATAATGCCTGTAATTGAAGACATGATAAGCAAGGGGAGTTTGAGATAATTGGTTGGGAGTCCATGCAACTCTCCGATCATGGGTTTACAGATGCCCAATGGCAAATAACAGATTGTGCAGGACCTTCGAAAAATTAATAGCATTGTTGTTCCATGTTGTCCTGTGGAACTGAATCCAGCCTCCATAGTCTTCCAAATTCCGTGCACCGCAGAATGGTTCACTGTTATTGATCTTTGTCAAGCCTTTTTCTCAGTGCCATTACATGAGGATAGTTAGTACTTTTCTTCTTTTGTGTTCCAACATATAGTTTTGGCATGGTGCCAGGTCCTACAAGAGTATACAAAGAGGATTTCCATCTTCAATCAGATCTTGAAAAATAATCTAGAATCTTTGCAGATGCCCTACAAATCAGTACTCATGCACTATATAGTTGACCTACCTGTGGCATCAGAGACATGAAATGCCTGTAAGCAGGATACGTTTGCACTTTTGAATCACCTGGCTGAAAATGGGCATAAGGTGTCCCCATGGAAATTGCAATATTGTCAGAAATAAGTCTTTTTTGTTCATTTACCAATATTAAGTCCCAAATGCTGATATGAGACATAATATTGAGAAAGGAACAAAAAAAGGTGTCATCAGAGTGGATGGAAGCAATTCTTCAGATGGATCAACCCCAAACACATATAGAAGTCAGGATGTTTTTGGGAATGGTTGGCTACTGTAGATAGTGTATACTAAATTTTCCCTAGTGGCTAAGCCTTTACTGAGGCTGACACACAAAGATGCGCATGATCCGCTTCCATGGGTCAACTGTTTGAAACTTTCCTAGAGCTGAGAGAAAGTCTCTGTCGTGCCCCGGCACTAGGAATGTCAGATTATAGTAAAACCTTTACATTATTTTGCAGTGAGAAGGAGGGCTGAGCTCTCTCAGTGCTTACTCAGATGCATGGAGATGCTCAAAAACCTGTGGCATATTTTTCGATAATCCTTGATCTTGTAGCAGCAGGACTGCCTGGCTGCTTTAAAGCGATCTCAGCAGTTGGTGTCATCACAGAGAGGAGTGGGAGCATAGTGATAAAACATCCCTTAACTATAATGGTCCCACACACTGTGGAAATTCTGCTGACCCAACCAAAAGTTATGAACTGCAGATATTGGCTGCAGACATTGTGAGTCTAAAACGTTGCCAGATATGGGGCCTTATTTACAAGAAAGTGCTGCAGTGTGGCACTGCAAGCCTTTTGGCTGCACTACGCTGCAGCACTTTCAAAACACAGGGATACGTCATATTTACAACAATATGACACATCCATGTCTGTTCCCCTGCACTGGAGCACAATCAGCTGCCATGCGCCACGCAGGCACCCTTGCGCCACGGTGCCTGCATTGCGGGAAGACTGTTTCTATGCAGGAAAGGGTACCTTCCTGCACAAAAACACTACCAAAAACAATAAAAAAGAGGTGATTTCCTCTGCCTATGTGTGCTGCAGAATGCAGCACCCCTAGAAAGAGAAAAAAACTAGGAGAAATTTAAACATTTCTCCTCAATGTGCCTCGCTACGCCTGGGGTGGCGTTAGCATTCTGATGCATTTCCAGGTTTCCGAATTCTCGTAAATCTGGGATGTTGCAGAATACAGCGGCATAGTCTGCGGACGAGGTCAGAAATAGCAGTAAGCCTGCCAAATGCATCTCAAATCTTCGGGGCAACCTAAAGCTCCCCCTCTCTCCTCCAATCAGCAATGAGAAGTCCTTGCCGCCTTCTTTATTAAGAAGGTTGAGAACATCTACAGGGCCTTTCCCCACACTGAGATCAGGACAGGCCCCGCACGGAGGCACTGCGATACCCCCACACTCTCTGTTTTTCCGGCGCTCTCTCAAGAGGGGATGTACATGATCTGCAATAAACTTAAATCAGGATCCCCTGCAGACCCTCTTAAACTGGACCACTTTCTTAAATTCCTACCTCAGCTTTTCTTCCCCTTTTGCAAACTGATCAACCTATCTCGATCCTCTGCGGTAGCCCACAGGGCCTGGACACTGGTCCCTTAACTTAAAAAACCCACACTGGATGCCTCAAAACCAGAGAACTTTTGCCCTATTTATCTTCTACCGTGGGTATCTAAGATCGCTAAAGCTTACATCAACTCTCTTCTCATGAAGTTCATTGAAAATAATAATCTGCTCGACCCTTCCCAGAATGGCTTCCGCCCACGTCACAGCACGGAAACCACCCTTCTCATCTAAGGGGCGCACTGGATGTCGGTCGCACATCAGCTCTGATACTATTGGATCTAAGCGCTGCATTCGACACAGTGTCCCACCAGATTTTGCTGCAGCACTTGAAGGAGATTAGCATTGGAGACCCTGCCTTGGGCTGGTTCACCTCCTTTCTATCAGAGAGAACCTTTCAAGTGTCCGTCCCCCCTTCTGCTCCCAGGCACATGCTGTCCACGAAGGGGTCCCTCAGGGCTCGGCTTTGAGCCCAACCCTATATAACATATACATTCAACCCTTAGCAGCAGTATCCAGGAGCAGAGGATTAACTGTGGTATCTTATGCAGATGATACTCAGTTGGTGGTGGCACTTTCAGACTGCTCTGCGCAGATGCGCTTACGTTCAGGGATGATTTAACAGCTGTTGCAGACTGCATGACCGCCAATTGCCTTCAATTGAATGCTAGCAAATCTGAGATCTTGCTGGTAGGGAAAGACACTCAAATGTGGAGTGAGCGTTTGTGGCCTTTCACTCTGGACTGCCCACCCGCCCCTAACCAGACCATAAAAAATCTGGGAGTATGGGCAGACTTCGCTCGCACTTTTCAGGCCCAAACCAAAGCGGTAGCTGGGACCTGCTTTGGGCTCCTACGTGGGCTTAAACCACTGTTGGGATTCTTTGACCCCACCATCTGACAGGTTATCTTCCATCCAGGCCACCATTCCATCTAGGCTGGACTACGCCAGCTCACTATATTTGGGGGCAAACAGAGCCGAGATTCTCTGCCTACAAAGGGCACAAAATGCTGCGGCACGGACACTCCTCGGCCTGCCGAGAACCTGTCCTACAACTGATGTTATCTGCAGACTGCATTGGTTGCCAGTGGCGAAACTTATTGAGTTCAAAACTCTTTGTAACGCTCACAGAATTCTGAACCTTCATTCCCCATATATTCTGGCCAATCTCCTTTTTCCCTACAAACCCACCCGCCAGCTATGCTTCATGGGCTAGCACCTGGCGGTTGTCCCCCGGGTAAGAAAAGCCCAGGTGGAAGGACGCTCTTTTCGCGTTCTCGCTCCGAAGCTCAGGAACTCTCTTCGTTCGCTTTACGTGTCTTTGTAAATATGGGTCAGGAGTTTGCATCAGCGGTGCGTCACAAAATGTGACGCACCAGTGGCGCAAGGGGTTTGTAAATAAGCCCCTTTCAATCCATCTACCTTTTTTGCCTATAAATGACAAGGTCTGTGATGAAGTTGAATATGATTGTCTAGATGTCACAGATTCAAGCAAAAGCCGATATTAAAGACGTACCACTTCAAGAGTCTGATTACATAATATTTGTTACGGCTCATGCTTGAGAAACAATGAAGGTATCCTGAAAGCAGCTTAATCTGTTTGCACAATTAATGATGTTGTGGACGCTTCATGACTTCGAGGTATTATTTCAACACACGTTGCAGAATTAATGCCCTTACAAAAGTTTTCATTTTGACAGCACAATAAGTGACTATATTTACAGAAAGTCAGTATGGCTTTGGTGTTGTCCATGACTTTGGGCAACTATGGTCGCAGACAGATTTCACAACCTTTTCTGGTATACCAATACTCAATGGCGAGCATGTGAAGAATCTATTGGAAGCTCTCCAATTACCTACTGAAATTGCAGTTGTTAAATGTGCAGCTCATAGAAGTGGCAATGGTTACATTGCAGTCGGAAACAGATATGCCGATGAGGTTTCATGATATTGTGCACTAGTGCCCTGTACATTTATTGGAACTTTTGCAATTGAATCTGAGGGGGACACTCTCTTTTCTATGTTGATGTCAGTAGATGACACATGAAAAGAACTAAAAAATAAAAGTAAGTTAAAATGTTTCAGAAGCAGAACAGCAAGGTTGGGTCAGAGCAGGATGTGAGAAAAAAGCAAATGACAAGTGGATATCGGCTGATGGGAGACCAGTATTACCTGATAGTTTGTTGTTTCTAATGAAACAACACTTCCATGGACACACACATTTAGGGAGAGATGCAATGACAAGGCTGTTTAGGCATAACCTATCTAACCCCTGATTTAGGATGCTCGAAGAGGAATTGTGCCATTGTTGTGTGACATGCCAACAAATGAATGTAGGGAAAAGATCTCCCTTTACACGGAGTCACATAGGGAGATCAGGTGGTCCTTTCAACAGAATGCATATGGACTTTATCAAGATGCCTGTGTGCAACGGGTTAAGATATGTCCCAGCAATAGTGTGCATCTTCTTGCGATGGGTTGAAGCCTACCCAACCAGAAGAAACAACAGTCTCACTGTAACAAAACTGTTATTGTGTGAATTGATACCACAGTATGGTATGCCAGGTTCTCTGGAATCAGATCGAGAGACGCACTTTAACAGCAAGGTCCTGAGAATGTTGTGTTTGTCATTACAGACTGAACACAGATTGCATTGTAGCTTGCAACCTGAAGCTTCTGGTATAGTTGAGCAGTTCAATGGAACTATACAATCTCATTTGGCCAAAATTTGTGCTTCAACATCACAGAAATGGCCTGATGCCTTGCCCTCTAGAGCTTATGAGTATCTGAAGTTTTCCCCAGGGAGGTTTATCGCCCCATGAGATCCTTATGGGACAAGCAATGAGATTGCCTGCTCTAACTGCAAATGCACTTTTGAGCATCACAGATGATATGCTACTCGATTTCTCAAAGGGATTGACTGATGTGGTGCATTCGGTCTCTCATCAGGTTACAGATGCCAGACTAGACCCACATCGAGAAGAGTGCCACAACCTCGATCCGGGAGATTGGGTCATGATCAAAAAGCACGTTCAGAAAACTTGTTTGGAACCAAGATGAAAAGGCCTCTTCCAAGTCATCCTAGTCACTAACACTGATGTTAGGAATGCCAGAGTTCTTAACTGGGCGCGTGCTTTGCACACAAGAATAGTGCTAAATCCTTATTAGGAGATTGTGTTATTTGAGCCTGAATAATTAGCATTGGTGACTGCACCATCAAAAGCTAAACCTCAACATAGAACGGTTATAAAAAGAATACAACATCATGGAGAAAAAAGGGGTGAAGAACTGCAAACAGTTGCGCCGAATCAAGTGCCTTTCATTTCACAGAGTGGTATTAAGGTCTCTTACAAAGAAGAAGAAACTAAACTGCAAGCTGAGAAGACTACTATGACAGCATCAATACGAATAGAGGATCTGGGTGAAGGAACAAGCATTGAAATGAGAAAGTTCACCTGTAAAGTTGAATGGCCACGAGACAGTTATCAAAGGAGATTAGGAACAAGTGTATCTGTTGATCGAATATCATTGATTATCACTGAGAAAACAAGGTTGAACGGTTAAAGGGACACAGAGGAAGATCAACAAAAGCGGAGAAGATCAAAAAGAGCCAGAGTGCCTTGTCGAAGGTATTCTGCACCTGAGTGGACTTACTATGTGAATAAGGTACTGAATGCATCATTGGATGAACGGTTTGATGATAAATCTGAATTGTTTAAGCCTCCATGACATCACTTCAATACAAAAATTGGATAAAGCTGTTGATAAAGTATTATGGAAAATACTAAGAGACTCTCAAAAAATTAAAACCTTTGGAAAAGTGCTAAAAGAATTAAACTAAATATTAATTTCTTTTGTTGGTTTTAAGAACGTTTACCTAGGCACAAGCCTGCAGTACAAGAGTAGGGATAACATTTTAGAAAAAGACAGAGTGGGGCTAAGGTGATTTATAATACCAATTTAAACTTAACAACATTTTGCCCAAAAAAAAGACTATTTGAACACACATTTGCAAGGAGACTAGTTGGAGAAATTCTGAATTGAACTCTTAAGCTGTTGCTGTACGTTTGGCTTGAAACAATCTGATTGTAGACAAACATGTGTTGTCTTAGAAATAGATGCAAGATTATTATGTGTTATATTTTCATAATAATTGTAGTCATGATTATATTAGTATTAGTAGGGTTCTGGATCACACCTGATAGAGAGATTAGGTCCGCAAACACAACTACAACATTTGTACACACCACCGATGAGCGATTTAAGCATCATTTGTGATCTTAAGAGAGATGATTGCACAACCAATGTTTATTCTGGATTAGTGCAAGAATACATGCATGCAAAAGATTTTTATGTCTGTACCCACTTACCGTCATCAGCAGCAGAAGTTACATACCATCACATTCCACTGTCATGCACAGTTTCATGTAGTGTATTGCTTACATTTGTATATAGACAAGCGCATTTTGAATATTTTATTCAAGCCATGATTTAATACTTTCGAAAGTGCCTTTAGTGCAAAGCATGAATTTACACCTATGAGCAAAAGACATGGACACAGCTAGGTATTATTTTAAACAGTTGAAGGCCATTGATAGGGTCAACAGTAATGGCCAGTGCACGTAAGACCGGTGGGTGGGGGGGATTCAACAGACAACGACTAGGGAAAATAATATTTTAAAAAAGAAAACCACTTGGTGCAAGGTAAGTGTTTTTCTCTTTTTTATTTAATTTTCCCTCGCCGTCATCTGTTGCCACCCTTCGCCCCACCGCTCTTACCTGAACCGGCTGTCACTGAGTCTCAAGGTTTATCAAAATAACTTAACCTGCTTAATGAGACCACTAGAGAAAGTCTTTTTTATGACATTAGAGAAAAGGAACACTAACATTTCACATAGCAAGGATAGAGAAAATAATGTTTGAAAAATGTTTGAAAGAAGGAGATGAATTCACAAAGAAAATGGTTTACCCACAGCTGAAATTAGATAGAAGGCAAAAAGGGGACATTTTTGTTTACAAAAGTAGAACCCACACGAGAACCTGACATCTGGGAATTAGTAGCTGTGAACACCCAACTGAATTTATGGGGGGTACGTGGCAAATTTTACAAGGGGAAGAAACAGTAATTCCAGGAGTTTATTTTGTTTGTGGACAAGACGCTTATTTCCAGTTACTTGCTAATTGGGAAGGTATTGGCAACACGGTTATCTTATTTCCTAAGATGTATCACCTATTCAGTATAGAGGCATTAACAATGAGACCAGCACACAGACATATACGTAGTGCAGAAGATGGAACCCAATTGTATGCCACCTGTAGGAGCTATACTGAATGACGAAATGATTAGAAAACTGTCAATAGTTGTTGACAAGGTGGCAACAAGAAATTCTGGATCTTTATTAGCTGTAAACACTGAACTTGTGTCTCCCACAAAATCCTGCTTTTTCAGCTGCAGGAGATCGGTATCACCAACAAAGCCCTCGCCTGGTTCACATCGTTTCTGAACAACAGGTCCTCGCCCCCCTTTTAATTCCATACGCACTCCCTTTGCTGTAGTATTCCCCACGGTTCAGCAATGAGCCCTACCCTGTTCAATGTTTATATTTAGCCATTGGCATAGCTGGCCAAAGCCCGCAATATCTCCCTAGTGTCATATGCGGATGACACGCAGCTTATACTTTCCTTTACCAAGGACCCTAGCCAGGATGCCGCTTAATTTCAGGATGACCAGACTGCCATTTCCGCCTGGATGGAGGCTAACTGCCTCCAACTGAAATACACCAAATCTGAGATCCTCCTACTAGGCAGAGACTCCCATCTATGGGGCAGCAATAGGTGGCCTCTGAAGCTTGGCGTTCCCCCTCTGCCAAAAACTGTCGTAAGAAATCTAGGCATTTAGGTTGATAGCGCCCTTACCTTTGAAGATCATGCCAAGTCTGTCGCAGGTACCTGTTTTGGCTTCCTGCGCGGCCTCAATCCCATATTGTTTTTTTTTTGGACCCCAACACCCACCAGCTGATTGTCCAAGCCACTGTTCTAGCCAGGCTGGACTATTGCAATGGTCTGCTCCTTGACTCCAACAAGTCTGTGACTAAAAGGCTGCAGCACACCTTGAACCCTGCAGCTTGCACGCTGTTTGCCCTACCTAGGCACTGTTTGGTCTCCGGCCATCTGCGCCGCCTTCACTGGCTGCCCATAGAGCAGAGAATTCATTTTAAAGCGCTTTGCTTCGCTCACAAAATTCTTGCAGGCTCAAGCCCAGTGATTTTGAGTGATCTATGCAGTCCCTACATCCAGACATATGCTCTACACTCGGCCGACCTCCATCTGGACCGAGTCCCTCGGTTTCACAGAACCAGAGCGGGAGAGGGTTCATTCAAGGTGCTTGCGCCGACCCTCTGGAATTCTTTGCCTGTTTTCATCAGAAGCATTCCTAACCTTCAGAAGGGCGGTGAAGACCTGGCTCTTTCGCTGATCAGTAGCTTCCTCTCCCATCCTCTCTTCCTGGCAGTCAGCGCTGGGACGTCCCTTTTTCGGGACAGCCATGCACTTTACAAATCTTATAATATAACATAACTTGTAGCAATTAGATCTATGGTTTTGCAAAACAGATTAGCATTAGACATTTTACTCAGGAAAAAGCGGAGTCTGCAAGATGCTGAAATCTTAGCATTGTTGCTTGTATATACTTGGATATACTAGACGAAAGTAAGAAAATTCAAGAATCTGCAAAGAACATTTTCAATCTAAAACCTGAATCAGAACAGTTGGAAACACCTAACCCTTTTTGAGAACAATGGAAAGGGATACACACAATTGGAAACTGGTTTTCAACTGCAGGAGGAGGAATCTTCAGAGCTATTTTAATGCCAATATTAATTATAGGGTTTTGTTTACTTTCTCTATTTGCATTATTCAAAGGATGTAGATAAAGCATTAACAGAAGAAAAAGCAGAGAAATGAGTAAGAGAATTGAAAAAGAATTAGCATTAAATTATCATCTTAATGACAACTATAGAAAATCATTACAATTCCAGACAAGACTAAACTCATGTTGAGGGTGCCCTCCGATTGGAATTTCATGTGAAAGATGTGATGGTTAAGTTAACCATCAGATGGGGGATGGAAAGAGTTTTATTAAATATGAAAATATAATATAGTTAAAATCATATGTGATATGCTAACATGCAATTTACATTGAACAGGCACAACATTTGAAATCTGCAAAATGCAGTATGCAATTATACTTTTTAGTACTAAGCCTCAAAATGTCTAAAGCAGCTTTAATTTACTAGCGGCTTGACCAAATGTGCTGAGATGTGCATACAATGTTTTAAAATTGACCTGACCTAGACATGCTCCTAAATGAAAAGCTTCACATAACACTAAAGAATGTTTCTGATTAATAATGGTTTGAAAAATGTTTGCTAGAAAGCTTTATCGTTGAATAAAAAAATTCATACAAAATACAACGCATGAATAGAAATGTTGACTTTTTTGTCATATTTTGTTTTATAATGTAGAGATGTGCTGAATAATATTTTGTATCAGCTGATGTTTCTATTTCACATAGTCTTTTGTTTAGTTAACATACAATGTATTTTATTAGAAGGTTAAGAATGTAGTCATGCTCATGGGAAAAGAAGGTTTGGAAATCGAAAAGCTTCATACGTAGACACTTTCATAATAATGTTTCAAATTTCATGATAACTTTCTGTAGTCCATTGTACCTCATGAGAGAAAGGGAGAGGAGAGTCTGTTCTCAGAAGAATACTGAAAGCTGATTGGATGAGAGGAATAGAAGATACAACGTGCACAGCAACATTTCTTTTTGACTGTTTATATTAGTGCGTGCTCCTAGAGTAGGATAATTCTTTTTTCCAAACCCTTGCTCCATACGCTTCCAATTTCCAATTTCCCTTATGCTGGAGGCTAATGGTTTAATGCTGAAGGCTGAACACTGATTTGCCTTCCTTTTCCAAACCTGTAGTTTGCTACTGCATGATTATTTTGCCTTATTACTTAAGGCCTTACGGAGCTGCACGAGTCTCTCTGCATGGGAAGTTCTGCAGATATTAATTTATTAAATTAGAGTTTCATGCTCTATCTCATTCTTTCCTCTTGAATCTTGACCTCTTTATGGGTTCCCGCCAATACCATTTTAGCCCCATTCATAGGGCTTGATGCATTGTTTTTTTTTAAAGTCTCTTTTTATTAAACAGTTGTGATAGTACCGTGGTGGGCCGCAAGGCCGCAAAACAATAAGAGACAATGGTAAAGACTCATGACCAGTTTCACAGATAAAACCTTTTCTCTGTATAGTCTTAGGGAGGAAGAAGATCAATGTCCAACTCTGCTCTCCGCAAATTGACTGATGGAGATACACATATCTCACCACGGGATACATTCCATTTAGCCCATTTGTGATCCCATTTCGCGGGGCAACCCCTATGTTTAAACACATCCTTTTCTGCGAGCATCACATTATCCATGTCATTAGCCCATTTTTGGAACTTAGGTAGAAGTCCAATCCCCCACCCCTGAGCTATGTTTCGCTTGGCAAGGACAAATCCCAACGATGCCCATGTTCGCTCAGTTTAGGTCAGGTCCACAGTTGCGGGGAGTGGGCAATGTTTTTCCCTCTTACCCTCACAAGTGTAGAGATGATTTTCACCCAGTATGGCTGGGCGTTCGGATATTCCCAGATCGTGTGGAAAAATATACCCTCTGCAGTACACCCTCTAAGACACCCAGGATACGGCCTACGTCCAATCCTGACCACTGTATGCGCAGACAGGTAAGTTCTATGTAGGACTTTAAGCTGAATGAGTCATAGTCTCATTGGGATAGCAACTTCCTTGGGGGAGAAGGCTTCCTGCCAGTCATCGTCCTCAAGATACCCAAGGTCCGACTCCCACAACTGTCGGAGACGTACCAATGGGTCTGGTTTGTTGTTTATTAATTTTTGGTATGTGAGTGATATAGCTTTGCGTGGCAGGGGATCTGTTAGAAGCCGATCTTCTAGTGACGAGGCCTCGGGTAGAGCCTCACCCCTAGTCACAAAAGTGGTTAGTGCATGGCGGATTTGTAGGTAGTGGAATGTCTCAGACCCAGCTAACTGATATTCTGCTTTAAATCTGTAAATTGGACCATCTCGTTTCGCTTCCACAGTTCACAAACTGAGGAAATACCAATTAAGTCCCACTTATCAAAGCCCGGGCATCTACTTAATGTACTGAGTTGCTCGGATTCCCACAGGGGAGTGAGCAGTGTCAATTTCTTGTGCCACCCCAGTGCTTTTGTTGCGCGGTGCCAAAGTGCCACTGTATGGGCCGTGGGTCCAGTGAGGTGCTGTCGTTTGGGATTGGAATATAGTGCACGTTGATACCCCCCCTGGGCCATTACCCATCTGTCTGTGCGGTACGCTGGTTCAGACGGGGAGGCAAAGACCCACTGATTGACCACCGCAAGCTGGGAGGCCCAATAGTTTTAGGTCAGGCAACGCTATTCCTCTGTCATATCAGCCCCTGGTTAATTTGTGTGTCGCAATGTGCAAGTTTTTCCCGTCCCATAGAGGAGTTCTCAACTCGCTCTCCACACTGATAAAATAGGCGCCTGGGACCCTATGGAGAGTGTTTTGCAGCACGTATAAAAAGCGAGGCAGCACCAGCACATTTTGAACAATGCTGTCCTACCGAGCATAGTAAGGGGCAGCGACCGCCAGTGGAGAACGTTGTTGTGCAGCCTAGTTAATGGGGCCTTAAGATTAATGTCATAGAATTGGGCAAGGTGTTGAGTAACGTAGATGACAAGATAACGGAATCCCTCGTAGCCACAGTAATGTTGGTGCCCTTGGGCGACCGTGGCACTGAACCCCGAAGCATGAACAGAACAGACTTTGTCCAGTTAATTGTGTATCCCAAGTGGGCACTGAAGATAGTGAAAATATGTAGGATCCTATGGATCGAGGCCGATGGAGCAGCGATGCACAACAGGACATCATCCGCAGAAAGGGAGATGTGGTCTTCGTGTTGGTCTGTCCATTTCAGCCCCCTGATCATGGGGTCACCCCTAACCCAGGTCGCCAAAGGCTCCAGTAACAGGGCAAATATGAGGGGTGACAGGGGGCAGCCCTGTCTAGTCCCCCTCCCTAGACGGGAACGTTGGGAGGTGTGTTGGTTAACAACTACTTGGGCCGTTGGGTCTGTGTACAGTAATTGAACCCTTTTTATAAAGTGTGGGCCGAACCCATACGCTCGAGGAGGGCAAATAGGTAAGGCCGCTCAATGGTATCAAAAAACTACATTTTTGTGTCCAGTGACATCAATGCAGCATCTTCTAGGATGGTGTGAGTTCTCCCCAACACCCCATGCAGTCTTCTAAGATTAAGAGCCGTGTTGCGGCCGGGCCTAAAGCCAGATTGGTCAGGGTGCACAAGTTTACATATGACGGGGATCAAACGATTGGCCAGTACCTTGGCAAGAATTTTAACTTCGGCGGTTAATAATGAGATTGGTCGATAGGAGTCACATCTCGTCACTGGTTTGCCTTGTTTATGGATGACGACCACTGAGGCCAACATCAACTCTTGGGGCAGGGACCCTGTTTGGTAACTCTCCAAGTACATGGCACGAAGAGCGGGTGTTATCTTTGAGGACACCAATTTAAACAGCTCTATGGGGAGTCCATTGGGGCCCATGGCTTTACCCGATTTAATACTGCATATGGCATTCACTAATTTCTCCTCGCTAATGTCCCCCTCCAAGGATTCGCTATCGTCTGGGGTGAGGGAGGCGACCGGGATAGTGGCCAGAAGGTCTCTGGAAGTTTGTAGGGTGGTACAAGTGGTGGAGGAGTATATGGAGGTGAAGTGGGAGGCTAGGCCTCAGCAATGAGCTGTGGGTCAGATACTAGGTCTCCTGCATCCGTCTCAATAAGGGGCACCCATCTCTGTGAGGTTTCTCGCCTCTCTAGCCATGCAAGCAATTTCCCGGTAGTGTCCCCCAACTCATATATTTTGTGGAGACTAGCTCTCTGTTTTGACCTAGCTGTCTCCGTTGCTGTCGTTAGTCTTGTTGTTTGACACTTAAGAGTATGTGTGAGCTGTTAATCGTCGCTAGTTGCCAACCCGGCCTCCAACTCCCGAATCTCACGCTCCAGAGTTTCCAATTGAGCCTTCAGTTCCTTCTTGTGTCCAGCAATGAATGAAAGGGCCTGACCTTTGATTACTGCCCCAAAGGACCCCCACAAGATCTGATGGGATTGGACTGTGTGTGTGTTTTCAGTGAAGTAGTGATCTACCCCTTTCAGATGGGCGCTCCTAACATGTGGGATCTTCAGACTCCACGGATTAATGGATAGGGTGAGACGGCTATACTCCTGTGGCAGAGTCAGCTGAATCAGAATAGGGGAATGATCAGAGATACCGCGTGCCAGGGACTTGGCTTCAGTAAAATAAGGAAGGTCGTCAGCGTGTGTGAGCAAATGGTAAATTCTGGATTGACTGCCGTGGGCACGAGAGTGGAAGGTAAAATTCCGCGCCAAGGGGTTAAAATGGCGCCAGAGATCTACAAGGCCAAAAGCTAAGAGGAAATCCATCAGGGGAGAGGTATCATGTGGATCTTGTCGAGGGGACGCCGGTCAATCCAGCCTTCCACTGTTAGGTTAAAATCACCTCCCACCACCAGGATACCGACTGGGAGGTCAAGCAGGAGTTTACCCAGGTCAGCCAGCATGGCTTTTTTAAGCACCGGAGGGACATAGAGCGGAAGCACATTGAGGGGTTTCCCTTTCCATGTCCCAGCAATAGCAGTAAATCTACCCTGGCCGTCCACCCATGTATTGTTTATTCTGAATGGGTATTGCGTGCGAATAAGAATGCCGGTCCCCCGTGAGCTAGACGTGAATCCCGTTGTGTGCCACCAGCCTGTAGCCCCACTGATCAAGTGCCTTACAAGTGTTGCCGATTAGATGTGTCTCCTGCAATAGAGAAATGTCCGGAGCTTGCCTCTTGGAGCACTACCCCCTCTTCAATTTATCCCCCAACTCATTAACGTTCCATGTGATAATGCAGAGTGTTCTCATCACGGCCCGGTTTGACATGGTGCATCTAGGTGAGTAGGGGCGCTATCCGCTCATGCCCCGAAAGTAGGTAGCAAATGGTGATACAGAGATTCCTCCACAACTAAACAACAATAAAAACTGAATAAACAAGTCCCCCCACCCTCAAAATACCCCCCCTCCCTGCCTCCTAGCATGACGGGCACTGAACCTCCCGCCACCCCGACTTGCAGAGTGCCTATCGCCCACCCTTACTTGGGAACGTGATCCAACCCTACTCCCTGGGGCATCAATTTGTTTTAGTGTATTTACCCCTGTCATTTTTCATCGAACGTTAGACAGGACCCTAACAAATTGTAAATAACAAGGAAACAATGATACCCCGCAACAGGTGGCAGTTATGTCCTTAGATCTACTGGCAATGGCGTCAAAT
Organism: Triturus cristatus; assembly: GCF_964204655.1. Classification (NCBI taxonomy): domain Eukaryota; kingdom Metazoa; phylum Chordata; class Amphibia; order Caudata; family Salamandridae; genus Triturus; species Triturus cristatus. The sequence continues at coordinate 209,770,498 of NC_140580.1, read as the reverse complement.
ACCCCCAAAGTACTGATACAGAGCAGTTCCGTAGTAGGTAGACCTGTGCCTGCAAGGAGCCAGTAGCTTTGGCCTTGCCGACTGGAAACAGCTGTTTCACTCCTCCAGTCTGCCTGTCGCTGTTCAGGTGTACTCCTCCTCGTGGCATCGCCATCCGGTGGGGGCCCTGGCTGGCGGCACAACCTGTCTTTATTCCCAGTACCACGGTTGGCCTTGTGGTTTCGCTTACCAACCATGCGCCAGCCGTTAAGCCAGTCCCACGCATCTTCGGGACTGGTGAAGAACCATGTTTTCCCTTCGGACTCAAAGCGCAGTTTTGCCGGAAACAGCATAGCGTATTTGATTTCTTGGTCATACAGGGCGCGTTTCACCCCCAGGAAGCTAGGGTGTTGCCTCTTCACTCTCAGCATGAAATCTGGGAAAAAGGTGAATTTTCTGTTGTCGAGGGTGATGGGTGGGGCCACTCTCGCTGTGTGGAGTATTATGTCCCTGTCTAGGAAGTTGAACACCCTTGCCAGGATAGGCCTAGGCGGTGCACCGGGCTTGGATCTTCCGCCCGGAGCACCGCATTTGCCCTTTCAAGTATTGGGACAGACCCTTAGGTTGAAGATGTTGCAGCGCCAGGTCTTCAAAACAGGTCCGCCGCTTGCCCCTTGTTCCGGCACTCCTAGTATTCTGACATTACTGCGGCGCATTCAGCCTTCGTAATCGTCAAGCTGACGTTCTAACATGTCCTGGTTGACTTGGAGATCTGCGACTTGGCGTTTGAGGAGGTCAGTTTCAGTGGTTAGATCCTTCGTTGTGGATTCCACCTCTTTGATGCGCTCGGTCATATTCCTCATATCCACCCTAAACAGGGAGACCTCGGAGGAGACGGTGTCAATCCGGCACTCCAGAGAGGTGCGTACTGACGTTATGGCTGCTAAAATGTCCTGTAGTGTGGGGTCCGGCTGGTCCCCCGTCGATTTTGGATCAGTCTGTGCCTCCTCTTGGCCTTTTTGCCATATATATTTATCCAGCTTTGTTTGGAGCGCGCTACGACCACTGCGGGCGCTCGCCATGTTGTAGTCAGTGTGCTGGATGTAGCTAAAGGAGAAATTGGGCCCCGCTGGCTACTTACCGCCGCCTGCGTAAGGGACAAAGCCCTATCCTGCCTGTCGGATTTCACCAGTTGGGCCTGTGCCAAGGAGGACGCACTACAGGTTGCACTCAATCCGAAAAATGGGGGGGGGAGCACTGACTTGATGTGACTCTCCCTTGTGACCACTCTGGATGTCACCTACTGGCATGCCATGGTTGCATTGATGGTTATGGCAAAGTTCAGTGTCTATGAGAGAGCGCTGCTCCTACTCACAGCAAGAAGTCTTTGCACCTTTCGCCCACTGCAGTTGCTTCTTAGTAGATCAGCAGGGCAAGTTCCCAGTGCTCCCCACGCGACACAACAATGAAATCAGGGTACCAGGTGAGTACCTGCAGACTTCGCTCCCTGGGAAGCTGCCGAGTGTTGTAAGCACTGTTTCTGCACTGCACTGCACACCGGATTCCTGGGGCACCCCGTACCAGTGATAAAGCACAGTTCACGCAGTGGGCGCCGGCCGCGCTAGATGGTATCAGGGAGGCCAGGGGGATGTGCTGAATCCCGGCCCTCGCGGGGGTCAGAAACTCTCCAGGGCAGATGGGGATGGCTATTCAAAGTGTGTGGCCCCCTCGGTAAGCACAAGTTAGTCCGCTCTACCGCAGCCGCGGTATCCATGCCATTAGATGGCAGGAGGCCTGCAGGGCGCTTGGTGCAGCTGGTAATCAGGTCCCGGGAGTTGCAGAGTTAGAGACAGGTGAGGGCAATTTCGGATGGTGTGCAGCCCCCCCCGGTAGGCACTCGTGGTTATGTCTTGCCGCGGTTTTCACTTAATAAAGCGATCAAAGGCCCGTGGGGCGCGCTCTCCATTTGGCAGTTGCATCCTGGGGGTCGCGGGGGCAGAGGACTCACCAGGAATGGTGTGACTGGCTGTCTGATGATGTGCAACTCATCCGGAGAAATGCTGGCCAAGGGTTCGTACCGCAGCCGTAGTATCTGCATAGACAGGCGGCCAAAGTCTTACGAAGTGTGCCTCATGTCTTCTGTGACTACAGCCCGGGTCCGGACAAAAACACCGCCGCACTCGTTGGATCCGAGCGTCGTTCGGTGCAGCAATTCGTCACCCTGAAGAGGTTAACTGGTCTCCTTTACAGCGATTTTCATTCAGGGTAAATCTTTTAAATATGGATTTTGCAGGAGTGGTGCGATGGAGCTGAGCTACCGTGCGGCAATTTCCCTTGGCAGTTGGCCACGACCCGGGCTTGATGCATTGTTGATTATGATTTGTTCTAACCATATTTTTATTATCAATTTTGTTAACTAACTGATAATTGAACTAACTGAATAAGGGAAAATTACTAAAAACTTGATAAAGTTAAAACCCTTAAAACTTACACCTTAGGCCTTTGAAGATATATGTTGCTTCTAAAATGCCCCAGCTTCTTAGTGGCCTCCATATCTTGTTTTTCTCCAGAATCTATTCTTTCATCCAGAGAGGCTTGACGGAATTTGCCTTAAGGCACTAACTACTCCAATAAGGGCACCTCCTATTCCTATGCTGGAAATAGACCACACTTCATGAAAAACGTTCTGTGACCATTTCAAATGAGGCTCAAATGAGTATTAGCAATTCCTCTATTTCCTCCCAATACATTTTGTAGTATTAGAACAGAGCCTGCAATTTGACAATGTCAATTTATAGAGGCTCTTACTGAAACCCTTTTGCCAGGTGCACATATTTTCTTGTTGTCTTTGTCTGCTGGAGGACAATCTCCTGCTCCCCGTATATTCAATCACAGAGAGTGAGGAACATGACCGGTAATGTAAACAGGGACCAGTAAAACCTGCATTCTACATTCTTTCCACTCATTGTGTTACTGTTTTATTCTTCACCTTCTCTTTAAAGTTCTCCTGTGTACTTTTTTAAAGAATTTGTAGCATAGAAAGATGCTGATTTTTTCTTCTGTGTTTGTAACAAACTCTAAATAAAGAAATCATCACATTCCTCCTCCCCCTGCATGTTTGTCCCTTGATAGTCTTAAGCAAGATCATGCTGGATTTTATTCCTGACATCATTACACACGTGGCCTTCCGTCCGATTATGATCTTTTTAATCTACATCAACACGTGCAGCAAACAAGCAGTAACTTATTATTATTATTTTTTTTAATTATTATTTTTTTTTAAATTCGTTTTATTAACTTTGCTCAGACCATCAAACAATACAGGACATTTAGCACGATACATGCGGTGAATTACCCATCCTCTGAACAATGACCGACCTTCAAGGACACAAATGAGACAAATAACAATAGCTGTTAGGGTCCTAGTCCTCCCCCAGTCTGCCTGTATTTCCGCCATGGCCCCCATACCTTACGCCATTTTTTGGTGCAACCTCTGCTTTTGTAGATAGTTTCTTCGGCCCTTTGGCACCAGTCTATGTCCCGTACCCATTGGTCCCATTGGGGCGGGATCCGCGAGCCCCAGTCCCTCGCGATATTCCTCTTCGCTACCCCCGCCGCCAGGGCCAGCCAAATCTCCTTGTGTCTAGTCCAGTCCGAGTCGCTCTTAATCATTAATAGCAGCCATCGGGGTAACTTAATTTTTGAGTAATAAGGAATGACACTCCCAAAAACCCACTCTCTTTTTCCCCCCAATATAGTAACTGTGATTTAGGCATGGTTATACTCTCTTCCTAAACTGAAATTGTATGCAAGTTCCCCTATGGGACATTCACATTTTATACAAAACACGTCTTGGCAAATTCAGCATTTCCTCTGTGGTGTCACCTGATTGACAGGATTCACTGCTGCACTGAAGTGCACAACATGTCTAATTTTTGCCACAAATAACACCTAAGGATATCCATACTATGTACCACAGGGAAACTCATAACTCTGCAACACTCTGCCTTAACTTTTGGGAACAAATATGTAGACATGTTCCAATCTTCCATGTGCTCCAATAATATATGCATGGCACTTTTCCTAAAGAACAATATAAATCTATGGGAGGCAGGATCTATCAGGTCTTCATACTGTATATCGGTCTAAATTATTTGAATACAATCTAAATAGAAAAAAAAGAACAATTGATGAACAGAATGCAGATCAATGTATACATTCACCCCAGTACAGAGATCTGGGCCTAATTCCATCGTTTTTTTGCTTCCCATGCCATTCCAGTTTGAGCCCAGCCACATGCAAATCAGTCTTGACCCTGCGCCCAATGGGAACAGTCCAGCCCGAACTGCCAGGCTAAGTCCTTCCTGGACAGGAACCAACCATCCTAGGACTGGTTTCGGGGTTTCCCCCCTTATCAGCCAGAATAGGTTGACCCCAGTGGCATGGAGAGCACAGGACCCACATCTGGGCATACCTGTCCCGCTCAGGGTGACAAATGCAAAAAGAACAATCGATGGACAGAATGCAGAACAATGTCATACATTCACCTCAGTACAGAGATCTGGGCCTAAATCCATTTTTTTTGCTCCCCATGCCATTCCAGTTTGAACCCAGTCATATGCAAATCAGTCTTTACCCTGCGTCCAGTAGGAACATTCCAGCCCAAACTGCCAGGCCAAGTCCTCCCTGGACTGGAACCAAGCATCCTAGGACCGGTTTCCGGGTTTCACCCCTCATCAGCCAGCATGGCTTGACTCCAGTGGAATGGTGAGCACGGGACCCACGTCTGGGCATACCCGTCCCACTCGGGGTGACAAATGCAAAAAGAACACTTGATGGACAGAATGCAGAACAATGTCATACATTCACCCCAGTACAGAGATATGGGCCTAAATCCTTTGTTTTTCTGCTCCCCATGCCATTCCAGTTTGAACCCAGCCATATGCAAATCAGTCTTGACCCTGTGCCCAATGGGAACAGTCCAGCCCGAACTGCCAGGCCAAGTCCTCCTTGGACTAGAACCAAGCATCCTAAGACCAGTTTCGGGGTTTCACCCCTCATCAGCCAGGATAGCTTGACTTGTTTCTGGTCCAGGGAGGACCTGGCTTGGCAGTTCGGCCTGGACTGTTTCCATGCTGCACAAGGTCAATACTGATTTGCATATGGCCAGGTCTAAACTAGGGTGGCACGGTAAGCAAAAGAATTATGGATTTAACCCAGATCTCTTGACTGGGGGGAATGTTTTGATTTGTTCTGCATTCCGTCCATCAACTGTGTGTCGTTTGCTTTCTCTTACAATCTAAATAGGACATTTTTGCAACACCTACTGCTCTTCAAATATGGAATAAATGCATTAATCAGAATCAACTGCTGCACAACTGTTACTTGCACTTAAAGGATGGCAATGCTGATAGTGTCTTAGTATACTGACCAGGTCACAAAGGAATTTCACAACAGTTATAATGTTTTTCTTGGGTGTTCTCCTTCATTCACTGTTAAATTCATAGTCAAAGCACAATGATCCTTTCAGATGTGAGGTTGCATGAGCAATGTAACCTGGAGAAGATGCATATCCCATCCACCCCACATTAAGTGCATGAGCTGCCCCTCAGGGTCTATAACTTCTAGCGTCTGTAATCCTGTGACTGAATGTCGCTCCTTCGTAATGTAACTTTAGAATTCTGCACTGTGATTACTAATCTGTTTGTGTAACAACGAGCTCCTGCAGAAACACTCCACAGATACACTCTCCATCTTCACTTGTTAAGCAGGTGGCACATTAAAAAAAAGTGGTGGTTATGTGATTAAACTTTACAAATTCTCAGTATAGGCTGGCTGCAGCATGCTAGATTTTGTATACTATGGAGGAGCAGTAGGGGCATGCCCAGATACAGGCTATTTTGATAGAAAAGTCTAGTAGGGATAACATTAATTGGAAAGGTTCCACTTTAATTGGGCATTGCATTATGTTTTCAATACTGGAGACAATATAATGAAAATTCTTTGCGCATCAAAAATGGCCAATATTTAGTCATAAATTATATTCTATCAAGTGCTTCATAAATTTGCCAAAACGATTTGGAGTCTTAATCCTACAAACAAAATCTGTGCACCTCAAACAAAAAAGGTTTACCCACAGTACCTACATGCAGATTACATATAATTTATTAGTGAAAGTAAATCCAATAATGAGATTTTCAACCCATATAGCAAATAAATGAGGACAGTTTATAATGAGTACAGTATAAGATTCAATATGATAGTGACATTCAAGGAAAATGGCACCATCATACAAAATGAGAATGTGGGAAAACTATACAGTTAATTTCCACTTATAGGAGGTTGTTTTTAGGAAGATAAAGCTAAAAAGGGCAATCTTGGCTTACAAAAACAAGGAATCTCCTGTCTGAACTGGTTGCCATATATGTATATGTACAAAAACCATTGAAATTCTGGTTCCAAATAAGTAGCTCACTAAAAACCTCAGACAAACAAGTTTTGGCAAGGTCAATAGCTATCATCTGTGGAACCTAATAGCTTTGCCAATAGTTTATAGCCATGATACACAGCATCACCGATGCCTTGCAGCATGACTAAAATAAAAGTAGCTATGACACACGCAGTCTTGTCATTTTGTAGGTGCATGCACCACAGTAGCATGTGTCTACAAGATGACATGCTTTTTAATTTTTTTTTTACAGATTTGAGTTTGATCAGTAAATTAAAAAAAAGGAGCACAAAAGTGTTGCATGGGTGGAGTACAGAAACACAGAGCGCACAGGTGCATGAAGCAACATGGAGAGTGGGTGGAGAGAAGCAATGGACGAGCCAAGAGCAACGTGGAGTGGGCAGGGGAGAAACACATTGGAGAAAAAGCAACATTGAGTGGAAAAAAGTGAGCGTGAACGGAGCATGGAGAGGAGTGGGAAAGAAGCACCCAGCTGACTGACAGCAACACATATTGTGGAGGGAGAGAAGTACCCTGGCAGACAGCTGGAAACCACACGTCCTCACATAGAATGCTAAACACAGAAGAAACAAGCATTGGCATAGCCAATAGGTCTCGCTTTTGGGACCTTATAGGTATTTAGTTATGCAGCACAATATCATTGGTGCAACAACATCAACTGTCGCAAGGCTAAACACTTAAAGTTCCAAAGGCGAGACCTATTGGCTATGCCAATGCTTGTTGGGTTGTGTCTGTGAGCTAGACCATTATGCTTAAAAAATAATGGGTTTATGTTTAAAAAAAATGCTTTGTTTGTGAAAACAATGGCCTTCATTTAAAAAAGATATATTTCTTATGGCGACAACGAAAGAATTTTGGATAGTAAAGAATTATTTTTTAATTAAAAAACGTATGAAGTGACAAACATTATAATGATGCAAACCCCAAATTTATTTGGGTCATGGCTACTATGAAGCTAATCTTGAATGTGCAAATTAGAATCTGGCCAAAACCCCTCAATGGTGTGGCAAACTGGTAGCTTTGTAGAGCTTTGGTGCAATTTGTCAAAGCCTTTCCACTACATACAAGCATTGGCAAAGCCAATCGCTCTCACCTAGGGGCAAACTATTTGCTTTGGCAATCGGGTGGGGTGGGAAACGCAAAGGTGGGTGGAGATGGATAACAGAAGGGCAGATGGGGGTGGAAAACAGGAAGGTATAACAAGAATGCATTCAAAAGATGCCACTTTTTAGTTTTATAGGTCCCTAAAAACACAAATGTAAAATATTCCATTAGGGCCTGGACAGAGAAAGTCAAGTAGGAATCCCATTGGACTAAATTTTTTGGGTTAGCATTCAAAGACGAATGAGGTATTAGTAACCACGCCTGCTGCTCAGGGCCTGGGTTTAAGGTGCAGAGATTGGACATTTTGGCTCTAGCTCAAGAAAGCATGGTTAGAACACTAGTGCTTACTGTTTTCGGGCAGGCTAGTCTGTGCCTCGACGCAGATCCTATTCTAGCTCTTCAAAATGCCACAGAGAATCCATTCCCCCGGCAAAGAGGCGCAGACGGGACAATATCCTTAAAGTTACGCGCAAGTGTCCATGTTACTGCTGAGGTGGGGGGAAGAGGGCATACTTTGTATGGGGCGGGGTAAAAACTGCCCATGTCCCCACTCTTTCGGCATAGTTTGTCCAAGTACCCTTCTTTGCACCAATAAACCCGTCCTCCTCCCGGATGTCAGAAACCACAAATAACATCTCTGGACCCTGGGAATGGGTGGTTGCACAAATCTAGTTGCAACCAGCGGTTTTGCTGTGTAAACAGAAAAAAACATGTTTGCACATAGCGAGAATTTAGGAAGCACTTCAGTGGTAAAGACGAACCCAGCCAAACTGACTGGAAATCTCTTCAGAGCAGCAGCTACGGCAGGAGGGGCAAGCAGCCAGGTTATTTTGTGGACTCAGATTTAACACATGGTTCCTTTAATAAAAACATGAGTCAGCTCCTGGCGAGCAGGCTGAATTTTCTAAACATTTTCTCATATCCTGAGAAAAGCGAGGAAAAAAAGGTCTTTAAGTGTAGGGAAAACAGACGGATAGAAAGCAGGCTCCGCTCTGGCCTGGGAAATGTGGTCTGGGGTGGGAGAGAGGCAACGGGCACAGACACTCAGAAAAGAGAAGAAATGGGAAGAGGAGCAGAAAAGACAAGAGGGAGGGGAAATGAGCGTGGAGGGGAAACAAAGAACAGAGAGAGAGACGAAGAAAGGAAGGGGCGTAGAAAGGAGAAAAAAGTCAGGAGAAAGAGACGTGGGTGAGAAGCTATGCTTGCAGGCATATATTTGCATAGTGCTCTTGCCATCCGTATGACCTCGCGGCGCTGGAGAACCTTAAAATGGGAAATAGGTTATGGTGGGGGGCGGGGGGAGGTGGAAGTAATTCAGAAAATAAGAAAGAGAGGAATGAGATGGAAGAAAATATATGACGCTAATGGAAAAAGGAATACAAAAAATAGAGAGGGAATTGCTGTAAAGGGCCGGGGATAATGCATGACAGGAGAGACTGTGATACAGCAGCAGTGTATGTGCGTGAGACACAGGGCAAACGAGGGTTTAGAGAAAAGTGTGCGTGAGATGCAGGGAGAGATGAATGGTTAGAGAAGGATGGGACAGGGAAGAAGGAATGTGTGAGGAGTGGGAACGGAGGGCGGAACAGAGTTGGTGAGGAATAGAGCACAGTGGATGAAAGAGAGAGCTGGGGTAGCGGTGCAGAGAGAGCGAGAGGAGAGGGTGGGGGTGCTTGGGAGGAATCAGCATTCTTGGCCACAGACTCAATGGAAATACTTCTGGGACAGACACAGAGGGTCAAAAGCAGACATGGCAGGAACCAGAGACAAGGAGGGAGACATCGGGAGCGAGAGGAAAGTGGGAAGAGAAGTGAGGGGGAGAGGTGAATGGAGAGACCGTGCGAGAGCTCAGCAGCATGAGACAGCGCAGTAGAAAAGGTGTCTTCGGTGAATGCAAGGATTCGTAGGCAAGAGAACTGTAGGAAGAGCAGCACGTTTTGTCGGCATGTCACAAACTGCGACCCCGGCCGAACATCATGAAAAGAAATAAAATCAGTAAGAACGAGGAAGTTCTGAGTGTGTTTCTGTGTTGTTTTAACACAGGTTTTTAAACGGTTTTACTTATATGGTGTCATCAAAATGTTCTCAAGGGCCCGGCAGGAGTATTCTTTGCACTTGGTTGTGACCCACAGAGATAGATTTGGTTCCGGAAGAGAAGAGGAGAGAGCTTCGCTGAGGGAAGACGCTACGGAGGGATATTTGCGCTTCTGTCGCCATTTGAAGGATTTTCTCTCCATAGCTGCTGCTGCTGCACCGCGGCTGCCGACAGGCTCTTGTGAAGCTGATTTATGCTGCCACAGACCAGAGGTTTAACCCCGAGGTATTTCTACTCGACGCGCGCGCATTAGTGATGCGGTTTCTGGAAGATTTGTTGCTGCCGCACTCCTCGTGTTTTCTCTCGAGAGGTATTTTCCATAGGCGGACAGCACTGCCTGGAAGACAAAAGTGAAAGTGATCGCGCTTTAAGGAAGAGATAGGAAAGCCAGATGGCGGCTGTGTGCGTGCATGTGCCCGTAACCGCAAGCTTTAGGCCACAAGCAAAAGCTTGTGGTCGGATTTCTAAAGCCCCACTCACTAAATGTCTCGTCAGACCAGCGCATGCGCTGGCTCAGGCGAGACCTAAAAAGTACTGGTTGAAAACTAAGCAGTGGAATGACACTAGTCCATAGACGTGCTCCAGGGAAGGGGCAAACACAAGAGGAAAGAAAGCCCACACAAACCTGTAAATAATAAACAAGCAAATGAGTGTGAAAAAGGAAACCAGCGGTAAACAATGGATTGGCATAAATCCCATTTAAAGCTGATAATAGGTCTTTTTGCTAACAGTTTGCGCTCTTTAGTAGGTGAGATCTAAAAACATGGTGCTGAGCCTCTAACAGTATCATTGTCTGTGCTTTAAGCATTTTGTACTTAAAAGGAGCAATCCTTTACCAAGTACTGTCCATCCGTTTTTCCCAAACACCCAATTCCTTTTTACTTCAATCTGCCTAAATGATGTCTTCCTAAATGTTGGGGGTTACCTTAAAAAAAGTTCTAGCTAAAAGACGTGGATGATGTTGGTAAACCTGGTGCCTGGCTATGTAATCCGGAAAGAAATGCCACAAAGCTCTTGGCAATATGTGTACCAGTATGGGGGGCAATATAATCATACAAACATGTAAACACATTGATCTTTATTACAAAACGGATACAAAACATGAGTATCTTGCCAAGTACAAATCCAAGTGGTGGCCCTTATATAGATATACAACAAAGACCAGACACTTTCCTACCTAAACACTTTTTTTGTAAATGTTGCAGAATCTTAAAAAAAAATCAAGTAGTCAGGTTTGCATATTTCTTATCTCTGTTCCACCCCTGCTATTGTGGCATGGTCTGGCCCATTTCCTTCCAGCTTTTTCCAACAAATAAGTCCTTGCTCTTGGCAAAGACAACAACTGTTCGTCCTACTTTGCAGGCATTGATTTGGCCTACTCCATCATCTCTTCCCATTGACAGCAGCATGGTGACTGACCCTGAAAGATTAAGGGAAAGGGAAAGTCAAGTGAGTTTTCAGATTTGGTTAAAAACTTAAGCTACATACACTTTCTGTGTTTCAAAACTTTGTTCTGACCTTCTAAAATGCATCAGACACTATCAGGGCGAAGATTAAAATAAAGGAATTTTCAGAAGTGTCGCTGTTACCCTACATTGAACATGTTAGTTTTGCACATCAGTGAAAATAATATACAGTGGTTTACTGTTAGATCATTAAATCAAGTTTACATTCATTTCTTTGTTGAGCACCATGGCAAAATAGTATTGTATTTTCTGGCACAATCAAAGCTTTACATTGGTGCATATTTGTTACCTGTATTGAGCTTGGTTAGGTATCTTAATGCTTATACACCCATGTTGTTCACATAGCTAGGCATCTATTTATTGCCTGTGCCTTTACTACAACACTTTGAACCTGATTACGATGTCGGGCGGAATGACCATCCGACCGACGTGGCCGCAGTGAGATTCCCACGGACTCATCCGCTGTGTCTCCGGCCGCCGTATTATGATGCATACAAGTCTATTCTCTGACTGAAGGAGTTGAAGAAGACTCAGACAGGATCACATTGGTCGGAGACGACTCCTACAGGACCGCGTCGGTCGGAAAGGCTGTTCATAGGGATTCCGATTTCACGAATGCATTTGTTGTACCGCCGAGCAGATTATGATGCATCCGATGCTTTGGCGGTTCGATGGTGGCTACATGGCAAGTGTAATTTTGAGAAGCTAAGGATCACAACACCAATCATAGTATGTGTTCACAAAACGACCCAGTTGATGCCAATTGAAAGAGTAGACAAACCTACCATTCTACTTATGAAAAAAAAAACAGTACAAGACTATGATCCTTTGCTATCACACTTCTGCAGAGTTGGACTGATCATATTGCTTTCTCCTGTCACACAGCAGCCAGCCCTTCACACTATCACACAGTCATTGCACCACTCACTGCAAATATCACATTTATTTTTCACTGTTTATACACCCCTTCAATTTCACACTGTTAGTATAGAAAGTGTTAATATAGACAGTGAGGAGAGAGACTCTGAGAAAGTATCACTGAAAAACTTTACCTGCACCCACACAGAAATGTACATGATTAGACAGTAGTCTGTGCCCAATGCTTTGAGTTAATGAATTACTGTAGACGAGCTCAGAGAGAGAACAGATTCGACCTTTGATACATACTGACGGTAGCCAGTAATCAATAAAACAAACAAATCAAGAAGTTTCTAGTACAATAAACAAACCAGTATTGACAGTAACTCCAGAGAATCATTGTGTTAGGGGTGGTGAGGGGTGAGCGATGCACGCAACCAATCAGCTTTGAAGTCAATTTAGTAGGGAAAGATAAGACGCAGGGAAGAGCAAAATAGGTTGCAAGATCAGGATCACCCGTTCTGCTGTACTGAGGTTTTAGAAATAGACACGTAGTCAGATTGAACAAACCAAATAACAGATAGTCAGATGGCACAAATAACACATAGTCAGATGATTGCGCCAATGAACATAGGAGGGTGGGGGGCTTGGCTTTAGTAGTGTAATGTTGCTCAAATATACCATATATGTCCATTGTCGGTCACATGATTAGTATATATGATTCAGCAAAAATACACTATATAAAGGGCTACCTGCTATAGCCAATTTGAGAGTTGGGTAGCAATCCTACCTGGGTTTGTCACTCTCCCAGTCACTGCCACTGTAAAATAAAACCTTTATACTTTATCACTTACTCTTGCTTGTTTTTCTACTTCAGTTAAGGTCTAACCAACATTCTGGCGACCCAGCCAGGTGGGGTCACGGAGGTCATCACCGACGGCAACCGACGGACAGGAGGACAGGAGACTGGCCATTGGGAATAGGACTGCACATTTCATGAAGAAGGTTAGCAGACACCTGTTTGATCAAAAGTCTGTCTATTTTCATGGGTACTTCTCCACCTGAAGTGGTAGCTGTTATAGGGTGAGGCCAATGCAAACTACATGAATTGATTAAGTTTAAAAGAAAATTGTTATGATAAACGACTACAAGGCATCTAGGGTGTGCATAAGTGAGCTCCACACCGCAGGCTGGTAAGGAAAGCATTTCTGAGAGAACAAATAGGTCTAAAGGAATAAACCAAAACCTTATTCTAATGTTAGAGAGTCAACCCCAGACCAGGTCTGGAAGATCTGAAGAGAACGTAAATTTAAACAAGTGAGTTGATAGGAGACCGTAAAACCCATGATACCACTCTGCAGATATGGCTCATATCAGATGTAGTTTAGAATAAATAAGCAAGTATATTGAAATACGTAAAGGCTCTAAAAAGAACTAAAATAGTCCAAAAATATAGAAGGACAGTCAGCTACCACATACTAGATAAAAAGCTTAGACACAATGCAGGTAGAATGTGAAACATATTAAAGGCATGCAAGATGAATAGGAAAATGAATGATTTCTGCAATTCTACTAAAAAAGATGTACATTTAGAGGTTAAACTGGGGTCTCCCCTACAACACACGTTAAAGGCATTTCCAAGTGACAAGAAAAGAATAAACAAATATAACCAAAAATGGCACTGGGGAACCACAAAAAATTCACATTTGTGGCCAAAAAATGGTTCATTTGACAAAGACCTAGTAGCACACACATTGACATTTATCAGAGCTAAATATAACGGAAATAAATAAAATAAAAGAGAGTTCATTCTTAGCTTATGGTCTATATTTAAAAACAACTTTGAAAATCAAGAGGAACTGCCAAATGAAAGCCCCCTTAACCCTTTCGATGCTCATGACGGAATGGTTCCGTCATGAGCATCGGTGCCCCTGTGCTCATGACGGAACCATTTCGTCATGAGGCCAGGGGCACGAAATCCCTCTGCTGCAGACAGCAGAGGGATTTCTATTTCATGCCTTTGACCTTGGGAGCTGGGGAAGAGCTTCCCCAGCTCCCGAGGCCCCCTCCCTGGTTTCTGTGCAATGAAGATCAGCGCGCAGGTCGCGCTGTCTTCATTGCACAGAAAACGAAACTGAAATGAGCCTTTAGGCTCATTTCAGTTTCACTTTGTATGTGCTCAGGGGGCTATCTCAGCCCCCCGGGCAAGTAGAAAGACAGGAGAGGTATCATTGGCCAAGGGCCCAAACATTTCTTTGATAGGCAATGTAGATTTCGCCTCACAACGTTTTGGGCCCTTACCTGCCGCGGGTACTTGGGCCTCCCACACAAGTGAGGCACCATTTTTACCGGGAGAGCTGGGGGAACGCTGGGTGGTGGTAAATTCGTGTGAGCCCAGTGATGCCACAACTTTCCCACACCAAAATGTGTGAAAAAAGTGATTTTTTCAGCTAAAATTGAGGTTTGCAGGGGATTCTGGGTAAGGAAACGTTGGGGGATCCACGCAAGCCATACCTCCCTGGAAGCCGCCGGGTGTCTAGTTTTCAGAAATGCATGGGTTTGGTAGGTTTCCCTAGATGGCCGCCGAGCACCGGGCCAAAAACCCAAGTGACACCCCTTGCAAAACCAGGTGGTTTTGCGATAGGCCATTTTGATGTCGCCTCACAACGTTTTGGGCCCTTGCCTGCCGCGGGTACTTGGGCCTCCCACACAAGTGAGGCACCATTTTTACCGGGAGAGCTGGGGGAATGCTGGGTGGTGGTAAATTTGTGTGAGCCCGGTGATGCCACAACTCTCCCACACCAAAATGTGTGAAAAAAGTGTTTTTTTCAGCTAAAATTGAGGTTTGCAGGGGATTCTGGGTAAGGAAACGTTGGGGGATCCACGCAAGCCATACCTCCCTGGAAGCCGCAGGGTGTCTAGTTTTCAGAAATGTGTGGGTTTGGTAGGTTTCCCTATGTGCCGGCAGAACTAGGGTTAAAAAACTACAGCTAGTCACTTTGCCAAAAAAGGGTCATTTTTCACTGCTAAATTGAGGTGTGACCACGTTGCGTTTTGCGCCGTTTCCTGTCGCGGGCACTAGGCCGACCCGCACAAGTGAGGTACCATTTTTCTCGTATGACTTTAGGGAACGCGGGGTGGGTGGAAATTTGTGGATCCACGCAGATTCCGGAACTTTCCATCACAGAATTGTGGGGAAAATGTGTTTTTTTGTCAATATTTTACGTTTGCAAGGGATTCTGGGTAACAGACCATGGTGGGAGGCACTCAAGTCACCCCATCCTGGATTCCCATGGGTGTCTAGTTTTAAAAAATGTATAGGTTTGCTAGGTTTCCCTAGGTGCCGGCAGGGCTAGGGTTAAAAAACTACAGCTAGTCACTTTGCCAAAAAAGGGTCATTTTTCACTGCAAAATTGAGGTGTGACCACGTTGCGTTTTGCGCCGTTTCCTGTCGCGGGCACTAGGCCGACCCGCACAAGTGAGGTACCATTTTTCTCGTAGGACTTTGGGGAACGCGGGGTGGGTGGAAATTTGTGGATCCACGCAGATTCCAGAACTTTCCATCACAGAAATGTGGGGAAAATGTGTTTTTTTGTCAATTTTTTACGTTTGCAAAGGATTCTGGGTAACAGACCATGGTGGGAGGCACTCAAGTCACCCCATCCTGGATTCCCCTGGGTGTCTAGTTTTCAAAAATGTATAAGTTTGCTAGGTTTCCCTAGGTGCCGGCAGGGCTAGGGTTAAAAAACTACAGCTAGTCACTTTGCCAAAAAAGGGTCATTTTTCACTGCAAAATTGAGGTGTGACCACGTGGCGTTTTGCGCCTTTTCCTGTCGCGGGTACTAGGCCGACCCGCACAAGTGAGGTACCATTTTTCTCGTAGGACTTTGGGGAACGCGGGGTGGGTGGAAATTTGTGGATCCACGCAGATTCCGGAACCTTCCATCACAGAAATGTGGGGAAAATGTGTTTTTTTTGTCAATTGTTTACGTTTGCAAGGGATTCTGGGTAACAGACCATGGTGGGAGGCACTCAAGTCACCCCATCCTGGATTCCCCTGGGTGTCTAGTTTTAAAAAATGTATAGGTTTGCTAGGTTTCCCTAGGTGCCGGCAGGGCTAGGGTTCAAAAACTACAGCTAGTCACTTTGCCAAAAAAGGGTCATTTTTCACTGCAAAATTGAGGTGTGACCACGTTGCGTTTTGCGCCGTTTCCTGTCGCGGGCACTAGGCCGACCCGCACAAGTGAGGTACCATTTTTCTCGTAGGACTTTGGGGAACGCGGGGTGGGTGGAAATTTGTGGATCCATGCAGATTCCAGAACTTTCCATCACAGAAATGTGGGGAAAATGTGTTTTTTTGTCAATTTTTTACGTTTGCAAGGGATTCTGGGTAACAGACCATGGTGGGAGGCACTCAAGTCACCCCATCCTGGATTCCCCTGGGTGTCTAGTTTTCAAAAATGTATAAGTTTGCTAGGTTTCCCTAGGTGCCGGCAGGGCTAGGGTTAAAAAACTACAGCTAGTCACTTTGCCAAAAAAGGGTCATTTTTCACTGCAAAATTGAGGTGTGACCACGTTGCGTTTTGCGCCTTTTCCTGTCGCGGGTACTAGGCCGACCCGCACAAGTGAGGTACCATTTTTCTCGTAGGACTTTGGGGAACGCGGGGTGGGTGGAAATTTGTGGATCCACGCAGATTCCAGAACTTTCCATCACAGAAATGTGGGGAAAATGTGTTTTTTTTGTCAATTGTTTACGTTTGCAAGGGATTCTGGGTAACAGACCATGGTGGGAGGCACTCAAGTCACCCCATCCTGGATTCCCCTGGGTGTCTAGTTTTAAAAAATGTATAGGTTTGCTAGGTTTCCCTAGGTGCCGGCAGAGCTAGGGTTCAAAAACTACAGCTAGACTCTTCACAAAAAATGTGTAAATTTTCAGTGTGAAAATGTGGTGTTGTGCCACTTCCTGTCGTGGGCACTATGCCTACCCACACAAGTGAGGTACCATTTTTATCGGGAGACTTAGGGTAGTTCAGATTCGTAAAGCAACTGTTATTACCTATTGATTTTTGATACATTTCTCCCTTCCAAATGAAAGACATTGTGTAAAAAAAAGTCATTTTGAAAAATGACCAATAATTGTCATGCAAGTATGAGTATTCCCAATTTCGAAAATGTGCAAATATGCACTGTTTCTAAACTCTGTAATTTGTTCCCATTTCAGAAATACATAGGTGTCTTTCATACCAATTTTTCCATGTATACATTTTCACACTATAATTGCTATATACCCGGAACTAAAAAAAAAAACATTACAAAATGCTGCTCAGTTTTTTACTCTGGGTTTGTTGGGCTCTTGGTGAACCTACAAGTCCTATATATCCCCACAACCAGAAAGGTCCAGCGGATGTAACGGTACATTGCTTTCTAAGAGATGTCATAATTAGAAGAAGTTACAGGTGAAAACGTTGACACAAAAGGCTGCTTTTTTCAACTAATTTTAAATTTTTCCTATATTTAACTGTTAGTTTCTATAAAGAAACCTTGATGGATCTACACAAATGACCCCTTGCTGAATTCAGAATGTTGTCTACTTTTCGAAAATGTATAGCTATCCAAGATCCATTATTGCTTTTCTACCCATTTCTACCATTATCTGGAAGGAGGTTGAAAGCACAAAAAAATGCAAAAATAGGGTATGTCCCAGAAAAATGTCAAAACTGTGTAAAAAAAGTTGGATTTCTGACAAAAATCTGTCATTCCCTAAAAGCTGGAGAAATGGTGATTTCAGCGCCACAAACCCTTTTTTGATATCATTTGCAGAGAAAAACCCAGACGCTTTCATTTGCAGCCACTTTTCCCCATTTTTCACAAAAAAAACAAAAGTTTGCTGTATTTTGACTAATTTCTGGGAACCCTCTAGGAGAATCCACAAACCCTGGGTACCTTTAGAATCCGTATGATGTTGGAAGAAAAGGACGCAAATTTGGCGTGGATACCTAATGTGGTCAAAAAGTTACAGGGGCCTAAGCGCGCACTACCTCAAATAGCCCAAAAAAGGCTTAGCACAGGAGGGGAAAAGGCCTAGCAGCGAAGGGGTTAAAGATTAGAATAAAGAAACAGAGGCAGAGCCTGTGACACCCCTACACCTCCTGCATATGTAGGAATATACCCAAATCTCCTGCCCCCAACAGCTGGATATGAAAACCCACAAGAAGTACAAAATCCTACAACTATTAATTAAAGCCCAAAAGGGGTACAGAAAAAAGGAACAAGATTAGCTCAAAGAAATGTAGGAGCTGGACCGTAAATTGTAAAGTGGAGAACAGGGCACCTTTTAAAAAAAAAAAAATGAAGGAGGACATGACAGATTAAAAGATGCAGCAAATAATTTGGTATAGTATAAGGAGCGAGCAGATGCTGCCTCAGAAGATGAATGAAACACAGAGGAAGAAGAGGAAGAACTAGGAAACCTAATGCAAACTCTAACACAAGCACCATCACACTATTCCTCTATGCCTGCACCCGTGGATCCACTCATGTCAGGGAATATACATAATAATAATAATAATAATAATAATAATAATATGCCACCACCAACTCAAAAGAGTCAATACAGCACCAAGGATGAGAACTGCACACTTCAATAGAATAGCAGACAGGTTATGGGCACATTTAGGAAAGCAAGCAAGAAGACCAGGAATGACTACTAAACGTATGAGCTCATCTGCCAATGCTGTATTGATTGTGAGAAATAAAGATAGAGTAAGAAGTAGAGATCTCACACCTAAACAAATAATATCTGAAAAAAAAGGGGCTATTACACGAACCCCTTCTGTGATTATTTAGCTGGATGAACAGAAGGACAGGCCACACAGGAGAGATCATGGCCCAGGAAAGGATCAGTTGACCCAGACGATATGGCAATAGCAGAACGATGCATCAGGGGTGGGAAGGGGCACTATCATTATATGCAAAAATGTCAAACAGTTTGGGAAAAGTATTCAATACAACAATCTAAAAGCCAAATTCAACAAGGAATTTGTGGCAGGGAAGGAGATAATGATATGGACACCTATGCAATAATTAGTAGAATAATGCAGTTGCCACTAATTCCGAAAGGAGCAGGCCAGTTAAATTATATCCCATGGCCACAGATGGACTAAAAACAAGTTACCACCCCTTTCAGATTAGGCAGCTAAGTGGATTACTAGCTTTGAGGAACATACTGCAGGGATGAACTTATTTATAGGAGACATAAAAAGTCGACTGAGTGGGTTTATTGGAAGCCAAACTGACATGATTTTCAAAACAGCTAGAATTCCAGGACTAACAGAGAAAAAGTTTAAAGGATCTCAATCTAACAATTACAGAACAGCAATATGGGACGCACTGGGGACAAACTATCCCAATAAACCAGATATAGGAGGCATGATGGCAGAGTCAATCGACCAGATGAAAATGTAACTGATTATGTAATAGAATGAAAGAGATGTGGAGTCAAGAAACAGGGTAAGCATGGGAGATCGAAGGAAGTAACACTACATTCTTTTATAACATGATAAAAAGGGGGCTACCAGCAGATGTACAGGCCAATTTAGAGAAAATAGTGAGGTTGGAAACAAAGCCCTGGATGGAAATACTGCCGCATATTGTACACTTTTACAAAAGGAAGGTAGAAAAGGAGAAAGAAAAACTGATGGAAAATGAAAGAGCAGCTGCCAGACTAGTACAACATAAATTAAAAAAGACAGAAACAGAAGGGGCAGTATTGGCTGCAGCACCCCAAAATGTAACGTCGCAACCACAGCGGCAATATTACAGAAAGAACCAGTCAAGTGGTGGAAGGGAAAGAGGAAGTCTTAGAGGAAGTATGGGCAACCGAAAGTCGAAAGAATGCTTCTACTGTCATAAAATGGGCCACATGGCAAGAGAGTGCAGACACAAGAAAACAGACATGCAGACACAAGCAATGCAGATACAGGGGCAGGGACAACAGATACAAGTGCAGGAAAGTGCCCCTTTTTGCATGGTTCCCCCTCACTTTTTGCCTGCTGTTGATGCTCTTTTGGCTAAGTGTGCCCTGGGTTCCTGCTAATCAAGTACCCAGGGCCTATGTTCTTTCCCTAAAACTGTACTGTTGCACACCTTATTGGCAACTCTCTGGCCACATATAGGTCCTTTGTAAAAGATACCAAGGGCCCTGTGACCAGGAAGGCCTCTAAGGACCACAGCACAAATTGCCACCCTTAGGGGCCCTGTACCCTGTCTAAATCCATTCTTAGATAATGTAAGTGCAGTAAGCCATAAAGACTATATGGTCTGGGAGTTAGTCATTAAGAATTCCACAGCAACATAATGGCTTTACTGAAAATTGGGAAGTTTAATATCAAACTTCTCAGCACATTAAACCCACACTTATGCTAGTGTGGGATTTAATGCCCCCTGAAAAACATCCTGACCCTAGTGTCTAGGCTGACTGGCTGCTCGCCAACTGCCAACCCCAGACATATTTCTAGACCCCTGGGTCGAGAGCCTCCCTCTCTTGGGGTCCTGAAGCAAAGCACATCCTGGGCAGAGGTGCCAAGCCTCCTCCCCAGCATGGGCAGGGTCCATGAAGGGGAAGGTTCAAAGGCTTTCCGCCTTTATGAGCTGACCCAGCCATTTGCTGCATCCAGCAACTGGCCCCCACTGGTTCTGACCCCCACTTTGGACAGGAGAATCAGCGGGAAAACCAAGATATGAGGAGAGGTGTTCCCACCTTTGCCATCAGGTGGGGGAGGTGAAGCACAACACTTGGTCCCTGCCATCTTGAAGATGGGGGGACCCAGCCAACCAGAGTGAGGCTTATGTCCTTCTTCCACTGGAGGGTGGCATAATAGGGGGTGTACCCACCCTAAGGAAGGAACCCATTGGTCCCAAACTGTACTTACCTGAATTGCCCCTACATTTTGTATTTAGGGTCAACCTGGAACCTTGCCTCCTCAGCCAAGAAAGAAGAAGAAGGACCGAAGAGCCGTGCTGAAGGAAAAAGAAGAGGACACCAACTGACTTGGCCCCAGTCCTTCCGGCTGGTCCCGACCTCAACCTGCTCCAGCGGAATCCCCGTGTGTCCTGCAGCCAGCAGCCCCCCAGAAACCAGAGGGCCTGCCTTGCCTTCCCCTTGTCACTTGTGAGCACAGGATTTGCTCACCAACAGACTCTGTCTGCACCACTCTGCACCCGACGCCTATGGCCCTAGTTCGAGGGACCCAAGAGCACGAGGAGGTCACCCTGATTGTCCTGGCCTGGGATCAGGTGATCCCTGACCTACCTCAAGTCTCCCGATGATGCCTGCAGTCCCTATCTGGAGGATCCCCCCGACTGCGACCGCAGCCGATAAGGAAAACCAGACGCCTAAAGACACCCCTGTACCCGACACCCGATGGCTTTGGGAGGCCCAACTGACAATGTCCTGCCATCCCACGACATCCTAACTTACCTCTCCAACTGACGGTTGCCTCCAGATCTTTGTGCCTGAGCCTGCAGTGTTTGTTCTGACCAGTGCTTTCCCATTGAAACCAAAAGGGCTCCCGACGTGGACCCAGCACCCTGCACACGTCCGCCCCTGTGCCACTGTGAGTGCACCTTGTGTGCTAACTTGGATCCGCTTTGCCCTGAGCTAAAGCCTAGCAGCTTTGATCCCACATCCAAGTGGCATGCTAGTGAGCAGCCACCAACCGGAGGCCCCCTATCCCCCATTGGATAACATTGGGCCTCAGCATTCTGCACCCTGCTGCCCTAGTGCCGCTGAGGTTGTTCTTTGAGTGCATCCTTGAACCTGGTTCTAACCCCAGAAACCCAACTCCGACAACCAAGTACTTACCTTTAAACCGATAACTTAATTTCCTCCCATGGGATGCATTGATGCTTTTCTGTGAAAAAAGTTTCAAGTGCTGTGTTAAAAATTGTATGAGAACCTAAGAAACTGTAGGGCATATGTATAAAGAAGTGAAGGAGTGAGGCGTTAGCAGTCAATGCTTAACGCCTCACTCCACCACTTCAGAAACGCAAGGCTGCACCATATGTGCAAGAATATGGTGCAGCCTTACGTTTCCCCTTGCGCTGGCACTACACTTAGCTACCTAGCACCAACTCAGGCACCCCTGCACCATAGTGCAAGAGTGTCTGCATACAGTGAAAGATTGTTTATGTGTAGGAATGTGTCCCTTCCTGCACATAAACAATCTTTAAATGCAGTATTGTCACCTCTATGAGTGCTCCTTAATGCAATGTTACAAAATGTCATTTTTTTAAAGATT
Organism: Triturus cristatus; assembly: GCF_964204655.1. NCBI lineage: Eukaryota > Metazoa > Chordata > Amphibia > Caudata > Salamandridae > Triturus > Triturus cristatus. The sequence continues at coordinate 209,748,229 of NC_140580.1, read as the reverse complement.
GTTTATGTGCAGGGAGGGACACCTTCCTACACATAAACAATCCAAGGCGTTTTGCTTTTTCCATGTGTGCTGCACAAGGCAGCAAACATGGAAAAAGCAAAAACGAAGAAAAATAAAGCATTTCTCCTCGTTTCGCCAAGTTAAGACCAGGTTTTCCCTGGTCTTAATTTTGGCGCTGCCTCCTATTAACGCCACCCTTGTAAACAGGGGGCAGCGTCAAAATCAATGGGTGTTGCGGTGGAACGCCCACCGCAACACCCACTGCCCACCCCTTTCATGCTAAGTATAGCGTGAAAGGGGGCCTTATTTACAAGGCAGCCTTAAGCCACGTGTTTGCAAAAAATTACTTACTTACCTTTTATCTAGGAAATGTCCCAGTGTGATATCTAGGCATCTATCACACTGAGTAGAAAAGTAATCTAAAAAAGTAATCACAATGTAATTGCAAAGTAACTGAAAAGTAATTTCATCTGTTTCTGAACATTTGACCTACCTGTAACAAAGCCAACTGCATTCAACTGTATTATACCAGAAAAGTACTATTTTACTTACCTGCACCAAGTCTGGCTTGGTTCTAAAAATAAAATACAACAAAGAAATATTTTTATACAAAACAGTTAGTCTTTCAGTGTGTGACATTTCTTGCCTGAGTGTGTACAATAAATGCTTAACACTACCCTCTGATAAAGCTTTACTGCTCGCCCACACTACCACAAATAGAGAGTAAGCTATTATCTACTTTAACCTCTGTAAGCATTTGGTGATCCACTGGACTCTGTGCACACTAAACCTTACTTTGGTATAGTATATACAGAGGCAGCGTCCTACAACAAGGACAACACATTTGGAGTCCACCCCAGCAAAATAACTTCCAAGGTTATCAGAATCAGGGTACACAAATCCAGCAGCAACACAGCAACCCCTCAAAACAGCAAAAACAGAGAGGAATGGTATCGATGGCAGCAACAAATCCATTCTATGGAAATATGGGAGACAATAGCCAACAACAACAGTACATACAATGAAGTGGCCCACAGAGCATTCCAATGTGTGCAGTTTTATTGGCAATGTATAGATTGAATGAGGAACCCACTGACAGTTGCAATAAACAAAATTCCATATACCTTTCTAGTAGATACAGGGGCAACAAAAACATGCATCAAAGAAGAAAAAACCCATTATCAAATACAGCTATGGACACACATATTCTCTGGGGCAGTAAATAGGTTTCCATTTACAGAAACCATCAAGATGGAAATAGGAGGAGCATACTCCGAAAAACGTTCAGATGGATCCCATCCGAATCCAGAAAAACGGTCATGCATGCCTCCATTAGTAGCAGACTGGACTATGGCAACACCCTCTACGCCAGAATCAACAAGAGACTACCTCGTAAACTCCAGACCGTCCAGAACGCTGCAGCCGGACTGATCCTAGACTTCCCCCCTCACAACCACATCACCCAACACCTCCGCGACCTCCACTGGTTCCTACTCGAAAGAAAAATAACCTTCAAGCTCCTCACTCATGCATACAAGGACCTCTACAACATCGGACCTGCATACCTGAACAATCACCTCTACTTCCACGAACTTGAGACACCTCTGATCAGCTGACCTCTCTCTAGCCACCATCCATGCATCTACAAAACCAGAATAGGAGGAAAGTCCTTCTCCTACCTCGCATCCAAGGCCTGGACCGACCTCCCCTACACCTGCGGCAAGTCCCTAAACTGCTCCAGTTCAGGAAGGACTTCAAGACCTGACTCTTCGGATAACTCAAGCACTCAACGGAACTGCGCCCCCCCATCCCCCCTAGCACCTTGAGACCCTCGTGGGTGATTTGCTTCGCTTTACCAACCCTGATTGATTGACTGATTGATTGATTGATTTAGTAGATGGAAAACTTTTATACTCACCATCATCTCCAGCTAATCTCTAAGGACAGGATTTGATGTCCAAACTAAATATGACAATACATTTTGGCTCCATTGGTCTGCACAACTCCAGGGGTTTCAGAAAAAAGAACAATGATGTTACTTATGAGAGCAGAGATCAATAAACAATACAGAGCCAGGCCCATTGATGAAGGAGGGTTTCTGTAATAGCAAATGCACCCCAACTGAAAGGAAGATTAGTAGAAATACTAAAAGAATTCCAGTTCAGATGCCAAGGAACACCCCAATCACAGCAGTTGCAGTACACACCACTCTTGATAACCATAGGTGGAATTGAAATAACTCCCACACATGGTATATTATTGGCCACTGACAAGCACCAATCAACATGGGCATGTGTAATATTCATGAACCCCGGACTAAGATTACAAGACCTACTTGATGAACAACTGTTTGAAGAGAATAAATCAGCAACTGTTTGACAATGCAGTAGTGATTCGAGTAGAGGTAGAGATAAGAACATAAATACCCAAGCCAAGTTGCAACTCTATGAAAGACCAAGATTTAGCCAAAGTACTACCACAGTTGTAGACAACAGGACCATATGATGTAGGTTCGATACAGACAGCAACACCTGTAAAAATTACCATAAAGGCAGGAGCACTTTTAGCTACGGTTAAGCAGCATCCATTGTTAAAAGAAGCAGATGAGTGGATAGCACACACTATTACAGCATTGGTGCAGCAGGGGGTACTATATCCAGGTGTTTCACCCTGCAATACTTCTATATACATGGTAAAGAAATCAAAAGGGGGTACTTGGAGGATGGTACAGGATTTTCGCCCACTTAATAAAATAGTGGTAACGAGTTCCTACTGGACCCGGATCCGTCAATAATATTGCCAAACATCCGACCTGATGCAAATCATTTCTCAGTGATTGATTTGAAAAATGCTTTATATAGTGTCCCCCCACACCCCAAAAGTCAATACCTGACAGCATTTACCTATAGAGAAATCCAGTATTTGTATACTTGTTTGCCACAAGGCTACTGTGAGTCCCCTAGTATATTTAACAGGTTAGTCAACAAGCATTTACAATGCCATCGGTCTCGCCTTTGGGACGTTATAAGTATTTAACCCCACAGAAGAGATACAGGTCTTGCAAAAAGCGCAAGCACTGTTAAAGGCTCGACCTAAAAACGATGATGTGAGGATACTCCCGATGGACATACCTTGATGTAATGACTCCCAATGTAATGGTAGGTAAAGTAAGAACAGACAGGGACTTGGGCACAAATGCAGAGAGTAATAAGTAAAGGTGAGCCAAATAGCTTAAAGCTCTCCAGCCCATGTATCTTTCAAACACGAATTAGAAATAAAACACACCATTCTCTGAAGGAGCACCATGTTAGGATGACTCTGGTGTTTATGGTAGAAAGGGAAGGGGTGACTGGGATTAGAGCAGAACAGCACAGTCCTCCTGCCTGCCCCCCTCCCATCTGTGCTGATGTGGCACATGTGTGTCCCTTTTGCAGCACTGTAGCTTGTCTTGATAAAGAGCCCTAGTTCCCTGCAGCTTGATAAACAAATGATGGCAGGTGCTTAAAAGTTAGGCTCTTTCTGTGGAAGCACACATCTGGCCAAATCAAAAGCTGTACTCCGGTGACCCAACATCTGGGTGGCCCCAATGTCCCTCCCTGTAGCTCTGTTGTTGATTACATCACCTACCGCTACAGCTGCACTGTTAAGGCAGGCCTAAAAAGATGGAAATGTACTTTTTCCCCAGTCTGCCCCTTCTCCTGTACCGCCCCTTTCTATTTTCACCCTTTTGGCCCATTGACCTTGTATGCGTGCTGAACTGCTGTTGTGCTGTATGTGTTCAATGTGTGAGGTACGCTTGCCCTGCTTGTGATGCATGAAAAAAAACCTCACAATAAAAAATCAAATACTATTGGCTTTGTCAATGCTTATGTTTTTTAAGCAGTTGACTCTGCAACTCTGAGCGTGTGATGCAATGAAACGTACACATCTCTACCTCTGCCCCAGTGCACTCGGTTATTCCCCGACACTAGGTTTGAACGATTCGTCATCAATAAGGGAAAAGTCTGGGGTTTGCAGATCAAAGACTAGTGTCCAGATTTTCAGACTAATTACCCTGCTCTCCGAACTATCAAAAATACTTCAGATGTGCAGTTGCGGAACCCACCTCGGTTGCAATTAACCCCAAACTCAGCAATGCGGTTGCAACAGTCTCTGTAGTTATTGAAGGAAAAATGGCGTGATCTGGGACTCTGGCTTATTGCTTAGGCTACCATTCACACACATCCTCGCAGACTCCATAGTGCCAACAACAGTAAAACAGTACAAATATGGAAAGATAGAATGCTGAACTGCCCGACACAAGGATTCAAATTTAAGAAGGGTACAGCAGACATCAGCAGCAGGCTCTAAACCGGCTGAGCTATACTGAGGGAATAGTAACATCATCGAATATGTGCAGATGTTTCCAGCAGAAGCTACTACCCCTGAGCTGTTTTAATAAAGGTGGATACAATACTTGTTTATTTCTCTTTCACCAAAGGATATCCAGCTCGTGGAGGACTTCGAGCCAATGCTACAGAGGGCTACTAAATCCAAGTGACTCGGGAGGTTTTTTACGTAGCAGAGCAGGGTGAAGAAATGTCCCAGTTACGGTTACTTGGAAAAAGGAAATGGCGTGTGACTGTGGTTGGGGACAGAGGATGACAGTGCTAAGGAAACAGGACCTTCCTACACCCAATGGGCTTACGTGCTGCGTTGTGTCCTACGAGGATCACAGTGCTTTGTAAAGCATTTTTACAATGCAAGTGATCCTACAGGGCGCACACCAGGATCTGTAGCTTATCATTTCAACCAAATGATATCAGGGCAAGATCTTTTCTCAGTGGTGCATCCAACAAACACAGGCAAGGTAGCAGGATTTAATTTTCCCAAGCCTGTCTGGGGAAGGAGTCGGAACTTTGGAGGGATCAAATTCTTTAAGACCTTATAAGCATTTAGCCATCACGCTCAACAGAGGGGCTGACTGTGGTGCTACAAACAGAGCTGCTGACTTTGAGACTGGGGACCCGGGTTCCAGCCTTGGCGTCCGCTCTCCCCGAATGTAATTTAAACAAACCAACATGTCACAACAAAAAAGAAAATGAAACATTCCCATTTGCTTAAATGATCAGGTAAACAAAAGCCTTTCATGAATGCGTTGAGGATTGGGTGCCCTGTTAGGAGGAAGCTTGCCTTGCGATCGGATGGCAACCAGAGGATAGGCTGCATGCCCAGACGGGGGGAGGAGACATGGCGTGCTCTGCGAGCGAGGAGGAAGTGGGAGGGACAATTGAGAGCGACCTAAAAATGACCTTTTAAACTTCCAGCGTGACAGTGTGCTGCTGCATTATGAGGATGACATCCTGATAAGTAGAAGGTCAGAAGAGTAGTGCAAAAAAGATACCACCAATTTGTTAACTGTCTTAGAGCAAGGAGGGTACAGAGTTGAAAAGGATAAAGTACAATACACAGTTCATAAAGTGCATTACTTGGGTGAAATAATATCCGCCTCAGGACTAAAAGTTACACCAGAAAGATCAGAATGTATCAGGAGAAAGAGAGAGACTAAAACAGTCAAAGAGATGCAACAGTGGGTGTTTGATTACAGTTCACTGATAGGACCATTATTGCAGGGAATGAAAGAAGCAAACCAAACATAAGAAAAATACATTGGACAGAGGAAATGACAGTAATGTTTAAGAAACTAAAAGAAGAGATAAGTGTTGCCCCTGTGTTTGGTATACCAGATTACAATAAATAATTCTACCTTTTCTGCCATAGTAATGGTACAACCATGGCAGCAGTACTAACACAAAAATATCCTTTGGGTCATAAGCCAATCGCCTACTATAGTGCATTATTAGACCCAATATTGAAAGGACAATTTTTCATGCGAACAAGCACTTGCAACCGCTGCTTTTGGTGTTGAAAAAAGCACACCTATTGTGATTGGCTCTTCCATACTCTGTATGTGGAACATGCAGTGTTTCAAAAAGTCAGTGACCTGGAGCACACCCTTATCTTATGTATGTAAAGTTCCTTACGTTTTCATCTAGTTTGGCAAGCATCACTCCATTAGTGCCCCGTTCCATGGCACTTTGCATAATTAATCCGATAATGTGACTCGCAAATCACGGGTCAACCGAGTTGCACAGCCGCATGTACATAGGTATGCTAATTAATCCACCTCAACCATGGTGTATCCAATTTCATCCAGATTTCATTGCTTTAATTTAATAAGTCTTTGTGTCACGTCAAAGGTTATAAAATTCAACATTCTTGTGCTCGTTAATTACTTCATGATTGCCCATCCAGGCCTATCATACAGCAGTTTACGAATTTTGCTTGATCTCAAAGAATCCAAACATCACACCCAATGCATTTCGGCTCCTTAGCTTTCGTCAGGGGTGTCTATGATTTAAAAATAATTGTCAACCACGATTGTTTCACATCCCACGTAACATAAAATTAAACTTTAACATGTGCCCCCCTTTTTTTTCTCACGTTAATAACTGAACAATCCCATTGTCCCGAAACCCTCCCATGCCTTACATCACCCATTTGCTTTTAGAAAAAGTAATTACATAAACTAACACACCCATGATGCAAACGCTGTTTTCAAAACCCAGACTCATGCCCAACTGCTTAGGCATTTACCTCCGTGTTTAAAAAGAATTTTCAACAACCCCAGTTTCACGCTACCCAAATCCACTGTCTGAATCCCATTACCCAAAAAATATTATAAACCACCCATGCCTTATTTCACACTGTTCAATGAAACCAACTAAATCCCCTCTGCTTACCTAATCTAAATCTGCCGCACGTAGCTCTTCTTGTGCTCGTTTAATCTCCGTGTAACCCAACCTCCCTCTCGCCCGTATACCATTGGTGTAAAATATCACGTGTCTTCTCATCACCCACATCCCCTTTTATAAATTAAAATGCTATTCAGCCCATCTGTGCAATCATCAAACCGTACTGTGCAAATACATATACATGTGAAAAATAATCAGACTGCATATACAAAATAATCGAACTCCATATAAAATCCCAAACAACTCAAAAGTCCGTTTTCAGTGATTTCGCCGTGGCGCACGTTCCAAGAGGTATCCTTCGAAGTGATTAGAAAGCTTTCCGATTGTTTGTTGTGCTTTTCAGCGCGGGGTGCTAACCAGGGTTGAAACGGTTAGTACAATTCAAAAAGTCAGTGACCTGGAGCACACCCTTATCTTGCAGTGTTTGCCATAATACAGAAGCAAAAGGCACGTTAACCACACAACGCATTTCAGGTTATGAAATAATATTATCTTTACCTTCATTGAGTGAGATGTCACACTTTGAATCCCACCACATTCATTGCACACCCAGTACAGGAAGGAGGTGAAGTGCATAACTGCTCGACATTTACCCCTGATGAGGCTCTAAAGGCAGAAGTGCTAATTAACAACAGTACAATATATTTTGTTGATGGCTCAAACACAAATAACAAAGAACAGGAATACGACATACCGGTGCACCAGAAGTGGAGGTTAAAATGAACAGTGATGTGTTCTTGATAAGAGAGCAAATAACAGTGACTTCCCATTATTCAGCACAGACAGATGAGCTCATAGCTCTGCTGGCTGCTTTGGAACATGGGAAGAGAGATAATATTACAGTGTGTTCAGATTTAGCTTATGTCACCACCATAGTGCATTAATTATCTCCAATTGAAAAAGGGGATTCCTCAAAAGTGAAGGTACATCAGTAGCACATAGAGATATTCTAGAACTCATCATTAAAGCACTAGAATTACCAACTAGAATGGCAGTAGTGAAGTGTTCAGCGCACACATGAACACAGGAATTTGTGTCCAGAGGAAATGAGTTAGCAGACCAAGCAGCTACGGAACCAGCGCGAAGCACACAACCAAAACACCAAATTTTCTATGCAGGACAAAATAGGAGAATAAAGAAAATAAGACAGATGAGAAACACATATCCAGAACAATACTATATGCTGAGACTTCTCAGATACATCACAGAGAACTGCAAGAGGCAGCACTAAGGTTTGAGAAAGATCTCTGGAAACAGAGAGTATGTCAGCAATCTAGCACTTACTGGATATTTAGACAAAGCACTACAGGAATAAGAATGGTTCATACCAAATTTCCATGAGATAGTGACTATGTATTCATGTGAGAACCAAACCCTAAAACCAACTCTAAAAGTGATCACATCAACAATATCACAGCCACAGGGTCATTTTGAGCTTTACACATTGACTTTGTAGATATGTTAGATAAGTACAACAACTACAGGTATCTGTTAGTTGTAGTCTGTCCATTCTCAAGATGGATAGAGCGGGCCCATGTGTACATTGTGATGCAAAACCAGCTGCTAACTTCCTAGAAAGAGAGGTTATACCAAGATGGGGAGTCCCAGAAGCAATAAGATCAGATAATGGCACTAATTTCGCAAAAGATATGTTTAAGCATAAACTGACTTCAACTTATCACCCACAAAGTAATGGAATTGTAGAACACCAAAATGGCCTTCTAAACAACAAAATTAGCGAAATATCAGCAACTTTAAACAAAAATGGTTACACAGCCTTCCCATTGCATTATTTTCACAACAAAACACAACAAGCACTTATCATCACCTCACACCCCATCAGATAGTGAGAGTTAGGACTATTAAAATGCAGCATCCTCCATCCAGGTGAAAAACATATACTGAAACAAGTAATGAGGTACTAGGAAAAGAAATGTATGACAATTTGTCTCAACTAACAAAGGCAGCATAATGGTTTTCTAAACAGGTTTTACGATACCAACAAAAGAGCTCCAACGGTCTTGCAGAGGCAGACCCAGTCCCACAATCAGGAGACACAGTGTACATCAATAAGGTCATCAGGAATTGGAAAGACCCTAAGTTTGTTGGACCTTATACAGTTACTGAATCAACAGATACAGTGTGAAAGTGAAAGATAGAACACCATGGATCCACCTGATCCACATACAATGGACAAACACAGCTGAATACCAGGAGATGTAAAGGAAATAAAAGGAGGGGGGCAAAGAAAGGAGAAGCAACCAGAGACATCCTCCCCTCCAACATAGCATTTGGACTTTGTTTCTCTACAAAGAGATACAAGATGTGTACTAGTTTGTATGAACATAGGTTTTCTCAAACTAAGCCTGTTGGCCCCGCACTCAAGATTTATCATGTTAAAGTTATGGCGTCCATTTTATATGGGGCAGAACTCTGGAGGTTTGAAAATTTGTCCCTATTAGCTCAGGCTCAAAAAAGTTTTCGGAGAGGTCTAGTTGGTCTCCCCCAGAGCACTCCCCTTATTCCTCTATATCTTGACATGGGGTGTCACCCGCTAACAGAGGTCGCAAGGTTCAAACCATTGGCTTACTGGAGAAGGCTCTGGTCTACACCGGATCTAGCCCACTATGCCTCATCCCTTATGGACACAATAGAAAAAGATACCTCCCATAAGATTAGATGGCTACAGCAGGTTAAAAGATCCTTGGTGGACGATCCAGCTCACAATATATATATATATATATATATATATATAAAAAGCATTCAAGGATGCATACTGGTCTATGATTAGATCCGGCATTTTGAGTCTTTCCGGGTCTACGTCGTTGACCAGTGCCTTTTTGGATCATAAGCTGGATCCTTTTTATGAAGAATTTTGGGATTTCATAGCTAAGCCAATGGATAGAAAAACTTTACTTTCAATTCCGGGTAGGAACATTGCCTACCAAAGTTTTTACTAAGTTGTGGCACCCTTCTCAAGAAAGTAAATGTCTATTTTGCCAAAGTATCGTTGAAACGATCTACCATATATTTTTTGTGTGCCCAGCATATTGTTCTCCACTGAGAAAATGGCTCAAACCAATTTGTCTGAATCTTGGCACTAGGTCGAGTGTTGCTGCGTTAAGAATATTAAAGTCTAGTACCCAAGAGGCAACTGTAATTGCCATAGCGAAGTTTTTGGGATGGGCCTGGAGAATAAGACAACAGTTCGAAAATAAGCAGACTGCGACAGTGATTACCAATGCTTTGTCTTCTGCTTAGTATCCTGGTATTGTTATACATGGTTTATATATATTTACAAATGTTTTACATCTCTATATCTGCATAGGGGTTAGATGGTATGGTCCATTATATGAAACGTTTCTCTTTCAGTTTGTACCTTTTAAATATTTTTTATAGGGTTTTATATTGGACAGCTTTTAGTGGATACTAGCTGTTTTTTTAACATGTATTATTATATTTGCTGTAAATATTCTTGTCTTTTATGATCAACTTGGTCAAAATAAAGACTAATAAATGAAAAGTATTAGTTTGTCATTTTTTCTGTTATGGTGGCTGGCTTGAGTATGCATGTATTATACTGGTTCACCTAAAGAATTAATGAGCAACAATGATCAGGTAATAACAGCAATAGTGACAATGATAGAATAAATAAGCATTTATGAAGGGAAACTAGAGAAATGAATAGCGTACACTCAAAGACTTATGCTAAGACAGAATTCATACAGGATTAACGGATAACACATGGAATGCACATATGCAAACCAAAAACACTCACAATTTCTAAAAAGAAACAGCCATGTTTTTCTGGCAAGGAGTTGTCAGTGCTTGTGGATGAAATCCTCAGAGTTGAGCCACAGTTAATCGGGACCCAAGTCCAACAAACTTCAGTTACCAAGGGAAATCTGAAGTGGGACAGAATAGTCAACAAGGTGAGCGCAGTAGCCAGCATCCAGCACACAAAGGACGATATCAGAAAGAGAAGACACAACCTCAAGCAGAGGGTAAAGGCCTTGGCCAACAGAAACCACCAGGCAGCACAACAGACTGGCAGTGGCCCTTCAATGCCACCAGTCCGGCTTACTGCCTGGGAGGAGAAGGTGCATGCCATGCTGCTGCCGGAGAGCTTGTTTGGAATACCTGAAGGAATGGAGTCTGGTAAGTAAAACCTAAACATTTGCCTCAAGTTATCCATTACGCCTTAGCACACATTACTGTAATGGTCAAACGCTTGTAAACCTGAATTATAAAGGAAGCAGTAGCCAAAATATTGGAGATGTGTAATTAATGCTGACAACCTGCACTTTAGATGGAAAAATAACCAAAGCAATGACATTTACAAATATCTACATGTAGGCTGTAAGTGCATACCCATTAATTCATCATGACAGCAACAACAACATCTGTCAACATCCTAAAGCATGGTCCCTAACTAGAGTAAGTAGTTATCAAGTATGTAATGCTAACCAGTTCATCAAGTCATCAGATCTTTCAAAAGGAAAGGACCACACCTACCATCAACCACTAAGACTCCATCTAAGAACAAAAGCCACCTGTGTCAGCCATCTCTCCACTGAAGTCTCCTCACTGGCAGGGGGCAATAGGCCCATGTGGTAGATGGGCTGGATTCGAGGAGGACTCTTTGCACTGGCCACAACTACCTTCAGGCCTTGTACTCCTAACTCCAAACTACAGTCACCTGTGTCAGCCATGTTTCAACTGAAGTTCCCCTCACTGGCAGAGAGCCGTTGATCAAATGGGGCAGGGAGTGTTTGAAATTACTACAACTACTCTCAGACCTTGTACTCCTAACTACAGTCACCTGTGTCAGCCATCACTAAACTCAGCTTCTCCTCACTGGCAGGGAGCCATTGGTCAAGTGGGAGGGGGGGGGGGTTGTGTTTGAAATGACCCTAACTACCGTTAGGCCTTAAACCCCTATTTCCAAACTCCAATCACCTGTGTCAGCCATCTCTCAACTCAACTTCTTCTCACTGGCAGGGAGCAATAGACCCAGTTGGTGGGTGGGCTGAGTGTGAGGAGGACTCTTTGCACTGACCACAACTTCCATCAGGCCTTCTAGCTCCAGCTCACAAAAACAGACACCTGTGATGTACCTCAATAACCATTTGTCTCACATCTTACTATGGAGTGTAAGGTCAAATTCACTGAGCTGTGTATACACAATGTTATGCTCTGAAACGTTTGACTACTTAGGCTGATCTACCCAAGACTCTTGAGCAGAAAATAATTAGCACATTACTGACACAATGACAAATTTGTACATAGAATACCACAAATGTTGTAATGTATTGTTGCCAGTTCAATGTGCCTGGTGATACATTGTCACTGCACAGCACACAGGAAGAACAACAACTAAATATTACCAAATGATGAGTAAGTTATGTCCTGCCAACAAATTGGAATTTGAACTCACTAATCCTCAAATGTCATCTACAGAGTGTCAGGTTCTAGTCATTGTTAGTAGCCATGTTATCCAAATTGTGACACTGACCATATCAGCACAGAGCTCAAGCACAATATACATTGTGAAAAAGATGCAATGTTGCCATCAGATAAATGCTAACATAATGGGAATATGTGCCACTTCCCTCATCTAATTCAGTTTTATGTTCTAGGTATTTACTCAATGTGTACCTGTTGAGGTACAATGTAGAATTACATAATTGACTGTGTGATATCTGTACCAACAGGGCGATCTGTTTACACTTCAAGGCAGAATGAGGAAACCAGCCAGAATCAGGCTTCAGGCTGGAATGAGCTCTCCGACGATGAAAACTCTCCTGAACACTTGGCCGTGGAGGAGGAACCTGACCCATCATGTTTGACTGGGCAGACCGCAACAGTATGTCCAGCAGGGTTCACTACAACATCTCCCACCTTAGCTTCCAACTCACAACTGACCCCTACGCCAACAGACATACAATCCCGCACAGGCTACATCATCTCAGGTGCTCCACAGTCTACTGTGGAGTTGAGGAACTAAATACCACTCAATAAGGATGGAGAAGCTGGTTCTACTGTGCAGCCACAAACTGTGCCAGCCCTTGGGGTAGGGGTAGTGGGAGGGGACATGTTGGCCCATGTCGTCCAACAGCTGGTGCCACTGATGTCCAGGCCAACCTTTCCCGAGTAATGGATGCCTATGAGGGGTACCAGGGAGCAATGGTACAGGTATTTCAAAAACTCCAGGACATTAAATAACTGCAGGTGTCCCTAGACCACCAACTAGAATGACACAATGACCAAATGGAGGAGGTCATAGGGTTGCTGAGGGACATCAATACCACCCTCCACCAGGCATTCGCACACACAACTACCCCTCCCTGTGGGACAACTACATCTGTCCCTTCAAACATTTGCGCAAGCCACACGGAGGGACAGTGGATCCAGGCAGAGAATCCTCTGTAACTCCGGAGCCTGTAGTTGTCGACCCCCCCACTCGACGTGGGATGGGACGTCCAAGGAAAAATGCTGGAGGGTCGGAAGTGAAAAACCAAGGAAGCATGAGAAGGAACCTCACAGTCCACTTGCAGAATAGGCCCAATTGATGAAGGGCATACATGCAAAAGTGTAACCAGCACTCTATGAGCATTTACCCAAATGCAACCAGCGTCAACCCATACTTTTTATTAACCAGATTCCTTCACAACCAAAGAGACTAAAAATCTTTTTTAATTGCCAACTGATACCGTGGCATTCTTGAAGAAGAGGTATTGTAAGCCCTGGATGATTTAATGAACCGTGTTATCTGGATATAAGACCCCAGATGACTGTTTCTGCTATCAGGAGCATATTTGCCTTCCTGTCAGATAACCAATAGAAAAAGTGTACAGGACTATGATTAGGCTCAACTAAATGATTAGCTACGAGGGTCTTATAAATGTCTTGATAAAGATGGTATAAAGTTGGATAACACCATCGAAATGCGTCAACGCATCTGTCACACAATTCATGTAGTTGGCTGGAACTGCAGATACCAAAACGGGTGTCTAAGTATCGAGTTTCAGTCTATATACTGATTAACACGAATGTGTATTATTTAATGACAAAGTGTACTGTCTTTTTCTTCTCTCTCCTTTCGTTTGTGTTGATATTAAATAATACTCCTGTGGTTCCTGTTATTATGATGATGTGATATTGTTATAATGTGTCCGAAATATTTGTCTTGCAAATTCTTGTATTTTTAACTTTTTATGTCAGTAGGAAGAAATTTCCTTTCTGTTTAAAAAAAACCAAACTAATTTTATACAATAAAATCTGTACATTTTCCACTACTTACGCATTTTTTTGATCTACTGTTTGGACCTATAGTTTTATCCTACAAAGTGTGACCGGTTTTGACTCTTGTGTATTGGGTGAACGGATACAAGTGGTGCCTATTTTCTAGGAACCAAAGGAAGATTTGTTTTTCACTTATTAATAGTACCCTATTCCTTTGGTAAGGTAAAGGGGTCCCTCTCTTGATAATTTGATGAGTGCACAAACCCAGCCAGTAAGAAACTGTGTCCCTGTGAGAAGTTGGCCTGGTATATGCTGGTCACTAGTTAAAGTGGCCACCTTGCACCAGTACAATTCGACTCTTATGGTAGATAGGTTTAAGACAACCTTTTAAAGAAAGCTATCCTAGTGGTAGCTGTGGAGAGCAGCCTTCAGGCTAAGTCTCTGAATGTAAAGCAGCTTGTTTTACCTTATAATCTCTTGAATTACCAAATGAAAAGACACCACACAGGTATCTATATAAGATATATATGTATTTATTTCTAGACACACTCTACTAATCTCTTTATGAGATTAGAAGTCAGGAACATATGCACAAATCAATGTTTCACAACAAATTAAGCATTTATATGGCTGGGGCCCTAGGGGCGTACCAGATCATATACTAAAAAAGAGGTATAGGAAGAACGACTTGAGAAGGGAGAAGGCCTAAGGTCTTCAGAAGCGCTGGGACTAATCCACCCAAGGCAGGTAAGTAAAGGACCCACGGGAGACGCATGCAGTGTGAGAACACAGCCGCGGATCCCAACAGACTTCAATGGAGCAAGTCGCGGTTGGAATTTTAAAGTTTTAGGATACTTCGGGAGAGTCTACAAGCAAGTCACTTACAGGGTAAGTAGTTGTAGAGTCAACACACATAGGAGAACCGGAGTGCACGAGTTACCTCACCCAGGGAAGCCGGGTGCATAGGTGTCTTTTGGTGTCGTGTCGCGGCGTCGTTTTCAATGGGAGCCAAGTAAGACTTGCTGCTTGTGAAGACAGAAGAAGTGTCCGGTGGAATCCAAGACTGGATTCAGAATAAAGAAGACCTGAAAGCAGAGGAGACAGTGTTCAAAGTCACTTGCCAGTGACCCGGGCCCAGGAAGATGGATGCCAACAGTCGTCGGGTGATTTCAGGTGATCACGGGTGTCTTGACTCTTCAGCCACGAGGTCCAGGAGGCGTCGACGACAACCAGGAGCTGGATTCGGAGTTTCCCACGATGTCTGAAGCTTACTGAGGTGTCGGCAACCGGACTGGAGCCAACAAGCCTTGGCAACAGCAAGTCTTGTGGAATGTGAAGAAAGTCAGCGGTGCAGACCAGCAAGGTCTGAGGGACTCACCCAGCGAGGGTAAGTCAGGGCAGGCCTGGAGCAACCAGGGGAGCCCTTTGGTTCGATAAGAAAGTCTTCAGGGGACCCACAAGCCAACTGGCAAGGGATCGCGAAGACGCCTCGGGAGGATTCACTTCACAGGAGCCCACGGTCACTCGGGATGAGGTAGGCCTCTGATTTTCAGTGGAAATCCTGCTGGAGGCTTGGACCACACGTGGTCCAATGCACAAGTTCGTAGAACCTCGTGAAGGGTTTGCACTCAACAATAGTGCACGGTACCCGAGTATTGCTGTTCCTTGTCACTCGTGGGGTCCACTTGCCTCAGCTTTGCTGGGGACTCACGATGGCCATTGAGAGTCAGGAAATCCACTTCCGGGGCTGCAGGAACTTCGGACTCCGGCGGGAGCGGGAAAGTTTGCGACCGTAGTTTCAAAGTTTTGGTGCCTGCCAAGCAGGGGAGTCACTCCTTGACTCTAAGGGAGATTCTTCAGTCTTCCAAAGGTAGTGGAACGTCGAAGGGCCAGGATTCTTCTTCAGAGCGTCGTCCAGGGATATCTAGTTTGCAATGGCAAGGGTTCCATATCTTATACTAAAAGAAAGGGAGGGACTAGCTCTATGACCACTCCTCTGGGAGGGTCAGGTGAGTGGGTGGTTACACCCACTTCCCTTTGTCCAGTTTCGCGCCAGAGCAGGGGCAGGTAGCCCCTGAACCAGTTTGAGCTGGCATATGCACAGAGGAGCCTACTACTCCCCCAGTGCAGGACTTCAAAGCCCTCTAGGAGTGCACCCACCCAGCCCCAATACACTAAATCCTGTCTGGAAGGTGGCAACACCTCCCTGTGACAGGATGCCTATTGTTGGGCCTCCTCCACTGCCAGTTTCGGTCAGCAGCAGGAGGGCAGCCCAGTGTCTGTGCTGGTGGCATCCATTTTGTGATGCCAGGGCTCTTTCAGGATTCTACCGTGTTTCCACAGAAGGTACATGTCTATCCCTCTCGAAGGGTGGGATCATACTCCCACACCAGTTACTGGTGTGGGGGTATGATTCCAAAGCGTTTGACACCAAACACAACATGTTTTGATGCAGCCATCCCAGAGTTAGCATTAACCGCGAGGTTATAATGCACTTGAGTATATGGTTTAACCGCATCCACAAACAGCCACCGAGAATAGACTCTGCCAGCTGCAGAGGGGTCCTGCTCAGGCAGAGGCACTCCCTCACATGGAAACCAAGCACCCTGCCCTCAGAATTAATAGGGCCTGCCTTAGGGGTGACTGATAGGTTTATATGTGTGTGTAAGGTGAGATATAGGGAACCTATACCTCAGTGAGGAGTGCTACCACTACCTCACCCAGGCTGCAGTAGCAGGCTTGTGGTGTCAGATTTAGTCTGCTTTCAAGGGGTGGCATAATACATGCTTCAGCCCCTGCTAGGCCTGTGAAGTACCTATGCCCTTGGTATCTAGGGGCTCATAAGGTACCACAGTATCCAATCACTAGTGCATATAATATGCACTTCATGTCATTTAAGGGAGTAAGCAGATAGGCTGGGGTCCTGGATAGCAGGATCCCAGCCAGACTAGTCAAAAACCATCAAAACACCAGGAAAAAAGTGGGGGCAACCATGCAGTCAGATCCCACCTTCCTACAGTCCCCGATATCCTTCTTTGTGCGCTAACCATTCACTTTGTTGCCTATTCATCCCAAATGTTCCACCTCAGATGGAATGACTCTGTTGGACTTTGGACTCCTGTAACTGTGGCTTTTAACTGTATGATTGCAACCACCAACACTTACAACTTCACTCCATTGTGTGTTTCTTGTTTTGATCCATATTGTGTTATTTCTCCTAATCACCATGTCTGAAAAATAAAATCACTAAAAACATCAATACTAGCTCAAGTGGTGCCTTTGAAATCTATCAAAATATTGTTGGAATTACCATGTGGTCCCTTTGATGAAAGTGCAAACAACTTAGGTCAACAAGTACATGCGAATTGTAACGTAGGTGCAACAAAGTCACTCAAACATGGCACCCTAATATAGACATATAGCTGTACTGTATTTTACAAACTTCTTTCTACAGTACCTAATAACAGATTGGCACCTATACAAACAATCATCACAAGTAGGCATCCCACTCAAAAATCTGTGCCACTAACCACATTTGTCATGTAAAATGTTTCAATCAATAATGTAGGAGGAGTCACATCTGACAATGCTAGATGAAATTGGAAACACTAAATTTATTTGCCATTACCACCTGGTACCAGATACTTTAATCATAAATGGCATACATAATCATTAGACAAAAGAAAAGTAAACAGGGCAGTACTACTGATCGGTAAGTACAGCTCCCATCCAAAAAAGTCTTGCAGCATATGTTGTAAAGTTAGAAGCATATGTCAGTGGTGTTGCACTTTCACTGTGCCATACAATGATGACACCCATCTACAGCTACATCCAGATTTCACACAAGGATGATATAGGTAATGTGAACGAAAAGTAGCATGGTCTGGCCCCACAACCACATTGTCTCGGAGCACATGCTGCTACACACATTGCAAAACAAATGACACAAGATAGGAAAGAAGTCCATTGGTGTTGTAGCAACTTCCATCCCTTCAACGTGCAAGTAGGCATCATAACAGATTTGTATGCTTGGACTCAGACACAGCATCATATGCCTGCTGATGGCACAACTCTGAAATGTCCGTCAGTTGATGACATGGCAAAGTTCACTGAAACAAAAATATGAATTAAGATTAGGTAGGAACATCTATGTCTCACAAGTTACAGTCAACTTAAACTTCAGCCAGAACAATGCTGATTTGCACACTAGTAAAGCTTTAATAACACATTGTGCATGTCACATTAACTATTTACAAAACCTGTTTTGCACAGACATAGGCACACTTATCCTAAACTCTGATGTGTACATACACATAGTCCTCGGAGCCACACAACAACAAACACTAACATTGGAAATACATCTCAGTGCATACTTACCGTCATGAAAATAAGTTGTTGAAGTTGTTGTCGCAAGTCACATTCTTTCTCCTCAGCACTGTCATCATTACCCAGTCCAAGATCCTCAGCCGGTGGCTCCTGCTGGTCTCCATCTTCTTCAATGACAGGGATGTTTTTCCTTACTGGCAAGTTGTGGAGCATGCAGCAGGCGATGGTGATCCGACACACCTTCCCAGGTGAGTATTTTAGGGCTCCTTCAATTTTGTCCAGACAACGAAATTTGCACTTCAGGTGGCCACAAGCCCACTCCACTGACCGCCTTGTTCTCCCATGGGCCTCATTGAAGTGGACTTCTCCTGGGGTGACAGGATTCCTCAATGGTGTCAGTAACCATCACTGGTTTGGGTATCCTTAGTCTCCTACATGGAAGATTGACAGGAGTTCAATGTTCAAGCAAACATCTTCCAAATATACACACAAAACCAAACACAACCAACATCATATTAATTCTTACTTACCAACAAGCCAGGCCCTCTCTGGAAGTAGTTGTGTCATCAAATGGGGTATGAGGCTGTTCCGTAGTATGTAGGAGTCATGGGCTGAAACAGTAAATCTGGCACAGACGTGTGATATGTACAAATCTGCCAAATAAACCACCTGTACATTGAATGAGTGAAAGTGCTTCTTGTTACTATACACCAGTTCATTGGCCAGTGGTGGTATTAGGCAAAATGGCTCCCATCAATAGCTCTAATCACATGTGGAATTTGACCAAAATCATAAGAATCTCCTTTAAC
The DNA here is from genome assembly GCF_964204655.1 of Triturus cristatus. Lineage (NCBI taxonomy): Eukaryota > Metazoa > Chordata > Amphibia > Caudata > Salamandridae > Triturus > Triturus cristatus. The sequence goes on along the minus strand of NC_140580.1, from coordinate 209,729,055 downwards.
ATTGGCCAATTCTTCACGTTTGGAAACTTAATGTAGCTGTCCATGTGTCTCATCAATGCCTGCAGTATATCACAAAGTACATTGCTGAACATAGAGTGGGACATTCCGTCAGATGTTGCTACAGTGTACTGGAAGGAACCCGTGGCCAAGTAATGTAGTACTGTCATCACCTTAACTATTGGTGTCAGAGATGTTGAATAGTTTTGATGTGGACGCAATGAAGGTTCCAACTGTTGGCACAAGTTATTGATGGTCATCTTATTGACACAGTATTTGTGGATCATATCTCTCTCTTCCATGGTTTGTAGGTCTGGAAAGGGCCTGTAGACAGGAGGCTTTTCCCTGCTCCTCCATGGTACCCAAATGTGGAGTGTATGCACAGCAGGTGTTACCTTACAATGTCCCCAGTAGCATGTACTTAAACAAACACAAATAACCATGTAACCACACATAACAGTCAATGACTGTGCCAACCAGCTTTTACAAAATGTTTTTTCTAAGCATATAACTTTATACATACCATTTCAAATATGAGGCACATTTTTGAAAACACAGGAATGAAAGGACAGTAGACACATTTCACTAGTGACAGATTTGGTAGAGGCCAATTCAAGCAGTAGACAGTACAAATCACATGACTTATGCATGTTTACTGGCTGAGCAAGGTTTTTGGTAAACACAGTTGGATCATGTTATGAATACCAATCTGTAAACCACATAGGTCTGTAGTTGCACTCAGCACTTCGGACACAAATGTGGCATGGTGGACACGGTCATGTTGTGAATTTGTATTGCATATACAATGACACACACTACCAGTTTACAATGTACATTTGCATTAATATGCACATGGACACTCAAGTACAGAACACATAGATCACTCACAATGTTCCATTGAAATGCAATGCGCAAGTAGGGTGCTGGCAATGTGAGGGTTCTGGCCCTCTGTGAATTTTGAATGCTGTACGTCATCCAACACACACACTCTCTCCACCTGAACATCACACAGATCTCACATTGGGTGAGAGTGGCTTTCAGCAATATTCTTTGGTGTGTTTACACTTGTTAATGGATATGGGCTGCTTACTGGCTGAGAAGAAGAATTAAACATGAAACGGTGGTTTGTGCTTTCATGCTCGTTTAACCTGCCAACAAGTGTTTAAGGCTCCTCTCAAGGTCACTTTGTGAAGGAAGTGTATGAGATTGATTTAGATGCTCCTTTAACATACATTTTTGTGCATCCAGGCATGGTGGGGTCCACAGCCACAACATTGGCAAATGTATTTGCACCGACCAAGCCATAATTCAAAAGTCACTGTTGGTGGTTCCGAACCGAGATGGACACAGGCATAGGCTGTAACTTGTTATGGTGACAGCTGCGGATCACTGAATGTGTCCGCCTACAGTGAAGATCGATGCAGTAAACTTCCATTCCTAATGGAACAAGCTGCCTCACGGACCACTGGCTATTTTGAACAGTGCAGTGGGCAGAGTGTCACCCAGCAATCACAGGCATTGGACAAAGTCGGAAAGTGCGGCCAAGGCGGACCTATCCCTTTGACCACCTACATAGAAGACGGCCTAAGCGTTCTACATATATGTCTCGCGATTTGCAATACAAATCACTTGCCTTCAGAAACTGCACTTTTACAGACCTCCCCATGTCTGCTGGTGTTCACATCCTCTGGGAGCTAAGATAACACTCTGTACAGGGAGAAGGGCACATGCCTTCACACCTGAGGAGCTGGAACCCCTGGTAGATGTGGTCCTTCCCCTGTATACGCAGCTGTATGGCACATCGGAGGAGCAGGTGAGTACACTTCAGACAGAAAAAACGTACCTACATATCAGGTAACCACACACATAGGGCAGATTGTGGCAATAAAACCCAGACAGGCTTCTGATCAGAAATGTATGAATATGTTTGAAAATGTTAGGGACATATGTACTGGTTGTTGTGTGACAGTACTGTTATGTAGTTGACATCAAACATGTGGTGCATACCTCACTATAGACCACATATGTTGTATGTGTTTGTATTATGCATTTAGACATCACTTTTACACAATGTGAAATGTGTTATTTCATTTTGTTGCTAAAGAACTGCTGGTGGAGTCATAGCTCTTAATACTCGAACGGTGATTGTGATCTGTCAGTTGCATATGTGGATATATTGATGACGTTTATAGTCACAACAAACACACATAAGGCCACGTTCACGTTAACGTTACGTCAGCCATGTCACAACACCTCATATAGCAAATCACAGTGATCAACAATGTTCATGTCAGATATAGGATGGCCACCAGTTATATAGGTTTGAATGTTAAGTCAGTCCATATGATGGCCATGTTTGAATAGTAGTCCAAGCAAGCAGAGCTGAAACACAGACAAGGTTGTTAGACCTGAATGGACCATTTCTCCAGCTGAAGCACAGTTGTGTGGACAATGATACTGATGTACAGATTAGTCAATCTGTAGATGTGCAAAGCTTCTTTTGTGGCCTTATAACGTCTTTTTGGAATATAGTTTAGCAAATATGCTCTTAGTATAGCAAAATATGTACAGGTACATGCAGTGAGGCACAGACCCAGTTGTCGGGAACATGTACTCATTTTGTCCATCAGTATGTATGCATGTAAAAAACAACCTTTACCATACCTGTTGGCAGTCAGACTTTCATGAGTGAAGCCTACATTGTACGTGCACATTTCTGATGTCAAACTTGTCACCTGCAGATATTTTGAAATATCTGCAGTGCAGTGCATAGGTGTATCACATGCTGTGTTGCACTGTGGCAATGCTTGTTGTACAATGGCATGTTGCTGTTGTCCCCTTCACACTGGCACATACGGCATACAGTTCATAGCTGGAAATCTGAGTATCCAAAGGCTGATAGACAAACGTGATTTTTTGTCCAAATGTGTTGCATACATGCCCATTGTTCCTCAGTGTGATCATCAAGTTACCCACATATGCTACCTTACATTTTCTTCCAACAACGTTTACTAAACAAAATGAAAAGATAACAATTTTGGTTTAAAAAGTGGGAATCTGGTAAATAGTGCATACTAGTTAGGTGTATGTCCAGGGCAGAGCTGCCCCTGATCCCGTCAGGAGGACACCATGGTGTGCTGGGGTGGCTGCTAAAAGCGTACATACCACCTGTGGTCTTGTCCCATCCAAATTGAAGTAAGAGGGGTGGCGTACTCGATTAGGGCAAGGTCAGGATGTAGGGTGGTGCCAATGGGATCTAGACATATTTTACTTTTTTGGGTTTTTTTTGGTCACCATGTGCAGTGCAAACATATGAAGTCTGCTAACTTGTTAAAAGCTTAAGCAAGCTGTATATGACCTATGTGACTACCTAGCAGTAGGTATACCTCTTGCATGTGTACTAAGTGTCTCAGTCCATTACATCCTTATAGGTCAATGCCCATCAGAAGGTGTTACTGTGGAGTAGCATCGCTCGGAAGGCGGGGTCCCTGGGGGTCACACGTCGGCACAGTGTCCACTGTCGCAAACGGTGGCAGGATTTGCGAGGCTGGAATAGGAAAATTGCTGAAGTCCAGCTGGGCTTGTCACCTCCAGGCAGTAGAAGCATGTGCTGCACGCTGACCCCTCTATTGGCCCCGTACCAGTGATGGCCTATCCCAACCTTGATGAGCAGTTGAGAGACAGACAGCAGCACAGAGGGGGTGAGTATGGACTTTGATAAACTTTGTAAAATGCAACAAAATGGGGTAGTAGTGGAGACAGGAAGTCGCACCTCGTACATAAAACCAGTTTTATGGGCAAACAGTGTTAAAAAGGTATAAGTAAATTGTCCCTATTGAAGAAAACAGCCATTCAGGGTAATACCACACCCTCCTACCTTTGGTGTGAGTGCACAATGGACAAGGCCCTTGTGTTACAATAGCTTTCAAATAGTATACCCTGGCACTCAAACAAGTTGATTACATTTAGTCATATGTATTTAGAAGTTGCCAAACACAATTGTTCACTTTTTACAGGTTTACAAATTCCAGGAAGAATTATTCATTTTCCCAACAGTTTGAATGATTTCACTGAACATATATCTGGTTAATTTCAGTTTCTACGGGGGGGGAGGGAGGGGCGATGCGGGGAGGGTGGTTGAGGGGATACAAGCACTATACAATGTGGTGATGAAAATTTCCGACTCCAATTGATGTAGCAATGCTCGTTGATAAACAACAGCTGATGTGTTTCGTCACAGAAGTGACTTTTTCAAGGCTTCAAAGTACAATTTCAAAGTTGTGCCAAATGTAATACAGGGCATCTTATGTAAAAACAAAGCAGTCGTTTCAAGAGCCTCTCGGTGTCAGTCTTAACTGATATTCATGACACGTGTTTCGTCACGGAATTGTCTTTTTCAAGGCTGTGTAGTAATAAAAGACATGTATTGAACACTATAACCATACTGATTTTACATTTGTTGAGCGAAAATATATAAAAAATAGTGCCCAACCTACACCGAGTAGCATCAAAGAATAATAATAGCATTCTTGTGAGAAACAAGAGTAAAGGTAAGGTGACCAAGTGAATAGCAGCTCAATAGTTAGCAAAAATTCCACAGATGTGAAAAATATGCAAATAAGGTGCTAGAGAGTGAGCCCTGTAGGTCCGTCTAGTTTTCATAAAGCAGATCTGATTCATAGAAGAAAGGAAACGATGCACCAGCTGTGAGTAAATCTATTATTTGGTTTTTAAAAGCATGATCTAACCTTCAAAGTACAACTTCAAACCTGTGCCAACTGTAATACAAGGCATCTGATTAAAAAACAAAACAGTTGTTTCGAGAGCCTCTCGATGTCAGTCTTAACTGCTGAATTAATGTGATCAATAAAATAAATCGATTCATTTGGGAAATCCCTAAGATCAAAGTTACAGTATATTGCGATCTATACATATTCACAAAAAAGAGATGGGAGAAAAGTAGCCTACAAACTCTGATAATTCTAATATTATTTGCGTGATGAAGATTTTGGTCAATACAGTAGGCAGGATCTCAAGCTACACTGTAGAGAATATGAATATGGGGGAGAAAATAGTGAGGGACGTAAAAAGTAAAACACAATAATTCAATAATCGGCGCAATGGAGTACCAAGAATTGGACTATATATAGCGAGGTGTTCAACGAGTATTTCAAGAATGTTACTGGACCCACCTAGGCCATATGGGATGTGGGTGTTAGTGATGTTCCATGGGGTAAATAGACAAAATATCGAAAAAATAATATAGAATGGACATAATATCGAGTACAAAATATAGAATGGACATACTATCGAATGGACATAATATAGTTGTTAAAAAATATCGAAATGCAGGTAAGTAATTTCGAAGTACATAATATAGGGATTAAAAAATATCGCATTTTTATTAATATCAATTTTTTAAAAGTGTTTTGTATGTTAGTATATGTGTAAAAGTGTATATTAGTTTTTGTAATGTATGTTTCATTTTTTTAAAGTAATTAATTTTATGTTATTACATTTATGCGTAATTTAATTCCGTAGCGGGTTGTGGGTTTATAGGGGAATAGGGTGGGAAGTAATTTAATTATAGAAATTAAATAATAATTTAGGAATTAGCAATTATTTTTAATTTAATTTTGCGTTTTAGTTCTGTAGCGGGTTGTGGGTTTAGAGGGGAATAGGGTGGGAATTTAATTGTAATTAAGTAAATATTTATTTTTATTAATTGATTAATTGAGAATTAATTTATTAACTAATTATTAATTGGTAATTAATTTGTATTAATTCGTAATTAATTTTTATTAATTGATTAAATGATAATTATGTTAATTGTATTAATTTATTTTTTGTAGCGGTCTGTGGGTTTATAGGGGAATATGGTGGGAAGTAATTTAATTTTTATTAATTATTGAAAATAGCTTTGTGTATTGATAATTAATTTACTGTTAATTATTATTTGTTATTTTTGATTATTAATTACTTTTTAGTATTGAAAATTAATTGGTTGCTAATTAATTATTAATTGGTAAAATTTGTATTAATTGTTAATTTTTATTAATTGATTAATTGATAATTATGTTAATTGTATTAATTTATTATTTGTAGCGGGTTGTGGGTTATAGGGGAATATGGTGGGAAGTAATTTAATTGTAAATAATTCGTTATTGAAATTATTTTTGTGTATTGATAATTAATTTACTATTAATTAGCTACTATTCGGTACTATTTTTATTTATTAATTTTTGGTATTGAAAATTAATTGGTTGTTAATTAATTATTATTTGATTTTTTTTTTTTTATTGGTATTGATAATTTTTTTTTAAAATAAAATATTAAATTATTATTTTCCTTACTGTTGCACTCACTGGAGTGGGAATAGTAATATTTACCCCTACGCTATCCAACGCTTTCCCTACTGTTGCACTCTCTGGAGTGGGAATAGTAATTTTTACCCCTACACTATCCAATGCTTTCCCTACTGTTGCACTCTTTGGAGTGGGAATAGTAATTTTTACCCCTATGCTATCCAACACTTTCCCTACTGTTGCACTCACTGGAGTGGGAATAGTAATTTTTACCCTCCCGCTATCCAACGCTTTCCCTACTGAGGCACTCTCTGGAGTGGGAATAGTAATTTTTACCCTCCCGCTATCCAACGCTTTCCCTACTGTTGCACTCTCTGGATTGGAAATAGTAATTTTTACCTCTACGCTATCCAACGCTTTCCCTACTGTTGCACTCACTGGAGTGGTAATAGTAAATTTTACCCTCCCGCTATCCTACGCTAAAAATATTGATTATTTTTCAATAATATTACATTAATATATATATATGTGTATTAAAAAATAAAAATGTATGTTTATTTTTTTAACTTACATTAATTATTTATTATTGTTAAGGTTATTTAACTATTTTTAAGTATGTTTTAGTTAATTATATTTATTATTTTATTATTTTTACATTACTTTTAAGACATGTAACATAACAAAAAATTCGATATTTGGACTATATATATACCACAGATCTTCCATGTGAGGAACCTCACAGTGTTGTGTGTACCCATCATTTCCACGGGAACCCTCCCCAGGCGACATAAGGGAGGCCCTCCGCCCTTGCCCCAGTGTATGTGCCACCACCATCCTCTGCAAACAACCAAGCAAACAAAAAAGAAAACAACAACTAGGAAACCCTCATCATGAACAACTCCCCAAGCCCAGAACAGCCATATAATGGTCAGTCGTCCATACAGTATGTGGAACATGACCCCTAGTTAGACCTTACTCTAGTAAGGTTCTCAAAAGGGGTAGGCAGTAGGAGCAAAGAACAACATAGGTTTGGCGCCCAAACCGTCCTCGTCGCGCCGGCCGAGACGAGGAAAGCCTGGGTCGGAGACCACCATCAGCAGATGATCCGATGAGCAACTCCCCTAGTGCCCCAGCCCTCAGAGCGTCCAGGGTGTCTCAGATAACTTCGTCAGCTGTGTGTGGCGTCACCACTGGCACCATCACGCTGTCAATGCGGGACGAGTCTGAGTCAATGTCCCCAGTGTCTTCCGAGGAATGGGCCGCTGCTTCAGAAGTAGGGCTCCTGCCCTGCATCTGTGCCGCCACTGCCTGCAGAGCTTCTGCCCTCTCCCTTTCGGTTTGGGAAGAGGTTGGTTTCTTGGGGGCTCCCCTCTGGAAGCGCCTCCGGAAACGCTTCCCAGGCTCCGCTGGTTTCCTCGATTCGGCTCCAGGGCCCACGGGCTGGGAGGGCCCGGTCTTATAGGTCTCAATCCAGTCCTAGGCCTTGCCTGGGCTCCCACAAAAGTGGGTGGTACCGTCCAACACGATCCACAGCTGAGCCGGGAACATAAGAGAATACTGCAGGCCCTCTTCCCTCAGGGCCCTTTTAACCTCCAAGAAGGAAGCCAGCCTCCTTTGCACCTCCAGGGTATATTCCGGGAAAAGGGAAACCTTACTGTTATCGAATGTGTAGGGACCCTCTGTGCGTGCCTTTCGTAACAGTACATTTCGATCCCGGAAATGGAGCAAGTGGGCCACCACTGGTCTCGGGGTCGCCCAGGAGCCGGGGGCCTGGCCGGGACCCTGTGGGCCCTTTCAAGAGTGTAGAAAGGCAACAGGCCCTCAGGCGCCTCCACAGAGCACAACCATGGCTACAGATAGGCCACCATGTTGTTCTTCTCGATTCCCTTCAGCAGGCCCAAGATCCGGATATTGTTCCGGCGATTTCGCCCGCCCGCGGCTTTAGCCCTCCGTTCCAGGACACCCACCCTGTCTGAGAGGGCTCCCACCTCCTGCTCCAGGGCCTTTTGTGCAGGGGCCATCTCAGAAATGCTGACTTTAGCTCCCTTCTCCCTCTCAGAAAGCTTCTTATGCTCCTCTCGTAGGAGACCCAGCCCTACCGCCACTGTGCTGATGTCTTGGTGGAGGGTGGCTTTCGTGTCTGCTATGGCCTCCAATATCTTGCCCAATTGCTGCTGTATTGGGGCTTCCACAACTGTTTGCAATTGTTCCTGAGCACTGTCGTCTGGGTCCTGCGCAGCTCAAACCTGCCGACCCCGGGGTTTGCCCATGGCGTTAATCTACCTCCCACTGAAGAGCCGTGCCAGAAAGGGGAGTCAAGCAAGCAGCCAGCGCTGCAAACGCACACCATTCACCAGAGGTCAGGCACAGCCCTCACAGGGGGATTCCAACACTGCCACCCAATCCAGTGCACCGATGAAGGTCTTGGCAAAATGGACCCCTCTGCGTTCACGAGCCAGCCTTGACTTCGTTCAGGTCTAGTCCTGCACCTTCACTCTGGGCTAAGTTCAAACACCTCCAGCCAATGAGCATCCGGCGCCACTCACTGACCAATTCAGGGCACCCCTAATCGTGCCAGGCAGTGGCCCAGGGTAGGCTCCGCAGCCAAGAGTCATCAGCGAGGCTCGCAGTGTCCCAAGCTTTCATCCAGAATGGAACCCCTGGTTCGTAACCACTCACTGGAGGACTCCGCCTCTGATCGCAGGAACCAGTGTGGACTCCAACTCATGCTGCCCAGGCGCAACCATTCGTGGCTCCAGGCGCCACCACCGCAAAGGGAGAAGCCAGGGGGCAGTACCCACACAGCAGCCCTCTAGCCCTCCGATATAGGCCCTAATAAGAGCACCAGCTCACCGAAGTCTCCCTAAGTAGGCCCAGCACTTCGGCTGGGTGGTCGCTGCCCCTCCGTCACACCATCCGCAACACAAGACTAGGCCCTGGCAGACCGACGGCTCACGGGGAGGAGCCCCGGCTTCCACAGCGACCATTGATTTCGCTCTACAGGACCCAGCTAATGTCCATGCTGTATCGCACTCGCACAGTGGAGAGGCCCCTCCTATGGCAAGAGCGCTGTGGGTGCCCTACGTTACCAGGACCGGTGGCGTCACACGCCCGCTGTCTGCTCAAGCCCAAACCAGACCCGGTACTCAGCTCTACTTCACCAAAGTGGGCGCGTCCCACCACAGCATTGCCGGTGTCTCTACTGGGGGCTGCTTACATACCACTGTCCCACGCTGCCAGGATCCCAGCTGTGGGTGCATACCTGCGAACAGGGTGCAAGCCGCGAACAGGAGCCGGCTGCGCTCCTCACTCAAGAGCAAGCACTCGTGGGCCGCCATTTTGACTGCCGCTTCTCCCGTGACCGTCCAGGGAGGCGTCCAGGTGCCAAATCGAGCCCCCAATGTCTCTGCACTATTAGGCACTGGCCGTAAGCTCTCCCAGGCCTCAAAGAACTCTTCACACGACTAATTACAAGAAGCCGACAGACAGGAACAATCTCCTGATCTACGACAGCCACCACCCCAGGGCACTCAGAAACAACCTTCCGGTTGGCCAATTCTTGCGTCTCCGGAGGAATTGCGACACTATCAAGGACTTTGAGATACAGTCTGATCTTCTCAGAAACAATCTGGCAAAACGACATTACCCCAGTAACATTGTTCGTCGAGCTCAAAAAAGAGCCAGAAACAGCCCCAGGGCATCTCTCCTCGAGATAAAAGAGAAATCTGAATTAGACACTATGACATGTGTCACCACATTTACTCCCAGCTCCAACAGTGTACAGAGGGTGATCAAGAAACATTGGCCAATATTGAATTCAGGTTCATTTGAACCAGGCCCGCCACCTCTCTTTGCATTCAAACGTACGCAGAATTTAAGAGACCACCTGGTACATACTAGGCCAAAACTACAACCCACACATCAATCCACGCTATGGTCCTTACCACCAGTAGTAGGCCATTACCCGTGCGGCTCCTGTTCAACATGTGCAGAGACCACGATTTCAAAAGAAATCGACTTGGGCCTAACTACACCTTGGCGCCAAACCAGACACACGAATTGTAACACGACTAACTGTGTTTACACTATAGTCTGCCCATGTAACAAGAGGTACGTGGGTATGACCACAAGAGCAGTTAAAATTCGCATGGGGGAGCATAAAAGCACCATAAGACGAGGCAAAACTAACACAAAATTATTGACACATTTTGCAGAACAAGGACACACAGCGAATAGTTTAAGATGGACCATCATTGTCTCCAATCCTTACTGGACAAAACGCACTCTGTTCAGACAGGAACAACGATGGGTCCACAGATTGAGATGCGACACCAGGGGCTTGAATGACGAAATTCCATGGGTTGAGTTAACGTGACACCCCATTTTCAACATTGAATTTGTCCATGCAGATAATAATTAGGTGGTAGCTTGACAAATGTAACACCATATCCCTATCCGGGACTTCCCTGTAATCCCATCCTGTGCATTAAACATGATACACACTCTAATGCACGAAAAAACTAGAAAGACGATAAGATACTTGCTGCAATACAAACGCAACTGTCTAAAGTATTGTATACACGCAATGTATTCACGCCATTCTCCGGCGCCGGACTACCACCACGGCCTCAGTGCTTCTGAGGACATACACCTCAGAGACTCGTTTCACACTTTTTTTCATTGCCAAAAACTTTATTGATGTCTCTTGATGAATGTAAGACCGAATCTCTACGAACGCGTTTACATTTTTTCGCGTCGTACACGCCCCCGACTACCATAACAACAGATTGTTTATTGCCAAAACGTCATTCCTCGGCACCAAGTAACTCCCATGATTTCCATGGAAATAACTCACATTACGCAACCACGTCATCGAGTAGCGTCATAGCATTCCCAAAATCACCATGACAACTAAACACGCAACGTCATGACATCACTTTTCGGCGCCCCTGGACCGCCCCAACCCGGAACTCAGCACTAATGAGGAACATACTTAAGAAGCACGTCCTTACATTTTCCCTCATCCATTCCAGCGCTGTACGGAGGAGGGGTAGGTTTCCACATCCTGGGCGAAAGAGCACTCGTGAGTATTCACTTATAACGAAGAGGTGAGCTCATGCGCTCTGATTCTTTTGACATTTTGACAGATACCAATGTCCACGGTATACCTTTCTGTTTCCCTTTACCAGTCTCTCTTTCTGCCAACTCCGCGTTGCTGATGGAGCCCATTCCCTATACTTTAAGGGTAGGCTATATCATGTAGTTCAGTTTTTTGCATTTTTTTCATTATTACTAGTGTTCCACTATAGAGATGTACTGTCCGTCTTTTTTACAACCGCGATAGTAATAGAAGCAATTCTCACGGTGCCATCGGAGTTTTTCTCTTTACACAGGCTGCCGGATAACTTTTGTATGGCACTCGAGTACTGCTAATTGACAAAACATAACTCGCACCCCACTATAGCGGTCTTCTGCACGATGTTGGAGAATTTTCTAACATTAGTTCATTTTTACCTGCATGTAATCATTAGAAGCATGGTTTGAATATATACTCCTTGTGCTGGTTTACATTGTAATCACAACATACAATGTATAATGATTACCAGATGCTATGTTTTATTTTTTTATTGTTTTCCCTCTCCTCTGTCCATGTGTGTGTCTCTTTTGTTTTTCTACCTTACCAGGTTGGGTAAAGGTTTTCCAAATAAGAAGGAGTACCTACCAGCGCGAGGACGCTGTATTCCCTTACTATTAAGGTACCACAGGTTTACAGCACAGCACCTTATTGAAACCTGTTTCGAATATTCACATTTGTTTCACTCACTTTATATTTGGTCCTGACGAAGCGCATTGGGATCCCTTAAGGACCCACCCTGAAGCGCGAAACATGTTGACCCCCTATCAGTAGGACTTCCACTCACTATCCTGAGAGCAGCAGTTATTTTCACATCTGCCCTCTCTATTTTTTCTCAAAGAGGAGCTCCAGGATTATTATTTTTAACTTTTACTAGGTAGAGCTGTGAATAAAGGTCTTGGACTCTATCCAGTAAATTTTTAACGCACCACCCACCTCCCTTTAGATAGGCCCACACACCCCCATGCACAACTGCGGCGTCTCCAACCAAAAGATCTCCGACAAAGAGCCCTCTTGCGGGGCCCGTGGGGGACTGCAGCGCCACCCCCACGAGGAGCAACGCCCTATGATGAAGCAGGACACTCGAAAGGGTGTGTGAGGGCACTATATTCAAAAGGAGAAATTCCCCACACTCTATCCTACCCGACCACACCTTGAGAGCACACACAATCTTCTTAGTCGTGTCTTTAGGAACAGTTACCCTCTCAATATATACACTCAAAGAACTCTCGCCAGGCGCACAAGCCCCTACCAGGCTCCACGCGCCGTATAGCCACAGTGCGCATGTCCTACTTCAATCGCGCTGGTACCCCCGCTGGGGCCACCGATACATTGCTGAACCACGCCATTGGTAGCAAAGCAGGGTTTTAAGGTGCATACGCAGAGCGCCGGCCGCATTCAGAAGCAGGCTCCGTTCTCCTCTGCCGGGCAGTCACTCGCAGGCCGCCATCTTGCCTGCCTCTCCCCGGAGCCGGCGATCAACGTTCCAATCTCCCACCACAGATCAGGGAGTCCCAGCAGCGCCAGAGCGAGCCCCCGGCATCTTCGCACCGCCGGGCACCGTTTGTAGGTGTTCCCCGGTCTCCAGCAGCAATTTACATGCGGATACGTATCAGGCCGGCACGGATCTCCGAGCTCATGCGTCTGCCATGTTCGGCTCCTTGGCCACGCCCCGATGTTTTTCACTACTTTATACACTTCTTGATGCCTATTCCCTGACTCTCTCTCTCTCTCACTGTAAATATCTTTTTGAAATCTGCTTAAGATGGCCACCAATCTAGGGCTTCAGATGTATTAAACGTTCATCTTCAAACTGGACTAGCTTGTGTAGATGGGTATTCCATCTTTTATTATGGCTCTGTTTCCGGAAATGCCAACCTGTTTAAATACGGCGCATAGGGGCCATTTCAGCCGACTGCTACTCGTGGCCATAACTAGGAAAATACAGGTCAGTCCCGTTTTCATTCTGATAAAATCTTATGACTAGAGATTTTTTTTCCTCATTTTGAGGTTTCAAGCTTGAATTCCATGGCCTCATTTTAATTACATAACCAGGGGATAGACATACATTTAGACGGAGGTTAACACCCTCATCATTTGATATATTCTTCATATATGTTTTTGCAGGGACTTCTAATGACTCTTTAACATGCTACGTATTGGAGAACGTAACTTTTGGAAGCATTATTGACAATCAATACAAGTACATTTTTAATTCAATGTACATTGTCTGGACCCATGGTCTCTAGTGAAAATGAACATCTTGGGGTCGATTCCGATCCTGGATTTTTTTCCCCCGTACGACTCGTATCCGTATTTTTTTACGTACGAATCGTACAAGTCCCGTACAAACGGCGAAGTACGATTCGTACGTGGAAAATACATACGAGTCGCCTCGGGAAAAGTGTCCGAGACGTCCCCGGACAGTTTTACTTACAACTCGTAAAACTGAAGTCCGGGCGCGCAAGTACGATCCGTACCGCCCGTCCGAATACACAAGCGCATGGAAAAGGCCCCGTACGGAGCGAACTCTGTACGACCCCTACCCCGAGTACACTTGTGCCTGGGGTACGAGTCGTACGGCCGCCCCAGCCTCCCACCCCTCCCGCGTATGTCCGCACCGTACCCCCCACCCCCCGTATGTCCGCACCGTACCCCCCACCCCCGTATGTATGGACCGTACCCCCCACCCCCGTATGTCCGCACCGTACCCCCACCCACGTATGTCCGCACCGTACCCCAGGTGTACCCCCCACCCGCATATGTCCGCACCGTACCCCAGGCGTACCCCCCACCCACGCATATCCGCACCGTACCCCAGGCGTACCCCCCACCCGCGTATGTCCGCACCATACCCCAGGCGTACCCCAATCCTCGCGTATGAACAGTCCATAAGGATCGGTTATTGTGACATCATTCTTGATGCCCTATATATCTTGATCACCGTATTGGACTACGGGAATGAAATATGTTTCTCTCCTGGGAAGATTTTTGAGTCTTAACACAAACCCACCAATGCATATTGATGTCAAAGGAACATCACTAACACCCACATCCCTTATGGCCTAGGTGGGTCCGGTAACATTTTTTAAATACTCGTAGAACATCTGGCTATATATAGTCCAGTTCTTTGTACTTCTTTGCACTGATTATGGAAGTTTTGTGATTTGCTTTTTCCGTCCCTCACTATTTTCTCTCCCATTTTCTTATCCTCTAAATTGTAGCTTGAGAGCCTGCCTACTGTTTTGACCAAAACCTTCATCACCCAAATAATCTTAGAATTATCAGAGTTTGTAGACTACTTTTCTCCCATCTCTTTTTTGTGAATATGAAAGTTCCGGCTTCTAATAGATCGCAATATACTGTAACTTTGATCTTATGGATTTCCCAAATTAATCTATTTATTTCTTTTTTTGATCTAATTAATTCTGCAGTTAAGACTGACATCGAGAGGCTCTCAAAGCGACTGCTTTGTTTTTGCACCAGATGCCTTGTATTACATTTGGCATAACTTTGAAGTTGTACTTTGAATGTTAGATCATGCTTTTAAAAAACAAATAATTGATTCACTCACAGCTGGTGCATCGTTTCCTTTCTTCTATGAATCAGATCTGCTTTATGAAAACTAGACTGGCCTACAGGGCTCACTCTATAGCACCTTATTTGCATATTTTTCACATCTATGTGGAATTTTTGCTAACTATTGATCTGCTATTGACTTGGTCACCTTACCTTTACTCTTGGTTCTCACAAGAATGCTATTATTAGTCTTTGATGATATTCGGTGTAGATTGGGCACTATTTGTTATATCTTTTCACTCAACAAATGTAAAAACAGTATGGGTAGTTTGTTCAATAGATGTCTTCTATTACTACACAGCCTTGAAAAAATCACTTCCGTGACGAAACACGTGTCATGAGTATTAGTTACGACTGACATCAAGAGGCTCTCGAACCACTGCTTTGTTTTTGTACCAGATGCCTTGTATTACATTTGGCTCAACTTTGAAGTTCTACTTTGAAGCCTTGAAAGAGTCACCTCCATGACAAAACATGCGTCGGCTGTTGTTTATCAACGAACATTGCTACATCAATTGGGCACGGAAATTTTCACTTTGTATAGTCCTTGTATCCCCTTTTTTTCCGGTGAAAACTGAAAACTGAAATTAACCCGATATATGTTCAGTGGAATCATTAAAACTGTTGAGAAAATGAATAACTTTTCCTGGAATTTGTAAACCTGTAAAAAGTGAAAAATTGTGTTTGGCAACTTCTAAATACATATTACTGAATGTAATCAACTTGTCTGAGTGCCGGAGGTATACTATTTGAGAACTTTGTACAATACCATGCAAGTTCATGTTTTGCAGGCAATTTTTCACACTTTTAGCTTTGGAGAAACTCCAGACCCATGTAATGTGTAGAATGTAGCATATGCATTAATTGCAGTAGGTGAACTGTAATGTCCACTGATTATGGGACACACAAGGCTAAAATAGGCAGGGTACTGCTAGTTGTGCTATTTCATTGTAGAATGAGAACATGACTACACAATGTCTCAGAAAACACCCTTTACGTATTGTAGTCATGTAAAAAAGATATCTGCAAAAAGACACTTTTTACCCTGGTATCTGTATTGAAGCACACCCACTTCTGTGTTAAGAGATTCAGGAGCTTGACTTTGACAAGCAATACATTCAGGTAGCAGACAATGTATAATTGCTGGCCTTGGTAAGTGGTGAATGATATGTTTGGAGAAAGTGCTAACACCACTGGTGCTATCTGTTGTCCATTATAGCAGCTGACAGTTGTGGACCTATGTGTACTGATGTCACAAGTCAGACTGGCCCTTACCTTAAGTGAAGGATTGAATGCATCCTGCTCGATTTCTAGATAATTGCATGTTTAGGTCTATGTGTCGGTGACAACATATGCATGTGATTGGCTAACAGAGTAGGTGTTACCTGGTAACAGGGGTGTAAATACATGGGTGTGAGAGTCACACATTCGCAATGGCATTGATGGGTGTCACAAGGGTGATCAACATGTTGATGGCAAAATATCCATTGTTAGAAAACGTAAGTGACCTGTCCAGAATAATGACTTAACTAACCTCTAAGAAGGGCAGATTCATTCAGGCGAGGAACACATTTGCATCTACAAGGGTCAATATGGGCATAATGAAATTAATCAGGGAGGGATGGGCTGACATGTGGTGAGATGTGCACATCAGCAGTATTCACAGGCTTGTAATTAGTGTTGCCAATAGGTATTAAGTTATACTATTTCCACTTCCATTCTGTGCACAATTAGGGATTCTACAAGGAGGTATTATAAGCCACATGTCCTTTAAGTAATCTGCACCAATGTTTACTGTGTCGAACTGTTTTACAAACACTATTTCATTGGTGCACTGTGCTGACATACACTACTTGTAGACATGATTCGTGGTTTTCAAAGTCTATATACTATAGGTGACTTCTATATGAGTTACGCATGTGACACTTAAAACTGTATCATCTGCCAGTAGACAGATGTGCAGGTATCATGTGAACAATGTGAAATGACCTATTCCATGCCCCTTTATCTTGATAGTAACATATCAATATAGGTTCACTGAAGCAAGGGACCTGCTGTTCAAGAAGGTGTGGATTAGGGATATCTCACAATATGCTGATTGTCGAACCTTGCTGTGGAAGACATTTTTTTAATTAATTTCTATTCTCCCTTTGATCCCATGAGGTAAGTATGGTATACTACCAAGGCATAAGAAGTTAGAGTCAATACATCTGCTGGTACATACATGAGGTTAAAATTTGAAGGAGATCAAACGTGAAGTTGTATCATACTATGGTTATGACACCATTATGAGAGTGTGCACAGGTCATGTAGCTTTCAGTCATGCACTAATGGCTATATATAAACTAATGTAGTCATCTAAGTACAAATTGTAAAATATGCCATTCTGGTTAAAGTTGTGTTTACACCTATGTGTTCAGTATCTATCAACAATTAAAGTAAATTGTCTTTAAATATCTCTCTCAGCATCACACCAGGGTAGCGAAGGAGACAGTGCCACAAATGTTGGGGAAGCAGCTGCCAACAGTGGTAAACATGCTGGCTGTGAGCAAGAGGGAACCAGTAGCACAGAGGGTGATGGAAGTGCCACAGAGAAGCTGACTGATGTGACACTAATGTCATCATATTCTGACTTCAGTTCCAGTGAGCCCTCCTAGGTGGTGGGGGATCCCCCTTGACCTGTGCCCACTCCATCTCAGTCCACCACCCACCCAACCATTTCCAAATTTCCCTGCTGCTCCCCAGCCAGCAGTCTGTGGCCGCTCCCCTAAAAGGGGAGGAGTCTCTTTTGTTCCAGGCACCTCACCCCCTGCCTCTGTTTCCCCTGCTGCGCTGAATGTGGAGGCTATTGACCTCCTGAGGCAGATCTCTGTGGGTCAGACAGCAGTGCTGAATGTCCTCTGGGTGCATACCAATCAGCAGACACAGATAGTGTTGTTCCTGGAGTATTCACTCTGACATGTCTTTCCTACAGAGATCCATTCAGGCTCTAGTCTCCACACTCACAGCAGCCTTCACCCAATTCCAACTTTCAACACTCCCTCCTGCCTCTTCCCCATCTACAGTCCCTATTCCCATACTTAGCCAAAGCACACGCACACATGACCATGCATCTACCGCAATATCCATCCACCCACAGCACACAAACACACAGACATAAGGCAAAAGACAGACACACACACACACTCAGCAGACACAAGACATCCTCACTAGCACATCCACTGACATGTAGGCAGACAACACCCACTGCACCACATAGCTCAAATACAAACAAACAGGCAGACACCACAGAATCACACATAGCCAATACAGTCACAACACCAGCAGACACAACCACCTCAGACACCACCCCAGCAGACACAGACATTTCAGATCCATCACAACCCTCTACATCCACAATCCTTACCCTTGACTCCTCTCGTACTCAGTCTGCCCCAAAACTCTGCCTGATTTCCCTTGACCTCTTCCCTACCCCAAATGACCGACCCCCTTCCAAACCCAAGAAGACCCTGCCACCTCTACCATACCCTCCACATCAACACCCCCAAAAAATCCACCTACTAAAACCAAACCTACACCCCCAAGGAACCCGTAAAAGGTTAGCTCCCCGTCCTGACAACGCCACACCCCGTTTCTGAAACCCAAAGATCCTCTTCTCCATCCCACCCCAGCTCTTCCAAGGGGAAGAAAAGTAAGGAAAAAAGTACCCCCTCCCTATTTTCTTCACCACAGTTCATGGCTACAAAATTCCCAAAATAGTTAAACCAAGACCCCCCACCGAATCCTGCCCTCACACTGACCCAGCCGGCTCTCCCAATCCTGAGCCCAGCCCTTCCAAGGAGCAACCCAGCCCACCCTAGATTTGTACTTTTGGTGCATGGCATGCCCCCTAGATGCCCCTTCTGGGGAGGTATCCCTGCCAGTGTATTTGAAGGCACGTTTGGATGGGCAATAGTTTGCTGGCCCACAAGATGGACTTTTGGACTGGCCCTTGGCCTTTGTTTTTTACAGTTCAGATATTGAGGCAGAATAAAGCACTTGTTTTGATATTCCTGTGTCCAACCATTGCTACTGATGTTAACTGTTTTTCTTGTGAAATATGGGATGTGTGACTACAGATGTGTTTGTTTAACAATGATATCATATGATTCAGTGAGTATTCACGTCTATTTTGTTCTTGTGTGGAATTATGTACGTACAGTGGCTGGGTGTCATTGTCCACATGAGGTATCTGTAGGGATGTGGGGTAAATGGCCAGACCTTGCATTGGATGGTCTATGCATTCATGGGTTTTTCAGCTTTCTTTGGTCAGTGTGCAAGTGTGTCAATGGATAGAACTAAATGAGGTGTATGCTGCATATGTATTTTTGTCTACACACTTGGAGGCGTTTTGTCTCTTCATACATGATAGGTACTTTAGACACACATGTACACAAAGCAATGAGTGCATTGCAAAATATGACTTACTAGATATGGGCCAATTGCGGTTTCTTCTGTGGCTATTGTTAAGAACTTCCAAAGACGAATTTGCCACATGTGGATGCCACTTTGTGCCAATACCCTTTACTCCCAGATGAGAATGATTCTAACTGTCCTGTCCACATGGAGGCTAGGAGGTAGTTACAAATCAGACCCTGTCCTGGCCCTCTAGTCTTCCAGGACTCCCCTTAATTTTAGGAATCATTTTATGCAAGGTGTCTATAAACTGTGGCCTCATGATGATGTGAAACTTGGATGGTTGTTATCCCATTCAGTTTAGTTGCCTATTTCATGTGGGTGGTGTGTGTGGGTCTATTACAGTGCTTAGTATGTTAAGCTGTGTTTATCTATTTTTAAATTCCCTACAGATGTATGTGTTAGTTGCATGAGGACCTAGCTTATGGTACAAGAATGTGTGTCACAGGAGTTGATAGCTAGTTCAATTATGGTGTGATTGTCTTGAATTACACTTCATTGCACACAAATGTACATCAGCTTCTAGGCTTAACTTACAGTTAGAGTATGTCAGCCTGTGCAATCTACATTGTCAGTAAACTGGATATAGGGCCAATGTGATGTAGCTTTACATTCTGTCTTGTTGCACACAAGGCCCCACAATAGATCTTCCACCCAGGGATAAAATACCCTATACTTTACCATAGTTTTAAGCCTCTAAGGGGATGTATGTGCTATCAGAGGGTAATGTTTGTTGTAAGGTGTGGGCCATGGTTGTCAAGGAGTGTTGTTGTGTCAAGTGATGTGGACTGTGTGTATATGTCCATGTAGGATGTGTCACCTGCAAACAGTGACACATAAACAAGCTTTAGGACTTCTGGGTTGTGGTAGAGTGGATCAGTCTAGTGATGTCTGCTTTGTGACTACTTTATCTTATTTGTCACAACAGAAGTTTGAGTGGCTTCATATAACAGGGAATTAGGGTGAGGAGACATAGGGTCAATGTGGCCACCTTTAACAGCCATATGAGCCATAAAAATGTGCTTTTCACTTAGTGGTACACATATGGTATGTCGTTACTTCCGGCATAGGACAAGGTCTAGATAGGTGAATGTACACCTTACATTGTACCTAAGAAGCCAAAGTGTTTGTTATTGGCAATGGATGTTATTTTGAATTCACTTTGGTGACACAAATATAGGTACAATACACAGGTATTTTTAGTAGGCTCAATACTGACAGTAGGAGATTGTGCTTGTAGTGCTACAGATATCTCCTCTATTAGTTCTGGGGCAGTGGTAGGTGATGCAGCTGCAAAGTCTGCTTTCTGTATTTTCAAGATGTTGCTGAACTCAATGCAGTTTAGGTGGAAGCTTTCTGTGCAGAAAAGTTTTCCTACAGCCAGTGTTCCGTACTGTCATTCACAAAACCACTTTATGGAATGATATACATTTGTCAGTGCTCACGCCCCCAAAGTACCTTTGAGCCCGCTCATATGGTACTTCTCAAGGTATACCTTTCACCCTGACACTGCACTGCAACAACCTCCTTCAAGGTGCAGAGCAGAAGCTCAGCTGGACCCTCAGTGTTTGCTCTCAGCAGTAGTGAAGAGGGTATTGGGTTCAGGGAGGATGTCGTGTGCCAGTGTATTGGTATCCGTGACACATACTTTTGCGTTTGCATTGATGTTATGTTGCCATGACTTGTGGCACATATAGCAGTGGTGAGCTCACAATGCATGTATAAACATATATATGTGTCTATGCGCATTTCTAGTCCTAAATTTATGTTGGACCTGCCCCTGTTTTTTATCATCAAACTCTGGTCACCGAATGCTGCAAATTCATGCTTCATGCAACAACAACAATTGCTGGACAGAATGCAGAACAATGTCATACATTCACCCCAGTACAGAGATCTGGGCCTAAATCCATCGTTTTTTTGCTCACCATGCCTTTCCAGTTTGAACCCAGCCATATGCAAATCAGTCTTGACCCTGTGCCTCATGGGATCAGTCCAGCCCGAACTGCCAAGCCAGGTCCTCCCTGGACTGGAAACAAGCATCCCAGGACCGGTTTCGGGGTTTCACCCCTCTTCAGCCAGGATAGCTTGTTTCCAGTGGCATGGAGAGCACGGGATCCACGTCTGGGCATACCCTTCCCACTCAGGGTGACAAATGCAACAACAACAATTGATGGACAGAATGCAGAACAATGTCATACATTCACCCCAGTACAGAGATCTGGGCCTAAATCCATCATTTTTTTGCTCACCATGCCTTTCCAGTTTGAACCCAGCCATATGCAAATCAGTCTTGACCCTGTGCCCAATGGGAACAGTCCAGCCCGAACTGCCAGGCCATGCTTCATCATGCTCACCATGCTACAGAACAGTTTCACATTAGTGCAACTTCGCTTTGTGGTCTCTTTAATGTCTACGGGTAGGTGTGTCACTTGCCGGCGGTGACGTTGGCAATGGTTCTGAATTTGCAAGTCTTTGAGAAAAGTGGTATGACGTGCGTGATGGGCTCCATAGCTACACAGGAAGTGTGAAACTGTGTAGTAGTGAGATTGTGACTAATAAGCCTCCCCTTCCACCAGCTATGATGAGATGGTTCGACCACCACAGACGGCAGATCAGAAGTATGCATCGTAATTGGGTGGGCAGTTCCAGGGTAGGACCGCGCTCCGATCAGCTACATTGGTCCTTTCCGGGAGCTGTGTGGTCGGAATTACCTGTCGGAATCCAAAGAACCGCAGCGGTGCAACGATCGCAAGGAAAGTTGTTTTATTTGTATTCAATTTTACCAATCCCATCATCTGTCGACTACCCCACACCCCGGTCCTACCCCGCCCCACTGCCCCACCGCTTACCTGTGCTGGCAGCACCTGGCAAATCTGCACATGTACATTTACCTTTGTGAACAGGGCCCAAAAAGAGGCATAGGGTGCAAGGTGGAGCCAATGAAGAGCAAAATGCACTGATTGGCATAGATGAATCTCTTAAAGTCTGGAATGGAGAAGTCACCTGTTATAGTGAAAAATTTAAATATCCCAATTTAACTGAGGTTGTCTCTGAAGTCTTATCAGCCAGGATATTATCTACCATAGTCTAGAGAAAAAGGCCTTGTGCAGAAGTATCAAAACATTACCAAATAGATACAGATATTTAGGGAGGACCACCAAATTGATTAAGGCCACTCTGCCAGCTATGGACAACCTGAATGAAATCATTTGCTCCATTTGAATTTCCAGATTAGCCATCGACAGCCCAGAATTATCCGCCAGTATCGTCTCTTGATCTCTATGAATTCTAATACCCAGATAACTCACCATGTCTGTGCGCCAAAAGAGGTAATATTCCAGATCAAACCTCTCGGTGGCGGCTGTAAGCAGATATATCTTAGATTTGCCCTAGTTGATATTAACACCAAAGTATTGCCCAAATCAGATATCTTTCTGATGACAGACTAAAGATTGGTTTTAGGGCTTTTAACAAGCAAGAAAACTTCACCCATGTATCATAATACAAGAGGCCTAGCCAAAACAGCTATTCCCCTCTGAGCATGGTGTTGCCATGACTAGCATGATAGGTTACCATTAATGTTGACCCTGGCCATGGAACTGGGTACAGCAGTTCCACCAAACCTGTAAAGTAGATTCCAGTCCAGAACAGTCAATAGGAAGGGCCACTCTTGCAAGTTAAAAGCTTTGTCAGCATCATGAAACATTGAGACTGACTCCAGCTCAATCTTAATCTAGTGCATGACGGAAAAGAGTACGCAGATTGTGAGACCTCACCCTTCCTGGAATAAAACCAGACTGATAACTAAATCACTCATCGAAGGAGTAAGTCTATTGGCAATGATACAAGCTAGAAGGTTAACATTAACATTGAGGAGAGCTACAGAATGGTAGAGCTGATATGGCTTTCTGTCCTTACCAATCTTCAACAATTAAAAAAATTACCACTTCCCAGGAGGTAGGAGCCAACAGGCCAACCTCGAGTGCTTCACTGTAGACCACTGGCAGGTGAGGGTTAGAAATACAACCAAACTCCTTGAAGAATTCAACAGCAACCCATCTGAGCCAGGCACCTTACTATCTGCCAGGTTGTTAATGACAACCCTGATCTTGGTGATAGATAGTGGCTCCGTCAGAGACTGCCTTCGAATTCCATTTATCCAGGTGAGTACAATAACATCCAAGCATTCTAGAATATGCAAGACCTCTGAGGATGTTCTAGATACATATAAATTAGTATAAAGATCATCAAAAACTACTAGAATCTCACTACTATTAGGGACTAAGCAGCCTTCAGCATCGTGGATCACTATAATGGTGTGTCAGGTGCTATGCTATCTGATCTGCCAGGCCAGAGTATTGCCCAGGTGTCCTCCTCCCCCATACGTCCTAGCCCTACAATTCTTCCCCAAAGTCTACCACCTCATTGACCACATGTCTGAATAAACATTGTCTAAATTAATCTCTCTCAGCATTGTACTTTCATGAGTCTCAGCAAATTACACTTTTAAAACAGACAGCAACAGATCAAGCCTGCATAGCTTTGTTCTGATAGAACCCAGCATCCTTGTTTGGTTTGAGATCCTCACACCACAAATACAACGCTAGAACACTCCACCAACAGATGCCTACACTGTGGGTTTAGCACATGTGGCACTATTTTGGGATTCAAATGACTTGTATATCTGAATAATGCCCCCTTTCCTCCCCAGAATATGTGCTGTGTGAGGTGAAATAGTTGTATTGCTTCCACCTGGTAGCAAAGTGTGGCTTGTAACATGAGTTACGGTGTGCCTCTAGCCAAATGGCAACGAGTACTCAATGCCAGCTATGTGGAACTACCTGTCAGGCCTTCTTAAGGTTGTTATGGAGCTGGATATTTAGGAAAGTAGTTTAAGTGTATGAAGTGTGTTTTATGTACAGCTCTGTGATGGTACGTACAGGTGAGTTCTATAGACAGGTATACCTACGTGCTAGACCACTGCAACTCAGCCTCCAGCAAATGAGAACCGTCTACAACAAGCAAAAATAGAATCCAATTCCTACCCTATCCATTGCGATCACCCCACTCACCAGTAAAACAACTCAACCAAATTAATTTTCTAAGTGAACATTCTGTGAATTACGTGGTACACACTTATGGGTGTGATACCATGAAATATATGTGCAAGCTTCTAGACAGTTTTAGTGCCTTGGCATGGTCCCGGTAATTTAAAAACCATGTGATACTGGGTTATGGTGGCACTCCTTGTACTGGCCAGCACCAGATGGGCTCTCTCAATAGCACACATGTCAGACAACTGCGAGTGTCCGAGAATGTCAGCAAGCAGGGTTTCCACAATAACCTCAGGTATCCCCATCAGAGTACACTCCGAAATGGTTATAAATTTGATGTTACTGCGACGGGAACATATATCAAGGTCTTAATTTATTGTCGGCCTTTATGAGAGCAAGGGCATTCTCCATGTGCAGACGCTTCTCATTGCTGGTATTAGCTCTATCTTCTACCTCAGTAATGTGCTGCACTCCTTCATATGGTCAGGCCACAATGTGAGTGTCTAATTTGTTGACAACAGCTTTAAGATTCCCTTTCATGTCCAGCAATATGGACGTCATGCCACTGTAAGTGTCAGAGGGATCAACAGTAATCAAAGTTACAGGATGCAGAACCTGCATTATCTACATTTTAAGTACGATAGCCAAACAATTGACAAACTGTACTGGGTAATTTTTCAGCGGTCCACAAGTATTGTAGAGTTACCAATTCGTGTAAATTTGCATTTAGGACAGTCTGGGCTAGAGATCTGTTTCTCTAGCTCGCATATGGATTGGATTCATCTGAATATTTAGCCAATTTCACATGTCAGACAAAAGGTGGATTTCACTCAAACACCCTTTCTACAACTTGTTTTCTGCCAAAGACTAATTTACTCTTTTATGATATTTTCCAATTTCAGAAAATGTTCGTAGCGGTGAAATATGCTGTCAATTATAGTGCTTTCGTGGAATATGCTGCAATGTACCATACTGGAAGGCCGCAACAACAACTGCAAGCTAGCATCACCAGCCGACACCCACGGACCCTTCAGCTGTCACCGCTACCAGCACACCTGCAGCACCGCCAAGACCACTGACCCAGCGCAATCCGCCCGCAAGAACACAACCGAACGGAAGACCCTGCAATGCATCCTCCTCAATGTCCGATCCCTCCACAAACACGCCACTGAAATCTGGGACCTCCTCGGCAGCACTACCCCGGACGTAGCATTCTTTACCAAAACCTGGACCAACACCATCTCCGGACCGGACATCGCCACCGCCATTTCCCAAGGATACAAGATCTCCAGGAAGGACCGCCCCACCCGCCCGGGAGGAGGAATCGCCATCGTCCACAAATGCACCCTCCGCCTGCGCACACTCCCCGACGAGCCCACAGACCTGATGGAACACCTTCACTTCAAGATACTGGCCAGCCCTACCTCCACCCGCTGAGGAACCCTCATCTACCGACCCCCTGGACCCCGCGGACTTTTTGCCAACTCCATCACGGACATCATCTCCCCACATGTTATCGCGTCCACCAACTACACCCTACTGGGAGACCTCAACTTCCACCTCGACAACCAACTGGACCCCCGCACGACATCCCTCCTGGACAACCTCCACAACATTGGACTTTGCCAGATCGTGACCGAACCCACGCACTCAGCAGGACACACCCTCGACCCCCTCTTCACAACAGGAAACTCCATCACCTTCAGCCACACCACCGAACTCCCATGGACTGACCATCGATGCGTCCCCTTCACCTTCAGAACACCCACTATCCACAGACACCAGCACCTGCTCACACAAAGAAAAGGGACCAGAATCACCGACGACCAGCTAACCTCACCACTCAGCAACTCCACCCCAACCATTGCGGAAAATGACGACGCCAACACCGCAGCCCGAACCATGCACAGATGGATCTCCGACAGCGTCAACACCATAGCTCCCCTCAAGAAAAACAACAACACCCACGCCAAGAAAGCTAGATGGTTCACCACTGGACTTCGAGAGTCCAGACGCACTTGCCGCCGCCTCGAAAAGGCCTGGAGGAACACCAAATCCACAGAAGCCCACAACAAATTCAGAGCCCCCACCAACGCTCCCCCCACAACCCCTCAGAAAAGCGAGGAAAAAAGCGATTGAAGACAGAATTTCCACTCATGCATACAACAGCAAAGAACTCTTCAACATCATCAAGGAGTTCGCCCAACCCACCAGCGAGTCCACCGACATCCCTCCCTCACAAGACCTCTGTGACAAACACAGCACCTTTTTCCACCACAAAATCAAAAGCATCTACGACAACTTCGACGAAGACAACCAACACACTGAACCCTCACCAACCACCCCCAACACCCTGAAGCCAGCGATCAACAACAGGACAGCCCTCACCACCGAAGACACACTGAAGACGATGAAGTCAATCCACTCTGGGGCCCCCACGGACCCCTGTCCCCACCACATTTTCAACAGAGCCGCCAACACCATCGCACCCATGCTCTGCCACACCACCAACTGCTCCCTGGCAACCGCCTCGTTCCCTGACGACTGGAAACACGCTGAGATCAACCCCCTCCTGAAGAAACTCTCGGCGGACCCCACCGGCCTCAAAAACTACAGACCCATCTCCCTGCTCCCCTTCCCAGCGAAAGTCATCGAAAAAGCCATCAACAGCCAACTCGCCACATTCATCGAAGAGCACAACATCCTCGACTCCTCCCAATTCGGCTTCAGAAAAAAACCACAGTACGGAAACCACCCTCCTCGCTGCAACAGACGACATCTGTACCTTAGTGGACAAAGGAGAAACAGTCTCTCACCGCACCCTAATTCGCAGACTCCACGACGCAGGGATCCAAGACAAGACCCTCGACAGGATCCGCTCCTTCCTCTCCGGCAGAAAGCAGCAGGTCAGACTCCACCCTTTCCTCTCGGACCCCACACCAACCACCTGCGGGTCCCCCGGGGGTCCTCCCTCAGCCCTACGCTCTTCAACGTCTACATGGCTCCGCTCGCGCCATCGTCAGAACCTATGGACTCAACATTGTGTCATACGCAGATGACACCCAACTCATCCTCTCCCTATCCAACGAACCCAACACCGCCAGACACAACTTTCGAGAAGGCATGGCAGCCGACACCAAATGGATGAAAAACAGCTGCCTACAACTAAACACCATCAAAACGGAAGTACTCATCATGGGCCCAAACCCAGACGCCTGGAACGACACCTGGTGGCCCCCCGCTCTCGGAAGCCCGCCCACCCACACGGACCACGCACGCAACCTGGGAATCATCCTGGACCAAGAGCTCAAAATGGACCGCCAGATCAACTCTGTCTCGTCCTCTGCTTCCACACCCTCCGCCTTCCACGAAAGACCTTCAAATGGATCCCCCTCGAACACAGAAAGACCGTCACTCACTCACTCACTCAACTACGGCAACACACTCTATGCCGGAATAAACAAAAACCTCACCCGCAAGCTACAGAACATCCAAAACGCCGCCACAAGACTGGTCCTCAACCTGCCAAGACACTGCCACATCTCCCAGCACCTGCGCACACTCCACTGACTCCCCATCCACGACACCGGACCAGCATACCTGAATAGCCGACTCAAATTCCACGCACCCCTAAGGACCCTACGATCAGCCCTGCTCTTCTACGCCGTGGTCCCCCGCACCAGAAAGACCAGATCGGGAGGCTGCTCCTTCTCCTTCCGCGCGGCCAGAGCCTGGAACGACCTTCCGCTCCACCTCAGACAGATAACATCGCTCCCCATCTTCGCAAGAAACCTCAAAACCTGGCTCTTCGACAGACCCCCTCCTTGATGGACTGAAACCTGCGAACCCCCCCCCCCACATCCCCCAGCACCTTGAGACCCTTACGGGTGAGTAGTTGCGCTTAACAAACACCTGATTTGATTTGAATAACGGGACATGCTCTATTATTTGTCCCTATGTTTTTGCCAGTCTGTGCTGGTATTCTATATTGTAACCTACCTTAAGTTCCTACTCTCAGTTGTAGATACTGATAACTGGAACCAATGGGCAACATGTATCAAAATTGTTTATTGCGAATACCTAATTGAGAATTTCTGGGAATCGCAATTAGGTAATCGCAATCTACAATGTATGAAACTCAAAGAGTTTCATATAGCGATTCCTAGGGGATCGCAAATCGCTCTACCACATTAATATTAACGAGGTAGATCGCAATTTGCGACTCCCCTAAGCATCGCTAAAATCACGGGGTTGGTGGCCTGCTGGGGCCAGCAGACCACCATGTCCGTGATTGCTTTCGAATAAAGCATTTTATTTTTTTTAGAAATGCAGCCCGTTTTCCTTTAAGGATAACGGGATGCGTTTCAAAAACAAAAATGAAAAGTTTTCTTTTCATTTCTTAAGTGTAGGCAGTGGTCCATGGGACCACTGCATACTCCTAAAAAACGCTGTAACAAACATTCCCAAAGGGGAAGGGGTCCCTTGGGGCCCCCTTCCCATTTGCGAATGGGTTTACCACCTACTTAAAGTAGGTGGTAAAATGCGAATGTTTTGCGACTGCATTTCGGTCACAAAACATTCCTACATACCGAGGCGATTCGGTATTGGGAAGGGACGCCCTAAACACACCCCTTCCTAATAGCGAATCGCAAACCCATTTTGCGATTCGGTAACAGGTTACCGAATCGCAAAGTAGGGTTTGCTGCATCTGAAAATCATTTTTTGCGTATCGGCCCGTTTGTGAAGACAAAAATGCTTGATGAAAGTGCCCCAATATTCCAAATGGTATAATGTATTTTAATGCTACAGCTTGAGTTGGTGCACAAACTGAGTACACTGTTGTTGCTTTTCTAAACAGCATGCAATGCAATTTTGCATGCACAATGATTTAAAAAAAAAAAAAA
The DNA here is from genome assembly GCF_964204655.1 of Triturus cristatus. Classification (NCBI taxonomy): domain Eukaryota; kingdom Metazoa; phylum Chordata; class Amphibia; order Caudata; family Salamandridae; genus Triturus; species Triturus cristatus. The sequence goes on along the minus strand of NC_140580.1, from coordinate 209,699,624 downwards.
AATGTTTTAAAAATACTATGCTTCTTTGGGGCTGCCGTACTGTACTTCAGGTCTGGAGACGTGTCTCCCGATCTATGGGCTGGTGGGGCATGCTGACAGTGACGACTCCCCTTTGGCAGGGCATACACCTCCGGCCCGTCTCCACTCTAACCGGGTTTCACAGGTGGGATATTATAGGAATCTCAACGCTAGGAGATGTGATGCGTGGGCCCACACTTAAATCCTTCCAGGGGCTGCAGGAGGAGTTTGACCTGCACAAGTCTCAGTTTCATAAGTACCTTCAGCTCCGCCATGCCCTGTCCCCCCTGATAAGGCACCTCAAGTCCCTGCCCAAATTTCACCCACTGGAGGGTAGACTGTTATTGGGGGATCTCGGAGGACACAAAATCTGCCAAATCTACCAAACTTTGACTACACACTCCAAGACGAACATACATAGGACTAGGGCGGCATGGGAGGCTGATCTACCTGCCCTGACAGGCGATGATTGGACGGAGGCCCTTGCCAGTCCCAGGTATGCTGCCGTCTCCTCCAGGTACAGGCTGATACAGTTTAAATACCTTCACAGAATATATTACACCCGACTCCGCCTGTGGAAGATGGGAGCTATTCAGTCCCCTACATGCCTCTGTTGTAACTCTGCGGATGGGTAGTTTCTCCACACGGTCTGGGGCTGCGGTGTATTACAACATTTTTATTCGGGTGTGCTGTCCTGTCTGAGACGGGTGTTGGGTTGGGACATCCCGGCCGACCCTAGACTTACACTCCTTCACGGCACAGAAGACATCGGGGGAAACAGATATAAGCGACAGCTACTGTTCCTAGGCCTCACCTGGCCAAGCGCAACATTGCGCAACATTGGAAATCTCCCTCTCCCCCTGGGGTGGCGGCATGGAAAACAGCCTTAGACAAATGCATGTAGGCCGAAGTGGCGGTATTTCAGGCACAGGGATGCCCACAGAAACTCGGGAAAATCTGGAATAGGTGGGCAAAAAACAGGGGTATTGACCTGTCCTTCCTCGTACAGCCAGCCAACCCGGACCCTATTGAGCGACTGGTTGTTAGTGACTCCCCAATATAATGTACTTTTTGATTGCAGCTGTGGACTTTTTAGTTATACTACTTGCCTATATTGTTCCTCATGGGATGGGTGGTGTGGGGCGTGGGGGAGGTGGGTGGGGGGGGGTTGTTGGATCGAATGTTTCGCAGATCTCCTGGTGAGACCCTCTCCAGTATCTCATGTTCTTGCATTTTGTCATTCGCCTCTCTGATGTATACTGGGGTTCGCCCACTGGCGGTTGTAAACTCAATAAAATTTGTTGTTAAAAAAAAAATACTATGCCTGTTGAGATGCATTCTTAAGTAGGCTGTTGTAATTGTTGCAATTCAGCAAGGCATGATGAGCATGTCAATCTACAGAAGTATTCAACTTCATACTTGTGTCATTAATGTATCACTCCCCCATAAAAAATAAATAGATGATATTTTCTGCATCACAACAGGAACACTCCATCTCAAACTACATTAAAACCCTCAAACCACATCAAGATAGGGGCATGGCATGATGCCGATGGAGTGAGCAACATTGACCCGTGCCATCCTGACTCCAAGAGACTGGCTTGAGAGCTCTAGCTATCCCTTCTACATGAACCTTGCACTGTGGAAGCCATAGCTGCAGCAGAAAATTCTAGGATTGGGACGATATCGCTGTCGGGGAGCGGTGTGTGCCCAAGCATCTGGACTGCAAAATGGCAGCGCCCGCTTGGATCAACCATGCCTAGAGATGCGGGAGAAAAGGGGTCTACGGCGGGAGACGGCTGAGATGTAATGACATTGAGCTGCTTTGATTAGGCACTCAGGTGGAACTGTGTCCGGTGATGCTGCGGCACTCTGATATGGAGTCGGAACTGGACCGTATATGTCTGCGTGGGGAGCATTGCCGCTGGGCGGTGTCTGCTATTTGGGAGCCTGATGGTGAGTGGTGTGCTGCCTGACAGAGCTGGGCAGTGAACAGAGCAGTGCTGCTCTACTGCTGGTGCATGTGTGACTGCACACCGACCGCCATGACCAGGGTGGTGAGTGATTCCCACTAGATGGTGATCGGAAGAGAATTTGGAGGGCTGTGGGATCACGAAGAGACCCGAGTGACAAGAGATTTGCCACGGCGGCGCAAGAGGCGCCTGTATCAGAGGAATGCTTGGTCCCTGCTCCAGCAAACTGGGGCCGAGGCCCCACTTGTCATCCCCATTGAGGGCCCAACTACCCATGAATTGTGGAACTGCCTTAGAGTTTACCCCGCATTACCGCTGGGATTACTGACTGCCTTGAGTTACGGCTGAGGGGGCGGACTGGACTCCAACGCTGCCCCACATACTGCAGTGCAGAAGATGGCTGACGTAGGTTCCATCGAGGCTGCAAGGTGAGGCAATCTGTGGCTGCGTCTGAGCCCCCATTTCATTAGGAGGGTGAGATGCCAGAACTACCCAGGATACGTGAGGTGCTGAGGCCTTTGCTGGGACTACTGAGGGATTTGCCATGGCAATAACTGGGTGGCCATCGCTTTGAGAACGCGCAATAAATTACGCCCAAGAGAATATTGTGCATCAGTATTTGGATTTGGGCCCCACTGCCTCTAGATTAGACACATTGCCAGCTGTGCTCCATTGTTCTCTGTTTATAGCTCCTACTGACTATTAAACTGCCCTGCTGGCAGAGTGTGGAGAAGAGGCCCCTGCCCTGTGAACTTGAGGGAGCAATGGCTGGCTCTATACTGCCTATATACTTGAACGTGGTTAGGAGGAACTGAGTGGCGCTAACTTGGCCTTGGGAACAATGGGCAAACACTCCTGCAAGTGGGACAAAGATCCTGAGAGCAGGGCGGGGCTGGCGCGCCAGACAAGGCTGGGAGCACATCATGGCCCAAAGAGTCGCCTAATGACATTACATTACAAGACATCCTTCAAGCCAGAAAGACCTCCTGTGAGGTACTGGAATCTAAAATAGACGCTATTAACGTAGACTTGGGCCTACTACGGGATGACCATAAACGACTTACGGAGAGAGAAAGCACGAATGAGCGAACTCTGGAGGAGCTCCAGCCTGAGATTACTGCGATGAAGGAGAACCCCCAACGTTTGAAGCGAAGGTCCGAACTCTTGAATTGCGGGCAGAGGATGCCGAAAATCGCTCCCGTTGCAACAATATCTGGGTGGTGGGACTGCCTGGGAAGGTGGAGGAAGCCAATAAGATGGCCTATCTCGAGAACTGGCTGCGCTCAGAGGTTGCGCCTGAGTGCCTCTCTGTCTTCTTTGTACTTGAGTCCCATCAAGACCGCCCCAGGGCTCCCCCGAGACCAGTAGTGGCAATTCAACTATAATACACAGATTGCGATCATATCCTGACACAAGCCTGGCAAAAGGAAGAGCTATGGGTCGATAATGCTGTGGTACGGATTTTCCCTTACTTCTCTAGGAAGGTAAAGAGACAAAGAAAAAACAACAGCAGCTAGAATTCAAGTATGCAATGCTATTACCCTTGAAGCTGAAGGTGATGACCTCGGAGGAGACACATTTCTTCCATTCCCACAAGAAGTCTGGGACTGGCTGGAGTCTTGATGCGTGCCAGGGCCTGACTGGAGCCCTCGACAGCAGTGAACTCATCGCACCGCACCTAGGCATAAATGTTTGCGACACAGCACTGCCGCCTCCTCACAGGCCAAAGTTCAGCTCGGAAAGCAGAGGGCAATGGAAGTGGTGGCTAAGATGAGTGGGAGGGAGACGAGGTCTCCGTCACCGGAAATGCGTCCTACTGCACAAGACTCGGAATCTGATCACTGCTCCAACGCTTCAGAGGACTCAAGCCTAGAGCTACCCAGGGTGACGCCGAAATCATCAGATGACATCATCTGAACCGTACGAGGAACTGGTAATGTTTAAGGAGCTCAGAATGATAGAGTGAATTCCATGTTTCACACAGAGGGCACCTTAGTACTATATCAGACACTGAGGTACGAGCTAGGTTTTTAATACTATTTGGAATACGCTGGGTGGGAGTACAATACCTGGGGGAGCTCATTGACTAAACCCCTTGCTAGCATATAACATGGGAAAACTCTCACAACTAGTTTGGCTTATTACATGGTTTGGATGGGTGATTTTGGTCTACTTGTCCTTGGACGGAGAGTAGTCACATTGGGTTTTGTTTGAGACATTGGGAGTTAATGAGTCATAAAGCATTGTGCTATTTTCCCATGTTGTGCATAGAGGGGTTTCCAGGTGAGAGAATGAGGTGGAGGCAAGGTAGTAGCTACTTTCCTGAGGTCATTCATGGCAGAGAGAGAATGTATAAATATTTATCTTGGAACATCTGGGAATGCAAACTTTGTCAAAATGCTACAAAGTGTTCTCCTACTTGAACATAAGAGGGGTTCAAATAGCATTACTGCAGGAGACACCTTTGACAGATGAGAGTATTGCACTGCAGCGCCACTGGAGGGGTCAGGCCTTTTACACAAAATCTTCGGCCTATACCAGGGGGGTCCTAGTCTGGATTAGAATGGGAGTGCTCTTTCAGATGGTGGACAAGTTAGTGGACCCGGAGGGTAGTTTTGTGGTTGTGTGAGGGTGACCTGAGGGACGGTACATAACTATAGTAAACATATATGCCCTGAATGTTGAACAGAGCATGTTCTTGGAGGGGCCTGTCGAGACAGCTAGCACCATACTCGACTACTTTAACCTTAACAGAAGGGGACTTTAATTGTGATTCTGATATCCCCCTGGACCGCTCACCCCCGCTTCCTGCCTCCCAGACTGTTAGTACAGCCAGGGCGTTCATGGATTGGCAACAACAGTGGGGACTCATTGACTCATGGAGACGGCTACACTCAATGGGGCGGGATTACTCCTTATCTGGACTCCACGAGGTACATGTCCATCTAGATCTGTTTCTCTGCACACCAGATGTTCACAGTTTAGTATGCATCTTTGAGTAGCTCTTCTGCACCATATCAAATCATAATTCTGTTCTAGTGCATTTGCAGTGGGCTCACCCCCGACCCTCAATTCCTACGTGGAAGCTTAAACCAGAGCCACTGGAAGACCAGGTCTTCTGTGAGATTATTTGAACCAAAATAATACAGTATTTCACTGATAACACGGCTACGGCTTCCTCCCCACTGATAGAATGGGATTCCTTCATGGCAGTTCTCCTGGAGTATTGCTTGGTTAAGTCAAAGGGTATTAGGTACACATTACTGGGGGAAGTCCAAGCTGCTGAATGGGGCCTGCGAGATGTAGAGATTTGACGACCGGGAAACCCTGAGCTACAACCAGAACGATTAGAGGCTTCAGAGGCAATGGCGGTACAGGTGGAATGACTTAGCTGCTTTGATTCTAAACAATATATGGATAGAACACATGCTGAGCGGGATGAGTCTGGTTCCCTGCTGCCTTTGCTGGCCAACCTAGATAACCGTAGCTCAGCCATAGTAGAACTAGAGGATGAAGGGGGTAACAGAATATATGTGCAGTAAGGAATAAATGACAAATTTGCCTGATATTATTGAACCCTCTACCCTAACTCCGCCTTGCAAGATGTTGCGGTGACGCACGCATACCGAAAGACCTTGCCTTCACTACAGCTTGAGGAGGAAGAAGCGAGAGATCATGGTGGAGACATTATTCCACAGGAAATTACTTCTGCCATCACGTAAATGGCATGCAATAATTCCCAGTAGAATCCTACACCACGTACTAAGCGGAACTAACACCGCCCACCACAATGTTGAGGATGGGGGATGCCACCGCAGCGATGGCATCCTAAGTGCAGGTGCGGGACCGCTGCACCACTGGCGGCCGGTCCCAGCACCGCTAGGGTGGCGGGCGAACGAAAGTCCACCCGCCATCCTAATAGGCCCCTAGGTGTTTGTGGGTAGGCAAGTGATTTAATATCAAGGTGTAATTATAAGCTATCATTAAAAAACTATAAAATTAATAATCTTAAAAAAGTATATTAATATAGTATAAAAAATTTAAAAAGCATGTATGTACAACATAAGTTAGCATAAATAAACATAGAAAATACTTAAATACATACATTTAACTAGTAAACAATGTAATAGTTAAAACAAAAAATTGACACATTAATAGTATTGTAGGTAATTTTATTACAATTAAAAATAATATAATACTGTTATAAAAATAATCAAAAAATGTTTTTTAAAATCTTTAATAGTGGTATTATTTTCTACAAACAAACATTAAACTGTATTGTAACATATCATTTATATATTTTTTGTAGGTTATCTCATAGTTTCCCATTTAAGTGAATGAGAGAAATTGTCCTTTTTCCCTTTTTACAAAAAGAGATGACGTTGACACTTGTACGCAACTTTCGCCATTGCGAGGATTGTCGCGGTCAGGATCAGAAGCAAGGAAGAGCTGCGTCCAGGTAAGGCAAATAATTAAAAATAGATTAAGGGTGGCATAGTTTATTGTAAGGAGAGAGGAGGGAGGTTGTAAGAACTAGGGTAGTTGTATTTTGTTATTTGTGTATGTTTTAACCAAAAAACGTTTTTCTAAACAGATAGCAGTTGTTGGCCAACGTCGGGTTTATTGCTTTCGTAACACTCTTTGATTATTAGAATTTTTCTAAAAGAATGATTTCTTTTTCTATTAAACCATAGTGTTATGAAAGCAATATTTTGTGATTTTTTTTGATGCAACAGGTTTTTGAAATTAAGTTATTGCGTCGTTGCAGTTTTTCGGATATGTCAAAGGAACATGGACACAGATTTCATGGATTGCAAAAATACTTTTTGGGACATTTTTAAAACATGGATATATGGTTTTTGGGACTTTTGCTGGATTTTGGATGAGAGAGGATTGCATCAATGTATTTTTTTGTAGCAAATGTTTCAAAACCTTTTTACTTTTTCGTGTTCTTTTTACATGATGTCGATCAATAGAGGATTGCATCGATGGTTTTCTTGTTGCGTTTTTCGCCAAACAAGTATTCTTTTTTGGGATGTGTTTTTTGTAGGTTAGCACAGTACAGTTTCAGCACAATTTTTGCTGTTAAAAATGGCTTTGCCAAAGTGTGCTCATTTTTGTTTATTTTACTCGGGTCATGGTTTACATCATGGATTATGGATTATGTACTACGGATTAAAGGAGCGCAAAAGACTCTTGGTGAAATGTGGGATTATACGCAAATCCATGAGTTGAGAAACAAGAAGACAACTGAAGGTAAGAAACACGACTTTTAATTAATAATTAGATTTTCTTTTTAGAAAAACGCCACTTGTATAGGAGAAATACATTGTCAAAAGAGGCAAGTAAGGTGGTTTAGGAGTTAGTGTAGATTAGAAATGTAGGATGTGTACAATATTATCTAGGTAGTCTGAAACCACCATTAATGAAAATTGTTGAATTGCACCAAATAGTTGCTCGGACATTTCTTTTTTAAATTCGTGGGTTCAGACTACCAGTTAATGATTGCGCAAATCTCATTTCTTGGAAACTTTGCTCCTTCTTCCAAATTTCCAAAAAATGATAGAAGTAAGGATGTGGTTTACCTATAGATTTGTTGAAGGAGTTGTGCCATCCATCTATGGCATTATTTGTTTTTACTCCTCCCTCTAAGCAGGTCGAGTAGCAGTTCCACCACTTCACATGGAAACATGGCTTCCTCCTGTGACCTCACTTGCTTAGAAGGCCAATCTATGTGTCTTCAAAGTAATTTAGAAGGGGGGGGGGCCAATTTGTCCTTGTTTACAGTTAAATAATGAGATTCAGTAATAGATGTGTAGTATTCATCTACACTGTCAGGTAGAACAAAGCAAAGTGCTGTTAGTTTCTTCAATTTAAATTGTAGTTTACTGTCTAATATGTAATCCTCAACTAAGGATGTTTCTTGAATTTTTTTCCAATAAGCCTTTGAAAAGAAAAAAAAAACATCCTTGGATTTGGGTAATCGTGTAAATTGTGGTAATTGTGGTAATAATAGGTAATTCAAAGTCAATAAACACTTTTTCTAGGACTTTTGTTCATGGTTTTAGCTTTTATCACTGACAAAAATGCAGTATATGGTGAGGTTTGTTTATCAGGGACTAAACTGTACACTAAGGGCACTACTGTATGATTAATGTAGTGAAAAGTGTATATTTGGGTGAATGGGCGGGGCGTGGATTTAAACGTCACATCCATCATCCAAATATCACTAGTCTCTAATTTAACAAGATTATAGAGTGTGCTAAAAATTAGAATTCTTTTAAGAGGAATTTTTGTGATGCAAAAGAAAAGTTTCATTAGTAACGGTTACAGAAAGTTCTGGTGGGATGTTAATATCAGAGAAGGTTTGGGGTGTTACACTTAGGGGATTACTTGCCTGTTTTTTACACTGAATAATTCTGCGTAGGTTGGGAATGGGGGGCATACAACTTGCTACATGGATAGGAATGTTTTATGATACCTCCCTCAAAACTGAGCCACAGGGTTCATTGAAGGTGGATGCCAGGGCTTTATATTTTCTCTTAACTCTATCTCTATTGCAGAGGCAGAGTGGTTATGCTCGGTGGTCCTTTCAACAGTGTCACCAAGAGTAACCGCTCTGCCTGTGCAATGGGATGAGTAATAATGCACACACCTCCAATGCACCTGGGCTTGGTTAATCTCTCCTTGCAATAAACATAGCCACTGTAACTTAACAGTCTATTTCCCCTGCTTGATTGCAAATATTTGGCTTGGTTTCTTGCGGCCATTCTCTGTGGAAAAAAGTAAAAGAGAAAAAATAGTTTTAGTGATTTTGTGTGCCATTGCTTTAAAACATGTTTTGCCTGCAAGTGAAAAGTTAGTGTATATTCATTATTTTACAGCTTTTTTTAACAAAATTGTCCCAGGATTTAATTGCACTGGCTTGATAATGTTGGCTTGGAATTGTTTGCTGCTTTGATACCTTTGATGAAAAAAAGGTTATTTTTGGAGGGACTTGACAGACTGAAACAGGTTACCTTTTTTAGGGTTTTCTGTTCTGTTGTTGGAAAGTCCCGGTGTAGATGCTGGTTTTCTTTGAATTTATGTTTCAGTTGCTCTTTCTGTGGTGTTTGGAGCTTTCGCTTCTTTGGTTCTGAAAAAAGTGAAGAAATGTTCTTAGTTTTTTGCTTTGAAAATGTTAGTTTTGCAAATAGCCTGCAAAGAAAGTTTAGTGCTTATGTACTAGAAAGAAATGTCATTTTGCTTTTATTTGAGAGGCTCTAATCTTTTATGTAATGACACTTATTAAAAAAAAATGCTTCTTAACTTGAAACTGATGGACTTGATTTGAATATTGTGGTAAAATATGTGTTCCTCAACACTGGTTGGTTAATATGATTTTATCTGTTGAGAATAATTTTTTAAAAACTGTAAATTTTCCCCCACCACCATTCAACACTCTCCCTGAGGTAAGTACCTGCGAGAGTAGGAATATTAAATTTACACCACCACCATCCAGCACTTTCCCTGAGGCATGTACCGGTTGGAGTAGGAATAGTAAATTTGGCCCCACCATCATCCAGCACTTTCCCTGAGGCATGCACTGGTTGGAGTAGGAATAGTAAATTTGCCCCCACCACCATCCAGCACTTTCTCTGAGGCATGCACCAGTAGGAATAGTAAATTGCACCCACCACCATTCAGCACTTTCCCTGAGGCAAGCACCGGTCGGAGTAGGAATAATAATTTTGCCCCCACCACCGTCCAACACTTTCCCTGAGGCAAGCACCTGTCCGAGTAGGAATAGTAAATTTGCCCCACCACCATTCAACACTTTCCCTAATGCAAGCACCTGTCGTAGTAGGAATAGTAAATTTGCCCCCACCACCATCCGGCAATTTCCCTGAGGCAAACACCTGTCGGACTAGGAATACTACATTTGACCCAACCACCATCCAGCACTTTCCCTGAGTATGTTCCCTGAGGCAAAGTCATGAAGGTGATAAAATAGTATTTTAAAAACCTATCACTGATCAGTGCCTGTTAATATATTATTTCTGATATTAATAAAGTTTTTTTTTGTTGAGATCATTGTTTACGGTTTACTTACAGTTGATTCTGTAAAGGTTTGTTTGTTCTGGGTTGGTATTTGGTGTTGCTGTATGTCCAATCTCTGTTAACATCAAACTGAAAATTTTAATAATTTTTTTTTCGCTTATGCACTTTTTACTTTAAAAAAACATTTTATTCTTTTATTCACTTACTTTTCAAAGGAAAGATAATTTCATGAATATCTGCAGTAGATTAGGGGCTGTTTTTCAAATACAGTAAATGCTGTAAATAAGTAAAAAATATATTGTAAGTACACTTACCTGGGCATGTAGATGGCAGTGTTTAACTGGAAAGTCGGAAAAATTATCCTGCTGCCCCTGCTGTGTGTGGTCACCATGGAAGTCAGTTTACCACTGAGCACAAAATGGTGGATGGCTTTTTTTATACATTTGTCGGGGGTAAACGAGAAGTTAAAAGAAAATATGTTTTGGAAACAGTTTTTTTTGCGTGATTCACACCCTGACAGAATGTATATTTACTTTGTCTTGTGTGAAAATGTTCGTTTATACGTTCCTTCACGGAATGTCAGCCATTTTGAGCAGATGCTGGGTCAGGTGCTGTAATAAAAATAGTTGAAGGACTGCCGTTTTATGTGCTTCCAATTGATTGTATGTATAATCTCTTTTTGACTATGACTGCGTATTTTTATCAAAATGCTGTTAATATATGTGGAATTTTCGCCGTTTTTTCAAACATGTTTTTAAATTTTATTATTAATACCCAGGTATTTTCATGGATAGGTACTATAAAGATACACAAGTATTACAATTAATACCTGGGTATTAATAATCTCCCCCACCCAAACCCCCCATTTCCCTTGCATCCCATCCCAGGGGATGGATGCAAACAAATTAACTAACTGAAATTTTAGTAATAAACAATGAAAAAATATTATGCGTTGTAATGGTATGCGTTGTATTAGTATGCATTGTAAAGGAATGCGTTGTAATGGTAGTTTTAATATATCTCAATGAACATGTGTTGTAATGGTTTGCGTTGTAAAAACATGCGTTGTAATGGTATTTGCGTTGTAATGTCGTATATTCAATTTTACTTGGGCGGACACACTTGCATTACGAAAGATTTACTGTTATTGACCAACAAGTCCAGGTCCTCCATGAAGTGGACAAAAGAGTTCAACAAAGATTGCAATTCCTAGCCATGAGAACAGCATCGTCAGCGTACATTAGGACAGGCAGACTATGATGACCCACCGGGGGCCAATCTGTTTTTAACTTCAAAAAGGCCTGCTCCAGAATATTAACATGCAGGTTAACAAGAAAAGGGGCCAAAATGCAACCTTGACGTACCTCTCTCCGAATTAAAAACTGGCTTGTGACTTTGAGGTCTTTATAATAGTGAACCACCGCTCTGGTGTCTCTGTAGAGATCCCTTAAGAACAGGACAATGTCTCTGTCAACACTAATAGGCAGCATGATCTGCCAAAGCTTGGATCTGTTAACGTGATCAAACATTTAGGACATATCCATAAAAACTAGGTAGTTGGCACCAGTATGGGCGATGGTGTACTTGTTAAGGACCATATAGAGATTCAAACTTTGGTCCATTGTTGAACGTCTGGGACAAAAGCCATATTGGATCTTTGCCAAGATGCTATTATCACCTATCCATCTCGAAAGCCTTTGTCACAGAGTCGAGTAGGGATATGGGCCTAAAATAGTGGGTGCTATCTCGATCTCCCTTTTTGAAAACAAGAACAATGGTGGATAACGCCCAGGTACCCGGGCAGCCCGTCGTAACTACATCATTAATAATCGAGGTAAGGCAGGTACCCAAATATTCAAATTTGAGAGGTAGAGGTCTGGAGGTATCCCATCAGGGCCGGTGGGCTTGTTCTTAAGACAGCTCCACTATACCTGTTCTTACTTCCTCCGCAGTGACCACCACTTCAGATTTACCCTCACCTATAGACTGATCTTCCCTCAAAGTAGGGGTGGACCGAAACATGTCCTCAAAATGCCTTACCCAGTCATCTTTGGTAATGTGGGCTTCCAATAAGTTGGCTCTATCTGCTGCCAGAAAGGGATTATTTATTATGGTCCAAAACTTTGAGCTGTTCTTCAGGGTAATGGCCTCCATGAGTTCTGACCAGGCATCATCTTTCAGTGCAGATGTACGTTTTGCCAGGGCAGCCTTGTATAGTCTACAACATCCCTTGATTATACAGGGATTTAGTACCCAGAGATTGCTTCAATTCCTAGAGGCACATTAACATTCAGAGTCAAACCATCTATGAAGGCAATGCATCACTGGGTTCTTTAATAGTTTAGCTATAGCACCTGATATGATGCGAAAAGCCTCTAAAATATCTGTTGGCTTGGCCAGCCAGTCTAAGCAGGTAGCAAACTCCTTGTGACAATGGGTGAGCAGTGACTTATAAAACTGATAAGGGATAATCTGTGTCCACTTTAGTCTCCTTCTACCGGTAGGAAATTCTGAGGGCAACACAACAAGAGTGCCTTGGAAAGCTAAGGAAACAAAGCTAACCAAGCCCCCCTTGGCTCTGCCCGCAATAGAGAAGGTGGCTGACATAAAGAAGGTTTTATAGCTTTTCAAGAAGAAGCTATTTTCAGTAGCCCACATCTCCTGGAGGCATATCATGTCAACCCTTCTTATGAAAAGCACCCAACCTGGATCATTGAACTTAGTCACCAGCCCTGCAATATTCCAATAAGTAAATTTATAAATGTTACAAATCTGCAGGATTCAGACCCCAAGGCCCGGCAAGACACTGTATTGAAGGGATGTTTGACGCTGGTGGAACTACAGTAGGCAGTGGGTCACAGCAATAGAGTGATCCCAATGGTGCAAACCTATTAGATGTATCTATGCCTAGGACAGCCTCCTGCTGACTCCCCTTCCCAAATCAGAAGACCCCCCCAGATTCCTCATAATAGAAAAAAGTGGGTGGATCAGGGGCCTATAAAAGTAACCCAAAGGAAGAGCATCAATGGCTGAGTTAGACCCTCTAGAGTTAGGATGGGAGGCCATTCTTAATATTCTGTCCACCACATAGGGCTGTTAAAGTTGATGGTAACACAATCACCGTCCCAATTCTTCTTAGCCCTGCCCACCCAGGTTTGTCTGAGCAACAGATTGATGTGGCTTTCCACCTGCAAGCCAGTGGCAATGTTAGAGCAACCAATACACAATTTTATTCTTAAGGTGCCCTAAGTCTCCCTCCGCTCCCAGAGCAAGTCGAGGTACATTCTCTAAAACCACTACAAAAGGAATTGAGTCTTGTGGTAGGTGTAGAGTACATGGTCTCTGGGTAGGGTTGCTGGTTGCCCCTGGGCAAGTGCTGCTTACCCCTCCTTTAGTCATCATGTTAGATGTGCTCACTGCAACTCCAGGACCCGGTTTAAGCTTAATTTGTGGAGAAACCCCGAGTTCAGTACCATTGTCGAGGTCAATGTCAGTGAGCAAGCAGGACACACATGGAGGCAAGGGCGCTGAGTTGCACCCTCTGGCTCCAACTTTGATAAAGGCTGAAGTACAGTACACGTTATACCAAACAACTGCGCACTGCAACACTCGCTGATGGATGGATCAATTGGGCTGGGTGGTAGGGTATGCATTGCTGCAGGATGATCTCAGAGAAGCGGGGTCAGGTTAGTAAAGTCCTTTTCTATTGCTATTAAGTGTTGGAGGATAGGGTCCAATTTAGAATCCAAACCTGCTATCAAGGATACCTTCAAAGTGTCCAACAAGATTACCAAGTCCCATCTAAACAGAACTGTAGGATTTGGGGGACTGGGATGCGGGCCGTTGCTCTTCTGACGCTTGGCATTGCTCCTAATCGGGGGACACTTCCTTTTGGCTCTTGCTCCCTTCCCCACTACTGGGTCCTCTACAGGGATGGGAATCATCCATTACAATGCAGGCATTACTACGCTAAGCCTTTACAACACAGCCAATTCAACGCAAGTGCCATTACAACGCATGCCATACAACGCTGACCAGCACCTATTTATTTCAAATTTAATTTCATATAATTTATTACAATTTATAACATTTAAATATTAAGAACACACAAATGTAAAAAACAGCAAAATAGATTTTTTGAATATATATAATAATTTTCCATAATATAAAAATTAAACAAGTACAACATAATAAATACATTAAATAATAAATTGCAATAAAATTAAAACCTTACAAAATTACATAAATAAATATTAAATATTCATTAAATACAAATCTAAATATGTTATTATTAATACTATTGTCTAAATTTTAATTGCTTTAAAACATGTTCCAAATTGAATAAAAAATAACAACTAATCTTAACTGAAAAAGAAAACCATAAGAAAAATATTTTAAAAATGTTATCATTAGTACTTTTACAAAATAAAACTTAACAAAAATATGTTTTATAACATATTACCTATATTTTTATAACAAATTATAAATATATATTTAAAAATTATGTCAAAAAAAACTTTACCACTCATATTCTCTAAAGACCCAACACCCCACAGCTAAATTTGTATATTTAGATAATTTTTAATTATCACTTACCATACCAACATCCCAATCTTTTCATTTTTTTCTTAAACTATTGTTTTATTTTAAAAAAAAATGTATCACTTATATTCACTAAAGTACCAACAACCCAATCATAATTATAATCAAATGAATTAAAATGTAAACAAATATTTAAATGTATCTGTATATTGACACCAATTTTATCAATTCTTTTTAATTTACTGCCAACCCTTATCCCCTAAAAATCAACATCCTGCTTCTAAATCTTTTAAAAATCTATCATGTTATAAAAAAATTTAAAAAATGTAATACTATACATTTTTTTTTAACAATTTACTTTAAATTATTCCCCACTCTTTTCCCTAGTAAACATAACATCCTAAAAGAAAATATGAAACACACTTACTATTAAAAACAATAATTAATTGAAAAAATATATTTTACTAAAATACCAATATGTTATACAACAATATTTTTAACTTCGATATTTTTAACAACGATATTGAATACAGTACCTTATTTCGATATTCTTGTCCTCGATATTACATACGATATTTCAATAACACAATATTTTCCGCACAATATTTCTGTCACACTTTGGGTCTAATTACAATGTCGGGCGGACTTAAGTCCGCCCGACACCTCTCGGTCCTGGCACCACCCGACCTAATAACTGCATTTCCCTATGGGAGCATGCATTACGGCCGTAAACCGGCTGTAATACATGCTTCCATAGCGAAATGGGAGGTGCTGTTCATCCCTGCACCATAAGTGACCCCACGACCCCCAACCAGAGCCCGCACACCTAAGGGGGCCCTGCCGTGGGCCCCCAAAAACGCTCTCCGATATGGTTTCCATGTCTGACAGGCCAGCATGGAAACCATGCCGGAAACCGTGCATAGTAATCCCAAGGGCGGAAAGGCATGCCCTTTGGGATTACGAGCCAGTTCCAACAGGCTCCTTGAACCCGTTGGAAGCTAGCCTGAAAAATCAGCCAGTTTATTGTCCGACCAACTTTGTATACCGAGCGGACGATTATGATGCAGCTAGGAAGGCTCTGACCATCGGTCGGAGCCTTTACAGGTCGCATCGTACTCAGCCCCTTAATATATTTTTCGACTATTTTGTCTGAATACCTTGATGAATATGTATAGTTGTCATGGTGACGATTTTGACACGAATTCTCATCTTGATATGTATTTGCATAATGTATTTATCAGTGTTTATGATACATCATTCATTTGTCTTCACAGGGACGGATTCAAATAAACAGGAGAGATCCTGGGAGTGATCCGCTGTGTTCGCAGAAAGACAGAGGAGGATAGTGTGTCTCCGAGGAATGTTTGGAAGACCCACTCCTTTCTGATCAGATTAATAGTTTGCCTTTTTTCCCCAAGGACTAATGGGGAATGTAGTTTTAATGTTTATACATACTTTTTATGGCTGCTGTTTAAAGTGGAGAAAGTTGAAGCCTAATCCTTGCCTCCACGTCTTTAATAGAATTGAAACTTTTTGTTACGATAGCTAGGAATTTTTTCATTGTTCACAATAATTCTTTGAGATCTTTTTTAATAAAGATATACGCTAGGTCAATGCATTTGCCAATATACTGCAATCAATCAGTCTAGTGATTACCATATGGTGATCAACAGTGTTGAACGCTTCTGACGGATCCAACAGGATCAAAGTATTACTACAGTTGCAGTTGGCAGCCATTCAAAGATCACCCAAGACTGCAAGTAGGGTAGATTCAATGATTCTGATGGGGAGGAATTCAACTTGAGTATCATCAAGTATTAACCATTCTTCCAAATAGGAAAACAATTGTCTGGCCAAAAGGCTATCTAAAACGTTGGCTATGATGGAAAGAGGAGTGGTGGGATAGTAACTGGCAGGTTTTTCAAAGTCTAGATAATGTTTTATGTATCAGAGGATAAAAAGAGATCAGTGACTTTGAATACAAATTCAGCGAGTTCAGGGATTATCTGATGCTCCTGATAAAAAGTACCAAATTAATTTCTCATCTCTCCAACAACTTTAAAAATATAAACACGATTTTATTATTAAAACAACACCCTCAATGACCATTCCACCACCCATTCATCCATCCATTCACCCTCTTGCCTCATGCCCTTGCAATAGAGTTACGTTTCCTAATTCCATTATATCAATATTTAGCACTTCTGAATCTGTACCTTAATATAACCCCTGGCATTAATGTTGCACCCTAATCTATACCCCACTAAAGTACTTAACAAAACATCCAAGACTTATAGAAATATTATTCCTCCTAATCACCTTAGAATTGTTAAAACATTTTAAAATGAAATACGGAGAACTGTTTTTAGCTGGGATATGTAGTTGCTGGGTAATGGATCTGCGCTGGACAGGCAGACCACCTTCGAGGCCAGATAGAGAGCCACTTGTTGGGAACAGTGTAATGGTGAAGAGGTAGGAGGTGGGGAATGGCTTCTGCTACTGGTAGCTTGTGGATGAATTTAAGAAGTGGACAGATAGAGTACTTGCCCATTGTAGGGCACGTGTCTCCAATGAACCTAAAGATGCAACATGAAAATCTGCTACCATTCTGGTATATTCTCTAACTGCATGGGTAATTTGGCATATTCAAGTATGGTACATGCACACAAATGTTCAAAAGGTAGGAGTTGAGTTCAATAGGTTGAACAGTTTGCGTGCCGATCGGGTATCGCTCTCTGGTCCTTGAGCGTTCTAATATATCTTGTGAAGCATCCCCCAAGGGGAGACGTCCCCTCAGTGCACATAGAGCCCGAAATGCATTGTGATTGATCAATTGGCACTTCAATGTTCATGCCAACCCAAGCTACCATTCTATATTTGTGGAATTAACATGTTTACGTGTCCACCATTGATATATAAAAAAGAACTTATGAAAAAATAAAGAATGAATTCAACTGCTGGACTACATACGGTCTAAAGAGTTATTAAACAGCATCACTCCGTACGTTTGAAAAATAAGCAGTGCACTGAGGGGCATTTCCCCTAGGGGGATGCTTCACAGGATAATTTGGCATATTGCCCGGCTGTTTGGTTTCTGTTCTACAAAGACTGCCATGCTTAGACTTTGCACTATACACAAATCATGAAGTCTCCACAAGCAATGACACAAAGCTAACCAATAGTCCCTTTGCTGGGCTGTGAATAGATTTTGGAGTTGATTGCCAGCTGCTACAATGGCCTTGGTTGATTCTCATGAATTTTTCAGCATCTGCACATGACTAGCGTCCATTGCACAGAATCTGCGGGACATTAGTTCCAATGTTTGTGCAAGTGTTGATACTGCCGCTGTCATCAGTTGTATGAGATACTGTAGTGGTCGTTAGAGTGTCATGTCATTCTCTGCAAGAGGAATACCAGTAGAATCATCATTCCATAAGTCATGCATTAGTATAGGCTCTTCTTCCTCTTGCAAAGTACTTCTACAATTAAAAGAGGAACGTGAGCTGATACAATTGGCAAGGTAAGACCTGTAGTGACAGTGATAATGATTCACTTTCTGGTTGGCCTTGATGGAACACATAAGGAGTGGTTGTTGCAGTGGTGTCAACTGAAAGTTTAGCAAGTGGCATTGTTGTCAGTGTTCTGTATATAGACCAACAAGTACCAAGGGATAGTATGGATGCCCTGCTTTTCCTGGCTTGTAGAGGGCTCTTCCATGTCCTCCGGGCCTGTGTCACCTGCAAGGACAGGAAATGTTTAATACATATTATTTATATATATAAACGTATGACGTTAAAAGTTATATTTAAACATTATGTATAAAGCACATGGAACATCCAGTAGCACATAATTATGAATTTACCTTGACAAATTATTTTAATGTTATATTTACATTTCATGGAACTAGGTATAGCGTGGCATTTTTATTAAATTATTTTCATAATGATGAACTTTCTACCTGAATATATACTTTCCTATTGTAGGACTGAGATTATAATATATTTGAATTAACAAACAGCTAAAATACTATGCTACGAACATCAAATAAATGAAAATATTATATCTTTATGACAAACTTTTCACAAGTGGACATGTATTCATTCTATTCCTCTTTATCTTAAGCACATGCAGAACAGCAATATGTCAAAGGAACATACTTATAGATATGAGAGGTGTATGTGAGACACTTACCATGTTCCTCAGCTCCACCAGCTTCTGCTCCAACCTCCTTACTTTTTTTGCTTCCTGGATTGATGATGCTCCGGATTTGCTCTTCTCCAGGGGCTCACACCTCTGTGTCCAGACTTTTACGTCTGTGTTTTGACAGTAATTCTTCCACACAGCTTTTAAGGTCTTGAAACCCATTTTTGTTTTCACCTGAATTATCTTGTACTTAATATATCTTAAAAGGGGGCTCTTATCAGTTCCGATTGACAAATTATTGTGTTCATTCGGTTTTGTGTGGTACTTTTTTTTTTTACTTCCCCTGGCTTCATGCATTTACGATATTTTTACTAAAGCTGTTCACGCTTAAGCCTAATTCACTGTCAAGATAAGTTCTCTTCCCAGGGAAAAGGCAGACAGCTTCTAACAGTATGTTTGAATGCTTGCTTTTTACTACTAAGGGCCTCATTACGATGTCGGTCGAAGTTTCCTCCTCCTGAGACCGACTCGGAATCAGGACCAACCGACTCAAGGTTGCTGGTTCCTCCCGACCAATCATGATGTGACAGAACACTGTTCGATCGGACTCCCGTTGACTCCTATGGGAGCCCTGGTTCCGCCCAACACAGGCTCCTATGGGGAAATGGGGTAAGTGCCGAAAACTCTGCACCCTGTCACAGGCACCACATGGGGCCTGCCACACAGTGCAAGGTTTAACAGGGGGGTACCTTAGGAATCCCCTTGGCCCCCAACTGGATGCCGCAGGATGAAGGGGGCCCTGCTAGGGGCCCCAAAAGTCACTTTCCAACAGCCTTTGTATGTCAGACAGGCTGATTCGGAAAGGCTGTTGGAAACTGACATCGTAATTGCTCGGTCGGAAATGCAGTCGGTACAGCTGTATGATGTAGGTCCGACCAACACAAATTCTCTGAGTGCCGGTCGGAACCGATTCGGAAAGACCGTGCGCTTTACAAACCCATGGCGGATAGTAAACCGTATGAGTTCGTCGGAAGGGTTCCGACATGGTCTAGGAGATTCCGACTAATGGGAGGAGGTTTTCCACCCGATATCGTAATGAGGCCCTTGGTTGTGTAAAGTAGATGCTTTAGCCTTAGAACGTTTACAGCATGTCCTATTCATGCCGCAGTACCTTTCTGTGCACTTTGTAGGCATTATCGGATTGTTGTTTTTAATCTATTTGGTCATTATGGTCAAATTCTAAATGTTGTAATAAACACTGTGCATTAAAAATAAAGTTAATATACAAGAGTTATGCTATAGTCTACTACTAAACAGACCGCCACAAGTGCAGTTACCTTGCAGACAACAGGGTCATGATTTAAATGGTGCAGCAGGTGCAGTAACACCAGGCCCAAAAGTTGTCTGAACTCCTCTAAACACACAATATTGCTATATTTGACTACTAACAGGCAGTCACAATTGCAGTAACCTTGCAGTTAAAATGGACTTGATTTGAATGGCGCAGCAGGTGCAGTGGCTCCAGGGCCAAAAGCTCGGAGGAATCCCACTAAACCCAGATTATTGCTAAAATTTCAAACTAAACAGGAAGTCACAAGTGCAGTTACCTTGTAGATAACAGGGTCAAGATTTCAATTGTGCAGCATGTGCAGTAACACCAGGACCAAAAGCTCTACGCACCCCACTTGACACCTACAAATTGCTATATTTTACTACTAAACAGGCAGTCACAAGCGCAGTTACCTTGCAGGCAACAGGGTCATGATTTGAATGGTGCAGCAGTTCCAAACGTTGTCAGAACTTCTCCAAACACCTAATATTGCTATATTTTACTACTATACAGGCAGTCACAAGTGCAGTTCTATAGCACGCGCTATATAACAGCAGGTGTAGTGGAACTGGAACCAAAAGCTCCAGGCACCCCACTAAACACTGATTATTGCTATATTTTACAACTAAGCAGGCAGTCACAAGTGCAGTTATCTTTCAGGCACTAGGATCATGATTTGAATCGTGCAGCAGGTGCAGTGGCACCAGGCCAAAAAGTTGTCAGAACTCATCTAAACACCTAATAAAGCTATATTTTTCTACTAGAAAGGCAGACACAATTGCAATTATCTTGCAGTTAAAAGGGGCTGGATTTGAATGGTGCAGCAGGTGCAGTGGCACCGAGGTCAAAAGCTATAGGGACCCCACTAAAAGCAGAATATTGGTCAATTTTACTGCTAAACAGGCAGTCACAAGTGCATTTATCTACCAGGCACTATGGTCATGATTTCAATGATGCTGCTGGTGCAGTGGCAACAAGGCTAAAAGTTGTCAGAACTCCACTAAACACCAAATATTACTATATTTAACTACTAGCAGTCACAACTGCAGGAATCTTACAGGCACTAGGGTCATGAATTCAAATGTGCAGCAGGTGCAGTGACACAGGGGCCTAAAGCTCTAGGAACCCCTCTAAACACTAAATAGTGCAATGCTTTACTACTAAACAGGCAGTCACTAGTGCATAGGGTCATGATTTGAATGGTGCAGCAGGTGCAGTGGTACCAGGACCGAACGTTGTCATAACTCCTCTAAACACCAAATATTGCTATATTTTACCACTAAACAGGCACTCACAAATGCAGTTATCTTGCAGGTACTAGGGGCCTGATTTGAATGGTGCAGCAGGTGCAGTGACACCAGGCCCAATAGGTGTCATAACCCCTCTAAATACATAATATTACTAATACATCTACTAATTCTATTATTTCCCTCTTTCATTTAATTTTTCAAAATGTTGCTATTACATACCCGAACTATACCCCTAGTAACAGCACAATATATTGCCTTTTGTACATAAACAAGCCTTAACACTTTAACAGACCTTCTGTAACTTATATTGTACAACTACTCAGCAAGCTACAACTTACAACAAAAAACAGCTTATTATAAGTCACAAAGGCAAAACCTAATGCATTTACCAATGCTAGTTTCTAGTCCTAGAGGCATATGAAGAGTTCACTTTTTAGGTCGAGCCTAAAGTCAGCACGCAAGTGCTGCTCTGGTGAAGATCTGCACTACGTGAGGGAAGCCCCGCCCACTGCCCGCACATTTTTTCATTGGCTTGTGCCTTTGTCCTTCGTAAATGCTATCTTCTGATTATGAGGCTTGTTAGTCCCTCCTTATTATGGCCATGTCGTCATTTGTACCCTCCCATGGCTACTGGCCCCTTTACTTTGAGAGTTACATGGTACAGTACATGTTATTTAGACTGTGAGCACTATTTTTTCCGTGTCTTCTCACCCCCTCCCCTGCCCGCACTCCAGTGGTCTGTGCCTTCTCGCACCCTTCTCCCCCTCCCCCCGCACTCCATTTGTACATGCCTTCTCCGCCCTGCCCCCACCCGCACTCTCATTGTCCGTGCCTCCCCTCCCATTGCCCGTGATCCAATGCAATAGGTCTCGTGCAAATGCTTGTTGTCCTTCCTAATCACCCTTATTGTCGTAAACAGATATCTTGCCAGCTCTATAAAGAGCTGCTACTTCTAGGATGGCACTGGCAGCTAGCTGCACAGTCTCAACTGGACAAAAGGGGAATTTTCCTGCTTCTGGAGGTATGTGCCAGTAAAATAGCATGTTTCTTTCATGTGGTTGTGCCAGTGCGTCACCCGTTACAGAGGACACGGAGGCTGGTCTTTCAGGAAAAACATTTCAATATGGATTCAATGGACTCTTCACGGCGAAATGCATTTCAGGTAGCTTGATATTTGATTTTCGCTGGCTAGTTGTTACAGTGTCATCTGATGATGCGTTGCTTTCTCGAGTACGGGTGCAGATCAAAGTTCCACAGAGGAGCGTGCATTGTGGCTGTGTGACAACTTGGTGCCAGAACGATTTAGCAGCATTATTTGCACAGGGATGTGTATGATTATAATTAGACCAGCAAAGCTTTAGGTATTTTTTTCAGAGGGAAAGGAACTTTCCTACAGAAGCTATTATTTAAAAAAAAAAAAATAGTTGTGCTGTTTTTTTTTCAGTCCTTCAAAAACCTTCCAAAACTCTGAAATATTGTTTGGCACGGCGCATTAGCAGCAACGAAAAGAGGCAAAAAACACAAAACACATTTACACTAAATAATCAGTGAAGAGATTATTACATTCGCAATTGATACAAATAACGAAAGGAAACTGGCATTTGCGCACATTTTTGCAATACCAATGCAAACTATGTAATCACGCCTTGCAGCACATTTATTGTAGAGTCATACTCCCTCTGTTTCCTGTCCCGCTTCCTTTCTGCAGTGCATTAAAACGATTCTCAGAGTCTGCGGGCATACTGTGAATGAAAATATTGTGCACTGATTCAAGGTTCATACCCTTTTAGTTGCGCCTTATTAAAAATGAATCCGTATTGGCCAGAAAACAGTGTCACTCACAGGCACATTAGTATCCTTCACTGCTTCTAAAGTGGCGGCACTGAGTAAGTGAAACCTGACTCACTATTGCTTGTAACCAATGACTAACTGAAAGCAAGTGTAAGCATTCTACGCTACGAATGAATAGAGGAATAAAGACATTTGTTGCACAAGACACCCCACAATAGGTCGCAATGAGATGCTTCTATGCGGGAGAGATGATACAAAGGCTGCAAGAGATGAAATTGTAGCTTCCGTGAGTATTTCAAAAGGAGCACGTTATACAGCCCGCTTTTAGATCTGCTATGTGCTCTGAAAAAAAATGAAGGTTTTTGTCCTGTGAGCAGAAGGAGAATTAATTGTACTGCTGGGTTATGGAAGACATTATTTTGGTGGAGATTTGATGTGCAGGGACGTCCACTGTGAGCCACTCGATTAGAGCGAGGGCTGACTGGGGTTATGGGATCACAGGGAATTTCTAATCTGTCAAGCTGGGTGCAGTGGTCTGGCCAATTTCAGGATAAGGGGACCTGAAAGGCAGCCGCGGTCGGTAGTAGGAGTAGCTGCCGGGCGGTGACGTGTGGAGGGGGAGGGGCAGGGTGGGGGGTAGTAAACTATGGATTACGGAGGTTTACAGGTAAATTAACATATAAATTAATAAAACGAATTTCGTTGGGTGCACTGCAGACCAATAATAGCCCTATCAGATAACAGCAGTGAGCCTCCAGTAAAACGAAGAAGGGGTGGTGCCCCCAAAAGCATAAGCCCAAACAAAAGTCTCAACCCACCAAGCAAAGAGGGACTGAATACACGGACCAAGGCACAATCCTACATCCTACGGCCAGTGACGATAACTTTATTTCGCTTGTTCTGGGGAGTGACGACATACTATGGAAAAGACTAGAGACATTGGTTACCGTCCTCCTGAACCCCCTATTAACCAAACTATCGCAAATTGAGGAGAGACTGGTGTACATTGAATGGTTGGGCAGATCACGATTAGCCAAAGTGCATGCTCTTGCCTATGCTCACGTCCTGAAGCAGTAGCGGGGCCCCTAGCACCCACAGTGAGGGGGGCCCACCCAAGGGACTGCAATAACGAGGGGTATCATTCATGCATGGGTACCAACGAGTGTAACATTGTAGCTACCCCCGACACAACCCACGATTACTACCTACCAGTCCAACGGTGCATCCTACAAACATTGCTGGAATTTCAAATCCGTAGTTATGACACACCACCTCTTCAGATGGGCCGGCTACCAACGTACGCCCGCCAATGCAGGGGGTAGAGGGAGGGAGTTGTGCTCTAGGCAGCAAATAACAGACACGGGGAGACCTCACAACACATATCAGTCTCTACACCTTCCATGGGCCTCATCACCCCTTGAACTGATTCTGAGAGAGGATCAGTCTGAAACTACTGTCCAACTTATGAATAAATCCCTGCACTGGTTAACCCACCAAATATTTAGTAGGGAGAACAGGGGGGCTTCACTGGCAAGTCAAGTTATAATGGCCAGAATGGTAGAGTGGCTGGGACAGACTAAGAAAATAATGGAGATTGTTTGTGTGGTTATAGATTTTAATAATCGCTATGTATCGTGTTCCCTTTTAGACCAGCTATGTTAAGACCCACCTAAAGGTACTCAAATTAGAGCACTATCCTATGCGTTTTTCTATAGGCACCCTCACACGATGGTAAGCGAAACAACTGCTCTTATGAGGGGGGGTCACTCAAAGCAGGACGAATCACGCTACGTAAGCAATGTAGGAGTAACTTTAGAGAATAGATTTGCCCCTCTTAGTGGTCTGGAGCAATGTGACTGACTAAATCCATTTGATTATCGGTTCTATCTTAGTAATAATGGATTAGTTAATCACTTAACTCTCCATTCAAACAAGGAAAGTAAGGATCCCACCCCATGTGAATTAACAGGCAGATCAGTCCTGGTAACCTCCCCCAAATCAGCCCAGCTATCCTACATTTGGTGGAACATCGCAGGACTACAGTCGAAATTAGAGTCCCGGGACTGGTCTGAATTTATTGAAATCCACGATATCTGTGTGTTCCAGGAGACATGGTCCATTAATCCATTACATCATTCAGGATACCTTAACTTCCATAAACCGGCAATGTAAGGGCAGAGGGGTAGACCATCAGCAGGGCTAACAATTTGGGTAAAACAGGACCTATGTTATAGAATCCATGAAGTCCACATTGACAGCCCGGACATGATGGCCATTTGTCTTCAGATTAACTATAATGCCAAGTTAATAGTTTTTAACGTTTATGCCAGGGGTCTTACAGGTGGAAGACTGTCTAACACAGTTGACATCCTAGAGGACTT
The DNA here is from genome assembly GCF_964204655.1 of Triturus cristatus. Classification (NCBI taxonomy): domain Eukaryota; kingdom Metazoa; phylum Chordata; class Amphibia; order Caudata; family Salamandridae; genus Triturus; species Triturus cristatus. Next base: position 209,674,156 of record NC_140580.1, on the reverse strand, counting down.
CCTGGAAAGGATGATTGGTATCCCTAACCTAGTAATTGCAGGGGATTATAACACCACCTTTGAGCCACTTGACCATAATGATAACAAACTAGCTCCAGGATGCTCATTTCGGAGTGACAGCCTGCGCTCTACAAATGCAACAATCAAATCAAATCAAACTTACTGAAGAAGAAGATGCGCAATGGAGCATCCCCTCCTTAGAGCTACCCCCAATCAAGAGATGGACTGAGGCAGCTATACAACTTAAAGCCCTTTGTATGAGGAGGGCACTCAGGGCAGTAAATGGGCGAACTCCTTCAGATAAGCAGGGCTCCAATACTTTTAACAATGGTGTGAGTACGAGCCGTATAGACTATATATTCATTAACCTGGAACACTGGTCCTCCGTTATCGACATGGAGGTTCAGGAGAGAGCAGAAAGTGACCACATTTCCCTAATACTAAAAACAAGAGCTCTAGGACCTAGGGACATATGTATGAAAGTCCCGTTTTGCGAATCTGAAATTGCGATATTTAGCGATCTGCAATTTGAGATTCGCAAATCGGTATGTAAAAAAAAAATTGCACATGATTAGCGATTTCTTGAATAATCGCAAAAAAGTCTCAGAAACATAATTTGCGAATCCTTAATTGCGAAATTCGCAAATTAAGAAATCGTATAAACGGGAATCTGCAATACAGGTGCAGCCTGATGACATCACAACCAGGAAGTGGGAGTGATTTCCTGCACCTGCTTACCTGAGCCACACCCAGAGGCTGTTTGGAGAGTGTGAGGAGGCATCCCAGGAGAGAACAAACCCAAATGGAGTCCCACAAGCAACATGAGGGCAAGGAGGCAGAGAAGAGAAAGAGAAAGCACAAGTTCTCTGACAAGGAGCAGGAGGTCCTCATAGAGGAGATGGTTTGCAGCCATGAGCTCCTATTTGGGAAAAAGGCACTGCGAGTCCCAGAAGCGAGGAAACTCAAAATCTGGCTGGAGATTCAACAGAAGGTGAATGCTGTGGGTGTGACGAATCGCACTATCGAGGAATTGCGCAAGCCATGGTACGATATGCGGTAGAGGTCGAAGGAGAGGGTGGCAGCCAGACTAAAGGATGCAAACAAGACCGGGGGAGGACCATCCACAGCAGCACAACCAACACCCCACGAGGAGCTTGTTGAGTCCACTCTCCTGCCTGAGAGCGTCGGTGGTGTGGCTGACATTGACAGCTCCGGCCCTGCATCCAGCAGCCAAGGTAAGATGCATGCCAAATCAATCTGCACTGATCCCCATCCCATGCACACTTCCCCAAATGCGCAAAATATACACAAAAAATGTCATTCCAGTCCAAGTCTTGCAGCACACCCAGCAATGCATCATGGAACTTGTAGTAATATGTCTGACAGTGTGTCCATGAGACAAAGGAAATCTAATGCAACATGTGGGTTGGGGATAAGTGAATGATACAGGGTCAGAAGTTAGCCGAGACAAATTGTAGAAACTTTATTGAGTGCAAATTGCAGACAAAGACACAAACTCATGTAGTCCCCTTTACATCCACAGCACAATCCAGGGCACGTGATGACAGTGCAGAGGGAGAGGAGCCAGAACATCCTGAGGAGCATCATGATGCTGGGGACTCCAGTGATGATACGGAGCACACACCAATCCTGCGCAGGAAGCGCACGCATGTGCCCCCACTGCCTCCATTTGGGGATGACATACAGGCCACAGGGGAGGACAGTGACAGAAGAGAGGGGAGTCAGGGTGTGTCACACATGCCGAGTCAGGGCACACCAAGGCCGAGCATTCCATCCCTGGAAAGACGCAGGTCAAGGCCCAGGAGCAGCACTGCCACTGAAGCGGAGGACACCATATTTTCTGGGCTGGAACACAGCATGCTGCAGGTACAGCACCTGCAATGTAAATCATTGCGCTCAATAAATAGGCAGCTATGCAGTCTCAACAGAAATCAGCGAAACATGGGGGAGGGCATCATGGCCATGGCAGGGGCCATACGTGACCTCTGTGACACTCTGAGGCACAACAGAGAAGCCAGTGACAGGGCTGCCCGACGTGCCAATGCACGACTGCACACGTATACTAAGGCCGAGAACCACCTCTGCACCACCACCAGCAACCTGACACGTAGAAGCATCACCATGCAGGTGGAAATGTCGCACTGCTGTCAGGACATAGCAAGAGGGCTAGCACAGGTAACCAGTGCAGTGGAGCAGATGCAGACAGCCAACTCAGGTGGCACCGCTCTCATGGCCTCTGGCGAGAGTGAGGAAACCTCCAGTAGGAGCAGCATCACTCCTACATTGCCTGGAGCAAGACGGCGCAGTTCCAGACAGGGTGCAGGACCCAGGAACACCACGGAGGGGACTCAGCCTGGACGCCAAACACCACCAATGCGTCACCGAAGGAGGTGAACTGTCCAGTGACAATTTAGCAAAAAAGGGTGATGTAACCCAGCAATGCAGATTGCACAGTTACTTATGCCGTACCTGCACTGTGTGCATAACATGTGCTGGGTACAGCAACACTTAATGATTGTGAATAAACACAGCACACATTAGAATCATTTTTTGTCTCATGTCATCATTATTCACCTAGAAGTAGTTTTGTGTGATCTCAGTCCGTCTCTGGCGTCTGATGCTGGTCTGCCAGGGGGAGCAGGGCAATCGTCATCCGATGTGTCTGTATCGGTCACATCAATTGTGGTGCCTTTCCTCATAGCCATGTTATGGAGCATTGCACAGCTTGCCACGATTTTACAGCAGGTCTCAGGGCTGTATTGCAGTGCGCCTCCACTTTTATGCAGGCACCGGAACCGGCTCTTTAGGATTCCAAACGTACGCTCAATGACGCAGCGTGTAGATCTGTGTGCCCTGTTGTATCTCCTCTCACTTGCATTGGCTGGATCCAGATACGGGGTCAGGATGAAGTCCCGCACTGCATAGGCACTGTCACCAGCAGGGATACACACAATAGGAAAGTCACTGTCCCCACCCTCCAGTGATTTAGTGGATGTATGGATGTGTGCCATGTTTTTACCTAGCAGGTATCCCTCCCCAAACTCTCCAGCACTCAGACGTCTGTGTATTACACTGTATCTAAAGATGAAAGAGTCATGTGTACTGCCAGGGTATTTGGGTACAATGTCATTGATGATATACTTTGCGTTGCACACAATCTGTATATTGAGGGAATGGTAGCATTTACGGTTTCTGTAGACATATTCAGTTGCTGATGGGGGTGTGATGGCCACATGGGTCCAATCGACGCAGCCAATGACGTGGGGGAAACGTGCAATCTGGTAGAAGTCAAGTTTTGTTTGCTGTAATGCCTGTTGGGTGGTGGGGAAGTATATGTGATGTGCTAGCATCTGTAGCATTGCATCGAGGAAGGCATGGAAAAAGCGCGAAAAAGCACTCTGTGACACCCCACCAACCTCCGCTAGGACCCGTTGAAAACTCCCTGACGCCAGGAGGTGCAGGGAGCACAGGACCTGCACATGTGTGGGAATTGTTTGTGTCCTGCGTGTAGGGTGTTCCAAATAGGGTTTCAGCTCCTCAATCAGGTCCAATATGGTCTGTGGGTGCAGCCTGTACTTGTCATGGATGTCCTCTTCAGTGTGCTGGAACAGAGTGATGCGCAGCCTGAATATACGTTCCTGTCTCATTCTCCGCTGTGCAAGAGCCCGAATACGCAGCCTCCTGGCTATCACAAACAGTGCTGCCATTGTGGAAGGTTCTGTTGCATTGTGGAGTGGTTTAAGTACCTTGCACCTGTTTACCACCTGCATGCACTTGGTGTTAATTGCGATTTCTTAATTAGCGAATTTCGTGATTTCGCAATTAGCAAGTTTTTAATACATTTGCTTGCGATTTCTTATTTTGCGATATCCTTTTTGCGATTTTCGCAAATTGAGAATATCGCAATTTAAGAAATCGCAAGCTTTATCCCAATTTTGGAGTTTCGCAGCCTAAGAAATTGCTAATTTAGCGATTTCTTATTTTGCACTGGGAATGTGTGTCATACATATGAAATTGCGAAAATTTAGTCGCAAACGCTGTTTTCTGCGATTCGCAGCGTTTGCGACTAAAATTTTGTTTCGTACATATGCCCCCTAGTCTACTACTAACCTAAATAATGCTTTGTTCCTCCAGCAATGCCCTGCTCGGTAATGACATGAGGATGGTAAAATGGAACAAGCTAGTGGAAAGCGAACAAATACTGCTAGAAATAAGGGCAGATGTCATTAACACACTGACAGTTACAAACTACTACCACCCAGACCCAGTTAAATAAAGATGTAACTAGGGCCACCGAAGAACTATTTGGTAAAATTAAGACATGTTTTTTAAAACCATCTAGTCATCTCAGTAATCAGAAGGGAAAAAAACTGAATCCGTACAACAAGAATTGTAGGGAAGCTTATAAGTTATTGGCGGCTGCTATGAAACAGAAAGATCTGGCCACTGTCAAGTTAACCCATCAGAAGTATAAAGTCAAAGTATGAAGCTAAAAAGGACTGGGATGAATTGTGATGGCTAGATCTCTACCAGGCCAGCCTAGGGAAAAACCTTCAACACTTTTGGCAGTTGTTAAAATGGGGGACAGGAGGGCAAGCACCATCACCGCAAAATCATATAGCTCCTGAAATGTGGGTCTCACATTTTGCCAAACAATTTGTTGTTGAGGTAGAGGGAGAAATTGATAAACCATTTCAAAAACGGTCGCATGATGCAGTATTTGATTTTTACATGGGGGAGGTTGAACTAGCGCTGGGTACAGTGACTAGCGGTAGGGCCCCAGGCCCGACAGGGTCCAGGCAGATATGTTTTTACATGATAGGGCCATCCGGTAACAGTATATATTGCTGCTAGCGAATGCAATAGCTTGCAGGGTTCTTTTCCCGACTCCTGGAGGGGCACGGAGATCTTGCCAATGTACAAAAAAGGTGATCGTTCAAGCCCTGGTAACTATAGGCCAATAAGCCTTATAGACGTTAAACAAAAAATAATGGCAAGAATGGTGTTAAATAGAATCCAGGATTGGATCGTTGCCAATGACATATTGACTCCACTGCAGGCAGGATTCCGCAGCCATGTGAGTACGGTCGACCAGGTCTTTCGCTTTGTATTAATATACTGGCGTGTTGAAGTGCCGGCGGGAGGCACCATCTACGCCCCTTTTGTGGACCTAAAATCAGCCTTAGACCTGGTCCCCGCAACAAACACTGGTGGGTCCTCAAGGATCTAGGGATTCCCCCAGAACTATTATCTGTTGTGGTGAGGCTTCACAAGGGGACTTTTGCCCAGGTTGGATGGGGTATACAGGGTAACACCGCTTATCGATTCCCAGTATCCAAAGGGGTCCGCCAAGGGTGTGTCATGGCCCCAACACTATTTTCACTATTTATTAATGGGGTCGTCAACAATTTTTTCGCATTCCCGACCGATGCACCCACTCTCGCAGGCATAAAAACACCCATACTCATGTTTGCAGATGACACTCTTGTCATCTCAAAAACACAGAGTGGCTTGCAACAGGCGTTAATGAGGTTTGAAGAATTTTGAGATTCCCATGGCCTTGTGATAAACACAAATAAAACCACATTTTTGGTACTCCATAAACATCTGGCTATTAAGCGGAGGGTGTCCCTAAATAATGAATATCTTGACCAAACGGATGTCTTTAACTATCTAGGAATCACGCTTGGAAACAAACTCAACTGGAAGCCCCAGATAGAATCCATGGCCCTAAAACATCACTAACTAGCTGGCGCATTGCTGAAGGAACACAAGTCCTCATTAACCAAGCCCATAAATCCAGTTTTGAAGATCTATAATACCAAAGTCCTAGCTTCTGTATTATACAGCATCGAACGTTGGGGTTAGGACAATTTCATGTCACTAGTTCTAGCCCAAAACAAATTTATGAGAGGCGTCAATGGTCTACCTCAGAACACCCCACTCAAGCCTCTATATTATGATCTAGGCCAGAGATCTTCAAACTGTGGGGCGTGCCCCACTGGTGGATGGGTTCCTGGGGGGGGGGGGGGGGGGGCACAAAAGCCTCTACAAACACATGTAAATGAAGTTGGCCTGGAAGTACAGTGTGTAGTTGCTGCATTTCCAGGCTGTCTTCATTTACTCAGTGCCCTTGAAGTCAGAACTTTGATCGAGTGCCTTGGGGTCAAAGGTCACTGAGTTTGCTTGCAGGGTCAAAGATGCTGGTACAAACAAAGTCTTTGTTTTGTGTATTCACAGTAATTTAAGTGCATTATTGCTATATGTGGGTATTAAACTGGTACTTATGAAGGGAAATATGCCAGCACAGTGTTAACGAGTGTAAAAACTGCAAAATAATTAAGTAATGCTATCACAAAATGTTAAGCATTATTTAGCATAATTCGCCTTTGCTTGCTGCAAAATGTTGTTAAACTTGCTGCATAATTTGGCCTTCTCCTGTCACATAATTCCAGTGGCCCTGTTTATAGTGCTAAAAGGTGACAGTCTGTGGCAGAGATAAAACAAGTTCTTACAAAATATAGTTTTTAGTAATAAGTAATCAGACTGTATCTTATAGTAATACATAATCAGAGTGTATCTAATGCAGACAATTTTTATGTGTCTCCATTATTCCAGAACTCAGCAGATAACTCCCCAACAATACACCTCAAACAGAATAGATATTAGCCACCATGAAGCTTTAAGCAGAGCTACTGGAATTATTCAGCAGGAGAGGACCACATTATGTGCATGGTTGAATAAATTATGCAGCAACAAAAGATAAATTATGCGGCACAATGCAGCACATTTTGTGGTTAGCATTACTTTATTATTTTGACATTTTAACTCATGGTTATGCTGTTAGGAGCAATGTTTCACCTCATTAGTACCAGTTTAACACTCAAATACAGCAATAAGCAGCTACAAGATTACCCGTCAACCTTTGCAAAAGGCCTTCCACTGCTCCTGAACACTTTGTCACGTTTTAAGTAAGTTTTGTTCCATTTGAGCAGGAATCAAAATTTTGGGGGCTAAATTATGCAGATCTTGCAGCCGACGATGGATTATGTAGCAAATGCAGTAAACTCATAATTATGTGGAAAACCCTGCTGCTACAGAAACTCATAATTCTGGTGACCCTGGCTTTAAGTGACTCAATCAATTAAGGCTGGTAAGAAGGCTGGTTTCTTCTTTAACTTGTTGCACTACAACCACACCCTTCACTTTCAGGCAGAGGCACCTCAAAGTCAGCATTAATTGATATGGGGCAGTTTTTATTATGATAGCTAATTCCATGGGGAGGCAGGCAGAAGGCCAGCTGGGTTGCATTCAAATAGAAAGCCATAATCCTCTCGACCCCTGGGGCCTCAGAGTAATGGTCCAGGAGAAAGAGGAAATGAGCCTGATTCATGGATGTTGTCAAATAGATGGTCCAGAATAGAGAGCACTGTATGGGGACTAATGTTTATGTTTACAAATGGCCAGAGACAGCTTCTTGAGAGCGATACCCCAAAGAAGGGGACAATATAAGTGGCCTTTTCTTTTTTTTTTTAAAGGGCCATTCATCAGTGCAGCAGGTACTGCTGTCAGGTGTGTAAGTGGCCACCGTTGGTTATCATTAATGAAGCAGATGCAGCAGGGCTGGGGCTGAGGGGTTTGAGGTGCCCACTGCATCACAGTTATGACTGTCTTCCTTTAAAAAAGGAGCATGGGAGATTATTTTCCTTTCTAGCATTACGACCGAGGGCAGCCTTGCAGAAGAAATGGATACAACATGGGAGCTCTTTTATTCGAAAGGGACAGAGAGCCTGTTTCAAGATTGGAGTGATGGTCAGGCATGAAGGGGACGAGGTGAAAGATGCAGATGAGATAACCTGCTACTCTAGAATGCAGTTATTAGTCCAAGGGTGTGAGGGGCTCACAAACCCAATTCTGGGGAGCAGTTTTTGGGACAATACATGTTTTTGTTTGATGCATTTGCTGTTTTATAAGTCTCATACTGAGTGTGGTTTATGAACTATAGAAAAAGTACTCCTGAAATCATCTCATAAGCCACGCCTCCTGCACGCAGCCATGTCTGTCCTGCTCTCCCAATCCTTGCCATAAAGTTTTGGAGGGGGGCCCGACCTCAAACATTTTGCTGGGGGGGGGGGGGGGGGGCGGCTCAGAGCAAAAAAGTTTGAAGACCTCTGATCTAGGCTGTAATAGATTGGATGAGATAGCTAGGTTTGGTCCGATAGTGTTCTGGCGAAGATTATGGATCACTCCAGAGCTATCGCACTTCGCCACCACCCTTAAAGACATCTGGGAAGCTGACACCTCATGTAAAATTATATGGTTGCAAAAGGTCAAAAACACACTAGGTTACATGGGTGTGCGGTATTTATTGGATGACCCCGAGGGCCAACAGTTTCCCTCAAAAAAAGAAATGAAAGAGCTGTATTGGTCTATAGTTGTGAAGAATAGTACCCAAGTCACACAGAGTGCGACGTTGGTGGGTAAAGTTTTAGAGTTTAAGCCCTGTCCTCAGTATGAGCCCTTCTGGGATGTTATAGCCAAACCTAGAGATAGACGACTCTATTTTCAATTCCGGGTAGGCTCATTACCAGTGAATTCTTAGACATGCAAATGGCACAATTTAAATGATAGTAAGTCCCATTTGTGTGTGGATTTCGAGGAGACTTACTCGCATATTTTATTTGTCTGCCCGGCCTACAAGGCACCCCTGAGCAAATGGTTGAAACCCTTATGTAGAAACCTGGGTACTAGGTGTAGTTCTATTGCAATGAGAATATAGCTGACCAACACAAACGAATCGTGTGTAATACCAACGGTTACATTTTTAAGCTGGATGTCCATCCAACCCAGTGATAAGCAAACTGAGTAATCCGAAGTACAAACGGTTGGGTTAACATTACATTGGCAGCCCGACGAGTAATGTGTAGTCCAAACTTCTGTTTGTTATAACTCCAGACAGCTTTTGTGTTGATCACTCTACGGCCTTTCGAGGATGTATATTTTTATTAACTGCACAGTTTCATGATAAATTTTAATGGTCTTATGCTTTTAGTGGATTTCTCAACTTTTATCTGGTTATGAAATCTTTGAATAACTATGTTAAATTATTTTGTGTATATACAAACTACCATGGCAATAGGGTGTATCCCTATTGCAAATGCTGTGTGTATTGTTGCGATTGTCTTTTGCGGTCTCAGTGATCGAAATAAAGATTATGAAACTGTAAAACTAAACAAATGGACCCAAGATAAGACCCATTAACAAAATCAAAAACTCTTCTGGTATTTCATGTGCAGTCACCCAAATGTTCTATTACTGATTTGAGAACGCAACTTTCCAACAGTGGCCAACATCATCCAAATGACTAAGCCTCTTATGATGAAGTATAGTGTCTCTCCTAGTAGGGCTGGGGGAAGCGTATTTCAGATAACTCTCCCAATATACATGTTTCACACAGGCATAGCCCTTGTCTAAGAGAGTTAACTGATGTTAACATTCATGACAGAAACTGGTTGATGAGACAAAACAGAAGAGAAAGAGAAAGAGAACACAATTCCACCTTTTACCCATTGCCGTTTGTGTTGTTTAGGGCAACGCTCAGCACCAATTGAGGATATAGTCTATCAAATTCAGGCCGTTGAGTAAATCCCATTGTGACTTAAGATGCTAACTTTAAATTTGCCGTGCTGTGGCGCCTCCAACAGCATAGAAAAAACATCAAACACATTGCTGGGATGGATGCTTGGTGCTCAAATGCAGTCCTTGAGGGAAGCAGGAAAAATGCGCAGGCAAGTTGTGGTCCTCCTCAGAGTGTTGCTGGTCAGAGATTGAAGAGTCCATCCCTGCCGATGTTTCAACCATTTCGGTTTCCTGTTCAAGACATTCATTATTGGGGAACACGAGCTTTTGAAGGCATACAAACGTGAGATGTAGAATAAGTAGGTTTCATCTAAAATTTTAGAACTGGACTGATAATTATTTTAGTTGCATCTCTAGAATGTGTGGAGTAAAAAATTACTTATATTTTTTATGGAAGTTAGGTGGGGATGCTATGTGCACGCTCATGCAATGCACAGCACAGGGGAACGAGGGATGGAAGAGAGACAGAAGAGTAATGCTCACTGTGAAAACCTGTATGTTTATTGTGTACTGCGAAAAACACTCAATCAGGAACCCCATTTTTAGGTCGAGCATTTGAGACCTGTTGTAACTTCTCTTGTGGGCTGAAAGTCATACCCCTGCTTTTGATTTGTTTGTTTCACTGTCCTTTAAAAATCCTTGATTGCTAGTTGTCAATACTGCCTCTTTGTCCCTCCTTTTTCCGTTTAGTTCCTCCCAGGCAGCAGGGACTAAGTACTGTCTCATTACACTATGGGTCTTCATATGTTCTTTGGGGGACTATTTTGTTCTTGGTTTCCGGTCTGTTGCTGTCTGCCTGTGTTCAGCTTTGGAGCCAAAACTGCTTAGATTATACTAAAGCATTCCTCTCTCCCACCTTCTCTTAATGCCACAGTTGTGTTAGTGCTGATGTTGATTTCTTGCCCTTATTTTAAAGTAATAGCTTTGATTTATCATAGGGTGTTGAGCGGACACCAGACTGGAACCGGGATCCCCAGCTCACAAGTCGGCATCTCTCACCGTTGCCACATCCTTTTCCTAGACCTGTTGTAGGATGCAGTACCTCACGTGGCCAAAAGAGGTCACACAGGACACCCAGTGACAGCCATACTCTCCCTTGCTTAAGTTCTCAGGCCTCACTGCCCGGTGCGTACGCATACAATTCCCAAGCGCTTCAAGGTTGGGAATGCAGCCGGCTTTCTGGCCTCCTGGTTCTGCGTTCATTTCTCCAAACCATCGTTTAAGATTTGGTCCGGTCTCTTCTGACAGTGTAGTCATAACTGTCTGCTATGTGTGTCCATATAAAGTTTGCGTTAAATAAAAATGCATAAATAATAATATAAAATGTGACTTCCATTCACTGGCCACAGCTTGAGGGGCAGTGGTTGTGGAGGGTGGGGCTGGCCCGACGTCGGACCTGCTCTGCTGGCTAACATTAACTAGTTGTCTGCTGTGGCAAGGGCCCGCCTTAGCCTCTGAAACTCAGTGCGCTGAGTCTAGCACATGCTGAGCAGATTTTGTCTCTGCCGCGTTAAGCACGGCACCAGCCCCAGGTTGATGCAGGGGCACTCCTCTCAGCTTGTATGAGAATGTAGTGCACTCAACAGGATGGCTACTCCTGTCCACTCCTCCAGCCCTCACGGATCTTCCGCTGCTGCTTCGCCTCTAAACACTCAATAAAAGGCTTCAAGTCAGTGCAGGCTGAGCGGCAGCAGGATCTTTTCATTTCAAACGCATGCCAAGGCCAGAAATAGCTTCTGCCACTGGCAGAATTCATACATTTTCGACCTCCATGACCTCCTTTCGCAGGTGGCTGTGCCAGTCACGGTGACACTGACAACGGGCGCCGTGTCTCTAAAGGCATAGGGTACAACTCTGAACACAGCGTGCCACTCCATGCCCTCTCACCCTAACCACAATCTATCAGCTGCAGAAGGGTCAGCGACATCTGTGTCACTGTGCCAGCCGACCCATACCAGAATGGTGACGGACTCCTGTCACCAGTATATCACGCCGTCAGAGAACTGGTCTGCAGTAAGTGACAGACCCCAGCTACAGCATCCAGGCTGAGCAGCAGGAATTTATCCAGCACTCCGTGACTCCGTCCATAAGTGAAAGATAACATACTAATCAATCATTTTCCTGCTGGAGAGAAATAACTTTTTGACTCACCAGTAGCTCAGAAGGTTAACACATGGCTGCAGCAAAGAAGGAAAATGCTACTTACCACAGCATGCATCTGTTCTTGGCATGTAGAGCTGTAGAATCTCATGCTATGCATAGATCACCATCTAGTGTTGGGTCCGGATGTTTGCACTTTGTTTTTGTTCGAAGAAATCTTTCCAGTCACAAGGTAGGTGACTCCTCCTTTCGGCGATAGTGCACATGGGCATCGACTCCATCCTTAGATTGTTTTGCCGCAGAGGGTGATGATGGAGTTAGTAGGAGTAGTAAAGAGAGACGTCCATGTACATTGTATCTAAGTAAGATACTACTTCAACAGGTATAGGTTCCCGGGTAGGCGGGCGGGCGCATGAGATTCTACAGCTCTACATGCCAAGAACAGATGCATACTGTGGTAAGTAGCATTTTCTGTTTGAGTCATGTAGATCACATGCTATGCATAGACTATATAGCAGTTATCTCCCAAAGTGGTGGCTAACCTGTAGCTGTTGCAGCTATCTGAAATAGTGTACGTAAAACTGCATGGCCCACACTAGCTTGTTGTCTAGCTAACACATCTATGCAATAGTGTTTTGTAAAGGTGTGTGGTGTAGACCATGTTGCAGCTTTGCAGATGCCATCTATGGGTACATTTCCTAAAAATGCCATAGAGGCTATTAGTTTGTGAGTGGAATGCGCTCTAGGGGGAATTGTTAATGTGTGTTTAGCTTTAATGTAGCATATTTGAATGCACTTAACTATCCACCTTGCAATACCTGATTTTGATATTAGATTGCCTTTGTGTGGTGGAGCAAAAGCAACAAAAAGTTGCTTTGTTTTCCTGAAGGTTTTGTTCTTTCAATGGAGCATAGTAATGCTCTTTTTACACCTAATGTGTGAAGAGCACGTTCTGCCACTGCATCTGGTGGGAAGAACACAGGCAACTCAACAGATTGGTTGATATGAAAGGCAGAAATGACTTTAGGTAAAACTTTTAGGTTGGTCCTAAGAACCACTTTGTTTTTGTGTATTTGCAAAAATGGCTCTTCTATGGTTAGTGCCCGAAGCTCACCCACTCTTCTCAGAGATGTCGTGGCTATGCTATGAGGAAGGCTACCTTCCAAGTGAGAAATTATAGATCACATTTGTGCAATGGCTCAAAAGGTGGACCCATGAGTCTTGTAAGAATGTTGTTGAGATTCCACACTGAAGCAGGTGGAAGTCTGGGGGGAATTAATCTTTTAAGCCCTTCCATAAATGCTTTGATAGCAGGTACTTTAAAAAGAGACAAATGCTGTCTGTTTTGCAGATATGCAGCTATTGCTGCAAGATGTAAGCGTATGGATGTGTATGCTAAAGTGGAACACTGTAGATGTAATAGATAACAAATGATGATTTGGATTGAAGCGTCAAGCGGATTGATTTGATTGTTGTTACAGTAAATCACATACCGCTTCCACTTTTCTGCATACCATACTCTTGCGGTAGGGCGCCTAGCTTCCTTGATAATATTCATGTAGTCTGGTGGATGATTAGGCTAGCCAAACTCTAAGACTTCAGGTGCCAGAACGCAAGGTTGAGATGACTGGGTTCTGGATGTCTTATTTCTCCATGGCTCCGAGTGAGAAGATTGGGAGTGAGATGTAGTTTTTGGTGAGGAACTACGGTTAACTCCAACAGGGTTGTGTACTAGGGTTGACGGGCCCATGTGGAAGCAACTAGGATTAGTGTCAGGGACTGTTGTCTGAGCTTCCAAATCACTAATGGAATGAGTGGGAGAAGCGGAAAAGCGTAAGCAAATAGCCCTGACCAGTTCATCCATAGTGCATTGCCTTTGGACAGAGGGTGTGGATACCTGGATGCGGAGTTTGGGCATTTTGCGTTTAGGTGGGTGGCGAACAGTTGTATCTCTGGAAAGCCCCATAATTGGAAGAATGGGAGGAGAACCTGAGGGTGGAGTTCCCATTCGTGGATCTGTTGTCGTTGACGACTGAGCAGATCTGCAATCTGGTTGTTTATTCCTGGAAGGTGTTCTGCAAGGAGATATATTTTGGGAGGTATGGCCCATCTCCAGATACTCTGGGCTAGCTGGGAGAGCTGGAGAGAGGGAGTCTCCCCATGTGTTTTTTATATAGTACATTGCTGTCATGTTGTCTGTACGAATTAGGACAGCTTTGCCTACTAGATGAAGTTGGAATGCTTTCAATGCTAGAAAAATTGCTAGTAGTTCTAGATGGTTTATGTGGAGTTGTTTTTGTTGCAGTATGCACATGCCCTGAATGGTATGTTTTTGAAGATGAGCTCCCCAACCAGTAAACGATGAGTCTGCTGTTAGCACTATCTGTGGAACCGGGTCGAGGAATGGCCACCCTTTGGAAAGGTTTTGTATGTTCCACCACTGCAGAGAGCGATGGGTGCGGCCATCCACCAACACTAGATCTGATAACTGACCTTGAGCCTGGTTCCACTTACATGCCAAGCATTCCTGTAGGGGACGCATTTGGAGTCTTGCGCAAGTAACGATTAAAATGCAAGACGCCATCATTCCTAGCAATTACATGAACACTCGAGCAAGTAACGAGAGTTAAGGCTGAAACTGAGATATTAGAGTCTGCATGTTGCGGATTCTGACTGGGTTGGGACACGCTAGAGCTTTCTGAGTGTCTATTGTGGCTCCTAGATACACTTGTCTGTTCGATGGTTGGAGATGAGATTTGGTGAAGTTTACAGTGAACCCAAGGTGGTGAAGCAGTTGAACTGTTTTTCGAGTGTGGCATAGACAGCTTCGCTGCGAGTTGGCTTTTATTAGCCAATCGTCTAGGTAAAGGAAGACGTGAACGTGCTGTCTTCTTAGATGAGTTGCGACTACTGCCAGGCATTTAGTGAAAACCCTGGGTTCTGTAATTACTCCGAATGGGAGAATTTTGATTGATAATGTTGGCTGTCCACCACAAACCTGAGATATTTTCGGTGAGCAGGGTGAATGGTAATATGGAAGTAGGCATCCTTTAAGTCCAGAGTGGACAGAAAGTCACCTTGCTGAAGGGGTGGGAGCACCTGTTGGAGTGTGACCATGTGAAAGTGGTCCTACTGAATGTACAGATTTAGTTCTCTGAGGTTTAGTATAGGCCTGAGAGAGCCGTTCTTTTTAGGAATTAAAAAGTACTGGGAGTATATGCCGGTCTCCTGGTATTGTAATGGGACTGGCTCTATAGCGTGTTTTTCCAAGAGAGAGAGAATTTCTTGCTTTAGAAGGTTAAGATGCTCTGGTGACATTGCATGTGATCTTGGAAGAATATTTGGGGGAGTGTCTGTAAGATCCAGGCAGTATTCATTTTGGATAATCTGTAGTACCCACTTGTCTGAGGTAATTGAATTCCAGACAGGTAGGAATTGAGAGAGACATCCCCGGACAGGGGTGGAATGATAGGGGGATAGTGGAAGGCAGTCACTGTTTGTTTGCGGGAGAAGTGCATGTGGAGTTACCTATGCTTTTTCCCTTACCATTATTTCCTCTAAAACCTCCTCTGATATAACCTCTTGAAGAGGGGGATAGGTTGTTGCCCTTGTAAGAGGGGGAGGGATTTTCGGTGGATATGGTTTTGGAACCACCTCTGTAAAAGGAGGGGCAAATAGAACCCCTAGTGGCAGGTAATTGTAAAGCCCCCATGGACTTTGCGACCTCAGTGTCATTTTTCATCTTTTCCAGCGAGGTATCAACCGCTGGGCCAAAGAGATGCTCCTTGTCGAATGGTTGGTTAAGGATGGGGGTTTGCACCTCCGGCTTGAAGCCTGATATTCTTAACCAAGCATGCCTGCGTAAAAGTACACTGGTGTTCACTGCACGAGCTGCTGTGTCTGCAGCGTCTAGGGCACACCTGATGGATGTATAGGTGATAAGTTTACCTTCTTAGATAAGGTCATTAGCCTTAGATTTGTATTCGTCAGGTAAATATTGTATGAGTTTCTCTAACTCATAGTAATGAGCCCTATCACAACGAGCCAACAGAGCTTCAGCGTTGGCAATGCGCCAGTGATTTGCTGCCTGTGAAGCCACTCTTTTACACAAGGCATCAATAAGCTTAGACTCCTTATCAGGAGGAGGAGCCTCACCTGTGGTTTGTGAGTTAGCTCTCTTGCGAGCGTTGGAGACTACAAGAGAGTCTAAGGGCAGCTGGCCTCTAATGTAAACAGGGTCGGTGGGTGCGGGTTTTTCCTTTTTTATCTACCCTAGGTGTAATTATTCTGGCTCTTACAGGGTCTTTAAATACCTCATCTGTGTATTTTAGCATTCCTTTGAGCATTGGTAAGGTATGAGTAACTCTTTGGGAAGAAGTAAGAGTTTCAAAGAGAAAATCCTTGTCTAAAGGCTCTTTCTGGAAGTCCACTCCATAATATTGAGCAGCCCAGTTAAAGAGCTTAATGTACACAATGTTGTCGTCAGGTGGGGAGGGTCTGGAGGGATACAAATCAGGGTCATTTTCTGTGTTTGGGTCACTATGATAATCCTCCCAAGGATCAGTGTCCAGTGGCCTATCCTGATCCTCATCCACATCCCCTTCATCCTGTGGGTCAGGTGAAAGTGATAGTGACTTTGATGGTGTGATAAGCAAATTGGGATCAGTGGGAGAAAGAGGTGGAATGTAAGGGGGAAAAGGATTAGTACCCACACTCTTCCTTTTTGGAGGAATGTTGTAGTCCTCAGGTAGGTCTATCTTCCGTTTTTTTTAAAGAGTGGCATGAATCTGTCCTGTTTCAGGGATGATCACGATTTTTTTCAGCTTCGGATCCGAAGGCGGGGCATCGGGCTGAGGTTCTTTAAATGGAAAGTGTTTCTCCTTAGTTGCCGGTTTCGCCGTCGAAGGTTTCGTCTCCGAGCCTTTCAGTGTCGAAGGTGGAATCTTCAGCAACGGTGGTATTGTGACCAACAAATGTTTGGACTTGGGTTTCGACACCGAAGGTGTTGGGTCGGTGCCAGAGTGGGGTCTGCTGGGCCCGAAGGCGGGGCGTCAGAAACTTTTTGTCGGTGCCGACCTTGGCCCGAAGGCAGAGGAGGGATCGGAGCCTTTATCTTTGGTTTTGAGGGGGAAAGGGGTATCTTTACTCACGGTACGCTGACCCGGAGTACCCTGCTCCTCTTCTTCCATGTCGGAGTCAGCTTCGGATACGGAGATATGTTCTTCCTCCTCTGCTCCTTGAGCTTGATGTTCTGTGTCGGAATCTTCACCATAGATGTCCGGTGCGGAGCCACTCTGGTGTTGCATTTCATGGCGTCGAGCCCGATGGTCACGAAGTGTCTTTTTCGATCGAAACAATCGACACGCGTTGCAGTCTTTCTCGTCGTGTTCCGGGGACAAACAGAGGTTGCACACTTCATGCAAGTCGATGCATGGAAATTTAGCACGACACCCAGGGCATAACTTGAAGGGAGTCTGTTCCATCGACTGCTAGTGTGGTCGGCGCGGGTAGGCCAGACGGCCTGCCATGAGTTTCCCGATCGAAGGTTTTCCGAGGTGAGACGATACACATCGATAACAATACCGTCAATGGTAGTGGATTGCACGTCGAAGTGGTCCGAAAACCGTGCTGAACCGGAGCGCAGCAATACACACCTGAACCCGATGGCAGAAAAAACAATCTAAGGACGGAGTCGATGCCCATGCGCACTATCACCGAAAGGAGGAGTCACCTACCTCATGACTGGAAAGACTTCTTCGAACAACAACAAACTGCAAACATCCGGACCCAACACTAGATGGCGATCTATGCATAGCATGTGATCTACAGCGCACATGCCTCGAACAGTGCATTCTTTATATCACAGAACAGTATTTTATGTGGCTAGCTCAGGGGTTTACTGCTTTTGTCACAGAGATCCTAATCTACAGAGTGACCTAAAAACATCAGATGCATGTTGCTCAAATGGGTATAATTTCTAATATTTATAAGGTTTCCCTCATCTTCATTGCTGGATTTTGATCGCAAAAAAGTGTCACTCATAGCTGTTGAATGTCACTTATCAGTACACTGAAATTATGAAAATGTCACACACAACCAATCTAAAACCTTGGAAGCTATGATTCCCTCTGATGGATTTCGTAGGTTTGAAGTGAGAAGCCCCTGAGGTGCTGCAGCACCCTAGCTTTGCTGTGGGCAGGTGGATGTGAGAGCTGCAGTGTTGCGTGCTGTTTAGTGATGCCATCCTGTCTTATCACGCCTGCTGCCCAGTAGCACAGCTCTCCGGACCATTAGGAGTGCTCCCGCTTTAGTAATCTGCTGAATGTAACACATGCCCTGAGATTCGCATAGATGCTGTAGGCTCAGCTGTCGGCTTTCTGGCCTATCCATGTTTAAGTCAAACAGAACACTGCATACTAGTAATTATGTGCTGGTAAGACTGTAACAGTGCCGATCTCTACTGCAGCCCCTTTTACTGATTTGACTGCACAGCATGGGTTTTTACTCAGGAGGTGATGAGTCACTGCACCACAAATGCTGTAGTTAATTATACGAAAACAAGACAATTCATGGACGGAATGCTGGACAATGCAAACAATCACCCCCAGTCACAAGGATCTGGATTAAATCCATCATTCTTTTACTCACCACACCACCCCAGTTTGTACCCAGCCATTTGCAAATCAGTCTTGACCCTGTTCCTTGTGGGAAGTCCAGCCTGAACTGCCAAGCCAGGTCCTACCTGGACCAGAAACAAGCATCCTGGGACCGGTTTCAGGTCATCACTCTTCATCAGCCAGGCTAGCTTAAATCCAGTGGTGTAGTGAGCATGGGACCCACGTCTGGCCATACCCTTCCCACTTAGGGCAACATATGCTTAAGAAACAATTAATGGACGGAATGCTGGACAATGCAAACATTCACCCCCCTTCACAAGGAACTAGGTTAAATCCATCATTATTTTGCTCACCACACCACCCCAGTTTGGACCCAGCCTTATGCAAATCAGTCTTGACCCTGTTCCTTGTGGGAACAGTCCAGTCTGAACCGCCAAACCAGGTCAAAGAGAAGGGATGGTTGGGTAACAATTGCACAGAGTTATGAAATAGTGAGATCTGATTGCTCCAAGGATAAAGGTAATGGCCATCCACCAATTACCAGCAATGCAGACAAAGTCTACACCATTATACACAAAAAAGGAGATATATCCCGAGCATATTCCACAATAGTTAGATACAGTTCGTAATAAAGTATGGACACACATCTTCTTCTTTGTCACAGTCATTGCCATTGTGTGGTGGCCTCACGATACAGAATGTACATGACACTAAAATGTTAATCTCGATTACTAAGAACGAAAATGACCCTATTACATTACATTACATCAGGTACTACAAGACCTTGATTGCTGTACAAATAGGAGTGAAAACAGTGGCCTAAAAGACAAGTTCAAGTGGACACCGCAGTTACCTAGTGGTAATAACATAGATGCTTTTTACATGAGTGTCAATAGGGAGCTGGATATTCTGGAAGAAAGCTTGATGAAGATAAAACTATCACATCATAAAAATAACTTGAGTCTTAATGAAAGGACAGCACTTAGGACACTTAGGAAATACAACACCCTTGTCATTAAAGAAGCCGACAAGGGTGGTAACATCTTTGTAATAGATAAAGTTAAATATGATGCTGAAATTTTGGGTCAAATGAATAACACCTATTGGTACAAGGAATTGTCACACAATCCTGTCTTTGAAATTTCTAACATCATCAATAGACATCTTAAGGAGTGGCACACACTGGGCATCATCAATGATGATGAATACAAATATTTAACAGTAGATTGGCCTCGTTTCCTTTGCCTCTATGCGTTACCCAAGGTACACAAGGATGCTGCTACATCTCCCCCGCAGATTTATTGTGTCGGGGATAGGGGGACCAACAGAGAGATTGGCAGAATTTGTTGATGCGTTTCTGCAGTCATATGTAGTGAACGTACCTTCCAATATAAGGGATACTAAACATAGTCTTAATTTGTTGAATGATTTTACTTGGGAAACAGACATGATGCTTGTAACAGTGGATGTTGTATCATTGTATAAAAATATTAGTCATCAGCATGGTCTGAGTGCTCTACAATATTTTCTTTACAAGAGACCTATTGAACTGTTGGAACACACGGAGATGTTGATTGTGATGTCTAAACTTATCCTTGAGCATAATGTCTTTTTGTTAAATGGTCACTGGTATAGGCAAATGTGTGGTACTGCTATGGGATCAAGATTTGCGCCGTCTTTTGCCTGCCTCTATGTGGCGTGGTTCGAGGCGGCGCAAATCTGGGGCCCAGGTGGTGCACGATGGCATGAGTACATCTGCTAATACGGAAACTATATTGATGACTGTCTACTTATCTGGACTGGTGGGGAGACTGAATTGTTAAGATTCTTCTCTTATCTGAATAATAATGCATATAATATGTGTTTACAATAACACAAAGTAAGGAGAGCATTGTCTTGTTAGACATTGTATTATACGTTGACCAAAGCAAGATCTGTAGCAAATTACACAGGAAAGCGACATCATGTAATGCGGTGTTACACTCAGATAGTGCCCATCCGAGATCTCAAGTTAATACAATTCCATTTGGTGAACTTTATAGGGCACGACGTAATTGCAGTGAATACTCTGATTTCGCTCTCTGTGTAAAAAGATATTGAAAACAGGTTTTTATCCAGAGGCTATGATAGAGAGGTGGTTACCAAAGCGAAAAATAGAGTGGGCAAATTGGAGAGGAGAGACACTCCTCAGTCTAGAAATAAGGCAATTCAGATAAAAGAGAGTCCCGTGAGATTGATAACGGGTTACCATCCATGGTCCTCTAAGATATATCAAATTCTGAAAAGGTATTGGTTTCTACTTACAACAGATGCCCAACTGCAACCATACGTTGTGAGTCACCCTTCGGTTTCATACCGAAAAGGTAGATAGATAAAAAACATGATCAGTCCTAGTTACCCTAAGTCGCAGACACAAGGCTCAACTTGGCCGCATAGACTGAACATTGGATCTTTTAGATGTCGCAACTGTAGCCTGTGTAGGATGGCAATACATGGGATACATCATTTTTGTTACAATGGCTCCCAGACGTTTCAGATAACTACTCACATAGGCTGCAACACAACATATGTCATTTATGCAGTCATCTGCAAATGTAACAAGATCTACATAGGCAGTACTATCAGGAAACTTAAGGGTCGCATTTCTGAACATTTCAGGGCATTGAAGAATAGGGACATTAGATATCCCATTGCGGCTCATGCAACAGTGTGTGTTGCCCAGGGGATACAGTTATCCTTTGCTTTTCATGGTATTGAGACTGTGCTGCCTAATATAAGAGGGGGTAACCGTGAATTGAAATTACGGCAAAAAGAGGCACGTTGGATCATGCAATTGCGTGCAGTCGGTAAAGGATTGAACATCGATAATGAGCTTCAGTACTTTCTAGGGAGCTAGTTTGTAAATTTTGCCAAAATGACCTTGTTATGTCTGAACATTGTGTTTTATTCAACTAACTGTATTCTGAATGTGAATACAATTTGAACTAGTGAGATGTTCACTCATGGTTCCTCCTTTCCTTCTTTATGTACAATCATCATGCTGCTATATATGCCACAATGTACATTTGAATCTAATCTGATGTTAATAATATGGAAATGCTTTGTAACATATGACATGCTTAAATATGTACATGAAGATTGGTGACTGTTTACCTATGTTACACTGCCCCGTATGAGACCTAATTTCTGTTATCAACAGTGACTGCTGTTTTGTGTGAATTCTATTTGTTTCCTAATAGTTTGGATAAACTCTTTTCTGTTGATCTCACTATTCGGGTGTTTGGGTCTTACGATTGGGAGTATATTTTTTACTCTGTTTTATTAACAATATTATTTGCGAATGAGATTAAGAATTTTTCGTAGATGGGAATATTCTTTTTTCTCCTTTTTGTTTAATGTTCCTGCGATATATTTTATTTATTATTTGTTAGGTGTAATCATTATTTTTGGCAACTCCCAGTGATTTACCTATGTTAGGCATTTACTTTATAACTGGTGTAAACAATTCTTGCTCAGTTTCACGCACATTTCTAGTTATGAGGTCTCGTACGTTTGTGTTGTTTTACACCTTTCTAAGATGGCGGACGTTTTTGTGACGCTCATGAAGATACGTTTATGGCGTCCCTTTTCGATGTTTCCTATTTCCTATATATACTAGAAGGCAACATGGTGCGGGTGCTAGACGCCGCCCGCAGGAGTACCCTCCGTGCCTTTCTCTTCAGACTCACAGTAATGCTTGCTTGCTTAAATCGAGACATATGCTTTTAAACCATTTGTTTTTGATTTAGAATATTGGTAAATACGCTAATTGGTTACTCTCAAATGGTTACACTGCTTTATAGAGAGGGATGTCGAATGGAGAACACTCTTTTAACTTTAAATACTATTGCATTCAGGTATTTATTTACTGACGCACTAAAGCACTCATTTGTTTATAATAATGTTGTAGTCAAGAGTAGTATGCCGTTCGGACACTACTCACCTTATTTTAAATAATGTATTTTCGAGGTACCGACTTGCTGTGATATCATTCACTGTTACATTCTGGTTAATAATATGGTTTTGGTATACCTATACGGCATTTAAGTGATCTTACGATGCATCCCTCAACCATTAGATTAGGAAATTATATTGGAAATGATTTTTGGAGTTTTGGGATTCCCTATATATGTGGCTTCTCCTTTTTAAATGATCTTTGTTTATACTAGGTGACCAGATGGATATGTATTGAACAGGAGATTGTGGATATTCCTTATTACTGGCTCGCTAATCAGGATGTTAATAGTGAGTATTAGTTATACTTAGTATGGGTGGATAAGTATAGGTTGTAGGGAACTTATCTTTGGACAGAAATGATTTATTAATGTTTGTTTGTAATTTTAGGTACCCTTGGAATATCGTAAATTGGACTGTTTTAACATTGGATATTTTGATACAACTATACATTTTGGAACATTGCACGATATTTGGTGAGTCGCTAGCAATACTGTAAGGATATTAGGCTTTCTATTTTCATGTTCACCTATGTGTTTCCTTGGCACAGTCCTTTATTGGTTTCTTATTTTTTGGTGGTATGTATAGATGATCAACTTTTTTTGTGATCTCCTTTGGTCTTTCTCCATTCTCCTTTCTTTTCACGTAATATTAAAGTCTTTTGGGTTCGATGTGACAGATACAATGAGTTCTATGTTTATACTAACTCCTATATGGGTGATCTGATCGGTTACCCAAGTTGTTTCTATGCTATACTACATCTAGCTTACTTTCTTGATGTCTGTTGGTATCTTTGGCAATCCTTATGTGTGTAATATGCTTGTTTCCCTTTATGATATACAAACATATAAGGGTGGTGCTTTTTGCCTCTTAAAAAGACTTCGTAAATTGAACTAGTTTGGAATTGTAATACGGGCCTTTGTGTGTTAGGAATTCTAGCCCAGAGGAAGTCTGTGGCTTACTCCACAAAAAGACGAAACACGTGTTGGCGGCTTGGACTGTGTTGAAGCAATATACAGAAATAAAGAAGACAAAGAAGAAGATCTGTGTCCATACTTTATTACGAACTGTATCTAAATATTGTGGAATATGCTCAGGATATATCTCCTTTTTTGCCAAGCCAGGTCCTCCCTAGACCGGAAACAAGCATCCTGGGACCGGTTTCAGGGCATCACCCTTAATCAGCCAGGCTAGCTTGAATCCAGTGGGGTAGTGAGCACGAGACCCACGTCTGGGCATACCCTTCCCACTAAGGGCAATATATTCCGTCCATCAATTGTTTCTTTTGCATACGTAGTTAATTATACAGCTGTTAACAAGGATGGCTCCTCCAGAAGACGTTCAGGAATTTGAAATTGGTGCAGTGTCGATAAGACTGTGCAGCAGTTCCATCATTATCTTACTATAATGGGCTTTGCACAGCAGTTTGCTAGTTGTTCTTCTTAGGCACCTGGCTGTCCTACCTTTCAGTCCCTTACCCGTCCCTGACCCTTGAAGAGCACCCGGGACAAAGCTTTCTGCTGTCTTTGACTCTGGTGAAGCAAACATTCCCCTGCACAGATTGTACTGTCTCGACCAAAACTAGTCCCAAAGAATCTCCATAGGACATCCACTCAATAAACTTCTGTTCAGAAACACATTAATGACTCCAAATATAAAACCTGATTTACAAATAGTGTTTTGCATGCATAAGTGCATTTTATCTTAGGCAATTTCAGAACCCTTTACGCCAAAGTCAGAAGTAAGACACAATTACAGAAAACTCAGAATCAGGACTGCACTGCCAAGGGGTTCCATACACAGTACTTTTTTTTTTTTAAAGGTAAGTTTTTTAATACAGAGCACAAAAACAGTATTTGCATGTCAAGTGTTTTGTATGACATTTTCTTTAGTGACATTTTCAGGTTGTACATTTCTGTAAAGAAGAAGAAGAGACTAACCAGGCCTGGCATGTACTCAATGATGCAAACACTGAGAGTACATTCACAGAAATAACATTTCAAAAGTGGGTCATTTTCACAAGTAGGAGGACACCTATGTTTGTGTAAAGATTCGACTCAATCCTCAGATGATTGTAGTAGTAAGCTGTCTGCAACCCTTGCTAATTTTCAGGATTGCACACATTCATTTACACTTCACCATATGCACATGTTCATTTCCACATACAAAAAGTGCATTTTCACTTTGTAACTTTATTTTTCTCCACAGGAACATACAGTGGTGGCTGGTAGGGAACCTTGCATGCTTGAAAAAAGGGAGAGTTAAAATGCATATTTGTAAAACTTACGTTTTTCAAAGGCCGTGTCTCTCCTCCATCTGCTTCTCTGCTCTTCCTGACTACAGTCCGGAAGAAGCAGCAGGAAGCTCCCAGACACGCACACTCCCCTGAGTCAATCACAACACTGTAATGCAGCATTGTGATTGGTCTGTGCACCATGG
This sequence comes from Triturus cristatus, assembly GCF_964204655.1. NCBI lineage: Eukaryota > Metazoa > Chordata > Amphibia > Caudata > Salamandridae > Triturus > Triturus cristatus. The sequence goes on along the minus strand of NC_140580.1, from coordinate 209,649,347 downwards.
ATTGGCGCTCAGATCGGGACAGGGAGCCTGCGCATATTCCCCACCAGGCTGTGTAGTGCAGCCTGGTGGGGAATATGCAAATAGCGCATGACTGCTTGGCCGGACGAAAACAGCCATCCATGCAGTCATGCACACTTACAGTGTACAGTCCACTCCTCCATGAGCCACGAGCTCCGCACCGCCCAAACCCAGCCATGCAGCAACAAAAAACAGTTATTATTATCGTTTTATTGTTCCTCTTTGCACCGCTGGGAAAATATTTTGCCTTTCAGAGAAACACCATATCTATAGTCCCGTGAATTTTAAGCCTGGCCATTCCCCAAACACACCCTAAAAATAAATATCATCATACTCTTTACAGAATTAAACCAAATACGATGTTATAAGTAGAAAACTACCTGGAAAAAAATTCTGAATACTGCCAAAAATGCACATTTGATAGTTTTCACTCTCTTTTACAGAAACGCCCAATTTGAAATGCACACAAACTCAACCAAAGAGCAAAGTGGTTCAAATACACATTCCAGCAAGCTGGCAGACTTTTTGTGTGAGTTAATCACTCACTTTTGAGTCTTAGAATCAGGAATTGGATTTTAATTTAGTAAAGGCCTGTGATTAGCACAACTATATTGCACATATTTGAGCAAATGCTTTTGTGAATAGGGGCTGAGATGTTTAGAACGATTCCACTTAAATCCTGACTAGAGAAAACTCGAGCCAGTCTCAAGTGAAGAAGCCTGGCTCTAGCTCAGCTCAAGATCGTGCTGGAGCCTTGAACTCATAACAAGCTGAGCTTTCATGTGGCTTCGGCCTGCCCCTCTCCCCTCATGCACAGAAGTAATAAAAACAAAGAATTAACGTTTGGGGTAAAAAAGGAGTGACAAATAGATACCCAATTGGCTGATTTGTACTTAATGAAATCTACATAAATCATGGCTTCCCAACTTAACCAAATAATGTGATCTTCAGCAAATATTCAATTTTACCAATCCTCCTGTTTCTTCAGTATAGCATATGAAAGCATGCAAGTTCATAATTCCAGTTGCACAAAAATTTTCACTGACTACAATGTTGCTCTGTCTATAAGATTCTGGGCCACATACAAGGGTCATGTGACAACTGTCTTGCCTCGTAGTTGACTAATGGCACTGTTCCTGTTTAAAAACTATCACTTTCAATAAGTGCTTCGCAGTACAGCACTAAAATATGATATATTAATATCAAAGCTTTCACATGTTAAAGAAATACACTTTTTTAAGAGCTCTGTTTATCCCACCCCCAGCCACTCAGCTTGCGGTACACGCAGCACACACCAACAAACTGCAAGGGATATGCGTGCATGCTCTCACTGCAGCCAGACCTCAAAGTCTTCAGTTCTGAGCTCGCGTAACTTGCTTTTCAGAATGTTTTATCTTAACACTGGTGACTTCAGAGGATCCATACTATGTAACATGGTGTGTTTCCACAGCTACAAGCAGCAAATGTATCCAACTGTCTTGTGATCTTCACAACCTTTTGCATTAATGCGCTTCTCAAACACCCTGACAAGCAGCTCATAGATGGATCAAAAATGTACAGTGTCTTCCTAGACTACAGCAGGCCATGAGCGCAAATCACGCAAGGTGTATCCTATCCCTCACTGCACATTTTGGTTTTAAGGTGGCCAAATTGCCGTATTCCGCACCTGTACTGTGAATGTTTAATGCGTCCCCAATACTGACTATGCTCTGAAAGCTCTCGGAACATGCTGCCTCCATCTCCAGAAGTTGTAACATTGCCATTTCAAACTACTACTTAAACAGGAAAGCTCCACTTATCGTGACTTCAACTCTATCCTACACCTTTACCTACAATTTATGGTCCAAAGGTGAAATTATGAAAATATTATGGCTGCTTTGTTCCACTTAACAATTCATATAGAGACCAGTAGTGGTATTGCAGGCTCTGCAGCAGCTTTCAGAAGGGGCATCTATTGGTGCCATTAAAGCCTCTTTGAAGAGACACCTTTGTACACTGAGTATGCTTCGTCTGCTCCTGTATGTTAAGCAATACTCCATCTGCAGTGCACATCCTGATCGGTGGGTATGGGCAGAAGTTATGGATAATGTGCTGCATAGCTAAACACTTAAAAGGTCCTAAAGCCAAAAACATAGATATAAGACATTATCATTTACAATGCCAATAGCTATAAAGCTCCAAAATGCGAGACCTATTGCATTGCAAATGCTTGTTGAGTAATCTGCTGCCATGTTTGACTTCTCGACTTAGCTGTGGTTTTCTGCACTAAATGCCCGACTTCTTATGCGTGTACTAGCAGTCCCGCATCACTAAATTTCCCTCTCTTATGTACTCAGAGGCCATGGTTGATGTTTTAAAATCTTTCTTGACTGGGGGCTCTTTCTGATATGGGTTGTAAATCCCCAAAAAGGCAGCTATAGAGGAGCAGCAGACTTGTAAAAAGAGGCTCCTTTCCAGTGAAAGACACAAACATACGTCTATGATGAAAAGGAAAAGAACTTAGGGTTGCTAATTTCCTATTTTTTTATATAATTTCATGTCAACAGGCATTTTCTGCACAAGGATGGTTTTCCCGTTCAGTAATATCGCCTAGCATTATTGCTCTAAAAATTGAATGTGTAAAAATTGCATGAGGAATTAACAATCAGTAAATCATATACCACAGGACCTGGGGAAAAACTCATAAATAGAGGTCCCGCTCGCAATTTTCCTGTCGGATGCAGGATCTCCAGGTGTGGTGTTCCACTCAACTCGAACTCAGACACTATGAGGATAGACGTTCATTAAGTAACTACAGAGTATACATTTCAGACACTACTATAAGAAGTACCACTTCAAAAAATGCCCTCTTGTTCCACAGCTACAATAATTACAACAAAATGTTGAGTAAAGGGGTTATGTTTGTTACCTGGTTTGTAGGATTTGAGGGGCTTGTTTTTCAAACTGTTGATGATATTTGTCACTGCCACCTTGGCATGGACTCCAGCATAATAAGCCATCTTGGGTTCATTCACATCAGCACAGTCTCCAACAGCATAGATATTGGAATGTCCTTCCACCTGGAGATGTTCGTTAACCTTTAAAGCACCATTAATTGCTAGTTTGCCATCTGTTATAAAACAAAATCAATAATCAGCGTTTAAAATGTTTCCAGGGATCTAGTAAATCTTTATTTTATAATGTGAAATACATTTCATAGCCTCCCGGCATTCAAACTGATTCCTGACGTCACTAGCTGCTTAATACCAGAACACCATTTTGCATTGGTCTATAACAGTTTTTTTCTGCTTTACATTTTTTGAGCTTGCATTGTCCAGATTTTGTAGGCCACCGTAATAACTGCCCATTTGATGTTGCTTGAAACCTCCAGTTAAGGAGGTCATTTACAAAATCCCTTAACGGCCCTTCTGCACTGCAGCTCCAGAAGCTTCACAGGTCTTACCATCTCCAGGGCTCCTTCCCCTATAACCAAATCGGCCTCTCTGCTCCTAAACCTTCTAGCAGACAGTGAACACACTCCAAGCCACGCCCCGTTGTCACTCAATATTATGTTGTCTTTGGACAACTACATTTTGGGATCGGACTGGATTGTGAAAATGAAAACAAATCTTGATAATGACATTACAAATCAGTATATAAATTGTTATTTGCCACCAGCAGAGAATCTACTGACACTTCCCATTGAGACCGTGACAGTTAGGGATTTAGTTAGGTTTAATCAATTCTTATGAACTTTATTAACTTAATTGATCTTGATTTGAACGTATGTGTCCTATTACGAACTAACTTAAATTATTAATTTTCACAAAATTCAGTTTTGATATAATATAAAAGCGCGACGAGGCCTCCGGGCAGTTACGCGCTATATAAATATAATTTTTCATTTCATTTCATTTCATATAATCAGCTTTCATTTTCCGTTCCATTAATGTCTTAATAATTTATTGACTGCGATTCTAACATTGTCTTTTACGTGTGATTTTATGAGTCCTTAAATGTATGCATTTCATAATTAATTTAATTATTTATGTATGTATTACTTAAAAGATAATTACAAGAGCTAGTCATGCTCCTATATAGATATATTAGAGAAGCATACTCATCAACACATTTATCACGATGCACAGTTGGAGGCTGTCTTCCACAACCCAATGTGTACTGCATAATCTGCTTTCAGTGGTTTTTGGTTTGCACAGTGTCATGTGGGCATGCAACAAAAATACAAAAAAGACACCTCAAAACTGTTAATATACTTGAACAAGGCCAGGTTTGGCTGAAACGCGTTGTATCGTATTGACATGTTGCACTGATAGTAAACAGCACATATGAAGTTGGAGTCTGTGCCCAGTTTTTATTTTGGATTTTGGGAGTTCGAATGATCTATATATGTATGTATTTTTTTTTATTTTAGTTTTTTAACTAATCCCACACATGGGCACAACTTTGTTCAACCACTTATGCAATTATGCAGTCCTTCATCCTAATGTTATCTGTGAACCACCACACAACAGGGGTGCCTCTAGTTGCGAGTGGTAAAACAGAAGTACATTTCAAGTCAAAGTACTGTTGATTGTACCCAGCCAAACTCACATATTTCTGAAAACTGTGATGGATAGTTTTGACATCTCCACAATAGGTTTTGGGCCCTTGCCTGTCGTGGGTACTTGACCCACACACACAAGTGAGGTACCATTTTTATCAGGAGACTTTCGAGAATGCCGAGTGGGTGGAAGTTTGTGGACCAACGCAGATTCCAGAACTTTCCATCACAGAATGTTTTTATTTTTTTTGCGAAGTTTGAAGTTTGCAATGGATTCTGGGTAACATAACCTGGTGAGAGCCACACAAGTCACCCCATCCTGGATTCCCCAGGGTGTCTAGTTTTAAAAAATGTATAGGTTTGCTAGGTTTCCCTCGGTGCCAGCTGAGCTAAGGTTCAAAATGTACAGCTAGGCACTTTGCAAAAAAAGGGTCAGTTTTCACTGTAAAAATGTGGTGTGTCCACGTTGCGTTTTGGGCAGTTTCCTGTCACGGGCACTAGGCCTACCCACACATGTGAGGTACCATTTTTCATTCGTCATTTTTATCAGAAGACGTTGGAGAATTCGGGGCGGGTGAAATTTTGTGGATCTATGCAGATTCCAGAACTTTCCATCACAGAAAATGGAGGAAATGTGTTTTTCTTTTTACAAAGTTTGAATTTTGCAGGGGATTCTGGGTAACAGAACCTGGTGAGACCCATCCAATCCTGGATTTCCCTGGGTGTCTAGTTTTCAAAAATGTATAGGTTTTCTAGGTTTCCCTAGGTGCCGGCAGAGCTAGGGTTAAAAATCCACAGCTAGGCACTTTGCAAAAAAAGGGTCAGTTTTCACTGTAAAAATGTGTTTTTTTCACGTTGCATTTTGGGCCACTTCCTGTCACGGGCACTAGGCCTACCCACACAAGTGAGGTACCACTTTTATTGGAAGACGTTGGGGAATGCGGGTGGGTGGAATTTTGAGGATCCACGCAGATTCCAGAACTTTCCATCACAGCAATGTGAGGAATTCTTTTTTTGGACAAAGTTTGAGGTTTGCTAGGGATTCTGGGTAACAGAACCTGGTGAGAGCCAGGCAAGTCACCACATCCTGCATTCCCATGGGTGTCTAGTTTTCAAAGATGTATAGGTTTTCTAGGTTTCCCTAGGTGGCGGCAGAGCTAGGGTTCAAAACCTACAGCTAGGCATTTTGCAAAAAAAATGGGTCAGTTTTCAATGTAAAAATGTGGTGTGTCCAGGTTGCGCTTTGGGCCGTTTCCTTTCGTGGGCACTAGTCCTACCCACACAAGTGAGGTACCATTTTTATCGGGAGACATAGGGAAACACTGGATTGTAGAGCAACTGTTATTACCTATTGACTTCGATGCATTTCTGCCTTCCAAATGTAAGACAATGTGTAAAAAAGAAGTCACTTTGAAAAATGTCCTATAATTCACATGCTAGTATGGGTACCCACAATTTCGGAGATGTGCAAGTAGCTACTGTTTCTAAACTCTATATTTTGTTCCTATTTCAGAAATACACAGGTGTCTTTCATACCGATTTTTCACTATTTATATTTTCCCAAATGAATTGGTATATACCCGGTACACAGTAAAAAACCATTGTAAGACGCTGCTCAGTTACTTGCTCTGGGTTCCTTGGGTTCTAGGTGAACCTACAGGTCCTATTTATCCCCACAACCAGACGGGTCCCGCGAATGTAACTGTATATTGGTTTAAAAAATCTGTCATACTTAGAAGAAGTTACAGAAGAAAGTATTGGCACAAAAGGCGGTTTTTTTAACTCATTTTCAATTTTTCCTATTTTTAACTGTTTTATTATTTTTTAGATGGTTTTTATTAGTTCGAAAACAGATTGTGCACAGCATTAACATCATACATTGCACAAGAACTGATTCAAAACAAACAACCCGTGGCTATCTAGTCTTAATGTCCAATTGCCCTCCAACACAGTCAACTGTTGATACAGATATTCACTGGATACATGCAGTTTAACAGCACTATATATCTTCGCACTCCGATAATGTGCCTTGTTCCTGAGATCTCAAATATTGCAGCAACGGTTCCCAAATGTCCTTGGGTCGGGAAGAAGCTGGGAGTGCTTCTGCATACAGCTCTAGGTTCTCCCTACAGTACACAAGATCCCTTATCCAATTGCCCGGCAGCGGAGGAGCTGAACTGTTCCATCTCAACGCCACCCTCCTCTTGGCCCGAAATAACGCAATTCTAATAAACTTGCCAGTGGCACCTTTCAAAGCTGGAGTATAGCACAACAGACACACCTGAGGAGTACATTGCAGAGTGATAGCTGACATGGTTTGTATTCTGTGTACCACCTCCGCCCAAAATCCGGCCACCCGATTGCATTCCCAGGCGAGGTGCCAGAAGTCAGCCCCCTGTGCTCCACATCGTTTGCATGTGTCATTGTCCCGGAGGCCATATTTATGTAACTTTAGTGGTGTATGATATACTTGGTGCAAGAATTTGAAGTGAATTATGCACAAAGTGCCATTTGACGTGAAAGCGCTAGTTAGCGGAAACAATATTCCCACTCCTTTTGAGTGATCTGAGGGAGGAGCCTTTCATTCCAGCGATCTAGGCTTCTGTCCGAACGAACAACTTTCTCATCTCTTGCAGCCCTGTATAACCTGGTAATTAATTTATGCAGTGTGGAGCGTCTGTAGGGTGTGCAATGTCGGTGGCTCATCAGAAAAGGTACGGTAGTATGACTGTTTTGCTTTCTTAAGTCGATGGAATTGGAATAGAAATAATGGCGACATGTTGTGTATGTACTGCTGCTCGTCTATCTTGATGAAGCTACCATTTGGGTAAAGGTCTTGCATTTTGTCGATACCTATTGATTTCAGAGCGTGCATGGCACCTGCCTCCTGTGTGACCGATAATGCTGCATGTTGGTCTAGTGGGAGCATGGGGGCATATAAGGGGAGCTTCGCCAGTATCCGGCCCAGTACCTGCCACGATGCAACTGTGGTATCTATTGTGTTAATTCCCTGTAAATTCCTCTGTGCAAGTACGACAGTATACATCTTAATGGAATCGGGTGTGCATCACCATCCTCGAACGCCACATGAGGAATGAACTCATGATGTTGGTACCAATAGTACGCAAACTGTGCTTGAGCGCACAAATAGTACAAATACATGTCTGGGACACTAAAGCCACCTTTCCTATAGTCTAGAGTAAGTGTATCCAAGCTCACACGGGGCTGCTTGCCTCCCCATTATCAACCTCACCAGTAGCAAGCGCACAGTTTAAAAAAATTGGTTAGTCAGTTTTATGGGTATGTTACTAAATAGGTAGAGAAATCTGGGCAAAACCGTCATCTTGATTAGGGCTATACAGTCAGCCAGTGACAGCGGCAGCCATGACCATCTGTCCACCTGTTGTTCCAGCACCGTGCAGGCAGCGCCATAGTTTTCCCGAATGACTTTTTCCGGATCGCGATGAACCCATATCCCCAGGTATTTTACTGGGTCAGATGCCCACTCGAGAGGAAACTCCAGAGCATAAGGGACAGTACTCGTGGTCAGAGGAACTATCACTGATTTTTTCCAGTTGATACCAATCCCCGAGAGACTCTCAAAGCTTATATATTCATGCAAAATTGGATCCAAGTATGTTTGTGGGTCTCTTGTGAAGAACAGCATATCGTCAGCATACAGCGATATGCTTACCGGGCGATGTGCTAATCGAAGGGCCGCGTCCCTATGCCTCTGCCTAATGATGCAGGCCAGTGGTTCTAGCATAAGGGAGAAAAGCAGCGGTGATAGAGGGCATCCCTGCCTAGTACCGCTACATGACTCTGTCTAATGACGCAGGCCAGTGGTTCTAGCATAAGGGAGAAAAGCAGCGGCGATAGAGGGCATCCCTGCCTAGTACCGCTACAGATTCGGATTGGTTCAGATGTCAATCCGTCAACCGGGACACGCGCTGTGGGGCAAGTATATAGCAAACATATCCATCTACTGTAGACTTAAGGGATATCCATTTGTTGTAATATTTGAAACATGTATCCAAACTCTATAGAATCAAAAGCCTTGGATGCGTCCAGCAACACTGCCACAGCCTGAAGCTTAGGGTCAAGTATGTGAAACATTGCACAGATTGTTCGCAGGTTGTGAGATGTGGACCTTTCTGGAATAAATCCCGATTGGTGGGGGAGAACTAATAACGGTTGGAGCCTAGTGGCCAGGATTTTTGGCAGTACTTTTGCATCAGTATTAATAAATGACAATGGGCGATACGATTCGCAAATATGTGGTGGTTTGTCTTTTTTTAACAGGGTAATTATTAGGGCTTCTCTTAGCGATGGCGGTAGGATTCCCGACTCGTAGGCTTCTTCAAACATGTCCAGCATATAGGGTATCAGTTCTTCCGCAAATTCCTTATAGAATTCACAGGTTAGGCCATCGGGCCCATGTGCTTTCTTGTTAGGCAGTGATCGAATCGCCTCACGGAAATGCTTTAATCGGTTGGCAAAGGTATTCACACAGCCTGGTGAATAGCCATGCAACTGCGATATTCTGGAAGGCACTCTTCCAACTCCTGAGAGTCAACTTCCCCTTTGGAGGTGTAGAAGTCCGCATAGCAAGTGCGGAATTGCACCACAATCGCTGATGTGGAAAAGAGGTCCTCACCTGCGGGGTCTGTAATTTTGGTTATGATTTGACTGTCTAGTCTTTGTTTGATCTTGGAAGCCAGATTCCGTCCAGGTCTGCCTCCCTAACCATATGCACGGGCCACGTATCTCTTAGACAAGTAGTGTATCTGGCCGGCTGATACTTCGTTATATTCTAGTATTAGATCTTTAATACGAACTAGTGTTTGCATGCTCGGGATAGCCTCATAATCCCTCTCAAGTTGCTCTAGCGTGTTTTCAACTCTGGACAACTGACCATGGATATCCTTAAGTATGCCTGCCATTGTACTAAACCAGCGTTTCCCAAACTGTGGGCCGCGGACCCCCAGGGGTCCGTGACACATTCCTAGGGGGTCCGCGGACTGGATCGTATTAAATATTGAAGCGCCCATGTGCTACTACGGCTACAAGCACTGAATGACAGCGCAGGGGCGGCAGGACCAAAAAAACATAGGGCCAATCACCATTTCAGCTTTAGGGTGGAAGCTGAAGGGTGATTGGCTTATTATTTTATAGGCGCGCACGCTCGCACGGCAGTGCGTCTTCCCTCGCGTTTGCGGCCAGCCCAGGAGCATTTTGCCGCCCAACGCCCGCTTTCGGCTAAGAACACCAGCATTCCGGCATCTTGGACCACTTGAGGAGCACGTGAGTGTTTATTTTTAATTAATTTACAATTTACAGCTAGTGGGCAAGGCCAGGGGAATTAGGACACCGTGTTTATTGAGGCCGGGTGTACTTACCCATACATGCCAACATTTCAGGAGAGCAAAGTGGGAGATTCTGTAAAAGAATCGGGAGAATGGGGTCTTGAATCGGCTTACTGTCATGTATGGGCCCTGGAAGTGTGCAGCTGCAGGATCGGACATTTAAAACGCAAATGCACGTGTTTTTCTTACCTTTCAGAAGTATGGAGCGCCAGGTTCGGCTTTAGGGCGTTGCGACCGGTGCCACCGCACCGGGTGCTGGCTTCCTGGGGGCGCCGTGCTTGAACGTTTATTACGCTTTTGAAGCACCTGCTGCAGCGTTTCTTTCCCCCAGCAATTACCAGGCCTCACATAAATGTCACAATAACTCCTGTCATTAATTATCGTCCGAGAGAGATCAGCATTTTGCATAGTTGAGGTTTTGACTTATGTGAAGTTAGTGCAGAGGGTTAATATGCCTGCTGCAAAGAACGTACACCAAGTGATTACGGAGTGCGTATGATGTACAGATCAGCAGGTTACTGCTTTCAAAAGAAATCTCCTTTTGTTACTTGCAATTTATAACTTAAAGTCCTAATACACAATAGTGAGCTATTAACTTTCATCCCAGAACTGCATACACACTGCAAAGAATACATTATTAGAACATTGATTAATGTTGCAAAAAGGATTAATTTGGCTAGAAATTGATTCTTATTATTAAAGAGAACTCCCAACTATGCTGTTTCTTTTTCGACTCTGAGTTTGTGCTTCTCCACACCAAGCACTCTTAAACTATACTGCCTACCAGTATGGATGACATGTAACTCCTACACTTTTAGTCTTTTGGCTTATGTAACATTTCCTATACACTGATTTACACACGTATGATTGATTGTCTCTGTGTAATGTGTGTGTGATGCAAAGTGCCCGGACACCCTGCACTGGTATGAGTGGCGCTATATAACTAATTCAATGCATCTGAGAAAGTGTGGTTATGGAGACTTCGTCACTGTTAAAGGGTGCTAGTGAGAGACTCCCTGGTGGAGGTGGTCATTGGGGGGGCGCCAACAAACATTGTCGCACAGGGCGCCACCAGCACTAAAGCCTGCCCTATGGAGCGCAATGGCAGGCAGAGAGAGGGTGATGCAAGTGTTCTGCACTCACTGGCCTGGCAGGTTGCTGGCAGTGCATATACCAAACCGCCCCCTCCCCCACCTGTGTGGCAGCCCAGGCGCACACACACACAGCCGCCCCCGAGTACTTCACAGGTCTTTTAAAGACCATTTGCACGTTAATGAGGCCTTACTGTTGTTTCACCCCTTCTAAGAGCCCCTGCAGCTCCACTCTGCCTATTGCTTAAAGATTCAGGCCCCCCCCCCGGAAATCGGCCCCCGAAATTGTAAAAATTGCTTGGGGGTCCCCGGACTCCAGTAGTGATTCAGTGGGGGTCCTCAGGAGTCAAGACTTTGGGAACCACTGTACTAAACCATTTGCCCTGTATAGTAACCTTGGACGCCTCTCAAAGCGTCGCAGCACTGCTCACTGACCCCTTGTTTAATTAAAAATAATTAACTATTGCCTCCCTGATCGTTTCGGTGTATATAGGATCAAGCAGCGCCTCTGAATGGAACCACCATGTGAACTGTCAGGGGATGTTAAGTGGGATACAAAGTGTGATTTTAACAGGGTTATGATCGGACAGCGTCCTGGGTAGCATGTCAATTGTGAACACTCATGAGTTGGCGCTCTCACTCACCAGCCAGTAGTTTAGCCTCGACCAGCTGCCATGAGCGAGCGAGGCGTGTGTCCCCACCAGCCTATCAGGGTTGCGCAGTCTCCATGCATCTAAAAGTCCGATTTCGGCCATCCCATTTTTTATAACCTGAGCAGCTCTGGGTGAGTGACTACCGCTGGATTTGTCTTTGCTAGGGTTCAGATGAGTATTAAAGTCACCACCCCTGATAATTTTAGCTTCAGGCTAGTCCCGCAGTACACTGAGTATGTTCTAAAAAAAAACAGGCTTGTCAGTGTTGGGCCCGTATACGTTGACTATAGTTATTGGCGAACCAGACAGTTTGCCCTGTGTTATAGCATACCGCCCGCGTCTTCTGTGTAAGATTTACTCAGGGAAAACAGAAGATTTTTCTTTACAAGTGTAAGTACCCCTCAGGCATATGTTGAGAAGGAGGACTCCAGCTTGTACCCGCCCACTGTGCTCCCACTTTAGTGTCGGACAGCTTTGTTAAGTGCGTCACCTGCAGGAGTGCTATCCCGACATCATTACTGTCCAAGTAGGCCATTACCTGTCTTATTTTTTGGGGGGAGTTCAGCCCTCAAACATGCCACGTTATGCATGAGATCCGCACATTATCTAGTGTTGTCATGTTCCCACATTGTGTAATCTGCTTTGTACGCCTGTATCACGAAGTGCAATAAAGCATATCATTGGTGTCAACAAGTCACAATGAGCCACGTAAAACAGTTACCTTTTGCCTTCCCACCCATGTCCACCCATGTCCACCCCCGCCCACTTCAGCACCCCCAACTTGCCAAAGCCATCCCTTAAGCACAACAACCCCCCCGTACACGGAGAACAGTAGTCATTAAATTTGGGGTTCACCCGTGGGGAAGCGCAGGAGCGCCTGTAACCTCCCAGGTAAGAAGGGAGGTGGCTGAACATCATAGATTAGTTATCCGCTTTATGTAAAGATCTAGACAGTGAATAGGACATAGATGCATACCTGCTCACGGCTTCAATCTCTGGTGTATGTGATACAAGAGGAATAACTTACAGTCCTTGGAATAATGGGAGGCATCATAGCTAGGCCCCAGAGTACTAGAGAACCAGGCGCCAACACGTTTGTGGTATAAGTACGTAATGTAGTGGCACCGATCAGGACCCACCTTAGTTTAGTGCAGTCGGAATTAGTCCTCTTCGTCTGGTGTGCCGGATGTCTCCTGACTACGATGCCTTAGGGTTTTGGCATTATCCATAGCTGCTTTAAGGCTAGTGAAGATCCTGGATTTCCCCTCCACATCAATGCGTAGGCGGGCCGGGTAGAGCACAGCATATGGTATCCTCTCTGCCAGCAATATTTTCTTCACAGATTGGTACTCCCTCCTGCCTGCCTGTACCGCAGCTGTGAAATCCGGATAGAAGGCCAGATTGTTTCCTTGGTAATTTATGGCACCCCCACTCCCTGGACATGCCCAGAACTGAGTCACGATCTCTGTAATTCAACAGGAAGGCAATAATCAGCCTCGGCGTGGCTCCTGCCGGGGCGCGGGCCGCCAAGGAACGATGAGCTCTTTCGACGATCAACACCTGCGAGAGGTGCTCGGCCCCAAAGATCTCTGGTAGCTTCGTCTCAACATAGGATTTCAGTCTCCCCTTATTGGTCGACTCCAGCAGACCGGTGATATGTAGATTATTACAACTGGACTGGGCCTCAAGGTCCACATTCTTAGCTTGAATCATGGCAAGAACTTTTTCCATGTCGAGAGACTTGATGGTCACTTGTTGCTAATTATCCTCAGCATCCAAAATGCGTTTTTCAGCTTTGCCAAACCTGGTGGTGTGTTTGTCCAGTTTCGCTGACATATGGTCCATTCGGAGATTTGAGTGCATCGATTTTCCCATCTATCGACTGGAGACTGCTTTGCATAGCTAGCAGCGCTGTTTCAAGCGATTTTGACTTTTCAGTGGGGGCATCGAGCTCCGAATTTGAAGTGGCTCTCTGCTGCGATCTGCCTGACACACGCGGTTCAAAATTGAGCCGGGACTGTCCTCTATCTGTTTTCCCCATGACACTCCTCTCCTGTGGTCCAGGAGTTTGCAGCTTAGTGGTTATCAACAAACCTCAATGGGCGCCAGACCGCACAGCAGTGTACGACAGGCGCACTGTTCCAGCGAGAGCAGCAGCCAGCATGCAAGTACACCATAAAATCCAGCGTGTGATTATGTTAGTCAGCACAGGTTTGAAGCCAGGATATAAACAATACAGTCACGGCCATGCACAGCCTAATGATGTGCACCAAGCCACACTGGGCACTGAAGCGTGCAAGCATGTTGGTTCAGGGGGGAGCAGCAACTGGCATGCATATATATCCCATCGCACACTGATGACTATGTTCACTTGAATGGTTGCAGAGAGACAGCAATTACCAGTGCAGTCAGGTTCACCTATAAAGCTCAGTCTCCACCTTGTACTCAGGCCTCACTGCTGTTGAATTCAAAGCCGTGACAGCATGGGATCATGCAGTGTTCCGGCGTCTGGACAGACGGGGCATCCCTCCACTATTCTCACGCCTCAGCTGCCCAACAGTTGTCGGAATCTGTGCACTGCTCTTCCAGTATCGCGGGTGGAGCTGTTGGGCCTCGAACGCACGAGACACAGACCTGCCACCAGCAATCACGACCACAGCGCCGCCCCCACTGGCAACGAAGGGAGGATGTTCAAATGAGCGCCCGCAATTGCTGCTCACAGGGCCACCTTCCCTCACACAACAATGGCTCCGCTTGGTGATTAGCACTCGGGCGCAGCAGCGCGTCGGCCGTCAAGGATCCGACCGGAGCACGTAGCCAGCTTTATCAGGTAAGATGCCCCGCAGAGAGGCCCTTCAGCACACAGTCAAATCACCGCCAGGGCAGGGGCACACGGAAAAGTCCCACATCTCTCATGCAGCAGGCAATAGCTAGCATCCAAACAGTGGGCCCAGTCGGGCTTCGATGACAGCAGGCAGGGTTCCGCTCTCATCTGGGCAGAGATGCAGCCCTGGCAACCCTGTCAGGCATCCAGTTACGATCTGCAGTAGCCGTCGGTTCACCACATGGCCGCCAGGGGCCGTCTGCACATGAAAAGTATGTCACGCTTCGAAGGGGGCAGCTCTCCGCGTCTAAGTCGCTTCACAGCCTTCTGCCTCCCTTCAGTGATGCTGTCCCTCGTTTCTCGGTGTCGGATGGCCTGGGGAACCCATGATTATTGCGGATTATGCGGTTAGCCAGAGGAGCTGCACCACATCGCAGCCATAGCGCCATGCGCCCTCTAGCGCCCCTTTTCAACTGTTAGTTTCTAAAAGAAAACCTTGAAGGATCTTCACAAATGACCCCTTGCTGAATTCAGAATTTTGTCTACTTTTCAGAAATGTATAGCTTCTCAGAATCCATATTTCATACCCATTTTTACCATTAACTGGAAGGAGGTACAAAGCACAAAAAATATTTTACAATGCCAAAACTGTAAAAATGTTTGGTTTTGTGTCAAAGGTCTGTCAGACCCCGAAAGCTGGGAAGATGGTGATTTCAGCACCACAAACCCTTTGTTGATACTATTTGCAGGGAAAAAAATGACGCTTTCATCTGCAGCACTTTATCCCCCCCCCTCCCCCAAAAAAACAATTTAGCTCTTTTTTGGCTAATTTCTGGGTCCCCTCCAGGGGAATCAACAAACTCTGGGTAACTTTAAAATCCCCATGATGTTGGAAGAAAAGGATGCATTTTTAGCGTCGATACCTTATGTGGTAAAAAAAAGTTACAGGGGCCTAAGCGCGAAGTACCCCAAATTGGCAAAAAAAAGGCTTAGCACGGGTGAAAAGGCCTAGCAGCGAAGTGGTTAAACCTAAGGTAACTGTTAGATGGAATAGGATTGGATGGCCATTCCATGAGTACTATTATCGGCAGTTCGAGGTGGGAGTTTCAAGTTCAGCCCTTATAGGCTGATACCATAGTTGTTTGTGCCGTAATGCTAATTTCCTAAAATTGGAATAGGTGTAGTGATCTGATAGTTTGTGGACATATTGTTAATGGTAGACCCCGCTATAGATACTCCACTAGAGGACCCCATGAATATTCAAATTAAAATAAATTATCTCTAAAAATGTCTGCCATTCTTTCGATTGTAAGAGCTCTCCAAAGGCGAGCGTGCCACTGACTAAGGGCAGGTGCTTCTTTTGTCTTCCGTGCTGTCGCACATTTGGCCGCCCCCAAGCAAATCCACATAATGGCTTTGTCCCCCTTCATCTGGTACTGCAGGGAATCTGATTTTAGACCCAGGAGTGCGAATTTGGGTGTGTTTGGGGTTGAATATCCCAGGATTTACTTGATCTGTGCCAGAATTTCCACCCAAAAGGAGTGAATTGTTAGGCAGTCCCACCAAATGTGGCAGTAGTCTCTTAGTAGCCCACAGCCCCTCCAGCACCTATCAGAGGTCCCCGGGAATATTAGTTTCAGGGTAAAGGTATCAATCATAGAACATTTTGTAATGAGCCTCTCTCATTACCGTGGATTGATTATTTTTGGCAATATCTTTCCAAATGGTTTTCCATTGTCTTTCAGTAATCTCATTTCCTAAAACATGCTCCAAAAACTCCATGAAGCGGGGTTTAGGCAAGTGCAGTGTGAACAACAACAATGCATATAGGAAAGAGATGACTCCCTCAATGCCGCCATCCTAACAAACTTTTCTATGGGTATTATTTCTCGGGTTGCTGCTTCTCTGATTTTTGGGCTTAATGCCCAGTGCTTGAGCTGGAGATAATGACAGTGTTCAGAGGTTTGTAGGTTAAAATCGTGCCAGCAGTGTTCAAAAGTTAGTATATCGTAGTTATGGAAGAGGTCCGACATTGTAGGTCATCCCCCTCCCTTCAGGCCAGTGGGAATGCAGGATTGAAATGGATCGGGGTGTATGGAGAGGGGAATGTCGTTCATTCAGATGCTTTCGTAACCACATCCAACACCTTAAGTGTAGTCTGGGGTGGGCGTACTTAGATGAACGTTCCTCGGTCGGTCCTCCTTTGGTTTCTAGAGCACATCCCAGATAGTTCTCCCCACTATTGCCCTAGCCATGTGCAACCAGTTTTTATCGGATTCTCTTAGAGACCATTCTGCTATTACTCTGAGCTGCGCTGCTTTATAGTATAGGGCAAAGTCCGGGAAGGCAACTCCACCCTCTTCTCAAGCCCTTCTAAGGAGTTTGAAGGGAAGCTTCGCCTGTCAGTTTTGCCACACATAACGTGTGGTCATTGTGCGTAATGTAGAGAAAAAATTGCGGTCTAGGGTGATTGGGAGAGCCCGAAATAGAGTCTTTTGGAGGAATCGTGATCTTGATTTGATGTATATGGCCCAACCAGGCGATATATAGCGGTCCCCACCATTTGAGGCCATCCTGTAGTTGTTTCAGGAGAGGTGGAAAATTTGCCCTATATAGTCCCTCTATCGTAGCTGTAATCCTCACCTCCAAATATGTAATGTTGTGTTTTGACCATTGAAAAGGGAAATCCCTTACCAGGGAGGTCATCTCTCCTTCTGAGAGTGTCAGACATAAAATAAAGGACTTAGAGAGGTTAACCTGGAATCCAGCTATTTTTTCTATAGCTTGGAGTTCTTCCTGCGGGGCCATTAACGAAGCTTGTGGATCTGTTAGTGTTAGGAGAACGTTGTCTGCGAATAGTGAAATTTTATGCTCATGTGAGCCAAAGTGTATGCCCATAACCCCTTGTGTTGCTCTTATCCTGGCCGCAAACGGCTCTATAGTCAGGGCAAATAGTAAGGGCGATAAGTGACACTCCTGTCTTGTCCCGTTACCCAGACTGAAGGAGTCCTAGCTGACTCCGTTGACTACTACCTTGGACTGTGGTTGCTTATAGTTGCCTTTAATCATATTAACAAAGTTCTCACAGAAACCAAATTGCTCCAACGTCTGAAAAAGAGAAGGCCATGCCACTATCAAACACCTTTTCGGCATGAAGTCCCAGAATAATTGCCGGGATCCTACGCTTCGAGGCTTTTTCCACTAAGTAAAGAACCCTTCTAATATTGTTGTGTGTTGGACGCCTTAAATGAACCCTGATTGGCCGGAGTGTATTAGATCGGGCATCAGGTCCTCCAGTCCGGTCGACAGTATTTTGGAAAATAGCTTTGCATCTAGGTTTAAAAGGGCTATGGGCCTATATGAAGAGCACAATTGTGTTTTTTCCTGTGTTTTTTCCTGCTTTGGGAAGGACCGTAATTAGGGCCTCGCTCATTGAGAATGTAACCGCTGAACCTGATGATATATGGTTAAATAGAGAGGTCAGATGAGGCACCAGTTCTACTGGATATGTTTTATAGAAGTGAGTCGTTAGACCATCTGGTCCTGGTGACTTGTTTGGTTGTAAAGCCCTAATAGCTAATTGTACCTTTTCTTCAGTTATGGTGGCACTCCATTCTGAGAGGCTGCGGCCTGGGGGAGATCGATTGAGTCCAGGTATGCCAGAGGGTCTGTCTCATCCGCCTTATATATAGACTCATAGTATGCCCTGAAAATTCGTGCTTTCTCTGTCTCCATGTTTTCTAGTTTACCTTGCGTGTCTTTTATGTCCCCAATGTATTCTCGTTCTCTTTTGACTCTGAGTTGTCGAGCCAAATAGACCTGACATAATTTCCCTGTTCATTTGAGATTCTTCGCAGGCGCAGTAGAGTCAATTCTGCTCTATTGGTATAAATTGCATGTATTTTCCCCTTCACAGTGGTCAATTTGCGCTACAGGGCTTCGTGGGTTCCTTTTTATGTGCCTGCTCAAATTCTCGAAGTTCCTCCTCTAGTGTCATCTGCTCTTTGGCCCTCTGCTTGTTCGAGGAAGAGTTTAATTCGAGACATTTACCCCTTATAACTCCTTTGAAGGCATCCTAATTGTTGGTTGGTGGGGTTTCTTGCGGGAGGTTTATCTGGAAGTATTCTTTAATTGCTGTGCGTAACTCGTCCCTTAACAGTCTCTCTCGTGTAATGTGGGTAGGGAAGAACCATCGCGAGGTTGTAGGGGTATGTATGTTCCACTCAAGACACATGGAAACCGGTGTGTGGTCTGAGATAGTGATGGGGTAGATTTAAGCTACTCAAAGATCACCTAATTGTTCTTGGTCAAGGAGGATGTAATCTAATCTTGAGTAGGACTGATGCACATGGGAGAAGAATGTGAAGTCTTTCACTGTTGGGTGTAGCCTTCTCCACGTGTCCCTCAGTGTCAGATCTAGGAAATTCAGTTTGATCTTTTGGAGAAACTGCCTGTGTGTGCCAGTTGCTAGTGGGAGCAATCTAATTGTGCCAGATGAGACTGAAATCTCCCATGAGCATGGGAGGGCCCTCACCAAATTCTCTTATTAACACTAAAAGAAAAGCTACAAATTTGTGTTGGCCCGTGTTTGGTGCATATGCTGAGACAAATGTGGATAGTCTCCCCCGTAGTCTGCCCTTTACCATTACAATCCACCCCTCTTAGTCTGTTTTATATCTCTCAGGTTGGACCTTTGTCGCGGAATAGAACATCAGTGCCACACCTTTGTGTTTTGTACCTGTTGATGATTTATAGATTAGAGGGTAGTTTTTGTGTTTCCACCTGTGGTCTTATGATTTCTTAAGGTGTGTCTCCTGTAGTGCCACTATGTCATAGTGGTGATCTAACAAATACTTCCATAACGTTGGTCTTTTGAGAGGTGCGTTGAGACCTCCTACATTCCATGATACTATATTTATCATCTTAATTTGATCCAATAATTTTGCTTGCATGGAGGAGCCCTGGTTCCTTGTCTATTATTTGCGGCCTATTCTCATTCCCTCTCCCCGGCAACGGAGATACCTTCCCCGTTTCGTGTATTTCCTCTCTTTGTACATTTCTCGTGCCACCCTTCCAATCCATCCGTATGATGTGTAAAACTTACGTGTCCCCTCCTCCTACCCACCCCCAACTTGAGAAACAAACCCTCCCAACTGAACTCTACTTGTTGAAGTTAAACATGAACTTGGATGGCGTGGACCATGTCCGACGCCGCGTCTTTCCGCTTACTATTACGTGTTAGGTCATCAGAACTTTCCTGGCCCCGGAGAGATCTATAAGTAGTGATCTAAATCCCTCTCTCCTTACCACAAGCACTTATTCATTTCACCTTAAACCATTATCTGTTTGACTCTCCATCTCAGTCTACACCCATGGAGAGACACTTTGTGATTTCAAGTCTTAGTCTCTTTTCGGTGTGGGATGCTCGCTTGTCAACTGTAGATTGTCACTTCTTCAGATTTCGCAGTCGCCATTCAGTGTGCCACTGATTTCTCTTCCCTAACTCATTGGAGATTCCTGGTTGCGATGTACAGTCATCTGCAATATCCTGATGTGGCAACCCCAGGAGATCTAACGCCTTGTCCAAGTCTGTCACATGTCGTTCCCTATTGTTGTAAGCGAAGGACAGTCCAAAAGGATATGTCCATCAGTATCTGAACTGCTAGTGGCGTTTTTTCTGTAACCGGTCTGACTTGTTGGCGCCGTTGAAGGGTTGCTTGTGCCAAGCCCTGATATATTGTGCAGTTGAATCCTTGATAAGAAAGCACGTCTTTTTTTCAGGCCACCTGTAGTATCACTTCCTTCACTTTGTATGAGTGTAGTTTGACCAGGAAATCCCTTGTACGTCGTCGCTCTCCAGGTGTCGCTCTCCCCATACAGTGGCATCTCTCTACCTTGATGTTCATGGACTCTTTGCCCATTATTTCTCCAAACAGGCCAACTAATAAAGCTTCCAGATCTGGACCTTCTGCCCCCTCCTCCAGGTCCCAAAGTCGTATATTGTCCCGTGTGGACCTATTTTCGAGATCTTAATTTTTCAGTAACGCTGTATGGAGTTGAGTTTGGAGGTCTTTTACTGCTTCTGTAGTTTCTGCCGCTTTTTGCTCTAGATCAAGTGTTTTGGTCTCCAGATGTAGTGTCCTCGTGCATATGGAGTTCACTTCCTGTTGCAGTGCGGTCACGCGGCCAGGTAATTCTGCCTTTAGTTGGTCAATGGATGCTGCCATGTCCTGCTTGATATCTGCACGTAGCTCTGTTTTAAGGTCTCCAAGAGAGGCCAGTAGGTTGTCTTTGGTGAGTGCCATGTCTCTTTTTGCATCTTCCTGCTTACAAGCATCTTTTTTTCTCAGTGGTGGTGAAGTAGCTGGACATCCTGTTGGAAGTTTCTTTGGTGGCATATGCGCCGACCCTAGGCCTCTTGCTGTTTCTTGGTAGAGGGATTTCTTTTGATGGGAGATTGTGCTGTAGGAGCTATTTCCTAGTGCTGTAGCTCTTGAACATGTATCATTACTGGGTCAGGCATCTGGTCTGGCCCTATCTCTTCAGTGTGGCCCTTTTTGTGACGCTTTATGCATTGGCTGCTGCTTTTTTATTGTTTTTCCCTTTCTATGCTTTACTGTTTTTCCGTTTATTTTCTTTTATTGTCCTGTATTTTGATCCCTTTTGCTGGTCTCTTAACGTGTCGGCTGCAGTCAAACCCTCCCGATTTTCTTTTTTGCTGATGGTGAGGAAATCCAGGCCTGGCTGCCATTTTAAGGTCAGGCACCTGCCGCGTGTCCCCTCCGCCTCTCTTCCCATTGTTGCTGCTGCTTTCGGGGGGCGCCGTGCTCCTCCCTGACAGGGGCCTGACTCACCGCACCCAGGCCAGCTCCCCTCTAGCACTGACAACACCTCACCTCTCCCTTGCATCCTCTTCCGACTCCCTCTCCCTCTCCTGATCCCTTCTCCGTCTGCTGATTTCAGCCGTTTCCTCCAATACACCTCTGGGTCTCCGATGTTGAGTAGCCTCTTTACAGATGCTGTTCTGTTCTCCAGTACGCTGCATTCAGGAACAGGTCACATTGCGGCATCTTCCTCCAACGCCGGCCTGCTCTGCCAGTTTGCCTGTTCGTGATTCGGTCCTCCACCGGCACTGATCAGCGCTGCAATGCCCTCTTCCACGTTTTCACCCATCCTGTGTCATTCCATGGGCTCTCCCAAGGGCACACCGGGCCTTGCTATGGAAATTCGCCCCTGGTTTCTCTGTGATTTAGTAGCCGCAGCGGCAGAGCCCGTGTGGATTACTTCCTCCCGGCCATCTTGCCTGGCCACGCCCCCTTGGTATTTTTTTTATCACTTCATTCACTCCATCACCTGCTAAATCTTTGAGATATTTGATGATCTTTTTGTCACATGTTTCTTCTAGCAAATCAATGAAATCATTGAAAGCTTCGATCCTGACAGTTCATCTAGTACCAATATTCTGCTTCTTGGCAACATCGAAAACAGACGGTGTTTTTAGGAAGGGGGCAGTGACGTTTCAGGTGATCTCTCTTCAACAGGCATGGAAGAGCTGAAAAATTGCACTATTCCAACAGTAGTTCATGGCCTCTTTTGTCGCTTTGGCTGGATTCAACAGCCTCACAAGCACAGTCCACATGCTTGTGCCTGGGTTGCTGTGCCTGGCGCTGAGTTCAGATGAGTTTCCTTACTCTAGATGTTTGATAAGTAGATGATCGTTTCTGGTTTCAGAGGCACACCACACTTCGTGTTCCTTCACGTTTTCTTAAACCTGGCCTCTGAGTACTTCTTCGTGCTCATCTATTTCTGCTCGCACCATTTTCTCAAACCTACCTGTCACCGTTTGTTGTACTTTCTGTACCTGGCTGATACTGCCTTTTTTACATTTTTGCACTGTATGAATGATGGCTCCTTGTTAGGTTGTGTCATTGCTCTTCTTATCTCGGTCATTTTAGCAACTTTCTGACCGATGATAAATGACACTTTCCGTGGGGCCTTCCCTTTCCTTCAAGGTCTTGTCCAGGCTGGAGTAGCGCTTTGACTCCACATACAGCAAGCGTTGATCTTTCACTTCGCACACAGCACGCATGAGCAGTTTGCTGGACCTCGGCAACATCTCTGTGAGAGCACTCTCGACTCTTCAGGTTGCGGGGTTTACGTATTCCCTATCTCGTTGCCAGTTGTAGCGTCCTCCCCAGTTGTAAATTAATCACTCCACACACGACGCTCGGTATTTCTTACACATCTTTATTCTCTAAAGTGTAACATTAACTGACAAACACTGCATCATGAATTTTATTAACCACACCCAATCACTTACCTTACTAGACTACAGAGTCCATTAGGGACCATAGGGGTCCTGTGCTCTATAATACACAATACACTACAATCCATATCTCTCCCACAACATATATTCCTGTGAGGGAGGATGGATGATAATTGGAGGAGAATTTAATTATGTACAAATCTTGCAAGTGGACACCACCAACTACAGACAAGCTGGCATGAAGTCAAGCTGGCATTGTAAGTAATGGCAGAGGGATTAAACTTAATAAACTCTTGGTCATACATGACATCAGTGTATCCAGGAGTATCCATATTATTTGACTAAAAATCATTTGACATATATAATTTAGTATTATCTACTTTCTAAAGCCTTATGCCCCACTAAGGCTTTCATGGTCCTGCATGCTTCTGGGACCATGCTGTGGTAATCATTAAAGTAGGTATACCAGTGATTAAATACAATATGTTTGTAGACAATTTAACATGGGTCTATCAGCTAAAAATGCATTTACAAAACGCAGACTATGAGATGCATCTATATGTTCTTTGAAGAAAAGATGGAGACTGGCGAAGTCTGCAAAGCTTTTAAAGGTATCCCATGAGGAGAAACACGAGTCTACACTACCAGACCACATAAATTAGGTAAAGACTGTTGCAAGTTTTTGCAAATGCATGGGGAATGAGAAAAATCCACGTAATCAATCCGGAAAGCAGGTTTTACATAATAGCATTCTTCAAGGCAAACAGGCCCGAACAGGGTACTTTCATAAGAAAATTATCAATGTAGCTGTGTCTACCACATGATCAATAATTACTTTTATCAAGCAAGAAACATCTCATGCAGTCTCAAAGATGGCAAACAATAAATCATGGAACTCTGTAGCCTCCTTATGGAGCAACAGAAGGCTTTCATAGTAGGACTGGGACTACCCTTAACCTAGCTTTTTAACCAGCTGCTTGCTGGTAAAGACATTGTAACATCCTCCTCAAAGTGTACAACTAACGTTTTTAGAGGTCAATAAACTGTTAGCTAGCTTGGATCTCCCGAGCCCATAGGTATGCTAAATACAGACAGTAAAACCTTAGTCAAAGCACTGTTTGATTTCAAAAGTACATAGTTCTGACATAGTACACTTAGACCATTGTAAGCATATTCCCACCAGAGAATTAGACTATAATTGTTAATGAAACAATGGATTACTTAAGCAAACAAAATATATCATTGGCTATAATACTTCTGATACAGAAAATGCTTTTTATTGGGTGAAATGGATTTTTCACTATCACATATTAAAACACCTGGCCTTTTCCTCTCACTTCACCCCACTGATTGCGCCACTGGACTTTGGATCACCTGCTCGAGTGGTCTTTAACAAGGAAGCAGCTAAACTGAATATTACATGAGGCGCTCTCCAGGGCTACCCGATAGCACATACTTCTCTTGCACGTGTAATTGTTTGCCCGGTGATTGGTCTGAGATCAGCAGTCGAGGTAGCCAATATGCAAATATCCCCAGATACAAAATCAATATGGGATCAAGGCAGTTTGAATTCATCCAAACATCTAGGTTGTTTGCATGACATTATGAATTTTCTAACCTTGATTACACATCAAGAAAAACATGTCTAAACTTTTTAAACTAAATTACATTCAAAATAAAGAGCAGAACAATTTAAATATTATCATCTGAATCCCTATTAGCTGATTCACTCATGAATCTGCAGTGCTACCTCTGCTGCAACCCAAATTTTAGCTTACAATAGTTATATCACATAACCGATAAATCAAATACATTTCTTATCACAGGTTAAAGATGTTTGCCCCTTATGCAAGGAGGGCAATTGAAAGCACATGCTTTGGTAGTGGCCTTAACTTAGAATAATAATGGAGGCATGTCATTGAGTTCCTGGAACAATTGTTGAGGTTTGGTCTTGAACCCTCAGCCACGACTGCTACATTAGGTACAGCTAGGTATTCACTCCCCTCCAAGCTAGGAGGAACTGCTATTCGATTAGACTCTAATGGCCAGGTAAATCATTACCTACAACTAGAATTCACAAGAAACACTGTATTTTGGACATTGGCTCATTAAAATGCACAACATATTGTGCATAGAGAAATCTTACGCCCCAAGAAATTATTCAAATGAAAACTATCACAGAGTTCTGGCAAATATTTAGTATAATGCAAAAAGAACAATTGGTGGACAGAATGCAGAACAATGTCATACATTCACCCCAGTACAGAGATCTGGGCCTAAATCCATCGTTTTTTTGCTCACCATGCCATTCCAGTTTGGACCCAGTCATATGCAAATCAGTCTTGACCCTGCGCTCAATGGGAACAGTCCAAATCGAACTGTCAGGCCAGGTCCTCCCTGGACTGGAAATAAGCATCCTAGGACCGGTGTCGGGCTTTCAGCCCTCATCAGCCAGGATAGCTTGACTCCAGTGGCATGGAGAGCACGGTACCCACGTCTGGGCAAACCCATCCCACTTGGGGTGACAAATGCAAAAAAACAATTGATGGACAGAAAGCAGAACAATGTCATACATTCACCCCAGTACAGAGATCTGGGCCTAAATCCATAACTTTTTTGCTCACCATGCCATTCCAGTTTGGACCCAGCCATATGCAAATCAATCTTGACCCTGCGCCCAATGGGAACAGTCCAGCCCGAACTGCCAGGCCAGGTCCTCCCTGGACTGGAAACAAGCATCCTAGAATCATGTGGTACATTGTTATATAAATATGCTGCAAAAGTAAAAATGTCAAAACTATATGAAAATATAGTTCCACCAAATCGGATGTTAACAGTATTTCGGCTGCAGTAAACTGATAAGAGAAGCAAATGGGGAACAAATATTGGTAAATGCAAGAGAATATGCTACAGCCTATAGAAATGGAGGGAACGTAAGTGGCACGCACAGGAACCAATGAGAAGCCAGGAAAGAGAAGTTTATATTAGAAAAAATTGATTCCTCAAGCACGGAGTAAGCGCTGTTCAGGCGAAACCAAAAAACATCTTATAAATCAACAAAATACGCCAGTGTTGTCACAAATTTCATACATCACAAAATGCAAGTGCTTATAGGGTGTAAGAGTCAATAAATACAAATGTGTAATGTTTGATGCTGTAGAACTAGTTCCTACAACAATTTCTCTCCAAAAGCCACATGGCTTGCTGAATTTATTATCAAAGTTTGATCATATGCGATAAACATTTTAAAACGACAGTCGAAACTTGCAGAGGCCATGAAGGTGCTTGAAATTACATTAAAATGGCTGGTCTAAGGAGCTGGTGGAAGAGCAGTAGCAGCTCTGACAGCCAAATGAGCCCAAGTGATGGTGAGACCACTTGAGTCCCACAACGGGAGACACAGAGAATACTATGACAGCCATGTAGGATTCACATACATGATTTTACTCTTAAGTAGAAACAATTGGCAGTGAGCTTAAATTGATTAGCAGAGACTTGTGAAATATTAGAGACAGCGCCACGAAGGCTGAGGGGAAGAGCAGTGATCTGGAAAAAGAGTGAAAGAGCTTCAGACCTGTTAAAACTGTTAATGATTAAAATGTCTCATCAGAATACATGTCTGAAGATGCAGAGAAGCATTCCAACTAGAACAACATCTGTGCTTTGGCCTCCAGAAAAGTATGAAGTCCCCTATATGTAAACTGAAGTACGACTAGAGATGCTGCCATATACTTATAAAGCTACTTTATTGGAGAGATCTGATAAGGCACTTGATTACATGCACTCTACCCACTGAGATGCAATTAAAGTTAAACCTTTGAGTGTTCATGACTGGAAGGCTATGCTTCATGCAGCTAGATGGATAGGCCTAAAAATGTATTAAGGGTGTAGGCTTTCCTGGGATCACGCGTAACCATTCCAAAGACAGAAATAAAGGTTATGGAGGATGTCTCGTCTTCCCCAGCCTGGGTACCCACCAATGACTACGCCACACACAGAGCTTAGTATTACATGTCTTTATATGTCTCTGTGTTAGTGCGGACCCCACATTCTACAACAAGCTTTCATTGCATTCCGTTCTGACACTTACATCACAGCTCTAATAAATCCACAAAGAGCCAAAAGGGTTCGGTCATATAATTTAAAAGACACCACATATCCCTCTCTGTTAAATAACAAAAAATATACGTTATAGTTAGTCAGACATTTCACTCGTACAAAACCAGAGAGATTCGGCTGTTATAGTTAGCTGAGCTAACTATAACTCGCGTCCCCTGCAATGCACTGCTGATGACGTCACATATTACATCACTCATGACATGGTCAGTGACAGCACTGATGACATCACTGATGACATCTCTGATGAAATCACTGATGACATCATCCAGAGACTGGGTGATTTTTAAACGTTTAAGAATGTTAATTATAGATACGCAAAGGTGTATTGAAGAATGAGCAGGTGTATGAGTGTCTGAATGGATGATTTAGTGGGTGCGTGACTGACTGTTTAAGTGAGAGATTAAACATGTCTTAGTATGAAACAGACTCCTACAGGCTGCTCTCCTTGATTAATATAGATGCTAAAATTTATGCCAAGTTGCTCGCAAATTGACTACAGCCCCTGCTCCCTCTCATCGCGAGACCCAACCAATCTGGCTTTATCCCTGGTAGATCCACCTCCCACAACCTTTGTACCTTCTTTACGGTGTTGCATTACTTAAACCCTAAAGTCAAGGCGCTTGTGGCATTCCTCAATTCCACCAACGCTTTTGACGCATTGGAGTGGCCATATCTGTTTGCCATTCTAGGGAGAATGGGCCTGAGCCCAACCTTTATAGCATTAATAAGACTCCTCTTCACGGCTCTTTTGGCGAGACTATGCATGAAAGGTCTCTTATCTGACCCATTACCTATTACACGAGGAACCCGTCAGGGATGCCCCCATCCCATCTCCTCTTTGCCATTGCAATGGAACTAATAGCAGCTAGACTTCAGCAACATCATGCAGCAAGGGGCTTGGGATTTAGCACTAGGGGGCTCCTTATTTCATTATATGCAGATGACATGACACTGAACATTGTTGACCCTGAGGTCAATCTTAGCCCGCTGCTCCGGGAGCTCACTAAATTCAGGGGACTCTGGCATATTTATCAACTGGGCCAAATCCACCTTATTTCCCTTTACAGAGGAAACCAAGCCTTTTGACCTGGATTACCCGTTGGAATGGGGGGTGGGTCTGGTAAAATATTTGGGCATTTGGCTGAGCCGTGATGAACAAGAAATTTGGAACTTAAATTATGGACGTGAGATCTCATGGCTGGAAGACAAAGCCAAAGTGTGGGCCTGACTACCGATATCTCTGGTTGGCAGGATTGCCACAGCTAAAATGGTCGTCTTGCCCAAATTTGTATACTTATTTGTTAACATTCCAATTCCGCTCACCCGGGCTATACATTTTGCGCGCAAGCTCAATTTTGACATTAGTGGCTGCACCCTACCCCGTTCCAACCCCACGTGGCTGTGGAGACGGACGTGGCTGCCCCGACTCCCCTCCGCGTAGCTATCTGCCAGCCATATCGCAGATTATGAGATGGTATCAACACTGTTGAGACACTACGCTGGGCCTGGGATAAACTACACACCAGAGCCCGCATGCAGATATTGTATGCCCCCTCTATCTCACTCACGCGTAATCTGATGATCCCGGCATTGGCAGACAGTGGGAGCGTCTCTTTGGCAAAATCCATGGGCTTTGAGACCTTTGCAGATCTTTATCCTGGCGATACCTTCTGCGAACCGCCGGGTACTACGGAACAAGGCACAAGGAACTTCGAGTTATTTTTATATTATACAATCAGAGCAACATGCCGACAATTACACAGCACCTTTCCGAGCGCTCCCGCTTCACTGCCTGCGCTGGAACAGACGATTCCAAACCCATCCCCCTGCAGGTTAATCACACGATTACATAACTCCGTACAAATTACAGCACCACTAACTGCGCCTAAGGCTAAGTACAGTTGGAATTTAGACTTAGATGGCCAAATAACGGATGAGGTCTGGACTTTTTGCTGTAGCCAACTCCAAATGCTCTCACCAAACTATAAATTGAGGCTAATTCATTTTAAGTGCCTACACAGGTTCTACAGAACCCCTTCCCAACTGTATCGTATAGGTGTCCGATCTGATGAGAATTGCTGGAGGTGTGGCCATGCTCCCGCTACCTTCATGCACCTGTCCTGGCTCTGCCCACCTATTGCAGCCTTTTGGGCAGAAGTATTTAGTAAAATACAGGAGATGCTGGGGACTTCAGGGGAGCCACGTCTGCTCCTCTGCCTATTAGGATATGTCAAAGACAACAAGGCTGAAAACCATAGATTACATGCCATGCTACTCTTGATCGCTAAACAAAGAGTATCTATACATTGGGGAGACAGACGTGCTCCTACGAGCAAAGGCGTGGATACAAGACATCACTTTTAGCCTTACCCAACTAACCACCTTTAGGGAGCTGATGCCAATGGCCTCGAGACCAAAAAATATATGGGATCTCTTCAAAGACTGGCTGAGGATATTGCAAGATGGCACTGGCCCCTCCTCAATTCCGGCTGATACTTAAAGATTCTGCTAACAGAGCCTGGGCAGGGGTAATTGACAGTACCAGGCTGCTGCATCGGCAAAACATGCTAACTAGATACTCTAGCGCTACACTCCGGAGGTCCCTACATGAGAATGTCCCATGTGATGCAATGACACGATAAAACTGTGAAATTGGGCTCATTTAACATTATACTAGAATGTATTGCTTCCTGACTGTTTTGTTATGTTTTTGAGTTTGTACATTTGCATAATACTTTTATCTAATCATATTGAAAAGGATGTAATGTGGAATGCCATCTGCTGTTTTCCTGTTTGGAAAATGAATAAACAATTTTTTTAAAAACATGTCTTAGTGGATGCATGGGTGAATGACTAATCTGTGTGAATGTCTGTATCAGTCTGTCATTTGGTTTGTAAGTGGCTGCATGAGTGTCTATATGGGTTAATGATTGGTTGTCTGATTACCTGTATGGGTGCCTGCGTGTGGGGGTGTGTGCAACTCCCAGCATGGATGTTTGAGTAGGTGATTCAGTGGGTGTATGGGTTCATGAGTGCGTCTGTGAGGGGTTGTATGGGTGAGTAAGTGTGCATATGCCTGTGTTGGTGAGTGAACGGATGTCTCAGTGATATACGTGTGAGTAACTACATATGTGAAAGACAGTATATGTGAGTGTTGGAGTATATAAGTGACTACATGTGACAGTGAGTGATTGTGACAGTGGCTGCATGGATAAGTGTGTGCTTATGTCAGTGATTGTAAATATATGGTACTATCTGTATGACTAAGTGAGGTGGTGTGTGTGTATAACTGTACAAGTGAGTAAATGGCAGTGTGATTGATTATTTCGGTGACTGACTAGGTGTTTGTGTAACTCTTTGGGTGAGTGGCGGTGTGTGAGTGTCTGTATGGGTGGATGAGTGGATATATCAGTGGCTGTATTGATGAATGACTGTATGTATGAGTGTCTGTATGGGTTAGTGAGTGGATGTGTGTGTAGACATATGAATCAGTGAGCGGGTATGTACTAACTGTATTGGTCTGTCAATGGTTTCAAGATTGGTAGTCTTTATTTTAGAGTGGGTGTATCAAAGGTTATATTAGGGTGTGAGGAGGTGCATCAGATGATCACGTGGATGATGTCATCAGTGATGTAATTTGAGATGTCATCAGTGATGTCACTGACCATGTCATGAGTGATGTAATACGTCACGTCATCAGCAGTGCATTGCGGGGGCGTGAGTTATAGTTAGCTCAGCTAACTATAACGGCTGAATTTCTCTGGTTTTGTACGAGTGAAATGTCTGACTAACTATAATGTCCCTGAAACCTATGTTTTTTTCCAATGAATTTTTAAGGTTTTTTAAATGCTAATCCCTAAGTATAACGTCCCTGACACCTGTGGTTTTTTCAGTGAATTTCTAAAAATTTTTATATGCTAATCCCTAACTATAACGTCCCTGAAACCTCTGTTTTTTTCAGTGAATTTCAAAGATTTTCTTAAATGCTAATTTCTAACTATGACTACATAGGTAGGACCTGTGCAGAAAGAGAATGAAAGGCGCAGAAAGAAGCAAGAGAAATGCAGAAAGAGGGAACAGAAGTCCAGAAAGAGGAAGAAAGGAAGAGATGTGCAGAAAGAACCAACAGAGGTGCAGAAAGAGGCCTTGTTGCAAAGTCATCCTGTGCCCTGGGTACCCCCCAACTTTTTGCTGACTGGTACTGGTGGTAACTGACTCCGACTGACCCTGGGAACTGCCTAACCAGGCCTGGAGCCAATGCTATGCTGAAAGAAACTTAGAATACAGTGAAAACACCTACATACACTTGGGTACACTATGGGTTGGGGTACCCCCTGTGATTGGCATGCCCTCCCCTGTAAGGCCCTAGTACATATTAGGGCAGTGGGATTAAAATTACTTCTACGTCCCTGGCATATAATAGGGCATGGCAGTTTAGAGGCCATCAGCCCTTTTCTGCACTTGCATGTTTGCACTGCTGAGGTCAGTTTAAAAGTAGCCCTGTGTGTGCAGAAAGAAGCAAGAGAGATGCAGAAAGAGGCAAGAGAAGTACAGAAATAGGAAGAAAGGTGCAGAAAGAAGCAAGAGATATGTAGAATGAACCAACGGAGGTGCAGAAAGAGACCACCCTGACTGTACCTTACAACAGACTCATACAAAGTAGCCTAATCACTAATCCTTCTCCAAAGATGTCTTAAACATCACTTTTCTCTTGAAGGTTAACTATTAATTGACTGCTCAGAATGTTAGGCCTACCAAATATAAAACAGCAATCCTAAGCATATCACTGTTGTAAGTCTGACCAAGTTTGCGAATGTATGCATGCATGTCTCGGCTTTTAGCTAGTGCCACGTTATAAACAATAAACATACAAATACTTGAATACCTGAGTTTTTCAAACAGTATACTCTGCAAATTGGTGTACAAAAAGGTGTATGCATTTCTTTCTGCTCACATACAGGGCACATGCGTATTTAATAGTATATTTGAGGAGCTCTATAACACACATATATACATAAGACATGTCTGCCTGTGCAACCGAATGACCAAGCAGAACTGAGAAGATTTGACCACCGATAGAAGTTAACCCGCTTTTTAAGCTACCATCTTCAGATGCATAACACATGTAAGGACATATGTACAAGTAGACATATACCTCAGTCATGAAAGCATGCAGACGTTTTAAACTTGCAATTCCCATTTGAGTACAGAAAGAGGCGAGAGAAGTTCAGAAAGAAGCAAGAGAGTTGCAGAAACAGGCAAAAAAGATTCAGAAAGAGGGAACAGGGATGCAGACAGAGGCTAGAGAGGCGCAGCAAGAGGGAAGAGGGGTACAGAAAGAGGCAAGAGGGGTGCAGAAAGAGGCAAGAGAAGTACAGAAAGAAGCAACAGAGATGCAGAAGGAGGCAAGAGAACAGCAGAAAGAAGCAAACGAAATGCAGAAACAGGCAAAAGAAGTGCAGCAAGAGGGAACAGGGGTACAGACATAGGCAAGAGAAGTACAGAAAGAGTTAAGAGGGATGCAGAAAGAGGCAGGAGAGCTGCAGGAATTTGCAAGAGAGGAGCAGAAAGAAGCAAGAGCAGTGCAGAAAGAATCAACAGAGGTGCAGAAAAAGGCAAGAGGGGTTTACAAAGAGGCAAGAGAAGTGCAGAAAGAACCAAAAGAGGTGCAGAAAGAGGCAAGAGAACTGCAGAAAGAGGCAGGAGATGTGCAGAAAGAGGCAAGAGAGGTGCACAAAGAAGGAAGAAGGGTGCAGAAAGAAGCAAGAGAGGTGCAGAAAGAGGCAAGAGAGGTGTAAAAACAGGCAAAAGAGGTGCAGAAAGAGGGTACAGAGGTGCAGAAAGAGGGGTACAGAAACAGGCAAGAGGGGTGCAAAAAGAACCAACAGTGGTGCAGAAAAAAGCAAGAGGGGTGCACAAAGATGCAAGAGAAGTGCAGAAAGAAGCATCAGAGGTACAGAGGTAGACAAGAAAACTGCAGAAAGAGGCAAGAGAGTTGCAGAAACAGGCAAGACAGGTGCAGCAAAAGGGAACAGGGTGCAGAAAGAGGCAAGAGAGGTGCAGAAAGAGGGAAGAAGGGTGCAGAAAGAGGCAAGAGGGGTGCAGGAAGAAGTAAGAGAGGTGCAGAAAGAAGCAAGACAGGTGCAAAAAGAAGCAAGAGCAGTGCAGAAAGAACCAAGAGTGGTGCAGAAAGAGGCAAGAGAGGTGCAGAAAGTGGCAAGAGGTGCAGAAAGTGGCAAGAGAGTTGCAGAAAGAAGGGAGGTTTAGAAAGCGGAAGAGAAGTGCAGAAAGAGGCAAGAGAAGTGTAGAAAAAGGAAGAAAGGTGCAGAAAGAAGCAAGAGAAAAGCAGAAAGAGGCAATAGAGGCGCAGAAACAAGCAAGATTGGTTTGCATACCAGTAGTACCAATATAACACCCACATTTAGCAATAAGTAAGAGGTGACCATTCTAGGTTTGCGAAGGGCCTACCACCACGCTATAACACTTGTCGCTGCATTTTTGGTAACGTTTGAGCCGTTTGAGCTAGAAACAAGTTTTTTTTGTTCAAATCTTCAGATTATGCAGCAGATGAAGGATTATGTGGAAAATGCAGAAAATGTATAATAGTGCGAAAGTCGGTGCAGCCAACCAGTCACATAATTCCAGTGGCCCTGCTCAGACCTCTGACTAGGTCTAGAAGTGCTCCTCAGTGGGGTGAGACAGTTCGGTGGGGGGAGTGTTTGTGCATGATAGTGTGTCAAGGAAAGAGTTTTGAAAGATTAGGCAGTTCACGTACTCCTGTTGAGTCACCGGTGATGAAGATATACATATTGGCAGATTGGCCCTATAACAGCATGACCATGCCTCTTACAAAAACCTAAAGAACATCTGGATGCAAAGGAAGAGAGTGGACTAGCACTTAGACTATTCCAACACTGAAAGAATAGTGCATCAATGAGACCCTCGGGTTAGCTTGACCAAACATAAATCCTATTCTGTGACCACTGTTTGCTCATCACGCTCCCCTCAGCATTTCTCAGCTTAGTACTTTATGTGGTTTAAGTAGTGCAAGCCTCTCTATGTCTGTGTAACAGCGAAAGACTTTATTTGTGCAAAAACGTCTAGATCTTTATGAAATATATCACAACAATCTGATGTGATAGTTAAATGTGCATGGCTGACCTAATAACTTCATACAAAGGTAAGAGCAAGATAAACAAAATTGTACCGCCATACATTTTAACAACATTATGAATAATGTAGGCCTACTTTGTTTCTTGAAAGCGGTTGGCGGCTGAAAATGTCTGCTTTGAAATTACTTGTACATTTAGAAGGTAGCACTCCGCCTGGGATTCAGCACTAGGCATGGGTGGATGACAGACACAGACACAAAAGGAGAATGCCAGGTGAACTACACAAGTCAGCAAACTCTGCAAAAGCCCTTTGCACAACCTTATCACATGGAAATGTTGTTTGCAAGACATCTGGTTTACCTAGTTAAAAAAGGGGGCATAACTGTGACATAGAGCTTTTTCTACCTTCAGCCATGCTGCACAGCATCCGGGTTGCTGTGCAACATGGCTAAAAAACACTGGCAAAGACAATAGCTCTATCACTGGGGAAGAGCAGTTGGCTTTGTTAATGCTTGTTGTGAACTCAGCAAGGACATGCGCACCCTGAAGGAAAACTGTATCGTTTTATTAAATGCACAAGCACAGTTGAAGAAAAACAAAGGCAGCACAAATAATTTTTTATTAAACGTGGCGTTCCCCGGTGCGCTAGACACATATCAGTAGATGAAAGATTATTATTATTAAATTGAATTTGTAGGGTGCACAGCTACCCCAAAGGGTGTCCCGGTAGGAAAACTAAGATCAAGCAAAGGAGGAATCTAAGATAAGCTGCTGTTATGATTTGGAAGAAGATGGTGTAGATGTCACTGCCTGAAACTTTGTGCACGGTTTATTATTCGTGTTTGACTTCCTGGGGTTCCTAAAATCGAACTGGTGGTTTTTAGAAGGGCATATTTTAGATGTGACTATGTGGTTACGTGCTCTGCCACCCCCTCCCTATCTGCCCCCCCCACACACACACACAAACACACACACACACACGCGTCTTTTAACCTCTTGTGATTTAACCCATCTGATTTATGATTTGGAAGAAGTTCATAGGCCTGTAGTGCATGCAAGAGTTAGCGTCTGGGTGTCAGTGACCTGCATCAATAAGATGCTAAACTAAATGTACATTTTAATCAATGGCATTTTAACCCCTTCCATGTTGTTATGTCAGGTGATGCCACCCTGCCCCAAAGTGAAACATGTGTCGATATTTCTATTGTCACCAGCATTGTTTGAGATAAGTTTGTGTCACAGAGTCCTTCGATGCGTGAAGCAAAAAACACTTCTCTTGATCTCTGGTGCAATGGCTCCTCTGTGGCTTTGTGGTGGAGACAGGCACGTAGTGGCCTTTTGTAGCGGGAAAGTCCTGCTGTCAAGGCCGGCCTGAAAGTGCAAACCACTTGGGCGCCACTGAAAACTAGGCACTGCAAGCATCATAGGTGGAAAGAAACTACTCTGCAGATGTTGCCCTTCCTTCTTACTCAATTAAAGCAAGCTAAAAAGAAACAGTAGTCCGCATAAAGTCTATTGAGGACACACGTTTAGGGCGAAACTTTGTTGAGTACAGTGCTGTACTTCATAAACGTTCCCCGTTCTCTTTCTACATTTCTTGCCCCCTTTGCTTCTTCTTTCCATCCTTTCCCTATCACTCCCTCCTTCTCTTTGCCTTTCGTCTCATTCACTTTCCCCGTCCATATCACTCCCTCGCTTTCTTTCTCCATATTGCTCTCTCCATCTCTCACACTTTTCAGTCTCGCTACCTCCCATGTGCCTTCTTTTCACTTCCTTTCTGTCAATTTTTCCGTTGTCTCTTGTTTTCTTTCTAATTTATGTGTTTACTTGCTGTCTCGATCCCACCTCACTCTCTTTTCCTCTCTCACCTCACCTCCTCTCTCTCTCACTCTCCTTTTCTCCCTTTTATTCTCTTCCTCTCTGTCCATGTCACATTATTTTCCTTCCTCCCTGCTTCACTCTTTCTCTCACACACAGTCATACTCGGTTTAAGAATGAACTCCTCCAGACCAGTTATTATTGTGTCTCTTATATTAGTCCGTTTCAAAGGGGTGTTTTTTGTTTAAACTTTAGCCATGCCACACAACATTAGGTATGCTGCAAGGGTGGCTAAAAAAAACACTGGCACATCAATAGCTCACAAAGATGCGACCTAATGGTGTGGGCAATGCTTTTTGGGACGCGTAGCGAGGCAAAGGTAGGAGAACAAAAACTCCCAGAATTACATGGTCTGGCTATGTGGGGAGTCGAGACTGGGCGCCAGCTCTCCCCATGCCAGGGGCCATTACAGAGACAAAAGACCTCTTCCCGCCACTTCCACGCTGCAGTGCAACTTCATGTGTCTGAATGGAAAGCAGATGGTGGGCTGGAAACAAGTGGCATCGGTGGCCACTATCAGAAGAGGTCTGTTCTTCTGCAACGAGGGCTTGCAAGGGCAGCTTCACAAGTGCAAACATGCATAGGATGGGCACATTTACATGGATTCATTAGTGGGCACTGTGCCTATGTAACCCATAGTCTAACTGGAAGAAAAACAAAACACTTACACTTGGACATATCGGACTGCCGTGCGCTCTTGATAGCTGCAGCTGCCTGATCGGATTGCGTACTGCCATTGGCATCATCAATGTCTTACAAACCACAGACAGGCAGCTACTGTCTTGGGCCGCAGATGAGTCAAAGGCAGTCTGGACTGTGTCGCAGGCAGGTAGTGTCTGCAGGCAGCACCTCTGGTCTGCAAGGGCTGGCTGCAGGCAGGCTGAGCTCAGGCAGGCAAGGCCGGGAGACACCGCAGGCCACTTCAGCCCGGCATGTGGCCTTCACAGTGATCGGGCTATCCTGGTTGACTCTAGTTCTCTCGAGTCGGCGGTAATAATTTAGAGGCCGCGTGGGGGGAGAGAGAGAGGGGGTCGGTACAAACAGCTGAGTGACCTACACGGTCGGCAGAGCCGCACGTGAACAAGCCAGCCCAGAACTTCAGGCATCATCCTTAAACTGAACTCCCCGCTCCAGGCAGCAGGATTTGACATCCCCTGTAGCGCCGGATATCTGACTGGACCGGGTACTAGTCATTAGACACCACCCAATGATAATCTTACCGTCAGGCTGTCAGAGCGCGGCGCGGGAAATGATCACAATTACGAATTATACAATTGTAGCACTGGTCTTTGGTGGAGTGTGAGCCTGCGAGCACTGCATTAACTTATACAGTGCGAGACCCAAAGCCTGCGCGCAAGTGTCCGGCAGCTGGGGAAACTCGTGGTGGCGGCCCAAAAGTTTGCAGTCAGGCTGTCTGGATATTCTGAGCCCCTCGCCTGGGGTATCCCGCCGGCTCACAGTGTCTATGTGGTGCTCCCAGTCCACTGTGCAGTCCTTGGTGGAGCTCCCGCCCGGGGAGCGCAGGTCTGTGGTGACGGACGTTAGCAAAGCCAGAAGCTGGCAGAGACCGCAGCAGAGAGGCGGCCACATCTCCTGTCCTGCGGCTGTACTATCCAGCAATCTCCCGGGGCAGCAGTGCCCCGAGCCTGTCCTGCAGAGCCCCAGCAGACGACCCTGGACACTCCGCAGCGCCAGGAAAGTTTAACCAGATTCAAAATGGCTCAGGAGCCGCAGCTCACACGCCCCCTCCTCCCAAGACCAATTAGCATACAGCCCCACGCATTGAATGCATAAGCCCCGGGCAGGCGGTACCCAGGGCTGCGGGGCCCCAGCGGCCTCCGCATGTATATTGAACATTGCCCCAGGACCTGGCCTACCTTTTGGCCTAATTAAATGAAGCGCAGGACCCCGCGCTTCGTTGTAAAAAACTTTTTCAGCCGGATTTGCGCACCCAGAGTGAGTTCGGCCGATTTTCTTTTTTTTTAAATGCTTTTTTTGGGCCTGGGGGACCCCCTGAGCAGGTAGAAACCCCCTGACCCCTTTTCTTCTTTTTTTTACTATTTGCTTGTGACTCTGTTTTATCGAGTCACAAGATGGCTGGCAACACTTCCTGGTTTGGACTGTTGGCAGCCATTCAGAATGAAGCTTGTGCTCTGGAAGGTTCACGAATCCTCTTAGGCCCTCAGATATCGATATTTTTTATTTTTTAATTTCTCAGGAACTACTGAACAGATTACACCATTTAAAGCAAAGAGTACACTCTGGACCAAGCGCTATCTCTATTCCGTTTAGCCGTTCGGGCTGTAGCCGTGACAAAAGTTCCTATGGAAATTAACATTGAGAAAACGCATTTTGGGACCCCCCCTTTTTTCTCGGCCCGCTTAATGAGTTACCCCGAAACCTTCAAGACAGGAGCTGACCCGAGCGGGCCATTAGTTTTGAAAATTTCGCGAAGTTTCGTCAAATGGTGCCAAAGATATTCGCAAATCAAAAAAACGCTTTTCCTATGGAAACTAGGTCTTAACTATAACGACCTACTGATGACAGCCAGTAGGAGATTATATATATATATATATATATATATATATATATATATATATATATATATATATATATATATATATATATATTCCACACTGTTTACGAACAGTCACCGCGCTCCTTATCAGCAGGTGCATCGTCGAGTAGACCTCGTAAACCCGGTCCAAAATATGAATAAATACTCCTCTCACACCAGGAATGACGACGCCATGTCTTGACAATATTGCTCAGATTTTAATCAACGGCAATGTCGGACGCGTTTCGCCTGAACCAGCAGGCTTGTTCACCAACAAAGTTTTGTCAAAAAAACACCATTTTAAAGCCGTGCACATGATTGATCACATGATGAACTACAAATAAAGTGCATTGAAAGACAGACTCGTAGTTCATTAAGGTTAATGTGAAAACAAAAAGCAGAAATTTGCGGAATTGATCTCAATTCAACTAATATCATAGATAATTCAGCGTAAATACGCACAAAGAGAACAGTGCTGATTATTATGTATCTCACATACAGTAAACCCTGAATAAAGCCCATGTGGGCATAAGCAATGATTATTACAGTTGTCCACCTGATTAAGCCCCAGTGGGCACACTTGGCATGGTTTTCCAACCTCTTAAAGCTCATCATGATCTCTTATTATATAGAATAAAGTGCTACCCCGTGTCACCTCACAAAACATACAATTAATACAATACCTACATTTAAAATTGACATAAAAAGAGAATGCAGAAAAAGAGCAGCAGCAGCATAATTTTAATGACTTGAATTTCAAGCCTTCATAAGTGTGTAAACAGGTCCTCTTCCATATTGAGGCCTGTCGGGGCTCTGCTATTGAGCTCTAAGATATAGCGGGACTCCAGTTTCCTAAGATCTTTTTCCCTATTGCCCCCTCTAATGTTGGGCGCAATCGCATCAATGACAAAGTACCTGAGGCCTGCATCATTATTTTCATGGTATTTTGCAAAATGACGAGCAACAGGGTACGCCTTGTCCCCATTCTTGATAGCTCGAAGATGCTGCAAAATTCTTTTGTGGACAGGTAAAATAGTACTGCCCACGTAAGAAAGATTGCATGGACAATTAAGCACATATACGGCAAAATCAGTTTTGCAATCATATTGTCCTTTGATGTTCCTTTCTTTTTTCGAGCAGCCCGTTACATATTTGGAGGTGTTTTTGCCATGATGACACGCTTTGCACTTAGTGCATTTGATAAAACAATTTTTTCGTTGCAGCCAGGCAGCTTTGGAAGATACAACAATGGGTTTGGGAGCCATGTTACTCACTAACATTTGCTTGAATGATCTGGCCCTGCGGAAAGTTATTAGGGGTCTGGCCGATACTATTTTGTTCAGAATAGGGTCATTACGAATTAAATGCCAATGTCTCGACAATATATTTCTTACTTGTCCATGCTGTTTATTATATGTTGTTATCATTCTGCAATCGTTCGATATATTTTCCCTATTCTTTTCTTTCTTGTTAGGCCTTGTGTTGTTGAACAAAATATCTTCCCTCGTTTTGTTCTTGACCTTGTGAATTGCTGCAGCGATACAATCATCACCATATCCTCGGGATTTAAAGCGAGATTGTAAGTTTATTAATTCAATCTCCCTGACTTCAGGATCACTACAGTTACATTTTGTTCTCAAGCATTTCGGGTGGAAACTAGTTGCATGAAGCAACGTGTTGCCTGCCGTCGGTTTTCGATAAATTTTAGTTTGTAGCTTGGCATTCTTTACATAAACTGTAAGATCGAGGAAATTGACTTCAGAGTCACTGATGTTGCTAGTGAATTTCAAATTTAGATTATTGTTTTGCAGTTGACTCACAAATTGCCTGGCTAGTGTCTCAGGACCTTTTCCAGACAACAAACAAGTCGTCTATATACCGACTCCATTGCAATATGTTATTGTGCCAAATCTCCTGATGTTCAAGTAGTAGCACCTGCTCCTCCCACCAGCCCATATGCAAATTAGCATAGCTGGGGGCGAAGCAGGTGCCCATAGCAGTCCCGCATTGTTGGTGAAATAATTCACCATTAAAAAGAAAAAAATTGTTTTTTAAACAAGTTTCTGTCATGGAGATCACCATTTGTGTATGGGCCCACAGTGAAATATGCCGTGTGCCTAAAAAGTGTTTCACGGCATTTAGGCCGTCTACATGTCTAATACTGGTGTATAATGTAGTGACATCGATAGTTATTAAAAGCATATCCTCCTCCCATGGTAAATCGTAAATGCTTTTTAAGAAGTCACCCGTGTCTTGTATATAAGAGGGCAACAATTTTACCAATGGGCATAAAAAAGAATCAATGAACTTGGAAGTGTTCTCGAAGGCACTCCTGATAACTGAAATAATGGGCCTTCCTGGCGGGTTCGTAAGACTTTTATGTACCTTAGGTATTAAATAAAAAACCGGTACAACTGGATTACTAATCTTTAGATATAAAAATTCTTCTCGTGTCAGCAAATTTTGTTCTAGCCATTGTTGTAATTGCGTATATATATATCAGCATGTACTCGGTCAGCAAATACGACCCCCTCGAGACAACGGGGCACGGACCACTATTTGGTGCAGCAAAATAAACTCTTTATTTCCCTTAGACCTCTACAGCCATGACCCGTTTCAGCCCGTAAAGGGCTTTGATCACATGACACGCTCTGTCAGGTGGGTAATTTTTTATACACTTTTTTTCTCTCTTTTTTGCTTTTTTTGTATAACCAGTGCTTAAAGTGACAGTGCATAAGTTATTACCAATGGAGATAAAAGAACACGTTAAATGAGTATTAAAACCATTCAAAACAGGCGACGTTGTTAAAAGTTGCATAAATACAAATAACATATTCATAAAATGTTGTATTTGACTTGGTTACATTTCTAAGAAAGGTATTAATATCTCCGCAAATCATAGTTAATACTACGTCGCTGTACTTTTTCAGTTAATATGTCTATAGATTTAAAAAAGACTGAATCCATAAATTACATAAAATGTGTACATGTAATATATCACGGTATAAATACCTTGATTCTTACAACTGGATAAATATTGAAACGTAAACTTTGTCAATTAGGTGCAAGTTTCGCTTTTAACAGTATATTTGTCGCCTGAACCTTTGATTTGGTGTGTTCTGTTCCCTATAGACTCATGATTTAAAGTGCAAGTGCAGTATGATTCTTAAAATTCATTCTAAACTTCCTAAAACCCGGTGTTAAAACACTGTATTTAATACCTATATATAAAAACCTATTAACCCACCCTAGGTGTTAAAAATACGTGTATGTAATATGTTGGTTTGGCGTCTAGCATAATGTGATGACTAGTGTCTAAAATAGAATGCATTTATACATATTGGTATTCTGTATAACTAGTCTTCAGTGATTCTTGAAATGTTAGAACATAGCACATTTATATACAAGTATAGAGTTCCTCAGTGGCATTCAGTTGTTTTGGATGCTTGGTATCTAGGTTCATGATGTACTTTGCCTCCATGAACCTGAGTGCTCTTTCCCTGTCTCCTCCCCTTTTATTTGGCGGAACCGAGTCAATCAAAAAGTATCTCAGGCCGGTGGGGTCTGCATTGTGTGCCTCACTGAAGTGTCTGGCCACTGGGTATGTCTGATCTTTGTTCTTAAGCGCTCTAATGTGCTAGAGTACCCTCTTGTGTCCCTGTAGGATCGTGCTACCCACGTAGCTTAACCCACATGGGCACTCCAGCACATAGACAACATGGTCAGATTTGCAGTTTAGGGCCTCTGTAATTTGTTTTCTTTATTGCTAAAAGGGGTTTTGTATCATGTGTGATCGCTGCCATGTTTGTATGCTTTACACACCTTACATTTAAAAAAAACCTTTCTTTGAGCTAGCCATGAACTTTTGTTGGGACCAGAAGGGTCATTCTGGACCAAAATATCCTTGATAGACATAGCCCTGCTGTATGTAATCGGTGTTTTTTTTGGCAGCAGGTGACCGATTGCGGGGTCACTTAAAACCAGGGGCCAGTTTTTTGTAATCAGCTTTTTACTTGTTTATTGAATTGAAAAACAAAACTGAACGTATTTCCTTGTTCTTGTTTGTTTCTATTTTCTGTTGCTGTGTCGTTGGTATCTGAGTTCTTGTTGAGAAGGGTTTCCCTGGTTTTAGCCCTACTTTTGAGGATTGCAGCATCTATGCAGTGTGTAGTGTACCCCCTTTCCTGAAATCTTCGTTTGCTATTTTCTTGCTCTACAATGAGGTCTCTATCACAGCTGCAGATGCGTCTCAACCTCAGCATCTCACCATACGGAATGCTGTGCATGAGATGCTTGGGGTGTGAACTGCCTGCATGTAGTACAGTATTTCCTGCCGTAGGCTTTCTATGTAACTTGGTTTCTATTTTACCGTCCTCAACAAAAACTTCAGCATCTAAAAAGTTGACACTTGTGTTGCTGATAGATGCTGTAAAATGTAAATTCAATGAATTGTTGTTTAGCCCTTTTATAAATTTTTCTGCCTCACTGATTGATCCGTCCCATATTACAACAAGCATTTGCCATGCAATAGGTCTCGCATTAGGAAAGTTTGAGCTTTTTGTATTGTAAATTGACTAATTTTTTATTTATGTGTTGGTATTGAAAATATTGAAATTACTAGCTTTCTCATGTACAATGTCAATAGTTTTAACTGTTGCAAATGTGACACCTATAGCATTTGTAATGCAATATGTGTTGTATTTACGTGACTTAGATGTATTGATATTACAAATAACAATGGCTTTTAATTTTTGCAAATAATTAATACTTAAATAAAAGTTAATGTAAATTATAATGGCAATCGTTTAAACTTTTGTTAATAACTCTTGTGAAGATTATGTTTAGTGTATTTAATTGCGCCTAAAATCCAAGAACAGAAGTTAAATATTATCATTTTTTTTGTGCCATTTGTAATAAAGCCTAAATATTGAGAGAACATATTAGAGCCAGTTGTTGTTGAATGGTTGAACAGATTGATACTGTGGTGGCGGTGAGTGATGTTGTGGTGGTGTCGAGTGATGCTGTGGCGTTAATTGATGCTGTGGCGTTAATTGATGCTGTGGTAGCGCATAGTGATGTAGTGGTGCCCTTGAGTGATGCTGTGGTGGTGCTAAGTGATGCTGTGGTGATGCGATAGATAGATAGATAGATAGATAGATAGATAGATAGATAGAGTGCAATAGTCCGATAGATAGATAGATAGATAAGATAGAAAGATAAGATAGATAGATAAGATAGATAAGATAGATAGATAGATAGATAGATAGATAGATAGATAGATAGATAGATAGATAGAGAGTGAGGGCGATAGATAGATAGAGTGTAATTATGTAGAATATAATTATGTGGCACTGAGTGGTTTTGTGTGGAGTGTATGTTGATTTTAGTGGCGTGTAATTATGTGGCATTGAGTGTTATTTTGAGTGTATCTTGCATTGTTTGCATTGTAATTAATTGGCACTGAGTGTTAATTGGAGTGCATGTGGCATTGAGTGTAGTGTAATTATGTGGTGTGTAATTATGTGGTGCTGAGTGGTATTTGAAGTGTATGTGGAATGAGCGCTGTGTAATTATGTGGTGTGTAACTATGTGGCACTGATTGGTTTTTGGAGTGTCTGTTGTATTGAGTGCATTGTAGTTATGTGGCATGTAATTATGTGGCTCTGAGTGGCATTCAGAGTGTATGTTGCCTTGCCTTGTATTTCTATGGTTCCTTAAACCCTTAGAGGCAAGTCTTTTATTTTAACTAAAAGGATGGTAGTTAAATGGTGTTTACGACAGGATGGTCGTTAAATGGTGGCTACGGAGAAGCTGTGTGCTGAAAGGCAAAGAGAACACGGGCATGAAAGTGAAAGCGAGGACGAAAATGGAATGAGTGTGGCAGGATGGTCATTAAATGGTGGCTACGGAGAAGCTGTGTGCTGAAAGGCAAAGAGAACACGGGCATGAAAGTGAAAGCGAGGATGAAAATGGAATGAGTGTGGCAGGATGTTAGTTAAATGGTGGTTACGGGGAAGCTGAGTGCTGAAAGGCAAAGAGAACACGGGCTATAGCTGGAAGAAAACACGAGATGCGAGAGGCATGTGTGTGTGGCAAACACTGGTGGGGCTCAGAGCATTCTGTTGCTGCCTTGATGCCTGTGTGTGTGAGCAGTGGGGCTGTGTGTGTGAAGTGCCTAAAGTTGCAAGAAAACATATGGTTATTTAAATCCTTAGACGCAGAATTAATGGAGCTAATGTTATCGACCTTAGAAGGATGAAAAGGGAATGAGCGCAGCATATGTTAACTTTGTAAGCGCAGAAAGTG
Source organism: Triturus cristatus (assembly GCF_964204655.1). Lineage (NCBI taxonomy): Eukaryota > Metazoa > Chordata > Amphibia > Caudata > Salamandridae > Triturus > Triturus cristatus. The sequence goes on along the minus strand of NC_140580.1, from coordinate 209,604,617 downwards.
TGCAGGGCAAACTTATTATTTTGGTTGTTTGCGACTCAGATCTGGGCAAAGCTGCAAGAAAACACGGAGGGGGGAGGGCGGGCTGTGTGCTGAAAGGCAAAGAGAACACGGGCATGAAAGTGAAATCGATGGATGGCAATGCGTCTGTGAGACTAGCCCTGTGGTGGGGGAGGGACAGTTGTGAGAGGCGCCATGAGGAAACAATCTCTCGGCATGCTGTGGCGGGGGAGCGAATTCCAGGCGGGGGAGTGGACCCTTTGAAGTATGATGCCGAGGCTGTGGCTACACATGCACGCGCCAGTGGGCTGAAGCGCTTCCCCAAACGGATTGCATGGCGGCACGATGCACGTGATTGTGCGCGTGCTCGCCATGCAATCCACTTTTGGGAGCACTTTGAAATGTCCCTCTTACTAGAGTCTCGCATAGCGATTGCGTAAACGCAATAGCTAGGGGAGACCTAAAAAGGTCAGCAATATATCTCCACCAAGCCTTGATGTTTTTAGCTACGTAGGTGGTGTGTTCTTTTAGTAAGACCAGCTCCTCCCACTAGCCCATGTGGAGACAGGCATAGCTGGGGGAGAAGCTGGCCCCCATCGCTACCCCTAGCAACTGCTGGTATAGGGTGTTTTGAAACAAAAAGTAGTTATTGTGCAAACAGAAATCTACCATATTTAAAATCATAGCACTGTGTTGAGCTTATTCCAGTCCTCTTTTGGCCTGATAAAATTCAAGAGCTTTCAGTCCATCCCTATGATTGATGGACGTATATAGGGATGTCACGTCTAGTGTCATTAGTAAATATTCTTTTCACCATGGGTACTCCAACAGTCTCACTAAAAAGTCACTCGTATCTCTAATGTAGTATGTTAAATTCTGAACATATTCCTGTAAAAAATAATCTACATATATGGAGGTATTTTCGAGTAGACTTTTGCGTGCGGAAATGATTGGTCTTCCGGGTGGTTGTTCTGCATTTTTGTGAATCTTTGGAATAAAATACAGAATGGGGACTACTGGTTTATCATTCTTCATGAATCTAAATTCATCCACTGTTAACAATCCCGTATTTTTCCACCCAATTAGTTTCATATTGAAATCATTTGTTACTTTGCACGAAGTTGGATAATCACTACGCCAATAACAGTCTATGTCTTTAAGTTGTTTCATTGCTTCTGTAATGTATTCACACTTTTTACATAAAACAACATTGCCGCCTTTATCAGCGTTGTGCACGACAATATCTGGGTTCCTTTTTAGTTTAGCCATCAGAGCATGGAATTGGATCTCCTGTTTCTTGGCTCTTGATTTTGTAGTGTTTTCAATTTTATAATTTAAATCCTTTAAACCACCTACCACATTGTCGTGGAAATTATCAATCGAATCTTTGATCATTAGTGGGTGGAAAGTAGAACAAGGTTTAAATGTAGTTTTTGGTTTTATTTGCATATCACTGTCATTGCCTCTGTCGTTTGTTGTTATCTTGGGACTGGAGATCTGATTTTCTTCCAATAGTTCTTCCATATCAGTAAGTAATCCCATGTCTGATTGAGTAAGACTGTATTGAGTGTCCCCTTGGTCATTATGAACAGTTTGGATACCTGTCATTTCACTCCTTGATTTCTCTTGCTGTTTATTCACCTGTTGAAAATATTTTTTAATTTTTATTTTCCAATGCTTTTATAAATATCAGATCTCGTGGTGGCATAGTTGAAGGAACTTACAGGGCAAAAAAAGAATCCCAAAGAGAGAAGTTGTTGTTCCGCTTTGTTGAGCACTACTTCTGTGAGGTTTAAGACTGTAGTATTTGCGTTGCCTTTATACCGTCCTAACGTCTCCAATTCCTCTTTTGTTGTTTCCTTTGTTGTGTTTTGCTGTTTGTAGTATCTTTTCCTTGCCCGCCTTCTTTCCCGGCGTTTGGATGTTCTGTTTGGGCTTTGTTTTGTTGTGGTCTTGGGCGCAGGGTCTACCTGCGCTCTTCCACTAAAAAATCAACCTCATCTGCCAGTGAAAGTGATACTGGAATTTGTCTGAGCGTTTGGTTACGGGATTTGATTTCTATTTCGCTCTCAAGTGCCGAACTTAACTCTGAGTTCGAAGATGCCCCCTCTGTTTTGGATCTGGTGGCCGGAGTTCTTTTGTCAGTCTGACCTCCCTTGTATTTGGGAACCTTCAAGGAATCGTATTTTTTGGCAAATGTAAAGATTCGTCCGCTTTCATAGTCAGTACGATCCCTATGGAATTTGTAAGCTTTCTTTCCCTTATTATGTCTTCTTCTCTCTTTAACCTCTTCATCATTTCATCTTTTAATTTTGTAATTTCCTCTTTTTGGCCCATGCCTTCTATCTCTGTGTTGAGGATCTGAATTTGCCCCAACAGCTTGACTCTGTCCTTTTCAGCATGTTTGACCAGGATAAGCAGGAGTATGCGCGATGAGTCCAAATTGGCCTCAGCCCACTCCTTCATCATGTCCCTATCAGGATCTTCATAGCTCGGTGCTAAAAGGATTCTTAGACCGCGAGGTACCCTTCCAACATCTACATAACGTTGGAGGGAATTAGCCTCCCACCACATCTTCTGTTCAGCCCTCATTAAATTTCTCCAGTGACTTGAATTTGTCCCTTAAACTAGTATTGCGGAGGCCCACAGATGCATTCTGGGACGTTGAGCCACATGGTGCCGTCGAACATGTCGGCCACCGCCGCCTCCCGTTCACGGAGCGCGTCGGCTGTCATGGTTTTTTCGGGAAATGTATAGAGTTCTGGTTATTAAAAGGTTTGATGCTGGCTGTGAGGAGCTTATGGTAGATAGCCCTGCACTCGCACCAACCGCACAAACCCCACACCCGACTTTGACTAATTTAAGCAGTGGTATAGTCCTTTTCGCCTTCAGCACATTACCGGCAAAGCGTGCTTACGTGCCAAACTGACTCGTACTTGCCTACCTGATAACGGCTTTGTGGTTCCCAGATATATTCCTGCTGTGGGTTTCGTCCATCGGGGGGTGCCACCAAAATAATCCTCCCGGATTTGATAAACAGCTTGTGGTGCAAGCACTGACTCCTTTGATGGCGGCACCCAACATGGCGGGGGGGTCCGTGTTAAGCCGAAGAAGTCCAAAACCGGCTTTCCTTATCAGCATATACTCGGTCAGCAAATACGACCTCCTCGAGACAACGGAGCACGGACCACAATTTAGTGCAGCAAAATAAACTCTTTATTTCAGCGCCAGGAGGCTCCGTCTGGAGTGACAGTTGCGCTATATAAGCTCACCTTTCATTCATTCATTTCCCTTAGACCTCTACAGCCATCACGCGTTTCAGCCCGTAAAGGGCCTTTATCACATGACACGCTCTGTCAGGTGGGTAGTTTTTATACACTTTTTTCTCTCTTTTTTTGCTTTTTTTTTTATAATGTTTTAACCAGTGCTTAAAGTGACAGTGCATACGTTAATACCAATGGAGATAAACGAACACGTTAAATGAGTATTAAAAACATTCAAAACAGGCGACCTTGTTAAAAGTTGCATAAATACAAATAAAATATTCATAAAATGTTGTATTTGACTAGGTACATTTCTAAGAAAGGTATTAATATCTCCGCAAATCATAGTTAATACTACGTCGCTGTACTTTTTCAGTTAATATGTCTATAAATTTAAAAAAGACTGAATCCATTGATTACATAAAATGTGTACATGTAATATATCACGGTATAAATACCTTGATTCTTACAAATGGATAAATATTGAAATGTAAACTTTGTCAATTAGGTGAAAGTTTCGCATTTAACATTATATTTCTCGCCTGAACCTTTGATTTGGTGTGTTCTGTTCCCTATAGACTCATGATTTAAAGTGCAAGTGCAGTATGATTCTTAAAATTCATTCTAAACTTCCTAAAACCCGGTGTTAAAACACTGTATTAAATACCTATATATAAAAACCTATTAACCCACCCTATGTGTTAAAAATATGTGTATGTAATATGTTGGTTTGGCGGCTAGCATAATGTGATGACTAGTGTCTAAAATAGAATGCATTTATACATATTGGTATTCTGTATAACTAGTCTTCAGTGATTCTTGAAATGTTAGAACATAGGACATTTATAAACTCTTCCTGGTTTGGACTGTTGGCAGCCATTCAGAATGAAGCTTGTGCTCGGGAGGGTTCGCGAATTCTCTTCGGCCCTCAGATATCGATATTTTTTATTTTTTAATTTCTCAGGAACTACTGAACGGATTACACCATTTAAAGCAAAGAGTGCACTCTGGACCAAGCGCTAACTCTCTGCCAAATTTGGTGTAATTCCGTTCAGCCGTTCGGGCTGCAGCCGTGACAAAAGTTCCTATGGAAATTAACATTGAGAAAACACATTTTGGGACCCCCCTTTTTGCTCAGCCCTGCTTAACGAATCACCCTGAAACCTTCAAGACAGGAGCTGACCTGAGCGGGCCATTCGTTTTGAAAATTTCGCGAAGTTTCGTCAAATGGTGCCAAAGGTATTGGCAAATCAAAGAGCGCTTTTCCTATGGAAACTAGGTCTTAACTATAACTACCGACTGGCGACAGCCAGTAGGAGATTGATTATATATATATATATATATATATATACATATATACATATATACACACACACACACACACACACACACACAAACTCACTGAAAAAAGCCACAGGTTTCAGGGACGTTATAGTTAGGCTGACATTTTACTCTTAGAAAACCAGAGAAATTCAGCCGTTATAGTTACAGCTGAGCTAACTATAACTTGCGCCCCAGCAATGCACTGCTGAGGACGTCACATATTACATCACTCATGACATGGTCAGTGACATCACTGATTTTGTTTTCAATTACAATATTTTTTTAATTTAAAATACTTACACACACATATATATTTACACCTATGTATAATATGTGTATTTATATATCTAAAATTCACTTAAAAAACCATAGGTTTCACACATGTTATAGTTAGGTGGATATTTCACTCGTAAAAAACCAATGAAATTCCCCCGTTATAGTTAGTTGAGATAACTATAACTCGCGCGCCCGCAATCCTCTGCTCATGACGTCACATATTACATCACTCATGACATGGTCAGTGGCATCACTCATGACATCACTGATGACATCATCCTTGTGATAGAGTGGCGGTCGCACGAGTTATAGTTATCTCAATTAACTATAACTGGGGAATTTCATTGGTTTTTTACGAGTGAAATATCCACCTAACTATAACATGTGTGAAACCTATGGTTTTTTAAGTGAATTTGCAAGGTTTTTTTAAATGCTAATTCCTAACTATAACGTGTGTGAAACCTATGTTTTTTTCAGTGAATTTGTACGGTTTTTTAAATGCTAAGTTATGTATGTATTATAATTTTTCTTTTATGGTTTTTCACCGTGCGCGCACCCCCGCGATTTAAAAAAATAAATAAAATTAAATGTTTTTTTCTGCCTTCGGGGTCCTTCAGGGACCCCCTGACCAAGGCTAGGGGGTCAGGAACTCTCTACCCTGCCCTCTTTTTACGTTCGCCACCTTCCTTTTCCACTCTCGCACTGAAAACAAACAAAATAGCGGCCGACAATTCCTGATTTCGACCGATTCGAACGTTGACTGACATGTAACAACCAATCAGAATTACGCTCGCGCACGTTAGGGTGCGCGGCTATAGATATGTATGTGCTTTTAACTGCAATTTTCTCAGGAACTACTGAACAGATTGACTCCATATATGCAAAAGGCACATCCCTGACCTGAGGACTACCTCTCTGCCAAATTTCAAGTAATTCTGTTCAGCCGTTCGGGCTGTACCTTCGACTAAAGGTCCTATGGGAAAATGCATGGGGAAAACGCGTTTTGGGACCCCCCTTTTTTTTTCGGCCCCCGCTTGACGAATCCCCCCCGAGACTTTCAGGGTAGGAGCTGAGCGGAGCGCCCCATTAGTTTTGAAAGTTTCGCGAAGATTCGTCAACCGGCGCCAAAGTTATTCAAAATTGAATTTTGAGATTTCCTATGGAAACACGGTCCTAACTATAACTATCTCCTGGCGACCGCCAGTAGATAATATAATATATATTTTAAATATAAACCGAGTCGTGTACCGGAAGCGAATCCCTGTACATTGCTGAGCGTTAGTTCTGGATCCGCGTACGGAACGCGGCTCCAGCGTGATTTTCACATGTATATTTGTCATATATATATATATATATTCACTGAAAAAACCATAGGTTTCACACACGTTATAGTTAGTAATTAGCATTTAAAAAACCTTGCAAATTCACTGAAAAAACCATAGGTTTCACACACGTTATCGTTAGCTGGATGATTGGTGGTGTGTGAGTGTCTATGTAGGTGCATAAATGCATATGATAGTCTTGTACGGAGTGACTGTAAGTATGAGTGACTGTACATATGAATGAGTGGAGGTGTATGTAAACCTAAGAGTTAATAAGTGGGTTTGTAGTTATTGGTATTGGAGTATCTATGGTTTTGAGAATGGACGTCTGAAATTTTGAGTTTGTGTATCATCGGTTAAATTACGGTGTGAGTAATGCAGTATGTCATCAGTGATGTCATTTGAGATGTCATCAGTGATGTCACTGACCATGTCATGAGTGATGTAATATGTGACGTCATCAGCAGTGGATTGCGGGCGCGCGAGTTATAGTTAGCTGAACTAACTATAACGGGGGAATTTCAATGTTTTTTTTCAAGTGAAATGTCCAGCTAACTATAACGTGTGTGAAACCTATGGTTTTTTCAGTGAATTTGCAAGGTTTTTTAAATGCTAATTACTAACTATAACGTGTGTGAAACCTATGGTTTTTTCAGTGAATTTCAAAGGTTTTTTAAATGCTAACTCCTAACTTTAATGTGTGTGAAACCTATGGTTTTTTAAGTGAATTTGCAAGGTTTTTTAAATGCTAATTTATGAATGTTTTATTATATTTTTTAATTATTTATTTTACAATAAGCTACCTATGTATATAATTATAGATTTACTGTATCCTGCAATATGGAATGGCTCAGCTTTTTTTTTTTATTTTGGATATAGTTGAACAGCATAGTTAATATCTTCTATAAACCTCTAAACATATATATATATATTTTTTTAAGGGTTTTTGACCGTGCGAGCACTGTACGCATACAGTACGTGTAAGGTGCGTGCACGGTGCTTGCATGCGTACGTGCTCCGTGTGCGCATGCGTACGTGCTCCGTGTGCGCATGCGTACGTGCTCCACGTGCGCATGCGTACTTTGTGCGTGATCCGTACGCACGTGCTCCGTACGCGCATGCGCGCGTGCTCCTTTCGCGCATGCGCGCGTGCTACGTACGCGCATGCACGTGTGCTACGTACGCGCATGCGCGCGTCCTCCGCACGCGCGTGTCCGTACGCGGCCGTGCTCCGTACGCGTATGCGTGCTTGTACCGTGCATGCTCCGTGCGCGCACCGTACGCGCACGGTGCGCGCACGGCAAGTCATGTGATCAAGAAACAACACTTTTCATTGGTTTATAGTAGTTTCAGTTCCAGAAACTTCCAACACCACACCCACTCCCCTCATTACTACTTCTGATTCCCTGGGAGAAGGAGCTGAGCAGCTTTTCTAGTACTTCAGTACTTCAGAATGGCAGAGCAGCAGTCATCTTCTGGGAGTGAGCAGGAGACCCTTGTGAGACAGAGGAAACAGAAAGACTCTTTTATATGGCATTTTTTTACATTTCCACAGGGGCAGAAGAAAGTGAATGCTCCCAAAGTCACCTGCACTCTTTGTGATCGTGTCTTATCAAGAGGAGATCCTAAAAAGAAATACTCTTTTAGTATCTTCACTATGATCAGGCACATTAGAGATGTACATCCTGTGGCTTATGCTCAAGCTGCTAGAGAAAACCCTCCAGCAGCTCAGCCGAGCACATCCGCAGCAGCTCAGCCGAGCACATCATCGGCAGCTCAGCCGAGCACTTCATCTGCGGCGGCAGCTTCACATTCTTCGGTTCCTCTGGATATACACCCTCTGTTTAAGAGGGTGCATATACGGTGCAATGCGTGTAATGCTCTTCTCTCTTATGCAGACACCAGCATTCCGCTAATAGAGAGCAAGATACAGCAGCACACATGCGGCACACTATAATTTTTGCCATGTCTTTTTTTTCCTCTGTCCCTCAATTAACAGAACGGCTCTTTTTAGAGCCACCTAACATCTAAACACTTAAATTTGTTTTTTAATTCTATTTTTTTTTGGTTTTTTTCCCGTCGTGCGCGCACCGTGCGCGCACGGTAGGCGCACCCCGCGATTTAAAAAATCGCGGGGTTCACCGTTCATGATCCTTCAGGGACCCCCTGACAAAAGCTAGGGGGTCAGGAACTCTGTACCCTGCCCCCTTTTCATGTTCTCCACCTTTCTTTTAAATGGAAACACACATTTCTTTTTTTTGCATATTTCAACCCTTTCCAAATGATTTCTACCCCCAACATGACTTCTGCCTGCTAGCATAGCAACAGATCATGGAACACTGGTGTGAGCAGGGACGTCAGAATTCAGCACATAATGTTTCTAATCCAAAGAGCAAGCTTGCTTAACTTTTCAAACCTAACAACAAATCCAAAGTAATGTTTTGTGGGAACACATTTTTCTGGACCAATACAAAACATGCTTTTAAAAATTTAAACATACAGCCTAGTTTTTATTGTAAAATGGTCTGAAACAGCCAATGAGTTCTTTTTAAAAAAAAAAAAGTATATAAGCCTCCATTTTACAACTACCTTTCTTTTCATTTTGTCATTCTACTGAAAGACACCTTCAGAGTGCATCCAGGTCTCCTCCTCACTCCCTGAAATACACTGCTGTTCTACCATTTTCAATTAAAATTGATTGCTGCTCAGCTCCTTGTCCCAGGTAATAAGAAGAAATAGTGAGGGGAGTGGCTATGGTGTATGAAGATTCTGGAAGAGAAACTACTATGAACCAATGCTTCTGAGTGCATCCAGATGTCCTCCTCACTCCCTGAAGTAGAGTGCTCTTCTGCCATTTACAACTAAAATTGATACCTGTTCTGCTCCTTGTCCCACGAAATAAGAAGAAATAGTGAGGGGATTGGCAAGGCATTTATAGAGTAGACGGTGTACATTTCACAGATGAAGGGAACAGAGTCTTCCTCTTGATCTTTAGACTCTGCATCGATACTTACTTATAGGTACCAAAAAACACTCAATTAACACAATGGCTCTTTTTAGAGCCAACCAACAACCAAACACTTAAACTTTATTTTTAATTCTATTTTTTATACGATTTTTTTGTCACATCTCTATGCTTCCCCTGCGCAGGCGTACAAACTGCAGCCATGCGCCGGCGCAGGCTCCCTTGCACCATGGTTCAAGGATGCCTGCGTGGTGGGGAGATTGTTCTTGTGCAGGAAGGGACACCTTCCTGCACAAAAACAATCACAAGAGGCTTTTTCCTCTTTCAATGCGTGCTGTAGAATGGAGCACGCACTAAAAGAGGAAAAAACGAGGAGAAATAAAAACATTTCTCCTCGTGCTTGCAACACCACCTCTAGGGTGGCGTAGCATTCACACGCATCTCCAGAGTTACGATTTCTCGTAAACCTGGAGATGTGTCTAGTTCTTTGTGTGTTGCGAGGGAACAGTGCTGCGTGTGAAGTGGCTGTATTTATGTGGAGAGGAAAAGTCACGCAGGGTGGCTTTTCCTCTCTTTGTAAATATGGAGGAGCTCCCTGCGCCACCAGTACGTTATGAAAAGTGACGTAGTGGTGGCGCAGGGGCCTTGTTAATCTTCCCCAGAGATGTTAAGCAAATTAAGGGTAAGACAGACAAAGGGAGAGAGACAGAAACAGAGACAGAGAGCAAGGAACTGAGAAGGAGTAAGGCAGTTAGAATGACTGAGACACATGGAGACAGGGAGAGATACATGGTTGAAAAAGTAGTGATGGAGGCAGTAAACCTAGGGGAGTAGTATAGAAGGAGTGAGAGAGTTACGAAAGAGCAGTAAAGGAAGAAGAGAGAGAGAAGGGGAATGAGAAAAGCAGAGTGAGGAGAAGTGAAGAAAAGGGAGCATGAAAGTGAAGGGGTGAGAAATACAGATATTTCAAAAACTTACCTGACCAACAAAATAACTTAATTATAAATAAATGTTTTTTTTAATTGCTAGAAAAAAGGATTACATTTCCTAAATATTCTTTCTCGATCTGAAAAAAAAGAAAAAAAGTAGTAATATTTAACAATACATTTTAGAATACAGTACACATATTTTCATATTTAACAAAGTAATTTTTTGCCCTTTTTTTGCTGTTTTCAGAATATATTGAATTTCACTGCAAATTGTGAAATCAATTGCATTCATCACTTAACAGCGGGCAAAAAAATTAACAATCTGAAAGATTGTTTAAAAAAAGCCCTGAATCTCTCCTCAGTAAAACATACCTTGATAGAAATGTAACATATATATTAAAAATAACATCTAAGAACAATAACTATTTGCAATAAATAACGTCTGTAAATCTTTTTGCTTAAGCTCATACACCAAAATAATATCTGTCAAAGAAGTCCACAATAGAAACAGTTACCTTTCCATGAGGCCAAATGGTAATTTTAAAATTCTTTTTTGGTGAAATAGCCAATGGTAATCCTATAAAATCGAAATAATGGTTTCTTCAGATGCTGCAATTTGTATCTAAAATTTTGGTTTTAGAAAAATTAAGTAGGAATTTGGTAATTCTGCAGGCAAACGTTGCTTGAAAATCAATTGTGAATCATTACACAGTGTCCAGCCTTTTTCACATTTTATATAAACTGTGTAATGACCAGAAGTTATAGAAGGTCCATCATGGAAAATTATTGCAACTGCAACAAAAGTTTTTCCTGATATTGATAATTGATTTCCTGTAAACTTCTTTATTAAAGTGTCCAATTTTGTTCCATCAGCTCTACAACGTTGCATCATTAAAATTACATACTGTCCATATTTCTTTAAAAATAACGTTGATAACACTTCTGATTTACATTGAGAACATTCCATGTTGTGATTGGCATCTTTAACTAATTTACTAAAAGTCACTGATTTACTCTCTGGTAATGTTAAATATATGAACCTTTCAGAATCAACATTAGTGCTGCATGTGTTCAAACAATTTTCACAAGAATGTTCCCATTTATAAGAGAGACCAAACATATTTTCTATTTCTACCCCTTCATCTTCCAGTACCATAAGCATATACATTAAGAATTCCTGTGCATCTTGCTGGACATTTTCTGTAAAATGTATACATCCAGAACATACATCTAAAAGATTTCTAACATCAGAAGCACTTTCTATTTTAGTTTTATCATTACTCAGCTTCTCATAAAGGAAACTCAGCAGAGAACAGAATCTTTTTTCATGATTTAGTATTATCTGCTCTTGCAAACTTTCAAGATAAAATACAACATTCAGCACTACATTAGCGTAGCAGTTGACACCAGAGCTATTTTCAAAATGACAACCAACAACCTCTTCAGCATTGTCCTTTTTCTTTTTGCTTGCAATCACATCAGTCTCTATTTGTTTACTCTTCTGTACATCCTCATTACAGATATTCTCAATTCTCCTTTTCCGACAAACAACACGTTTTTCAAACACAGGATACTGACCTAAATGAGGAGCATAGCTTCTTCTTAATCTATTATATTCCTTTACACAATTTGCATCAGCACTAACTTTTGAGTCATCAAAGTCTATCATGAATAAACCAGATAATTTTTTCACTCGTGACAAAGCAACATATGCCATACCTTCTTTAAACACACTAGATCCAATGTTTACAAAAGCACTATCTACAGTTAATCCTTGAGATTTGTGAATAGTTACAGCATATGCTAGAGAAAACGGAAACTGATTCCTACGTACATATAAGTCTTTCACAAGCAAGAAACTAACTGAACAACGACTAATGTCTTTAACCTCTTCAATCTGATCAAATTTTATTTTTTAAAATTAAATTCCATCTTTTTTCTGGTAATTAACAAACCCCACAACTTTACCCATAGCTCCATTCACGAAACCTTTTTCTACATCCAAATTACGTCTTAAAATTACTCGACAGTTCATACATACATAAAGATTCTTTTCTAAACCAGCTGTTTTTGATATGTTTTTCTCTAGAGAATCCAATTTAGTTGTCAATTTGCTTGTCAATATAATAGTCATTCCTTCATGCTGTATTTTATCCACAGCTTCCAGTTTTATAATCTCTTCATTTTCCAATTTCAAAAGTTCTTGATTGAATATAGAGCATTCATGTAGTGTTGGCATTAAGCAGATTACAGTATTTTTTCCAGCAATTTTCTTGTATATTTTCTCTGGAACTATTTGTTCTGTTGGAAACAAATTACATAGCAATCGACTCTGTAAAGCTTTTCTGCCATGTTCTGTGAGTAGTCCAATTCTGATATCTTTGAGAATACTTGCATAATCATCATCATTTGCTTGCCGCATATTGGTAATGAGTTCTTTGTACTCAAAGTATGTCCAAATATTCACATTACCTATACTTCCTAACGACTTTTTCGTGTCTTCATGTGTAAGAGTATGAAATACTGGTTGTCCTTTAACTGGAGTGAGCTGCAGTAGATCCCCAAAAACTATAACATGTTTTCCTCCAAATAGCACGTCATAGTTTGTCTTTAGAATTTGCTGCATTCTTAAATGCACAAAGGCAAGCATTAAGTTTGATACCATGCTTACCTCATCAATAATGAGAACTTTCATTTTTTTCAATACTCTTGAAACTTCAAAACATGCTTCTCCTGTTAGCTTGTGGTATTGTATTTTGTTCTCATGCTCTACTGGTAACATTAGCAATCATGGAGGGTAATTCCTTTTATGTTATATGCTGCTAACCCAGCTGGAGCAGTAACAACACAAGTCAAAGTTGAATCAGTTTTTTTCTGTAGGTAGCTTCTAATTACTTTAATTAAGAAACTTTTTCCAGTTCCAGCTTGTCCACTCACATACATTCTGATTGGTTCACATGATGTGCATAGCACTCTTTATTTTCATGTAGTAATCCATGATCAATTTGTTTTGTGACTTCCTCATAAATTTGTTGTTGTTCATCATTCAGTTGTTGTTCCAAATTTGGCAAGTCTATTAAATCTTCCTGAGCTCGATTCATAGCTGTTTCCACTTCAGTCATGGCTATTGCAGCTTCATTTTCTACGATTGGTTGTCCTAGAGGATCTTGACTGAGCGTCCCAGAACTTTGACTGTCTTGAGAACTGTCTCTAGCTACTTCAGCTGCAATTGTTGCTTCTTGTTCAATTTCTTCATTTAACATTTGTACATAAGTTGTGAAAGTACTGCATTCTATGGTATCTTTGCATGCATTAAAGGAATCTTCATAGCTTTGAAAATGTCCAAGTAATTCATCCTCTGAATGCCATGGTTTAAACAACTGTAAAAGTGCTAAGTAGTAAAATTCCTTCTTGTCAGTAGTGTCGCAACTCAGCTTTCTGTGATAAATCAAACTTCCTTTTGTTTGTTTTACCAAACATCCTTCCTCACCAATGACTTTATATTTTCCATTGTTGATGTCTTCTGTGGTATTCCGTTTAAAAATATAGTTCTGCAGCACTTAATAGAGACACATGTTCTGAAGATGATTACTTCTCTTTGGGTAATATGTGTCCAACATGTTTGTTCTTAAAATGTCTGTACTTTCTGGTTCGTACTCTGCTAAATATTCAATTTCTCAAATAGATTTCAATACCCGATTTCGCATTCCTGCAAGGCCTAAACTTACCCAAATTATTCTTCTGGATTTGGAGTACAGACTTGCAGATGATAACCTATCTGAGCATTCGTATGACCCAATTTCTCGATGCGATAACATCTTTAAACTGAAACTGTATAGCTTTTTACTGACAGTCCTCGTGAGTAATCTCTTCCCACATTTCTTTCAATTCAGTTTTCTCAGATTTAGTGATGTAAGATGTGACATACCGAGCAACAGCAATAGAATTGTCAGCTACATACTGAATATCCATGTTAGCATTCCACATGGATAAAATGACTGGGTTGTAATCATTTATATATTTTGACTCTTCTTTTCTTCTTAGGTTGTAGGTATTTTTAGGCGATTTTCTTGTAATAGTATGTCGCACAGCTGACCTAAAACTGTTTACTCTTCCTTTTGAAAGAACAGGTCGTGGAAATCCAAATCGACATTTTGTGTAGAATTTATCTTTACTCTTGTACTTTCGTCGACAGTATTTTCCACACCGATGACTTTGGAAACGTAAAACTTGCTCTTTTAAGTTTTTTTCTTCTGTGCTTTTAGGTATAGCACATGTTGCATATCCTTCAATGAAAGATAAAACTGCATTATCAGAATCTGTTCCAAATTTTGGGGCATCCTTGATCCACAACAGCATATGAATATGAGGAGCACATCTTGGTTGGTACTATTTTCTCCAAAAGAAATCCACAACTTCTCCAAGAGGTGGATTTTTTTTATTGCAGATTAAGGACATCATAGCCTCAAATCTATGATTGAAATATCTGCAAACATTAACCGGATCCAATGAGCACAATTCTCCTGCTGTCTTGTATTGGATGTTTTCAATATTTGAATTTGCCTCTCAAAGAAAATCCAGTAAATCATCCCAAGCGTACTCAGCACAGCTTAGGGTGAGGAACCATGTAGGAGTTCCTAAATTCCATAACATACATTTCAATTCTCCATGGCGTCGGTACCAATATTCATTAGTCCCACGCTGACAAGCCATCAGGTTAATCAATTGAGATTCCAAATGATCATCTCACTGTTGCACTTTGTTCAGAAAATCCTTTGCAGACACATTATGTAGATGTACTTGAGTTTTTAAAATGTGATTTACTGCATAAGATAGTGCAGATAAGTCACTTTCAAATAAAAGATGGAACAAATAAGGAATACTTTGACGAAATCTTGGATCTTCTGCATATAATCTTGTAGTCCGATACTCAGAAGCAGGAATCTGTACTGGACGTTCATCATATCGTCCACCTTTTCCTGTAGGAAACAGCTGGGGAAAACAACGATCTTCCAAGCTCTCCTCCCATACACTCACGGGAGTTCCTTTTGCTTTTTTCATCTGAAACAGATCAATAGTGTTTCCCATAACTTCTTTAGAATGAAGAGGCTGTATGCTGAAATGTTCATAAATTTCTTCTTCTTTTGACTTATCCACTTTTTCAATGTGCCCAGTTGGTATTCCTGTGTCTGCTAGTAAAACTTCTTCATCTTCATCCATATAAATTGATTCATACCATTTATTATTTATTTTCAAATATAAATTTGCTCTTTGTACTTTTCGTACATCTACCAGCTCCTGCCAAATTTTCTTATTCTTTGTACGTACACCATTAACCAGAATAACTAATGGTTCAGTTTCCAAACTATCTGCATCAATTGTTTCAATATTTTTTTTCAAATCTAATGGCAAATAGACAACTCTTCCTTATAAACCTCTTTGTAAATCTGAAGGAGGTAATTTACCTGTTTTGGGCTCCATACGAACTATAGTCTGAAACGGATGGACACCATGAATGAGTATAGACTCATACGTATTTAAAGCACTAAGTTCTGCAGGAATATCAACCAATTCTAAATTATTATGTACAGCTCTAGCTGGCATTTTATTTTCTTCTAACTTGTTATAACAGTATTTACAAATACGCTGATCTTCACCCAAATCAAAAAAAATTTCAGAAACAAATATGTAGCAAAATCCTTCCACTTAGAATTATTTTCTTTTTCACTTTTTTTATAGAGATCAACATTCGTTGTTTGAGTTTTATAATGGCTTCTCCGGCAACAAATACAAGTAATATTTGGTCTTTCATTAGAGATTATAATAAATGTTGTCATTTGATCTTCAAAATTTTTACTAACAGTGAGTTCTACATTCTCTTCCACATTTTCTTCAATAACTGTGTCATTTCCTGCACTTTCTTGCTCTGGACCAAAGTAACAAAACTCAATATCCTCACAAACCTTCTTCACATCTGATACAGATCCACGGAACAGAGCACTATTCAACTCATGTCACTTTAGTGCTGGACTTTTAGCAAAATACAATCTTCTCACAAACTTTCTCATTTCAGTATGATGAACTGCCAGCATCCTAAAATGGTGAAAAACACTTTGACAAACTATTCTAGAAAGACAAGCCAGAGAATGTCCTTGCAAACCAATATTCTCTCTCACTCTGCATGGATCTAGTCTTTGAAGCACCTTAATCTTCTGTTTAACACTTTTTTTTACTATATTCTCTTAGAAAGTCACGAAATTTATCAATAGATTCCTGTCGTACAGTACAAATACTACTACAATTCCAAGTGTACACTGGGGCTATAGGACGTCTCCCCATAACCTCATCAGCTAACACTTCTTCCTCATTACTTGGAACCATTTTCTCCTTTTCCATTACACAACCATCTTTAACTTCATATGCTCGACCACTGGTGTCAACTGCACGCAGCAAACTATTACTTTGAAGATAACTCTCTTCATTAAAAAATGGTTCAGTACTTGAACTATGCTTCCATTCTCCTAAGAACACTTTACAAAAGTTTTTTTTTTCACTTCTCTTTTTCTTTTGCTTTTTGACTTCATTACATTCACTAATTTATCTAATGTACGGATCCTGTTCAAAATTAAAATGAATAGTTTTCTTTTTAATTCCAAAGCCTTTGCAACAATTGATTCAATATGTTTCTTTTTCTTATAAAATGTGGCTTTCTTCCTATATTTTTTCACATCCTTTAGCAAATTGAACATCACTCTTCTCTGAAACATTTTTCTACGAATGTTTTTAAAATCTATTTTTCTTTTTAAGTCATTCTTTCTTACTTCTGATTGTACATTAGCATTTAGTATATTCTGTCGATTGTCTTGTTGTTTTCTACTTGAAACACTATTTCCAGTGGATATATTTTTTAAATTTTTTCTTTGCTTGAGGATATTTTTTATAAAATCCTTAGTCTGCTTACCAGAAGGCTTTTTCTTTTTTCCAACATGAGGTTCTTCAACTAATTTTTGTTGTCCAGTTGTCTTCAAATATAGATGTTGTTGCTGTTCTTTTCTCTTTCTTGATTTTATAGGCATCTTTAATTTATTTCAGGGTTGTTCAGCAATACCTGAAAGAAACTAAAAAAAAAAATACCTTTATGTAATTTAAATATATTACTATATTTTTTATGAGCTTTTCAAAACCTATCATATGAGCTGTCCCTTTCCTACGACTGCAAGTCTTACACAATAAAAGCTACGCAAATTAAATCTCAGACAACAATTCCTGTGTGCACACAGACTCATGGTGTGATTCTAGGTAGAAAACGATATTTGATTGGCAATTTCAAAGCACATTTACTACTGTGGTAGAGCAAGTGATAATTACTGTAACAGCCTGACACATTTTCCTTATAGTTTAGAGAGGCAGAAAAGAGCACATGTCCTAACAGCTACTTGAGAGCATGAACATGTGTAACCTGGGTGAGTGATTAGACTACAGCAAAGGAAATTAGCCTTAGTGATATTGATTGTGTTAGCGTTACTCACTGCTATCTGAAATACCACACAGTGCAGAATACTTAGCATGGGAGTGCAGGAGAAGCAGCTGCCTGTGTGCTAAGAGCGTGCTTCTGGAGACTGTGTATTGTCAGGTGCAAGAGAGATCTGCATGGATGCTTGCACAACTGCATGAAGACTGCAGAGATGTATGTAAGAGTACATGTGTGATAAGTTTTAATTGGAGTTTTGAACATGTAGGAACTACCTCAACCATTGCAGGAGTGGAAGGAAAATCTACAATGTTAATTTCAAATGTGTTAGCATTTGCCTCTCATTTGTGAGATATTGATTTGTGCTGAATGCTAGCCATCACAGTTCAAGAAAACAAGCTGCCCCTTTCCTACGAATGCAAGTCTTACAGAACCAGACCAACATGAATTAAATCTCTGACAACAATTCCTGTGTGCACACAGACTCATGGTGTGATTCTAGGCAGAAAACGATATTTGATTGGCAATTTCAAAGCACATTTACTACTGTGGTTTTGCAAGTGATAATTACTGTAACAGCCTGACACATTTTCCTTATAGTTTAGAGAGGCAGAAAAGAGCACATGTCCTAACAGCTACTTGAGAGCATGAGCATGTGGAACCTGGGTGAGTGATTAGACTAGAGCAAAGGAAATGAGCCTTGGTGATGTTGAATGTGGTAGCGTTACACACTACTATCTAAAATACCACACAGTGCTGAATACTTAGCATGGGAGTGCAGGAGAAGCAGCTGCCTGTGTGCTAAGAGCGTACTTCTGGAGACTGTGTATTGTCAGGTGCAAGAGAGATCTGCATGGACACTTGCACAACTGCATGAAGACTGCACAGATGTATGTAAGAGTACATGTGCGGTAAGTTTTAATTGGAGTTTGTAACATGTAGGAACTACCTCACCCATTGCAGGAGTGGAAGGAAAATCTACCATGTTGATTTCAAATGTGTTAGCATTTGCCTCTCATTTGTGAGATATTTATTTGTGCTGAATGCTAGCCATCACACTTCAAGAAAACAAGCTGCCCCTTTCCTACGAATGCAAGTCTTACAGAACCAGACCACCACAAATTAAATCTCTGACAACAATTCCGTAGTCCACACAGACTCATGGTGTGATTCTAGGCAGAAAACAGTATTCCTGGGTGATACCAGTACACCTTAACTTATGGTGAAGACATACTCCATAATATCTTACAAGTTCAAGGCAGTTAAATATTTTCCAAAACATAAAATGTAAAGCACAACTTTAAAACAAGAATCACATTTATATTTTTTATATCAAAATGCCCCACATACATCCCCTCTCAAATTCATAACTCTCCTTTAAAAGTAGTTAGTTGAGAAAGAAATGTGGCACTCACACAGCAGATTATCAGAGCCAGAATCTCTGAACTGTACACCTCTCAGCAGAACCAGTAAATGGCAATCTTTCCCTCTCTTTTTTCACACATATACATGTTAACTTCAAATCACAGTGCTTCCCACATTTTTTCAAATGGAAACACACATTTCTATTGGTTGCAAATGTCAACCCTTTCCAAATGATCCCTACCCCCAACATGACTTCTGCCTGCTACCATAGCAACAGGTCATGGAACACTGGTGTGAGTAGAGAGGTCAGAAGTTCAGCACACAATGTTTCTAATCCAAAGAGCAAGAGTGCTTGACTTTTCAAACCTAACAGCAAATCCAAAGTAATGTTCTGTGGGAACACATTTTTCTGAACCAAAACAAAACATGCTTTTAAAAATTTTAACATACAGCCTAGTTTTTAGTGTTGAATGGTCTGAAACAGCCAATGAGTTCTTTTTATTAAAAAAAAGTATGTAAGCCTCCATTTTACATCTATCTTTCTTTTCATATTGCCATTCTACTGAAAGACACCTTCTGAGTGCATCCAGATCTCCTTGAAAGATGTTCACAGTGTGGATTGTAGGTCATAGCTATGTCTTATGGAGTGAAAAGTATGCAGAAAAAAGAGGTATTGTGAAAGACCTTGCTTTGCCAAATGTAGACATTAAATGGATTGGTCAGAGAGGGTTAAAGTGGCACCAATTATTGCCTTTGGTGAAATCCTTTCTACATCTCTCACAGCCTGACCTTATAATTGTGCACTGTGGTGGAAATGACCTAGGCACTTTAACTGGGGTAGGTCTGGAAATGCTTGTTAAGGACACCTTTGTGCAATTGATGTCACTTTTTCCACAAACTACCTTTGTATATTCTAATATATGCCAAAGGCAAAAGTGGAACTGGTCCAACCAATATTGTCCGCAGATTGACAAAGCAAGAAAGCACGTCAATAAGTCTGTTTCTGCTTTCCTCAGAGACTATGGTATGGGTTCTATATACCACAACAACTTGCGTTACAACATGCAAGGCATTTATAGAGGAGACGGTGTTCATTTCACAGATGAAGGCAACAGAGTCTTCCTCTTGAACTTTAGACTCTGCATCGGTACTTACTTGTAGGTACAAAAAACACTCAATGAACACAACGGCTCTTTTTAGAGCCAACCAACATCTAAACACTTAAACTTTGATTTTTAATTCTATTTTTTTATGTTTTTTTTGCCACCGTGCGCGCACCCCGTGATATATTTTTTTTTTGTGACCTAAGGGGTCTTTTATGGTCCGCCTGAGAAGGCCTAGGGGGTCATGGATTCTCTACCCTGCCCCCTTTTCACGTTCTCCACTGGTGTTTTTAGCTCTCTTCTGCCTCTAAAACTCAAAATGGCGGCTGGGGGATGCGCGCACCGTGCGCGCACCCCGTGATTTTTTGAAAAAAAAATAATGTTTTTTTCACCCTTCGGGGTCCTTCAGGGACCCCCTGACAAAGGCTAGGGGGTCAGGAACTCTCCACCCTGTCCCCTTTTCACGTTCTCCACCTTTCTTTTTCCCTGTCACACACACAACACACAAAATGGCGGTCGACACTTCCTGATTTCGACCGATTCGAATGTTGACTGTCATGAATCCACCAATCAGAATTACGCTCGCGCACGGCACCGTGCGCGTACGGTGCGTGGCTATAGATATGTATGTGCTTTTAACTGCAATTTTCTCAGGAACTACTGAACAGATTGACACCATATATGCAAAAGGCACATCCCTGACCTGAGGACTACCTCTTTGCCAAATTTCAAGTAATTCTGTTCAGCCGTTCGGGCTGTACCTTCGACTAAAGGTCCTATGGGAAAATGCATGGGGAAAACGCGTTTTGGGACCCCTTTTTTTTCCTCGGCCCCCGCTTGACGAATCACCCCGACACTTTCAGGGTAGGAGCTGAGCGGAGCGCCCCATTAGTTTTGAAAATTTCGCGAGGATTCGTCAACCGGCGCCAAAGTTATTCAAAATACAATTTTGAGATTTCCTATGGAAACACGGTCCTAACTATAACTATCTACTGGCGACCGCCAGTAGAATATATATATATATATATATATATATATATATATATATATATATATATATATATATATATATATATCCCAGGATTGGTTGGCTGTTCCCGAGCCACTTGTACGGCGGGCACACGGCAGGGGTAGCAACGAGAAAGGAGTGCAAGTAAACTCCGAAACGCGTCGGACCTAGTGTTGAAATAAACACATTTTTGGATTGTGGCCGCGGCTCCAGTGTTTGTTCTTTCGTCCCGGGAATGGGAAAGTGAGACGCAGTGGATTGATTGGTATATATATATATATATATATATATATATATATATATATATATATATATATATATATAGAGAGAGAGAGAGAGAGAGAGAGAGAGAGAGAGAGAGAGAGAGAGAGAGAGAGAGAGAGAGAGAGAGAGAGAGAGAGAGAGAGAGAGAGAGAGAGAGAGAGAGAGAGAGAGAGAGAGAGAGAGAGAGAGAGAATATTAATATTTATTACAAAAATGTTTAATAGTAATTTCAGAAGTCCGTGTAGATTGCAACTTCCGGATCCGCATACGGGGGTCGAATCCCAATTTTTTAAAAACAATATTATAGCCTTATAGCCCGCCGTAGCGGGCTATACCGGCTATTAAAGACCCGCTGCAGCGTTAAAGGCCCAAGCCGAAGGCGAGGGACTTTAACAAAGCAGAGGGACTTTAAAAGCCGGTATAGCCCTGCTACGAAGGGCTATAAGGCTATTAGAACATTCTGCCACTAGAGGGCAGAATGTTCTAACAAATAAAACAAAACCTTCAGGGCGCGCGAGGGGATTGAAATCCCCTCAGGCTCCCTGAAGCCTTCGTTCACAGCCACAGATGTTGGAGCTCCGGGCTTATACCAGCCACTATAAGCCTGGAGCACTCCATTGTTTTCAATGGAGCTTCCAACATTCCAATGTTCTAATATATATTAATATAAGTTTATTTAATTTATTTGAAATAAAGAAATACAGCTATGTGTAATTAAAATATTATCGGATAGTGCAAAATATTGATGAAATGTAAAATTGAAAGAAATTGGGGAATAACGTCCGGTACGCTGTGGCACCGCGTAGAGGTCACACACCCCAGGTGACACAAAAAAAAGAGATTTGATTGGTTAAAGATTCTGTCATCCTTAAGTCTGCTAGATCCCACCCTCTTTCTTCTAATTTTGGGTGTGGTTGGCAACAGCCATACTTGTTAAGGAGCTTCTATTTTGCAGTTTTTTCTGGTGAAAATTGAAAATGGCAACTGCACAGAATCTCCAGGAGTAGGATGAGATCCTTTAGGAGGAAGAAGATGATACACGCCACAAAAGAAAGGAGAGTGAAGGACAAAAAACAGTTAATGCACAAAAAGTTATGTGCAACATCTGTAAAAAGGTGCTGTACCGAGGATCGGACAAAAAAATACTCTTGCAGTACTTCTGTGGTACTTCTCAAGATGGTGACAGGTTGCAGTCCATACCACCGACTGTTCCTATTTTTGTGTAGGCAGGACTTATTTTTGCAAAAGTGCATCACTGTGCTGAGCATTGGGGAACAGGTTGTCCAAACAATTGACAATCATCACTGTTAATTTTTTTTCCTATTTACGCACAAAATTGTTTAAAAAAAAATATATATAAAATAGTTTTTTAAAAAGAAAAAAACGGATCTTACGGAACCACCTATTCTGGTTAAAAAAAAGAAAAGCTATATGTTATATGAATACATGAGTGAATGGATAGGTCTGTGTGATTGCATGAGTGAATATGTACTGTGTGAGTGATTGGATGAGTATATGAGGAGAGTTTGAGAAAATGGTTAAGTGCAAGAGTAGTGCCAGAGTGATTGCATGAGAACACGGGGTACATCGACAAACACGCCGGTCACCCACAATACGGTTAGAAGCACTTCGGTCTGGATGTACTCGTCTCAGACTGGACTCAAAACTTTATTGCAAGGACAATAATCTTAAAGAAAAACACACGAATATTTTTCTTCTTAGACCTACCGGGTCGGAATTATCACCGGTTCAAAGGTCTATACTCCTCCAACATACGTAGAAGCCCTGAAGAAGTCTGGGGTTTATACCCTCTGACGAAACACATGTTGGCTGGTTGGATCCACAGAACTTCATATAAAACTACGAAACGAAATACAAACCTGTTTTTCTTGTCATCCATTGCCTTTACAGTTGTTCTGTTTTGAATACTTCATGCTATATATGCAATTTTACTTTTAACGTGTGCACAACTGGTATTCAGAACACGGGGTAGTGCCTGGGTGATTAAATAAGTGCATGGGTAGTGCTTGCCTGAATGGATGAGTGCATGGATAATGCCTGACTAAATGGATGAGTGCATGGGTAGTGCCCGAGTGAATGGTTGAGTGCAAGAGTAGTGCCTGAGAGATTGCATGACTGCATGGGTAGTGCCTGGGTGGTTGGATAACTGTAAGGGTAATGCCAGGGTAATAGGATGAGTGTATGGGTATTGCCCAAGTGAATGGATGAGTGCATGGGTAGTGCCTGAGTGAATGCTTGAGTGCAAGACTAGTGCCAGAGTGATTGCATGAGTGCAGCGGTAGTGCTTAGGTGATGGCATGAGTGCAAGTGTAGTTCCTAGGTGATGTAGGAGTGCATGGGAAGTACCTGAGTGAAAGTATGAGTGCAACGCTAATGCCTGGGTCATTGGATGAGTACACGGGTAGTCCTTGAGGGAATGGATGAGTACATGGGTAGTGCCTGTGTGACTGGTTGAGCGCAAGAGTAGTGCCTGAATGATTGCATAAGTACATGGGTAGAGTGTGTGTGATTGAATGAGTGCAGGGGTAGTGCCTGGGTGATTGTATGACTGCTTGGGAAGTACCAGAGTGAAAGTATGGGTGCAACGCTAATGCCCGAGTCATTGGATGAGTGCACAGGTAGTCCTTGAGGGAATGGATGAGTGCATGGGTAGTGCTTGAGTGAATAGTTGAGTGCAAGAGTATTCCTATGTGATTGTATGACCACATGGGTAGTGTATGGGTGATTGCATGAGTGCAGGGGTAGTGCCTGGGTGATTGGATACGTGCATGGGTATTGGTTGAGTGGAAGGATGGGTGCAAGGCTAATGCCTGGGTCATTGGATGAGTGCACGGGTAGTCCATGAGGAAATGGATGAGTGCATAGGTAGTGCCTGAGTGAATGGTTGAGTGCAAAAGTACTGTCTGAGTGATTGCATGAGTGCATAGGTAGTGCCTGAGTTACTTCATGAGTGTAAGAGTAATGTCTGGGTGATTAGATCAGAGAATGGGTAGTGCCTGAGTAAAAGGATGACTACAAAAGTAATGCCAGGGCGGTTGCATGAGTGCATGGGTAGTTCCTGAGAGAATGGATGAGTGCATGGGTAGTGCCTAAGTGATTGCGTCAGTGCAAGATTAGTGCATCAGTGATTGTATGAGTGCATGGGAAGTATCTGAGTGAAAGTATGAGTGCAAGGCTAATGCCTGGGTCATTGGATGAGTGCACGGGTAGTCCATGAGGAAATGGATGAGTGCATAGGTAGTGCCTGAGTGAATGGTTGAGTGCTAGAGTATACCTAAGTGATTGCAAGGCTGCATGGGGAGTGCCTGGGTCATTGCATGAGTGCAGCAACAGTGCCTGGGTGACTGGATGAGTATGCGTACTGCTTGAGTGGAAGGATGGTTGCAAGGGTAATGTTTGGGTAATTGGATGAGTGCATGGGGAGTGCCTGAGGGAATGGTTGAGTGCAAGAGTAGTGCCAGAGTGATTGCATGAGTGCAGCAGTAGTGCCTAGGTGATTGCATGAGTGCAGGGGTAGTGCCTGCGTGAATGGATGAGTGCATGGGTAATGCCTGACTGAATGGATAAGTGCATGGGTAGGGCCAGAGTGAATGGTTGAGTGAAAGAGTAGTGCCTGAGAGATTGCATGAGTGCAGCAATAGTGCCTAGGTGATTGCATGAGAGCAGGGGTAGTGCCTAGGTGATTGTATGAGTGCATGGGAAGTATCTGATTGAAAGTATAATAATAACAATATCAACATTTGTAGAGCGCTACCTCAAAAAGAGGTGTCCCGCCGCTATAGCAATACAGTGGCAGGCAAGGAAGTCAGCTCAGCAAGAAACCTAGGCATGTTGACCTAAGCTAAATAGCCACGTTTTCACCGCTCTCCTGAATAGTGATTCTGAGTCAATATGTCATGGGTTATTTGGCAAGGGGTTTCACAGCTTGGAAGCTTTAACCTTGAAAGATCTGCCACCCATATGAGCTTTCCTAAACCGTGGAGTGTACAAAAGGTTTTGTGTGTTCGATCTTAGTAGTAGATTCTGCTTGTAGCTGCAACAACGTTGTTTCAGGTAGCTCGGGCATTTACCATGGATTGAGTGGAATGCAAATGTCAAAGCCTTGAAGTCGATTCTTCTGGCCACTGGTAGCCAGTGAAAATCCTTGATGTGCAGAGAGATATGATGACGGAATGGTACTCGTCTAATCAATCTCGCAGTTGCATTTTGCACTATTTGTAATCTTCTTATTAAGTAAGCTGGCAGACCTACATAGAGGCCATTCGCATAGTCCATTCTGGCAGTCACCGTGGCATGTATTATGACTCGGCGGCAGTCCTCTGGCAACAGATGGAGGAACTTGCGCAAGCTTCTCAATTTGCCAAAACAGGATGATGTCACTTGCCGGATCTGGGCAGAAAAAGAGAGATCAGTCTCCCACTTAACCCCCAAATTTTTAGCCATAACTGTAGGGGAGGGAGGAGGACCCATTTCCTGCGGCCACCGTCGGTCCGCTGGTGGTGGGGATTTTTTCCAAAGAACAGCACCTCCGTTTTCTCGGCATTGAGTTTCAACTATTTATTATTCACCCAAAAGGAGATATCTTTCAGACAGCCCTTGCAGCACTTGAAGGCATCGTCCGATTGCTCTTTAAACGAGAACACCAACTGGGTGTCGTCAGCGTATAATCTCGCCTTCACACCCCAGTTGGCAATGAGTGAGAACAACGGGGCCAAATATATGTTGAAAAGAAGTGGGCTTAGTGCTGACCTCTGAGGAACTCCACACCATATCTGCTTGGGGTTTTGACTTGTGGGGTTGTAAGGCAATTTGCTGAGTGCGTTTGATGAGAAACGACTCCAGCCAAGCCAGAACTGCCCACCCCCAAGCCGATGACCTGGAGCCTTTGCAACAATTTTGAGTGGTCTACCGTATCAAATGCCGCTGATAGATCCAGGAGCACCAGCATTGCTGATTCCCCTGAGTCCACCGACATTCTTACCGATTCTGACACCTCTAAGAGAGCCGTCTCAGTACTGAAACCGGGTCTGAAACCAGATTGGGTATCATGTAGAATGCCATGTTCCTCAATAAAGTTGGTCAGCTGTCTCTGTACCCATTTTTCCAGCATTTTTGCAGGGGCTGGTAGTAATGAGATGAGGCGATAATTGCTCAGATCTCCTGGCTTTCCATTGGGCTTTTTCCTGAGTGGGAGTACAAGATGCAAGGGAAGTATTCCAAATGTGGATCAACACCTTGATGAGCGAGTGAGCCAACTCTGTCCATAATTTAGGGGGGCATGGGTCCTCCGGGGAGCCTGATTTGCAGATAAGGATCTGAGCCAGACCTTCCTGCTGCGTAATCAGGGGAAATTCCGTAAACGAGTACTGTAGCCTGCTCCTCTCCTTCACATCGGACTTATCCGTCTCAACTCTTGCTGTAAACGAGTTGTGGATTTTCCGAATTTTGTTTTCGAAGAAGTCAAATATGCTCTCACACAGCGAGTAGGAAGATTGTACTTCAATTTCCAATTCTTTCGGTTTGAGGAAAGAGATGATGAACTTAAGTTGTTCTTTGCTGAGTTCTCTGCCTCCTTAATGCTCCTCGCCACATAATCTCTCCTTGCCTCTCTCATCAACTTATGGAGCTCTCCGAGTGCTTTCTTGTATGCTGTTTTAGCTGTACCGCAGTAGTCCACCCTCCACTGATGTTCCAAGCGTTTGCATCTGCTTTTAACAATTCTGAGAGTCTCTGAAAACCACGGGACTGAGGGAGATTGCCTCCGCGTTTTAGTGAGTCTAGCCGGAGCAGTAGCTTCTACGGCAGTAGAAATCTAATTATGAAGCGCATGTGCATCTGAGTTCGGATCTTTTGACAGTAAAGGTTGACTCTCCTGCAAGACTGGTCATAAAGTCTCTGCAGTCAGCTTCTTCCAGTTTCTTTTTAGGAAATTGCGGGAACCTGCATGCTGACTCAATTTTGTCAAACTAAATGAAAAAAGGAATCAGGTGGTGGTCTGTCCAGACCATTTGACTCGGCTCCTTCGTGATCAGGGATAGAATATTAGAAAACACCAGGTCCAGAGTGTGCCCAGCTTTATGGGTGGGGAGTTTCACATGCTGAACCAAATTAACCCCTGCGAGGGCAGATGCAAACTGAGCTGCATGAACACAGATAGGATCGATCACATGTAGGTTGAAATCCCCTAGCACCGTAAAATTCTAATACAAAAGCGATTTCTGCACATTAAAGTATGAGTGCGACGTTAATGCCTGGGTCATTGGATGAGTGCAGGGGTAGTCCTTGAGAGAATGGATGAGTACATGGGTAGTGCCTGTGTGAATGGTTGAGTGCAAGAGTAGTGCCTGAATGATTGCATAAGTACATGGGTAGAGTCTGTGTGATTGAAGGAGTGCAGGGGTAGTGCCTGGGTGACTGTATGACTGCATGGGAAGTACCAGAGTGAAAGTATGAGTGCAACGCTAATGCCTGAGTCATGGGATGAGCGCATGGGTAGTACTTAAGGGAATGGATGAGTGCATGGGTAGTGCTTGAGTGAATAGTTGAGTGCAAGAGTATACCTACGTGATTGTATGACCACATGGGTAGTGCCTGGGTGATTGCATGAATGCAGGGGTAGTGCCTGGGTGATTGGATAAGTGCATGGGTAGTGGTTGAGTGGAAGGATGGGTGCAAGGATAATGCCTGGGTCATTGGATGAGTGCATAGGTAGTGCCTGAATGAATGGTTGAGTGTATGGGTAGTGCTTGAGTAAATGGTTGAGTGCAAAAGTACTGCCTGAGTGATTGCTTGAGTGCATAGGTAGTGCCTGAGTTACTTCATGAGTGTAAGAGTAATGTCTGGGTGATTAGCTCAGTGAATGGGTAGTGCCTGAGTAAAAGGATGACTGCAAGAGTAATGCCTGTGCCATTGCATGAGTGCATTGGTAGACCCTGAGAGAATGGATGAGTGCATGGGTAGTGCCTAAGTGATTGCATCAGTGCAAGAGTAGTGCCTCTGTGATTGTATTAGTGCATGGGAAGTACCTGAGTGAAAGTATTAGTGCAAGGCTAATGCCTGGGTCATTGGATGAGTGCACGGGCACTCCATGAGGAAATGGATGAGTACATAGGTAGTGCCTGAGTGAATGGTTTAGTGCTAGTATATACCTAAGTGATTGCATGACTGCATGGGTAGTGCCTGGTTGATTGCATGAGTAAAGCGGTAGTGCCTGTGTGATTGGATGAGTATGGGTACTGCTTGAGTGGAAGGCTGGGTGCAAGGGTAATGTTTGTGTGACGGGACGAGCTGCGAAGACCGACAGGAGTACCCCGGGGGCACCGATCCGACACGACTGGTGCGGACTCTGGCGACGGCCAGGGGGCGGAGCTTGGAGGAGCAGATAAACCCGGAAGAAGGAGCAGCCGGCGTGGGACGCCGAGAAAGCGAGGAGCCACACGGAGACCCGCGAGACGAGGAGGAAGCCGAGAGGATACTGGAGGAGGAGACGAAGGAGACCGGACCAACGGGGGCTCGACGCGATGACGGGATGACAGGAGGACCCAGAAGAAAACCGGGACATATCCCGAGGAAGGCGCCACGGACGAGACGGCCGGGACCCTATCATCGGGTCCCGGTTTCAGGCAAGTGATAGGAAAGACAGGGCACACGCTGGTAGGGTGGTGGCAAGCGCAGCTGGCTTCTCTGGTCTGTAAAGGGAGCGGGGAGGATGCCTGGACAGCAGGGGAATAGAGGAAAGGGCGGGAGGCTTTCTTTGCTTTTCTTTTTTTTCATGGGCGGGCACAAACGAGGCCAGGGAACACCCACACTCACCTCCAACGGGACTCCACCTGAAGAAAGGGCCCGGTATCGGGAGAGAGGGGCTTAACCCAAAAGGCAACACAGGTTCCACTGGGAGACTGGGGAGAGAAAGGCTGGAAATAGTGCAAAGCCTACGCGCGTAAGGATATTAACAGGGGGAGAATAGACCCTGACCGTCTCCTCTTTTCTTTACCGAGGGGGACACCTGGCAGGACAAGCCCACGGAAGCAGAAAAACAGCAGAGACCGACATCGGTGCACGGAACCGACAGAGCCCAGGGGATACAGACCACGGCGGAGAGCCGACCTCAGCACGGACAAGTTCTACAGTCCCTCACTTGTACATGCCAATAAAGTTATATACCAAGCACCTTTGCCTCGCCCGGTCTGTGGGGGCGTGACAGTTTGGGTAATTGGATAAGTGCATAGGTAGTGCCTGATTGAATGGATTAGTGTATGGGTAGTGCCTGAGTAAATGGTTGAGTGCAAAAGTACTGCCTGATTGATTGCATGAGTGCATGGGGAGTGCCTGGATGATAGCATAACTGCAGGGTTACTGCCTAGATGATTGCCTGAGTGCATGAGTAGTGCCTGCGTGAATGAATAAGTGCATGGGTAATGCCTGAGTGAATGGATGAGTGCATGAGTAGTGTCTGAGTGAATGGTTGAGTGCAAGAGTAGTACCTGAGAGATTGCATGACTGCATGGGTAGTACCTGGGTGATTGGATGAGTGCATGGACAGTGCCTGAGTGAATGGATAACTGCAAGGGTAATGCCTGAGTCACTGCATGAGTGCATGGGTAGTGCCTAAGTGAATGGTTGAGTGCAAGAGTAGGTCCAGAGTGATTGCATGAGTGCATCAATAGTGCCTAGGTGATTGAATGAGAGCAGGGATAGTGCCTAGGTGACTGTATGAGTGCATGGGAAGTACCTGAATGAACGTATGAGTGCAACGCAAATTCCTGGGTCATTGGATGAGTGCACAGGTAGTCCCTGAGAGAATGGATGAGTGCATGGGTAGTGCCTGGGTAATTGCATGAGTGCAGAGGTATGCCTCGGTGATTGTATGAGTGTATGGGAAGTACCTGAGTGAAAGTATGAGTGCAGAGCTAAGGTCTGGTTCATTGGATGAGTCCGCTGGTAGTCCATGAGGGAATGGATGAGTGCATGGGTAGTGCCCAAGTGAATGGTTGAGGGCAAGAGTATACCTAAGTTATTTCATGACTACATGGGTAGTGCCTGCGTGATTGCATGAGTGCAGGGATAGTGCCTGGATGACTGGATGAGTGCATGAGTAGTTCTTGAGTAGAAGGATGGGTGCATATGTAGTGCCTGGATCATTGAATGAGTGCATAGGTAGTGCCTGATTAAATGGATGAGTGTATGGGTAGTGCCTGAGTGAATGGTTGAGCGCAAACGTACTGCCTGATTGATTGCATGAGTGCATGGACAGTGCCTGGATGATTGCATAACTGCAGGGTTACTGCTTGGGTGATTGGATGAGTGTATGGGTAGTGCCTGAGTTATTTCATGAGTGCAAGACTAATGGGGGTATGGCTTGCAGGGACAGCATGGCGGACGCATCTCAACATCGCGCCACCATCCATCCCCTTAATCCACCACTTTTATCCCTCATTGCTACAATCTGCTGACACAGGGTGATACCGGATGCCCCCGTGACACCCGGGGGGGGGGAGTGGAAGTCGAAATTGTACCCAGACAGCCAGTTTCACAACCTTGTAGCAGAGCGCTGGAGAGCGGCCGCGGACGTGATCGACCAGGTGAGGCGCCGGCGACTGGGCCCCGGTTCCTGGGCTCTGACCCTTGTGAAAGCTGTTCCTGCGGAGTAGTAGTCCGCGGTCCAGCAGGCAAGGGGGGCGGCCCCCCTGAGACATCGGAGGAGGTGAGGAGTACTGAGAGCGAGACCCTGGTGAGCACCATGGGCATTGGCAGTGATAGGGATGGGCCCAGACCCGCAGCATGAGGAGTTGTAACGGCAGTGAGGGGGCGCCCGATAGAACAGCGGAGTCCGTACATGAAGTAGGAAAGCCCCGTGGGCCTAAGACAGGCCGAAAGAGAGACGACGGAGACAGGCTGAGACCGACAGCGACTGGCTGTGGCAGGTATCTGGGGACCGGACTGGGGAGCGATATCTGGCTGCATGGGTGCAGGATGATCTGGTGCATCCAGCCGGCGGCGATATGACCCAGGGAGCATTACGAAGACTTGATATGGTCTGAGGTGAGGCACAGCTACTGAGGGGGTCATGGGCGGGTGTAGGCCTACAGCGTTGATGCGGAGGAGTGAATCACGCAGGGCTGGTGAAGTGGTGCAGCACCCTGGTACAGCTACGATTGTAGGGAAGAGTGTGGTTGCTGTTGGTGGCTGCTGAGGTAGTGTGCGGCGAGGGATGACGCAAGTACCATGAGTGAGGCCTAGTATGGAGCAGCCTGTGGTAGGCCGAAGGCCTGGAAAGCTGTGCAGGGGCGCCTAGATGCCAGAACTGATCAACACTCGCCCAGCAGACAGCAGAGGGAATACACTGTTAAATTGGCAGAGTTTGGACACTAAGAGACTAACTTTGTGCGGCTGGAAGACACCAGCTGACAACTGAGGGGATCAGTCAACACACAGTGCTGCCTAATGAGAAGAGGAATCGGCGCAAGAAATGGGGCACTAGCCGCGCCTCTGTAGGCCTGTGACATGACGACGGCAGGGATAGCTTTGGGTAGCACCCCCACGCTTCGCTTGCCAAAGTTGATCCAGGCATTTGAGGTGGTACACCGACCCACTCCTTTCGCGGATTTGAAGCCCGGGAGGTTCTCTGGGTTAAGCCGGATGTGAGGAGAAGAATGGGGCGCACCCAGGGCGCCGGATCGAGAGCTTCTTTGCAAACTGCAGGCACTAGTGTAGCCGATCTTCCCCACCAGGGGGGTGGAGCAGAGGGCCCCAGATGACCGTCTGGATGCTATTCTGAACGCTATTGAATGCTCTTGTGAGTCAACGGCAAATAGGGGATCTGTTTGACGACAAAGGACTCTTCTCTTTCTTAGGCTTATCGGATAGATTCACATTGCAAAAAACTGATTTCTTTAAATATTTGCAAGTCAGAGACTTTCTATTTGAAAACCAGAAGCAGAGCAAGGTAAAATATAACCATCTGGTCGAGGCCGTTAAAGATAGGTGTATTATATAATACCCTGTTGGATACACAGCGGGATGATCTGGATGCCCAAAATCGCAAATGGAGTTTACGGCAAGGGCAGGGAAGGGGAATATATGGAACACACAATAGACATGGCCGAGAAAATCCTGGTATCAGCCAAATTGAAAGCTCAGCACTATAAGTTGATATTTAGCTTGTATCATACACCTGGGAGGATGCTGAAATGGAGTGGTTCGAATGATGGGAAAAGTTTTCAGTGTGGAATAGAGAAAGCGGATATTGTGCATATTTTCTATGCATGTATTTATCTAACACTATTGTGGAGACATATCGAGGGGTTACTGTCCAACATTACAGGGGAAGGCATCCATGTACAACAGAAGTAATGCATTCCGCTATCTAATATTTATGGCCACAGCTGTGGCTAGGCTATGTATTGCATCTGTTTGGTGAAAGAAGGAGGCTCCTTCCTTTGAGATGTGGAGGGCTACATTTTTTATAATTCTCCTCCATCTTGTGAGTTGCAGCCTACCTGTGCCCCAGATTGCGGTGAAGCAGAGTCCAGGAAGTGGTAAGGAGGCAGACTAGTGCTGTCTCTTTCCTAAAAAAGTTAAAAAGCGATTTTCTCTCCCCCTGATTGCATCATATCTTCTTTTTTAACATTTCTTTAACTGTCTTTGCCTGTGGTTGTTACAGTTTAAAATTGTAGTTTTAACATGCCCGTGAATGCATAATTTATCACCTGCTTTTGTGTTTAAACTTGTGGTTTTTCCTGCCCGTGACTGCCTCCATTTAACCTGTTGAATTGTGGGATTTGCAGTCCAAACTCTGTAGTTTTTCCCTCCAAATTTCTCCTTGGCTCTGTGCTTAGACCTGTATGTTAAGCAGTGCACCCCAGTCACCATTTTGTGTTTACAAGTCAGTGAAACCAGTCCCCCTCCCCCTCCCCTAGCACCAGGGATATTCTACACCAGAGGGTACTCTGAGACAGCAGTAATCTGCTGTGAGCTGTTTAAACTGTGTTTAATAGGGACTGTGCACTTCGTTTTTTGGCCAGGAGAGGGAGTAAAGTTTTATACAAACAGTATTGTTAGAGGACAAGTTTGTTAGTCCCTTGCCTGCAGAAGTCTAAAGTGTGGATTGAGCCTGTCTGTCTCATAGGAGATCTGAATAGAGGAGCAGCTTCCAACTCTCTGGCCAGCAAACCTTGTCTGAGGTCGCTGGGACCTTATATAGTCTGCTATTGGTTGGTTCATGTGTACACTGATTGATGGTTGTATCTGGTGTTTCTATTGGATTAGGGTTAGCATCCTCATTGGTTGGGTATTTGAGGGTTCTGATTGGTTTCTGGGTCTGTGACTCAATCAATGTAGGGTTGGGAATAGGGCTAGGGTTAGGCCTTTAATTGGAAGCAGCGATTAGGGCTTCTGGTGTGATTGGTTGATGGACTAGGTATGGGACTAAGTGTAGGGTTAGGCTTTCTATTGGAAGTAGGGACTAGGGCTTCCTGTGTCATTGGTTGCTTGGCACTGGGTTGGGACTACTGGTAGGGCTAGAGCCTCTATTGGACGTAGAGATCAGGGTTTTTTTAACTGATTGGGTGCTTGGACTAGGGCTAAGATTGGCTGTAAGGTCCTGGTCTCCTATTGGTTCTAGATTTTTGGGCTAGTGTTGTGATTGGATAGTGTTAGGGCTAGGGTTCCCATTGGCTGAAGGGGTCACCTGATTAATACGGCTATAAAACACCAGGCTTAGGGCGCCTCAGCCCGGGCGTCGAGGCTAAGGGTGGAGAGGACAAGGGCAGTTGCCTGCTTGAGACTGTTCGAGACTAGTCGGGACTAGGGCCAGAAATGTTGCCTATATTCGCATTCAGTAATAGCCATCCCACACCATCCACAAACATAGTAACACATTCACACCAAACGTACACCACACACAACCCTATGCACAGATCAATGTACCAGCATGCACTACAAACCCAACCAAACCACATCAATACACCCTTCTATCCCAACTACCACATATACCTACTATCACCTACAAACAGTATATAACTCTATCCTATACCACTAACCAATCCACTCATCACTAACACAACCCCATTCCACGCCATACTTAACTACATCACATCCAGACACACACTCCCTGCTCTAATTACTCATAACAGACCGCTTTTTATCACAAACAAACATATAATCAGCCATCCATCATTTGTCCAACCAACACCCTCCTCTTCCTTCTACCATAATAACACAAACACACAAAACATATACTGCACGACACCATACTTTTTAACTCTTGAAACAAACCAGTCTAAGACAAACAC
Source organism: Triturus cristatus (assembly GCF_964204655.1). NCBI lineage: Eukaryota > Metazoa > Chordata > Amphibia > Caudata > Salamandridae > Triturus > Triturus cristatus. Next base: position 209,570,017 of record NC_140580.1, on the reverse strand, counting down.
TCTTACCTCTACTTCATTCCCTCCTATACAAAACATACACTCTACTCATAAGCACATCACCACCCTCTCTACCTTACAACCTCCTCCCACAAACAATACTTTACAAACAAATCCATTGCATGTAACAAATACACCAGCACCCCTTTTCACTACTCCACAAAAACAAAACATATCACACACACCAACACAACAAGATCTTCAAAGCGCAACACCTCATAATACTTACCATCACAAAATACAAATATACACCCACCTTTAAAACCACACAAAGGAACAAACTCCAATGCCAAGCTTTCTCTCTTCTACCACACCTAACACAGATACAGCAGCACAACTCTCTTCTAACCGCCTATCATGCATTGGACAGTTTAGAACCTTACTACATAACCCACATGCTGCACCACCACCCCTGACTCATACACCTTCCGCCCTAAACACACGCAAACTATATAAGCGACTTGCCACACCTCCCAATTTCACTTCCCCATGTCTACTGCACAACAATGTTACACCACGAAAACAACACAGCACACCAACTCACTCTCTAGCACTATCTCCATCACATACACGTGCAGACCCATCAAAATGCCTTCTTAGCATGCTGGATGAGGAACATGATACAGAACAGCCACACGATTGCTATCCTAATACAGCTAATGCCAGCACTAAAAACACGCCTGCTACAAACCCACACAATACTGATCACTCTTCTACAAAACAATGTCCCACTATCACCAAAGCCCATTCTCTAAACTGTCTACTAATAAATGCTGGATCCTTCGCTAAAAACAAACATCACATCTACAACCTTCTCACAGATGCAAAACCAGACATACTATTTATAACTGAATCATGGTTGGGAGATGATATGGCTCCAGTCCTGCATGAAGCCGTTCCTCTAGGCTATCAAATGATCACCCAAAATCGTATAGGCAAAAAAGGAGGTGGTCTAGCTGTTGTGTTCAGGCAAACATTACATATCACTAAAGTTGAAGCGATTACCATAAAGAATTGTGAGGCTCTTCTCACCAAATGCAATCCTACACCGTCTTTCTCCTGTAACTTCCTGCTCCTTTACAGACCTCCACCTAGCAAGGCGACATTCCCAGATGCACTTCTAGACACAGTTTCAAACCTGATAACAATACACTCCAACCTATGCGTTCTAGGTGACCTCAACATTTGGTTTGACAAACCCAATATTACCCATCCAAAAACAATAGTAACTGGCCTAGACGCACTGAACCTGAATCAGATTGTCCACAAACCCACACACATCGCTGGACATATCGTAGATGTCATTTTTGCTAAAACTGAACTAGTTACATTTCAAACTATAACTCCAGTCACATGGTCAGACCACTACTTGCTTGCTTTCCAACATAAAACAACACTAAGCAACTCACCTAAAACTACCTTACTGCCATCCACCTATCGGCCGTGGAACAAACTCAATTTGGAACCCTTAGAAACACAACTAACTTCCAGTAGAGATCTGGAAACAATAAATTCTGTTCAAAATAATATGAGTGGCTAAAGGAAGCTTTTGACATCCTGATACCACTCAACAGAACAAATGGGAAAAAGTGCCTTGGAGAAACATAGAAATGAAAGACATAAAACATAAAATTAGAAAGCTGCAACGTACCTGGCTCAAAACAAATGCCAAACAAGACAAACTTCACCTACAGAAAATTAACAGATTATACATGTCAGCTATCAGAAAAGATAAGAGAAATTACTATTCAGACAGAATTCAAAATGCTAAATGTGCAAATAAAGAATTCCATAAAATACTCAATACATTTTGCAAACCGAATGGCCTAGAAGGAACTCATCCTGTTACTCAAGATTTCACAGACAAACTGTCAAATCATTACACGGACAAAGCAGACACATTGGACTCGTACTTAAAACAGAAATAAAGCATCAGGACTAACCCTTGTACAAAACAACAATCCAAGAATACTCTAACTCAGCCTCTCCGTTCCTTCCAACACATTTCACACAATGAATTTATGGACCTGGTCAAAGCAAGCAGGCCTGCCGGCAGCCCTTCTGACCAGTTTCCACTACAAACTTTCAAGACATTTCTTTTAACAACCTCTGCTGCCACTCCAGTAAGACGAATCATCAATGATTCCTTAACAACCAGAATATTTCCAGAGAACTCAAAGTCACACGTACGCCCTTTACTGAAGAAAACAAACTTGAACCCGCTGAACCCTGACAACTACAGACCCATTACAAATGAACCTTTCCTGGGCAAACTGATAGAAAGAGCAGCGTTCGCCCAGATGTCGCAACTCATTGAAGAGAATGACATACTTTCAGACTTCCAAACAGGATTCAGCCCGAGAAGAGGCACTGAATCTGCCCTCCTTGCCATCTGGGATGACCTGAAGAATACAGTAGACTGCAACGGGGTTACTGCGCTACTTCTCTTGGACCTCTTGGCTGCCTTTGACACGGTTGACCATGATACTCTGAAACAAAGACTCTATGGAGCCGGCATAGAGGGAAATGCTCTAGACTGGATAGCGTCCTACCTTCAAAACCGAACTAATGTCATCCATACCCCACCTTTCTCGTCCAAACCATACTCGACAAAAGCAGGGGTCCCTCAAGGCTCTATCATCTCACCCATGCTTTTCAACATCTACATGAAGTCATTACCGGTACTGATCAATTAATTTCACCTCACGTGCTATAACTATGCAGATGACACAAAAATACTCCTTCAACTGGAATGCCCCAAAGACATTGGAAAAGCCCCAGTTTTCAGTTGTCTCAGAGCCGTGGATCTGTGGATGACTTGGAGCCATCTCAAATTGAATGCTTCCAGAACTGAATATTCACGTGTGCCCATTGGAAACACTATGACCCGCTTGCCGCCTGGCCTGATGAACTGGGATCACCGCCTAAAGTATCAAAGGAAGTTAGAAACCTCGGAATGACCATGGACTCCAAGCTATGATGAATGCCCAAGTGGACAAACTAGCAAGATCAAGCTTTATCACTATAAAAACGCTGCAACAAATTGTCCCTCATTTGGGATTTCCACACAAAGTCCAAGTTACCACCTCACTTGTTCTGTCCAAACTTGATTACGCCAATAGCCTCTACCACGGATCACCTTTAACGACCATGAAAAGACTACAACGGATTCGGAACTCGGCTGCCAGATTGCTCTTGCATCTCAAACCACGAGACCACATCTCACCTGCCTTGAAAGCTCTGCCTTGGTTACCGGTTGCCAGAAGATCCACGTTCAAGCTACTTTGTATCACCCAGAAAGCAATACATGGAATGGGACCGCTCTTCATCAGGAATAAAATCACCAAACACATTCAACAAAGGAAACTCCGCTCTAAAGGGGCATCTCGCCTCAAAATACCAAGATACAAGAAAAAAACCATGGGTGGCACATCCTTCTCTGTTCAATCAGCCAAACTATGGAACTCTTTACCCTCCCAACACAAGATCCACCAACAACCACCTTATCTTCAGAAAACTACTCAAGAATTGGCTCTGCCCCACATAAGCACCATACGCAAACAGATATTTACAGCATAACCCTCTGTATATAAGCATTTATTTTCACTATAGATATATACCTATCTTTGTGTATTGCTTTGTATAAACATGTAGAATAATTATGTTGTTAATTTTTATTTTTAAATCATCCTTGGTCTACATGCACTTGCTTCGATTGTGCATCTATGTACCTTCCATGTACTTGGATCTGTGTGTTTGTTATGCACTACCCTATTTCTCATCGTGTACCTCTATCAGTATCTTTAATCTACATATACTTACATCCTTTATGCATCTATATACTTACAATGTACTTATTGATCTATATATTTATCACTTTCTTCTAATTTACCATTTCCAATGCACTACCCTATTTCTCAGTATATAATTCTCTCAATATATCTTCTAGCCCAACTTTCTGACTCATCTCAAACTTCTTTCTACTACTCTTTCCAATGCACTACCCTATAGCTCACCCTATACATCTATCAATATATCCTCTACATACACTCTCTCATTTATCTCAAACCCCATACCACTACTATGATTCACAAAATAACCCTTTCTAGACTCTCTCCTACTCTACCCCTCCTTGCATCCTCTGACACCTCTTTTACTATACCGATCCCCCAAAACAAACCTTTCAAAAACTCTTCCCTCATACTCTTCCCCCTCTAAAACCCCTTTTTACTCATCCAAAAGCCTCCTTCTACTGCTATGACCTAAAAAAAATATCCAAATCCTTCACTCTTCTATCCCTCCACTATCCTTATCAATCAAAATAACAGACTAACATGTTCACTTGTCAAATTCCATATTCCACTATACTAATTCACCACTAATCCTTTATGGGTTCCAGAGTAGCGTGCACCTTGCCAATAAAGCGTTTCAACACCCCATCAGGGTTACAAGCGCTATATAAATGCAAACCTTTTTCCCTTTTCTACCCTTTCCCAACCCTTCTCAATCCAAATAACTGATTAACATATCCACCACTCGGGAGGAGCCAAGATGGCGACCGGGACGGCAGCGTAGATTCCCGGCTCCGTGAACCTCCGCATCCCGCACGGATATCCTGCATGAGATCCTTATTCTGCGCTACGAGATCGTGTTCGTGAACGAAAGTGGCAACCGATTGTGTGACTCCGAGGTCTCTGACTGCCGTACGACCGGAGAAATCAGCGGTTGAACTTTGCGGCCCGTGCGGTCCCGAAGCCGGGACCTCGAGTGGACGCCTTGGCCGGGTGGCAGTTGAACAACAGCGGCCTGTGGTGACTGGGTGGAGTCGGTCCACCGGAGTGGAGCTCCCCTTCGGCCTGCATTTTGCAGCGGCCGCTCCCCCCTGCTGAACGTTGCGGACTGAGGACATGCCCGGGTGTGCAATCCTCGGACTCCGTGGCGTTTGCCCCTGCCTTTGATGGTGAGCTGCCCAGACGCCGTCCCTGGCTCGCCCTGATCCTTGCGGGCTGCTCCCGGCTTTTCGCGGGAGCTGGTCCGTGGCGGAGACGACTGTTGCCCGTGACCGCGCAACGGCTGAATCTGTGCCTGCCCCAGGATCCCTGTCTTCAGCGACGTGGACCTTGAGGAGTTGTTCCCGGGGTCCTGGCCCAACTACGAGTCGGGCCTTCCCAGCGGCCATTTTGTCGCGATGCAGCCTACCATCCTGTCCGCTGGGACGCAACGAGACTGGGGGTGTGTGACTTTCGGGAGTGTGGTGGAGCGATCGGAGGGAGCTGCTCTGGGATACGGCGACCTCCTGGAGGCCCTTGGTGCCCTTCATTACTCCTTGGCTCATGGCGCCGGGGTCCTGGAGGGGAAGCTAGATGTTGTGGTAACAGCGTTGGGACAGTGGCGGCATGCTGGTCCACAGGTACACAGTGGCTTTCCACACTGCACACAAGAGGAAGATGTTGCGGCCCCCCCCGCGATTAGTGTACAGCCGTACACTCCGGACAATATGCTACCATGTGGTCGGCTAACTGTGGACTTGATTTGTTCCGGAGGTATCGGACCTGAGCGGAAGATGGTGGCCTTGTCCCGTGTGCGGTCTCCGGCGGCCCAGGGACAATTCCAGCAACGTGTGTCTCATTTGGCTGATTCAGCCTGTCTGGACCTTGTGTGCAGTGCAGATCCTGGGGCGACACTGGAAAAGACGCCCCTCCATGAAGCGGTCTGTGCGGATGCTCAGAGACTTCCACCCCATCTGTGTGCGGCGCTTCCCGACTGTTTTTGGACACTCCTGTACCTTGGGACATCGGACATGGTGCTGGGTCGAGGGACAGACATGGGCAGAATCGCAAAAAGCGGTCAAGGCTGAGGCTGATCCCTCGGGGGTGGTCACCTAGTAGACAGGCGGACTTATGGTTGCGCGCTCTCGTGGTTATTCGCATGGTTGGTGTATAATGCTCCCCATTCCCCCCCCCCTTTTTTTGATATGGTCGATTTGGTGCGGCTAATCGTTTGCTGGGGGGAGACTTCACCGTGCGGGAGGGAGAAGCCGGGGGTATGTTTTTAAGGCCCTCCTCCAGTTTATTATATCCTTTCCGCCCCCCCGTCTGGGGGGGCTCTTTCTCACTCTCTTTTTCCCTGTCTCTTCTATATTTCAGGTCTAGTTCCAGGGCGACAGGCACACTGCTGGGGGGTGGGGCCATACTCATTCGCAGAGGTGCAGGGTGGGGGGATGGGGGAGGGGACGCTTTAGTCTTTATCTCTTTTTCCATGGCCTCCGTTTTCTTTTCTGTTTCTTTTTGCTTTCTTTTTCTGGGATCAGTGCGATACACCACCCTGATTGTGAATCGTTTGCTCTTCATGTGTGCCACAGTTTCCGGGGGGTTCGCCGGGCTTGAGGTATGGGGACCTGTAGGCGCAACTATCTTTGATATTTCTCCTCATCCGTACTTTCCCGCGCCTGCGCCATTGATTTAATGTAGTGCTGCTTATTGGTTACGTCTCTTATCCTTGCCCCTTCTCGCTGTTGGGAAATTGTTTGGCACCTGATCCTACTGTTTTGTCTTATCATAAAATGGAAAACCCTTTCTCTCCTGGTGTCCTACCTGCGCGGCTCATTGGCCGGACTATATTGGATTGAAGACTTTGCTCTCCGAGGTGCCGCCTGTGTTGACATTTGCTATTATTATCCTGGTTACTTAGCGGCCGGCCCCGGGGGGTTGTAGGCCCATACGTGTAAATGATTGAAACATCAATAAAGGTTTTTCAAAAAAAAAAAAAAAAAAAAAAAAAAAAAACATATCCACCACTCAAATTACTTCATATTTCACTATACTAATTTTCAGCACTAATCCTTTATGGGTTCCGTAGTAGTGTGCTACTCACCAGAAAAGCGCTTCAACACCCATCAGGGGTAACAGGTGCTATATCAATGCAAACCGTTCTTCCCCTTCTATCTCTCCACTATCCTTCTCGCTCCAAATAACTGACTAATATCCACCACTCAAATTACTTTCATATTTCACCGTACTAATTCTCCACTAATCCTTTATGGGTTTCCGGAGTAGCGTGCTACTTGCCCAAAAACACACACAAAAAAAGAGCTTCAACACCTCATCAGGGGTAACAAGCGCTATATAAATACAAACCTTTTTCCTCTTCTATCCTTCTGCTATCCTTTCAAATCCAAATAACTGACTAACCTATCCACCACTTAAAATTATTTTCATGTTTCACTATACTAATTCAACACTAATCCTTTATGGTCTCCAGAGTAGCGTGCTCCTCACCGAAAAAACACTTTGACGCCTCGTCAGGGGTTGTAAGCGCTATATAAATGAATTACAATACAATACAATAATATCTATAACCTGGAATTTAGTCTCTACTCTCTTAAAACAACCAAAAGACAAAAATTGGGTATACAGATATGGGGTCCCATGATTGAGCACACAAAATGACAAAATAATTATCTCAGCTATACTGTGTCCCGGCTTGATTCTGTTCCTTTCTACCTCATGGTGTCCGACTTTTGTACCTTCTTCTTTTTCTTTTACATGCCTTTCCTGTTGTGGTATACTGCAAACTGATGGCCAGTGCCCTAGGTATTGTCTTTGTATGATTTTTATGTTTTATGCTAAAGTATGTTTATAAGGGGTCTATATTGATACTTGTTATGGACTGAAGAAAAAAAAAAAAAAAGAGAGACATACATCAGTCACCAGACAATACAGACCTTTAAACTTGACGGACTGCACTTTCCATTTTAAAGAGACACCTAAAATTATGTGGCATACTTCAACTATACCTTTCCATAGACTCAAACAAACTACCATAGTCACTAATCCATCTACCAATGTACACATATTAGTATGCACAAACTATTTCAATCACCATTTCACTAAAATACAACAAACTACAATACACATCTATACATTTCGTAACATATTTCAAACATCACAGTTCTCAAATAATTTCAAAAGTTTCAAATCTAAAAATATTACTGCAAGCAGTAAAGCACTACTACATAATACATAACAAACCTCACACATTTGTAACTCACCTCTCAAATAGTATTGCAGAATATGAAATATCAGAAACTCATAAAAGATTTTGTTTTGCACACAATAAATGTAATACACCACTCTCAACAACGTAAAACCAGTAATGGCAAACCTTCCCTCTCTTTGCACACAAATAAATGTAAGTAACAAATCACATTGCTTCCTACATTATTTCAAATTGTGAAACACGTTTCTATTGGTTAGACATATTAACCATTTCCAACTGTCTTTTAAAAGTGCCCAAACTGGTTCTGTAATTTTCTGGGGTCGCGACTCCACCGTAGTGCCGCAGTATAGCGTCGCAATGAAGCCGCAAACCCTGACAGGAGTTCAAAAACCTATTTCCAATAATACTAGTATTATTTTTTGACAATACTACTTCTAAACATACTACTGTTTTGGGAAAACTTAATTTAGTAGCATATCACTTTTATATAATTTATATTTTCTCATTTTTAATTCACAGTTACGTTTCAACCCTTCCCTCATTCTGCTTAATCCCAGTTTCTATGGTAACAGTTTCTGCAACATTCAACTCAATCAATCAATCAATGACACTTATAAAGCGCGCTACATACCCGTAGGGTCTCAAGGCGCTGGGGGGGGGGGGGGTGCCGCTACTGCTCGAATAGCCAGGTCTTCAGCTTCTTCCTGAAGGAGAGGTGGTCTTGGGTCAGGCGCAGGTCGGTCGGGAGGAAGTTCCAGTTCTTGGCGGCCAGGTAGGAGAAGGACCTTCCTCCTGTAGTCGCTCTTCGGATGCGGGGGACGGCGGCGAGGGCGTGGTTGGCTGATCGGAGGTGGCGCGTGGGAGCGTAGAAGTTGACTCGGCTGTTGAGGTAGCTCGGGCCTTGGTCGTGTAGGGCTTTGTGTGCGTGGGTGAGGAGGCGGAAGGTGATTCTCTTGTTGACGGGGAGCCAGTGAACGTCTCTCAGATGTCCGGAGATGTGGCTGGATCGTGGGATGTCGAGGATGAGTCTGGCTGAGGCGTTCTGGATCCGCTGGAGTCTCTTCTGGAGCTTGGCGGTGGTACCGGCGTAGAGGGCGTTACCGTAGTCCAGTCGGCTGGTGACGAGGGCCTGGGTGACGGTCCTCCTGGTCTCGGTGGGGATCCACCAGAAGATTTTCCGAAGTATGCGTAGGATGTTGAAGCACGCCGAGGAGACGTTGTTGACCTGCCTGGTCATGGAGAGGGAGGAGTCCAGGATGAAGCCCAGGTTGCGTGCATGGTCTGTCGGTTTGGGTGCGGTGCCCAGGGCGGGAGGCCACCAGGAGTCGTCCCAGGCGGAGGGTGAAGAGCCCAGGATGAGAACCTCCGTCTTGTCCGAGTTCAGTTTCAGGCGGCTGGTCGTCATCCACTCGGCTACCTCTTTCATCCCTTCGTGCAGGTTGGCTCTGGCGGCGGCGGGGTCGTTGGTCAGGGAGAGGATCAGCTGGGTGTCGTCGGCGTAGGAGATTATGCTGAGGTTGTGTTTGCGTACGATGGCCGCGAGGGGGCTCATGTAGACGTTGAAGAGGGTGGGGCTCAGAGATGATCCTTGTGGGACGCCGCAGATGACTTCGGAGGCCTCTGACTTGTACGGTGGTAGGCGGACTCTCTGTGTTCTTCCGTCGAGGAAGGAGATGATCCATTCCAGCGCCTTGTCCTTGATTCCGATGTTGCTGAGGCGCCGTACTAGGGTGCGGTGGCAGACCGTGTCGAATGCCGCGGAGAGGTCTAGGAGGATGAGGGCCGCTGTTTCTCCATTGTCCATCAGGGCTCGGATGTCATCGGTGGCGGCGATGAGGGCGGTCTCGGTGCTGTGATTGGCTCGGAAGCCGGACTGTGAGGGGTCGAGGGATCCGTTCGTCTCGAGGAAGGCGGCCATCTGCTTGTTGACGGTCTTCTCGATGACTTTGGCTGGAAACGGGAGAAGCGAGATGGGGCGGTAATTCTTGAGGTCGGTGGGGTCCGCTGTTGGTTTCTTGAGTAGAGCGCTGAGTTCGGCGTGTTTCCAGCTCTCGGGGAAGATGGCGGTGTCGAAGGATGTGTTGATGATGTCTCGCAGGTGGGGTGCGATGACAGCGTCGGCCTTGTTGAAGACGTGGTGAGGGCAGGGGTCGGTCGGTGATCCGGAGTGGATGGAGTTCATCGTGCGGGTGGTGTCTTCGGTGCTGATCGGGGTCCAGGCGTGGAGGGTGGTGGTGGGTGGGGGTGGTTGGACGGTCATGGTGTGCGTTGGTTGGTTGTTGAAGCTACTGTGTATGTCCGTGATCTTGTTGTGGAAGTATGAAGCGAGGGAGTTGCAGAGGTCTTGCGATGGGGTGATGTCGTTGTTTCCTGCGCTGGGGTTGGAGAGCTCTTTCACGATGTTGAAGAGTTCCTTGCTGTTGTGTGCGTTGTTGTCCAACCGGTCCTTGAATGCTGTTTTCTTGGCGGCGCGGATCAGCTGGTGGTGTTTCCGGGTGGCAAGTTTGTAGGAGGTCCTGTTGTCCGGTGTCGGTTCCCTTTTCCAGACTTTCTCGAGGGCTCGGAGGTTCTTCTTGGAGCACTTGAGTTCGTCGGTGAACCATGGGGCCTTCTTGCTGCCGGGTCTGCTAGGCGGGGTCCTCAGCGGGGCGAGCTCGTCCGCGCAGTCGCTGATCCACTTCGTGAGGTTGTCGGCGGCCTGGCTGGGGTTCGCTGAGCTGGCAGGAGGGTGCTGGCTTAGGGAGGTGGCGAGCTGGTCTGCTGTGATCTTGTTCCAGCTTCTGTGGGCGGCTTGTTGCTGGTGTTGGTGGGTCGTCGTTCTCTTGAAGGTGAAGTGGACGCAGCTGTGGTCCGTCCATTGAAGCTCTGTGGCGTGGCTGAAGAGGATGTCTGTGCTGGATGAGAAGACGGCGTCGAGTGTGTGTCCGGCGAGGTGGGTGGGGGTGGACACCAGTTGCTTGAGTCCCAGGTTGGCGAGGTTGTCGAGCAGGGTGCTGGTGTTGTGGTCGTTGTTGTTCTCCAGATGGTAGTTGAGGTCTCCCAGGAGGATGTAGTCAGCGGAGGGGAGGGCATGCGGGCTGACGAAGTCGGCGATGTCCTCGCTGAATTGCGTGCGTGGTCCAGGGGGTCGGTAGATCAGGGTGCCTCTGAGGGTGGTGTTCGGGTTGGTGTGGATCTGGAAGTGCAGGTGTTCGGCGCTGGTCAGGGTGTTGTCGGTGCTGGTCGTGATCCGGATGGTGTTTCTGTGGATGATGGCGATGCCTCCTCCCATCTGGTTGGCGTTTCGGTCCCTCCGGACGATCTTGTAGCCCTCTGGGATAGCGATGGCGATGTCAGGAGCTGAAGAGGCGTTCATCCAGGTCTCCGTGAGGAAGGCAACGTCCGGGGCTGTGGCGTCTAGGAGGTTCCAGAGTTCGATGGCGTGTCTGTGGACGGAGCGGGTGTTGAGCAGGATGCACTTGAGGTGGGTGCTGCTGGTGTTCGACTTTGCGGGTGCTGGTGTGCGGCTGGTCTGGGTGCAGGAGAACTTGCAGGCGTGGCAGCTGAAAGGTCCGTGGGTGCAACGTGGTGTGGCTTGGTGGCAATTCGGGAGTCGGCCGGTGTTGAGAGCGATGAGGGTGGCGGCGGAGTACGTCAGGCGGGTAGGTCGGGGTCCTCGTGGGCCAGGGGTCCTGGCGCTGGACGCGATCCGGTCGCGGACGGGCGCAGACGGGCTTACCTTTGGCGCACCTTCGGCGCTCAGTCGGCGCACCCGCTGCGCGTGGCCGCTGCGCGTTCGCACGGTCGCCATTTAAGGCGGAGTGCGCGGGTGGGCGGAGCAGCTGGGAGGCGGGAGCGGGGAGGGTTACAGAAGGCAAAGGGGGCGGGGACAGGCGGCGGTGGTGGGAGCGGGGAGGGTTACAGAAGGCAAAACGGGGCGGAAAGCAACACGGGGAAAATGAAATAACCACAAAGCAAGCAAAAATACGATAAACAAGGGGAAAAAAAGATAATTAAACCAAGCAGGCACAGAGTCACGTCAAGGCAGGGGCACAAACAACTGCAGTGGCGGCAGCCGGCGGACGAAGCAGCAGCGAGGCAGAGGGCAGGTAAGGGGCACACGCAGCAGCTGGTGGCCGTGCGGCGCGGGGGTGTCCCACAAGTGGGTCACACTCACCTGCGTCGCACGGTCGCCATTTAAGGCGGAGTGCGCGGGTGGGCGGAGCAGCTGGGAGGCGGGAGCGGGGAGGGTTACAGAAGGCAAAGGGGGCGGGGACAGGCGGCGGTGGCGGGAGCGGGGAGGGTTACAGAAGGCAAAACGGGGCGGAAAGCAACACGGGGAAAAGAAATAACCACAGAACAGGCTAAAATACGATAAACAAGGGGAAAAAAAGATAATTAAACCAAGCAGGCACAGATTCACGTCAAGGCAGGGGCACAAACAACTGCAGTGGCGGCAGCCGGCGGACGAAGCAGCAGCGAGGCAGAGGGCAGGTAAGGGGCACACGCAGCAGCTGGTGGCCGTGCGGCGCGGGGGTGTCCCACAAGTGGGTCACACTCACCTGCGTCGCACGGTCGCCATTTAAGGCGGAGTGCGCGGGTGGGCGGAGCAGCTGGGAGGCGGGAGCGGGGAGGGTTACAGAAGGCAAAGGGGGCGGGGACAGGCGGCGGTGGCGGGAGCTGGGAGGGTTACAGAAGGCAAAACGGGGCGGAAAGCAACACGGGGAAAAGAAATAACCACAGAACAGGCTAAAATACGATAAACAAGGGGAAAAAAAGATAATTAAACCAAGCAGGCACAGATTCACGTCAAGACAAGGGTGGGCGGAGCAGCTGGGAGGCGGGAGCGGGGAGGGTTACAGAAGGCAAAACGGGGCGGAAAGCAACACGGGGAAAATGAAATAACCACAAAGCAAGCAAAAATACGATAAACAAGGGGAAAAAAAGATAATTAAACCAAGCAGGCACAGAGTCACGTCAAGGCAGGGGCACAAACAACTGCAGTGGCGGCAGCCGGCGGACGAAGCAGCAGCGAGGCAGAGGGCAGGTAAGGGGCACACGCAGCAGCTGGTGGCCGTGCGGCGCGGGGGTGTCCCACAAGTACAACTGTACTGGCAGGCCATAGGTCCACTATATTTTCAAGTTCAGTACAGAAGCTTACAAATGCAAATAGCAGGGGTGGTTGTCCTTTGCAAACTATTACCTTATCGTAACTACTGTACCTTTCAAAAAGATTTGGGGTTGTTTGCACTTAGGCACCTGTAACTTTTTGACCACATAAGGTATTCACGCCAAATTAGCGCCCTTTTATTCCCAACATCATGGGGATTCAAAAGGTACCCATGGTTTGTGGATTCCCCTGGAGGGGACCCAGAAATTAGCCAAAATACAGCTCAATTTTGTTTTGTTTTTTGAAAAATGGGAAAAAAGGGCTCCAGATGAAAGCGTCTGTTTTTTTTCCCTGCAAATGGTATCAAAAAAGGGGTTGTGATGCTGAAATCACCATCTTCCCAGCTTTCAGGGACAAGCACACTTTTGTCAGAAAACCAACATTATTTACACAGTTTGGCACTTTTCTGGGACATAGCCGATTTTTGCTATTTTCTGTGCTTTCAACCTCCTTCCAGTTAATTGTAGAAATGGGTATGAAAGCAATAATGGATCCTGGAGAGCTATACATCTTAAAAAAGTAGACAAAATTCTGAATTCAGCAAGGTGTCATTTGTGTAGATCCTTCAAGGTTTCTTCATAGAAACTAACCGTTAAATATAGGAAAAATTTAAAATTAGTTTAAAAAAACCAGCCATTTGTGTCAACGTTTTCACCTGTAACTTCTTCTAATTATGACAGCTGTATGAAAGCTATATACCGTTACATGTGTTGGACCTTTCTGGTTGTGGGGATATATAGGACTTGTTGGATTCACCAAGAACCTGACAAACCCAGAGCCAATAATTGAGCAGCGTCTTGCAATGGTTTTTTATTATGTACCGGGTATATAGCAATTATTTTGGGAAAATGTATACATGGAAAAATTGGTATGAAAGACACCTACGTATTTCTGAAATGGGAATAAAATATAGAGTTTAGAAACAGTAGATATTTGCACATTTACGAAATCGGGAGTACCCATACTAGCATGAGAATTATAGGTCATTTTTCAAAATGACTTCTTTTTTACACAATGTCTTTCATTTGGAAGGCAGAAATGTATCAAAACTCAATATGTAATAACAGTTGCTTTACAATTCTGAGTTCCCCTAAGTCTCCCGATAAAAATGGTACCTCACTTGTGTGGGTAGGCCTAGTGTCCGCGACAGGAAACGGAAAATTGTAGAAAAAACAAATTTTCCTCACATTTCTGTGGTGGAAAGTTCTGGAATCTGCGTGGATCCACAAAATTCCACCCACCCCGCGTTCCCGAAAGTCTTCCGAGAAAAATAGTACCTCACTTGTGTGGTTAGGCCTAGTGCCCGCGACAGGAAACGGCCCAAAACGCAAGTTGGACACACCACATTTTCAGAGTGAAAAATTACCCTTTTTTTGCAAAGTGCCTAGCTGTAGTTTTTGAACCCTAGCTCTGCTGGCACCTAGGGAAACCTAGCAACCCTATACATTTTTGAAAACTAGACACCCAGGGGAATCCAGGATGGGGTGACTTGACTGGCTTTCACCAGGTTCTGCTACCCAGAATCCCTTGCAAACCTAAAAAATTGTCCCAAAAAAACACATTTTCCTCACATTTCTGTGGGGGAAAGTTCTGGAATCTGCGTGGATCCACAAAATTCCACCCACCCCGCGTTCCCCAAAGTCTTCCGAGAAAAATGGTACCTCACTTGTGTGGGTAGGCCTAGTGCCCCCAACAGGAAAAGGCCCAAAACGCAAGGTGGACACACCACATTTTCACAGTGAAAAATGACCCTTTTTTTGCAAAGTGCCTAGCTGTAGTTTTTGAACCCTAGCTCTGCCAGCACCTAGGAAACCTATACATTTCTGAAAACTAGACACCCGGGGGATGCTAGAGAGGTATGGCTTGTGTGGATCCCCCACGTCTTCTTACACAGAATCCCCTGCAAACCTCAAATTCAGCTGAAAAAATGTGTGGGAAAGTTGTGGCATCACGGGCTGACACAAATTTCCTATCACCCAGCGTTCCCCAGGTCTCGCGATAAAAATGGTGCCTCACTCGTGTGGGAGGCCGAAGTACCTGCGACCGGCAAGAGCCCAAAACGTCTTGAGGCAACATCAAAATTGCCTATCACAAAACAACCTGGTTTTGCAAGGGGGGGGTCACCTGGGTTTTTGGTCCCGTGCTCGGCGGCCATCTAGGGAAACCTACCAAATCCACACTTTTCTGAAAACTAGACACCGAGGGGATTCCAGGGAGGAATAGCTTGCATGGATCACGCAACATTTTCTTACCCAGAATACCCTGCAAACCTCAAATTTAGCTGAAAAACATCACACATTTCTTGTGTAAGAAAGTTGTGGCATCACCGGGCAAATTCCTATTAAATTATTTATTTGAGGTGGATCTGCGAATCCACCGTAACATTACACTGGGGGGGGGGGCGCTGAGAGCCGCAATGGGGTCACGACTCCTATCACGAGAGAAAAAATAATAATGAATGCCCCCCAGTTTCATTACCCGATGTCCACCTCATCCCCCGGGGCTTCGCCAATCCTTTATTTATTTTTTAAAATGGAAGGGCGTAAATAGCCCCCCTCCCTAGGCCGATTTCGACCCCGGGGTCCAGCAAAACTTTATTTAAAGAAGGGGGACCACTTTTGACCCCCGGGACCATATCCCCCGGGGCCTGCCCAGTCTTTCTTTCTCTATAAGTTTTGGAGGGGGTCCATGTGGCCCCCCACCTCAGGACTTGTCTTTTAAAATATATATAAATATATATATATATATATATTGTAATCAGGAAGAAACATTAACATTTCCCATCAAACAAATAGCACCCAAAACTACTTTCAAGGCACCTTCGACTTTCAGTCCTGTTATGCCACATGATGCTATAGACATCTTTCATGAGAATGTAATTGCACAACTGAAAAGTCTTCAGAGACGTATTATTAAAGGCAAGCGACATTATGACACAACCACTTACCAGTATGAAGCGTTAGTGGCGAAACTCAGCAAAGAGAAAAACATCATAGTCCGAGGAAGTGACAAGGGCGGCAATATCGTCTTGTTAACTAGAGCTGATTATGACAAGGAGGCCTATTTCCAGCTCAACGACAGACAATGTTATGAACGTATCAATGTTACAACTTTGAAAGCTACGCAACAAGAGTTTTATCACAAACTGACCAGATGGAGATACAAGCAAATGATATCAGAGGATGAACTTAAATTTCTCAAAAACAACAATCCAGTAACTCCCTTGATCTACTTTATACCCAAAGTCCACAAAGATGAGAAAAAACCTCCCGGCAGACCTATTATATCTGCAAGAGGTGGATTATTGGAAAAGACATCAGAGTATATTGATTATTTTTTGCAAAGTTACGTAAAAACTCTTGGGTCATATATACAGGACACAGGTGACTTTTTGCTCAAAATACAACAGATCACGTGGATGGACAATGATTGGATGCTGGCACTTGATGTGACAGCACTCTATACCAGCATCATACACACAGATAGCATTGCGGCAGTGAAATACTATTTATCACGCAGATCAGAACAATACCAGGATCACAACTCTATGTTGTTAAAAATGCTTGAATTTTGTCTATGCAATAACATCTTCATGTATAACAATCTTCTGTACCGCCAACTGCAAGGCGTAGCCATGGGGGCCTGTTTCTCTCCAAGCTACGCCTGCTTACATATGGGCGCTTGGGAGGAACTGGTCCTCAAGGTCCAACATGAGTCAATTTTCAGCACTAACGTTATTGCCTGGCATCGGTATATTGATGACTTATTTGTGGTTTGGAGGGGTAGTAAAGAACAGGCAGAGAATTTCATCTCCATGATCAATGTTAACCAGTTCAACCTCAAATTCACTGCAACTATGAGTCAGTCTAATATTGCATTTTTGGACACCGAGGTATTCATCAGTAACAACACGATCCAAACAAGACTATACAGAAAACACACTGCAGGCAATACCATCCTCCATGCAAGGAGTGCACACCCTACACATCTCATTAACAGCATTCCCTACGGAGAGATGCTTAGATTAAGGAGAGTATGTAGCAGCCAATATGATCTTGAGCTTGCCCAGCAAGCAAGCAGAATTAGATTCTTGGAGAGGGGTTACAGTGCACGGGTCATCAATAGTGCCATAATGAAAAGCATGAAAGTTGACAGACAGAAACTCCTCGATACTTATAGAACCTCTGATCCAATGATACCCATGAAAACAGGCGTAATATCACCTTCAACAGCCAGTACATTTAGGATCATCACGGGGTACAATAGGCAACACTCAGACCTATACAAAATCATAAATCGCAATTGGCCCATTATTCTCAGCGATCCAATCATTGGTCCTACTCTTCCTCATAGAGTCTCTATCACCTACAGTAGGGCTCCTTCTATGAAGGATCGTCTGGTCAATACCAGCCCTGAAACCATTGAAAGAACCACATGGCTTCAGACCAACAGTGGATTTTTCAAATGCAAAACTTGCAAATCGTGTATCCACGGTTTGAACATGAAAACATTCAAAGATGGTTTCAGTGACAGAGAACATCTCATTGACAAGGTTTCAACATGCAAAACAGAGTTTGCTATATACGTCCTACAATGCCCCTGCCAACTCAGATATGTTGGCAGCACGAAACATGCTGTTCATAAACGTATCTTACAACATCTTCAGGCAATAACAAACGAAGACAACACCTACCCAGTGGCCAGACATTTCAAGGAATATCACCACAGTGACAATAAGGGCCTAAAATGTTATGTCATTGACGCAGTAACGGCAAGTAGGCGTGGAGGGGACAGAGAGCACAAACTCCGCCAACTTGAGACCAGGTATATTTTGCAGCTTGATTCAAAACATCCAGGGGGACTAAATATTACAGAGGATCTTTATACTTGCCTACCTTAATGCTATCCAGTTTTTGGTGGGCATCCATCTGTTTATAATAGGATTTTATTCTAGCTGGTAGAACCTAGAGGCGGCTCTCTACCTTTTAGATTAATATTTATTTATGCTTTTTAAAGATTTCTAGTAATTTAAACAAGCGAGAATGGCTTCTTTATACACATACCTCATATACCCCACTTTTTTAGCTGTTACCTCATAATAGACGAGATTCAGGCCTGTTTCCCTTGCCACAGTTACATCAGTATCTTTTAACTGCAATCTGCCCTTTGATTACCTTATTTTCAGGTTGATATACATGTCATTACCATCAGTTATGATGAGGGCTCTCACCATACTGTATTTAACCTTGCACTGAGTCCCCATATATTCACTCAATAATGTGGGCCGCTGGACACGTCAGTACACTATATTTATCTACATTTACCAGATGGACAATCGACGCTAGATGTTTCAGCATGCCTTGGATAGTTTCCACTTTAGAACTACGTCCATTTTGTGACTTTCTTTCACTTGATTTAGTTCGTTTTAAGATTAGAGTACTTCCCCCTTTGTCTGATTATTAGAGAATTATTTCAACATTAATAACAGCACTATATATTATCTTTTAAGTTCTTTTATCACCGGTGAGGTATATTAAATCCATGTGACTAGTTCTATGATATTATTTTAAGCAGAGGCAGACTTGTTATTAGCATCACCTACAAAAGGGGATTTATCCCGTGATTCGCTATGATTATAATGAACACAATTATGTCAGTGGAGTTCATCTGTGTTCTCTTCATGAGATTGCCACACGAGATGTCATTATTATGTTACAAAGCTTTTGCACATTATACATGATGTTTAGTCAATAGAATCTTTACATTCTAGATGTCTTGTGTATCTCATTTATGCTTGCATAGGGGTTCTATTTGCATCACCTTATCTCCACTATACAGTTGTCTGTTATTAGAAACATGCTTATTGGCAACCACAGGTATGTTCATCGACTGTATAATGATGTGTTACATTTGGGGTTGCGCCTTGCATATACAATAGCGATATTTTGCACAATTGAGAAAATACATATATATTTATTATCTTTGGACTCAATTGCTATTTGTACTTACATCGGTTTTAATAGATAATATTTATTTATATGATGTAAATAATATTATTCAAATTCAATTACCTTACTGATGTATTTTAGTCGCTTTGTTTTAAACAGTTCAAATTGTCAAGTCTGTTATCCATTTCCTCTGCAGACAGTCACGTGATTCCTTGATTGTATGCACAGTCACTTTATAAGCCATCTATTCATTGGATCATGTTGTCATGTGATCAAGGCTCGGAGGAGCCGAAACGTTATGGCGGCAAAAAGGCACAGATTAAAATAATCTAGCACTCATCTTTGGTCCGTGTCCGTTTATGCTGGGACGGTGTGGAGCTACAATTGCAGCAGGTATACGGATTCACGCATATATATATGTATATATATATATATATAAAAACCGGGAGGGGGATGAATGGATCCCTCCCGTTCCACGTTCCATTTTTGGGGCCCCAGGAACCCCACCCCCAGGAGCATGGCCTCACATTGGGGACCACGGGGGAGCCGAAATTACCCCGCGGTCCTTGCCGGCTCTCTGCCTCCTGCGGGAGCCGGAACTGCTTTTGGACAAAGGGAGATGCTGACATGCAGCTCCCTTTGCCTAAAAGCAATACTGCTTCGATTCATGGAAGCAAGAGCAGTTTTTCTGCTCTTGCTTCCATGAAGCAAAGCAGATGTTTGCTATGGCAGGGTGGGAGCAGTGCTCCCACCCTGCCATAGCAAACTGCAATGTCACGGGGGTGGGCACTCCAGGACATTGCTGGAGGGCTCCTACATATTTCAAGCCTTGGGGAGGTGGTGGTCCCTATATTTTCATAATCCATGCCCCGGGGAGGTGGTGGTTACCGAGGCAGTGTGGATGGGGGGGGGGGGCAGGAGCCCCTGCAAATTATTTTTTTAAAAGCCATGGGAAGGTGGCTGTACCCAGGGCTGCGGGGGGCACGAGTCTCCCCCCGCATATAAAGTTTAAAGCCCGGTGGAGGTAGCGGTCCCCCTGGGCAGCGGGGGGGTGGGCAAGAGCCCCTAACGCCTTTTATTTTATGAAAAAGCCCCGGGAGGTGGCGGTCCCCGAGGCTGCGTGGGACTGCGTGCCCCCCGCATATTATTAAATTACCCCCAGGGAAGTGACGGTGCCCAGGGCAGTGGTGATCCTGCGGGCCCTTGCTAAATACTGCACGATTGCCCCCGGGACCTGGCCCACCCGGGGGCTTAATTAAACGACAGGAGGGAGACAGTGCTTAGTTTTTCTGTTGGTTTTTTGACGGAATTTGCGTACCCTATGTGAATCACATCAAATTTCTTTATTTAATGCTTTTTTTGCCCGTGGGGGCCCCGTGGGACGCCCTTAGCAGGCCTAGGAGGACAGGGTGTTCCTACCCTGCCCCCTTTTCTTATTTATTTTTACCTTTTCTCTTGTGTCTCGCTTCACAAGATGGCTGCCAACACTTCCTGGTTTGAAGTGTTGCCAGCCAATCAGAGTCAGGCTCGTGATCGGGAGGGTTTGCGGATCACCAGATAATAATCTTTTTTTATATCTGCATTTCTCACGGAATACTGAACGGATTTACACCATTTAACAACAAGCATTGGCATAGCCAAAAGGTCTCGCTTTTGGGACCTTATAAGTGTTTAGCCATGCAACGGTTGATGTTGTTGTACCAAAGATATTGTGTTGCATAACTAAATACTTATAAGGTCCCAAAAGCGAGAGAGAAGAGCTGGGGCAGGCAAGAGAGAAGGGCAGAGAAAAGGCAGAGAGAGAGAAGGGCTGAGGCAGGAAAGAGAGAGAGAAGGACTGAGGCAGGGAAGGGACAGATAGGAAAGGGGGCTGCGACAGCCAAAAGTGGGTAGGAGTAGAAAGAGAGGAGGCTGAAGTAGTGGAAGGAGAAGAGGCCTGAGGCAGAGAAAGGAGGGAGGAGAGAGAAGGACTGAGGCAGGGAAGAAAGAGAGAAGGGCTGAAACAGTAAAAAAAAAACATCACAATGGTAGAAGTGAACACAAAATACCCGCAACATCTACAAATGAAGATGGTCGGTATTGGAATAAGGTGAGGTCCGGACTGATGGTGCAACAGAGGACACGCCTGCAACCATAAAGTGTCTACAGGGGGAATTGAGAAAGCAATCCCCAATATAAAACATCACACGTGTTTGGAGCATGCAGCAACGTTGTACAGGCAGTATATCACATCATATGTGGTAAAAAAAAAGTTATAAAATGTATTCACAAAACTAAAATGTACAGTATACCACGGGAATGTATGTATGAATCCCATATATGAAAATACAGCTCCTCTCGCTTTCCTAAGCAACTTCTTGAGAGGAGGTCTTGTAAACGCAGAAGCCATGCGCTCCGAGGGCTGCCCGCCTGGCTCTTGGCACTGGACAGCTTCAGTTCAGCCTCAGAGGAGCGGCAGGGTAGAAAGAGGTCTCGGGAAGGGTTCTTTGGCGTGTGTGTGTGTGAAAACAGATGAGGTGAGAGTAGGGAAAAATTACTAGTAAGATAGAGGAGTGAATGGCATAATGGGAAGAAGAGCGGAGATATACAGTGGAGAGTGGAAAGAGGTTCAAAAATAGAAAGCAAGATACAAATGTAGCGCGAGGAGGAGAAAGTGAGGATATACAAGAATGGATGTAAGATCGAGTCAGTGACTCAGTGAGCTAATGCATATTACTCCAGGGATCTGTTTGACCTCATGTTCATAGATTCAAATCCTGGCGGGTCCACTTAGCCTTTCATCATTCCAATGTCCATAAAATGAGTACCATTTAGTAACAATAAACATGTTATTCTAGCACCAATAGATCCAAGGCTTGGGTGAACCTGCTCTTTAACAACAGGTGTTACGATATATTAAAGCTACTTGGGGAATTGTAAGAAAGGTAGGAGGACTGCAGGGGGATGTGGGAGAGAGTCAAAGGTGTACAGCGGCTGGATACAAGTGGCTACTGAGATACAGGGGGATAGAGGAGAAAAGCAAAACGTGCAAAGCGGCTCGATGAAGATGGATAGTGCCATAAATGGTGACTGGCAGAGAACGGAAGGCAGAAAATAGCGGGAAACATATGGAGAAGAAGATAGGTGAGTGGTCGAGAGCAAACTATTTAAAACTGCTAGATACAGACGGATACCGGGCTATGTGGGAGAGCATAAAGTAGCAATATACAGATGAAATAGGGTATATAGGGGAGAGAGCTAACGACAGAAGATAGCTATATACAGATGGATAGCAAGACGAAGGAGTGAGTGAAGAGAGCAGGTGTAAAGCAGCTCGATGAAGATGGATAATAAAATGTGGCGCAGAGTAAAAGGTGTAAAGAAGCTAGATACAGATGGATAGGAAGATGCAGGGGTGAGTGGAGAGAGCAGGTATAAAGCAGCTCGATGGGGATAAATGCAGAAATGTGGAGCAGAATAAAAGGTGTAAAGAAGCTAGATACAGGTGGATGGAAACGTACAGGAGAGAGCAAAAGGAGCAAAGCAGCTACATAAATATAAAGACCAAGATACTGGGTAAAATGGGGCACATCGAAACGCTGAGAGAAGGAAAGAGAGGTAAAAGGTACTAGACTGATGAATTAGAAAAAAAGAGTAGAAGTGTGCTGCGGACCAGAATGGAGAGTACAGGTGGGAATGGGGAGGTGAAACATAAAAAGTGACGAAATACAGTGGAAGCTACAGGACGGTAGAGTGGACATATGAATGGAAGAAGGTAAGGAAAAAAGAGGAATAGAGAAGAGTTGGCAGAGTTTTTTTTATATAGCGTGAACTTGACCCGAATCCAATCAGGTATCAGAGCGCTTTACATAGATACGTTACACGAGGACACACATTCATTTTTTTGTTAGGCACGGGGAGATTAAGTGATTTGCCCAGAATCACAGGAGGGAATCACAGGAGGTTTAGCGTCGTTATCGAGACTCGAACCCAGGACCCCCAGGTCCAAGGTCGAGCGCCTTAACCGTTAGGCCAACTCCTCTGGAAGGTAAAGCAATACAGGGGACAGAAAGGTGCTGATGGATGCAGGAAAAAAGGGAGAGGGGACTGGGGAATTATAGCCATCAATAGCAAATGAGAGGCGGAGGGAAAGTGGAGAGGTAGAAATGGTTTGGGAGAGTGAAAGGTAGCGTGATACAGAGGACAAGAAACAGGAGGAGCAGCTGGAGTTATTCGAGGAGTGATGCAGTGGTGGGGGAATGAAGAGATTGGAACATGACTATAGCAAGGGACGTGCAGGACCACTGCAGCTCAATGTCTGCCTCTTTTCACTAGCTAGCCATTGGGATGGGTCCTGTTTCCTTCACTTTTATTAGGGCCCAACTCACCATGACAGCCTTGCTTCACCAATGAATACAGGCCAAGAGCTCTATGGCTTTTGGGATACACTAATGCACAATGAGGCTTCTTGTTTATCTAAGCGTCCTGTCTTGTAGGGAGATTGCTGCTTAGTAACCATGGCTCCTTTCTGCAACCGACTATTTTTAATCAGTCTTAAACTATTCAGAGAAAAGTAAACCGTACATCTGCGACCTCAAGAGTAACCGCGTGAAGCACAACTTCCTGGAAACGATAAAACACTGAAAACTCAGAACACACGTGTGCTTGTTCTCCGAGACGTGAACTATCTGTTCCCCACGGATGTTTACCAGCACGGAGCATCGGAGGGACCCCGGCCAGGAATGCAGTCCACTTGACAGGGGGAAAAAACATATTGTATACTTTCCATCCTGGCAAGGCCAGCTTCATTTCTGTGGGTAGTCCGCATCTCAGAGGCAAGGGATGTCAGCAGAGCACTCGCGAGAGCTGTATGAGTACATGAGGACAGACGTGTTTTTCAATTTAATTTGCGCCTTCTGATCGCCTTAAGCAGCAGCTCAGTAAAAACCAGGTGAACCAAAGCTAGCACCCTGTGGACACCTAGCAAAGAGACGACTTGGCACAGAAGCAGCCTCCTGCCCCTTGTACACAGGAGTGTACACTAAAGCGCTCTATGAACCGCGTCCTTCCTGCATCGAGAAGGAAGACTCTCTGGTGCCTCTTGTAATCGCCCAGTGTAGAAAAGAAAAGAAAAAACAAGCATTGGCCGCGCGGCAGTAAAAGTAACGCGGCATGGCCGTAAAAGCGAAAGTCATCGCGGTCGCTCTGAAAGCGAAAGTGATCGCGATGACGCGCTAAAGCACGAGTTTTCAAAGTACTGCTGAAGTCTGGCGGTTCGGGCGTGCACGTTCGCGTGAACGCAAGCGCTAGGCCAGCGAGCAGCACTTTGAAAACTCACCTCCAAAATGTCTCTCCGAGCCAGCGCATGCGCTGGGCTCAGCGAGACCTAAAAAGGTCGCTGTCTGAACCAAGAACTACCTTTTTGCCAAATTTGGTGTAATTCTGTCCAGCAGTTCAGGCTGTAGCCTTGTCCAAAGTTTGCTATGGAAATTAACATGGAGAAAATGCATTTTGGGACCCCCATATTTCTCTGCCCCCACTTGACGAATCACCCCGAAACTTTCAAGACAGGAGCTGACTGGAGCGCCTCATTAGTTTTGAAAAGTTTCGTCAAACGGCGCCAAAGATATCGGCAAAAAAACCCCCACTTTTGAATAGAAACAAGGTCCTAACTATAACTACCTACTGGCGTCTGCCAGTAGGTAATTGATTTATATGTATGTGTGCTTTCGACCGGTGTGAGGATAGAGGAATGAAATCGAATTCCGCAAATATTTCTCCAACAGAAAGTGTACTCGCAATTCAGGAGATATGTTTTCTGGCTATTTTATTGCATTTTGCTTCAGCCGTTGCCATCACAAATTGCTAACCAACGCGTTTCGAGCAGAACGATCTTGATCACAGTTAGTGTCAATACTTCTATTTATACAATAAACACCCAATAAGCCCATTATGAGGCATTGTGGGAGATGTAGTCCATTATGTGAAAAAGTGTATAAAGTAAGTCCACACCGTTCATTATTGAAAATGATCGCAATATTTCTCATGTTTACATAGCTGCTTGTTAATAGAATTTCTAAACCAGACTGAATCACAGTAAAATTGTTTAGAGTTCAATATCGTTTGGTTTACTTATCGCTATCATCTCCCTGTTGTGGCTGAGTGCCACAGTTTGAGTTCCATTGCTCAATCTGCGATTTGTGTTGAAAAGCTTCCATGGCTTCCATACTGGTACAATTTAAATGTTTTATCAAGCTAAGTGGCATATATTTTCATTATGGAATTTTGAAGATTCTATGGGGAGCATCATCTCCGATTTGTTACTTGTAGCTCTCCCTTGTTGTTTCATCTGAGTGATCTCATGATTCAACTGAGCTTTTTACAAATGATTTTGTAGTTCTGTTTTTCAACATGACTCTGATCAAACTTCTGGGAGCTGTTTAGTCTTACTCAGGATTATAGGTGAACATGTAGTTCGTCTCCATTTAATTCATATGGTTGTTTGGTATGAAAACAAATTATCAATCTTGATTCGAGGTGTCGCAACTTTGTTGTTCTGTCCCCGCCCCTCTCACTGATGGGTACTGATGCAGTGCCCCAGTATCGCATTTGTTCACAGTTGATATCCTGATGTGTGTGCATGTGTTTTGTCATTGCATAGTTTATGTCATTGTTCTGTATTGCACTAATGTGTTCTAAAATTCTCATAAGGGTGGTCCTTGGCATACTCTGCCAATAGCTCCATGAGTTTGGACTTGGAAGGATGAGACCCCATTCACGTAGGGAGTGAGGTCAAGCTCCTCAACCATATTCTGTGAAGCAGTCATTTTTTTTAGTAATAGTGGAGGACCTGTTTACCCAATGTCAAAAAACTTCT
Organism: Triturus cristatus; assembly: GCF_964204655.1. Lineage (NCBI taxonomy): Eukaryota > Metazoa > Chordata > Amphibia > Caudata > Salamandridae > Triturus > Triturus cristatus. The sequence goes on along the minus strand of NC_140580.1, from coordinate 209,544,069 downwards.
AGAATATTTTTACCACTAACAATGGTAGGTTTTAGATGTTTACAATGCTACAGGGACTTAAACAAGGCCCTAGCAAGACTTTAAAAATGTAGAAAGGATTCAATTAAAATAATGAGCTGAACTAAAGCCATATTTTGTATTGAAGTTGTGTGATCAGCTGTTGACCAAATGGTACAACAAATACAAAGCTGTAGACCCCACCGCTGATCCACCAATGTAGGAAGATGGCTCTGTATATACTATACCACAGATTCCAGGAGTACCCAAAGGTACTGCATAGGAAAAAGTAGATAGGTAGATAGAACCTTACTCTACATTTAGTGGTAGCTGGGCTGAGCAGTTAGGCTTATCAGAAGGTAATGTTAAGCATTTGTTGTAAACACTCAGGAAAAACTTGAAGTCAAAATCTAAATCTAGACCAATTGTTTCTACAAACAGTTGTTACTTTGTTAAGTTTATTACTAGAAGCAAGATTTACTTTGTAACAGGTAACTCTGGAATACTTGTAATTACTTCAGATTACTTTCAAGTTACTTTTCAGTTACTTTACTAACTTAGTGAAAAACAAACAAATAACACAGTTTAGGCACTACAGTACATTAGTAAGCAGGACAACTCATTTGTGGACACTAAATTACTTTGCTGCAATACAAGGCAGAATCAACACAGAAACTCTTTCTGAAAAAGGCCTCACCATGCAATCCTATAGGGAAAATGAGGTTAGTACTTGCAGGTAGGTACAACAGCTTTTTGTTTGGTCCTTTTGGGGCTAGAACCAAGGTTTCGCAAGGTTCAATTCTGCACTCAAGGAGTGGCACTAAGGCAGCCAGGTGCAGAGGTCAGGGGTGCCAATGCTAGTCAATAAGGACTTGGGGCACATCGGTTGGAGGCTGCTCACTGGCAGGTAAAGCGGCCTTGAAGGACAATCTTCAGAAGTTAATTAAGGTAAGTACAAAGGGTGGCCGAAGGCAGCACCAAAACCACACCACCAGCGGCACAGTGGCGGCTGGCTGCAGGGTGCTCACAGGAGCGTTGGGCGGCCAATGTTACCCTATGGAGATCGTCGGTTGTGGTTTCAGGCTGCAGGCTCAGACGAGGAGGTCCTGTCGATGGAACCAAGAACCAGGGGAGGAAGTTGCGATTCAAGGCTATGGAGGGACACCATTGTTTCTGGTCACTAGGACGCAGAGCTGGAGGATGTAGGGGTGTCTTTGGCTGTCAGGTTTCTCCACACATTGCAGGTTTTGGTCAAAGGGGGTCTTGGTGCAGAGGCTGCAGGCATCATCACAAGGCTGGGAGATGTCACCTCTCTATCTATTCAGCATCGAGATAGCTGGGGAACCTCTTCTGGATCGTTAGGCCTCCTGGACTCGGGCATGGGCGTCGAGTTCAGAGGTAGGTCTGGAAGATGAATATATTCGCAGTTCCGCAGGGTCTTAGAGTTCTTTTTGGAGACAAAGCCGCAGTCTTTGGAAGTCTTAGGACTTTTTCAAAGCTGATCAGTCCTCTCAGGGTTTTTGGAGGTCGCTGGGCAATGGACATTTAAATACTTTGTCCAGATGAAAAGCTCAGCACAATTGTTGCCGTGGAACGATATGGGTTACTTATGGCGGTGTTTATTGAATTCTCATCATTTAATATTTAGCGAGTCGACACACACATTGTCAAATGTGCATGAATCCATCACCAATCAGCGTTCCGACACAAACAGAACAGGCTTTTCTGTTTGATTCGGAACGCCGAGTAACCCATATTGTTCCATGGCAACAATTGTGCTGAGCTTTTTATCTGGACAAAGTATTTAACGGTCCATAGCTGCTTTTATCTTGAGGGTCTTCAGTCTATTTATGAACTCTCTGACTTGAAGATGGTCTTCTACATGTTATATAAGATAAGACTAAAACATCAACATCTGTAACCCATTTATGTTAAAATTGTTACATAGGAGTAATCATTGTATTTTTGATGATGATTCAATTTTTAAAGAAGGAAAGAAATGGGTTTTCGCAAAAGTGATCGTGAGATAAGATTATTGTGAAGATTATCAATCTCAGTCATTTTTGTTTATGTGAACTGTGTTTTGTACCCTTCTTGCTGCATTATTTATTCACGTAAATTTGTAAAGAAAAAGTATACACCCTCTTGTTATTTTTTTTATACTCTTTTGTGATTTTTGCAATCGATTTCAATTATTCATATATATGAGGTCATTAATCTGGGCTCTCATAATTTGTTTGTTAAAAATAAGGCTTGATTGTGTTTTAAAGAAATCCCTTAAAGGCACTGTTACCTGATACCTATTTCTTGTTACCCAAGCCTCCTGGGGTGTATTGGGTTGCCCACATTTCTCGAGAAGCATGACTGTATTCTAAGGCAACGGCTATGCTAGTAGCTGCATAATGCGCTACTAGGATGTGACTGAGTTTACTTTGTGGTACTACTGGAAGTGCTGCAATAATGAGGAGTGGAGTAACTGTTACAACAGCACCTTTAGCTCACATATATATAACGCGACCATTAGCAGTAATGATCACGCTACAAACTACAAGCACCTGGCCCTCCAATGGAGAACCCAGACCTCAGCAAAACTTCCATTGGTATAGATACCCTAATGGCAAACTGTATCTTTGTTTCTTGACTCTTGTCGTTTCAGAAGTTCTACTTCCTTCATTTATCTGGGAGTACCGAAAAGTTCGGGCCACTGTAGATACAACTTTCTTACTCTGTCCTGACAAAGCGCCCTGGATCTCCCCCTGAGACCACTAAAGCGCAAAACATGTGGACCTGAACATATGCCCACTAGGGACATATAGTTACCCAGCTACCAAGGGACATAATACCCCTTAAAGCAGCACCATACACTTTACATGACAGAGGGACCACCTTAATAAAAATTTATCACTCTCCCTCCAGCCATTTTTTAATACACCTTCTAGGACTTCACTTCCACTTACACCCACACAGCTTCATCAAAAGATCTCCGAAAAAGAGACCCTTCGGGGGACCCATAGGGCATTGCAGCGCCGGCCCGACGAGGAGCACAAGCCCAATGATGACATCCTTCGAGGTGTGTGAAGGCATCCAGATGAGGACACACTGCCCTCCACAATTAGAGTAGCACACAACCAGAGTACCTCTTACTTCCCTTCTTTCGCTCTCTACTTAGGAACGGTGACTCCCTTTTGGTATAAGTTTACCTTCGGGAGCATAACTGTTACAACATCATACATCATTTGCTTATTAATCCGATTTTTCACTTGATTTGACTTGAAAATGATTTAAAAAAATACAAGTATCTTTCATATTTCTTCCTGCTGGGGTACAACTACATTGGAGCTACAGGTATCATGTTCTTGTAGACATGCGTACGATCTGTATTCCACCTGATGAGAAGGTGTATGTTAGATAGTGTATTTCTGAAATAAATTATGAATCGTGGCACAACTCCAGAGGTAGAGCTAAAATGCTGAACTCAAACAAAGAAGAATAACGCTGACCTCAAAATATGTGGCACAAAATAATGACCTGGGCACTGTGGTGGATTTGCCAACTCCCATAGTGAGGGTGGCGATGTCTATGAGAAGGCATGAGAGTCGTCTGCCACACACTCAACAATACCAACAACAAGGTGATGGTTGGAATGCTAGAACTGCCAGCCCAGTTTGTTCCTGCACAAGCAACCCAACACCAGTTTTGACCTGATCGAGTTCATCAGCTGGGTATAGTGGCACAGTGAGCACGGGACCTACATCTGGGCATACCTGTTGCATTTATGGCATCAACTGCAACAACAAAAACAAAGGGATGGATCAAATGCTTGAATCAATCTCAGCCACTGGCAATCGCTCCGGGCAGCATCCCTGTCCATCGTTTTTTACCTACTAGTCACCTCAAGTTTGGACCCAGCCATGTGCAAATCAGTCTTGACCCTGTTCCAATAGGAACCATCCAGCCCTAACTGCCATGCCCGGTCCTCCCTGAACTTTAACACAAATAACCTGTTAGACCTGTCAGCCCTTTGGCTGTTTCCTCCTCATTTTTTTTCCCTTTACCCTCTAATTTTTCTGTCCACTAGTTTTTTTGGGTGTTGACGTAGAGGCTCTGGGTGCCCCATTTTCACTAATTGAGGGTGAGGCGCAAGGTGCTCCTCTAAAATGGAGGGAGGGAGAGAGCTCCACCACAAAATGGTGGCCTAAACTGCCACCTCAGAACCTGGGCCATAGGCTGTCATGAGGGGTTCTAGAACCTTCTGGGCCACTCTGGCCAGTCAGGGCCCAGGCTATAAATAGAGGTGAGGTGCGTCGGCCGTTTTGTGTGGAAGGTGTGAACTGAGGTAGTCAGGAGTGAGGCACCTGAGTGGGGAGGTAGGAGTGCAGAAGGGGGGGAACCGACTGTTCTTAGGGCCTGCTTTTTCACCCCCCTCGGTTGACACTACCCCCCTACCTCGTGACCTAGCCTTGCCTTTTACCTCTGACCCTGGGATCCCGTTAACTGGTTGTGATCCCCGCCTAGCCAGGACCTCTGAGGAGAATTGAGGGAGAGAGTGGCCATCTCCAACCTTGTCCACCATTTCTCTGACTTTGCTGGGGGTCCTCCCTTAGCTGTTCTGCCACTGGCGTGTGGCCTGCCACCTCTCTACCTATCTGCCTTGAGCTGGGGCGTTACTGGGAGAAAAAGGGGGCGCTGTGCGCCAAAGCAATCGCCACCCCTCACGCTGCAGGCCAACCCTTAATTTCTACCCCCCCTGTTAAGGGGGACCCGAAGTACGCTCACCGTTGTGGCCCGGGGTCGAGTAGATCATCCCCTAACCTTCCAGGGGCCCGCGGGGAAGACCGGGGCCCCACCGCGACCAAGGACGTCCACGCAGCGCCGGCCGTCACGAAAAGAGGGCCGCTGAAGGGTATAGCAGGCCGCGCTAGGCCTTGAAGCCGAAGTCAGGGTCACCTGACGGGGGCGGGCTCCTCTACGCCGCCCCCGCCGCTTCAGGATTTGTTCTCTGGGCCGCGCCCCCAAAGCCTTCCCTGCCCCGGACGAATCCGGGAAACTCATCCAGTGAGCGGGAGGGGCTCTAGGAGCCGAGAGCCCTCCCGCCAAAAAGAGACCGGCGCAAGGGCCTAGCTGAGGCCGAAGAATAAGGTAACTTCCCCCCCCCCCGGGGAAGAGGGCGGGAGGCCTACGTAAGGCCCGGAGCACGCCCATCCCCCGGGGTGATTCACCGTCAGATCGTTGGCCCCACATCACCCGAATAGGGCCTGACACCGGCCGAGAGCGGCCATAACTCTGGAGGCATAGTTTGAGGGATAGAGGAGTCGGTACACCCCCGCCGGGTAAGAGGGCTAGGGCCAACTCTACGACCAGACCCCGGCCTCAGACTGTCAGAGCTTAATGTGCCAACTCAGCGCTCCGCTTGCATATCAGGGTTAAGGCCCAAATGAAATGATGGGGGGACCTCTGGCTCTGATATAAGGCCTCATCCAATGCTCGGAGGTAGTGCTTTGATTCAAGGCCCCGATGCCATGCACTGTCTCCCTATTCTAACTCCATGTGCGGTGGAGGTGATGTTGAACGCCGCAGGGAACTGTGATGCCTAGTGCCTCAGGGATTGTTAATGGTTAGCACTGCAAAGATCTGTAAGGTTAGGGCTTATGTCGAAATGCCATAGTATAAGGCGCTATATTTATTGACTCTATTTGAAGAACCATGTCATTGCTATGTGCGGCGTTATATTTATTGACCCTATTTGAAGCACCATGTCAGTGCTATGTGCGGCGCTATATTTATTGACTCTATTTAAAGCACTGTGTCATTGCTATGTGCGGCGCTATATTTATTGACTCTATTTAAAGCACTGTGTCATTGCTATGTGCGGCGCTATATTTATTGACTCTATTTACAGTACTAAGTAATTGCTATGTGCAGCGCTATGATTGATGACTTAATTTAAAACGCTAGTGAATTTGCTGTACTGTCAATCTAGTAACAATGAAATGTTTTGACCCAAATGTGTTATAGGCAAACACTGATTGATTTGATTTTAAAGAAAAGAGAAACAAGATAAAAGGAAGATAAAGCTTTTCTAATTTTTCAAAATCTCTGGTGTGGCGTCATTTTTAGTGGTGGTACGCTAATGTGCTGAAGTGAGTGTGATGCAAGCACGACATGCTACTCTGGAACAAGGCCTTTCCACCTGAGCAAGCTACCGTAGGTCCCTAGGTCCAACATAACCAATGACCAGTTTCAACCTGATTACAGCTCATCAGTGTTGTATAGCTTGGTTCCATTTGCACAGTGAGCAGGGGATCCCCGTCTGGGCATACCCGGCACACTTGGGATGCCAACTGCAACAACAATAAGGTCATAGGTGCAATGCTTGAAATAATCTCAGCCACTTGCAATGGCTCAGTTGATACACTGGGGTGCCGCCAGAACGACTGCAAGTAGCTATGATTAAATTAAGCATTTCATTCATTACCTTGTTGCTGTTGAACGCTCAACAATGTCAGGCTGTTGGAGAAAGAGTGGCCTTGATAAGTAAAACTTGACAGCGGTCGGTTCAGTTTCCTTTTGCATTTAGTGGTGCAGCCCAATTGCTATAAAAAAAAATTCCGGAGTTTCATTTAGCGCAAACTTGACCCTAAGGTAGGAGTTATCAGAGCGCTTTACATGAGCACCAGTTTCGATACAGAGGAACACATTCATTATTGTTCCACACAGGGAGATTAAGTGATTTGTCCAGAATCACAGGATGTTGAGCGTCAGTACCGAGACTCGAACCCGGTTCCCCAGATTTGAGGTCAACCGCTCTAGCCATTAGGCCACATCCTATGTAAGAAACAATATGCCCCAAACAGTATCATATTATAGTGCTGACTATGAACTTACGGAATGCACCACTATATCCAGTAGAGTTGATCTTGATTCCTGTGCAGCTAATGACTAAGTCACCAACAATAATGTCCGGACTCTTGTCCAGCTTCACCTCAATTTTCTCTTGAGTATGGTTCATGGTTAGTTCCTCCAGGTTGCTGACTCTTTGACCTGTAAAGAAATTAAAACACATGTCATGAGCAACGAACACAATACTGTCTAATGGCAAAGAAGTTGTATGAGGAGCATGCATAGGACACTACTGTAATACAATCAGTTAATATTATAAGTAATGTATGACAAATATCAAACCTAATAAAATAAACAATGCCAAAAAGAGATATTGTTTAAAGAGTGGAACTGGAAACAGAACAAAAATAAGACTTAGTTGATCAAAACGTAATTGAAACAAATTGCTGGCCTTTGTCAGGGGGACCTTGGTCGAACCATCAGGTTGGGGGATGTTTGTTGCTACCTTTGTACTGCCTTAGATATTTGGGTTTTCTCTACATGGGTTAATGCTGGGAATGGTCCTTAGGGGTGGAAGGGCCCTGTGATGTTAAATTTTAGTATGTTAATGACAGGCAGAAAGTACTGTTTTACAATTGTATGTTTAACCTTCCTAGAAGGGAGTGGATCAGGCCTTGCAAGCTCAACAAAAAGCGGATCATGAACATTTGAGTCATGCCTGTCCAAGGATCTGCCATTGAGAATACCTCTGCAACTAAACATATCTTCATTATTACATTACTAAACTGTGAGTTTGAAGGCAGACAGCTCTAGGGGCAGGAACCCATTCAGGAAAGTATCTTCATCCACAGCACCATATAATGCAGTACTATTCCAGTGTGGATATGGGTACATGCTCAATGAATACTCACTCCGATGACTTGGAAGTATACTTCAGCATAATTCAACATAAGACAAGTAGGTCTTATCACAGAATCTTTTCTACTCCTAGCAACGGGATACTAATTTACTGTATACTGAGTGGTGTGGTCTTGAGACACCTGCCATACTAAAATATAAAAATCTGGATGCCTTTCTCAAGTCCGAAGACTTTCAAACTTACTGTACTTTAACAGATAGCTCTATCCTAGGGATACAGGAGGGGTTTATTTGGTGGTGCTGTCCCTGTTAATTCTATACATTAGGTTTTGCTTGGGAGAATGTCTATGACTGTGGAGGTACTGCATCCTATGGATTCAGTTGCCCTGGGGTTCCTGGTTTTATGGGCTGTTTTTTATGGAGCACCAGTGAAGACGTTTTTCAGACACATTCTCAGTTTCTCGTGGACTGTTTGCTAAAGCCACTAGATTGCTAAAAATTTTTGCCACCTTGGGGTACCAGGAGCATCTGCTTGAAGTAAGTAAGTAATACTTTATTGCTAGAGTAACAAAAATAATTGCAATTAAAAGATTAGTATTATGAGTAAAAACAATTTCCTAATTCGCCGATGAATGTACAACTGTTGAAAAAAAATGGTTACATGCCGTACTAGAACATTGATACCACATAAACACATCTTTTATCGCAGTCAGTCATTTATCATAAAACTAATAACATATAACAGCGAAATTTCCAGGAATATATAATAAAAACCATAGACATTATTTAACATGGTGCAGATAAGCTTTAAAGTGCCTAAGTGCAAAAGCTGTAAACCTTATGTAACATTGTGCAAATAAACAATAGAGTGCCTCTATGCTTTCATATACTCTTTAGAGCCTGATTACCAAAATTGCCTAAAAACAGAGTCATTGGGTCAAACTGCAAAAATGTTCCCGTGTCAGTAGCCTAAAACAGCACCCTTATATTTTCTAAACCATTAAAATATGCCTTCACAATAGTATTACACCTGTAGATTGATTTAAACCACAGACACCAGCAGTTTTTCAGCAATGGTTAACATTTTTATCATTTGGCAAAGAAAAGAAGTGCCTGGCGAGCTGATCAGACCCCAGGGTTAAAGAATAAGGGTTTTAATAGCACACAACGTGTTGTGAGCAATTAATTTAGTACCCACACAAAATATGTAATAAGGTTTCACATGGCCACCCACATAGTCTATATTCTGTAGTTGGCCATTGTTGTATCCAAGTCAGTATGCCCTCCTTAGTTGGGTATATGTCAAGTATTATTTTAAAAATGTTTCCCACATATGGGCCAAGAAATAGGCATTCAAATTGGGCGGGATTCGCCAGGGCTGATGAGATTAATCACAGACCAAGCATGTGTTTTTGCCACTAAAGCTGCCTAATATACTATACTAGATATAGGCACTGGCGCGCTAGGCTAATTGTCTCTCCCCTCTGCCTACGGTGCCAAGAAATGGAGGGTACCCTTATTCATACGGTGTGTCAGTCCTTGGCGGTTCCTAAGTTCTGGTGGGCTATACATACATGCATGCATGTCAGAGGTTTTGGGATGGGATACCCCAAGTTCATCACGGTTGACCTTGCTCCACATCACTGATGGTATTAGGGTTAGCATATACAAACTGTAGCTATTACTCCTCGGTCTAACACTAGTGAAAAAAGACATAGCCAAGGCATGGAGAGATGCCTCCCCACGTTCAGTGGGAGTATGGAAAAAGGGTCTTGATTTGTGTATGGGGTTGGAACTACCAGTATATAAAGCACGAGGTTGCCCTCAAAAACACTTCAAGATTTGGAAGAGATGGGCGGAGTACCGGGGTCCTTATCTGGAACCCGTCCTAGCTACAACAACAGACTAGCTAAGGACAAAATGATAAATGGTGTGGGATAAATATGATTGTAATTGCTTTTCTGCTTGATCTGGGGGGTTATGTACAGCATGCACTCGAATTTATATCAAATGTATGACACTACTGTTCATTGTTTAGGAAATATGTTTGACTACGTCTGTTTTTCAATTGCTATATTCGAATCAAAAAGCTGACGTCATTAATGTTACTATGTACATTCTACTATTTGGAAACCTGGTCACTCTAGACCAGCTACGGCTGTCGACAATAACATTTGTTGTGAAAAAAAAGCTGCCTTATCATCATTAAGTGAATTAATTTTAATCTTTCGATTTAAAAATTGTTTAAAACTGGGCATTGTCATTCCTGGAAGCCCTGATTGCAGATGAAAGCTCTGAAGGCATGCTAAAATATGGGATCGTCTGGGATCTGTGTAGACAGAGCAAGTTATTTCACACCACCAGTTATTTGCTAAAGAGTCAAGGTCAGATAAAAACAGGGAATACATACACTTCAAAAATGCTTGGAGTAGTCTTTGTATACCTTTGGCTACCACTGCCTTCCCTGCTTTGCCCCCGATAATTGACAAATGCGATGTCTGGGTACATGATTGGCATACGATTACCAGCCAGTAGGAATTGCTCCTCCATATGCATCCCAGTGGTAAAAGGTCTCTGTGCTGGCTGGTCTGATTGACCTTGTTCTGAAGGTGTTTGGGAACACGGATTCTGCCTTTCATGTTCATGGCAAATCTTCCTTTCAGCTGCACTAATCTATTTCCAGACATTCTGGGACTGTTTCTGATGGTCCTGGGTCTTTTTAGTTTTTGAGCTCCATTTTCTGTTGGTCTGTGGCAGTAAGGGGAGAGTTAATTTTCGGACTTCATCTCAGGCATAGCAGCACATCTATATGGTCGAAGGCCCCTGTCTGGGAGGCTCCAGGTTGGTCAGTGTCAGATTATATTGAATGGCATTTGTTCTTCAAACACTTGAAGTATTGTCTTTGGTCACAGGGGGATAAAACATTCTTCAAAGTCAGTTGGATTGGTGATGATATCTGCCTCTAGGTACACGTACAAGTGGTGATCACTGTTGGTTGGGGTCGAGGCTCAAGAAGCATTGATATGGTGATTTTTGTTCCTTCTCTTGGATATGGTTGCATATTCTAGTCTTTAGATTTTGTGGTTCCTGAGGTTACTGAAGTGTTCTGGCTGATGTTAGACCTCCGTCGGCTGATACTTTTGATTATTTTTCTGCCCTACCACGTAGGAGTATTTACTAAGATTGAACTTATTGGTAAAACCGGTCTTTATTAGGTCTCAGGATGCATATCATCATATCCGGTTTGTCCTTCTCCACTACAGTATCCCTGATTAGCAGTGTACAGGTAAAATGTTCTGATTTGTGGTGTTAATGTTTGATGCTGGCTCCAGGTCTGATCCTCTTGTAGGGCTACTCCATTTGAGTGTGGCTATGGTCCCTCCCTGGATTACTGGTTGCTTCATTACACCAATTTACACCTTGCCACGGCTCAGTCCCTGCAGTATGTGTGCAGTGTTTTTTACGTTTGGATTCCCATCTTTCTCCTGCACTGCAATAGGGGTTCTTCGAAGCATCCACTTGTAGTAGTTTTCAATGCTGTTCCTTATTTTTGACTTGAAAAAGAGGTTGGTTCCCACTGCACATGATGTTGATGATGGTGCTTGCTTAGACTCTGCCCTTCACACCATGTTGCTATCCAGAATAGGAAATCCTCCTATGTCTCTGTTGTTGACTATTTTGAACATGAGTGGCTGGGCTGGTTCCGTTAGGGCTCCAAGGGATGCCGGCTGTAGAGTTTCAGCAATTTTCAAGGTCAGTCCTCCTGAAGGCTGTCCAATCACTTCAGTTGACTCTAAAACTTTAGGTTCTGCTACGGGTTGGACATGCTGTCTCCTTTGGTTCAGTAGTTTCTGTGGGAATTTTTTTATTACTCCATGACCCACCTAGGAAGTTTATTCTTGCCCCTTACGTTTTAACTCTTTGGTTCTTAACGTGCTACAGCCCGCTTAGTGTGCTTTTGGTAAAGATTTCCATGTTTCTTCTGCACTGGTTCCAGTTCTAGATGTTTGTAGGCAAGCAACTGGGCCTCCCTGTCCACTTTTGTGACACTTTGGTGTTTCCATACTCCTGAGGCGGCAACATCGGCCATGGGTTCAACAGTTATGTCAGAATTTTGTCCTTGGTGTAATTTTTCTACATTAAAGGTCAATGTGTGTTTGGCATTTATTGGGTTGTTGTTTGTCTTTCAATGTGTTGTTCATGGCTCGACCACTGGTTACTTCTTTGCTATATACTCAGTATGTAATGAATAGAACGAGGAATCAGAAGACTTTGTGGTAATCGTTGGATTACACAGGGTTATCCTCATTACATTAGTTTTCTTTTCCTCACCCATCCACCGGTTGTGGCATATTATCTTTGTACTAAAAGATGTGGCCAACTCCCTTTTGGAGGAAGAAGGTGGGGAGAAGCAGGACCATCACCATGAAATAAACCGAAAGGAAGACTATCAGACTGAATCGAGGGGCTTCATAGGTACTGTGGAGAAACAGAATGTCTTATTATTTCATGAATAGAACAATGAACAGAAAACTAGGTGTAATGAGGGCGATAATCCTATGTAATCTAAACATCACCTTTTTAGCATCCTATGATTTCAGAATTAGCAACTAGCCCTTGCTCTTTCAAGCTAGTATGGCAAAAATGTTGTTTTTCTCATTTCTCCTACTGCTACGCACTCTCCCTTGCAATGTATTTTACACGTTGCTGCTTGTTTGATGTATGGTAGTAGTGAAATTGATATTTCTACATGGGTACTTTTTAATTTGCACAGTGGTCAACATTGCATTTTAGAAAATAGTTCAAATATTGCTGCACAATGTTGAAGGATATTGTGTTTGGTCAGCCTATTACCTCCTAAAAAGTGAAAGATCACAAGGGGGCATGGAGAGATTACCTGTAAGGTGGTTCATTATCTGGGTGTTCTTAAATTCTAAATGGGTAACCTATTAATCTGATCCCGGTTTGTGGAATTCTCTTGCAGTATGAATTCACATTTTCCCATACGTTCTCTGTTTCTGAGCTTAGATGACTTGGACTTTATTTAGAGGTGAACGTTGACTGGAAATTCAATGTAAATCAGCGTAGGACTGATCTGCCCAACTCACAGTTCTCACACCTCATTTCTTGGCAGAGGAAAAGCTGCGTTTCTGATGAAACCCCAGCTGCTTGGTAGCCCACCCTTTATGTTTTAAACTTGTCTTCTTGTGCTGGAATATCTATTAATTAATTATTCAGTTTTTTTTGTCTTGCGTATTTCTTTTTTTAAATGTTTTTTGAGATTTTACTATATCTGCTTTGTAGGCTTTCATTATTCATGCGCAGACTGTGCAACTGGGGCAACAATCATCTGCAGTTTTGCAGAATTTGGAAGGATTCTAAGGAGCCCGTTCCTGTTTGACTGTAACCAAGATTACTGGCTCACTGACGCGTGTGTGGGAAGCTGCTGTGGGCGACACCGCTGCCGATGGGGACTGCAGGTCCCAGAATCTTCCTTGCCACAACACGCCTGGGGCTGGTTACCCGCGTTATTTAAATTGCGCTGTGCTTCCAAGGGCGGGCCCGTCCGTGCCCATCATCACCCAGAGAAGGCTGGTGTTGGGCTACCTCCCGTCCCCCGCTTCTTCAGCGGGGAAAGATCTGGATATTGCCAGCTTCCTTTAATTGTTGCTTGCCTCCTCACTGCTGCCGAATGACGGGCCCTCGGTGCAGGCATTGACGCCAACAGGAATGTGAGAATGGAATTGCTGACTGCTTTGACATTTTTGAGTATAGCAGGTACTTGGAACTTACTGTTTTTTTCTTAAATAGTGGATTTCTGGTGGGCGACATACGGATTGAGGGCCATTATATAACATGGGCAAGAGGAAACGTAGGGCACTTGACAAGGAGTCTTGGAAAAATGGAAAATATTTAAATGGCGCAATGGGTGCATTAAATAAGGAGATTATTAGCACAGAGGCTAAATGGGAGGACACAAGGAAAGTGGTCACTGAGCTAATTGAACATCACCTGAAGTCCGTCATATTACCAACTAAGGAAATGGCCGATGATTTGGTGCAGCTGTGTAGCACCAGTATGGGGCATTTGCCCCCAGATGGTGCTCAGGAGTCAGCTGTTTCATTCCTCTTCACTCATGATACGGGCTATTCTCCTAAAAAGCAGTCCAAGACCAAGCTGAAGGTGCAACAAGTTATTGCAGTCAAAGCTGCCCCTTTACGTAAGGATCTTGATAAGATCAGTGGCCCGAGTCCCAATGAAGAGGGTCTTCTAGCAGGACTAGAAGATAGGCTTCTTCATCACTGTAAAGACCTACCTTTTACCATGGAGCAGCGTTTAGTGTCCATGTTAAATTCAATTAATAACAGACTCTCTGTCATTAAAACTCTGATGAAGTCCTGTGCTGGCCACTTGGATCACATGATTAACACCGAGACTGTATCAACTGGAACTGCCTCAGTTTCTCGCCCGACTGGTAACTCACTGGTGTCTGTCCCTGTGAGGGGGGAGCTCCAAGGACCCAAGGAAACCTTGTTAACCGCCTTTGCCGGACAAAAAGAACTGGGTCAAGAAATTGGTCAAGGAAAGAATGATAGTCTGAGTGGTGCACACGTATTACTCAGCAGTCAAATCCTTCGGCTTGAAGTGCCAAGGGTCTCCTTTATACCTGCCCTCAATCTTCCTCCAGAGCCTGCTCCCTGAATGATGGCCCTGGCAGGAGTCCCCTCCCTTCCTGATAATAAAGGTGAGTCTTGGTAAGAACTTAAAATGCGTCCAGGATATGTTTAACCAACATCAATACCCTGTATCAGAATATGATTATGATAAGGTCGGTAGGATGGGTGGGGAAAGCCAGTTAGACAATTGAGGGAGATTGTGTGGTTTTACATTTTTGGGATCCTGCTCTCATGGGAAAGATAATGCAGGCATGCGGGAGCAAGGAACTTTCACTGACTGCACAAGATGTAATATGATATGTTTTATGTTACATTTATGCATGTATTATTTCTGTTGTAATGTATTTCTCACTGGTTGTGCTTTTATGCCACAGAAATGTTGTGAAATAAACCTCTTATTGATTGATTACTATAATCATCCTTTTAACTCTGTTACTGAAGAAAAAGTTACTAATAAACGTATCCTCATTAGCTTGTCACCCTATGGCTTGGGATAATTTTAATAGAAGGCTACATGAAGATAAATCAACAAATACATGGAGGCCTCCAAGAAAGCTTGCATATGCAGTTTTTAATACTACTAGGCACTACTTCTGCTCAACCAAATAGAGCCTGTAGTGCAAATTATGGCATTTTAATTATTTTCTGAATAGTGTATGATTTAACACCTGTCCTGATTTCACTGTGGGGAGTAAAGCTCTTAATGGGTAGGGCTCTCCGTGCATTTATAGATTAACAACAGGAAGAGTATTCCTTGAAGTTTTTTACTTGCCATTTGACATTGTCACAAATTGATCTGCGTCAGCTGTCTTTTGTATATTTTTTTAAATCTCCTGAAATGGTAAGGTAAGGCTACTAGAGAAAACAAATAGCTTGCTTGCTTTCCTCAGAGTTTTTCGCAGTGGCGTAGCTAGAGTTTTTGCCACCCGGAACGGTCACTGAGCTTGCTGCCCTGTGACAGCCGGTGCAGGTAAGAGCGGGGGGGATTGGGGTAGTCGACAAACGACGCCGAGGGAAAATAAAAAAACAGAAAACCACTTACCTTGCGCTCGCCAAAATTGCTCACCTCACATGAAGTACCACCGTCCCTGAAAAAGTGCTGCACCTTTGATGCATGACCCAGCCCCATGCCCAATCCCCATGAGTGACAAACCCCCACTGTGCATGGCCTTCAACCATGTGCAGTGGGGATTGGAGGCAGGGCCTGGCCTATGGCCAAACCCTACTCCTAAAGGGGAATGGGACAATCAACTCAGCTGCACACAGCCTTTGGCCGCAGACCATGACCTGTGACAGGCCCTGAATCCAACCTCCCATGAAGTGAGCAACCCACCTCTGTGGAGTGGTCAATTCCCTCAGTGCAGGGCCTGGCTGCCATGGGGCACCTAACTTCCTGTGTACAACCTTCGACCATGCGCTGCACAGAGCATTTGGGACACTGCTGCTCTCTTAATTATTTTTTAACTATTATTTTTGGTTCCGTAATACTCCAGCAGTAGTAGTAAAATGTGGGAGTATCTTGTTACTTCACAGGGCCCCATGATGAGCCCCATGGGAGTACCACACACTTTTGGTAAAAACAATTATAAAATAAACAATTATATACTGGTGGGAGGGTGTCACCACATGGACCTGTGGGTCAGGGTGTACTCTACTCACCCTGCTCCCCTACATGCCCTTTATTTTTTTCCTCAGGACTCAGGGACTGAGCCACAGAGTCATGTAATGGCTGACGCAACATTTTCATCAATGCTGTAGACAGTATTTCAGATTCTGCGGTAATGAAAAAGCAACCTTGACCAATAAGGTTCAAGTGTTTTTTGGATTTCAGCCTACAGGTACTCCCAAGGTACTGCGCTACAGAAGTACAGTGGGACCAACTGTCCAGATATCTCTAATTTTATTATGAGGTTTAACCCCTTCATGCCGACACACGCCATCTATCTATCTATCTATCTGGATCAACAAAAAGCTCTTGCGCTTTCAAAGGGCACCCTCGACATTCCTACTTCCGCCTTTTGGCCTCTTTGCAGCCCCGTTACCCATTTTCCAGCAATTGTTACCATGTCCCGACGCGTTTCGAGGCCACTCAGCCTCTTCTTCATGGGGTCTGAATAAGGAAGCAAGTATAGACTCCCCCCTGCACTCAATTGTTTTATTTGAGTAACACCGCCCAGTAGGGAAAGTATTGGATAGCGGAGAGGTAAAAATTACTATTCCCACTGCAGTGAGTGTAACAGTAGGGAAAGTGTTGGATGGCGGAAGGGTAAAAATTACTATTCAAATTACTATTCCCACTGCAGTGAGTGTAACAGTAGCAAAAGTGTTGGATTGCGGAGGGATACAAATTACTATTCCCACTACAGTCAATTAAAAATTAAAAACAAACAAAAGATCAACAACAAAAAATATTTGAAAAACAAAATAAATGTTGAAAAATATATAAATATGAAAAAAACGAAAATACAAATATATTTAATTTTATAAATTTAAAAAAACATATTATAATGTTAAATACATATCACAAATACCTACAAATATGATATAAAATAAAATATAAAATTATTTTTCAAACAAACAAATATTTTTAGTTAGAAATTATTTATAAAAAAAAACATTACATACATTTTTTTATTTACATCATACCCTATAACACCACACAATTCACAACACACATCTAAATTAAAAATAAAATGCACTTCCATAATAAACATAATTAATTTCAATGAAATAAATATTATTAATTAAAAAACAAATTAAAAACTAAAATTAACTTCCCACACTTTAAAGCCTATAAACCCCACAACCCACACCTAAAATTAATTACACAATTACAGTATTGAATTTTCAATCAATTAAATATTAACAACTAATTATTAATTAATGAAAAATAAATTACTTCCCACCCTTTACCCCAATAAACCCCACAACCCGCACCTAAAAATATTTACACAATTTCCATATTTAGTTTTCAATTAAATAATTAATAATAATTAACGAATTATTAATTCATAAAAAATAAATTACTTCTCACCCTTTAACCCTGCAAACCCCACAACCTGCGCCTAAAATTACACAATTTCTATATTTATTTTTCAATGAATTATTAATTAAAAACAAATCAATAAATAATTAAAAATAAATTACTTCCCACAACACGCCACAGACACGCCATCGAACTATGGAACCTCATCAACTCAACAAACCCGGACATCGCCTTCCTCACCGAGACCTGGATGAACCCCTCCTCGGCACCCGACATCGCCATAGCCATCACCGACGGCTACAAAATCATCCGAAAAGACCGCACCAACCGCATCGGAGGAGGCGTCGCCATCGCACACAAAAGCTCCATCCGTATCTCGACCCACATCGACGACTCACTCCCCAATGCCGAACACCTCCACTTCGCGATCCACAGCGACCCCAAGACCACCCTCAGAGGCACCCTCATGTACAGACCACCAGGACCACGCACCAAGTTCAGCGAAGACATCGCAGACTTCATCAACCCTCACGCACTCTCGTCCACCGACTACATCCTCCTAGGGGACCTCAACTTTCACCTGGAGAACCACACCGACAACAACACCACAGCCTTACTGGACAACCTCGCCAACCTAGGACTGAAACAGCTAGTCAACACCCCCACCCACTACGCCGGACACACGCTCGACCCCATCTTCTCCTCCAGCAAACACATCTCCTTCAGCCACACCACCGAACTCACCTGGTCGAACCACAGCTGTGTCCACTTCAGTTTCAAGAAGACCACCATGCACCACCACACCCAGCAACCACCCAGAAGACACTGGAATCGAGTCACCACAGAACAGCTCGCATCGACCCTCTCTCAGAACCAACCCACCAGCACCACTAACCCCAACGAAGCCGCCAACAAACTCACGAGCTGGATCTCAGACTGCGCCAACCTCCTGGCCCCCCTGAAGACCCAAGCTAACACCAACAACCACAAGAAAAACTCTTGGTTCACCACCGACCTCAAGGACTCCAAAAAAGAATGCTGCACCCTCGAGAAGACTTGGCGCCTCAACCAGACCGAGGAGAACATGTCAGCCCTCAAGAACGCCACCCGCCAACACCACCAACGCCTCCGCGCCGCACGAAAATCAGCCTACCAGAACAGACTAGACAACAACGCCCACAACAGCAAGGAACTCTTTGGCATCGTCAAAGAGCTCTCCAACCCCGACGCAGGAAACAACTCCATCCCTCCCTCACAGGACCTCTGCGACTCCCTCGCAGCCTTCTTCCACCACAAAATCACCGACATATACAACAGCTTCACCACTACCACCACGAACCCACCCCCGGAACCCGCCACCGACATCACCACCATCCTCACTTGGAACCCAACCACAACCGAGGAAACCACCCGCGTCATGAACTCGCTCCACTCAGGATCTCCATCCGACCCCTGCCCACACCACATCTACAACAAAGCCGACAACATCATCGCACCCCACCTCCGAGACGTCATCAACGCATCTCTCACCTCCGCCACCTTCCCAGAGAGCTGGAAACACCCAGAGCTCAACGCCCTCTTAAAGAAACCAACAGCAGACCCCACCAAACTCAAAAACTTCCGGCCCATCTCTCTCCTACCGTTCCCCGCCAAAATGATTGAGAAAATCGTCAACGCTCAACTCACCACCGCCTTGGAAACCAACGACTCACTCGACCCCACACAGTTCGGCTTCAGAGCTAACCACAGCACCGAAACCGCCCTCATCGCAGCCACGGACGACATCAGATCCCTGACCGACAAGGGAGAAACCGTGGCCCTCATACTCCTGGACCTCTCTGCAGCCTTCGACACGGTCTGCCACCATACCCTGATACACCGCCTCAGCAACACCGGCATCAGAGGCAAGGCCCTGGAATGGATCATCTCCTTCCTCTCCGGAAGAACTCAGAGAGTCCGCCTCCCCCCCCTTCAGATCTACAGCCACGGAGATCATCTGCGGCGTCCCCCAAGGATCCTCCCTCAGCCCCACCCTCTTCAACATTTACATGACCCCCCTGGCGAACATCGCACGAAAACACGGACTCGACCTCATATCCTACGCCGACGACACCCAGCTCATCTTATCCCTCACCAACAACCCCACCTCAGCAAGGACCAGACTACACGAAGGCATGAAGGAAGTAGCGAACTGGATGACAGACAGCAAGCTGAAACTGAACACAGAGAAGACGGAGGTTCTCATCCTCGGCCCTACACCCTCCGCCTGGGACGACTCCTGGTGGCCTCCCGCCCTAGGCAGCACTCCCCAACCCACCGATCACGCACGCAACCTCGGCTTCATCCTGGACTCATCCCTCTCCATGTCCAGACAGGTCAACTCGGTGACCTCGGCATGCTTCAACACCCTCCGCATGCTCCACAAGATCTTCCGCTGGATCCCCACCGACACCAGAAAGACCGTCACCCACGCCCTCGTCACCAGTCGCTTGGACTACGGGAACACTCTGTACGCTGGCATCACCATCAAGCTGCAGAGGAAACTTCAACGGATCCAGAACGCTGTCGCACGACTCATCCTGAACGTACCCCGCCACCACCACATCTCCGGTCACTTGAAGAAACTTCACTGGCTCCCAATCAACAAGAGGATCACCTTCAGACTCCTCACCCACGCACACAAAGCCCTTCACAACCTCGGACCAAAACTCATCAACCACCGCGTCTCCTTCTACACTCCTCCGCGCACCCTACGCTCGACCGGACATGCCCTGGCAGCCGTACCTCGCATCCGCAAAACCACCGCCGGAGGAAGATCCTTCTCTTTCCTGGCAGCAAAGACCTGGAACTCTCTGCCCAGCAACCTTCGAGCCATACCTGACTACCTCTCCTTCAGGAGGCAGCTCAAGACCTGGCTCTTTGAGCACTGACCCCCCCAGCGCCTTGAGACCCTCACGGGTGAGTAGCGCGCTTTATAAATGTGATTGATTGAATTAACACTATAAAATCTCAATAAAATAAAAATTAATAAATAAAAACTATCATTAATTCATTATAATTAAATTACCGCACACCCTATTCCCCTATAACCCACAACCCGCTACAGAACTAAAAAACACAACATTTGATTGAAAGAAAATGGATAACTATGAAAAATGTAACACATATATTAAAAAACATGAACAATATTTATACAGGAAAAATACATCACATACATTTAAAATATATACTAAAATACATAACACTAATTAAAAAGATGATATTTTAAACAACTATATTTTTGCAAATGATACAATTGACTTCTATATTTTTTAAAACAATATTTCTTAATTTCAAATCGAAATTCTTGACCACGATATTCTTGCTGTCGATATTTCTCACTGACGATATTTAGGACTCTTTATGTAGTTCGAAATTTCCAACTCGAAATTTTGTCTGCACACCTAATAAATTGCATCACACCAGGTGATTTAAACAAGGCCAGTTGGTCTGGCAAACACAAAGGGGCCGATTCCGATCCTGGAAAAATTTCCCCCGTCCGAATTGAATCCGGATTTTTTTCCGTATGAATCGTACAAGTAGCGTACAAACTGCCAAGTACGATTCGCATGGGAAAAACTCCATACGATTCACATCTGGAACATTTCCCCACACGTCCTCGGGTCGGAAATTGTGTCCGACACATCCCCGGACGATTTACCGTACGATTCGGAAAAATGAAGTCCGACTGCGCAAGTACGATCACTCCCGTCCTTTCGATTTTACAACTGTATGGAAAAAACACCGTACGGACCGAACTCCCATAGCAACCATGGAGACATGTGCCCGCATACGCTCCGAACACCCCACCACAGACCCCGCATGTACGCGCAAAACGCCCCCCGGCCGCGGATGTATGCGCCGAACCCCCACCAGTGTATGTATGGAGCGTACCCCCACCCATGTATGCATGGAGCGTACCAACTCCCCACCCGTGTATGTACGGCCCGTACCCCCACCCGTGTATGTACGAACCGTACCCCCACCCGTGTATGTACGGACCGTACCCCCACCCGTGTATGCATGGAGCGTACCAACTCCCCACCCGTGTATGTACGAACCGTACCCCCACCCGTGTATGTACGGACCGTACCCCCACCATGTATGCATGGAGCGTACCAACTCCCCACCCGTGTATGTACGGACCGTACCCCCACCCCACCCGTGTATGTACGAACCGTACCCCCACCCGTGTATGTACGGACCGTACCCCCACCCGTGTATGCATGGAGCGTAACAACTCCCCACCCGTGTATGTATGGACCGTACCCCCACCCGTGTATGCATGGAGCGTACCAACTCCCCACCCGTGTATATACGGACCGTACCCACACCCCACCCGTGTATGTACGGACCGTACCCCCACCCGTGTATGCATGGAGCGTACCAACTCCCCACCCATTGACGGACCGTACCCCCACCCCACCACTGTATGTACGGACCGTACCCCCACCCCAACACTGCTGGTACGGCCCGTACCCAGGCCTTTCGAACGTGGGTACGGGTCGTCCCGCCATTGTTGGGGTGACGTAGATGTGTGCGTGGTACGGCCCGTACCCACGCTCTTAAGGCGTGTGTACGGTACGTACTGGATTTGTTGTGTTGGCGGTTCGCATCATCACCCACTTCCGTTGTGGCGGACGCTGGCGTTGCTGGACACGCCCCCACCCCCTCGAGGTGACCAGGCCCTGGAGGTCAGGTATGTGCAGGGCATGTATGACTTGTGACATGGGTGGGGGTTTGGTTTCCTGCCCATGCCCCCCCCCCCTTTGCCCCTGGGTGTGGTTCTGACCTTCTGCGGCGTCTGCGTCGGTACCTGTAGAGCAGGTGGACTGCTATGAGGGCAGGGATGACACGTAGGTTCGGGTCCATGGCTGTCCGTCGCGTACAGGTGCTCCTTGTGCGCGTCGTCCTGATTTCTCGGCACTTTTTGTCAGCCGGAAAATATTATCCGTGCGGGGTGACGTCGTTGCGGATCGTACTTCCTGGTTCGTGGACCGCAGGCTGAATGCGTCCCGACGTCACGTCGGCACAGTCTCGGATCACAATGGTATGTATTTTTTCCTCGGTTGGTGTTTTTTACGATTCGTACGGGAATGGTGTTTCCGTGCGAATCGTACTTGCATGTTTGTAATGTTTTAGAACCGGGTACGAGTCGGACGGAGAAAGTGCTCCGTCCGACGGTTCGTACCCGGTTTCTCCAGGATTGGAATCGGCACCAAAACGTCCAAAATGGCGGATTAATAAACTTTATTAATGCCCACTACAAATCCCTGGAGGAACAAAGGGAAAACAAACAATAAAGCATCCTACAGTTTGGCTTACAAAAGGTCAGTCTTGAGGACTTCACACCGATCCCAGTTCTTCCTGATCTTCTTCAGAACTCGGGCAGGAGTGGTAGAGCTAGGAAGGCACACAGAGGTCTTGTGCTGCATTTCAGCCAGAATGCATCTCCTACCAAGCAAGAATTTTGCAAGGAACTCCAAATAGCAAAGATTTTGACACTGCACATTATTGAGAGTGCTAATAAGATCTAGCAAGGATTCTGGGAACTTGCCCTGTACCACCCCGGGATGCAGATGCCATTTGTGATTTGTCAGGCAGCACCGTTCAAGGATCCCACAAGGTGGCTCATGACCAGGGAAATGTGTGACACTCCAGCCAACTCCAGAGGAAGAGATCCTCTTGGCACAGGACCCTGGACCCCACAACACCCTGCTTGCAGCAGTACCACATGGCAGTGGTATTGTCCTTTACAGACAGCAGGAAAGCCTCCAAAGCCAGATGAATGGGCAGCACCTCCAACAGATTTTATATGGAGCCTAGTTTTTGCCAGAAACCAGAGTAATCTGATCCCTACCTCCCCTGAATGACCTCCCCAATCTAGCAGTGGCACATCTGTCACCAACATCAGGTCTGAGTGGGGAAGGGAGAACAGCCTCCCTGCTGGTCCAACTGCGGTCGAGAAGACTGCGTGAAGTTGCCTCTGAAACCTTGATGGCATCTGACAGGTTGCCTTGGTGCTGCACCCACTGCGAATCTGAATTCCACTGTAGAGCCCACATACATCTCCTGGTGTAGTAAACAAAAAGGATGCAGGAGGCTTATAGTTCAAGAAGCCTCAGAGTCACTCTCACGAGATCCAGAACTAAGACTGAAACATCGGGATCACAGACAAGTCTTCTGGGCTCATTGCAACGGAGCAAATGCCCTGAACTGCACTGTGTCCAAGACACCACCTTTAAAAGGATGCCTCTGCAAATGAGTTGAGTACCAATGATTTCAGAATGTTCACTGCTGTCTGGAGATGGTCCCCGATTGACTGTAGTGAGCCTATCTTTAAAAGTCAGTCTTCAAGGTAGGGAAAACTGGTATTCCCAAAATCGAAAGATGAGTGGTGACCACCTCCATCACTTTTGTGAGCACCCAAGGCGCCCTGAAAAGGTGAAGGAGAGCACACAAATTGACAATTCTCTAGGTCAGCTCTTGGTCTTCCTTACCACAGGTAAAGTCTGTGAGACTTCAGGACAAGCATATCAAAATATGAGTCCTGCAGGTCAATTCGCCCGGATCCAGGGCAGACACAACCTGGGCCAGTGTAAGCATTCTGAATTTGTCCTTCTAAAAGAAAGCATTTAGAGGAGGAAGATACTAGATAGGTCGAAGCCCTTCATTCTTCTTCTGCACGAGGAAATAGCGAGAGTACCAACCTGCCCATAGTTCTGAGTTCAGAGTCCTCCCAATAGCTCCTTTGTAGAGTAAAGCCTGCACCTCTAGCATTCAAATGGACAGTGCTTCACGGAAAGCCATTCTGATTTGGGATGAAAGTGTGGCAGGGGCACAAACAAAGGGCGTAGCCAAGCTGAATAATTTGGAGGACCTATCTGTCGGATGTGATAGAGTGCCACCCTGAAAGAAAGTGTTAGATTCTGCCTTCGAAAAGCATATCCATAAGGGAGGCCTGTACATCTCCTGAGTAAGCGGTAGACTGGATCCATGTATGGTGACAGAGCAAAACACTGGTGACAACCGCCCACCCAAATCAGTAGTATCAAGACTGCACTAATCAAGTATTTGGCTGCATCTTGACTGTCTTGAATGGTCTGAACCAAGGAGACCCTAAGCTCTTCTTTGACTGCCAGCAAAATATCGCTGCTCACGTCCCAAAAGGCATGCACATACTTGCCAAACACACAAACAGCACTGACCAACCTCAAAGCTAGGCGAGCTGAAGAAAATGTTTTTTTACGAACACCTCAATCCTCTTCGACTCCCTATTTGGGGGTACATATGGAATGAACTGGGGTTCACCTTGCAGGTAATAGCCTGGACCACCGGACTCTCCGGATAAGATGCTGTGTAAGGAAATCAGGGTCAACAAGAGCTGGTCTCTGGCATCTGGCGACGTGCCTATTCAACAGCGGGTACGAACAGGGCTCAAACCAAGCATCCGTTAATGTGTCCATGAGGGTTTGGATTGGAAGCAAGGCTCACATGAGGCTGGGTCAGGCTGCAAGACATTTGTCTTAACTTCAGCCGAAGGTAGCTGTAGGTCCATGACCTCATACACTTGTTGAATTACTGTAGCAAAGATGGCCCTCTCACAGTAAAGACTGTCATCATCATAATGAGGTGTGGGGGAGTTAAATCATCTCCATTCCCACCATTGTTATCTCTATGTGGTGACAAGCTGTGGTTGGACTCAGGCAGTGAGAAAATGAAGCTCCTGAGGGTAGCTCTACGGTACTGGAAGCATAAGATCAGGCTCTGCTCTGCCACTGACTGTGTTGGCACCGGCATTGATGAAGACAGGACCGACATCCGTCTCAGAGCTGGGGTTATAGTCTGCACCGGAGCCAGAGCTGAACCCGCAATGGGTCCAAGAGGTTCAGACAGTGCAGGGAATGGATCCACTGGCGAATAATCTGGTTGAGGGCCCCTGTGGATATTTGGAGCCTAAAGGCATGCCAGATGGGACCAGAAGAGTGCCCAATATAAGCATCATGGTTTTCTTAAAGGCCTCAACCTGAAATGGTGCCACCGATGGCACGGAGAACTCTGGCGGCATCTGTATCAAGTGAATCAAAGATAGAGAGTGAGATCGACTGGTGACTATATTTCCTTGTGACACTTCTTTTGATACAGAGTGGCGAGATGAAATAGAGTTCCGCTTTACTTTCTGCAAGGACTTCAACTTACCGGAGGACTTCGACTGAAAAGAACACTTCTTACGGGAGTGCCCTCAGAAGAGAGAGCCAGTGGGAGCCTTCGAGTTGGAGAGAGAGGAAGACTCATGCAAGGACCCTTACTTCTTCTTGTGTTCAGCAACATACAGCTTCGCTTCGAGAGGTCCAAGATTGCCTTTGGGTGCATGAGAGCACTCTTCACATGACTTGAAGTCATCTTGAGAGTCCAAACACCAAAGGCACATGACATGCAGGCCCTTGACCGATATTTGCTTTCTGCAGTCTCAGCATGGTTTGAAGCCTGTAGTTTTAGGAGGGAACATCCTTCCCGCACACACTTGATTTGGTTTCGGAAATCATGAAAAAATAGATGAAAATGAGAGCAGAGCTCCAGATCTGCATTGGAAGGTGCAGAAAAAAGGGACTGATGTTGGTGCGCAGGGGTCAAGCTTATATGTACCTACGCTCCATCACTTCCACTCAACCTTAATAGCTGCCAGGGTTTCAGATTGCTTTAGTATGACATTTTCATTATTTCAGTGTAATGAGTGACATTCAACTACAATGAGTGACACTTTCTGGCGAGCAAAATCAAGCAATGAAGACAATGGAAACATATAAATATCAGAGATTACACCCATTTGAGCAACGG
Organism: Triturus cristatus; assembly: GCF_964204655.1. Classification (NCBI taxonomy): domain Eukaryota; kingdom Metazoa; phylum Chordata; class Amphibia; order Caudata; family Salamandridae; genus Triturus; species Triturus cristatus. The sequence goes on along the minus strand of NC_140580.1, from coordinate 209,517,834 downwards.
GAAACTCTAAGAAGATCTTAACACTGCTGCAAATGAGCAGAAATGGAACGGCTCTAACCTTGCGCCCTACTATAATTTTTTTAAAGACTTTTCTTATGCTCATGATGACACGCTCTAAGTTAGTAAATTACATTAGGATTCTTTGGAGACGAGTGTCTGCTATAATGTCACACGTGGTTGAAAGGGCTGGATGCATCACCCTAAGAGTTTTGTGATGTAGTACCTGTGTTAAACCCTGCTCCTAGACTTATTCAGTAGTGTAAGCAGTACCCTGTGACATGTTGGTTAAAGAGGAAAAATGCATGCTTTTTCATTATGTGGAAGCAGAGTTAATAAAGAAGAACCATTTATTATTTTCAGTGCACGAGTCGCAGTGTATCCCAGGAGCCGGAGGTGGAGCAGGGCGAGGTACCCTTGCAGTGAGTTACTGCACAGATAGCAGGCTCTGGTGTTTGCCGTCTCCATGATGGGCTCGCCGGGTTGCTAGACCGTGTTAGATGACGCCTTGTCACATGACACCCATTACAGAATGCGTGGCCTGGCATGCATTTGAGCATCTTTAAAGCCTTGGGCAGGGCAGCACCGCACATACAGGATAAGCCTACCACAGCACAGGCGGTCTTGTGACTGAGGAACTGCCTGCTGTATAATCCCACCCGGGGAGACACTGCTATCTGAGTGTTCTGTGGTTGTCAGCTGCTGCCCTGGCTGAGATGATGCCAGTGCCCGGACAGTGCACGCACGCTGCTTGAAGTTTTATTTTTTGGTTCTAGTGTACATATTTGGAATTCTATAGGTTTTTCTCTGATGCAGACATGCTTGCACATAGTATTTGCTACATGCCTCTTTCATTTCAAGCATGGGGTTTCAGATGTCTTTGGCTCTGCCGAAACTCACTTGATGATATAGGCACACACGTGGAATAAACTCCCACAGAGCTGGAGTGAGGTGGTTCGAGCAATGTGTCGGGCAACCACTGAGACTCATGCAGTTTGACAGTTGGCCATGTACGGCCATGTCTCCTGCACTGTGAGAGCTATGCATGCATGTGCTGAGAATCAATGGATTTAAGGGCAGGTGCACATTAAATCACGCAGGCCTGATTATAAGGGGTTGTTCCTAGATTAAAACCATTTTTACAAATTTTAACGCAGACAAGTTTGACTTTATTTTAAGGGTGTACTAAAACTTAGAGCAGCACCATGATGGTACGGGCCAGCAAAAGGGCGCGACGATTCCTCCCTTCAAGGCATGGGCTGAGGGCAGCGGACTCAACAACTCGCGCAGGCTGCAACCTGCTGAACGTGAAGCACCACCGTGACAACTCCGACGACTGCCGTGGTCTGTGCCATCAAATTACAGCCTAGCGGTGTGAACGGCGGAGGGATGCCGCTGCCAAACTTTTTTTTATTTATTTATTGATTTGGCTTTTCAAATACAAAACCACAAACATTACATATGCATGAGCAGTCATGGGACACATTATACAGACATCAGTACGACATTGCACAGAGCTACAAATCAAATGAGACATGAGACAATCAAAATCATTACATTAAGACGAGAGGGAAGATGCCACAATTTAGGTAAAAATTGAGTAACTAGAAGTGATACAGCTGGTGTCATATCTATCAAATATCAGGTAGAGTTAACAGATATGAAGTAAGGGGGCTCCATATATCACGAGGTTTTGACGTACTGGGCAATTCTTCAGCGTAACAGGTGAGTTGGTCCCGACAATAGACCAGCCGCTGCCAAACTTAAGCTGACTGCAAGCTACTATAGGTTTGTGTTGTCAGTTTGTCGGAAGTAGCCATTAAGCATGGCAAATCATGCAGACACTGACTCACTCGAATCCTCAAATGATGTCAGTGAATCTAAATTCGGCATCGCAGGAGATGTTACATTTTAGCCGAAGCCCCTAAAGCCAGTCCAGGGTGAACTGAGCCAGCCCCCCCAAGCCTGCTGCAAGCAGTGCGAATAGCGCAATGAGGCTTTCTATCAGTAGCGCAAATCAGTGGTGCTAATTAGCACCCGGCGCTCCAGCTTGACAACTGAGGCCCTATAAATGAGTGACTTCGCATTTCAGTGAGACGATGTGGACCACAACACTGAAATGCGTTAATGCCTGATGCGTGGTACTTGGCAGGGCTGAACCTTCCTGCTCAGGAGTGATTTGGTGTTGCTGCACCCTGTTTCTTGGGATGTTGTAACATCAGACCAAATTTTATTGGGCAGTATTTCAACACAGTAAAATTGCATGAGGCTTTGGCTGTACAACTTAGCCTCCCCTTGTCATGTAGTTCCTAGGACCTAAACTGAGGGCTTGGTGTGCAGACAAACTATGGACACCCCCACAGAATGAGTCAGCTGTTAGACCAGCTACCTCTATGGTGCCACTAACACCCCCCTGTATTCTACAGCAGTGTAGGTAGTTTCTAGCAACCACTGAACATGACAACCCTGATTCCTCAGGTATCATGGAAAACAATACAGTATCTTTCGTCAGTCACTCATGCTTACTTTTCTTAGAATACACATAGAATGACGATTTGAACGGTTTCAATATTCATTTATTGGTCAAGTGTCAGTCTAATGTGAAACATATTAGCTGCAACAATCAAAAGACAAGAGCAGAAAAATGTCATCGCTAGCACCAATATCATAAATAGTAAATACATTTCTACCGTAGTACTAGTAAGATGAATATAAACAGATTGTATAAAACAATAGCACTGGCGTACTCCTACAATGCGTAGCCTACCTAAATGGACCTACCCTGGATATGTAGGTGAAGCATGTGTATGTAAACTCACAATACATCCTAATGGAGTCAAGACACCCCTGGCGAAGTACTAACCCCTCACCTCATGGTTCTGAATGAAGGACCCCATCTATGCTTCGAGGATGGCACCCCGCAAGGGACGTAAGGTCTCTGCCTGTCGAAGGATCAGCCTGCAGAGTCTCGATCCAACCTGGAAGGAATTCTTCTCTGTTCTGTAAGGGGGGGTGAGGGTCTTTTATACTAAAGTGGTCACTCCAGGGTTTCTTCTAGAATCAATATGTTTTGAAAACTTTCGCTAATCCTTTTCTAAACAAACATGATCATGCAAAGCTGGCTGTCGGCCATGGATGAAAAAAAGTGGTGCCCCTTATACAGAATAATTCTGCCGTACCTGGGGACATGTTTATGTACGTCGGGTACAGGGATTTAGACAGGGTACGAGGAGCCTGATGTCGGAGAGACAGAAGTAAGCTACTAGGTAAAAGGTCACCTGTGTAAGGACCGCTATGTTATGTGGATGGGGCAAAATATATGTAATTGGTATGTACATGATGGGACCATCCTAAAGGACATAACAACCACACCTCATCAAAAGGTCAACAAGGTAATCTATGTAACAATAGAAAAAGCTAAAAAAGGCATAAAATCATGTACATTAAAACATACTAAAAAGGCACTTAAAAATGTTCATACAAGCAAGGCCTATATCGAAAGCATTCTTTACCTAGAAAAGCGTTTATAAAGGTTATCTATATGTTTGCATTGTTTTCTGAGCACCTTGAAAGCCACTATGTTCAGATAGAGCAGGGAAGAAAAAACAAAGTCAGTTCGACCTTCAATTTGGTACATGTTTAAAAATTGTCTAAACACTTCCCAGCACAGGAGAGGCCAGATTGGTTAAGAATCCTGCGCTGAAGACTCAACATCATCTAACATGTCCCTCTAGCGCCTCCAGTATGATATTGAGTGAGCAAAGGTGGTCATCACTGATTCACACGGCAGCTGTCGGGGAAGAATTAGATGCCTGTGTGCCCGAGACTGATGCCTGCACATCCGTGGTAGAGCCAATCTCCGTTCCAACAGGAGCTGAAGCGTCCCATGGAGGCTCTAGGAACGTCATCATCAACATGGGAATACGCTGTGGACAACTGTGCACATGGGCCCGTAAAGGCACCAGGAGCATGTCTATGTACAGCGGCGCAACTAATTGAAGTGTCAGACTGAGGTCCAACACGTGTCCGAATCCGCAAAAAGAGGCAGCGGAATACTGGCAGAATTAATTCAAGCCAGGCCGCTCTGAAAGACAGGAACCAATGCTCACTCAGCTCTCTAAGCCGAGGTATACCCAAGAAGAACAACAACCACTCACAACGTCGCTCAAGCAGTGTTCTTTCCAGGTCTCGAGTGATGTTGAAATCCATTGTGAAACAATAGGATTAAAATCAGGAAGCCCGCCACTGAAAACAGGAACAAAGCAAGCACTACAAAAACACTTCCAAGTACGGAGTGTATAAATGATGGAATCACTCCAAAAGTGGTTTGAACGGTGGTTAACAGACCTGATCCAATGCTCCTAAATAAGTGTACTATCCCCCACATATCAGACGTTTTAAAGATATGATGGGCCATTTCTCCTAAATGGAGTGGAAAGTTCATACAGACCACAGCCTCTATCTCTGCTGAGGGCTTTGCAACTTGGAGATCAAAGATCTCTTGTGCTGAAGTTAAGGCCACATTTTGCTGAAACAGCATGGCTTTCAGTCTTCTCAGAGAATCAAACCCTATGTTAGAAACATTCAGTGAGGGCCACAGTGGTGCCTCGTTACTGTGCGAGCTGGGGGAAACAATACTTGCTTACTACAAATAACCCTGGTGTTGACAATCACTCGATAAGCAATGCCAGGTGTCATACCACAGCAGCCTTGGTCATTCAGCATCAAGTAACTCCCATTGGAAAGTAACTCAAAAACTGCATGAATTACAGTAGCTGGGGAACCCTTCAGGTAGCAGGACAAGTTCGCTATTGACCCATTACCAGCCCCGTGATGCAACACTTCTTTACACACTAAAGACCCACTCAAGGCTTTTTCGCAGTTCGAACCACTCAAGAAACCTTCCTTGTCCTTATTCCTGCTCCTATATGTGTATGGCAACTCCCAGGTTTCTCATATGTATCCTATGCCCAACGCTTCATACCTGCCTACTGGGTAATATTTCAGGCAGTATTGAAATTTGAATGTTGTGATTGGCAGTGTGATATAGCCATGGATTAACCTTTCCGTAGATGGTGTTTCTGCTACAGTAAAAGGTAAGTTCTCTAGTTTTTCAATGAGCAGCATGATGTACTTCGCATCTCTGCGGCCATGGTCAATTGTCTTTCGTTCAGATTGTAGGCCGAGAACAGATTTGTGACTTTAATGTATCGCCATGGAACGTGGCTAGAACGCAATGATTGAAGCGTCCAGCTTAGTAGCATAATAGCGCGCAGGAGAGATTGCCCATATTGTAGAAAAGACAAATCTTGTTCCATTATGTCGATAGCTGAGGACACAATGTTGCCCAGTGAATAAATACGAGATGAGAGCATGGTCATGCCGTTGTCTACCACAGTTAAAACCTTTCTAGATTAATTCTATTTCACAAAGTCTCTCAGCAGCTTCCTGTAGAGAGACTTTCCAGACTTCATTTTAGATGGTATATAAGAAGCGTTTCCTACGTGGTTTCTTGGGACCTAACAAGAAATCCCTAAAATCCATGTTGTGTGATAGAAGGGGCGAGCGTTGTTTCACCTGTGAAAGTGTCAAGGTCTTTAGCCAATCTAGGCACAACTTCCAGACACTATAGGAAGTCACCACCCCTGGGTCGTCTGTGTGTACATAGCGTGGGTTGGGCCTGTGGATATTAAACCCTTCAGTAGTACCCTTGAATCTTGAGTTACACGTATTGGTGTCTACAGGCCAAACCAACCAACCCTTCCAATCGGGAGAGGATGAATTGTACATATTTGTACAATGTGTCCCTTCACTTGTTAGTGTGTTATTTGAAATATCTTTAATAGGTGTGTGTGAAAGGATGCTCAGTGTCTTCAGATCTTTGATTTTTGCAAATCTGTAACAGGTAGTCTGTTGCACTGCTCTGTTCAAGAAAATCAACTGTATTGGTATGAGGCAAGCTCTAAATAAAGCCTCAGTTCCCTGAACCTGCCACTCTCTTGCCCCCCAGATAGATTTTGTGTCTATGGTGTCTCTCCAGTAGTCAAAACCCTGTATAGACAGTTGGGAGATAAAAGCTGCTGAATATATCAGCTTTGTGTTTGTTAGCATATTTTCTTCGCAGTTGCATTAGTCCGTGCACGTTTGTAGTAAAACGACTAAGGGTCTGATGTATTTAACCCTGAAAAGTATGCAAATTTCTGTGTGAATGTGGCAGAACTACCCTTTGGTCCTGTTGGGTAATGTTCCCATGATGGTACACATTAGCAGTGCGTGGAACACTTGATCTATGCAAAAAATGAGGACCATAGTGCTGGTAATAAATCATGGTATCGTAGTCAGTTGTATCTTCATACAATTCCCTGTAAGAAAATGCAGCAGACTATTCTAAATTTGAAAGCATAGTATTTACAGTTTCAAAGTCCCAATCATCAGAGTGTACTGGAAGTAATGAAATCATTTAAAGAAATTTTAAACAAATGTGGAATTTTTAAATGTTCGGTAGGACCAAATACATCATATGAAACGTTATCCCAAACTAAATGCGAAGTGGGTCGCACACCGCTCGTCATACTAGCAAATAGCCCCATAGGATTCTGGAGGATGTAGTGACAGCGGCGGGTACACCTATGCCACGAGTAAAAAGTTTAAAATGCCATCCCTGGACACGTGTTTCGAGGTAATTGCCTCTCGTCAGCAGGGAGCAGGTACGTATGCCGGGTGCTGTAGACTGCCAAAAATTATCAGGTATAGTACCTCTCACGGCGCGCGGGTGCGGGATCCGGGCTCGTCAACCCATAGCTCAGGGAGCTTTAAATACAAAATGCGAAGTGGGTCGCACACCGCTCGTCATACTAGCAAATAGCCCCATAGGATTCTGGAGGATGTAGTGACAGCGGCGGGTACACCTATGCCACGAGTAAAAAGTTTAAAATGCCATCCCTGGACACGTGTTTCGAGGTAATTGCCTCTCGTCAGCAGGGAGCAGGTACGTATGCGGGGTGCTGTAGACTGCAAAAGATTGAATTGTAGAAGTTTCTCTTTGTTTGAAATGGGTGGCGTTTGATCAGGTTCACTTGGATCCGAAGAGAAATCATCAAAGTTGATTAAGTAGCCAGACACAATTCGATCTATCTTTGGGAGCTCCGTAGGTTTTGTAGAACTGGCAGCTGTGTCGTTTGTTGGGCCGAGTCGCAACATGCATTGTTATTTCTTCTTGAGGTTTTTCAATTTCAACTGGAATGATTTGTGCTCCATTATTCGGTACTCCTTCACTTTGTGTGGTGGAGTCTTGAAAGGTTATTAGTCTTTCCATCTGAACTTCCTGTATAGTAGCATGAGGAGATCTGCGGCTACTCAGGACCCCACGCGGCCTACTGTTGAGAATCGGCCACATGATGCGGTCTGACCAGATCAATGGAGACAAATCATTTCTCTTTTTTGCCGGCAAAAGGCAGAAGAAGTACTGTTCTTGTTCCCACTACCGCCAGGACAGGAACAGCTGTTCTGTAAGATGGCCCAAACTCTCTTCTGTCCACGATCTTTTCCCTGACCAGGTCCCCAATCTGCGGGACCCAGGCAGGTCTTGCCGGAATTGGTTTCACTTGCCCAGTGGCGGTGCGTTTGACTTACACGTTGCTTTGTAATGCCCGGAATTCATTGAGTTCCTGTAAAACAGCCAAACGGTCATTCAGTTCAAATGGTTTTGCATCCGCCACTGTGCTGTCACAATCGAGACCAGGTACCCACATTCTTGTCCCAAACAGGATTACATAAGGGGTACAGCCTCCCAAGGATTGTCTTGACATATTATTGAGTGCCCTCTGGACCCCCTATAGGTGATTGACCCGACTACCACCATCGTCAAATACCCTTGTTGTTAAGGATTGCTTTAGAGCCCGGGTTTTCCTCTCCACCACCAAATTTCCCTCGTGAGGGTAGGGGGAGGATTACTGCAAGGCCATGCCCATACTATCCATGACTTCCTTGTAAGCACTAGAGCTAAACGCAGGGCCTCTTCGGAATGTAACATGACAATCGCGTATGTCCCGATGAAGACTAGCAAATCCTTTATAACAGTTTGAGCGACAGCCAAGCGCTGGGGCCAAACCCATAGAAATCCAGAGCATGAATCCACTGCCACCAAGATGTACTTGTAAGCCCTGTCTGAATTTAAGGGGCCGCAGTGGTCCAAAAAGACACATGCAAGAGGTCTGTCTGAAATCAGTAATGGTGTTTGTGGTGGCCTATGAATGGTGGAACCCTTCAATTGCAAACAAAGTGCTTTGTTTGTTTTGTCAGTCCTGACCACCAGTACCATTGCTTCAATAATGAAATTGTTGCAGTTACTCCTGAGTGTACAGATCCCAGACCCTCGTGTGCAGCAAGAATTAAACCTAAACTGCGATCTTTGTTTGGTATTAATCTATCCCCCACTCCAGGAATTTGAGGATACGGTGTGTTATGCCAATTGATTTTTTAGTATTTATGTACAAATACGATTTCTATGTGATCGGAACTGTCTTACCTTCCTTGGACGACCCGTATTACCAGGTTGTGGACGTTTACTTGAGTCTGCAAGTGTTTTGAGGCTATCATGTCAGCTTGAACTGAACGTAGAGTGTCTGTATGTTTTTGAGTCCACTTGTTCGCTGTGAAATCTGGTCTGATTATGTCGTAGAAAGGTTTGACTCTTTCTGTGTAGTCTTGAATGTATGTTCTGCCGAAATTTAGAAATTCTGAAATGGATTGTAAACCCTTCAGAGTCTTTGGAGGCTGGATTAGTGCATATTTTCCTAGAAGATTTGCAGCCAGGCTTTTGCCTTCACTTGACAGCTCATATCCCAAAAATAGGATACTGAGATGGGCAATTTTAAATTTTGTTAAGTTAAATTTGTAGCCCAAATTGACAAAACCAACAATTATATTGTTCACCCTGCACAAGTGTTCAAGTAATTCATCGTCCGTCAGATAAATATCATCTACTTAGGACACTGCCTCTTCATCACAAGTTTGTAATAGCTCTGACACTCTTGCTGAGAATAGCCTGAGGCTGTTCTTGTAGCCTTGGGGCAGATGAAAAAATTGATGCTGAGTGCCGAAAATCCTGTCAAATATCTGCTTTCAGGAACTAAATTTTAGCAGAATAATCCATTCAAGATATCTAGTGTTGTTTTGTATTTTTTCCGCACAATGTTATTCATTAATGCGGCACTACGTGCGTTCTGAACTGCAAATGTTTTTGTGCATGTGTTCAAATGTCTGTAATCTAAAACCAAGCGATCTGTGTTGTGAAGTTTCATTAAAAAAAAATATATATATCTTTATTGATTTTGCAGGTTTTACAAATGGACTTTCTGAAAGTGACTTATACTGCTACAACACGTAGCAACAGTCCTCATCTCTTTTCATCGTTTCTTACATATATGATGCACCATGAATAAAGGTTCCGCAGTAGCTAGGATAGCGTGTCAGCTTGCACGTGCTATAGTTATTTGGCTACATGGCATACATCACACTGCAGTATTCGCTGTTAATACATGTTACACAGTAAGCACTACGCCATTCCCTGCTCAAGGTAGGTATATCTAACATAATGTGCGTTCAATAAAGGAAGGGGGAGAATAATACATGGGGGAGATGGGTTACAAAACTTGGAAAAAGAGCTGGTGTAGCGTCCCGCAGCTGTTAGTGTCTGCCCATATGCATGTTGTGCCCCTGCGTGTTGCCGTGGTGATTGGTGACCGAAATGTGGTCACTCCAGAGTGTCAATTCGCAGCTGGAAGACAACGAGTCTAATGTCTATAAGTGATTGTGAGGGTGTGTTACGCGTGCGCGGGGTCACTCTATCGGGGCAGGTCTATGTGAGGCCTGGTCGGGTAGATCTGTATCTTGTAATGTCGCCAGGATTGCCTCCCAATTGGTGGATATGGGTATTTTCCAGAGGCCCATGATTTCCTCAGGTCGGATTGCTATACCCTCTGCCCTAGCCCACGCCAAAGTGGAACGCCTCCATGCCTGTATGTGTGCGGGGTCAGGTGCTTTCTACCTTTTGGTGATCAATCTTTTCGCTGCTACCATGCCTAGGTCCAGGAATCTGAAGGTGACTTTGGTGCTGCGCCTCCCACTGAATATGTGCAGCAAATAAGTTGGCCAGTTGAAAGGTATTTCTCTTTCAGTACAGACGCGGAGTATGCTCGCCACTCCCTCCCAGTGGACAGTCAGTTTGGTGCAGCCCCAAAGCATGTGCACCAAGTCCGCATCCACAGTGGCACACCTGGGGCAGGCTGAGTCGGTGCAGTGAAAATGTCTGTTAATGTTGGCTGGTGTGAGGAACGCTCTTTACGTGATGTAGAATTGGATTTGTCTAAACCTAGCGTTTCTAAGGATTTGTACTGGGCTAACCAGCGCTCACTCCCAGTCTCTATCTGTAAGTTGACGGCCCAAGTCATGTTCCCATTTGTGTCGGAGGGGGGCTAAAAGCTGCAAACCACCGCATCAGGTGTCGACCACGTTCCATGACGTGCAAATATTGCAATGTGAGATGTGTTTGCAGTTCTACTGCAAGATCTCCCCATTTAGCTGAAAGTGTAGTTATCAGTGACCGGTGAAGGAGGAATTGCCCTGCCGGGAGTCCCTCGTCAGACACCAGCGTAGCGTACGGAATAAGTGCGCCTTCCCGATAGAGGTCCCCTAGCGTTTGTACACCCGCGTCGTGCCAGTGCTGCAGATTAGCAGACGTAAGTGTCGCTCGACCCGCAGGGGTACCCTCCAGAGGAAGCGCCGGGGCGTAAGGTGTTGTGTCTCAGGTTAAGTAGAGGCTTCTACGGTAACATCGGTATGCTACGTTCAGATAACGGGATTCAGGGGGCTGCACCCTCGTGCCGGGGTGAAAGAGTGCAAGGGTCTGGGGGAGCATGTATGATGGGCGTGTGGTCGCTGTGTCGTCGTGCTGGCGGTCTGCAAACCATCTGGCGATCCATTGAAGTTGGGCTGCCAAATAGTAGTGCTCAAAGCAGGGCACCGCCAAGCACCCCTGATCAGTGGGTAAATATAGCTTTTTGATCGCCACTCTGCCGATTTGGACCCCAGATGAAGTCTCTAATGATCTTCTCCAGTGCAGCTTAAAAGGAAGCGGGGACATAGATGGGCAGATTGGCAGAATAGTACAGAAATCACGGCAGAGCCACCATTTTGAGCAGTGCCACTCAATCGACCACAGCGAGAGGGAGCGTGCTCCAAAACTGCATCTGGGATTTCACAGCTGTCAGTGCCCTGCCTAGATTGTCGTCAAAGAAGTCCAGTGGTTGGCGATACACCCGTATGCCCAGATATCGGAATGTGTCAGCGCTCCGCTGCACTCTCACACCATTGAGGATTAGGCCGGGGTTGCAACAGTTATCTTGAAATGTATATAGTTTAGACTTAGCAACGTTTACTTTTAATCCCGACATAGTAGCAAAATCTCGGAGGATTTGGGCAAGTTGTTCTGGCACCTGAGTGATGTCTCTTAGGTAGATCAGTAGATCGTCGGCGTATAGCGACACTACGTGTGTGCCATCGCCCAGTAGTATGCCATCATGTAGGTGCGTTCTTAAGGATTCCACCAGTGTCTCCATAGCGAGCGCAAAAAGGAGAGGAGAAAGCCGGCAGCCCTGCATTGTTCCCCGTCTTACTGGAATGGCAGTCAAGACGTATGGTCCCAGTTTCACTCTGACCACAGGATTGGTATCGAGGAGGGAGTCATTTGCATAAAGTCAGGCCCCGATTTGTATCTGCAAACAATAAGGAGCTACAGAGGGAAATAAACCCAAGTCACCCTCCTCTCAATCAATAATCATATACCTTCCTAGACCCAGTCTTGTGTACCCGATTTGTATCTGTCAAGGGTTGCAAACATTACAGGAAACAATGGTCCCTGAAAGCGAAAAATAGTTAGACATACAATGAATATAGCCAAGATTGGTACTATATTATAGCCAATATCCAGCCGGACATGGCAACTTTAATAAGTAGAAATAATTAGCAGTGATCCAAAGAATGTAAGTAGAGTCTTAGTGGGACACAAGCCTGTATCCTGAGACTTACATATCATGAGGACAAAAAATTGCGAAACACATTCAGGCAATTACAATGATGTTTCTGTTTTAGAAATAATGAGTATTGAAACATCTAATACAAATATTGCCACCTTCACAATGCGTTATATACAAAAAAAAATTAAATGTGTAAGGTGGACAACAAAGTCGACGACGTTTCGATCCTTATCAGAGGGATTTAGGATCATCATCAGGACTAATCAGTTAAATTGCCCATATTCAAATGCCTCGTGTTACCACTTAAGGCAACGGAGCGGGCGCCGTGTCTTTAGCCGGACAACTGGTATACAAATTTCCGGAAGGACGCGTATGGAGGGTGCAATGCCTCGTGTTACCACTTAAGGCAACGGAACAGGCGCCGTGTCTAAGCCGGATAACTGGTATGCAAATTTCCGGAAGGGCGCGTATGGAGGTTGAATGCCTTGGAAAATCACAGTCGATCCGGCATTGTCCGAACGCGCTGTCCTTCGCATGGCCACGGAATTCGTCTCTCTAATCATATTGAGACCTCCTATTACCGTGTCCCCAACTCCGGAAATTGAATTTCCAAGGCATTCAACCTCCATACGCGCCCTTCCGGAAATTTGTTGTACATCAGCGCAGAATTGATTCAAGTGTGTCAGGTGCCTTCCGTTTTTTACGGCCGATACGGAACCCCCGGTTCAAACGTCTCTCACAGCAGTCCGGGATGCTCGTCGACGAGCATCCCGGACTGCTGTGAGAGACGTTCGTTAAACCAGGAGAAACAATCCGGCCCGACTGCTAGGAGGCCTTATTTTGCGAACTTCTTAAGTGAATACTTTATCAATGCTCCATCATTAATTTGAACCGGGGGTTCCGTATCGGCCGTAAAAAACGGAAGGCACCTGACACACTTGAATCAATTCTGCGCTGATGTACAACAAATTCTTGGTCTTTTGATGAAAGTATACCGGCTTAATCGACATCAAGCCTTGCAACTGGTTGAGCATTGACGTCTGCCATTGCCGCTCTAGACAGAACGTGCCATATTGCTGCAGATGAAATTTCGATTAGGAACACTCTGTTTGACCTTTTGAACAGTATCCCTACCCAGCACAAGTCTGTTGTCACCATATCCTAAGTGGGCGAGGTCCTGATGAAGGTGGTTTCATTCCATAATATCCCACCGAAACGCGCGTAGACTACGTGCGCCCAAACCCATTAAGAGTTGTGTCATCATCATCAACTATTGGAGATGTCTTTATTATTCTGATACTCCTGACACCCACATAGTATAAGTGTTATGTATGAATGAAAGTATAACTGAGTTACGAGTGTGTTTATGAGTGCTGTTTGAGTCTTGGCTGAGTAGGATTGTTTTGTATTTTAGATAACAGTTATAAAAAAAAAAAATTCTTCTGTCTAAAAAATTGTACGTTTATTAATCTAGGAAATGAAATGTTTGGCATCAGTAAATGAATTTATCTGGTGAACAATTGTAAGAAAACTTCAAATTTTGAGAATGAATATTCAAAATAAAATGAACATTTTTATAAAAAACAAAAAGTTTATGAATTAATCGATTTAAATGTAAAATAACTATGCAACATTAGTAATGGATAACCCATGCACAGATTTAATCTGAGGAAAAAGAAATATAGGTCAGAGAGGAGTCATTGCTGTGTTATAATGTTCAACACTCCGTCCATCATCCCCTTTGGTTTTGCTTTGATTAACCTTCGGGGCATATATGGACCCTATAAGGATCGACTGACCATTCAGTCTGCCACTCACAAGCGCATATCTACCGGCTGGCTCGGTCAGTGTCTCATCAATTGTGAATGGCACCCCTGCTTTCACCCAGATGAGAGCACCATGTGCAGAGTAACTGGTACCATGGACTTGACCTCTCCATCTGAGTCAGAGGCGCCCTTGCTCCACCTGGGACATGTGCGTTTCCTGGAGCAGTGCTATGTCGGCAGCCCGGCGCTGCAGGTAAGCGTAGATAGATTATCTGCGCGACGGTGTGTGCTGCCGCACACGTTCCATGTAACTACGTTGAATTGCACCATGTATCTCTTGTACAAGCACTAGGATAGTGTTGAGGGGCAAAGTGTAGCAGTGTCTGGCCTGCAGGGGTGCGTTCCAGCACAGTGGTGTTAAGAACAGGGAAGGTGTGTGAACTGAACTATGCATAACCAAAAGGGGGAGTTCCAAGTGGGAGTTTGTCCAGACCATAATGCCCAACCTAGGGCTAAAAGAAAAACGTTTATTAGCTTGATGTGCAGCGTGGGTGTGCGCTGTGTATTCGTGGTAGGTAGTAGGTTACCCCTAAATGCCATATTGTGATTGTGTATCCCCTTGACCTGTCGACAACGAGGAAGAAGGGCTGTGGACCTATCATGTCGTCCCACATGATGTTTGGCGTATGTTGCAAGCGGCAATGTGTGAGTCAGCGCCGTGTTGCGCAAAGAACAGTAACATTTGAAGCATTGCATATATCACAACAGTTCAACAGCGCGGCAGGTACTTGCGTGAGTTGCATTTGGCAATTCAGCAGTGTCTATGGGATGTGTCATATGATGTCGTCGGCTGTTTGGGGTCTAACCTCTGGCCTAGGGAACTCTTTAGGGTCATCAAGTCTGTATGGCGTTGAGTTACCTGTGTCTGAGGAGCTGGGTGGGCTCAATTGGCAGTCCGAACTTGACGGTGCTGTACTCAACGCCGCGACGACTTGCAGTGTCTCGCGTCTTTCCGCCATTCTCTGTGCTGGGTCAGGGGTTATGGAATTCACGGGGGTTCCTGAAATGATGTCGTTTGCGCCTGCCCCGACAACTTCGTTTCCTGCTGAGTCAGCTGGATTCCTCTCAAGAAGGTGGTTTGGGCCCTGTCAGTTTTCCTGACTCCTCTAGCCAGTCCCAGACTTCAGTGGGTGGAGCAAAGAAGCGCGCTGTTCCTTTTGCAACAAAACGGAGTCTAGCAGGGAATAGCAAGAAATAATTTAGTCCAACTTCCCGGAGCTGCTTTTTCACACCTACGTATGCGCCTCTGCGGCATTGGACCTGTCCCTGTAGTTAAGTACTTTAAAGAGGAATGGGCGTGGGTGGTCTCCCGGTGGTGGTTTTTGTGCCGGGACACGGTGCGCTCACTCGATCACAAATTGGGGAGGGAGACAGGGTGCCAGCGGGGACTAAGTCTCGGATCCAACACTCAGCATATTCTTCTTGTCGCCGGCCTTCCTCTCCCTCCGGAAGTCCCAGTACACACATATTGTTGTGACGTAAATGTCCTTCTGCATCCTCTACCTTGTTTACCAGGTCCTGGACCCGATCTATCAGGTCTTGGAGGGCTGCCGCGTGGCTATGTGTGACTGGTTTGAGCTCCGCTTGCCTCAGAGCTTATGATGGTCCGCTTTCAGAGGGGTGACGTCCAAGGTGACTTTGTCGATTTTGGATTCCAGCGAGGAGCGGGTCTCATCCAATGCCGATCCTATCTTCTCCACGGCGAGTCCAGTTTGGTTGCTAGCGATGCTCGTGGCATTTCCGTGTCTGCGTCACCTCCTGCTGTCATCAATTCTGAGCTTCAAGTACACGTGTTGGGTTGCTGGGTGTTTTGTGCGTAAACGGCCCATTACTAGCTGCTACACTGTCAGCATTCGTCACTAGTTTGCGTAGTTGCTATTAATGCGGTGTAGCTATCTTACTTGCGCAACAGGCTCAGCGGTATGGAGTTGCCTGTTTGTTGGTCAAAGGTGGGTGGGTGCTAGAGCGTGCGTGTGGTGTCCCCGCTCCCGTGTTCAATCTTCTGGTTGTTGCCTCTATCAGGCGTGGAAGGGGCCCGCTCAAGTATGCTCGTTTGGTAGCAGAAGGAAAGTTCACTCTCAATGTCTGACCATCCCGCACCCCAGCTTCGGGCCTGCTGGTCTGTAGGCGTATGTGTGGACCGTCCCGGGCATCTGACGTCTGCTGGCGCTGTTGTGTGAGGAGGGGGGATGGGCCTGCCGTATACACGTATCTGCATTACCACAATCACAGCGCAGGACACTTTGTGCCCTCTTTTTTATAATAGGTGAGGCTTGCCCGTCTTCCACCATCTCAGTCAGCAGGGCGACAGTTAGGCAGGTGTTGTTCCAGTTTCCACCAAGTCTGTAAAAGTGAGGCTCAGGCGCGTGTCACTGTCCTGCCAGGGTTGCTGCCGCTCACCTCCACCACGGCTCACAAGGCCATTTCCCACACAGCACAGCATACAGCAATGTCTGAGGTCCACCTCAGCAGCACCAGTCACAGTGGGGGTAGGAGAGAGTTGCAGGCTTGCTGTGTGTCGCATTGCTTATACAGCTGCTTCCTATCATGGCTCTTTTATGCTGCTCCGGTAGTGGTGTCTCAGGGTGGCTAGGTCTCAATAGGTGCATCCTGGTGGCACTCACATGAACCAGGCGAGCCTCACAGGGGGATAAAATGGAGAGGGGTCTGGCAGTATGACATCTCGGCAGGTTGTATGATGTGGGCCCGTATCACATGGGCAGCACTCACAGGTCCCAGTGCTCCCGCAGCGTTCAGGGTGCAATGGCAGCTTTTGATTTGATTTAGATTTGTAGAGCGCATAGCTACCCAAGGGCGTCCCAGCGCTATAATGTTAGCTAGAAATGAACCTGGGCCGGAGTTATCGGGGGAAAAGCCAGGTCTTCAGAAGCCTGCGGAAGGGCAGCAGATTGGATTCTTTGCGGATGTTGATGGGGAGACTGTTCCAGAGCTTTGGGGCATTGTAGGCGAAACGACGCCCACCGGTACGCGCTCTTTTTATTCTGGGTATGCTGGCCAGTGAGAAGGAATCCGATCGTAGCTGTCTGGTAGAGGCGTGGGGTTTGATGAGAGGTTTGAGAATGGGGGGGCCTTTACCTTGTAGGATTTTATAAGAGTTGCACAGGGTTTTAAAGGTGATGAGCTCCTGAATGGGGAGCCAGTGCAGAGTCTTCAGAGAGGGTTTGGCAGAGCACCTGTATTTTGTCCCTGTGAGAAGTCTTGCTGCCGCATTCTGCACGTGCTGGAGTTTTTTGACAACATCTGCTGGGGCGCCCAGGTATAATACGTTCCCGTAATCAAGCCTGGATATTATAAGGCCTTGGATGAGAATTTTTCTGGACTGGGGAGGGATCAGGGGGAGGATCTTCCGAGCGGATCGTAAGAGGCCAAAGCATGTGCCGGCTGTCTTTCTTGCTTGAGTTCTGAAGCTGAGGTCTTGATCGAGCCATATGCCCAGGCTCTTGATTTCGCTTTTTGGTGTAGGAGGGACGCCCATGCTTGGTGGCCAGGCGAGCGACTTGGGGAGTTTGTCGCGGTTGCCTAGAAGCATAATTTCAGACTTTTCGCCGTTGAGCTTAAGGCGGGAGTCTCCCATCCATTTGGAAACATACTGCAGGCAGGAGACCAGATTTTCCATGGCCTGGTCAGCCTGATTGATGGAGATGACTAGTTGGGTGTCGTCAGCGTACATGACCACCTTTATGCCAAATGGTGAGACTATGTCGTCTAAAGGGGCCATGTATACATTAAAAAGAGTGGGGCTCAGGGAGGATCCCTGTGGCACCCCGCACTGAAGGGGGAGAGCATTAGAATGACTGTGGGTGTCAGTCACTTGGAAGGTCCTGCGTTCTAGGAATGATTTTAACCAAGCCAGGGCGGTCCCAGTGATTCCGCATTTGAGTAGACGGTGGAGGAGGGGGCGCTTAGGTCCAGGAGGATCACTGCCACTGATCCCCCTGCGTCCAAGATGGATCTCGTCTCTTCTGTCACGGCCAGGAGGGCGGTGTCAGTCCCTTGACCAGGCCTGAACCCTGTCTGGGATTGTCGGAGGAGGTTGTGGGTTTCTAGGAAGGAGGAGAGTTGTCCATTCACTATTTTTTCTGCCATTTTACTGAAACCTGGGAGGAGGGAGATTGGTCTGAAGTTGGAGGGGTCCGTAGGGTCGAGATTGGGTTTTTTAAGGAGGGCGCGTATCATCGCGTTTTTCCAGTTCATAGGAACTATCCCTTGGGAGAGGGAAGCGTTGATCAGATCAGTGAGGACTGGAGATATAGTATGGGTGACTAGTTTCAATTTGCTCATAGGCGCTGGGTCTGTCGGTGACCCACTCTTCACTTGGGCCAAGATGGCCGTCGTCGTCACAATAGTGATGGAGGAGAAGGCGTCCAGACGGGGAACATCTGGATTAGATGGCCGGGCTGGTGAGTCTAGCTGGGGGGGGGGGGGGGGGGTGTGAGGGGGAAAGGTTTCTAGAATTTTGGGGATTTTGGCGGAGAAGAATTCAGCGAGTTTAGTGCATCTAATGCCGGTGGGGTCGGCGGCGGGCTGAGGTTCGGGGATTTTCATAAGTGAGCGTACGATGCGATAGGTCTCTTTAGAGGAGTTGGCAGCCGCCAGGATTTTGTTCTCGAAGTAGGCGGCTTGTGTGTTTTTAATGCAGGTTTTGTACTGTTTCATAGTTGATTTATATTTTTCTCTATTGCTGGGGGCCCAATCTTTCCTCCAGAGACGTTCTTGTTTTTTACATTGTTTTCGTAGATCGCGTAGTTCTGGAGTGAACCAGGGTGATTTGAAAGCTCCCCTTTTACTGGGGAGGCATTTGTGTGGGAGGATTGAGTCTAAAGATGTTTCTATCCATGAACGGATTTGGGTGTCAGCTAGAGAGGGGTCCGGATTCAGTATGGGAGTGGAGGCGGCCAGCAGATTGCTCCAGACAGCCGGATCTAGCTTGTGCCACGGGCGCGAGAGGCCCTGAGGAAGGGGGGTGCATGTGGCTTTGGTGGTACACGGATAGTTTAGGCAAATCAGATGGTGATCGGACCAGGGAATAGGTAAGGTAGTAGTTATGGAGAAGATGGCCCTTTATATGGGTGGGGTGGAGATTTTTCAGGGGGAGGCTGAGTGCGGCTAGATCTTCTTTGAGATCTACCGCTGCTTTGTTCCCTGGCTCATCGAAATGCATATTGAGATCTCCAAGCACGGTGAAATTGGAGGAGAGGCACGCTAGTAAGGTAGCTGTGTCCGCTAGGGAGTTGGGGAATTGTCCCAGAGGGCCAGGGGGTCGATAGACCAGCAGTCCCGACATGGTTTTCTCCGGGGAGAGGTAAATGGAGAAGTGGATGTTTTCACAGTGGAGTAAAGGACTGTCCAGGATCTGGCATGAGATGGGTGCTTTGGTGATGATTGCTATCCCGCCTCCTCGCCCTGATGGTCTATCATGATGTTTAATAAGATAGCCCGGAGGTAAAGCTTGGACTATGTCTGGGTCGGAGGCTGGATTGATCCAGGTTTCTGTGAGGAACAGTACCTCGATGTCATTGTCCAATATGAGGAGGTTAATCTCGATTCTGTGTTTTGGAAGGGATCTGCAGTTGAGCAGGGCCATTTTAAATGTGAGGGGTTTGGGGATCGCGTGTGGAGTAAGTCTGTATGAACAATGTCTGCATGAGTGTGGACTTTGTTCGGGTGTGATTGAATGGAGACAATGATCGGTGGTACTAGTCCTGAATTGCCGTAGAGCACATGCGGAGTAGGAGATAGGTGATGTGTATGGGAGAGCAGGGGGACTGGGCACCTGGCCCGGTCTGGCGCAGACGGGCTCGCCTTTCCACTGCGCTCGTCCGCTGCGCGTCCGGGGGAGGCACATTTGTGTAGGGGGAGGGGAGTGTCCTAGGCAATAGGGTGGCCCGATTGAATCTCTAGCCCGCAGCAGCGCCTCGATCAGCTGCGTGGGGAACACTGGACTTGTTGGCGAGGGGGGAGTGCCCAGGGGAAGATGCTGTACACAGGTAAAATCACATCAACAAATTCAATACGTTTTAAAAATCGCGTTTCCTCCCGGCTGCTCGCCTCAGGAGTGTCGTTTCTGCTAATGCGGGCTATTGCGTTCAGAGCGACTTAAATGGCAGAGGGAAGGGGGCGTGGCCTCAGGAAGTGGGCGTGGCCTCGCTTCCGAGGAAATGGCGGCAGATTTTAAATCTCTAGCCCGCAGCAGCGCCTCGATCAGCTGCGCGGGGAACACTGGACTTGTTGGCGAGGGGGGAGTGCCCAGGGGAAGGTGCTGTACACAGGTAAAATCACATCAACAAATTCAATACGTTTTAAAAATCGCGTTTCCTCTCGGCTGCTCGCCTCAGGAGTGTCGTTTCTGCTAATCAGCTGCCTCTTGGGATGCGATAACGACGGAAGGTTGTGGGAGCAGGCAGAAGTTCAAGCAGGGGCAGGCCGCTCACCTACTTGCAATTGCGGCGGTTGCTGCCAGCGGCCCCGGGGGGCCGCCAGGCCGCTTCAGTAGTGCCCTTCCCCCGTCCGCGGTAGGAGCGCGCCAACAGCAGCCGGCCACGATCTCTGCACAGCAAGGGGGCACTCGTAGACTCAGGATAGTGGGCCTTGTGATCGGCCGATTATGTCCAATTCATCTGGTGGTCTCGCAGCCCCCGGCACGCACATCATGGGCCGCGGTCGCAGGCCGCGGCGTCTCGTTGCTCGTGCACACTTCCCCGCCGAGTCCTGGCAGGGTCCGTGGTCTCCGCAGCTGAACATGGGGGGGAATGCTCAGGCATCGCCACCAGCAATCCTTTTCAGCCGTAAGCACTGCAACCTCGACGCCGGCCGAGGAAGCCGAACACTCTGCCTCTGCTAGAGCGCTCACAAAGACGCTCGGCAGCGCGCCTTCCAGCTTCAGATCCCACAGGATCGCAGTCGGGCTTATCAGTCACATCCGTGGGTCGCAACCACTCAGGCACTCCCACCGCGGTGGAGGGCACCCAGATGGCGAGGGATACTGGTGATTATCAGGAGAATTAGGGGTTGTGGGGACGGAGCGCTAGCAAGTTGCGTCCGCCATGTTTGGCTGGCTGGCCACGCCACTTATGTGTTGTTAGGTTTCATTACGGGAAACAAAGGGCTGTTCATTGGCGAGGTGCAAGTTTCAATCACACCTTGGTATTCTAGTTGTTCTAGGATTTCTTTAACCTGTTTCTTCGCTTCATTTTTAACAGGGTACTGTCTCTGTAGAGTTGGAATACTTTTTTAATGGGTTCTCGTGGTGTTTGGATTCCACGTTCCACCCTACATGGTTGCAGTATAATGCCGGAGCTAGCGCTTGTGCCCACTCCCGCGCGTATGAGTGTTTCAAGGAAACAGGAACGAGGTCGGAAAAGGCAGGCAAAATGACGTTTTCAACTTTTTGGTAATCCATTATAAATTCAGGTAGCCAATCTTTTTCTGCTAACAGGATGTCGTATCCAAATGTCAAATTCTCCCAAAAGAGACCTTTAATTTTTCTTGCGATGTCCCCCTCTATTTGGAGATTAATTTTGTATGGGACACTCACTCTTGTAGCAGATGTTTCCACCATGATGTATTAATTCAATACTGCTGTCACCAGAAATTCCTTCAGGTTCTGGCAAGCTATTGTTACTTCTGCCGCACTGTCTAGCATCGTCAGAGCCCTTTCTCCATTCAGAAGCTGAGTCCTCAGTAACCTGGGCATTTCTCATTTTTAAGCCAGCTACTTTCTGCTTTTTGAATTGAGGTTGACCTTTATGTTACTCTTCCTGTTTGAGAATGAAATCTGAAGTGCAACGTGTTTCCCTTTTTCCCTTTGGTTGAGCTTCAATTTTTTGTCCTTGCCTCTCTGAGCTTTTTGATGAACCCTGAAAGGAATTAAAGGAACATGTATCAGTTTCCTAATATTATCACGATTCCTAAGGTTGTATCTCTTTTTAGAGGACTCCCATTGGGGAGACCCACCCCTTGATCATGAAGTGTTTCCTTTATTATTATTATTATTTTTGGATTGATTGTTATTATCTCATTTCTTTTTAAAAGAAATGGGTGCATGCTTTGTCAGAAGTACTCACCACTTGTGGTTTCCCTGGTTTGGCTCCCAAACTATCTCTACCTAGTGAAGCATAGGTTTCTCCAATAATTTTTGGTAATTCAGGCTACTGATTTGCAGGAGCTGTTTCCCTTAAGCGTTGGCATATAGCCACCGCTGCTGCTTCCCCCTTGATGTTGCTCAGCATAATTGCTAAGACTTGGTCAAAATTACCCTTCAGTTTCATCCCCAAGTCGAGGGCAGGTCCTGCCCTGTACTCATTCTGTATCTGTTTCAATACTTCAGGAATAACTGATAAACTGATATAGTCGGGGAACCATGTATTCTAATGTAGACTGCAGCAAAGATTGTTCCCCATGTTGTACAATCCTCCAATGAGGGAACCATTCCCATTGGCAAGCCAATTGTTAACATTCTGTGTATTTCCTACGGACCCGTATGGGGAAATATTGCTTCCAACTGTGCTATTTTTTGAGGAACCCAGAATGATACTTTATCCCTTTTTTTAATTG
This sequence comes from Triturus cristatus, assembly GCF_964204655.1. NCBI lineage: Eukaryota > Metazoa > Chordata > Amphibia > Caudata > Salamandridae > Triturus > Triturus cristatus. The sequence goes on along the minus strand of NC_140580.1, from coordinate 209,495,402 downwards.
AACGCACCCAATATTGCTTTTAATGTCTGTGGACTAATTATTAGTGTGTGTTGAGTCTGAACTGTACCATGTGGAGCAGCTCTCGTAGTTTGTACTGTGAGTGTTCACAAGACGAACTGGACAATATGTCTGTATAGCCTTACTACTTCTTTGTAAAGTGAATACACTTCCCCTATTTGGAGTGTGTGTATATCTCAGGATGTGGAGTTTAAGTCGCTAAGACCAGCCATGCTGCTCCTCTTATGCTGAGCGGACCGAGTCTTACGACAAAGTTGTGTGTTTTAGGGCGCCTTTAAACCAGTTTGTATGTTGCTGGTAAGTTAACGGGACTTCAATGTCCTCGTATGGGATGAATTCTTCCAGTGTATCCACTTCAATGTATTCATGAAATAAATGTGTCTGTGGATCTGCAGGTGGGAATTTCACCCAGGAATAGAATAACTCTCATCCGAACACCTTGTGTGCCTCAATCATGAAAGTAACATGGCCACCTGTTAGAGGTACGTTCTACCAATCTCCGAGTTACTGCCTGTCTGCAGTTCTCTGTGATGTTTAGACCATTAGCAAATTCGCCTCATTCCGCACTTCCATTGCTACTTGCAGGTTCAGTCCTTTTGAAAGTAGAAGAAAGTAAAGGTTTAGGAGGTAGGGTTGAGCACAATATGGGAACATTTAATCCCTACAAGCTTGTCTAAACCTTCAGCCAATACACAGGGTGAACTTGCTCAGCTGAGGCGGATTTTCCTTCCCACTTCAGACATCTCTGAAAAATGTGATTAGGGCTGTCTGAGAAAGCACGACTGAACTACTCAGATCTTACTGTTAATATAAGAACCAAACCAGTGTTGGCGGCGCCATGTCGTGTAGTTCCGAGGACCCCAGGACCTGCGCATTTTGGACGACATAAACTGAAGACTTGGTGTTCAGACAGACTCTGGGCACCCCCACAGGATGAGTCCGCCGTTAGACCAGCTAGCTCTATGTTGCCACTACCACCCCCTGTATCCTACAGCGGTGTAGGTAGTTTCTGGCAACCACTGAACATGACAACCCTGATTTGTCAGGTATCGTGGAAAACAATACGGTATCTTTTGCTCAGTCACTCGTGCTTACTTTTCTCAGAATATACATAGTATGACGTTTGGAACGGTTTCGATAATCATTTATTAGTCAAGCATCAGTCTAGTGTGAAACATATTAGCTGTAACAATCAAAAGACAGGAGCAGACAAATGTGATCGCTAGCACCAAAATGTAGTAAATACATTTCTACCAAAATGCTAGTAAGATGAATATAAACAGATTATATAAAACAATAGCAATGGCGTACTCCTACGATGCATAGCCTACCTAAATGTAACTAGCCTAGATATGTAGGTGAAGCATGTATATGTAAATGTCAGGATAGATCTAATGGAGCCAAGAACCCCCAGAGAAGTACTAACCCGTCACCTGATGGTTCTGAATGAAGGACCCTGTCTCTGCGTCGAGGATGGCACCCCGCAAGGGATGTTAGGTCCCTGCCTGTCGAAGGATCAGCCTGCAGAGTCTCGGTCAAGCCTGGAAGGAATTCTCCTCTGTTCTGTAAGTGGGAGTGAGGGTTTTTTATACTAAAGTGGTCACCCCAGGGTTTCTTCTAGAATTAATATGTTTTGAAAACATTCGCTAATCCTTTTCGAAACAAACATGATCATGCACAGTTGGCTCGATGGCAATGGATGAAAAAAAGTGGTGACCCTTATACAGACTGAATATGCCGTTCCTGGGGACATGTTTATGTACAAAACCAAAGGAGATGATGATCGGAGTGTTGAACATTGCAAGCACTCACCCCCAATCAACTAATCTGGGTTTAATCGATTATCATTCTTTAGCTCACTCTGCCACCCCAGTTCAGACATGGTCATATGCAAATCAGTCTGACCCTGTGCCTCATGGGAACAGTCCAGCCCGAACTGCCAAGCCATGTCTTCCCTGGGCCGGAAATAAGCATCCTGGGACCGGTTACGGGTTCATAACCCTCATCAGTCAGGCTATCTTGAATATAGTGGCAAAGTGAGCAAGGGACCCACGTCTGGGCATACCCTGCCAAATTAGGCCGAACAAAGCAAAACCAAAGGGGATGATGGACGGAGTGTTGAACATTGCAAGCACTCACCCCCAGTCAACTGATCTGGGTTTAATCCATCATCATTCTTTAGCTCACTCCGCCACCCCAGTTGAGACATGGCCATATGCAAATCAGTCTGACCCTGTGCTTCATGGGAACAGTCCAGCCCAAATTGCCAAGCCAGGTCTTCCCTGGACCAGAAACAACTGCCAACTTAGGGCGAACAAAGCAAAACCTTGGCAAATCAGGTTGGACTGTTCCCATGAGGCACAGGGTCAGACAGATTTGCATATGGCCATGTCTGAACTGGGGTGGCGGAGTGAGCTAAAGAATGATGATGGATTAAACCCAGATAAGCTGACTGGGGGTGAGTGCTTGCAATGTTCAACACTCCGTCCATCATCCCCTTTAGTTTTGCTTTGTTCACCCTAAGTTGGCAGGGTATGCCCAGCCGTGTGTCCCTTGCTCACTTTGCCACTGCATTCAAGATAGCCTGGCCGATGAGGGTTATGAACCCGAAACCGGTCTCAGGATGCTTGTTTCCGGTCCAGGGAAGACATGGCTTGGCAGTTCTGGCTGGACTGTTCCCATGAGGCACAGGGTCAGACTGATTTGCATATGTCTGAACTAGGGTGGCAGAGTGAGCTAAAGAATGATGATGGATTAAACCCAGATCAGTTGACTGGGGGTGAGTGCTTGCAATGTTCAACACTTTGTCCATCATCCCATTTGGTTTTGACATGTTTATGTATGTCAGACACAGGGATTAAGATAGGGTACCAGGAGCCTGATGTCGGAGAGACAGAAGTAAGCTACTAGGTAAAAGGTCACCTGTGTTAGGACCGTTTGGTCGTGTGGAGGGGACACAATGTATGTAATTGGTATGTACATGATGGGACTATCCTAAAGGACATGACACCCTTCACTCCCACTATCTCCCCACACCCCCCACCCACCTTTACCCAGACAGAGGTAGCAAAATACGTTTAGCCGCTGCTCAGAGCAGATGGTAAAAATATGCGTTAAATCCCACGGAACTGGGAATTCCGTATGGGTTTACAACTGGTAAATTAGGTTCCACCTGGGACTCAACTCATAATTGCATAGTACTGGTGTGGTGTTACTATACAGGAAAAGATTTTGAGTGTGTGGCTTTACCACACCGCCAGTACTCTCAACTAAGAACTGTGTTACCTTTCTACAGTAGTTCTTGAGCAGGTCAAGATAAACACATGATAGCTGGTGCATGCCAACATAGCATTCATACCAAAATTGTCATTGCTAGCAACATTTTGCTCAATAGCCATTTGCACCTAGAATAGTAACAGTCTTCAGCTTTGGAAGTAATATTGCTTTTAATCACATAAATACTTATTAAAAAAGTCTTCCACAAATTCATTGAGTAGCTCCTCACAAAATCAAGAAAAACTGGAAGGATAAACACACCTACCTAATACGAGCTTCACCCCTTTCTTCAGTAGGATTTCCTTCACAGCCTGGCGGACACTGGGTTGCAGACTCACATCAGCTAAAGCAATGTGAGAGTGAATAAGAGTGACCTAGGGGTACAAATGCAGAACCATCTGATAGAGTTACCAAATACATTTAGAAAAATAAGCACTGAAAGTATAACAGACTATAATAGTGCGCAAAAATCAGGAAAGAAGGCCCAACTGTATCAGGCCATTTTGCAGTCAACAACCCTACGATTCACAAAATCACAGGCTTTGCGGCCACATTTTTGTTTTTAATATATTTACTGAATCCCATTTTGCAAGCCAGTAAAGTATTTCCACCTCGCAAAATGGGTTTAGCGACTGATACCAAATTGCATTTCAGAAGGAGTGTGAAAGGGGAATCCCCTCCAAATTGTGATTCAATAAGGTATGTTACAAAGGGTCTTTGTAACACAGTTGCTGATGCAAACTATTGACCAGTTACTCACACCTCAAAGGGGGAGGAACTTCTGTGAATAGTCTTAGGCCAACTTAGGGGAATGGGAGGAGGCAACAATCTGCAACAATTTCTTTAAGAAAAACCGTTTGCTTAAGAAAAACATGTTACTTTAAAATGCAAACACTGTGATGGTTGTCGGTCGTTCATTGCAGATCACCATCAGCACGTTTGTAGGCAATCATAGGGGGTCACAAATAGCGAACTGCCGGATTAATATTCTCATGTGCAAAAAGAACAAATGATGGTTGGAATGCTGAACAAATCAAACATTCACCCCGTCACAAATCTGAGTTAAATCCATTATTATTTTGCTTGACATGCCTTTCCAGTTTGGACTCAACCATCTGCAAACCAATCTTGACTCTGCTCCCCATGGGAACAGTCCAGCCCAAACTGCCAGACCAGGTCCTCCCTGGACCAAAAACAAGCATCCTCGGACCGGTTTTGGGGTATCACCCCATATCAGCCAGGCTAGCTTGAATCCGGTGGCATAGCGAGCAAGGGACCCATGTCTGGACATACCCTTCCCACTTAGGGTGACAAATGCAAAAAGAACAGATGATGGATGGAATGCTGAACAAATCAACCATTCACTCCCAGTCACAGATCAGGGTTAATTAATATACTCTAGGCAGGCTGTTCTGAAACTGCCTGTGGCTAGAAATCTTGTGATGTGACCTATTAGTATATACACGTTGCTCGCACAATCAGATACAAGTAGCAAAAAGTCATTCACCAATATGCCCCCACATTTTGCGACTTGCCTCTCAGTACATTGGGTCCAAAGAGAGCGATTTGCAATATACAAAATTATTCCAACTGAGTAATACCAATCAATTCAGCTGATGGCTTACTGATGTAAAACAGAAACCAGTTTGTGTATGTGTTTTTTGTGGGAGATGGAAATCTTAAAGGCAAAATGTTCCATACCAAGTGGCTTGGCACCCAGGGTTTGTGCCCAGAGGGAATTGTGTATTGTATTTGTTTTATTTTATAAATGTTATGTAATTTCTTTAGTTTGCTATGCACACCTCAGTCATTAATATGCAGTAAAAATGTTTTTCTCACTCTTACTCCTCCCTCTTCTTTTTGCTCCTCTGTCCCATCTACCCCTTATCCCTTCCCACCTTACGCCCCAAGGAGCCACAAGCATCCCAATCCCCCAAGCAGGTCTGCAAGGCGGTTTTCACAACCCTTGTATTCAATCCTCTACCCACTGGTCGACAATCCAGACACCCAACCATTGAGGCGGTTTGTCCCACATATGTCAACGCAGAGTTTGCTCACTTGCACATTTCTATTTCACATCTTCAGGTCACAATGACTCTCCACTAAATATTCCTCCTCACCACTAACTAATGGTTGACATCAGAATTCTATCACTAACCACTAAAGGTCGCTTACATCCGGTGAAATGGAAAATAAATCGCTGATTACTGCAACAAACTGAAAAGAGACATAATTCTCCTACAAGAGACTCATATTGAGTCTTTTAATGATGACAGAGTCTATTGCCCTTGGGTCACAGAGGACATCACCCTATTTGCAAAAAGCAAACAAATCTGAGATTTTCGTCCTCTCCCACACACACTATTATCAAGGCAGATATAGTTAATCACCAGGAACTTAATGAAAAACAGAGAGATAGCCGTATTAATATATCTATGCTCCCAACGATAACTTGGTTGCCTTGTGTCAGGACCTGGACAAAGGCCGCTCAGAAATCCCAGATAAAGTGGACGTCATTGTAGGTGTGGACTTCAAACTACTAATGGGCTGTGTCCTGGATAGAATCTCCTCACATAAATTACCGGACAGCAGATCTCAAACAGATGACTTTTTGCTTCAAGAAAAACAGCCTATTCGACACCTGGAGACTATTCAACCCAAAAGGAAGTGACTACACATTCTAATACCGTCCTTACCATACTCTCATGAAAATGTATTACATCCTATTAGATAAGACCCTAGTCCCCTCGGCACAGAACACCAAGATTGAGCCCATACTAATTAGCAACCATGTGTGCATATCTCTCGATCTTTCTCTCGCAGGTTCTCAGCCACCACCAAAGATTTGGAGCCTTAACAACGCACTCTTGGAGGATGACCTTCCAAAAATAAAAACCAGTGAAACATCCAACACTTCCTGCAATAAAACAGAGCAGGGGACACCTCGGATTTGATTTGTTGGGACGCCCAAAATGCCTCTCTCAGAGGCACCTTAATAAACCTAGTTGCTACCAGAAACAAATCCCTGAATAAGTGTCTCAACTCTATCGAATCAGAGATCAAATCCCTAAATGAATCCATTGGACACTCCACTGGCTCGCAAGACATCCCTAAGCTGTGCAGACTGCAATATGAATACAACCAAATACTAAGTATTAGAGCTCAGAAATGGGTGGACATGGCCAACCCAGAGAAATCAGCCATCGGAAACAAAGCTGGGAAGGCCCTTGCTAACTATCTGAAATACTCCAAAAACAAAACCATCACCACGGCCATCAAAAACAAATCTGGTGTTACGGTTGCTTCCCTACTGGAGGTTCTTTAGGCCTTCCATAACTTCTGCTCTGACCTCTACACCCGAAACAATACAACCAACCCCAAAGATTGTATTAAGTATCTGAACACCTGTTCGTTACCTTCAGCCTCATCAGAAGACAGATCCCAACTCAACGCCCCAATCACCTCCACACAGCCATTAAATCGCTCACGCCAGGTAAGGCCCCAGGACCTGATGGGTACTCAGTATTTTTTTGCAAATCATTCCTCACTCTTCTATCAGAACCTCTTCTGCCCTTATTCAAATCGTATGTGCCCTCCGGCCGCATTTCTGGCTCGGCCTCAGAGCCCTCAATAGTCATCATTGCAAAGGAAGGAAAGGATACACTGGATGTCAAAAACTACAGGCAGATATCATTAATCAATATTGACTGTAAAATATACACCAAAAATCCTGGCAAAAATATTGGAGAAAGTGACACCAAAATTCATCGCCCATACCCAAACTTGTTTAATAAAAGGTAGGCTAGCCGCCGACAATATCCGAGTCTACAAACGCTCTTAAAAAAGCGTATTCATTGCCCTTGCCAACCACAGCAATGGCTATCAATGCGGAAAAGCCTTTGATAAGGTTTCATGTACCTTCCTACAGGAGGCACTACAAAAATTTCAACTAGGCGAGAACTTCATCCAAATGGTGATGGCTCTCTATGCAACACCAGTGGCAAAAGTCAGGATTAAAAGCTACTTATCCAACTCATTCCCATTAGGCCAAGGAAACAGACAGAGATGCCCCCATCCCACTCCTGTTCCTATTAGTTATAGAACCCCTCTTATGTTCTCTAAAAGAGAATAACGACATCAAAGGTGTCCAATTTCAATCGGGCAGGCAACTTGTTGCAACTTACGACGCCAACGACGTTCTAATCACTGAAGACGCAAACTAAGCTCTTCCCCACATCATATTGGAAATCAACAACTACTCTAAGGTATCTGGCTACATTCTTAACCACACCAAAATGAAGATCTTCCCCATGAATATCCACTGCACCCCCACGATTCTTGGCAACTCCAGCCTGAAATGGCAACCTGAGGTGCTCAACTATTTAGGCATTTGGTTTAGCAAAGACCTTCAGGCCACCATCTCAATCAACAAAAGCAAAACATTTTCCAAAATTAACAACTTATTAAACTCTTAGTCTCTCAAACACCTAATAGTATGGGGTACGGTTGATTCATCAAAAATTAGGATACTAGTCAACTTCCTCTCCAGCATGCTGTGGAGAAGGCTATCTTGAACTTCATATGGAAGTGGAAGAGAACTAGGACCGCCAGTCCTTTTCTAAAAATGAACAAAACCAGAGGAGACAAACATGCCTGACTTCCGCGTATACCAACAGGCATTCCTGGACGCTCAGGGTATCTGGTGGTTTAATGAGTTGACTAACCCTCCTCCATCACTCCAAATCGAAAACCATCTATTCTACCCCATCCCGCTAAATTCACGCTGACCATTTGCGGTCTATTAAAACTGCCCATGGCCCTTTCACTCCTTTTAATCGCAGATACAGTATCAGCCCTTTTATGAGTTGATAAAATACTGACCAACCATCTCATTGACTCTACCATAGCCTCTCTATGGCATAATCACAAAATTAAACTAGATGGCAGATCCCTATTCTGGAAACAATGGTCTGAAGGAATATGCTACTTACCAGTATGCATCTGTTCTTGGCATGTAGAGCTGCAGAGTTGTACACTTAGCATAGATCGCCATCTGGTGTTGGGCCCGGATGTTTGCAGTTTGTTTTTGTTCTTTGGACAGTCTTTGGAAGTCACGAGTTCGGTGACTCCTCCTTCGGTCCGTACTGCGCATGGGCTTCGGCTCCATCCTCAGATTGTTTTTCGCCAGCAGGGAAATGATGGAGCGTAGTAACAACAGTGAGAAACCCATGTGTGTTGTATCTAAATAAGATATACTGGAACGGATACAGGTAGCCGGGAAGGCGGGTGGGCGTGTACAACTCTGCAGCTCTACATGCCAAGAACAGATGCATATTGGTAAGTAGCATATTCCGTTCGAGGCATATGAGCTGCAGATTGTACACTTAGCATAGATTATATAGCAGTACCCAACCTTAGCGGCGACCACCGGTATCCGTTGCAGTGGTTTGAAAAAGTGTCTTTAGTACAGCCTGGCCCACACTAGCTTGCTGCTTGGAATGCACATCTACACAGTAATGTTTTGTGAAGGTGTGCGGTGTTGACCATGTGGCTGCTTTGCAGATGTCATCTAAGGGTATGTTCCCTAGAAAAGCCATAGAAGCCCCTAACTTTCTAGTAGAGTGGGCTTTAGGTGGAACAGATAATGTTCTTTTTGCCTTTTGATAGCAAATTTGTATACACTTTACAATCCACGTAGCTATCCCTGATTTAGAGATGGGGTTGCCTTTATGTGGTGGAGAGAAGGAGACGAACAATTGTTTAGTCTTCCTGAAAGGTTGCGTTCTCTGTATGTAGTACAGCAAAGCCCTTTTAACATCAAGTGTGTGTAAAGCCCTTTCTGCAACAGATTGAGGTTGCGAAAAGAAGACAGGTAATTCCACCGATTGATTGAGATGGAAGGGGGAAATGACCTTGGGCAGAAACTTCGGATTTGTACGAAGTATGACCTTGCTGTGATGTATTTGTAGGAAGGGTTCCTGTATAGTGAACGCTTGTATTTCACCAACCCTTCTAAGGGAAGTGATAGCTACGAGAAAAGCTGTTTTCCAGGTGAGAAACTGTAGCTCACATTTATGCATTGGTTCGAAGGGCGGACCCATTAGCCGTGTAAGAACTACATTTAGATTCCATACAGGGGAAGGTGGTGCCCTGGGAGGAATTACTCGTTTAAGGCCTTCCATAAAGGCTTTAATAGCGGGCACTCTGAACAGTGATAAATGCTGTCTGTTTTGTAGATAAGCAGCGATCGCTGCTAGGTGTAGGCGTATGGATGAATATGCCAGGTTACACCTGTGAAGATGGAGCAGATAGCATATAATGTGCTGTATGGGTGCATCTAAAGGGTTGATTGTATTGTTACGGCAGTAAATTACAAATCTTTTCCACTTTGCGGCATAGCATGCTCTAGTGGTAGGACGTCTGGCTTCCATGATGATGTTCATGCAATCAGGGGGAAGGTTAAGGTATCCAAATTCTAAGATTTTAGGAGCCAGATCGCAAGGTTGAGCTGAGCTGGGTCCGGGTGCCTGATTTCTCCATGGTTCTGGGTTAGGAGGCATGGGGACAGGTGCAGTTTTTGATGTGGTACCACTGATAGTTGTAGTAGTGTGGTGTACCACGGCTGCCTGGCCCACGTTGGAGCTACTAGAATGAGTGTGAGGGAGTGCTGTTGTAGCTTCCTTACCACTAATGGAATTAGTGGGAGAGGTGGAAAGGCGTATGCAAATCTGCCTGACCAGTTCATCCATATCGCATTGCCTTTGGACAATGGGTGTGGGTATCTGGCGGCAAAGCTTGGGCATTTTTTGTTTTCGTGGGTGGCGAAGAGGTCTATGTGAGGATGCCCCCACTGTTGGAAGAATGGGTGAAGAACTTGTGGATGCAGTTCCCATTCGTGTAGTTGTTGCGTCTGTCTGCTGAGCAGATCTGCCATGGTGTTTTGTACGCCTGGAACGTGCTGTGCCAGGAGAAAGATGTTTTGGGGAATTGCCCATCTCCATATGCTCTGGGCTAAGCGGGAGAGCTGGGGAGAGTGTGTCCCCCCCTGTTTTTGGATATAATACATTGCAGTCATGTTGTCTGTGCGAATGAGGACTGCTTTGCCGGAAATCTGTTTTTGGAAGGATTTTAGGGCTAGAAAGATCGCCAAGAGCTCCAGATGGTTGATGTGGAGCGATGTTTGCTGTGGCGTCCATAGACCTTGCATTGTGAGGTGTAGGAGGTGCGCTCCCCAGCCGGAGAGCGATGCGTCCGCTGTTAGAATGACCTGAGGAACCGGGTCCAGGAACGGCCGCCCTTTGGAAAGGTTTGTGGTGTTCCACCACTGCAGAGAGTGATGGGTGCGGCCGTCCACCAACACCAGATCCGTCAGCTGACCCTGGGCCTGGTTCGACTGTTGTGCTAGGCACTCTTGAAGTGGACGCATGTGGAGTCTTGCATGGGGCACTATGAAAATGCAAGACGCCATCATTCCTATGAGCTTCATAAACACTCTTGCTGGAAGAGAGTGTTGAGGAAGGAATGTTTTGCGTAAGGCTTGAATGCTTGTGATTCTGGCTGCGTTTGGATAGGCAATACCCTTGGAGGTGTCTATAGTGGCCCCGAGATATTGCTTTGTGTGAGATGGTATGAGGTGGGACTTTTGGTAGTTCACTGTGAAGCCTAGCTGGTGGAGCAGTTGGATGGTGCTGTTTGTATGTTGCACGCATTGGTGGTAGGACGCGGCTTTTATTAGCCAGTCGTCTAAGTAAGGGAAGACGTGAATATGTTGACGTCTGAGGTGTGCTGCCACTACTGCTAGGCATTTGGTAAACACCCGTGGTGCGGTGGTAACCCCGAAGGGGAGAACCGTGAATTGGTAATGCTGCCCGTCCACCACGAACCTGAGGTACTTCCTGTGAGAGGGGTGTATTGGAATGTGAAAGTATGCGTCTTTCAGATCCAAGGTAGTGAGAAAGTCTCCCTGACAGAGGAGCGGGAGGACTTGTTGTAGGGTGACCATGTGGAAATGGTCTGAATGTATGTAGGCATTTAGAGGCCGGAGGTCCAGAATGGGCCTGAGGGTCCCGTCTTTCTTTGGTATTAAGAAATATAGGGAGTAGACCCCTAGATTTTGCTGATTGAGGGGAACCTGCTCTATAGCGTGTTTTTGGAGGAGGGAGAGTACCTCCTGTTTGAGCAGTGTGGAATGTTCTTGAGACATTGGACGGTGCCTGGGTGGGATATTGGGTGGGGTGGATGTTAGCTCGAGACAGTACCCTGACCGAATGATTTGGGTCACCCATTTGTCCGATGTTATGGACTCCCATGCGTGGATAAAGTTTTGTAGCCTGCCCCCGACCGGAGTGGGATGCTCTGGGGGAAGCGGAGGGAAGTCATTGTGCGGGTGGGGTAGCAGAACGGGTGGTGTTAGTTTTGCCCCTGCCCTTATTTTTGTTGCCTCTGTAACCACCCCTTTGGTTGCCCTTTGAAAAGGTATTTTGAGGAGGGGACTTGTAGGAGGTAGAGGCGCTATCGGTGGAGAAGCCTCTGCCTGTGCCCCGAAAGGATGAGCGTCGAAAGGAACATTTAGAGGCTTGTGTTTGGAGTGCCCCCATAGACTTTGCTGTGTCTGTGTCCTTTTTCATCTTTTCCAACGCTTCGTCTACCTTTGGCCCAAAGAGAGTTTGTTGGTCAAAAGGGTGATTGAGTATGGACGCCTGGACTTCAGGCTTGAAGCCTGAGATCCTGAGCCAGGCATGGCGACGAAGCAGGACACTGGTATTTATGGCTCTAGAAGCAGTGTCGGCTGCATCGAGGGCACACTTAATGGAGGTGTTTGTAATTAGTTTACCCTCCTGTATGAGTTCATGAGCCCTGCGCTTGTGTTTTTCGGGAAGGTGCTGCATAAGAGCCTCAAGTTCGTCGTAGTGTGCTCTGTCATAGCGCGCAAGTAGCGCTTGTGTATTTGCAATGCGCCACATGTTTGCAGCTTGGGAGGCGGTGCGTTTGCCAGACGCGTCTAGAAGTTTCGATTCCTTGTCTGGCGGTGGGGCTTCTCCTGAGGACTGGGAGTTAGCCCGCTTTCTAGCTGTGGAGACAACTAGGGAATCTAAGGGAGCAGGGCCCTTAATGTATGCAGGGTCTGTGGGTGCTGCCTTGTACTTTTTCTCTATTCTAGGGTTCAGTACCCTGGCCCTGACAGGGTCTTTGAACACCTCCGCAGCATGCTTGGTGACACCTTTAAGCATGGGCAAAATAGACGTGGATTTGTCCTGGATGTCAAATGTGTCCAGTAGGAAGTCGTCTTCCACTGGTTCGCTGTGCATGTCCACCCCATGGTAGTGTGCTGCTCTCTGCACTAAATGATGAAACCCTAAGGAGTCCTCTGGAGGAGACGGCCTGGATGGGTATAGGTCGTCCTGAGGCATATCAGGTATGTCAGGGTTATGGTAGTCTTCCCATGGGTCTGGGGTCCCCGGTGGAGTGGGGTCCATTGGGGCGTCCGCCGGGTCATAATCCGGGTCCCCGTCGTCCGGATCTGGGGACGGGGTCGGAGAGTAATGAGGTAAAGGTGGCGGAGACCTGGGAGGGGGAGGGGGTGGAGGAGGTGGAGGAGGCAGGGGAGGAGGTAGTGGGGAGGGCACTCTGAGGGGAGAAGTAGCAGAGTCCTTCCGTTTGGGTGGTGGAGGAGGAGCCGGAGTGTCAAGGCGTCTTTTCTTGATAATTAAAGTCAATAGCCCAGTCTTTGGATCTTTAGATAGAGTCTTTTGCAAAGGGTCTGGTGTAAAGAGAGCCAGTGGCGCCGAGTCGTCCGCTGGCGCCGATGATTTCGGAGCCGAGGGCTTCGATGGTTTCTGTGCGCCATGCTTTTTTGGGGCCTCCGGTTTTTTCGGCGTCGAAGGAGTTTTCGGCGCCGGAGCGTCGGTGCCGACGGATTTGTGTTTTTGTTTGGTCGGCACCGAGAGTCCAGGCTTCGGCACCGGTGGCTTCGGGGTCGAGCTGGGTATTACTCTTTTCGGTGCCGGATGCTGTTTTTCGGCACCAGGCGTCGGCTGGCTCGAGCCCGAGCTGCCGTGAGACTTTGGAGGCTTCGACACCGGGCCCGAAGGTGGGGTGATAGAAGCTTTGTGCTTGTTTTTACCCAGGCCTGCAGGCGAGGGTGTAACCTGAGTCTCTTTGGTTTTGGGCGCGGGGGTGGGAGGGGGTACAGTACTCACGACCCGCTGCGCCGGTGTGATGTCCTCCACGTCGGAGTCGTCGGCCTCGGAAGAGCTGACGACGTCGTCCTCCTGCTCGGTGTGTAGTTGCCCCGAAGCTTCGGCGCCGTCTCCGAAGATGTCCGGTGGAGCTGCGGACGATGAGTGCGCCATGGTGCGTCGAGCTCTTCGATCCCGGATGGTCTTCTTTGATCGAAAAGACTTACAGGCGGGGCAGTCTCTGGCCTCGTGTTCTGGAGAGAGGCAAAGGTTACACACCTGATGGAGGTCGGTGTGGGGAAATTTAGACCCACATTTTGGGCACTTTTTGAACGGAGTCCTTTCCATCGGCCGGGACCGGAGTCGAGGATGGAGAAAAGTGCTGCTTCGAGAGATGAAGATGATGATGAAGAAACTCGAAGAAAACGAGGATTTTCCGTCGAGGCTGGAACCGTAGAAGTTCGAAGCCGGAGCACGAAGTATCACATCCGAGCCCGATGGCGGAAAAAAACAATCTGAGGATGGAGCCGAAGCCCATGCGCAGTACGGACAGAAGGAGGAGTCACCGAACTCGTGACTTCCAAAGACTGTCCAAAGAACAAAAACAAACTGCAAACATCCGGGCCCAACACCAGATGGCGATCTATGCTAAGTGTACAATCTGCAGCTCATATGCCTCGAACAGAGGTATTAACTCTATTGGGGACTTAGGCACAATACTTAACCCCACTACATTCGCTGGCCGGAATTCACGCCCGACCTTTGCCTTATTTAATTTTACAACTTCTTAAAACACAAAAGAGCCATTAGGAGGCTCCTGAAGATGCACTATCCAGACTTCACGGACCTGAGGAACTTAAAAAGATTAGGTCAGCCCACATCTCACATCTATAAACTATTAGATCCTTCAAGACTATCTCCTCCAAAATCTAAAAAAATAAATGGTCCTCATATATTCCAGTAAGCCTAGTCTCACACTTCTCAGACACTACCTGCCATAGAATCTGGCACTTTCCTTTCCTAGCTAAAACTACATCTGCAATCGCACAATCAATATTTTGGTCGACACATAAATCCTATTGGACACCACCCAGGCTACACAAACTGGGGATCCTGCAATCTGACAAATGCTGGCGCTGTGGGGAATCCCCCGGCTTGTTCCTCTCATGTAAACTGGTCCCACTGATATGGTTTAAAATACAACAACCCATTCAAGACATCTTTAAAATCCAATTTACTCCAACCCTTCTGACTTCGACACTTGACCCTGCCCCACACTACCCTAACATCAACCTATCCGCGCAAGACTCACTTCTATTCGACCTTATGCTAACTCTAGGAGCAAAAGTAATTCTTCTTGAATGGAAATCCACCACAGAAATCCCCTTCAAGAAACGGTGGAACATTTTATTTGCCACCGGAAGCGCAGACAACATTATGTATAAAAAAGTATACAACACACATACGCGTGGCCTATGGAATACATTTGACATATATATGTTCAAAAAGTGGATCCCCATAATCCCCGAATACCAGTGCGTCAATCACATCCACCCTCCATAACTCCTGAACTTCAGTGTGTCAAATATGCCCACTCTCCTAAAGCCTTACAGACCTACATTAACCTGCCTTTACCACACAGCAGGGGACACTTCCCTCTCTCTCCACTACCACCCCTGTATTTCCTCTCTTTCTATCTCTCCTACCTTTTTCTATCTTATTTCTGCTCCAACATTTTGCACACTTAGGAATTCCTGCCCCACATAAAGTGCATTCGCTTTGCTCTCCCCCACCACTGGTTACACCAGCTTGGTCCCCCTACATTTGCTCCTACTCTGCAATACTGGCAACTCCGAAGTCACCTCACCTCTTATTGTTGACTCCTACTAACATACCACATCTTGTTCACCTTATCAATGCTTACCAACAGAACTATGTACTGTTTTATGCCTCACCCTGTAGTGTCCATATACTTAATACTATGTAACAGTTTTTCTTGTTCTATGCTTCAAAAAATAAAAAAATGTTTGAACACAAAAAGTAGGTGTTTCTATGAGTATCTTATTGAATGCATCATATGTACTAAAATATTCATTGAACAGTGTCTTGTAACAATGCTAGTCCAACCCAATCAAAATATCAGAGGCAACTAAATATGTGTGGCTTCTCTATGTTAAACCATATAAAAGATGTGTTTTGGGATATGTGCCAGATGTTTGCTAACTTGCTTCAAGGGCAGACTCTATGCCAGTCTATCTTCTGATTTATACTTTTCTTGGCTTTCTCTGGAGGCACACTCTATGTCAATCCTCTTGCTGAACTATACTTGGTTCCGGCTGATTACTAACTTTGGAGTTTGACCTTGTGTTAATCTTCTTGCACATTTTATACCAGCTTTCTATTGAGATTTGAAGTGCTAATTCTCTAGCTATCTAATTTTTGCCTTCTGTAAATATCTCAACTTTCAACAAACCTTTATGGCTTTGACTTTGACTTTGAATATTGTCTTGCGTAAGTTTATGTGATATGGCTTGGACTCAGTCTTACGAAGACTCACAAAGTTTTACAACAACTGAGATAGTCCTAATCCTATGCATCGACCCTCCTATCTATTTTAACTACATTGCCAACATTATTCATTGCTTTATCTCTCTGAATTGATGTTCCATTTTCTTTGATTCAGTGTTTCCTTACCTTGTGAAATTGCACTTTCCTTGCCTTAACTCCACCATGCAACTCCAACTCGTCATTCGCCCTCATTCACCTGGCTTCACTCAATGAGGTACTGCACAACTGATCTCCTCTCTCAACCCTGCTCTCTCTATACCTCCTGAATTATACCTTCCTCCCTAGTACTCAGTATCTCCGCTTACACACATTACACTCACCCTTGCCCACAAGTCCTACTCATGCAATTAACTCGCTCTCTTCACATCCTTCTCTTCTTCTGTCCCCTTGCTCATTTTCTCCTTACTCCCGTGCCCTTCCATTGCAAACTCTCATCCCTCACTGATATTGCTTTGTCATCCAAACTCACACTTGCCTATTTTTCTCGCTCTCCCACTAACCACCACCTGACTTGTACCTTTTACACATATTAATGATTCATACTTTACACTCATCCTCATGTCTTCTTTTCCTGAGAACACATGGTCTTCCCTCCCCTTCAAGCTCCCCAACATCACCCTCCCCTTGCTCTTTTGCACAAGGTAAAAATGTAAATTCTCTGCTCATCCGGTGCAGGAATAGATATTTAATTAGCAGAAAGGTGAAATAAATGACAAAAAGAAATATTTTTCAAAGTTAGTCAGAGGCTTCAAAATATGAAAGATTAACAACATGTAAACGGCTATTAAGCATGTGCTTTAGACGGTGGAGTACAATGACTGTCTGCCCATGCAGCAGTGAAACTTCAGAGGTGCAACATAAATGGAACTAGTTCAGGAAAGAGGACTATAGTTCAGTGGTTTTTGGAAGGAGAGGAACCAGGTTCAGCGGTGTAGGGCAGTGCACAGATTCAGGATGGTAGATGATGAAACATTTCAAGACAGCAGTTTAGATAAATATTTGCAGGTGCCGAAACGAGGGTAGAGATTAAATGAAGTTGGTCACAGCTGAGCTCTAGTCATTTAGGAAAGGCTGTGCTCTTCAACTGTACAGTACAGAGTTTATCGGTTTACGGGTACATGAGCGAGGCCACTAATTAATGAATGTAGGACAGATGGTATGCATTATGAACTGCAGGAGATAGGTCAAAGGTGTAATAAAAATGGCACAGATTAGGATGTGCAGAGGTGAGACGGCCCCATTCTATGAGTACATAGTTGAGGGTACAATACAGAGGTGCAGGTGGAAGCAAATGTCTTTATGAGTGCAGTGGAGGACATTGCTTATGGGGGTGCAAGAAAAGGTAGAAAGTACAAGAAGATGGCAAGAGTGAAGCGAAAATAAGAAAATGAGAAGAAATTGATGGTAAGGACAGAATGAGTGAGGGTGCAAAATGGAGGAAAAATGGTGATGGTTGGAGGGCAGAAAGCGAACCAGCTACAAGTACAATGAGATGAAGAGATAACAAAGGGGCATAAAAGATGGTGAAAAAGCGAGAAATAACAGAAAGAGCCGCTGTATGCCTTTCCAGCAAGTGACACATTTGTCTTTTAAACCAAAATCTTTTTAGGCAATGTCTTAGGGGAAATGTGATGCAAAATGCACAATTTTGCCTTCTATTTTAAAAAGATTCTGAGGTGGAGAGGGACCCTGCCAAACTCTCTTGATGAAACCAGGCTTATTTGCGTGACTTACTGAAATCCAGCTCTGGATATAGTACATTTAGGCAGCTGGCAAGGCCAATGTTGGAAGTGGACAGGCCAGTTGGGAAAGTGGGTGTTGGTCTCCTTAAAAATATTTTGGTCACCTGTATTTATTTTTTCACAAATTAAATACAGAAGCAGCCTTATGTTGGAATTCTGTTACGCACTGCATGTGAATGAGATACCATATAAGTGTGGAAGGCAACACACCTTGTCGACTGTAGGTGAGATCACAAACAAAGTATTTTTGCTCAGGTCCTACTTCCGGTCAGAAACCACACACTCAGTTATCCAGAAAAGTTACTCTTAGCTCTGTTTTTCAGAAGAAAATAAATAATTATGGGCTTGGTAGCATGAATGTTGGAATATTTGTGGCACTGAGTGGATTATATAAAATTAACAAAACTGTATGTGGTAGCTAAATGCCTCATCTGGCACCAGTTGCCCTTTTTGCACACTGCTGTACAATCCTAAGCATCTAGTAACTCTTCAAAATATATATTAATTGAGAAAGTTGACTCATTATACGTTGAAATAGCAGTAGAACCTCAGAGAAATTATGTGGTATTTTAATATTTTTGGATAAGCAAATAGGCATGGAACCTTTTTGTAATTTTCATTGCTGTTAAGCACATTGTCATTAATTTTTTATTTCAAAGTAGGTAAGTCTATCTTTGCCCCAAGGCCTTAATTCAATGCTTACTACTGTTTTGAGACTGTCATTACAAGACGAGCAACAGCATGCATAAAAGCACTGTCTTGTCTATTTCCATTGTTTGTCATCTGTTTCACTGCCCAGTTTTGTGAATTTCTTTCATGCATCTACAATGAAATATGTGGTAAAAGTTGGAGAAAAGGATGGAAGGTGGATACTAAATTGATAGTGAGGAGAACGTGTCTACAATCATAGATGGTTATGTTTCACTGCATAGTTGCAAGTTATATGCAAGAGGTGTTTTGTTACAGATCGTATAACCAATACACCAACTCAGGTATTTCTAGGCATGGCTCATATTGTGAAGCTAAAAGACATTGTCTGGCCATATGTCTGAGGAACAGTAGATTTTTTTCAAAATTCTCTGAAAGTGAGAAGAAAGGAAAATATTTAGTCGAGAAAAGAAACCTAGATTCTGCAAATAGAGACTTATGATGTTTTACCATCAACCTGAATGCTCCTGACAAAAGTGATTTTATAGGTAGGCTGAGGCACTTTCAGAAGATCCAGTAATCATATGTACTTTTTAAGAAGCACCTTATTCTAATTAACATCCTAACTGATATGACAGCTGTACGTGTGCACTTACTATTTCAGACAAGACTTCTGAATGTTGCCTGATTTTTTTATTTATTAAACAATGTCAAACTAAAATCGAAGTGTGCTTATCAAAGAAGGTTGGATTTATTTACTGTTAGGACTTGGTGAGGACTACCTGAATGTTAAATATATTTGTTTATATGTACAACCTTTATTCTAAAAGGAGTGTACTTTGTTTCACATTACTGTATGCACTGGGCAGCTATGCCTGACACCTGCAGACAGGCCCAAATCTTAAAAGAAACGTGCCAGACAACTTGTAAACTAAGTACAAAGAGCCTGATTCACAAACTGCACTTCGTAGTACGTTGTGGAGTACTACAAAATGTACTGCAAATTGCAATTCACAAACTACATCTGGAGGTTTATGCCTCTGCGTTACCCATACCTATATGTGCGGAGTGGTCCACCCAGACTGTGAAATGTCCTTACACTTAACTATACGTTTTAGTGGTAAATGTGTGTAGGACTGGAGAGAGGGGGTAAGAAAACCGAAAGACTTACTTAAAAAAGTGTTTCATGATCATATGGAGCACACCAAATTGGACAAATCACAGACAAAGTTACAAAAAGTATTGCAAATTTATTACAATGTATCTAGTATAAATTCATTATTGATTGTGCATACCAAGCTCAATTTAAATACAAAGGTTAAAGATGTTACAAGTACAGTACAAAGAAAGATTAATGCCAACATGTAATCATCAATTATTAAAAGTCCAAAGGATTTGTGAAAGATGAAAAATAAAATAAAAGGCAGAAGAAAAGATGGGGAGTGCACCCCATCACAAATGTCACCCTAGATCTGTATGATCAGAGAAACATGCATAGTGCTTAAAGAAAAAGAAAGGAAGGAGAGACAACAGCGGCACTAAGTATGTCAAATAAATCATTATATGCCACTGTTCCCTTATTTATGTTGGCAGTAGGATCAGGTGTTTCAGAGAAAGAATCCAAGCGCATTTTAGGGCAATACGGAACAGAGATGATAAATATCCTCTTGCCCTGCAATACAACACTACACATGCCAACCTTTAGGATATTGGAATTAAATGTCATGCCATTGAAATTATCAATACCCCACCAAGAGGAGGAAATAGAATGGCCATCCTCTGTAAACAAGAGGCGAAATCGCTCATTAGACTGAGAACAGTAGATAGGGGCCTGAACATTGACAGGGAGTTGTGTAGTTTTCTGGACACAAATTAATGGTATTGGGAGGCCTTAGGAAAAATAGAGCCTCTATTTTGTGTGTGTTGTCCATAATGTGAACAGATATTAGGGTTTGGCAATTTTATAAATGAGATCATTTCAGTGATTATAAAACCTTTTAAGTTGCTTATGAATGTCACACCTATTGCACCATACCATCTTTATGTTTGAACCAATTCCATGATTCTTACAAATATGTTTGTTAGAAGTGCATGTTGTCACTAGCTGATATACATTAATAATGGAATGGACTTCCTTTACATCTTGTGTAGAAAAACAACCTTTTCCTCTCACTTTTTCACATCGCCTTTGCTATTGTACTTTTCCATATGTAGTTAACTGTATTGTTCCAATATGATGGGTTTGTTTTCCATTTCAATGTTATTAGAGAAAGTAATCAGAGTATACTTAATTTTATTCTTGGACTCTGATTCTTTGACAGATACAGTGAAAAAATGTTGAATATTCTTGGATCTGTAAAACATTTTTGTTGTGTACTTAGATACTGGTGATAAATATTGTGTATCCTTAGTTGCGCCAATTTTGAGTAGTTCCAATATGGAGGCTTTGTTCCCTCTTTTCTTCAAATGGTTCTGCAATTGTGACCTATCCTCTTTCTTTGTTGATAAAAGTTGGTAAAAAACAGGAAATAGGAACATGTTGAGTGTTACTGGTTGGCTCAAGACACCTCTGGTTGTGGATCCTGACATCCGTGGTAAGTGTTGAGACGAAACTGTTTATCGGTAATACTCTTGGCTGTGGTTTGTGGTATATGCACACTGTGTAGCTTAGTTTTAATACTTTATGGTGTATTTTTTATTTCTTCAGTCCCAAAAGCATGGATGTTGTTTGTCATACTATCAAGTTTTTGTGTTAGGGATTTACCTTATTTAACTACTATATTGGACTTGGCACTTATCTCATCAC
Source organism: Triturus cristatus (assembly GCF_964204655.1). Classification (NCBI taxonomy): domain Eukaryota; kingdom Metazoa; phylum Chordata; class Amphibia; order Caudata; family Salamandridae; genus Triturus; species Triturus cristatus. The sequence continues at coordinate 209,474,166 of NC_140580.1, read as the reverse complement.
TGCAATTTTTTTAATGACTAGAAGACGTTTTGGTGCATGTAACATTGTTTCATTTTTGCTTTTGGAGCCTAGTGCTTTACTACGTTTTTTGCTCTTTGAAACAACTGGCATAGATATCTATGTGATTCTAGGTGTTCCAATCACACGTGACTATTTATATGCTTGCTATACTGTGGATTCTTGCATCGTTCTCCCTCGTATGTTCCTTTCAGATAATATCATCACATATGTAGCACTTTACAACATAAACGTTGATATGTGCTGATATACTGACAAGGTTCTGTGTCCTTGTCCTATCTAGCAATGTAATTGTTCTTTTATTTTATATACCTCTGTACAGGCATCTTCATTTACTATTGAGATAGACCCTTTAAATAGCACCCCTGGTTTGCTGTGCGGAATTCCAATTTGGAAGTGGTTATGCGTTATAGTACGAGTTACTTACCTTCGGTAAGTATGTATCTGGTAGAGGCGATTCTAGCCGCAGATTCCTTCACGTAGAATTATCCCCAGGCGTGAGACTGGACCTGGAAAACTTTCTTGCCCAGCATCCCTGCGCGCCGGGGGGACGGCATCACACGACTCCGCCCAGGCGTCGTCCACGTACGTGATGTCAGCGAGGTCACATAAGTCCCACCCCGGCGCACCTACGTCAGTTTTCTTCAGAGAACTTTTCCGCGCCACAACGCGGAGCCAGCAGACAAAACTGCGAGAGTCTACGAACAGTGTGCGAAAGAGCAGAAAAAGGAATGGTGAGGTACAACACCATAAAGAGCAGTGCCCGGCACTGCCGTACCCAAATGCAGGGAAAAAGGAACAGAGCAGCAACCCTGCCAGTACAGAGACAGCTTCCCCCGGAGACAAGGGACATATTTAAAAATGTCACGATAACATGCAACAGGAGTACAAGCCCAACCAAAGACAAGGAAGGGGAACCAGTCGGGGACACACAGGGAACGACAAAACACCAAGACATCCCCAGCACAGAGTGTGACAACCCCCATCAGGAACAAGGGCAGAGGCACAGCAAAAAGACCCCAACCTCAAGGATCGCAAAGAGCCCAGACCCTAATAATAAAAGGGGGGGGGGGGGTAAGCCCCAAACCGGAACAACCGAAGCAGAAGGGCCAGAAGCACCAACAAACCAATCCTCCCATGTGACAACGGGGAGGAAAAGGAACATCCTGACAGAAATAGGGAAAGAATGGACTCATAGAAGACACAGCCACCCACAGGGAAGCGAGTGCAAAAGACCAAATCACAAGCCCTCGCGGAACGGGGATCAAGGGCGGGCCATGAAGGAATCTGCGGCTAGAATCGTCTCTACCAGATACATCGTTACCGAAGGTAAGTAACTCGTACATCTGATAGAGACTACTAGACGCAGATTCCTTCACGTAGAATAGATACCCTAGCCATACCCATGGGGAAGGAGGGTCTGCGAGAGGGCCCCACCCACCTGGGCACAGCATAGGGCCGCACGGGGGCAGAGTCCCAAGACAGGACGAGGAGCCCCGTCCCCCAGGCAAATGGAAACCCCTGCCAGCAGGAGGCCCCCACCCCCCAGGGGGGCGGGAAAGGAAGGGAAGAAGATAGCCTGTCCTCACTCAGCAGAGGAAACAAGGCAAGGAGCAAAGAGGCCAAACACCCCACGCTCATGTAGGGCAACAAAACATCCACCCAAGGCCAAGGCAAGGAAAGGAGCAACGAAGGAGAAGAGCAACCTAGAGACTCCAAGGAGACGAGGCAGAGCAAAGGCAATCCCAGACAGGACGGCGCCGGCAGCAATAAGCAGGCGGAAGCCGAAAAGGGGAACTCAAGGTCACCCAGGAAGAATCGTCCAACGCCCTGCAGGGACAAACTGCGCCCGCAAGAGGGTCCAGAAGGCAGGGACCATCCCCCCACAGGGAGAAGAGGTAGAACCGAGTGCAAGGCCCACTGGAAGCAGCGGACAAGGCAGGATGACAGTCCCACTAAAGCCCCAAGAAGGCACTGCAGAAAGAACCAGGGGGCGGCACTGTTAAGCTCCACCAGACGCCAGGGACACCACAGAACGAAACACTGAAGCAAAAAGGCGAAGAAGAAGGTTGCATCCGCAACATACCAGAACGCCACGAAGAGCAGAAGCCCGCAGGCAACCACAACTCCCCAGCACATACCAGGGCTATATAACAGCCAACCCTGCCCCACATAGGGCATGTCATATCCCAAGACATTGGAACCTCTTAGGAAGAAACTTCCGCAGCAGAGGACAACAAAAAAGACCTGCGACAAAAAACCCTGCAGGAGGCCTATCACGCAGCCAGAGGGGAAACGCAGAAGGTCCAATGTCAGGCCCAGCATGGCGTAGAAAACCCAAAGGAAAAACACACAGTCAAAAAGGGGCTGGCCAGCAGCCAACAGAACCACAGCCTCAGCAAGGAGGACTTGAGTGGCCATGGAGCACACAGAACAGACAACCGGCCCAACGAAAGAACAGCTCCAAGAACCAGATCAACATGCAGGTCACTGAGGAGGATAAGAAGGAGGGGGAGGAGGAGGAGGAGGAGGAGGAGGAGGACGAAGCCCCGCCAAGAACCTCTGGACGGCCGAGTCCGCAGGGGCATGGAACAAAAGAACACCATCGAAGGGAAGGTCCACCAGCCGTTCTCGAACATTCTCCGGGAACACACTGTTCCGAAGCCAGGCATGGCAACGAAGGGCAACCGAAGAAGCCATGGCACGACCCTGCACCTCCGAGATGTCCAGAGCAGGCGAAGGATAAATGCCGCCAGCTCCCGACCATCCAAGACATGGTGTCTCAAATCCACACAGGCACCCTCCTGAGGAGCGGCAGACATAAGGAACTCCGCCGAGTCCCACAAGCAAGAAGTGGCCCTAGCCAAAACACACAGTGTGTTAAGGGCCCGCAGAACCGCACTGGTCGAGGCAAACATATTGCGCCTCCAGGAGTCCAGCCAGCGGGCCTCCCTTGACGGGGGAGACAACAGCAGCGGCAAAGCTGGAGAGGCAGACTGCAAAAGGAGGCCTCTGGTCGAAGGGTGAAGAGAAAGGCACACCGGATCACGTGGTGCTGGATGCTGGCGGTGCAGAAGGTGCTGGGGCACCGGGTCCCCCGTGGCGGGAGGGCCCCAAGTCCCCAAGAGAGAAGAGTGGAGTGAACCCTCGAAGGGAAGCAACAGTTCCTTACCACCAGAGCCCTGATGGAGAACCTCCAGTAGATGATCTGCGGGGAAATGGGCAGCTGGATCACCCATGCGCAAAATTCCCACAGCTGTGGAAACAGCGCGGACGAAAGCTGCACCCGCCTCCGTAGGGCCCCGCAGAGGGGAAACCAGCTCCTCGTTAGGTGACGGCTGCAAGCTAAGGCGGCCATCCCCCAAGCCAACCGGAGGAAGGAAGGGACAAGGCCGGAAGGAAGGAAGAGAGACCGAGGAGTGGGGGACCTGCGGGCTCCTTCGGCGAAGACCGCGGTCGTAGAGACAGCGAGGAGCCGCCTTTAGCCGACGTTGGGGGAAAAAGCCACGACACGGCGGCCCGTCTCCAGCATGGATGACAACAACAACTGCCGAACCTCTGGAGAAGAGGAGGCGTACGAAGACGAGTCAACGACCTGACGTCGGCCCGGCACCATAGAGTCCGCTACCTGAGGCAGGACACCGTCATCGACCGGCGCCGGAGGAGACGCCCGGGCGACCTCCGACACAGCACACGGCGCCGGAGACCAGAGCTGGGCCGGAACCGGAGTGGCGAAGGGTCGGCGCCGAAACGGCGCCGACCTGACCTCTGACGAGGCAGCCGCTTGAGTGGAGGGACGAGAAGGGCCCAGGGAGGGACGAGGAGTCCCTCGCCAGCAGCGACAGGGCGAGATGGGCCCTCCGCCGACCCCTGTGGCGCTGCCAGGACCAGCAGCCGCTGGCGCCGTAGTGGCGTCACCTCGGTCTTGGACAAGGCCGCCGCGACCCGAGCCCCGACGACCTCCCGCGACACCACAGGGACTCCCGCAGGAGTTTGCGGCGATGCAGAGGCACCGTGGTCCGAAGGAGGGACCCCCGAAGAGCCGCACCCCAACGGCACCAAATCCTCCGAGCCTGGATCCGAGCCAGTCGGCGCCGGAGCCGCCGGCGATGCCGCTGAGGGCACCGCACACTGCAAGGGATCCGCTGACGTCCCAGGAGGAGAAGGAGGAGGAAGAGAAGCCAGCGAGGCCTGCAAAGCTGCCGCATATGTCTCCATCTGGGCTCTGGTCACCCCCACGCCGGGAAACGGCGGATAAGGGGACGACACGCGGGGCTGCACCACCTGCGGAGAGCCCACGCCCCCGACAGGCCGGAACCCGACCCTCGGGGACAAACTGTGACACTTACCAAGAGGGGAGCGGCGCTCTTGCGACCTGGGAGAAGATCGATGTTGGCGAGAGAAGCCACGGGTCCGAGAACCCTCCGCAGGGGCCGGGCGAGATGACGACGCCGACCTGGACACACGAGCTGAAAGAAGTTTCATCCGGCGCTCCCGCCGGGACTTCGGCTTCATCTGTTTGCACGCCTCACAATCAGTGGAGTCGTGGTGCTCCCCCAAACACCACATACAGATGGGGTGAGGATCCGTCGCCAACATGAGGTGGCCACATGACGAGCAAGTTTTAAAGCCTGAAGGCATTCGCACACTGTTCCCACACGCACAGCAATAGCGTAGGGAAAGGCCTAAACAGGCCAAGAGCACAAACCGGATCCGCGTTGCACACGGAAAAGGAAACAAGCATTTGCAATGCAATAGGTCTCGCATTTACGAGAGTTTGAGCTATTGGCATTGTAAATAGCAATGCCTTTTATGTATGTTTTGGTTTTTAAAACATAAATAAAAGGCATTGTCATTTACAATGCCAATAGCTTAAACTTGTGTAAATGTGAGACCTGTTGTATTGCAAATACTTGTTTGGTTTTGTACTACTGAATCCAGATCTAGAAAAGTAATCAAATTAAAAGTGACTGCTAACTTTAATAACTGCTCGTGTTCTTGCCACACTGAGCTCTCTGCTGCTCAGGCAAAACACCTCTGAAGAGTGCACAATTTAGGCCCAACGCTGTAGTCTCTCGGATATACGGCAATGAGTCAGATGGTTAATACAGATTTATGATGCCTATTCATTTCATCCTAACCTATCACAAAACACTACACTGCAAAAGCTTAAGCCACAACACAGCTGTGTTTCTGCGGACTGACTGTTCCTTTGTTCGTGGTGCCTATTTCATGTGTGCTGTTGTAGTTTGCAGTTAATGATTATTAACACTGAAGGCAGTGGGAAGTTCGCGGTAATGTTCACATCCGTTTTATCTTTAGAAAGACCATAGAGTCCTCTGACTGACGGCTCTTATTTCGAGATGGTGCCTGGAAACAAACGCCCAAGGCATATTATATGGCAACATTTAACTGTGTAGCTTAACCTGGGGTGCATCAGTGAGCTGACTAGTGTAAAGAAAGGTAAAGTGCAAACACAATAACTAGCAATTTAAATGTTTGACCCTGAATTGTTTCAAGGTAAATTCCGAGGAATGATTGATTTTAATATACATTCGCAGTAGCTGCAGGGCATAATTAGAACTACATCACTATAAAATAGAGTCCGTGGTAAACTGTAATAGGTAACGTAATCGGAGCATGGGGCTATTCTTGAATGCTTGATGTTTAAAAAAATATTATTTTCAACAAGTGCCGTTCCATTCCGTAATGCAATGGCATCTATTTAACTGAGATACTCAAAAACGTTGAAAGTTTTTTTTACATTTTAAAGTCTTTCATTATATATTTCATGGCATTTGCTGACAGATCTATATCTTTTGATGGCTCTGCTTGTGCTTTAGCTATGAAAGCCAGGTTAGACCACAGGCTCGGTGTCCCCCCTGTCGTGCCCCCCCAACCCCCTTTCCAGAGTGTGAGCTTAGAGGGGCCATCAGCGCGCGCACCACAGCTGCGGCCTCTTCATCTCATTGTGGGGGTGAAGAGGACATTGACAAAAGCCCCGGCCTTGCAGTGAAAGTTGGGTTCTAAACAACTGGTACCTGCTAGTGAGAAACGTTACGGGTTTCCAATTCCCACAGCACAAACATAGACGTCAAAGGTATTTTTTATGAAAGCGGAGGAAGGGCACTGCAACAGAGCAACGTCAAAGGGAAAACCAGTTCTTTAAATAAGCAAGCTAAGACAAAACAGAACTGCCTCTGGTGGCACTTTTAAAAGCCACTTACTAAATTTCTCGAAGAGACAACATGCGCTGTCTCAGGCGAGACCTAAAAACTGACGTAGGCGCGCCGGGGTGGGACTTATGTGACATTGCTGACGTCACGTACGCGGACGACGCCTGGGCGGAGTCGCGTGATGCTATCCCCCCGGCGCGCAGGGATGCTGGGCAAGAAAGTTTTCCGGATCCAGTCTCACGCCCGGGGATAATTCTACGTGAAGAAATCTGCGGCTAGTAGTCTCTATCAGATTGATAGTATCACAGGGAATAAGGGACCATTACATACAGAATTTGTAAGTTATCAATCGTTGACAACTATACTCGATACTTGGTCCGGGTGATGTGCCTGAACATTATGATTTCAACTAAAAATACATCTCTTTTACAGATTAGTGCGTATACTGCACTTTGGTTGCTCTACTTGCAGCCTTAAAATTGTTTCCATACTGTATAATGTGAAAAAAAGGTGACTTACTATTAGTTGTTTTGATTTTTTTCCTATTTTATTCATTAGGGATTCTTTTTTCACATAATCCGTACATTTTCCATTTCTAATTTTCATTTGGGCACATTGGTACATCCATTTAATGATTAGATTTTTATGGATGAGTTCGGTCTTGGACTCTCCTTTCTACAGTGAAATTGGTGATGGGGTGCACTGCCCATCTTTTCTTCTTCCTTTTTTTATTTTTTTTCCTTCTCTCACATTTTGAATTTTTAATAATTAACTATTACATGTTGGCATTAATCTTTTGTGTTTCTACAGCCCTGAGGAAGTCTAGTAGACGAAACACACGTTGGCTGTGCCCTTTAATTGGACATAACAAAGGAAGATTAATCTCTTTTCTACTTGTCTTCCATCTTTTGTCTAATCTACATATACATTACATACATTGTAAAATTGTAGGAGCTCTGTCTATCGCTGCTATATTGGGTTGCATCCAATAGATCGGGCTAATGGTCTAATGCCTTATCTTCCATCTTTGTATTTTAAGATGAGCTTTGTATGTACAATCAATAATGAATTTAAACTACATACATTGTAATACATTTGTAATACTTTTTGTAACGTTTTGTGAGATTGATCTAATTGGGAATGCTCCAGATGAGCATGAAACATTATATTCGGTAATTACAGTCTGCAATTCTCATTTTCTTCACTTTTTTGCAGCAGTGTGTGTCGACTGTCACCTCTAAGATTGATTCTACGATCTTTACATTGACCACAGATTGTGGGTGGGATTGTGTGGGTTGATTTTTTCACTGCTGCAATTTGTAATAGTTACCTCAAAAGGGAGTTGGGATTATGGAGGAGTAAAAATGGTTTAGGGAGGGTCAGAAAGGCGTTTAGGGAGGGGAGGGTCGATTTAGGGAGGGGAGACACCCACAGCCACAAGAGTAAGACAACTGCATTATTCAGAGGGTGGAGACGTAATTTTTACTTTTGTAGTAAGTTTACACTTGCAGTTCGTGAATACCATAATTAGTAAATTTACACTAAAGAGTAAACTTAGTCTGAAGTTTAAGCAACCTTTGTGAATCAGGCCCATATACTTTAAACCCATCACATGTGGCTGGGCCTAGAGAGTTGGTTGTAGTTACACAAAAGGAAAAAAGGCAGATGTCCAAAATACATAATAGGGGGAACACAATAAAAAGATGGATTATTTCACACCAAGGTATCTTTTGTTTGAACACTAATAACTGTACAAATCTAGGTGAGGCCAACAAAAAACTGATAGCTCCAATATTAGACACAATGGGCAAATTGATGGATACCTGTTGAGAGAAGACAGGATTAACTTGGGTTGTATGAACTCGCTGTGGTAAGCCATATTCCCCTGGGCCTTGCTTGGTGTTGGGTGCTGGGTGTTGGGGTCTGAAACAAATGGAATCAACTTTGGCAATTAAAACACAGGCAAGATTTTCATACCAGCATACTAACAGCATTACTGTTAATGTAAAGACAACTGGCTTGCTAGTTTTGTTGAATGTTTGGAGTAGGAGTTCGGAGAGGTGAGAATTGTATTGATAAATAAATTGTTCTTATAACGCCTGACAACAGAGTTTTGATTTTTAAATACTTTTATGTAAGTATTTCCTTTTTGTTTCAATCTCCTGGCTTCATAAATTGAGTCAAGGTAAAATATTTGTAATTAGATATGAACTTGCAGAGGCAAATATAAATTTAAGGATACTATGTGAGCAAGCATCGAGTGATAATGGTAAGGGAAGTGACTTATAACCCCCCTTGAGCTACCCCGGTGGTTGATATTAAAGGAAGAGATATAACAGGACACTGTTTCCAATGATAAGAATGTGAACTTTTGCAGAAATATTGTTTATTATTTTCGTCAATGTATATTGATACATACGTAGTGTAAATTAAACTACAAGATATGAAGAACAATCCCTATCACGCCCAACCCTGTGCCCAGCTGCAGCACTTCACAAGCAGGAAACAATCAACATATACATACAGTACTTGAGGCAGTCTCCAACACTCCCCTTGGGGAAGAACCCAACCAGAGACATATTTCAAGATTAACACAGCTTAAAGTGTCACTCGAAGTGTTACACATTTAGCAGTAGAATGTCTTTCATAAATATATTAAAAATATTGAAATGTCACACATATCAATGTGAAAACTTGCTAGCAATGTCTATGCTGGGGATCACCGGTAGGCGACATCTCCAGTTACCTAACAATATATCAACTTCCCGGATTTGTCCCCCCTTTTCGTAGACCTGTCTGTTTGAGGCAATCCAACACTGCATAGCTTCCTCCAGGTACATTTTTTTATTTATTTTTATTCTTTTTATTAACCATTAAACACATGCTCCTCCAGGTAAAGTTGTTGCAAGGAGGCCCTATCAGCCGCTAGCAGGAGCCCTTCTCCATGGTTGGTGAGATTCTCACGTTCAACTTTGATAATTCTTGCCTCTACACTGGTGACATGCTTGTTTTCCTATTTTTTCCTTCGTAAAAAATGCTTTGGTCTTGCAGCACAAGGTGGACTTTCCTGCAGCCCCTGGCATTCCTTAGGAATCAACTAAATCCTTGCTAAGCTCAAAATAGGTTTCCTGTTGTTACACTAAAAATTGCAATTGTGTCCTGTCAACCAGGCACAAAGCAGTCAGACACCAAATGGGATGATCCACTCGCCCTCAGGCTTCCATTTAAATTGATATTGGGGCAGTGGCATAACAAAGGCCCATGCAGCCCCCATGGTGCGGGTGGTGGCCTGAGCTCCAGGGGACCACCAAAAGAACAGTACCCTGGCCTGAGAGATTCTGTTTGAGTCTAGAGGGGGTCCCATCTCAAGTTTAGTTACACCACTGTATTGGGGAGTGGTCAGAGATCCCTCTGGTAGGATGCCCTCAGCACAGAGGCTGGGAAAAAGAGGAAATAAATTCTAGATATGGTTTTGTGGCCAGCTGAGTTATGGGTGTCTTGTTTGTCACGGAGAAGTCATATTCGCCGTACATCACATAATCCTATGAACACTGTTCAATCGGCCAACACAATAGACCCATATGGCCTTGCGGATTTAGTCCCAGTTGAGTCTCCCACTGGATCAAATACCTCGCTAAAATCCCACCCATCATAGTTAGGTCTTGTGGTAGTCCCAATACCAGAGATTTGAGGTATCATAGGTAAACTTTGAATGCTGCGGGGCGAATGTATGCATCAATTAAGTTATATTGCTTACCTTCCAGCCAAACTCCCACCACCATAAACCTACCTCAGACATCAGTAGCAACCCGAGAGACAGACAGGGGAAGATTTTGTGTAGTTAAATAGCTTTGCCCCTCCCTTGAGCATGTCGCGTTACCAGTATGGAATACTGTAGCACAGTGTTTCCCAAACTGGGGTCCGTGGACCACCAGAGGTCCGTGACACATTCCCAGGGGGTCCGCAGGCAGCAGTTTTAAAAACACTGCAAAGTTCCTTGTAGAATTAGCAGTTTTCGAGCAACAATAAATGTGTCAAGATAACACCAGTGAATAATGTACCTGCTGGAGAGAGATGAGAGCTTTGACTTATCTAATGTAGCACAGATGGTTAATATGCCTGCTGCAAAGAACGCATACCATGCATTTTAAAAAACAGTAATTTATGTGCAAAGGTCAGTGGGTTACTTCTTTTGTCACAGAGATTCTTTTGTTACTCTGCAGCTCATAAGAGACAATCTTAATCCAGCACAGTGACCTATAAACTGTCATCAAAGAGCTGCTTACTCACTGCTTGGTACAAGTTAGTAACTTATGTTTTGTTCCCAGTCTTCCATTTGCCTGATGCTGCTAAAGGGGTTTATTTGGGTGGAAATACATTTTTATAGTTAAAGTCAATGCTAACCACTGTGTTATGTTCCGAATCCTAAATTTGTGCTTTTTCAGATCAAGCACTCTTTAAAAATGCCTACCAGTATGAATGACATGTGAATCCTACACCTTGTAGTCCCCTTTGCCTTATGTAACATTTTCTCTACACTGATTTACAAGTATGATTCATTGTCTCTATATATGTGTTATGAAATGTGCTCTGACAGCCTTCAATGGTATGAGAGATGCTATAAAACAAATGAAATACATGTGACAGATGTGCTATGGAGAAATGAGAGGCACTGTTGAAGGGTGATAATAAGGGAATCATTGAAGAACCCCAACAAAGATTGTTGTATCCTGGTGCATAGTAAGGTCATCATTTACTATTCTTTAAAAGCTAATGCAATTCAATATATAGTGATAAATGTATTGTTGAATGCACCATTGTATCCTAAATTTTCTTGGGGGAGAGAGCCTCCCAAAGCCCCCTTTGTAGTGGTTAGGCTCACTCACTGCACTTGGTGTGCACTGTATGGGGACTGGTTTGAAAACATTTGCCAGGGCTGCTTTGGGTTTCCACTCAGGCCCTGGCAGAACTCTTTCAATATAAAATCCTTAGTAATTCAAGTATTTGGTTTGTGTGCAGATGTGTGTTTATTTTTTTCGAATTGCTCTTTTAATGTTTGAAATTTATATCATACAGATTGCTGGGGGTCCCCGGCTTCCAGTGGTGAACCAATTGGGGTCCTCAGGAGTCACAAGTTTGGGAACCACTGCTGTAGCATACACAAATCTGCCCAGGACGGGGCAATGCAAACCAAGGAATTGGGTTTACTGAAAGAACAGCACTGCCACAGACAGACGCTTAGCAAATCTGAGCACTGCATCCTCTTAGTGCAATCACTGAGGAAGCTGACATTGCATGACATGACACCAAAGGAAGTCATGTGGGCCAGGATAACTGGGAAATCAGTTTGACCCTATGCAGCGGCACCCATAGTGCAAGTACCTCGGGAAAAGTGAGCACAGTAATTAAGAACAGAACATAATAGACCTCTAAATAACCAGTCTGTTAACCTCAATCACCCCTAACTACTCGATCCCACACTTCCATCCCAGAAGCATCTGTCACCCTAACAAACCCCATTTACCAAAGAAAACTGATGAGTTTGGTACCGGCAGAGCTCACTCCTACCCATTAACGAAAATGAGGATAACTTGTTGATGGCAAAAGTAAAGGTACACAAGGTGAGAGTACAGACAGGTATTCCACCAATCTTTCGCTAGTAAAGAATGGCATATGACAGTTTTACTCATGAATGACTCATCCCAGTCTAGGAGAAGATACTCTCTCTGGTTGCAAAATCTGAACCTGGAAGGTCTTGGCAGCAGGGCACTCCTTGCCTGTGTATCGCTCAGCAGGTGACTACTTTCAGTCTCAGAGGAGTCTGGTGATCCCGGGGGTGGTACCTTCACTGGCAGAAGCACCTCCACCTTCTTGCGTTGCTTCTGCTGAAGGCCCTCCACTACCTCTGGCTCACACATGATCATCCACAGAAAGAGTGGGGTTTTGAGTTGAACCTTTTTTTTCAGCTGTCCAATCCCTTTCTGTATATGGGGTGTCAAACAAGAAGGAGCCAGAGCCATGGAGGACTTTTGAGTCTAGCTGGAAAAATTAGCATTCATTTAAGTTTCATCGCCTGCAACCTCTGTTTGACTGCATCAAAGGATTTTCTTTGTTTTTGATCCAATGAGTATAGTCGGTAAAGATCATAATCCAAGGAGACTGGAAGGACAGTCTCTCCACTGTTCCTGAGCCCTAAAGGATTGCCTTCCTGTCTCTAAAGTTCAAGACCTTGGAAATGAGGGGACTGGAAGAGGGGAATGCTGGGAAGGGGCTATCGAGTTGGCACCCTGCAGGCATTATCCAGGATATAGCAGTTTGAAAGTTTGTCAGGTGGCAGCCAGGAAGTAATCCACGTTTCCAGAAAACTTTTGTGCGACAGCCCCTCCTCCCCCAATGAATTTTAGGCTGTTTCTCCATGATCTGTTTTCAGCATCTTCAACTCCTTTCCCCAGCATTTTAAATGTGTCGTGAAGCGGGGTACGAGGAATTTTAATTCTATGGCTACATCTTCCAGCTCAGCAAAGCACTGTTCTGTTCTGTTTCGGAGACTCTATCAACCACAATATGTAGCTCTTGTCCGTACCCAGCTTTCCTATCCCGGCATCAAGAAATGTACAGAAGGCTTCTATTGCTTGGAATATGGCGTCAGTACCCAATGATTTTGGTCTGCGACTGTGAATAGGCAGGTCGATCCCTCCTCATAAGTGTAGCATTGATTTATGTTGGTGCGTCTGTGCAACTAGTCTGATGCATTGCAAAGCCCACACTACCCATGGCACAAAGGTTCAGTCGCGGGTAGGGACCACAGGTGGATCTGGAGGGGGTCCACAGATTCACCTGCCTCATGGCCACAGAAGTGGCAGTGTTACATATAGAGTGCCCTAGACGGACGTCCTCTCTACGTAGGTGGGCTGCAGGTCTCACCCAGTGAATCGATGCTGCAGCAGACCAGGATGCGGTGGGCTGGATGGGAGGGAGTCGGTTTAGCACACTGCAGGCCTGATGACAGCAATCCATGGCTATGGAGCCCATAGATTTTAATGCTGCATGTTCAATGCAAATCAATGGCGTTACCCTCCACCTGCCACCAGCTCAACGGTGGTGCCATGAGGCACAGTCCAGCTGCTGCAGAGATTCTCAGGCCCTCTTCAGAGGCAATGTCACATACCACGCACTGATCTGCCACTCGGCCAGTGCATCAGTTCTGGCGGGTTAGTGCAACGGCACCACTTGCCTCCGCTCTGCAGACAGTACCTTCATATGTTCTGGGTTGGGTTGGCCGGCGCCACCACAAGGCCTTTTCCACAGGTCATGTCCGCTGACTTCTCCTAACATGGCCGGTTATCTTCAAGAGGGCCGCTCCATTTACTGTGTATCCTTGGATGGTGAACCCAGTGGTGTAGAGTCCGTCCCTCCATATGTGCCTCATTCCATCCTAGGTAGGCTGTCTTATTTGGGCAATCACTTGAATCAAGCCCCCTTGGCCACAACATAGGCCAGCTGCTGAGCAGCTCTACCATTTTTTAGACCATGCGGATTAGGCCTATTTCCTGGGTCCCTGCCATCCATCCAGGTGCGCCAAAGTCAAAAACCTGTCCCAGGCCCCATCACCTCCGTGCAATTGCAGTTTTCTGTGAAGGGTTGCAGTAGTGGTGCCGGGTCACCTGCAAAAGGATGCTGGAGAATAGTTAGGGAAATTTCATTCATTGCATCAATCCAATCTTTCTCCTCCTTTCTCTCTATTCTCCCTCACTGATCTCTTGCCCTCTCCTTCCTGCTCTCCTTCGGTCTCTTGGAGCCTCCCGCGCCTGCTGCAGTTACTCTGAGGAAAGAGAAAGATGTATCCACAGCTTCCCTTCGCTTTCAAAACAGACCTCCAATGGCTCCAGCTCACCGGAGAAAGGCCCAATAGAAATAGGCTCTGCAGCACCCCCATGCAATAACGATGCTGGCAGGCATTAGAAGCCAGTTACGCTGCTCATTTTATTTGTTTTAATATTTGTCACTTCATTCAGTTTTTCGCACTGCGCTGTGTATTTTATTTCATTACCGCTCCGCGCTATGTGAAATCGGCCTGCATTTGAATATTGTAACACTGGGGGACTAGAAGGGTTTGGGTAACCTTAGAATTGTACCCTTACATTTGAAAACCTCTTGTTCTTTGCGTCTGCTCCCCGGTCCACCACAGCTTCTGCTGATTGTGTGGAGGGAGCTCTGACGCTACTTTTTCCCTCACTTCCGCCTGGACATTGACGGGCGCCATCTTGGGAGGGAGAACGTCTCTCCACAATAACTCCGGCACCACACTACAAAATCAGGAAATAGCGCACCAAAGGCAAGCCCGTCGGCGCCCGTCCGCGTCCGGAACGCGTCCAGCGCCAGCCATGCGGCAGGTTCTCAAGCAGACAAAGTATTTTCACCGTATCTCCTAAGACAGTTGAACACAAATAATCAGTGTGGACACTATCTGGAGGTGGAAAAAGCCCTGCTACCTGCTGGAAATGTCAAGCACAGGTACCATTTGTTGAACTTAAACATACAACAGCAAAAGACAAAGGAGTTAACCATCAGGCGGTAATAAAGGGGGGATTCATTAATGCATGCTCCCTAGTTAAACATGCATTGGACATTAGAGAGCTAATCATAGACAATGATTTAGACTTTCTATGTATTACCGAAACCTGGTTAAAAGATGACTGCAATCCTGATATCGCAGTTGCTTTGCCTCCTAATTTTACCATCTGTAGGAAAGACAGAGAGGTCGTGGGGGGGGGGGGGGGGGGGGAGGAGTGGCCATCATTCATAGAGACACTCTACAATGGAAGAATTTTAATTTGCATGGGCTCAAGGGAGCGGAAAGCCTTGGCTTCTGCTATGCCATAAATGGATCATCCTCATTCTCTGTAGTGTTACTATACCACCTGCCAGGCAATAGCAGTACCTTTTTAGACTCATTAGGGGACACCCTTAGTCAAGCCCTGCTTAGATACGCTAACTTTGCCTTGCTCGGAGATATTAACCTACACCTAGAATGTAGTAATAATCCGGGGGTCACCACCTTTCTGGAAACAGTCACTCCACTGGGCCTGAACCAATTAGTTCAGGGGCCGACACACAGGGCAGGACATACAGGGCAGGACATACGCTGGATGCAGTCTGCTCCAACCTCACCTCACTTCAGATAGAGGCCCCCATCCCGCAGGCCTGGTCAGATCACCATTTTATTCCTCTGACTATCACAACACCTAAGTCAGAACACGTAGCCATGAACAGCAACACAGGGGTGCCAAGGCGTAAATGGCATCTGCTAGCCACTAACCCCAGCTTACCCATAATTGCCAAGAATAAGGTACCATACCTAACTGGTGAGCCAGCTGAGGATTCCCACCGTTTCCATATCTGGATGACGGCTATAAGTGAGGAATTCATTCCCTCAAAGCACACCACCAGAAGGGGTAAAAGAAAATTACATAACGATACTTGGTTCATGAAAGATCTAGCGCAACAACATCTACATTGTAAACAACTAGAACGTAGATGGAAAAGGGGATATGAAGTAGCCAATTTACATATTTCTAAAACCTACAGGAAACAATATCACTTGGCCATTAAATCAGCTAAAAAAGAGTACTTCGGTGATAGAATAGCTATAGTGAAGCAAAGCCAAAAAGAGGATTTTTGAAATTGTAAAACCTTTTATTGGTCCCAAAGCTCTACATTCAGAAATTCCTCCCTCTCAAATGCTTTGCAATGATATTGCAACATATTTTGAGGAAAAGATCAAGAATATACAAAAGGATTTTGGAACTTCAAGCTCACCTGACCCTATTAACGAACATAAGCGGGATCATAGGCAAGGCAGGCCTGTCCTTCAACCTTTCAAACTGTTACTTTACCCCAGACACATGAAGCCATCTTAGCATGTACATCAGGTTCGCCATTGGATGCCTGCCCCTCAACGATATTACATCATATCATTGACTTAGTGAATCCTATGGTCAATAATATTGTGAATTCCTCCCTATCCTCCGGCATTGTGCCGGATGAATGGAAATTCGCCATTGTAAAACCACTAAAGATAAACCAAGTTATAGACCCTTCTAATCTTTCCAATTAGAGGCCCATATCCTTACTACCTATTCTAGGTAAGATAACAGAGAGAATGGTCCATAAGGAACACTCCAATTTTTCTGAATCAGCTCCGATTTTCCACCCTTGTCAATCTGACTTTCGCCTGAAACATTCTACGGAATCTGCGCTACTGGAGATATCAGACACCCTGAAATTTATTACAGACAATGGCAAGAAGGCAGTGCTGATCCTTTTGGATCTGTCTGCCACGTTTGACTCCATTTCTCATAACACCTTGCTAGCCAGACTAAAATCCTGCTGCATTTCCAATATTGCACTGGCCTGGATCACATCCTTCCTGTTGAATCGGAGGCAAGCAGTCTCCATGGGCACCTTTCTCTCCTCAGAACGCACCATCACCACGGGTGTCCCACAGGGTGCCTCACTTAGTCCACTCCTCTTTAATATATACATTGCCCCACTTATCTCCCTCATTTCAGCTTACGGGATTGAAACAACATCTTATGCTGATGACACTCAGCTAATCCTGTCCCTTGAAAAAAACTCCACTGAAGCTGAAGAAAATTTCAAAGCCGGTCTTACGGCGGTCATCAAATGGATGAAAAACAACCACCTCCATTGCAATACGGATAAGACAGAAATCCTACTGATAGGGAAAAATAATCCCTTTCACCTAAGGACTGGTGGCCAGAAGAGGCAGCAGCCCCCCCACCTACTGTGGAGGTGGCAAAAAACCTGGGGGTATGGTTTGATTCCTCCCTCTCCTTCAAACACCACGCACTTAAGGTGGTGGGTACATGCTTTGGCCTAATTAAAACCTTTAATAAATTATTTGATCTGATTCCACTTGCT
Organism: Triturus cristatus; assembly: GCF_964204655.1. Classification (NCBI taxonomy): domain Eukaryota; kingdom Metazoa; phylum Chordata; class Amphibia; order Caudata; family Salamandridae; genus Triturus; species Triturus cristatus. The sequence goes on along the minus strand of NC_140580.1, from coordinate 209,457,028 downwards.
GCAAGGAAAACAGTGGCAGTCGCCTTAATACTCTCACGCCTAGACTACTGCAATAGCCTCCTGGTAGGGGTTAACAAATCAACCCTGAGGACACTACAGGTAGTGCAACATGCAGCAGCTTGACTGGTCTTAAAGCTCCCCTGTTGGGCGTCAGCCTCAGCGGCGCTGAAAACCCTTCACCGGCTCCCGTTACACAAAATAATTTTATTCAAACTTCTCCTCACGACCTTTAGAGCAACTCGCCGATTAGAGCCAGTATATCTCTCCACAAGATTTACACCATACACGACAATGAGGACACTTAGATCCACTTCTGCAAACCTTCTTAAATTGCCAGGCTTCAAACTCAAAACCAGGGGAGGGAAGTCAGATACTGTGCTATGGGCAAGGGCTTGGAACTTCATGACAAACAAATAAAGATCAATGGAATCTGAAGAGCAGTTTAGGAAGGCCCTAAAGACATGGAGCTATGGAACATCCAATGAATCTTGCTTTGCACTCATCTAGATCCTAACTTTTCACTGCTGAAGCTCATTATCTGGTAGCGCCAGGAGGCTCCCCTGGGAGCGACACTTTGTGCTTTATAAATGTCACATTTCATTTCATTTTCATTTCATTAGTTCAGGCGAATAAGTAATAAGGAGGGCTTACGTTTTGTCACATTTGCTGTGCGTTTGAAGATAGAGGTTAGGTTATGTCTTCTGACAAATTGTTGCGTATTCTTTCCACATGGAGGCAGATGTTTACCTTTCTGTACTTCTCTGACTGCAGACTGAGAAGACTTTGTAATTTGAACTATGTGACACTTTTACTGGGGTACAAGGAATATGAAAGGAGGTCACATTTGTTTCCCAAAACAACAACAAATGAAAATACTTTTAACTGAACTGTACAAATACTTCACACTATAACAGCATTGAGGATATAGCACCAAGAGGCACATAATTTTTTGTAATTCTGAAGTGTGGTAGAAATAAATATTTTAATATGATCAAACAAATAAAGACATTTTACTTGACCGTTACACAAATGATAAACATTCATAGAAACCCAATTTCCACACATTATTGCTTGTGCACCATATAGGTTTATCAGTAAAACTACATGCCTGACGCAAATTTGGTGGTCATTTCAAGAGGCCATTTCAATGCCAATGACAGTGTGCTACCACATCATGCTTTCGTACGGATTTGCAAAAACCAGCTACATACTACACCCTCAACAATCTCATGGTGAATGGGCTACTATTTTTGTTTGTGTGACGCTTGGATTTTTCACAACCCCTAGGAGTTCAGTGATGTAACCAAGATGGCAGCACCCCCATTCTGAAAATTATTCCAGCACCAATGCCAATGGAATAAAAGGCCAGTGCAGTCCTGGTATCGCGTGGGAATTCTCCTCTGAGGTGCCCCTCAGCTAACGTGTCAGCATAGGAAGACATGAAAAACAACGTGCATTAGGATGACAGCAGAAAGTACAACTTTTTAAATAATACATTTATTTTGCTGGGGGGGGGGGGGTGGACTAGGCAAACTGTGACTCCTTGACATTGGCTGACTGTAAGCCTGTGTAGAAGGTAACGAAACAAGCATAACAGCAAGAGAGTAGAGGGAGAGAGAATAGAGGAAGAGGCCTAGAGGAAACAGAAGGTAGACTGGATGAAGACATTGCAGAGTTGCAGGTCAGAGACAGAGAGAGAAAGACGGGTGTGTGCGTATTTTTGCATGTTTGGGTAAGGGAATATAGAGACAGCGGAGAGCAAGGACATCAACAGTGAAATCAGACGTGAAAGAGTTGAGAAAGACAGACCATAACAGCAGATGAGAACAAGACATTAGGAGGGACAGAAAGAGAGGTTACGGCAGATGTTACAAAGAACTGATAAAGAGACAGATGGATGACAGAAGTAGAGGAACAACACAAGAAGAACAGCTCAGGAAGGGACAATTCTGAGAGACAGCGAGCGAGGGATGGGCGGGTGTGTGAGAGAGCTGATGAAGAGGCAAACTGTAGTTGGAGAAAACTTTGAGAAAGATGGTAGAGACAGGTGAAAAGGGGATAAAAACCTCAAATGAGAAAGAGGGTGAGGCAATGATGTAGAGACAGATAAAGAGACAGGCAAAAAAACATGCGACAGCTGAGAGCTTAAGAGACTGGGAAGAGGTGATTTTGAGACAAAGGCGAGGTAAATAGACAGATCAGGGAGTGATGCACAAGTGGGAGACAGGTAATACAGGCTCTAAAGAGAGATAAGTGAGAAAGAACATATAATGTCATCTGGGAAGCATGGCATGTGATATCACTAGTCTGAGATCGCTTCCGCTACTCCTGACACTTTGTTTACTTGATAGCCATGTTGAAATCTTTTCTACTTTTGAGATGCTGATTGATAAAGGATGCCAGGAGAATGCATTTCTCCTATTGATGAAAGCCTGGCTGTGCTTTGTCAAAGTTGATGAAACATTTAATATTGTTTTGTATAGAACCCAGATAAGAAACATGCTGGTTCATGCAACTGTTGTTTTTCCATGTTATATACTTTAATTAGATGTATTGTATATTGTCTTTGGGGAAAATAGAATACAAAAATGCTCCATAACATCAATAGGTTACATAATAGAAAATGTATTATGTTCATGTATTGGTGTTTTCCTCTAATGGGTTAAGAGTTTTGGGAAAAGGTGTTACAGAATTGTTTTTTTGTAAGTAAACGCTCATTTGTAGAGAGAACTGTTGATTGGGCAGGCAGATTAAATGTGCTTTACACAGTGGTGGTGTAAAGTGTGAGCTGTGATTATTTTGGCCTCGTTTCTTGTGCTGCAACTATTGCAATGCTTGCATGTTAAAGTTGTTTGTGCACAATGTTGGCACATAAGTAGGTTTGTAATTTGTTGCATGCTACTCTACCACTAGATGTTGGTGTAATCTGTTGGTGTAATCTGTGTGGATTGATGTACTTACCACTTCCACAGTAAGGTACCTTTTTACACTATTCATGTTCCACTGGGTTATGGCTTCTTATGTTTGAGTGTGGTAGGGCAGATTTATGTTTGGTGCATATTTCTGGTACTTTTGTGCACTTATTTAGGCAACGGATTATGGATGTCACCTTAGGAAGGTTTAGTCTCAGGCTCTGTGTGTTGCATGTCCAAAATGTGAGCGTAGGTTGGTTTGTTAAATTGCATATTTATCTGGTAAGTGTTTTGTAGGGGTGGAAGTTTATAGGTTGAGCTCCATGGGTGACTGTGACACTGGTCGTTTCTTTAGGTGGCAACTGTCACTGAGTGTGCCCAGGTTCCTACCCTCCTTGGGGGCTAGGGTGGATGCAAGGGGGCTGTACGATAGGGTGTATTCCCCATGCTGCTGTGACAGTGCTTGTAGGTTTATAATGGGCGGGATGAGCATGAATGAGATGTGGTTTTGTTGATTCACTAAAGGCGGGGGTGGGGAGGGGGGGCTATCTTCTATGGGTCTAGACATGTTATGACCTGATCCAAGAATTATGCAAGGTGAGGCTGTTTGTGTTGCAGTCGGTGCTGTTGCTTTAAAAGTTTTGGGTAGTGGCATTTTGTACTTGAGTGTTTGGAATACATTGGTTGGCATGGTTGTATGAATTGGGGCGTCTTCTGTTTTGGACTGTGAGGTTCATTCTTTTGGACGTTTGTTAGAAGAGAGATGTGTTATAATTTGTGAATAGCATTTGCTCCATGATGTTACGTCCTGTCATGGTTCTATGTGTGATGGCGTATTGTGCTTTAGGATTATGTGTGTGAGCTGGAACCAGCAGACGCTGCTTAAGAACTGAGTTAATAACAAATTGCTCTTGCTGGGCTACTTACAGTTATACTTGTCTAAGATATTTATCTTCGTGGTAATAATTACATCTATTTATGTTTGCCTGTCTCCAATGGTCTGTGACGGCGGCTGACGATTTACGTCGACACACAGTTTCAACCAGTCCGTGGGAGAAGGGCATGGCCTTATATAAAACATCTAAACAGTCTTAGTTTCATCTCATTCCCCTTGTGCTAAAACAGATCACTTTTATCAAAGCATAGCGTAATTTTATGCTTCATGTGTTTTATTCCAGCCAATAGCATGGAGCGGCTCCCGCTTTCACCTTTTTACACCAAACAGTTCTAAATAGAGGCGTGATGTCTCTACCCATCCGGGGAGGTTGTTCCAGCAACAGAAGTTGCCTAAAACATATGTCTCTACTCTTTCCTCACATGCTCCTTTCTCCAGTCCAATCTCATCACTACTCCTAACCCTCTCTTGGGAAGCAACACCCATTTTGATAGGAATCCTACTCTTTCCTTCCTACTCATATCCTGTCTTGTGACTTTGCTCTCCCTTTTCAATCTTTAAGATGCGGAGGAGTTATGGGGATGGGGACAAACAGTGAAAACTCAGGGTCTAACGAGTCCTAAAAGCCCCAAATAAATGTTATGAAAGTCTAATACTGCAAATGTATACTCCTGACCGGTAGATATTGCCTACTGCAAACATGGATTCAAAAGAACCTCCTTTTGTGTTCTTATGTTTATGAGCAGTACAGTCCATTATTGTTGAATTGTAACCTGAAACTGCCATGTGGTGGCTCTTGAAGCCATATAAACCAACAATAATAAAATAAATAAGCATGCACACTGCAAAAAATAGTAATGAAGGGCACAACAAAGTGAGTAGTACATACCTCTTTATCTGGATAATCCGTTTTCACATCAGCAGCCATCTCCACACCAGCAGCACCACCGCCTATCACTACAATGCTGTTTGCTTTTACGACCTTCACATACAGGGAGACAAAATATCATGTTTTAATTGTTTGTGTAGCATTTGTAACTCTCCCACTGCCTATGTCAACATATACTTGTATGAGAGCGGGGTGGGTGGGAGAGGGGAGAAAGAGAGATTTGCTAGCCAGAGTCACAATCCCAATCGGGGATTTCAAATGTGAACATTTTGAACCATCCTGGAGTACGTTTTTAGCATACAAAACTTGCTTAAAACAGAAATGGCTGTTTTTTTGCTCGCTAGACGAAAAATGATACCTTGGATATTAGTCTTCCCTCAACTAATTGGAATATTTATTAATAAATGTTTTCCTACTGCCAAGAGAGTATATTGTTCAAAATTGGGTCAGATACCCCAATAAGATCACCTCCAACATCATGATTCCTTTACACTCTCAACAATCCCACAAGTGTACCATGAGTCTCTCTATCTAACCATTATACCTTTTGGTGGAGCATACACACACCAATTAGTGTTCCCTAGTGTAGTGAAAAGCCAGATTTGTGGTATGGAGAAGAGAGGAACGCTGGAAGTAGTGTGGAAATGTACCCAAAAGTGAGCACACTGGTGCAGGGTCACCCTCTTGTCCATGGGACCAAAGACCAACAAAATAGAGATCGGTACTGGAGTTGAAATAAAATAAATTAATTTTATTAATCACTCATGAGTGGGACCATGTCCACACAACACTCTCAAATGCTGCAGGAGGTAGTACCCTGAACTCACAGACCATCGTCTTTATATACTCTTTTTCTGCAATGTAAGCATGTGGATACATATGGAAAGAACACGTTTAGGAATAGCTATCAGCAAACAAGGGCAGAAGGATAACCACTTGGTCAGCAAATAGGGAGGGGGAGCAGGAATGCTTATGGCAGCAGTAAACAGTCAACAGATAACATCTAAGACCAGGTGCACCAGCATCTACAAACCCCCCAGCACGTACATTGCTGAGCCATGTCAAAAGAGGTCAACTAAAATAGATGACACAAGCAGAGTAAAAAGGCAAACAGCAGAGTACAAAAGAATTACGAAGGAAACGAAATGGACATCACAGTAATAAGCATTTGCAGTGCAATAGGTCTCGCATTTACGCAAGTTTTAGCTATTGGCATTGTAAATGACAATGCATTCTATTTATGTTTTTTAAAACCCAAACATAAATGAAAGGCATCATCATGTACAATGCCCATAGCTCAAACTTGCATAAATGCGAAACCTATTGCATTGCAAATGCTTGTTTGCTAATGGCACAGGGTATCTTTGAATATTTGCTTTCTAGCTTTAAATAGTAAGGCTGGAGTCAGATATCGTCACAGTTTTAGAAGAGTGAAACAAACATTTTTCGCATTTTGATTTTAGACATTACTGGTGTGGTGTGGAACACTCCCAGAATAATTTGTTTTATCCTTTCCTCCAGTAATGTTGTATAATTGGATGAATTATGATATTGAAGATAATGAGCAGTTTTGGTCAGGGGTTTCGCTTAAACAAAATTAAGATATTTTCAAACGAGTGGAAGGAGAAGAACAAATAAAACTCCTTTGCAGGTCAGTTTGGTATAATAGCAGAGTATGTAGCCTTAGGGATAGAGTGGTGGATCTCGAAGCTGGGGAACCGGGTTTGAGTCTCGGCAACGACGCTGAACATCCTGTTATTCTGGGCAAATTACTTAATCTCCCCGTCCCTAATGGATTGGTCTGGACGGTGGACGCGGCTCTGTCACGCAGGGCAGCTGGAGCGCAGACAAACAGGCGCGGCCAGGGGCCCAGGCGTCGGGTGCGCAGAGTTGCCAGGCAATGGGCGGCTTTGTGTTTACCACAGAGTAACACAGGCCCCGGGGGCGGGCGGCGCTGTCCCGGTACAAAAACATAACACTAAATACACACACAGCTCAACACAATGGTTGATTAAAGTTGTGGTTTACGCTAAGGGAAGGGTCACAAGTATGCATCCCAAGAATGACAACCTCTCAAGTCAATAGCACACAACTTTGAGAAACCATGCAAAAAAAACCCTGTTCCGTAAACATCAACAGACAATTCAGTTTTGGGATGTAAGCTACTAACACAGCCAAGCCAGGTCAGTTGACTAATGCATGCAAACAGCGATTCGTGTTTGAATTCATGTCCCCAGGTTCAAATCCTGGCAGATTCACGGTCTTTCATGCTTCTAAGGTTGATAAAAATGGGTACCAATTCACTGAGTAGTAATAATACATTATCTGTCAATAGCACCAAGAGACTACTCAGAGGTGAACATGAGCTCTAGAAATACACCTTATACAAAAAATAATTGGGTTTCCAAAGTATGCAAGCTGTAACAAAATACGTCAACTAAACCCACAAAAGCCTCCAAGCCATTTGCCAATTTCTCCACTACCAGTAACACAAAGTTTTTGCAGAGTGGCCATACTACAAATATGCAGAATACGCTGCATCAGGGACCACCTTTGCTTAATTTACGGCTGTTGTTTCCAGTCCGGAGCACTGGCACTCAATTGTCAAAAACATCACTTATGACAGTGCAATGCATGGTGATGCTGTCGGTCTAGTTTAGAGCTCAGCACAACAGTTGTTTATTGATCCAAGCCACATTAAAAATGACTAATACCTGCCACCTGAGGCATTCTCCTAACTTTGGAGGCGTGGAACGATCCGAATTGTCACAATTGTAGGAGTGTGATGGTTAGTTGTTGTGTTGGTACGGTCACTGGAAATGCTGGCTGGGGCAATGGGTGGTGCAAACTGCAGTGGCCTCCAGACAAGGGCCCTAGAACTTATTTCACAAATTAAGCATTGGGGACGGCGCCTGACTCGGTAACTGTTCTTGATCACCTCTGGCTTGCTACTGATGACAAAAGTCACTAGCTTAAAATATCTTGACCCGCCAGTGCCATTTGACACTGTGAACATTAACAAGCCAGCAAAAAAAAAAAAACACTAAAAAAAGGCATTAGGGCCATGTGCCGTCTTACCAATTTGGTTTGGTTGTCCTATATCTTAAACTGCAAGTTGTTAAAGGGTCAGTAGAGCAGGAGGCGGGCAAGTAGTTATAGACACAACAATACAAGGGAAGTACGGCCCTGGCGATGTTGTTCATTGCAGATGCCACAGTACAGGAAAGGCTTGGGGAAAAATAGTGCCACAGAAGAGAATGAGCAGAGGAAGGTTGGGGAGTACTAGGACACAAACCACTGGAACCCCAGCTTTGCGAGGCTGCGAGTTTACTCATGTTGCGCTGGCAGGTGGGAGTGGGCACAATGTAGGTTGGTCTATTGGTTTAAATGGGCTCTTTAAGTTGATAGGAAGAGTACATATTTCTGCTGCAATACATTTAACGGGACAGTACTAGCACTTAAAAGAAGCAAAAAAGCACTCTAAATAGCAAGCCCCCGCACTTCTATAATTCTATTTAAAGCACTGGGTAGGTCATCTCAGGACTCATGCTTCCAGGACCCCCTCCTCCATGTACTATGATGAAGAGATTTCTCAGTTACATCTCTACTGTGTAGTAATAACACACAGTACTGCGGGAACTTTAAGGATGAACTACTAGCTCCGGTACTTGCACCCCTAGGGTCAAGCACTTTCCCTATAGTTTGGAAAGGGCTGTGTAGCATTCTAATAGCAATTTTGGGGCTGCTCTGAGGGGGGCAGTAGAATCTCCAATCCTCTCCCCTGTCCAGAAAAACATAGCAGTGCTCGGTGGGGGAAACATGGCACAGTGAAAAGGGCAGCCTGTTGTCTCTCCGGTACTTACACCTCCAGGATCCGGTCTCCTCGTCGGACACCAGCGCGGTCGGCAGCACCCCCTGGCAGAATGGCACTAACGTGCTGGAGCGGCTCATACAGCTCTCCTCTAATGCTCTGCAGCTGGCTGCCCTTGCTCACCTGCCCGCGCACATTGAAGCCGCAACCCGAGTCCGACTTTAGGATGCGGACTACGCGAGGGCCCCCGTCACCCATTCCCCCGTGTGCACCAGCGGGCCCTCCCCGTTCCTCAGCGGACCCTCCACATCCTCGTCCGCCATCTTCACTTGAGCAGCGGCGGTGTAACAGGACGCACGAGCAGCGCAGGCGCTGCCAGGATAACGGGGATGTGTGGTCCCATCGCTCATTACTTGCTCGAAACTACATGTCCCGACAGCCTATTGAGAAGCTTGCGATAGACTACAAAGGTGCTTGCTGTGCATGATATGCCGGGATACGAAGTCCTTTAACTTTATAACGTTCTTGACATTCTCTGGAATAGATGTCCAGGCATTCCAAAAGAAGTGGGCAGACTGCACTTCAAACACTCGTGATGGACACAGAATGGCGGGGCGTGGCTTCAGCGCGAAGCGGGCAGTTGCAATGCGGGCCAAATTAGCATGTGGAACAGTGAATAAAAGTATCACAGGACATGTGTATGGCTATACAATAATGAATAAGGGGCGGCAGGGAGCCAGCGAGCGAGCAGGAGGTGTGATTAAGCCATGCGCCGTACGCATGCACATCTCCTGTCCTCCGAGTTGTGCTAACGCCGCTGTCCGTGCGCAAGCGTGTCTCCGAGTTGTGCTAACGCCACTGTACACGTGCGAGCGAGCAGGAGGTGAGATAACGCCCCACGAGCCGTACGCGTGTACATCTCCTGTCCTCTGAGTTGTGCTAATGCCGCCGTACGCGTGCACAACTCCTGTCCTTTGTATGCATGCATATGTCCTGTCCCCCTTCTGCAACGAAGTCGACAATAATAGATCTTGCAAAGGCGAGCAGCGCATGGGCTGCATCGCTAGGCGAGACCTAAAAATGGCTGTAGCTTATGCTAAGTAAAATATTACACCTTTCCACAGATGACCCTTTTAGCATAAGCTAAGACATTTTCTTGTCCTTTCTAATGGGAGTGAAATACATCATGCATCTCAATTAGCATTATTTCACAAATTTCTCATTCGATTGCTAAACAGGCTTTTGCATTCGAGACATTCGTTTTAGATGGTAAACAAGTAGTACAAGTGGAAATACAGAGAGAACAGAGCATTGGTCCACATTGAATACAGAAACAACAAGAGAAGATAATTGCAATAATTATAAATAAGGCCGCTAATAGTTTCAAACCCCATACAGAAAACAGGTTCCAGAACCATCCAGTCCAAGTCCATGTTCTTGAGCCTTGATGTATCTCAGTGGCTATTTTATGCATTTTAGAAATGGCATCATAAACAGAAGGGTCGTGGTCAGGGATGAACACACAGCAACTACTCCCGATAATGCGACATGCTCCACCACGATCAGCTAAAATTACATCTAGCTTTTATGTTTTTATGTGCCTAAAATCGAATAAAGCTCGTTTTGACTTGACATCTAGCACCATTCTATTTTGCAAAGTCACAATTCTCGTAATTTGGAGTTCTTCTCTAATATTTCCAAGAGCCATTGCTGTTTGATTAGTCACAGCCTCTACCACTCGGGTCAAGCGTCGTATTTTCCTGCTATTTAAAGCCACACCAACAAAGAAAATGAGTCCCAAATTAAAGTCAAGATATTGTTGTAATACAGGGTCAGTTTGATCCACTTCATCATTATTTATAGTTCATTTGAATCGGTTCAAGGAAATGCTATTAAACAATTTTTGATCTTTATGATAAGATGCAGGTGCTAAGAACACAGGAGGAAGCAAGAAGGACACGTAGCATATTCCAGACTATTTGATTGGTAGATGGTAGTAACCTTTACTTCCACAAATGAAATAAGTGTTATGTGAGGATAGAAAACTGCTATTGTTCGTTCAAGTGATATTCAATACTGTAGTACAGTTACTTTTTCACATTGGGATACTGCCAAAACTGCTCACACAAAGATTTGCTTGGGCTCTAGTAACAGCGATAACAGGAGGCCCGTTACCCGTGGCCATTCGAGTGTTCATTTGGCTTTTGGGAGGCCTTCATCATCAGGGTAACAAACTTTATTAAGTTGTGCATTGAGTCCTCCTACATCAGCTGGAGCACTTTTACTAATTTCAGAGGCCCACAACAGTGCGAACCAGTCTCTGCAGGAGCCATTATGCGAGAATGGCAGGGGAATGAAAGGTGTTCTTCCCATCTTCTGATGGGCTGGCATCACTCCACATACCCAGCAGTTGGTAGTTTTCGTAGCATTAGGAGTATGATGCAACATTTGTATGAAAGTGTTATTGAGATATGACATTCGGTGCTTCTTTTCACGATAGGGAAGAGTCAAATAATAATGTTCGGTGGGGACAGGAGTAGTAGCAGTCAGTACGTTTCGAGCCGGAGTTACTTCCTCCACAACCCACATTATTACAGCAATGATAACAGCAGTCAAATTTAGTCCAGTGATGAACATTGTGCATTTGCTACAGATTTTTACAGCATTCGCTTTGTTCTCCTCAGGCATGTTCATCTCGTCGGCAAACAACAAAACAGATGATGCCCTAAGGTCCTGGGCGGGCGTTGGTTTCTTCACTAATGTTGAGACGAGTAGTCACTAAAAGGCTACCCCCCATTGTAGTCAGTCTTTAACCACCCAGGACAGTGGCTCAAACAGTCTCTTTTTGCGAAGAAATGTCTTTCTTACTGGATCGAAGCAAATATCTACATGCACCAGGGATCGTGTCGTCCGGGAAGACTTTCTCAGGCCCTTCAGGTGATGTAGCTTGTCCTTTCTCGGTGACCAAGATGTCGCGGTGATCTGTCAACGCAGCAGGGCTCACGAGGGTATGCGGAACCTTTCGGCAATGGCTGGCATGGACCCAGTTCTTATAGTTGGTCACTCGCACTGCAGTTCTGGTAACAAGGAGGGCCTGCTCTGGGCCATGCCACCGAGGTGCCAAGGAACTTGTCCGTAGAAACTATTTTGTCAGCACGAAATCGCCAGTCCGCAGATTGTGGCCCTCACCCTGCGATCTGTCTGGAAGAGCTTACCACACCTGCTGATAAATAGAAGCCAAGCTGTCAGTTAACTGGGACAAATAGTCACTCATCAATATGTGGGGAACATCATGTATAGGTCGAGGCTTAGGGACCCCCCAAATATTCATGGGCCTTCCAAAGACAATTTCATGCGGCGTGAGGCCAGATCGTGTATGTGATATTGATTTGATAGAAAGAAAGGCTAGGGGCAGTGCATCAGGCCATTTCAAAGATTTGGAAGCCTGTATTTTAGCCAAGGGTGGAGTTGTAACGCTCCACCAGGTCTGCTGATTGTGGGTGAAAAGCGGCATGAAATTTCTGCTTAATCCCCAACCCTTTCATGACACATTCTACAACTTGCCCAATGAAATGAGGTCTGTTGTCACTCCATAGGACCTGACAAATGCCGAATTGAGGAAAGAACTCCTTTAGGAGAACTTTCGCTGTCGTGAGAGCTGTATTATCCTTCGTAGCATACGCCTCCACCCATTTACTGAAGGCACAAACCACTACTAGTACATATTTTAGATTATTACAGTGTAAAAACTGAATGTAGTCCATTTGCAGGACCTCAAAAGGTGCAGTTGGTGTAACAAACCCTCCTGTTGCAGTTCGCGTTCCCTTTCCAGGATTATACTGGAGACAGACCAGACAAGACTGGACTATCTTTTTAGCAGTGCCGGCAATATCAGATGATCCCAAACTTGCATGAATTGTTTTGCCATTGAGGATGCACCAACATGTGCCGGCCCATGTGCCATGTGAATCAAAGGGTATAGGACTCTGTATAGCCCTGTGGAGCTCTACAGAACCGGAATGATCTATTTTTCAACGTAAATCCAAAAAGATAACGGCTGTCTGGGTGAATGGGTATTGAGAAAAATGCATTCTTTAAGTCGATCATCAAAAATGTAGGGAGTGGGAGGGACCACAGTGAGAAGGGTTGTGATATCAGAGACTACTGGATATTGGGGTACAACAATTTTATTAACCTATCGCAAATCAATAAAGAATCTATACATTTTAGCGTCAGTGTCTTTTTTCTAAATAGGACGGCTAGGGATATTGCAAATATTATAAGGGACTACCCCCACTTTGATCAAATTCTGAACAATGTGCGCTAATGCTTCTTCACCTTCTAAGGGATATTTTGTATTGGGCAAACGAGGCAATGAAACACCTTCCTTTACTTGGATATGCACAGGTGGAATAACTATTTGACCAACATCAGTATCTGATTTAGCCCACAAAGTACAAGGTAGGGACGCCAGAGCGGCATCCTCATTGATAAGACAGGATCTCTCAACCATTGGATAATTGTCATTTAAAATAACACGCACACCTTTAGGAAAAAAACGTATTGTAGCACGAAAATATTTAAGCATATCGATACCCACAATGTGGTCTGGCGTATTAGGGGAAAGCAAAAATGGACATGCTGCAGTGAATTTGTCAAGTCCGAATTCAAGTGGCTGTGAAAGCGTGCTAGGTGTAGAAGTTCCATCGAACCCTATCGATGTCATCATTGTGCCAGACAGAGGAGCCCTAGGAACCAATTTTTTAGATAGAGCACTACGGGTAGCCCCTGTGTCAACCAGAAACCAATCAGTAGATCCCAAGACATTTGCGTCAACATAAGGACCCATTTGATCTACTGGCACCTCAACCGGTTCCTTACCCCATCCTAGGCATCCCTATGCATAATCAGAATCTACAAGTGCATCAGCAGAATAATCAGACAGTTGGTATTGATTTTGTCTATCAAAAGTATTAGAGTAATTTGGTCCTTGTTCAACTGCTTCAAACCTGGGACGAGCTACTGCACCTCCCGTTTCCTGAATTCCCTGGGCATCCTCTCATACTTCCCCTTCCTCGCTGATACTGCTGAATTTGCAAACGAGGGCACTCAGGACGCCAATGTCTAGTCTCTTTACAATAGGCACACTGATCAGGGGACAAATTTGCTCAAGGGAGAGGGGGCACTCCAGGTGTATACACTGCACGTCCGCCTCTTCCACCTCCTCTAAATGGTGACCCATATACTTGGGCCAACATAACTTTTGTCTTTAATTCTTTAACCTTCTTATCCTCCCTGCCTTTTGCTTCCTGTTCCTGTCGCTCATAATATTGGGCCATGGTCAAAAGGGAAACTGAGGAAGACGTGGTCCAAGAACTCTCACTAGCCTTTAAGCGACTAGTTATTTCCGGTAACATACTAGCGACAAATATGTCGCCAAAAAATGCTTACCCGTATCATCGGCCAATGACTGGCTGCTAAAATCACGGAATGTCTCCTCAAATCTTGAAAAGAAATCAGAAACTAACTCATCCTTTTTCTGTTTACAGGACGCTAACGTAGTCCAGTCTATCTTCTTAGGGGGTATGAGAATCTTCAACTTAGTCACAATAGCTTTAGGAAGATCTAATATCTCTTTCTGAGGTTTCTGTGTAGGCTCACTTTCCACATCTTTTTCTTCTAAATGTTCCCAGGTATGACCAAATGCCACATTGTCATCTTTTTACGTATTGTTCTCCACATATCAGGGGGCAAAATAAGCCCGAAGAACATATCAATATCTGGCAAGGTCATAGTGCAGGAGCTGATGGCTCCTTCCACCTCCTCATAGAAGGCGGCGGGATTTTTTCAGGGTTCGGGCTTAGCAGCTTTAAGAGCCATAACATCTGCTCTACTTCAAGGAGTTTATACCCAATTATATATAAAATATCTCTTTGCATCATCCAAAGTTTTATCATCATTTGTTTCGCACCCTTCGGAGGAACATACAGGGGTGCAGCTTCACGCATTTGTTTCATAACAACTTCACTACTTTCTTTGTCTGAGATTTTATGGTGTCTACAACTTTACCCTTTCTATTCTTGCTCCTTTCTTTAACATAATGTTTCATCTTGTAATTTACCTATTCGTCTAATCATATCAGGTAGGTTCAAAAAAAGGAAAGTCCCATTTACTAACTGTTTATAATCAGTACTTATATCATCTGGCTCTGTTTCATTAGAAATATGCCGGCAACCATATATTACCTCCCAAGTGAATTTTTCTACAAAATAAAATTGCTCTATATCTTTCCACTGTTGAACCATAGCTACAAGGATCGATGCAGTGGTATTCCGGCGAGCTTCCTCTCTAGCAGCGGTTTTTAAGGTATCTTTTTCTGCCTTAGTCAAAGTAGAGCGAGTCTGCCACCCACCTTGCTTATCTTTATCTTTATCCTCTGAAGAAGAATGCTCCTCCTCAGAAGCCACATCCTCAGGGGCACTTGGAGTGGGGAATTTATACCGGGTGGGGGTCAATCTAATAAAATAGATACATCATGAGGCTTATTAAGTATCGAATAAATAGGGCGTCTAATAGGGTACTGGCCATTTACCTCTAATCGACGTTCTCTATCTTCCTTTTCTATTCTTTCCTTCATTTCTTTGTTTTTTAATTCCACCGCTTTTTGATAGATCGTTTTTCCTTGCTCTTTCTCTGCTATAGCTTCTGCTCTCTTCGCTCTCTCCCGCACTTCTTTATCCCACATAAGTACACAATCAAACATATCCGGTCTACTTTTTCTTTTAAATAAACACTGTTCTACATATTGAACCTTTTTAAATCAAAGGACCCATTCACTGGCCATTGTAAATCGGACTCTTTCTTTGCCATCATAGTCTTTATTCGAATTTAAAATTCATACAAGACACAAACATATACAAAAGAACATCTATTAGCCTTCCCTGTACAATACATAAAATCATTCAATTGTCGTAAATAAATTATTACGCGTTCTGAATTTCTATATATCAATATGATCATGCATGAAGCAAGAGGCTGAGTCCGTGGTATCAGGTTCAACAAGGGCTTTATTAAAATAACTCGAGTTATAGGGAGAATAGTTCCATCACCACAAGGGATCAGGACCTGGATTCTCAAAAAGATATTCTCCAACTTTATTCACAGAGTACAGTATATATATGTTTGTAATAATATACGTAAGCAAGAGTGCTTCAGGCGGAGCAAGAGAGAGTGAGATAAGAGCATGTGGGTGTGTAAGTAGGCGTGAAGGTGGGCGTCCACTTGATGATAATAGGTAAGTGTCATAGGTGGGTGGATGCCTGGAGGGGGTTGCGTGATCAGCTGGAACTTTACTGGAACTTTGCCTTACTTGTGCTCAACTCGAGCATGACGTGTAACTGACGTGTGGAAGGGTTGCTATGCAACTGGGGAGTCTGGAGTCTGAAAATGAGGCCTTCAGTGTCAGGGCGACCAGCACATCTTGTATTATCTGATATCTAAAGTCTGGAGCAGGGACTGATACGTGACATAGGTTGCCCATCACCAAGGGCCAATGTGGCATTTATTTCTTCGTTTACTGCTGAAGTCTTACATGGGGGCTATGGGCTTTTCACTGACGTGAGCTTTGTAATCGCACAAAAAGAGACAGAAAGGCTAGGCTTTCTCCTTTGCAGATGGGTCATGTTTATCCCTCCTTCTCCAGGCAGGAATGTGGTTTCGGTAGGAGTAAGCAGATAACCGTGCTCAATACTGTCTTTGACAGGGCCCCTTTGGCTGAGGCCCAAGTGTGCAAGGCCAAGGATACGCAGCTACAGCTTTCAGAGCGTTCTGAGGCCTGAAACCTCTTTTCGGCTCTGGCTGGGCCACAAAAATGGAAATGCGGGAAAACATGATGCAAAACGTGTAGGCCTCAATGCAGAGTTGTCGTTTCTCTCATGGGAGACTGGATGATGGCAGGCCACGTTATAGCATAAGCATCATGATAGACAGGCCATGGAGGGGAAATACATAGGTTACATGTATGTGCACATGAGTGGTGGGGAACACACGGGGACACATAGGCCTCATGATATTTTATTTTCCTCACAATAAATACTTAAAAATTATTGTTTTTAAAAAAAAGCATTAAACATGGCAATAGACTAAAGATGAGTTGCAGTTTATAAAAATACAGTACAAAGAGAGAATGATACATCCATTAGGGCAAAGGTTAGCTCAGCCAACAGCCCATCAACACGTAGCCTCACGGGGGTACTCCTGCAATTTTCTTAGAAGCCTTGTGCCTTAGAGACCAAGCCCAGCCCAAGTATTTAGCTAAAGCAATTGAAACAATCGGAGAAGTGCTTGTACATAAAATTCTTAAGGCAACGGCACAGCTCCTTGTGGCCAAAGTTTTACACATGGGAGACAACCAAACTTGTCTGGGGATAGCGTATATAGGACAAACAAACAACAAGCATTTTCTAATGCAATAGGTCTCGCATTATTAAAGTTTGAGCTATTGGCATTGGTAAATAATGCAACACCAATAGCTCAAAGTTTAATAATGCGAGATAGAGCAGGTTCTGCAGATGATAAGAAATATATGGAATAAAATGTAGTTATTTGTGAATTTGAATAATGTAAGAGGTATGCAAATATTTTTAAGAATATGAAGGTGATACGTATTGTGTATGGTAATAGTTGTGTAAGGTGAGCACATCACGGAGGGAAGTGGGGAGGAGTACACATGGGTGAGCACATCATGGAGGGAAGTGAGGAGGAAGCACACAAGGGCTAGCACATTATGGAGGGAAGTGGGGAGGAGTACACATGGGTGAGCACATCATGGAGGGAAGTGGGGAGGAAGCAGACAGGGTGAGCACATCACAGAGTGGGGAGGAAGCAAACAAGGGTGAGCATATGACGGAGGGAAGTGGGGAGGAAGCACACATGGGTGAGCACATGACAGAGGAAAGAGGGAGGAAGCACACAGGGTGAGCACATCACGGAGGTAAGTGGGTAGGAAGCACACAAGGGTGAGCACATCACGGAGGGAAGTTGGGAGGAGTACACATGGGTGAGCACATCACAAAGGGAAGTGGGGAGGAAGCACACAAGGGTGAGCACATCATGGAGGGAATTGGGGAGGAGTACACATGGGTGAGCACATCACGGAGGGAAGTGGGTAGGAGTACATATGGGTGAGCACATTACGGAGGGAAGTGGGGAGGAGTACACATGGGTGAGCACATCATGGAGGGAAGTGGGGAGGAAGCAGACAGGGTGAGCACATTACGGAGTGAAGTGGGGAGGAAGCACACAGGGTGAGCACATGACGGAGGGAAGTGGGAGGAAGCACACATGGGTGAGCACATGACGGAGGGAAGTGGGGAGGAAGCAAACAAGGGTGAGCACATCACGGAGGGAAGTGGGGAGGAATCACACAGGGTGAGCACATGACGGAAGGAAGTGGGGAGGAAGCACACATGGGTGAGCACATGACGGAGGAAAGTGGGAGGAAGCACACAGGGTGAGCACATCACGGAGGTAAGTGGGTTGGAAGCACACAAGGGTGAGCACATCACGGAGGGAAGTGGGGAGGAGTACACATGTTTGAGCACATCAAGGAGGGAAGTGGGGAGGAGTACACATGGATGAGCACATTACGGAGTGAAGTGGGGAGGACTACACATGGGTGAGCACATCACGGAGGGAAGTGGGGAGGAAGCAGACAGGGTGAGCACATTACGGAGTAAAGTGGGGAGGAAGCACACAGGGTGAGCACATGACGGAGGGAAGTGGGGAGGAAGCACACATGGGTGAGCACATGACGGAGGAAAGTGGGGAGGAAGCACACAGGGTGAGCACATCACGGTGGGGAGGAAGCACACATGGAGAGAAGTGGGGAGGAAGCACACATGGGTGAGCACATCACGGAGAGAAGTGGGAAAGAAGCACATAAGGGTGAGCACATCAGGGAGAGAAGTGGGGAGGAAGCACACAGGGTGAACACATCACAGAGGGAATAAGGCAAACAAAAAGGACTTACAGTCATAAAATTACATAGTGTATAAAATTATAGAAGGCAAATCAAAATGCTTTCTATAATAAGAGGGCCGCGTAAGAATTCTGACAGTGCAAATCTTCTATACCCTTGGTTTGGCAGAGGGAGATAACCAAGACCAAAACCCGTTTCTACTATAGTGATCTGTGAGATTTTGTGTAACAAAATATGTAGCTGTAGGCTTTAATACAGAGTAATAACACATCTACCCTTAATTGCCTATTGACTTTAACGTATGGTTTCCACAAGCAATATATCAGGCCTACAGTGTCTTCATCATAACTTTTCATTATATAATTATATATCTCACCCCGCCGGCCCCCACCCCATCTCGATGCCTAATCCTGCAGGAATATTTCCTTCGTAATCCACAAATTAGCAGACCTCTTCATGTGAAGTTGTGTATACAAAAGGTATATGGTGTCCTTCGTATTTTTAAGGATAAGAAAGACCATCCAGAAATTGGTAATCTCGGACTACTTGCCTTTAATGGCAAAGCTAACACAACGCGAAGCTGGGGGAGGCCTTGATACAGGGATGTTTCAATAGCCATTAATCTGGCACCGCCTTCGTCCATATCACTGGGGGTGGAGAAAGGGGGGGGGGGCGGGCTCATCCTCAGGCTGGTAACTTCAGCGTACTGTATGAACAGCTAATACAAACTTTTTGCCCAGCAGCACCTCTCTTCACGACCGGCCCTTAGAGAGTTACCTTAGACATAGGCAACGGTTTTATTTTCCGCTCGTTTCCACAAAGCCCAGACGTGGGACTCCCAGAGTCCCAGGCCAGAGTTTCTTGCATAGCAACACCGTGAGGCAGCATACTGGCACGAGGCACCTCTCCAAGACTGTCACCTTCCCGCTCATCTGTTGTGTGTGTGTGCCCTGCAGAGTGTACTGCGAGGGCGCGAGCAGTCAGAGGTGACCCATCCACAGAGCTGGGCTAGGACCTGCAGGACCACCCTATCAAAGGCAGGAGGGTACGAGTACGGTGCTCGGAGTACCAATGGTGTACGTGGTGGTAACGCGACGGTGAGAGAGCCGAGAATGCCCGGGGAGGTGAATGCCTGGTCTTGGGTGCAGCAGCATAGCTCGGACTCCACGGAATTAGAATAAGGTTGGGGGGTAGTGAGGTGCGGGAGGCGCGTGCCTGAATAAGCTTGGCACCAGCGGAGAAGGGTGCACGCGCACTGGGAGAGGGGCAGTACTGGGTGTGCATGCGTCTGGTTTCAGGGACCGAGGATCGCTTGCAGACCCCTATAGGTGGAGTGCGAGCGGTGGATTGGCAAACTATGGTGGGACCCACGAAACCTGCACCTGCTATACCGAAAACAGGATTCCCATCCCGCTCACCCCAACCCACCCAGCGCAGTTGGAGCCAGACTATTTTGTTACAGCAGAATTGATAAGTCCATCATTATTAGCATGCATATGTCTTAGTAGAATAAACGAATGTATACAGTACTAAATACAATATTACATCTACAACCATAATAAATTACTCAAATTAGCAGAGCACCATCTCGCACGTCGCACCGCGTTACCTGGAAGATGGCGAATCCGGCGGAAAGGGAAAGAGCTAGGACCCCACGGGTCTTACAGGGAAGTTCCGGGGTTGCCCAGCAGCTTGCCTGATTGCATGCCAAAAGAACAAGCCCGGCGGAGCGTGGCGCGCGACCGCGCGCTTGGGGGCGGGGGAGCAAACCCTTTGAAGTGCTCCCAAAAAGCAGAGTGCATGGCGGCACCAAGCGCGTGATTGTGCGCGTGCTAGCAATGCAATCCGCTTTTTGGGAGCACTTTTAAAAGCCCCTATAGTCTCGCTGTGCGATCACTTACGCGATAGCAAGGCGAGACCTAAAAAGTGGGCAGTTGATTCATCATGGGAGCCACATGCAGGACATGTACCTATACTTGCTCCAAACCACCCACTTGTAAGGGACCTAAGTGGGAGAGAGCCTGCTCTGAGTTGGAAATAAAGTTTCCTGTCTCTGGGTCGAGTAATCAGATCCCAATAGGGTTCTAGAGCTGGCGTGACCTTAGCCTCCAAATGTTGACTGGTCATCCTCGAGCAGTTGGTATCACTCCATGCTCGATAATCAACCCGTTCCCAATAGAGCGTTTTCAGAAGTCTCTTGGGAGGGAACAAAGCAGCCACCGGGTCACTCCACAGCCCCTCCAGTCCTAAGTCTATCAAAGTCACACGGAGGTTCCTCAGCCACCCGATCTTGTGGAACGTATCAGCTTTTATTACGTCCATGAGACCCGAAGCATATGAGGAAAGCTCCGGGGTAGTCCAAAGCCTCCGCCAGTATAAAACCGGGCGGAGCTTGGCTAGATCCTTGACAGCCTTCCTGCCCAGATCAAATCGCAATGGTACCAAGGGTGTGCTCTGTGGGAGGCCAGTTATGCCACGAAAAAATTTGTTTTCGACAACTGTAATAGAAGTTAACGCATCAAAACCCCATAGCTCAACCCCGTACAACACAGAGCTTAAACCCTTAGCCTCATAGACTTGGAGCACAGGTTTAATAGGCTTTGTAAAAGATTTTTTGTGCTCACTAATCAGGGCTCCCGTTATCTGTCTAAATTTCATTGTGGACATTTCAATATGCCTGCTCCACTTGTTGTCATTAGTCACATGCATACCTAAATAGACGAAGTTATTAACCTCTTCAAGCGGCTGCCCATTCATAGAAAACTTTCCTGCTCTGTAGCTTGGGTGCCGGTTAAAAACCATAAGTTTGGTCTTGGTCACATTTACCTCCAGGCCGTAATCATGACAAAAATCTTCAAACACTGACAGAGCCCTTTGCAGACCACTCGGAGTTTTAGATACAATGAGAGTATCATCTGCAAACATCAATATCGGGGTAATGACTCCAGCCAGCTATGGGGCGTCGGTATTAACACGTAACATACAATCTACTACGCCATTAATATACAAAGAAAAGAGCGTAGGTGCCATGGTACAGCCTTGACGCACACCACGCTCTACCGGAAACTCAGGGGTAACTTCACCCGGTCCTCCCCACTGGATTTTAGCAAAATTAGACTCATGGAGCCGCATAACCAGAGTCAAAAGTTCCAAGGGAAGCCCCAGCGTTTCAAGAACAGACCACAACCGCTGACGGGGCACAAGATCAAAGGCAGCTCTTAAGTCCACAAAAGCGACATAGAGGCTGCCTTTGCCCAGGGTTACTACCTTCCAGTGTAGATGGACGAAGCAAAAAACCTGATCCACTGTACTGATGAATTTACGAAATCCAGCCTGAAAAAGGGACAAAATCCTGTTGTCTTCAATCCAATCCAATATCACATTCAGGACCATCCTCCCAATGATCTTCTGGATTGTGTCTATTAAGCTGATAGGTCTGTAGTTTCCAGGGAGTGTTTTATCTCCCTTTTTAAAAATGGGAATTATAACAGCACCCCCCCCATGATTTAGGCACTGGGGCGCCTTCAGCCACGGCATTAGCCACCAGTGCGATGTACTTACTCCATCTGATTTTGTTGTGGAGGAAGAGATCAGATGGGACCCCATCTAATCCTGGGGCGCGCCCTGCGGCTACGGATCCCAAGGCAACTAAAGCGTCTTCGGGGCTAAAAGGACCTTGCGAGTAAAAAACGTAGGATATCGTCCCCGGGCAATTATATAAGTGTAACGGAGACCCCCTACCTCGGATCGGGCCCCCCTTCCTTACCCTGTCCAGGGAATCCTTTCCGCTCAATCCTCCCTGTTCGGACAGTCCATCCAAGCTTTCATCCACAGCCTCGGTGACCCCAGGAACCCCGCCCCTCTTTCTCTTACAGGAGCCAATCCCGAACAGCGACCCACCGGAAGGACAACCCCTGATTCCCGGAAGTCCCGCCTACCCGTTCCCCGCCGGGGACAGAAAAGCCGGAAGACAGGAAGCAGAGGTCGTCGAAGGATCGTGGAAGGAGAGTCCGGCAGGAGATACGACGAAAGGAGAGGACGAGAGCGGCGAACCAGAAGAGTGGTCGGAAGACTGGTGGAGTCCCCCGGAGGAGGCTGAAGAGCGGCCGTAACTCGGATGAGAGTTACGGCGGAGCCCGTGAGTACCAGTTTTCTTCCAGTATAGCACTCTAAAGCACCCGTGTGTACCTTGGGTTCTTTGTACATAGATGTATATAGTCTCTCTCCTGTTAGCACCCCTGCACACTAGTAGGATCTCTCAGTATCCATTGTACAGCACCTCACGCTTTGTACATAGTATCCCACTCAACCCCCTTTCCGAACACCCATCTTTCCTCGACTTGTCCTTCTTTCTCCTTGTCCCTTCTCCTCACACCCCCTCCTCTTTATCACTCCCCGGTGAAGGTTACGGCAGCGACATAGACTGTCCGCAGGTCTAACGGCTCCCTCTGTGTTTTTGTCTCATTGCCCTCCGAGGTGTCCGTCCTTCCCCCTTCCTGGGACCAACGTCGGCGACTTGGACAGCAGAAGACCTTCGGTGACGACGACCGCAACCGACGGGATCCCACATCGCTTCCACCCCCTCCTACAGAAGGCCCGCATTCTATCCTGTTGCACACCGTACCTTGGACTCAATAAAGTAGACTATTGCACACTATATACGGCCTCCTTGCCTGCTTTTCCAGCCCGCCAAATCCCAAAGATCACAGGTGGTGTCAGAAGTGGGATCAGCTGGAAGCATGGAGGCCGTAATAAAGAAAATGGCGGAGAATCAGGAGCAGATGGGGATAATGATGGAGCGGTTCTTGAAGACGGCCGAGGACGATCGCGGCCAACTACACGATGTGTTAAAGGGTCAGGGGACCACCCATGAACAGGCTATGGGAAAACTGACCACTGTATTGGAGCACCAGAGACCAACCACCTCCCTACCCTCAGTGGTGCTGCAAAAATACGTGCCCGGGGAGGATCCCGATTTTTTCTTTACCAATTTTGAGAGATTGGCACAGGCTGCAGCATGGCCTGCCGACCGCTGGGGTCATTACCTGGGGCCCTTATTGACCGGCGAATTACAGGCGGCGTACCAACAGGCGAACGTACAGGGTACCACACCGTATGGGGACATAAAGAAATGCATCCTTGAACGGTTGGGTATCGACGATGAAACATATCGCAGGAAACTACGGCAAATCAAGGAAGGACCCCAGGAAACCCCGAGAGCTCTATCCTTTAGGATTAAGGACCTGGCCAATAGGTGGTTGAGACCAGAATCCTCCACCATGGACGACGTGTTACAAAAAATCTACCTGGAACAATTTCTGATGTCCTTGTTGCCCGGCACCCAAAGGTGGGTACGACAACATGCCCACCTCACCCTAGACACTGCGGTGGAAATTGCGAGTGCCTACAGTCGGGCACAAGAGATCCAACGAAGTAAGGAAGATCCGCCCCCCAAACCACATCCCTCCACAAACCTCCGACCTCCCCGTCCGTCTTTCCAAAGGCGACCGGAACCAATCCCCCTGCTCCCATACCCCGTACCTCCCCGACCTAATAATCCCGGACCCCAGTGTTACCATTGCGGGGGTTTTGGTCATATTGCTCGGTTGTGCCCCCAGAAGGAGGAACCCATGGAGGTGGGACTCGCCAGGAATTATGTGTGTTCGATCCCAGGCATGTCACCTCCGTCGTTGCGCTGCCCGGTAAGCTTTGATGGGCAACCACTTATGGCCTTGGCTGACTCGGGGTGTCGTCAGAGCGTTCTCCGGCCCCAGCTCTTGCCTCAACCTGTGGGGCCGACGTCAGGTACGGTCGCCATTCAATGTGTCCATGGAGACACAAAACAGTACCCCACTACTCAAGTTCGGGTCCAACACCCCAAAGATCCTGGAACCACCCTCTCTGTTGGTCTTGTCCCCACTCTACCGGAACAGGCTATTCTGGGAAGCGACTATATGGGACTACCAGGACTTCTGCAAGAAACAACTGATTCCCTGACCCGTTGGTGGGGAGAAGCCCCGTTCCCTCAAGGACCTGTTTCCCCTAGGACTGATCCCAAACCACCGAAACCCAAAGCCCAGAAAAAGAAGGAGAGACGTGAATACACCGGTGTCTTCCCAGTGACCCTCGAAGAACACCCGTGGCAGACCGACAGAGAATTCAGGGCAGCCCAGCGAGAGGATCCGGTGCTGCAGGAAGCATGGGCCAAGGCAGTAGACCACGAGGATCCTCTTATAGTAGGTCCCTACTTCTTTAAGAAACATGGGTTGCTATATCGGAAGGGAGGGACCCACCAAAAACCACAATTACTCATACCCGGTCCCTTCCGGGAGAAGGTACTCTTTCTGGCCCACAGCCACCTTCTGGGGGGACATTTCGGAGACGAGAAAACCAGCCAAGCGATCTTAGACAGGTTCTATTGGCCAGGGGTACACCAAGCCATCAAAACATACTGCAGAGAGTGTCCGGTCTGTCAGAAACACAGTAGATACCAACCTCCAAGGGTACCCCTACAACCCCTTCCCCTCATTGACGTCCCTTTCAGCAGGGTAGGTATGGACATCATAGGGCCCTTGCTACCTTCCCGAAGTGGTTGCCGATACGCCCTAGTTATCGTGGATTACGCCACCCGCTTTCCCGAAGCCCTTCCCCTACGACAACCCACCACCCAAAACGTTGCGAAAGCTCTCATCACTGTGTTCTCAAGGGTAGGATTTCCCCGGGAGATCCTGACGGATCAAGGCACTCCCTTCGTCTCCTCCCTTATGAAACAGGTCTGCTCCCAACTAGGGATTAAACAGATACGCACCTCGGCGTATCATCCACAAACCGATGGGTTAGTGGAACGATACAATGCCACCATAAAACAAACCCTAAAGAAACTATTAGGGCTGGAGGCGAGGAGGTGGGAGGAGATGTTACCCCTTGCCTTATTTGCGATACGTTGCAAGACGCAGAGCAGCACAGGATATTCGCCCTACGAACTGTTGTATGGCCGACCCCCTCGTTCTCTATTAGACATGGCTCAGGAAGCCTGGGAGGCAGAACCAGATCGCACCCGCCCCCTCCCGGAATATATGGAGAACCTCAAAAACCACTTGTCTCTAATAAGGGACATAGTACATCAGAATCTTACACAGGCACAAGAGAAACAGAAGGGTCAGTATGACAGAGGCACAAAACACCGGGTCTTCTCAGTGGGAGACCTAGTTCTCTTAATGATGCCCTCTTCCGATCAAAAGCTCCTTGGACAATGGCAAGGTCCCTACACCATACTCCGACAAATAACCCCTGTCACCTACGAAATACAACTAGACCCCACACGGGGTACCACCCAGATTTACCACGTCAACCTACTAAAAAAATGGGAAGGTCCTCGTCCCGTCCTGACCGGCTCTGTGGGTCTGGAACCCCTTTCTTTCTCCCCTTGCATAGACCCCGCCCTACCTCCGTCCCTGAGTGTAGCCCTCCAACATCGTCTATCCCCTTTACAACAGGTGTTTTCCTCTTTGCCTGGTCACACCTCCATTACTGAGCACGCCATACAGACGAGTCCGGGGAAAGTGGTCCGACAAAGGCCTTATAGAGTCCCTGAAGCCCGTAGAGCGATCATACACCAGGAAGTCGAACAAATGTTAAAACTGGGCATTATAGAACCCTCTGTAAGTGACTGGAATTCCCCAATAGTGCTTGTACCCAAACCTGATGGGTCTGTTAGATTTTGTATTGACTTCCGGGAGGTCAATAAGATATCAACCTTTGACACATACCCGTTACCCCGGGTAGACGAGATGGTAGAGCGTATAGGGAAAGCCCAGTACATATCCACTCTGGACCTTTGTAAGGGGTACTGGCAGATACCCCTCAGAAAAGAAGACCGAAAGAAAACGGCATTTTCGACCCCTGAAGGTTTATATCAGTTCCTCGTCCTCCCCTTTGGCCTCCATGGCGCGCCCGCCACATTCCAACGGGCCATGAATCATATCTTACGTCCCCACACTCAGTATGCAGGGGCCTACCTCGACGATATAGTTATCTACAGCGACACCTGGTCACAACACTTGGAGCATCTCCATAAAGTCATTTCCTCTTTGGGCTCCTATGGGTTCACGATTAATCCCGCCAAAACCACCCTGGCAGCCCAAACCGTTAAATATCTGGGATACCTCCTGGGTGAGGGCCTCATACGGCCCCAGAGCAGCAAAACAGAAGCCATCCATTCCCTCCCCTTCCCCCAGACCAGAAAAGACTTGAGGGCCTTTCTGGGCCTCCTTGGTTACTATCGCAGGTTTGTGCCCAATTTTTCCCAAAGGGCCGCCCCGCTCACTGACCTATTGAAGAAAGCCACGAAAACAGAGGCCATTCTGAAAAACCCGACTCCCCTATTGTGGCATGCATTTAACGATCTGAAGAATGCCTTGACCTCCGATCCCGTACTAGTTAGTCCGGATTACACACAACCCTTCCTCCTTCAGACAGATGCTTCAGAACAGGGTTTAGGGGCAGTACTGTCACAGAGGGACCACGAGGGGAACGAAAGACCCATCCTGTACCTCAGCAGGAAACTGTTTCCTCGAGAACGGAATTATGCCGTCGTGGAGAAAGAAGCTTTGGCGATTAAATGGGCAGTGGACAGTCTCCGTTACTACCTAGAAGGACGTGACTTTACCATCTTCACCGACCACGCCCCCCTTGAGTGGATGGCCCGGAACAAGGGCCACAATGACCGTGTCCTGCGGTGGTTCCTGGCCCTCCAACCATACCGATTCAAAACAGTACACCGAAAAGGCACAGAACAGGGTAATGCGGACTTCCTCTCTCGCTATCCCCTATCCCCACCGGATACAAGAAAGACAGCTAGGGAAAGGGAATGTAACGGAGACCCCCTACCTCGGATCGGGCCCCCCTTCCTTACCCTGTCCAGGGAATCCTTTCCGCTCAATCCTCCCTGTTCGGACAGTCCATCCAAGCTTTCATCCACAGCCTCGGTGACCCCAGGAACCCCGCCCCTCTTTCTCTTACAGGAGCCAATCCCGAACAGCGACCCACCGGAAGGACAACCCCTGATTCCCGGAAGTCCCGCCTACCCGTTCCCCGCCGGGGACAGAAAAGCCGGAAGACAGGAAGCAGAGGTCGTCGAAGGATCGTGGAAGGAGAGTCCGGCAGGAGATACGACGAAAGGAGAGGACGAGAGCGGCGAACCAGAAGAGTGGTCGGAAGACTGGTGGAGTCCCCCGGAGGAGGCTGAAGAGCGGCCGTAACTCGGATGAGAGTTACGGCGGAGCCCGTGAGTACCAGTTTTCTTCCAGTATAGCACTCTAAAGCACCCGTGTGTACCTTGGGTTCTTTGTACATAGATGTATATAGTCTCTCTCCTGTTAGCACCCCTGCACACTAGTAGGATCTCTCAGTATCCATTGTACAGCACCTCACGCTTTGTACATAGTATCCCACTCAACCCCCTTTCCGAACACCCATCTTTCCTCGACTTGTCCTTCTTTCTCCTTGTCCCTTCTCCTCACACCCCCTCCTCTTTATCACTCCCCGGTGAAGGTTACGGCAGCGACATAGACTGTCCGCAGGACTAACGGCTCCCTCTGTGTTTTTGTCTCATTGCCCTCCGAGGTGTCCGTCCTTCCCCCTTCCTGGGACCAACGTCGGCGACTTGGACAGCAGAAGACCTTCGGTGACGACGACCGCAACCGACGGGATCCCACATCGCTTCCACCCCCTCCTACAGAAGGCCCGCATTCTATCCTGTTGCACACCGTACCTTGGACTCAATAAAGTAGACTATTGCACACTATATACGGCCTCCTTGCCTGCTTTTCCAGCCCGCCAAATCCCAAAGATCACAATAAGAAATTGCATGAATATTGGGGTTTGAAATACCTTAGCCACTCCTCTTGCGTGACATGGTTTGATGGTCTGTCCGGCAAGCCACCTCTATTCCACTTGATCACGTTCCAGAACGATCTAGAGTCCCTGGCATAACATGCTTCCTTCAAATCTAGCCAGTACAGATCATCCCAATTCTTTTTTGCCTGATCAAGACATTTCTTGTAGGAGTGTCTAGCCTTTTGGATACATATCTTATTCCCACTAGAAAGGGCTTGTACCAGGTTACCTCTGGCTCGTCTACACTCCCCATCATACCAACATAATCGCTTGGGAGGGGGCTTATTACCCTTACTCTTTGGCTTAAGGAAGAACCCACGTAGACCCTCGAAAAAGGACTCGTGTAATCTAGTAACTTGATCTCTACCTTCTTCAGTAACCAGTGCACCCTCTAGTTTCAGCATAGTTTGGGCTAGCTCAATGTCAATGCTAGCAATAACCTTGGCATTGGTCTTGACCTGGGTCCACTTAAGTCTACGCATATCATTGGTGGGGGCACTATCAGGGGGAACTAATTGCATTGCCTCACCTACCATGTGAGTATCCCCCCACCAGCGGTGAGTTACACAAATAGGGTTATGGTCACTCTCGACTCTTGATTCAACCACCATATCAATAATGTACTGCCATAACTTCATGCAGCAAAGTACATAATCAATCCTACTGTCTGAGCGGCCATTATCAAAAGTACTAACACCCTTCTTATCCCCTAGAGTCCTACCGTTCAGGGCCCTTAGACCTTTCTCATAGCAAAATGCATTTACCTGCACTGCCACCTCGGACCACCTTTTAATTGGGGTAAGCGCCAGGCTGGGTATACCCCACAGCCGGTCCTCCTCGGGGTCAAGGCCCCATTCGGAGTCCGGATCTAAGAGGGGTTCGAACGTAACATTAAGGTCGCCCGCAATGATCACGTCCATATCATTCGAATTTGCTTCTATAAGGCTAGCCAGATTATCCAGTACCCGCGACCTTTTCTCCTTGGTCCCTCTAAGATAAAGATTATAAATATCTAGTTCGCCCGTTAGACCAAGGGTTAGTCTAACTAGTTGGATGTTGGGAGACCCCGTGGGTATCTCGCTAGCCCTGGAAAATAAGTCCTGCCTGGCCCAGATGGTTAATCCACCCATAGGGCGGCCTTTAGGACCCTTGTTAGCTGGGACATAAAAATTCAGATATCCCAGCAAGAACTGGGCCTCGCTAGACCAGGTTTCCTGAAAAAGGCAAACATCATATTTATTAATGAAATCAACCCATTCTGGGGAATCCATCTTAGACTTTAAACCGGCAAGATTCCAAGAGATCAATGTGCCTGGCCCATGACCCATCGATGCGCCATGATATACAACATTTGAGCTTTCCTCACTTAGCCTCTCACTCACCATATACCAGCCCGATGTTGGATCCCTATGCGAAATAACCGTTCCAAATGGAACCAGGGAGGCAACATCACAGCCACCAGAGAGCTCACTTTCGATTATCATAGCATCTTTGGTAGTTGGTGGTTTCGGCTCTCCCTTTGCTGGTCAATACTGAGCAGCTAAGTTACTCAGACCATTGCGGTAGTCAACGAAATCAGGGGGAAAAGAAATAGGGCCATAATTCAAACCACTCTTCACCCAGTCCTGTCAAATGGTACCCTCATAATTAAAAGGCGAGTTATAAAAGTAATGTAAATCATGCACCTCGATCCCTGATCTGGGCCCGAGGAATGCAGGATCACAAATAAACCTTGAAATACGCCTGTCCGCAAAATTTACAATGATGGAATCACCCGAAACATCCTTGGGTCTTGAACCCACCCAATTGACTCTTCTGGCAAATAAGATTCTCCCATTCATATTATTAGGGATTGGTCTGTTCATATTTAACCAATGACTCACTTTGTTTTTTAATTCCTGAAAGGATTCAGATTTGCCACCTAGTAGTTCAGGAACACCAGTTAATACTACTACATAAGGGAGGGACTCAGGTGGAAGATGAATGTGAACCAGGGGAGGTCTAGGGAGATATTCAGGAGTGTCTAGATTAACAATTTCTCTCTCACCCATGACTTCCTTAGGGTGATTATCCCTGGATACATTACTTTTCCCTCCCACCCTCCCGGAAGTCAGTTGAGTATTCCCCAAAGATTTTAGTGGGCCAGAACCTGGACCTATATTTGTTGCTGCAGAGGGTTTATCAATAGAAGCCGATGCAAGAGCCGAAGACTTTTCAAGGGGTGGGCAATTGGATTTAACGACATCTTTTGTAGACAATTTGACAACGTTCTTTAATGAACAAAAATGGTCAAGAATCGTTTGTTCCAAACGATCAATTTTTTCAGTGATTGATTTTACCCTTTCTAAGAGAGGGAGAATTAGGGATCGGACCATCTGTTCGATCTGGGAGGTCATGTCGCCACTATTGGACAGGGCAGGGGAACTCTTGCTAGCATCGTCCATGGTCAGACAATCATCAATAGACGGAGCGTCTGGCTTAGCAGTGCTTTTTATTGTTTTAGCGATTTTCGCCTGCCTTGCACCTTCGGCAGCCCCCCCACGTTTCCTCTTAGGGTTAACAAGTCTAGATGATTTGTTACTAGCCCGTGTCTGAGGACAGGTGGCTTTAGTGTTTAATGAATCCACAACAACCACAGCAGGTACGTCACTGGTAGCACCACTGCCCTCCTTGGGCCTCGCTGTAACTAGTGGCTTATTAAGGTTCGTTTCAGTGCCACCAAGCAGAGGCGAATCATCGCAGCCATACTCCCCCAACCTATTAGGAGATTTGGACAGAGCCAGTGTACCTATAGAAGAACGTCTGACGTACATGGGTTCTGTTGAAAGGCGCCGCTCGGTAATGGCGATCTCGTGTTCAAGTACCGAGACGGCTCTGGTAATAAATTGGTCCAGAGTACCAGACACTGTAGCTGAACCCACAATTCGCTTCCCCTTCCCTGTCATTGTTCACAATACTCAAAATTACACAATATCAGGCAAGATGGACTGTTTATCAAACCCAATGACTTTTGACATAAAGTACCAAAACGTCTTACTGTGTCTCTGGTTGTTGGAGGGGTGGCCCAGCCCAGCCTTGGTCAGCCTCAGACGGCCACAGGCGGCCCGCCCTTTGCCCGGGCACCGCCCGCGCGCGTCCCGCGACGCGGAGGAAGCCTCAACCTTTTAAGCGCCTCCGGGCACGAAGACAGCAGGAAGTTGGCCGCACTGCAGCCTGGGAGCTGTAGTCTCCCCCTGTCGCGGCCGCGATGGAATGATGCGGCGTCAGGGGAGAGCCACAGCGTCGGGGCCCCAGGAGCGGCGAAACACCAAATGGCCAAACAGCAGGACCGCAGGTAAGGAGAGACACCAACAATCGCACCCGCTCCTCCGAGGGAGCCTCAACCTTTTAAGCGCCTCCGGGCACGAAGACAGCAGGAAGCTGGCTGCACTGCAGCCTGGGAGCTGTAGTCTCCCCCTGTCGCGGCCACGATGGAATGATGCGGCATCAGGGGAGAGCCACAGCATCAGGGCCCCAGGAGCGGCGAAACACCAAATGGCCGAACAGCAGGACCGCAGGTAAGGAGAGACACCAACAATCGCACCCGCTCCTCCGAGGAAGCCTCAACCTTTTAAGCGCCTCCGGGCACGAAGACAGCAGGAAGTTGGCCGCACTGCAGCCTGGGAGCTGTAGTCTCCCCCTGTCGCGGCCGCGATGGAATGATGCGGCGTCAGGGGAGAGCCACAGCGTCAGGGCCCCAGGAGCGGCGAAACACCAAATGTTATGTTATGTTATTAGAGTTTATAGAGCGCACGATTACCTTACGGTGTCCTGGCGCTAAGCACTGAAAGCCTACGCTAAAATGAGAAACTAAAACTTAGAGAAAAACCATGTTTTGAGATTTTTCCTAAAGGAGCTAAAATCTGATGCATTTCTCAGCATGAAAGGGAGTTCGTTCCAGATTTTTGAGGCTCCATAGACAAAACTCCTTCCTCCCCAGTTTGCCTTTTTTATGCAGGGAATTTTCACTAGCTTAGCTCCAGTAGATCTGAGCATTCTGCATGGAGTATACCAGGAAAACTTGTTTTTGAGAAACTCGGGACCTGTCCCGTTCAAGACTCTGAACACTATACACGAAGCTTTGAACCTAGCTCTCAGGTGGGTAGGAAGCCAGTGCAGTCTCTTCAGATCACCTTTAACTGACACCAATCTGGGAGTCCGGGTCAAAAGTCTGGCAGCGGCGTTTTGAATAACCTGCAACCTGTTTTGATGTTGTGACTGCATATTAACATAAAGACTGTTACAATAGTCAAGACGAGATAATATGAGTGCAGTCACAACCGTGCGGAGACATCCCTCAGAAAGATATGACCTGATTTTTCTGATCATTCTGAGTACCATAGGGCAACCTGAAGTGACCCTGCTCACTTGGTCCCCCATGCTGAGTTTTTCATCGACCACCACTCCCAAGTTTTTAGCTTTCCTACAGGGTGTGGGGCAGAGACCAAGAGAGTCAGGCCACCAATCGGGTGTCCACATCCGAGGATTGTTTCCAAACCTCACCACTTCTGTCTTAGCTGAGTTCGGCTTAAGGCAATTAGCCGACATCCATCTGGAAATGGATACCATGCATTCCGAAAAACGGGCTCCTGTTTCCTTTTCAGCTCCCTCCTTCACAGACAGCACAATTTGCGTGTCGTCTGCGTAGGAGGTGAGTTGGAACCCAAATGATCTAATGATGCCAGCCAGGGGTGCCACATAAACATTAAAAAGTGTGGGGCTTAGGGAAGAGCCCTGCGGCACCCCGCATGGCAAAGAGAAGGGTTCCGATGTATCCTCATTTAGTTCGACTATTTGTTGTCTATCCTTCAGAAAGGAATCAAGCAGATTCCATGCCTGTCCTATTATCCCGATCTCTGACAACCGATTAAGCAGTACTTTGTGATGCACGGTGTCAAAGGCCGCGGATAGGTCTAAAAGGATCAGCATAGCATTTCCTCCTTTGTCCATAACCTCTCTAATCTCCTCAGTCGATTTGATAAGAGCCAGCTCGGTGCTATGATGAGTTCTAAAGCCATATTGAGAGTGGTCCAAGGAATCGTTCAGCAGGAGAAAATCACTGAGTTGTCTGTTCATGGCTTTTTCAAGCATTTTGGCTGGTAGGGGAAGTCTGGAGATAGGGCGATAGTTGGATCTTTAGGATCCAAAGATTGTTTTTTTAAGAGAGGAAGCACTGAGGCCTTTTTCCAGGGACTGGGAAAAATTGCGGTACGAAATACATTGTTGAACAGAGGAGTTAAGACCCTGCAGGTTATATCTGCAAACTGTTAAATAATACATGTGGGACAAGGATCGCTAGGAGCACCTGATTTTATATTATTCATAAGTTTCATTGTTTCTTCAGTGTTCAGAGGAAGAAAATGATCCAGGGTGCTGACCCGAGGAGGGGGAATATTAGTGGTAGAATCCATATGCCTTTTATTGACAAGGTCTGACAACGAGGAGAAAATAGTTTCCACTTTTGACTTAAAGAATACAGCAACAGTATTACAAAAGTCAGGTGCGACTGGGACGTTAGGCGTCCTAGGGTTTGATAGTTTGATGACTGTTTTAAAAAGCTCCTTAGAGTCAGATTTGGCTTTTGTAATTTGAAGTGAGAAATATTCTTTCTTGGCTACCAAGAGGGATTGTTTATAACTCGCAATCGCTGACTTAAGGTCCATTTTATCAGCCTTTGCATAGTTTTTTCGCCACAATCTTTCGGCCCGTTTACAAAATAGTTTTTTTTTCTCTGAGCTCTTCTGAATACCAAGGGGCAGTGGGTAAGGCCCTTTTCGGTATCCATTTTCTGGGGGGGGCTGCAAGGAGACACGCCTCGTCTAACCAGTTGTTATACAGGCGCGTTGCTACTTCAGGATCAGGCGAATCTATAGGCATTAATTCCATGAGGGAAGATTCTAGATGTATGACATCGACTTTACCCCAAGCTCTGGTCGTAATCTCCTTCTTATCTTTTGAGTCCATGGGACCCCTCATAGCATGTTTAAGTTCAAAGGTAATTATGAAATGATCGGACCAGGTAATCGGGAAGACGGAGATGTTACCCAAGTCACAATTATTTGAAAAAATCCCATCTAGGGTATGTCCTTTTGTGTGGGTGGGGAAGGAGACCAACTGTTCAAGGCCTCCTAAGGCCATAGTACTGTTAAGCCTGGCCGTGTCAGGGTCTTCCAATTTTTCCAAATGGAAATTGAAGTCTCCTAACACGACAAATGTTTGTTGACTCAGACCTTCTTCTAATAACATATTCAAAGAGTTTAGAAAATCAATCTTCCCTCCTGGAGGGCGGTAGATTAGGAACCCCTTTGAAAGGTTTATAGTGTGCGGAAGTGATGTTAAAAGACAAAGCTTCGCAGCCTTGATCATACACAGGTAGGAAATGTGGGGTTAGTGAGTCGTGATATATCACTGCAAGCCCTCCGCCCCTTTTGTGAGTTCGGTCAAGGGAGTAGCAGCAGAAGCCAATAGGGGTGGCCTTCGCCAAGTCAGGACCCGAAGTGCTGTCCAGCCAAGTCTCAGTAATAAATGCAAGTTTAACATTGTTGTCTTCCAAAAGAAGAGCACATTCCACTGAGTGTTTAACAAGCGATCTTGCGTTAAATAGGACACATTTCAGGTGATTGTCCCTTCCGACATTTTTATCCACGCCGTGAACAGGTTCCCTCTGTTGAATAGGTAGATTAAGTAGGGTTGGGAGCGGGACCATACACGCACTACACGTTAGGGACCCATCCGTTCTGTATGCCGCATCATTAGCATCAGGAATAGAGCCTGGGGACAATTTGTGACACTGTAGACCTTTGTCTCTGTGATTCCACAGCTGTATGTCCTTACCAGTATAGGTGTACCTTCCACCTGGTGGAGAAGGGCCAGGGGGACTGGCCCTAGGCCCGGCCTGGGCGCGGACGGGCGCAGACGGGCTTGCCTTGGGCGCGCCCGCTGCGCGCGTCCGCTGCGCGGGCGCGACAGCGTCCTCCTAAAATACTCCCCCATGAACCACTAGACCGCTATTCGGCGGAAGTGGTGTTCTACTGGCCGGAAGCAAGGCTCCGTGAAAGTGCGGTGCAAATAGCAGCAAACAACTCCCACTCCCCACTCCGGACGGTTAAAAGCAATTAAAAATACAGGTAAAACAAGTACGAATGTATTTCTAAAAATATAAAAAGATTTGCTCACAAAGTATTCTCGTATTCGGTTTTCTAAAAGTGCCACAGCGAGCATTGAACACAGCTTCGCTTAGGCGATCAAGTGCTGCGCGGGCGCGACAGCATCCTCCTAAAATACTCCCCCATGAACTACTAGACCGCTATTCGGCGGAAGTGGTGTTCTACTGGCCGGAAGCAAGGCTCCGTGAAAGTGCGGTGCAAATAGCAGCAAACAACTCCCACTCCCCACTCCGGACGGTTAAAAGCAATTAAAAATACAGGTAAAACAAGTACGAATGTATTTCTAAAAATGTAAAAAGATTTGCTCACAAAGTATTCTCGTATTCGGTTTTCTAAAAGTGCCACAGCGAGCATTGAACACAGCTTCGCTTAGGCGATCAAGTGCTGCGCGGGCGCGACAGCATCCTCCTAAAATACTCCCCCCATGAACCACTAGACCGCTAATCGGCGGAAGTGGTGTTCTACTGGCCGGAAGCAAGGCTCCGTGAAAGAGCGGTGCAAATAGCAGCAAACAACTCCCACTCCCCACTCCGGACGGTTAAAAGCAATTAAAAATACAGGTAAAACAAGTACGAATGTATTTCTAAAAATGTAAAAAGATTTTCTCACAAAGTATTCTCGTATTCGGTTTTCTAAAAGCGCCACAGCGAGCATTGAACACAGCTTCGCTTAGGCGATCAATGGCCGAACAGCAGGACCGCAGGTAAGGAGAGACACCAACAATCGCATTTCTTTGTGTATTTGTTCCACAATGAACCATACATTATGGGAGAAATACAGTATTTCATATACATCTCCCTGTTTGGGGTCACTTCTGGAGGAGCCGGTTGACTTTGCTCTAAAGCTTTCTCCGTACCACAAGAACAGCAACACCACTTATGGAGTGTGCTGAGAACAGGCATGTTTTTACAAATATATGTAAAATATATGACTACTCCAAACAAATATTCCAAAAGGAGAAAAATCTCCACATTACCTGCCTTCAGTCTTTGCAAAGATTAAATACCAAATCCAAACCAAAAACCAAACCAAGCAAATCAAGAGTGCCACTTCAGCGACCTTACCAAACAGAAGTCTCCAACTCCCACCTGCCAATCTCTAGTTGACCTAATGGTCACTGCAGAATATGCCAAAGAAAACCCCAGTCGAGACCGGCCACCACCCGGAGGGTCAAATTGGGAAAACCGGAAAAGTCACGTCAGCCTTCAAAGACAAAGGTCTCCTCATGCAGTGTGCATCCTCAGTAATATTTCGATCCTCCGTCAAGACCACTCCTTTGGACTGCCGCGTCTCCGATGGGGCCCCCCGTGTCGGGCGCCAACTGTGGAAATGTACCCAAAAGTGAGCACACTGGTGCAGGGTCACCCTCTTGTCCACGGGTCCAAAGACCAACAAAATAGAGATCAGCACTGGAGTTGAAGTAAAATAAATCAAGTTTATTAATCACTCATGAGTGGGACCACGTCCACACAACACTCAAGCGCTGTAGGAGGTAGTACCCTGAACTCACAGACTATAGTCTTTATATACTCTTTTTCTGCAATGTAAGCATGTGGACAGAAATGGAAAGAACACGTTTAGGAATAGCTATCAGCAAACAAGGGCAGATGGATAACCACTTGGTCAGCAAATAGGGAGGGGGAGCAGGAATGCTTATGGCAGCAGTAAACAGTCAACAGATAACATCTAAGACCAGGTGCACCCGCAGCTACAAACCCCCAGCACATATATTGCTGAGGCATGTCAAATGAGGTCACCTAAAATAGACGACACAAACAAAGTGAAAAGGCAAACAGCAGAGTACGAAATAATTACGAAGGAAACGAAATGGACACCATAGTAAAAATGGCCGTAGCTTATGCTAAGTAAAATATTACATGTTTCCATAGTAGCTGTCACATAGCCAGGTCTTTGCATTTTACATAGGCTAGATGTTTTTTTATCTCTCAGCACAGATTTCCAGAGTTTGATTCTTGGCATTCTAAAGGCTTTTCCAACACACACTCTTCATCAAAATTTGAAAACAGAAAAAAGAGTACAAAGTTTTCCGGATGGCAGTCATGAATACATTTCTTTTTAGAAAAAAGATAGGTCTCGTCATACAGAAAATGTGAAGAATGATGTGCAGAGATTATTTTTTAAATATCTTCCTTCTTCACTGAAAGCCAGTTGATCTGTTTAATGTGTTCGGAGCGGGAGTCTAATGTCCACCACCAAATATCAAAAGTCAAGTAGCAACATTTTGAATGTTCTTTAATTTGTTCACCTCCTTGCTCAGCTGTCCCACATATAGGGACATGGTGAAATCTGATTAAGTAGTTAGCACAGAAATTTCGTGTGAGAAACAAAGGAACGGAAAATCCTTGGTCACACAGATAGGTAGAAATAACAGGCACTATAACTGCTAAAATTTGACTGAATAACATAAGTTACAATCGATTGGGTCCCCCATGTTTCTCTCAATATTTGAAGGATTTTGGCATGTGTCTATGGAGCTATGCCCTAAGGTTCCAATTCAACTGTTGAGAAAGTTGTGAGTGAGCACAGTTTCTGATTTAGAAGGGGATCACGTAGAGCAACTGATATTCATCCCCCAACGCCGCTGCAGAGGCCATGCCCTCTCTTAACGTCTAACATAATCTGCATGTTGTTCATTCCCATGCTGCAGATGGGACACAGGTGTCATACAGACGATGAACAAGAGCAGGGAGAGAGGCAAGTCCAGAGGGTCCCACAGAGACTCACCTGTGGGTGAAGTGAAGGAGCTCAGTTAAACTGACAGAGATTTTGTATTAAGAAATAACTTAATACATTATACCGCCATTCCAATTAAAAAGAATATAGCAAGATGCTGCAAGAGGGTCTGATAGGTGATGAATTTGAAAGCCTTCAAAACATTCAAAAGGACTAGTGCCCCAACAATGCCATCCATCGAAAACACATGCAACTCATCCAGCACTAAGGCTACAACCACCTCTGTACCAATTCCAGGTTACAACTTTGTTTCAAATGTATGTCGGATTGAGTAAAGGTCTATAAAGTCTAGGATATGATTAATTACCACTCGCTTAAATAGTTAGGCCTGGAAGTTCATGGCATCTATGGCATTCAAATTAGGACTATCCAAATAAGGGATGGATAATTATCGCTTTTACTTTCCATGTACTTCAAGAGCTGTTAACGATTTTTAGCAAAAGTGGGAAGATAGCTCACCTAACTTAACTCAGAACCTTTTTGGAGCAGTGTTCCAAGTCAAACAAGCAGCCAAACTATGTGTAATTAGTGTCCCATACTCAAGAGTCAAGATGCAAGAGACCTTCTCAAAGCTAATCTACTATTTCTGATGCGGCCCACCCGCTATATCCAGATATAGTGGCATTGCTATATTTTTCCCAAATGTTAACTCGGACCGTTTGAATCTTAAAATTCAGAGAGAATCTGCTAATAAACCCGGCCCACTGATATACCTCCGTAAAAAAAAATTGTTGACCCGAGATTTTCATTTTTGATTTGTGTTTTTGGATCATTAAAGAAGTAAATTAGTTTGGGTAGACCTTGCTGACCCGGGCCAAATTTTTCTGGATGACATTTTAAAAAATGGCGTATGTGTTGCAGTGATGATGTCATACATATATCAGGAACCATGAGACCTATATACCGCCTTTTGGTGTCAAAACATAAGTTTTTGGGGTCAATTAGTCTTAAAGAGACAGAAAATAACTCCTCAGAGCAACTCTTCTGCATTTTCAAAAATGGAGGCTCTATAATGATGTATTTTAGCCATCATATTGGTAATTACTTTTAATATTGTTTTTGTTTCAGGTTTTCCGTTGATTCGGAATCGTAAACATGAGCGAAGCAGGTGGTAGGAGAGGATCTTTACCTCCTGACAGAGTGTTACTAACTACAAAATCTGAGGACTCCTTCAACAAAGAAAAATGTGACGTATGCCAAACTAATTAAAAAGAAAAGCTAACATCAACTGCGGCTAGACAGAAGAGAGAGAACATTTATAAAATTTCTGTATGTAGCAATTCTCTTCTATGAGACATAGAGGTTAAAGCTGCATTGACTGAGAAAAAATTGTAGTTGCTCAGCCGGAACTAAGATGCTACAGCTGATATTAGCAGTTGCAAGGTGCTTTTCAAGACATATAGCAAGATCAGTAACAGAGATCTTATCCCATGAACCACTTTTAACAGACCTATATGAGGATTTTATTTATATGCAATATTTTAATAAAAATCAATGATGGACAGACCAAAGAATGGAGGTTGTAGCATTGATAGAAACAAGTCTGTTTGGGTACTAACAATTAGATCTTTGGTGTGGAGTGAAATCCTAATATCCACATTCATATTTGTAATGCAAGGTCAAACAGTAGGAATTACAGGGTTCAAAGCAAAAAAGGAGAATTACTGTAATTATTAAGTAAGTGTGCAACTTCATTGTTGAAAGCTCTGCTGATAAAAAAGAAACTGCATGCCAGGTACTTACTTCTTTTGCTAGGTTCTCATATGTCTGGATGGCTAATTCCATATTCACTGGCTGGTTAAACTTGCCGGGGAAGGGCCCATCACTTCCTGTAGCCAAGACAAGGTGTGAAAAATACAGTTCCTGAAAGGGAAGAATAGGCCCCTGTCATTAAGGTGATAATGTATGCATTTCAAATCCAAAATTAAACACAAACCTGCTAACTGTCACCACAATATTTGACCCAAAGGGAATTAAGGTACAGACCCAGGAAAACATAAATTCAGGGAATGTGAAAGAATAATATTTAAAATAGAAAGAACAATCTTCTGTGCTAAGGTGATGCCTCACCTCAACACGGTTGGCATGTAAAAAAGGGAATTCATTGGCTGCTTAGTCAATTTATAAGTATTTCACAATAAGCTGACTTTCTGCTTTGTCACACATCACTTCCAGCTTAGCAGGTTGCCTGGAACAAACAGTGTGCTTGGGCTTGCTGCATTCTCATTGTTTTGGCTAATTTTTGTCGAAAGTCGGAATATTAATATACTTAACATTCTAAAGAGGGCATGGAATAGTGTTTGTATTTATTTATTTGTTTTTTGCCACTTTGGCTCTTCCATGTTTTTGGGCTTTGATGCAGAGTATTGCTGGTTACCGAACAGTGAAAGAGGAATCTAAACTTCAGTGAGAATTGTCCTTCTAGACAATAAACATCAATGCTGCAGGAGGTTTGTCTCATCTCAGTTCACCTTACCCTGATGTAGAACTGAATATGCTGATTTGATGCAGACATATAGTGTTGTCCTTAGATAATCCTGGTAAATTGGCAGCATACCACTAATAGGACAAAATTGCACTGGATGATCATTTTATTGCTCAACAGTTCCCATTTCAAGAGTGCCTTTGTCATGTTTATGCCCAAAATGGGCCTCCAGCAAAATACAACTAGACATTATTCCCTATATATATATATATATATCTATACCACCACACATCACCAATCTGAATTTTTAATAACTACATTAGAAAAGTGATCAATGAAAGTACCTTCCTGTCTTTTTATAAGTGACAGAACTCGGAGGTGACTGGCAATTGCCTTTTTTGTAGAGGGTGGTGGGATTTACAGATTATGATCCAATGCCCAGCTCAAAGTC
Source organism: Triturus cristatus (assembly GCF_964204655.1). Lineage (NCBI taxonomy): Eukaryota > Metazoa > Chordata > Amphibia > Caudata > Salamandridae > Triturus > Triturus cristatus. Next base: position 209,415,810 of record NC_140580.1, on the reverse strand, counting down.
AACACTCTAAGAATATTACATATCTACCATTTGTAGGATCTGTGTAATCTTAGGAATGCAGGTCCAAGAAACAATATCTAATGTGACCTTTGCTCCTTCCACTTTAGAGAAAAAGAGTACTAAATCTCTTGAACATCATATACTTTGTAAAGAGCCATTTTGTCCTTCAAGGATATCTGAATTGGGAGGAAGCAGAGAGTTTTGGCCACTCCGCGCGGAGTTTCGACAAACTCCACGAATTGACGCTGAGTGGAGTTTTTTCTCCCGAGCGGCTCACCATCGATAATTTGGCAGGCACTCAAGAGAAAAAATCATGTGTCATCACGGGCGGTCGTGGCAGATAGCTGTTAATAGCACCAAGCTTGATAGTAAACCTTAGAGCAACTGGCTGATGTTGACAGTTTAAACTTTGAAAAAGGTGCAAATAATGTCAAAATTAATTTAAAAAATGATTACTTTTACTCTATGCATATTGAATACAATACACTGACTGTTTTGAGAATTAATGGAAGATTGAACATGAAAAGGGAGTGAGGCTATCAGAATGGGAAGAGGCACTCAAGTTAAAAACTAGAATTGTTTGGATTTCCACTGTAAATATGAGATACTGGAAGCATTCCTTACTGTACTATTCTGTCTTAAGGTTTCATGCTCTTGTGTACAGACTGGGTACAGAGACAGAACGTTTTAAAAAAAAAAAGTTTAAGTCCCCAAAGCTACGTATAGTTTGAAAAGGAGATGCAAGCCACAATAACATTTAGTAAATCGCCTTCTTTTATTTCAAATAAAGTAAGAGTTCTGATCCCAAACAATATTAAAAGCAGCTGGCACCCGACCTGTTACACACATTCCAGTCAATAATAATAGAAGAGCTAACGTGGAGGTACTGATCACAAATGCCTCAGGTGCTGAGAGCAGGCAGTGAAATGGACAGGTTACATGTACCTGGCAAACGTTGTAGTGAGCCAAAGCTATGCTCTAGTTTAAGCTAGAGATACACACAAGCGCACTGAAAACGTAACTTGAAACTCAATCTCAGTGGTATATCAGTGATGTAAGTATGTGATGTTCTCAAGATATCTTTTCCTGTTTGCTACAATAGCTTTGTCCCACTACACTTACTTCACCACTCTCCAGAAGAACTTGCTGCTTTTCCAGGTTAATTCCAATCAGCTTTCCTTGTTTGAAATTTTCCTGAAAGGTGTTGGCATAGGGTATGAAAGTTTTCCGGGCAAATCCTATTTAAAGAAAAAAAACTGGATTAGTGTCATTTGGAGATTACTTCAGAGCAATGATATCCAAATGACCATTTGCTACCCTGCTGCTCCACGGCATAGTTACACTATTCGTTACCTCAGCAACTGTTGCTAATATTTCTTCACTTGTCAAAAATAGTGTAGTCCCAAAAAATGGATGCGGGTGAGGGGCGGATGGAATACCTACAGAGGCAATATATTTGTGAACCTCCACATGAGGAATCTGAATCGGAGGCAAGTGAATGACTGGAACACCATGATTAAAAGAAGGACTACGAGATACTAAGCATGTTGATTGCCCACTACCAATCATCCACTCTGAGCATTTCTATCTGTCGAATGTATGCCAGTAATCTATTGTATAATTCCCATATCATGCTACAAGTACCGTCAAGTCCTATTGGATTATGTATAATTGTTACATCGCTTAAAATGTCAATAAAATGTTTAACAAAAAAAAAATAGTGTAGTCCATGAGAAGAACGCAGTGAATTGTGGAGCTTGAGACAGCAAAAGCAAAGGGGACAGTTCCCCAAGTGGTAAACTAGAACAGCATCTTTACAACCATAGGGGCATCCTTTTTGGATCTACCATATACACTTTAAAAATATATACACAACACAGGGTCGTAACTGCAGCCAACAAAGGGAGCATACACTGTGCTTAATTTGAAGGAAATAACTTGAGTAAATGAGTGAGGTGACTGCAATAGTGAAACAAAGTTACCGCTCTCTACGGAGGCTCGAAGAGCGCCCACATTATGATGAAATGAGTCCCTCATATCCACAAGCAGGAAGGGGACGCCCCAAGACTTCAGCTGGCTGGCTGCAGCAGTCCCTGCGAAGCCTCCTCCAACAATTACCACACGCACAGATTCATCGACAGAAAGCGTGGATCCCATTTCTACAAAAAGATGCCTAAGAAATTAAAACCAGATACATTTAGTAAAGAGTAAAGATGTTCACCTATGACAACATTTAGACATTCAGTGGTTTAATCATTTTTTTTTAATCCAAACGTATTTATTAGTGTTGCTATAAGAAGGAACAAGAATACGGTGAAAATAATAATCATGTGAGAAAAGACATTGCCACAGAATGAGTAGCATAACACAATCACATGGCCAGTTACAATCTGAATCAGCCAATTGCAAAACAATAATAACAGAACAAAAAGCAAACATTACAATAGCAAAAACAATCAAGCTCCCACTGTGAGCATCACCACCCACTGTCCGCGGATGCCTAGACCAGTAGCGACTGGTTGGTTTTATCTAATTTTACTTGTAGCTGGATTGTTTGCGTTAAAGATATCAGCTTAGGTTTTATCCGGTTTTAATAGTTTTTATATAGTTAGCGCATTTACTTCTAGCGCATATATTTTTACCATGCGTCTTCCCTAGTTTCCTTCTCTTATTGCTCTACTCTCACCCGCTCTCCGGTCTGCCGTGGTATTTCCGTTTGAGTGGACAGAGCGAGCGAGAGCAGGCATGCATCCTCTTCCGGTTTTGGCGGGAACAAGTGGGAGTTGACGGTCTAGCTGTACCGCCAATTTCCAATTTAACCCGCATGCCTCTCCTGACGCACACAGCTGGCGCGCCGCTGGCGTGCCAAAGGCAAGCCCTTCTGCGCTGTCCGCGCCCAGCCTTTGCCAGGAACCAGGATCCCTGCATCGTTTACGTTAGCCACCACTTCAACATCGAGATGTGTCTACTCCGCAGAAGCACTTAGAGAAATTAGACTCTTTGGTAATAAACATAATTCACACAATGCATGCAATACAGCCAAACTCTTTGCCATCTATGAAGTTCCTTCTTGATGTATACATTGCCATTTTCAGAGCCATACATTAGATCAAGAGGCGATAACACAGGTTACTTCATCTCAAGCGGATCAGAAGTCAATCTTACCTAAGTCCTCACTTTTCCCTCACTTCCAGTCCCCTAACCCCATCCATGGTTGGAAATGCCTCTTAAGTAATGTGAGATCCTTGCCTAGGCATGTTTTTGACCTATGGAATTTGATTACTGAGGGATCCCCTGATTTCGGATTTCTCACCTATACTTGGCTCAAACAGGCCTCCACTCCCTCTATTGCCCAGGCTCTCCCTGAGAACTACCACATTTTAAGGTTGGACAGGGAGGTCAGATCAGGTAGAGGCATCACTATTATCTATAAAGAGTCCTTAAAAATTTCTATAATTGAGAAGAGCTCAGAAGAAAAGCTTGAGATTTGTATCTTTAAAATCGAGCTCACGCCCCAGGACTGTTGGAAAGGTGCCCTGGTGTACCGCCCACCAGGGCCACTTTTAGATTTCACTGCCAAATTGATGGAACAAATTGCTATTCATGTGATCTCCTCCAAACAGTTTATGCTTTTAGGCGATTTTAACATTCACTGCGTAAATAGTTCAAATTAAAATGCTGATCAGTTCCTCGCAGATTTAGCGTCTCTAGGACTGGAAAAGACTAACACAGGCCCCACCCATTTGGCGGGCCTCACACTGGATCTCATTTTGACCAACTCTCCATGCATACATACAGAAGCTCCCTGTACTGTTGTATGGTCTGATCACTCCTTGATTAATTTTCAGATCCTCAATATTAATGTAGCCCCTACCTTTAATAAGTCCTCTCACAGTGTTAGGAGACAGTGGCACAAAATTACCCAGGATACCTTTATGCAGGAATTTAAGGCCCCTACTATGGGAGAGTCAGGAGATATCAACTCTAGATTAGATGAATTGCATGGAACTATGAAAGCAGCTATAAATACTCTTGCACCTCTAAAACAACAACACAAAAACATACAGAGGCATCATGCAGCCTGGTACTCACCCGAACTGTGTAAAGAGAAAGCAAGGTGCAAAAAACTAGAGAAATATTGGCGACAGTCTCATAAATTAGACAAAAAGGACATTTTTAAAGATGCACTAGCACTTTATCACAAGAATATTTTAAAAAGCACGGAAAGCCCATATCGCCGTCCAATTAAGCCAGGCAGGTAATTCCACTAAACAACTTTATAAAGTCCTTAAATCCTTTATCCATCCCACCGCCTGTGCCAACACCATTCCCCCTTCTCAAGTATTATGTGATTACATCGCTGACCATTTTGAAGAAACAATTTACAAAATATATGATAAATTCCCTAAGGCCACAGATACTCCAATATTTCCACCCGGTTCCACCTCATCTTTCACCAGAAATACTTCTCTTTTGGAAAATGTTATCCCTATCCAGACACATACTATGAAGGAAATGCTAACAGTGGCTAAATCCGGGTCACCTCTCGATATTTTACCAGCAAAGATATTTGCGCAGCTAGCTACGCAATTAGCTCCATCCATCTGCGCAATTTTAAATCAATCTCTGAACAAAGGATATCTTCCATGCGTATGGAAAACGGCATAGATACTTCCAATCCGCAAGCTGGCCTCCCTCTATCCGATCTGTCCAATTATCACCAATTTCTCTTCTCCCACTAATGAGTAAAGTCCTAGAATGATATATTAACAAAATACTTATGAAACATATAGAGTCTCGAGGCAGCCTGGACCCTTCTCAGTCTGGTTTTAGACCCAAGCATAGTACCGAATCTGTACTGATAGTGGTGACAGATTACATCAGGCTTTCCCTGGACAACAATCAGGCTGCAATATTGGTGCTATTAGATCTATCGTCAGCCTTTGACACTGTTTCACATCAGAGATTACTCCATAGATAGGAATAGCCGGGCGTGCTTTACAGTGGTTTTCCAGTTTTTTAAGTCAGCGCACAGAGACCATTAATCTGGGTCCCTTTCGCTCTCGCACAATTGAGCTCACCAAAGGAGTACCGCAGGGCTCCTGTCTCAGCACCACCCTGTTCAATGTGTACGTGGCTCCCCGTGCTAAAACTGCAATAGAATTTGGGTTTACCCCCTTTTCTTATGCAGATGACACTCAACTTCTTCTATCTTTCGACAACGGTGACATTTCTACTAAATCCCGCTTTATGGCAGGCAATGAAGCAGTTTCAGATTGGATGACAGAAAATGTCATCTGACTAAATGCCTAAAAGACAGAGATTATGCTTTTTGGAAGTGCCCAACAGCTCTGGTCTGCAGAGTGGTGGCCTTCTAATCTAGGCACAGCACCGGTCCCAAGACGCTGGTTAAAAATCTAGGTATCCGTTTGGATCAGTGTCTCACAATGAAAGATCAAGTAAGAGCTACCACCGGTACCTGTTTTCATACGATGAGTCATTTACGGAGAGTATTTCAGTTCCTTCGACTTGAGGTGTGAAAAACATTGATTCAGGCTCTAGTCATAAGTTGCCTGGACTTTTGTAATGCACTGTTAGTGGCCACAAATGAAGCTTAAATGAATAAACTTCAAGTGGTCCAAAATACTGCAGCCTCTTTGGTACAGAATATGCCACCCAGAACATCCTCACTGCTGCTTCTGCGACAGTTACACTGCTTCCCAATACTGCAGAGAATTAAATTTAAGATCTACTGCATTGTATGTAAAGCGCTCAATGACAAAGGACCTACCTATGTAACAGAAAAAACTGCTCCCTTATCAACCGTGTATACCCTTACAGTCAGGAGACAAATCTCTCCTCATTAACCCCAGTTTTAGGAAGTCTCGCACTGGGGGCAAGACCTTTTCCTATTTGGCTCCCCTATATTGGAACTCCTTACCTCCTTGTCTCCGCGAATGCTCTGATCTCCTTACTTTTAGAAAACTTCTGAAAACTGAACTTTTCCGCACACTGATATACTGAACCAATGCTTCATAGCATGGAGATACCCCTGAGGGGGTGATTCAGGAGCTTTACCAATCTTTCATTCATTCACTGTAGCACCAAAGAAAAAAGAGAGAAAAAGGAAAAACCCCAAGCAGACGGGGGTGAGGGGGAAGAAAAGGAAGAAAGGAGATGTTTCCGCCTGCCCATTGTCACCATCCACCCACCACCCAGGCAACTCTTAGGACACGAATGCCCTGATCTCGGCCTCCGGAGTTCCGTCCAATTGGGGACATGGTTCTAGCTTTATCCCACGATATGCAGCCCATCATTCCCAGATTTTGAAGTATTTTTGCATATAGCCCCTAGCTAAGTATATAGGACGTTCCAGGCCCATGCATCAGTCCAGGCCGTCTCTCCAAACCTCCAATGAAGGAGCTGAAGTCTCCTTCCAAACTCTGGCAATATCACGCTCAGCCACCATTAGGCCTAGACACAAAAGTGCATGTCTATAGCGATTGCCATCAATATCTTACAAGATGTGAATTATAGCTCATCTCGGAGATCATGGCAGGGGGACACCCAACACCTCCTCAAAGTAGTTATAAGCCCCGTCCCAAAATTGGGTGAGGACGGGGCAGCCTCAGATAGTTGCCTAGGGCGGACAAACTGGGCAAACAATTGGCGGAAGTGATAAGGCCCCATGTCCACAGCCACACCCTAGTATAATAGACCCTATGCAAATACCTCAGTTGTATGAGGTGGAATTAGGAAGCAATCGCTGCTTCACGCGAGGAGCCCCACGGCTCTCTCCAGTCATCGTTCAGGGGGCCGAGATCATGCACCCAGGCTTCCCTAAGGCCAGGAAAAGTTTCTCCAGTGTTGATCTCCACTGAACGGTAAATTACCCACATTTTATGTTGTGGGATATTGGCTGGCAATATTTTAGACTCCAAGTACCCAGGAATGGGCACCATTGTGACAAATAGGGCGAAAGCGTGTGACAGAGCTGCAAATACTTGTAAAATTGTGACAGATGGAGTTGGAATTAATCTTGAAGGGCGAAAAAAGCTTTGAATACAGCTTGTTAAGGTAATTCCCCAGTCTAGAGATGCCTATAAGGTCCCAGCTGCGGAACCCCTGCAATCCAACCCCCAGATGAGGGACTGTAGTGGTTTAATCATTTAGAGGTATGTAACAAAGACGTAAAAAATGGTTTTGATCATGACAGTGCCACCTCTTCCACAACCCCCTGCATAGCGACTAATCAGTGCAAATCATTTGGGATATTAATGTAGAAAACATCATGGTTCAACATATTTTTTTAATAAAAGAGTATAATCTGGTAAAATAGAATTTCGATGACTGTAATCCTCAATAGTGGAAAAGCAATGAAGTATTTTTGTAAGCGTTTGTGAGTAGGCTTAAAGCACTTTCACAGTAATTTGGTAATGAAACACTATTAGGCACATTGTACTATTCATGCTTTACCATGCTTTGTCAGTTCTATTGTACTGTATACATGCTTAGAAAAAACAAATGGAGTTTGGCATACTTCAAAATGTATTCAACTGTTGGATGTAGTGGGAAAGAAGGACAAATAAACAGTGAATGAGAAAGAGAGAGAAAAAAAGATGTTATCACTTACATCACGTAAATGAAATTCTGATGATTTACTGACCATGCAAAATGGGACATCCCATACTAAAATTGCTCATCATCCGCAAGGCAACAAGAAGTATTCCACACACACTCTAAACAAATGTTTTAAAATGACCAACAATATTTAGAATCCTGAAAAAACAGCTATCATTCGAATCTAAACAATACTTATTTATGTCCTAAACAAGATTATTTATTATTTCCGCATTTTAGAGCAGTGTGCTTTCCTGACCAATCAAATAAATTACCAGCAAATTAAAAACCTTTTGTTAAAACAGTACTGTACTCTCAAAATAAAAAAAAATACTCAGAAGAAAGGTATATGCAAACTTTGGCAGATGTCTAAAATGCGAATCAGTTTGGCATGATCAATAAATAAATTAAATGAATAAAGGTTTTAAGAGTGACACGGAATGCGCAAATAAAACTGGAATCAGTATAATGTACACATGTGCATGCTCCCATTATACCAAACTGCAAATCTTCAGAACAAGTCACCTCACCTCCCCTCAGTAAGTTTCTAGCTTTAAATCCTAGTCCCAGCCTCATCCCAGAACATGTTACTTTACTTCCCCAAGAAGTGCCTCAATTTCCTGTCTGGAAAAATACCTAGAGAGTAGTATTAATTCCAGCCCAGGGAAACCTCCTTCCCATTGAAACCCGTGACCCAACTTACTAGGGGAAGGCACTGCTACAGTCTGGGATGTTAATTCCTCCAGAACCTCCAGGCAGACCCTTTTCTTCTGTGTTTAGGCCCCTCAAGACTCATGTCCTCTCCCACAGAGGACACTCACATGATACCTGTGGGACTTCCCTTACCACCGCTTTACTCCCCCTTGATGACCATTAGAGTCTACTCCCTCCTGTTCAAAGATCTGACACGGATAAATCACCTTCCACTTCTAGCTCTCCAGTTCCTTTATCTAATCTGATATTTTTGCTTACAAATGGTGGTCATTCATCATAGAAGACCTGAGTATCTTGATGGGTTAAAATTCTGATACCATTGTGTGGTATCTTGGTATAGCTAATTTGAGGGCTTGTCATCGAGTTACCATGCAGAATGTACGACATACGGAATTCCAAGAATGGGATATGTAATAGAATAGTAAAGTACTTTGCAATGGGTTTGAAGTCAGTTAGTAGCTCGTGGTTTGGTGGATCGGAAGTTTCCTGTACACTGCTGTACTTAATTAAACCTCTTACCTTCACACTTGGAGGCTGATTATGATGTTTGGTGGAGTTTCCTCTGCCTGACATCACGGCTGATTACGATGCAGTCAGAAAAGGCTCCGACCATCAGCCGGAGACTTTCCGATCGCATCATATTATGCCAGTCAGATACCTTTCCGACCGCTTCATTGCGATGGAGGTGATCGTAAAGGAATCCAAACAGTCATTCGGAATGCGACTGGTAATCCTAAGGGCGGCTCTTTCCACCCTTGTGATTACAATGTCGTATTTCGGCAGGCTTTCCGTGTGGCCTTTCTGACACAAAAAGGCTGTCGGAACTCGATTTCAGGGGCCCCCCAGCAAGGTCCCCTTGGGTGCACGGTCTCCGGTTGGAGCCCAAGGGGGCACCTATGGGGCCCCCCCTATCGATCCCTGCACCCATGGCAGGCACCATGAGGTGCCTGCCACGGGGTGCAGGGATGAACTGCACCTCCTATTTTACAATGGGTGCATGCATTCCGGACGGTTTACAGCCGGAATACATGCTCCCATTGTAAAGTATAGGAATGCGACTGAGCAGTGTTCATTCGTTCTTAATTAGTCGGTCGGGACTAATCTGTGTGGGTGTATAACTTCTTCATACTGGCGACGAGCTGTTGAAGCTTCATGAGATCCTATTGGAGAACCCTAAGTTCTGAAGAAGTTTACTAGCACCTATTCATTACTTTACGGGGAAAGACCTATCAGCTGTGTGTTTATGCAGCCTCTATTAAGAAAACACCTCAACACCCTCAAACTCCAAACGGGAGTTTGCTTAAGGTACCATGTTTGGCTGTGCTGCGCACCATTGTTTGGAGGCTGATCGTGACCTTTTGTTAAATTTTAATGTACTTTTCAATGCACACACAGTTTGCTTACATGTAAAAGTTGGAGTGGGTAAGTGACTTGAACTTTAAGCCATTATATATCACCACTGGCCGCACTCTCCAAGTGACAGTGTTCGTTGCTCGCTCTGCCGTGCTCTCCAAGTGATGGTATACGTTGATTGCGTTGCTTCCGTCTGGAGTGACTGAGCCTCACTATCTGCGTGTTGCTTGTGACTCACGCAATGTCTCTTCGGCTGTGCTGCAAAGTTACAGGGCAAACACAAGGAGATGATGGACGGAGCACTGAAACTTTCCAGACACTCACCCCCAGTCACAGATCTGGGTTGAATCCATCATCATTCTTTAGCTCTCTTCGCCACCTCAGTTCAGACCCAGCTATATGCAAATCAGTCTTGACCCTGTGCCTCATGGGAACAGTCCGGCCCGAACTACCAAGCCAGGTCTTCCCTGAACCAGAAACAAGCATCCTGGGACCGGTTTCTGGGTAACATCCTTCATCAGCCAAGCTAGCTTGAAGCCAGTGGCAAAGTGAGCAAGGGACCCACATCTGGGCATACCCTGCCAACTTAGGGCGAGCAAAGCAAACACAAGGAGATGATAGACGGAGAGCTGAAGCTTTTCGACACTCAACCCCAGTCACCGATCTGGGTTGAATCCATCATCATTCTTTAGCTCACTTCGCCACCTAAGTTCAGACTCAGCTATATGAAAATCAGTCTTGACCCTGTGCCTCATGGGAACAGTCCAGCCCGAACTGCCAAGCCAGGTCTTCCCTGAACCAGAAACAAGCATCCTGGGACCGGTTTCTGGGTAACACCCTTCATCAGCCAGGCTAGCTTGAATCCAGTGGCAAAGTGAGTAAGGGATAGCAAACACAAGGAGATGACGGACGGAGCGCTGAAACTTTTCAGACACTCACCCCCAGTCACAGATCTGGGTTGAATCCATCATCATTCTTTAGCTCACGTTACTGGGGCACTCGCTGTACCCATTTTCATTGTCGGTCCCTCTGTTAGTGGGAATAACAATCCAGCCTGCTATGCCCCGCTGAAGGAAGTCTTTCAGGTTAGGATCATCAACACTGCGCTCTCAGTTGCCCACAGACAGCTGCATTATTTCCTGGATCGCGAGGGTATCTACTGGAGTGGGTTTTGTTTTCATCCTTGTTTGTTATTTTTGATTATTTACAGGGGGTCCTTGAGAGTGTGGATCATGCACTGGCATTGTCTTTCACAAGTACTTTGAACGGTGTAAAACTTTAAATTCTGAAATGATTGATGTGTGATCACGGAGGGTTTATTTTCTTTCAGGTTTGTTGTTCTCGGGGGAGTGTGTAACTGCACACTGGCGTAGTGATCCTCAGCTCCGTTGATCTGTTCTCTGACTTTGTGTGATCATTTTAATCATGGACATATTTATTGTACTTGCAATTGCTCTGTGGGTATCTGTTTGAATCATAGTGACTGTGCACATATATCTTAAGGTTGCAAAGGTATTAATCTGCGGTTAGCGTTTTGATCATGGATATATTTATTATATGTTCTGCTGTTTATGGATTTTTGTATAATTAGAGTCTCTGTGCATATATATTTTGAGCATGCAAAATATTACACTACCACAGTTTTTTCTTGTCCTCTTCAGGGGAACCAAACATCAGGTGGTGCAAAAGGAAGAAAAAGTGTGCTGGCACTATGCCCATGTCGCGGGGTTTCCTTGAGTGCAGAGAAGAAAACCTCTTTGCTTCTTCACTGTGTTGGGCCTGAAGGTCAGGAGGTTTTCAGACATCTCCCTGGTCTGGAGGAGAGTGAATCCGAAGATTTAAGAGTTTGAGGTGCTCTTAAAAAAAAAGTAGACAAACACAATCTTCCAAAAGTGAGTACCATATTCGAACGGTACCACTTCGGAATAAGAATTCTGAAACTGCAGGAGTCTGTTGAGACAGATATCACTGACCTGCGCAAGTTGGGTACCACTTGTAAGTTCAAAGATACCTTAGAGAAACTTGACCAATTTATGTTGGGCAGTAATATTGAGAAGAATAAGGATGAGTTGTGGCAGAAGGATGAGCCAAAGTTGGATGAAGTGTTGCTTGTAGCAAAAAGGATTGAACATTCGCTTGCCTGTGTGGCAGTGATAAAAAAGGATAGTGGCTCAGTGGGGGGGGCGCTAGGTGGCGCTGAACCAAGATGGCCGCACCTATGTGAGGCTCTGGATGCCTGACCCTCAAATCCGTCAATAATCCGTGCAAGGACCCCTCGCCCACGAATTTACAGCATGTGGAAGCAAGCTACTAGGGCGTAAGGCGACTCGCTGAAAGTTTGGCGACGCAGCGATATTTTTCCGGAGAGATATCGGGCCCGGACCTGCCACGGGGAGGAAGCGCACCCCTCTGGTGGATGGGCGCGACGGCTCTGCGGGCTACTCGAGGGCCGAGGCGGCCATGAGGTAACAGGCCTGGCGGCGGAATTTAACTGATGCATGACCTGCTGAGAGGGGTCCAGCCGGCGAATCGTACAGGAGACACAGTGCGAAGTACGGAGGAATGCTGGAGGGACCCCTGGGATTGCCGAGATCCATACACTGACGCCCTTGGCTTGCGGGGGCTCGCTGCGGCCGCTCGGAGCGCTGCGGGGCGCTGATCTGGCAAGCGAGAGAGAGGGCCCCCCCCCCGGCAGAACTGAGGCGGCGGCGACACAACGCTGGATGCCCCGTGATATGGCATTGATAACTGTGAAGATTACTATGGGATTGCCTTGAACACTTACTGGGCCTGAGACAAATCGGGGGAGCGGCGCTGCCTGAACACCGGACGCCAAGAAACAGGTGACGAGATAACCGGGAAGCCTTCAGTGCTGCGTGGGAGGAAGCGGCTATTTATCCGAGGCCCCTGATTCCTGGACTGGTGGCCTGGGGGGAGTGGGCGTGCAGGTGACGGACCCCATACCACCTGCAATGCTATTCAGGCGCGCACAGAGAAGGAACGACTGACGGACCTGCTGCCCTGTGAGCCTGTGTGGCGCTGATAGACTTATAGACAGGTGTTGCCTAGAGAGTGTCTGCGTGGGGGACTGCCCCCCCCTCATGCCCCCCGAGAGTGCTGATAGCCCAGAGGACAGCGCCCTAGGATTAAGGTGAGATGACTGTGGCATTTCCCGGTGGGGGCGGCTGCTGGGCGGCGTTACTGCTCCCCCCTCCCACGCGGAGAGGCGGACACCGCGACTCGGAGACCGGCCTCTCCGCTAGCTGTGACCATACTGTGGGGGCGCGGTCCACGCTGACGGCTGAGGCGGCGACGAACGGCTGGCGCCTAGGTCGGAACCTTGTGATGTCGCTACGAGGGGAGAGCTGAGCTGCTGGAGATTGGGGCCCATTCCTGGGCGCGCAGCCTGAGGCCTATCGTCATGGGGAAAGCGGAGGCACGCCAGTCCAAGCTCCCTTTCGACCAGAAAAAGTTGACCACACGCTCTGGTACTGAGGATGCGGGGATGCCCACCCCAGGGCTGTCGACTGCTCCTGAGACTGCCCCCAGTGATGAACTAAAAACCATGCTTATCACCATGCAACAGAGCCTAAATGCCCTCTCGGGGAAAATGGACACCATGAACACCAGGCTGGATTTTCTAGTGCTGAAGGTGGACAAGCACGATGAGCAGATAAAGGAGGCGGAAAAAAGAATCTCCGCCACTGAGGACAGCTCCACGGAGATGGCTCGCCAACTGACTCAAATGGATAAACTGCTGAAGGTAATTGCAGTGAAAAGCGTGGATTTGGAGGCGCGCAGTCGGCGAAATAACATACGCCTGGTGGGAATACCGGAGTCCACGGCCACGGGGAGGGTGGAAGATTATGTGGAACGACTGCTTGCGTCCTCGCTAGGAGCGGACTCCTTCTCGGCGCATATGATAGTGGAAAGGGCGCACAGAACGCTGGGCCCACGGCCTCCGGCTGGGGCTCCGCCGAGACCCATAGTGGCAAGGCTGCTCAACTACAGAGACAGGGACGTGGCCCTGCGCAGGGCGTGAAAACTTCCCAACCTGCAGTACGACGGTAACCCGTTCTCCATCTATCCGGATTTTACCCTGGCGGTCCAAGAGGCTCGCCGGAAATATTTAGCGGTTAAACAGAAACTGCGTCAGGCGAACATTGAATATGCTTTGCTATACCCGGCCAAACTGCGGATCCGACACCGAGACCGCACACTCACCTGCACGAGCCCACAGCAAGCAGAGGATTTCCTTAAGACCTTGCGACGATCGTCTCCGACGCATGGAAATAAGGGTGAGCGTGCGGGTTCGCGCTCGCCCATGGCCGAGGACTGAAGACCATGGGTCACTGTACTCTATCGTCTAGAAGAGTCACGACGGTCCGCTGCTGAGCGCCACGACAGCGAGGGAGGTAAAAGTGCTCCCATGGTGCCAGAAGGCGGAACTGTCGCTACGAGATATGGCCGACACCGGAGACTGCTGTGGGCCGCCGAACTTCGGCCTAACCGGAGGGGACTCTTTGTTTGGACTCCCATCGTCAGATGAGTATCTTGTGGGATGTTTACTTTTTTTTTTCTTTTATTATTAAACTGATACATACCGATGGCACATTGGGGGACCCCCGGGAACGGCCTAGCATCCTTATGTCATATTAGCCTGCCTGTTAGACTGCAATGGGCTTGAAGGGGTCTGCTTCATTGGGGAGGGCACCCCCGACTCTGACCCTCCTCCATACCAGCCTACCTGGGGGGGAGATAGAGAGTCCTACTGTACAGTGGGACGCGGGGGTATCGGAGGCACTCTGGCGCCCCACTGAGGGAGGTCCCCTGCACTCAAAAGTTAGATGAGGTCTAGTGTTTGTTTAGCTATAACGTTGCTGCATCTCTTGCGTTTTTGTTTTTCATTTGATTAATGTTGCGGGAGGAGGGTGGGGAGGGAGGGTGATGGGATACCGGCGCGTTTGGGGCACCGTTGTGGGAGGGAAAGGCGGGAGGGAGGGCTGGGGGCCAGCTTCACGGAGTGGAGAGAGCGGAACACTGGGGAGATAGAGCAGGACGTACATTTACAACGTTGCTACACTGCACCATGGCAGCAGGTACGACAGCACGCGGCGCAGCCCTGGGGAGTGCTGCACTGCTCGCTGGGGAGGCTCGGGCAGTTCTTCAATGCACTGTACTATGACAATGGAAAGTGATAGGAGAAACAGCCTGAAGCTTTTATCATGGAATGTGAGGGGGTTGCGGGATCCCAGGAACAGGCGGCAGATACTCTCTTACCTTGACCGGCACGACATCAGCATAGTGGCACTACAGGAAACTCACACTGACCCTAGAAGCTCCCCCACCTTTGGTAGTAGTTGGGCTTCAGATAGGATCTTTTCTGCCTACTCTACCTACGCTCGTGGCACTGCCATTTTGGTTAAGTGAGGTACCCCCTTAAGATGCGTTGGCG
Organism: Triturus cristatus; assembly: GCF_964204655.1. Classification (NCBI taxonomy): domain Eukaryota; kingdom Metazoa; phylum Chordata; class Amphibia; order Caudata; family Salamandridae; genus Triturus; species Triturus cristatus. The sequence goes on along the minus strand of NC_140580.1, from coordinate 209,400,668 downwards.
CGCGGAGTGATGGAGAGGGCAGGTTTTGCATGATGTGGGGCACCCTGGGCGCGCAGTCAGTAGTTATCGTCAGCTATTATGGCCCTAACACCGACAGCCCGGAAATTTTGAATGTACTGTGGGGGCAGATACTTGCAGTGGGAGCCACTCACATACTCTGGGCGGGAGACTTTAACACAGTTTGTGACCCGATACTGGACCGCTCTTCGCACTTGCCCCATCACTACACGAGAAGCCAAGACGCATTGAGGGGACTGTTGGAGGATGGCGGGCTGGTGGACTTGTGGAGGCACAGACATTCCGGGAAGCGGGAGGGGACATTTCACTCCACAATACATGAGTCGTGGTCGAGACAGGACTATTGGCTGGGGTCTAGAGGGCTGTGCTCTTGGGTGCGGAATGTAACTCACCTGGCTCGCACCTTGTCTGATCACGCCCCGGTGTGCCTGGTGGTGAACGTCCCGACTTTCGCTACCAGTCTCAGATGCTGGAGGCTTGCCCCTGAGGCGTTGCTCGACGAGGTATTGAGAACTGAACTGGGGGAGGCAATTACAGATTTCTTCGAACAGAATAGGGGATCGGTCGAACGCGTGAGTACACTTTGGGAGGCGTTTAAAGTTACCATAAGAGGGGTATGTATGACCAAAAGTTTTGGAGTACTGCGCGATATTCGCAGGAGGCTACATCTACTGGAGAAGTCGCTCAAAGAGCTTGAGGCAGATATCTGGCGGAGAGGAAATGGAGTGGGCAGGACCAAGATGAGAGAGCTACTGAACGAATACACAGACACGGCGGACAGAGAGATGAGGTTTAGAGGGAAGTACGCCCAGGCGCGACGATATGGGGAGGGGGGAAGGCCTGGGAAGGCCTTGGCACGTGACATTAGACAGCCTCGATATGCTACCTACATTATAGAGGTGGAGGACGGAGATGGCAACTGTCTGAAAGATAGCGCCCAAATACTGCAGACCTTTACTGACTTTTACGCGGAGCTTGACCGCTCAAAGGGGACCAATGCAGCTGATTTCCCGCAGTTTTAAGGTGAGCTCACGCTGGGGTACTTAGAAGACAATCAGAGAGAGTTCCTGTGTGTCCCCTTCACAAATGAGGAAATTAGAGAGGCGATACTCCAACTGCGGTCTGGGAAGGCGCCTGGCCCGGATGGGCTGCCGAGCGATTTTTACAAGCTGTTCATAGAACAGCTGGCCCCCGTTCTTCGAGAGGTGTATGCAGAGGCACAGGAGACACAGGCGCTGCCGCCCACAATGAGAGAGGCCCTTATCCTGTCCATTCTGAAGCCGGGGAAACCAGCTAATCGGTGCGACTCCTATAGGCCGCTGTCCCTCATGAACGTGGACAGTAAAATTCTCACTAAGATGGTGGCTAATCGGCTGAATCTCCTGATGGGCAAACTAATTCTGCAGGATCAGGCGGGATTCATCCCCGGACGTTCCTCATCCCACAACCTCCCTACTCTTTTCTCGATCATCCAGCAGGTGGACCCGCAACTGCCGATGGCGGCTGTCTTTTTAGACGCCACTAAGGCATTTGACTCGGTGGAGTGGGATTACCTACATGCAGTGCTGCGCTGTATGGGATTCCCGGTTGGCTTCTCCACCTTGCTCAAACTGCTCTATACGGACCCAGTGGCCCGGGTGCAGATTAATGGTCACACGTCCCAGGTAATGTCGCTGTCGCGAGGCACCAGACAGGGGTGCCCACTCTCGCCGCTGCTGTTCGCTCTGGCGATGGAGCCGCTGGCGGCCAGGGTGCGCCAGCACCATCAGGAGAAGGCCCTAAGGTGCCTTTTGCGTCCCATACTGATCTCGCTGTATGCGGACGATGTTACCCTGTACGTAAAAGACCCGATTAATAACCTCAACCCGCTCCTGCGAGAATTTGTGCGATTTGGTGGCCTTTCGGGTATACACATTGTTAGACTTGGGGGTCTCTGGTTGGCGCAAGGTTGCCCTTGTGTCAAGCAGGAACCCTCTCCTCTACGTCAGGGCGCAGGATAACCCCTTGTGAATGACCCTTGCTCATCCTCTAGGTGCGTGGCGTGAGCAGCCAAGGCGATTCCTCAGGCGTTGTTGGTTAAGCACTTATAATCACACACACAGTAAATACATCAATCCCCCCAGAAACGGACACCAGACTTGGATATGTAGAAAAATACGCTTCTTTATGTAAAAGTAGGTATATATATCTCAGCAGACTTATCACAAGACCAATAACGTTTTCGCTATGCCACCCGGTTGTACAGCAGGCAAATGTTCTTTGTTCGTAGTTTCAAATGGATACTTTGTAGTCTCTTGCAAATGTTACTTGTGGTTCCAGTACTCACAGAGATCGGCTCCTGCGAACGGGGAAATCAGGCGTTGCGGGCCCCGAGCCCGATACTGGAACTTCTTTTGTGACGTGGAGAGTCAGCACAGGTCGGTGCGACTCTCAGCTTGGGAAGTGGTCTTGGGTCCTCGATCAGCGGGTGTGGGCAGGTAGGCAGGCGCCGCCAGCGACCCTCAGCACGGCGGTGCAGGGGGGGTCTCCACAGCGGGGGCGGCGCGGCCTGAGATGTCCGGGGATAGCGAAGCGGGGTCACAGGGCACGGTCGGTGCAGCTGGATGACCCGGCGTAGATCACAGTCGTCGGACGGTTTCCGGCCGGAGGGGTGATAGCGCGTTCAGCGCGCTCCAGTGGCAGGCGGTGACAGGGGTGCAGGCAACCTAGCCCGGGGACAGAGAGCGGCTCCGGACGGAGCGGGGCTCTCACGGGGTTGAGGCAGGCAAGCTCCTGAGTGTCACGGCCCTAGGAGGGGCGATGAGGGGCGCAGTCTCTTTCCAGCGGGATGCACACACGGCTCGAATCGGAGGACGAGCAAAAGCACAGAGAACCCACTGGTCCTGGGGTTCAGTTCAGGGGGCAAGCTCAGATCAAGCCCTTGGAGAATGTTTAAAGCACAAAGTAGCAAAGTCTTTTCAGTAGTCTCTTCCTCTCCTTTCTCAGCAAGGCAAGCAGCAGGCCAGCTCCTCCAGCGTCTTCTTCTCCTTCTAGTCGGGCAGAGGTTCTTTGTGGTAAAACAGGATTCTGATTTCTTAGGAGCCAGGCTCCTACTTTTATACCATGATTCTTTTGTTCTTTAGCGCCAGGGGGCCTGGGCCTGGCTCAGTCCAGTTCTGGAGCACTTTGTTATGGTGACTCTGCTCTTTCCTTTCAGCAGCAGGGCAGAGACATCAGCCGCTCCACAGGGGGCGGCGCCGGCTTTGTGGTGGCAGAGCACAGGTCTATTCAAGAGTCAAGGTGTACTCCTCCCACCCATCCTGGTGTCACCTCTCTACCCACCACCTGGCAGCCAACCTGTCTCTGGGGATTCCCCAACCCTGCTCCTTACTGTTGCTAGGCAGAACACACACACGCAGCAGAGGCGGACTGAAATGGCCAGGTCAGTAAATACTAACTTTCTAAAAGTAGTATTTACAAACCCAGGATATTAAAATAAACTTGACTACAAGAAGTATTTTACTATTCTGAGTTCAGGCATACTAAACTTGACATTCTACCATGCTCTCTGAGTCCACTGGGGTCACAGAGTGTAGTGACTCCAGCAGCCCATGCTGGCCTATGGAGAGCAGGTAGCCTTCAATAGTGAAAAATGAAAATGGCTGTAATTCACTACTAAGACATGCCACACACATCAGGGCATGTCCTACCTTATGCCTACAATGCACCCTGCCCTTGGGCCTACCAGAGGGGTGGCTAATATGTAGGTAAGGGAAGGTTTAGGGACTGGCAAGTGGGGGCACTTGCGTAGTCAGCGCGACGGTCCCAGACCGCGCACAGGGTCTGCGGTGGCAGACCCTAGACACATTTTACAAGGCCGCTTTCTGTGGGTGGCGCAACCAGCGCTGCAAGCCCACCAGCAGCATTGGCATTCACAAGCCCTGGCACCCCTGGTGCACTTTACTGGGGACTGACAGTGAATCCAATAAACCAATCATGAACATCAATTACAGGTACACTTTACCTAGGGAGCACTTGCACTGCGGCACGGATTAGCCGTGGTGCAGTGCCCTGAGCGGACAACACCAGCAAAACAATCGAGGCACACCAAAAAAAAGTGGAAGGGAAACTCACGCCAAGGTGCCAGGTCTAACACGTGTCCCCTCCAGCTGAAATGTGGGGAGAACTACCCTTGCCCAGGGGGTTCCTCGTCACTAAGGCGGAAATACCTGGACAGACCGTCAGCGTTGGCGTGATCTGTACCAGGACGGTGTTCCACCGTAAAGTCCATACCCTGTAGGGAGATGGACCACCTCAACAGCTTCGGGTTCTCACCCCTCATTTGCATCAACCATCTGAGGGGCCTGTGGTCCGTCTGAACCCGGAAGTGAGACCCAAACAAGTAGGGTCTTAGCTTCTTCAGCGCCCAGACCACAGCAAATGCTTCTCGCTCAATTGCACTCCACCTACTTTCCCGTGGAAGTAACCTCCTACTGATGAAGGCTACGGGTTGGTCCCAGCCCTCCTCAGTCATCTGTGAGAGAACAGCCCCTACACCATGCTCTGAAGCGTCTGTCTGCACTAGGAATTCCTTGGAGAAGTCGGGGGCCAAGAGCACGGGCGCCGTGCACATGGCAGTCTTCAGGGTGTCGAAAGCTTTCTGACAGGTGTCAGTCCAGATCACGTTCCTGGGCTGCTTCTTGGAAGTCAGCACTGTCAAGGGGGCAACGATCGTTCCATAGCCCTTGACAAACCTCCTGTAGTACCCAGTGAGCCCCAGGAAGGCCCTCACTGCGGTCTGCGTCTTGGGGGGTTCCCAAGCCAGGATGGTCTCAATTTTGGGTTGCAAGGGTGCCACCTTGCCACTCCCCACTTGGTGTCCCAAGTACACCACGGAACCCTGCCCGATCTGGCACTTGCTTGCCTTGATCGTGAGGCCTGCTCGGGGCAGAGCCATCAACACTTCCCAGAGGTGGCGCAGGTGTTCGGGCCAGGTGGCACTGAACACTGCGATGTCATCCAGGTAGGCGGCACTGAACGCATCCAGCCCAACCAGTACCTGGTTGACCAACCTCTGAAAGGTGGCAGGGGCATTCTTCATTCCAAATGGCATGACTCGGAACTGGAAGTGCCCATCTGGTGTAGAGAATGCTGACCTCTCTTTGGCCCCATCAGTCAAGGCGATCTGCCAGTACCCAGACGTTAAATCAAACGTGCTGAGGAACCGGGCAGCCCCCAGCCGATCAATGAGCTCATCAGCTCTGGGGATGGGGTGCGCGTCAGTCTTAGTTACTGAATTGAGTCCTCTGTAGTCCACACAGAACCGGAGTTCAGGTGTGGCTCCCGGCGCAGCAGCTTTGGGGACCAAGACCACGGGGCTGGACCAAGGACTGCTGGAGGACTCAACCACCCCTAGCGCAAGCATCTTGGAGACCTCCTCCTTGATGCAAGCTCTGACCCTGTCAGTTACCCTGTAAGCCTTGTGCTTCACAGGTAAGCTGTCTCCTGTGTCCACATCATGGACGCACCAATCTGTGACACCAGGAACCAGGGAGAACCTATCGGGAAACTGCCCCAGCAAGTGGCGGCAATCTTCCTGTTGTTCGGGCGTCAGGGTGGGTGAGAGGTGAACTCCATCCACTGACCCATCTTTCTCAGAGGCTACTAAGAGGTCAGGAAGAGGCTCGGTCTCCTCTTCCATTCCATCATCAGTGGCCAGCAGCATGCCCACTTCGGTCCTCTCTAAGTGGGGCTTAAGGCGGTTAACATGTAGGACCCTCAAAGGGTTCCTGGGAGACTGCATGTCCACCAAGTAGGTGATAGGACTTTTGCGCTCCACAACCTCAAATGGACCTGTCCACTTATCCTGAAGTGCACAAGGCTCCACTGGGGCCAAGACCCACACCTTTTGTCCAGGTTGAAGCTCTACCAGAGTGGCATTCTGGTCGTACCACCGCTTCATCTCCTCCTGGCTGGCTTCCAGATTTGCCTCAGCAAGTTGCCTGAAACGCCTAGTCTGGTTTCGGAAGGCCAGCATGTAACTGTATACATTCTGGGGAGGTTTCCTGGGAGATTGCTCCCAGCCTTCCTTTACCAAACTCAGAGGTCCTCTTACCGGGTGACCATACAGAAGCTCAAAGGGGCTGAACCCTAGAGACTTCTGTGGCACCTCTCGGTAAGCGAAGAGCAGGCATGGCAAGAGGACATCCCACTTACGCCTCATTGGACCGTCCAGGCCCATGATCATGCCTTTGAGGGTTCGGTTGAATCTCTCAACCAACCCATTTCCTTGGGGGTGGTAAGGAGTGGTGAACTTGTAAGTTACCCCACACTCCTTCCACAGGGATTTCATATATGTGGATATGAAATTGGTCCCCCTGTCGCTCACCACCTCTAGAGGGAATCCCACTCGGGAGAAAATTCCCATCAGGGCTCGTCCCACCACGGGGGCCGTCACTGTCCTCAGAGGGATGGCTTCAGGGTACCGGGTGGCATGGTCCACCAAGACCAGGATGAACCTGTTGCCCAGGGCTGTCTTGGGGTCCAGAGGCCCCACAATATCAATACCCACTCGCTGGAATGGCGTACCGTCCACGGGGAAGGGCTGCAGAGGAGCCTTGTGCTTCCCTCCGCTCTTACCACTTGCCTGGCAAGTCTGACAGGTTCTGCAGTAGGAATCTGAATTCTTGTGCATTTGGGGCCAGTAAAAGTGGGTGACAAGCCTGTCATAGGTCTTGTCCATCCCCAAATGTCCTGCTAAAGGCACATCATGAGCCAGCCCCAGTAGGAAGGTTCTGAACTTCTGGGGTACCACCAGCACACGGGCTGACCCAGGTTCAGCAGCCTTAGGCTCGGAATACAGGAGGTCACTCTCCCAGTACACGTAGTGTGTTTTGGCCTGAACACCATTGGCCTGGTCTGCAGCCTGCTGCCGCATACCCACGAGAGAAGGGCATTCTTTCTGCTCCCTGCAGAATTCCTCCCTGGAGGGACCTCCTTCTTGCTGCCAATGGGTCAGCTCAGGCAGGTCTCCCAGTTCGGCAATCTGTTCCCCGGTAGGCTCCAGAGCATCCCCCTCAGGGTCTACTTCCTCCTGGGCCGTGGGAACTTCGGGGGCCGGTTTCCCGCGCCTCCTGCGCCTTCTCCCTAAGGCCGGTTCCTGGACCTCTCCCTCAGGCTTCAGGACCCTCTCAACACCCCTACTGGCTGCCATGGACCGGGTGGTCACGCACGCCCAGTCGGGCAGACCCACCATCCTCAGATGCGTGGTCTTCTCCACCTTTTCCCAAGGGGAGCTCTCCAGGTCGTTCCCTAGCAGACAGTCTACAGGCATGTCAGTTCTCACAGCGACTTGTAGAGTACCAGAGACCTCTCCCCACTCAAAGGGAACTTGAGCCATTGGACAACGGCTCTCTATGTTGTCAGCATTGACAACCCTACAGTAGGCATTGGGTACAATCTGCTCTTGAGACACCAGGTGTTGCCTCACCGAGGTCACGCTGGCTCCTGTATCTCTAAGAGCCTCAACCTTCTTTCCATTGATGGTCACTACTTGCCCATATTTCTTAGTGTTAGAGGGTAAGTAGGTTTCAGGGACCCTCTCACTGTCTCCTAGCGAGACTAGGGTCATCTGCCCGGGACCCCCACCCCCCTGGACTGCTACCTCCTCCCCAAAGTTAATATTAGCTACTTGCCGGGGTGGAGCACCAGTGGGTGCTGTCTTACCAATAAGGCGACACTTAGGATCAGAGGCAATGTGACCCGGGTCACCACACCTGTAACAATTGAAGGGCCCCTTTGAAACAGGCCTACCTGTCGGGGCCCCGTTCTGCTGCGGGGGTGGGGGAGGCTGAGAACCCTTCTGCGGGTTCCCTTGGGGATTACTTTGGGGGCCTTTTTGGAACCCCTTCTGTTTACCCCTGTCCCCCCCACTCTTCTGCTGGGGACCCTGCCCACCTTTGGCGGAGTCTCCCACTTGACCCTTGTGGACCCTGGTGCTGAGCCAGCGGTCCGCCTCCTCAGCAAGCTTCCTCGGGTTGGACAGCTTGCTATCAATCAGGTGCTGGCGTAACTCAGGAAAACATTGACTGGACAAGTGCTCCCTTGCAATTAAATCAAGCAGCCCTTGATAATCATTCACTTTGCTACCCTTCACCCAACCATCCAGTGCTCTGCAGAAAAAAGTTACATACTCCACATACGTACTCTCAGGGATCTTCTTAGTCTCCCTGAACCTCTGTCGATATAGCTCAGGAGTTAACCCATACCTGGTCATTAAAGCTTCCTTCATATGGGGGTATGAGGCTTGGAGATCTAAGGGTAAATCTAACAGTGTGTCACGCCCTTCAGCAAGGAACCTTCCCCACAACCCCGCTCCCCAGTCTTTCTCAGGGACCCGGTGTGAAGACATGGCCACCTCATAGGATCTAAACCACTGCCCTATGTCATCCTTTCTAAAATACTCCTTCACTACATCTTTGGGGATGTACACCTTGGACTCTACCTGCACCGGTGGAGTGCTGCCACCAGAAGGAGCGGTGTCCAAACTTTTCGCCTTCAGCTCCAACTCCTTCAATCTTATATCATGATCCATTTGGCGTTGTTGTGCCTCCAGGGCCAACTTCTGTTTTTTCATTTCCATTTGTCCCGCCAACTTTGCCATCTCCATCGCATGCGCCCTGTCTGCTGCCCTGTCTGCCAGCTCCTCTGGCGACCGGACTCTGCTGGGCTCCTCAAGGTTGTCGGGTGGAACGATGTCCCCCGCATTCTGTGGGTCTCTTGACTCCTTCCAGGCTCTCAACGCCTTGGTGTACTGGACCCTCCTCTTGAATCCAGCATGGGGAACTCTGAATTTTACACTGTAGCCTTTCAATTGCTCTATCGTGTAGCCTTCCAGTCCCTCCCAATCCACCTCATCCATTCCAGAAATCACAGAGAGTGCTCTTCCAGCGGAGAGTGAGCCAGGCATGGTTGCAAAAATGGCAGATGTCTCAACAAAGTTCAAAAATGAAAACCTGTGGCTGCGTTACTTGGTCTGCTCTCACTATCTGGTGATTAATAATTCACTGTATGCAAATGATAAATGCAAATCCGAAATCCCACCGCTGCCACCAATGTTCGACTTGGGGGTCTCTGGTTGGCGCAAGGTTGCCCTTGTGTCAAGCAAGAACCCTCTCCTCTACGTCAGGGCGCAGGATAACCCCTTGTGAATGACCCTTGCTCACCCTCTAGGTGCGTGGCGTGAGCAGCCAAGGCGATTCCTCAGGCGTTGTTGGTTAAGCACTTATAATCACACACACAGTAAATACATCAATCCCCCCAGAAACGGACACCAGGCTTGGATATGTAGAAAAATACGCTTCTTTATGTAAAAGTAGGTATATATATCTCAGCAGACTTATCACAAGACCAATAACGTTTTCGCTATGCCACCCGGTTGTACAGCAGGCAAATGTTCTTTGTTCGTAGTTTCAAATGGATACTTTGTAGTCTTTCGCAAATGTTACTTGTGGTTCCAGTACTCACAGAGATCGGCTCTTGCGAACGGGGAAATCAGGCGTTGCGGGCCCCGAGCCCGATACTGGAACTTCTTTCGTGACGTGGAGAGTCAGCACAGGTCGGTGCGACTCTCAGCTTGGGAAGTGGTCTTGGGTCCTCGATCAGCGGGTGTGGGCAGGTAGGCAGGCGCGGCCAGCGACCCTCAGCACGGCGGTGCAGGGGGGGTCTCCACAGCGGGGGCGGCGCAGCCTGAGATGCGGGGTCACAGGGCACGGTCGGTGCAGCTGGATGACCCGGCGTAGATCACAGTCGTCGGACGGTTTCCGGCCGGAGGGGTGATAGCGCGTTCAGCGCGCTCCAGTGGCAGGCGGTGACAGGGGTGCAGGCAACCTAGCCCGGGGACAGAGAGCGGCTCAGGACGGAGCGGGGCTCTCACGGCGTTGAGGCAGGCAAGCTCCTGAGTGTCACGGCCCTAGGAGGGGCGATGAGGGGCGCAGTCTCTTTCCAGCGGGATGCACACACGGCTCGAATCGGAGGACGAGCAAAAGCACAGAGAACCCACTGGTCCTGGGGTTCAGTTCAGGGGGCAAGCTCAGATCAAGCCCTTGGAGAATGTTTAAAGCACAAAGTAGCAAAGTCTTTTCAGTAGTCTCTTCCTCTCCTTTCTCAGCAAGGCAAGCAGCAGGCCAGCTCCTCCAGCGTCTTCTTCTCCTTCTAGTCGGGCAGAGGTTCTTTGTGGTAAAACAGGATTCTGATTCCTTAGGAGCCAGGCTCCTACTTTTATACCATGATTCTTTTGTTCTTTAGCGCCAGGGGGCCTGGGCCTGGCTCAGTCCAGTTCTGGAGCACTTTGTTATGGTGACTCTGCTCTTTCCTTTCAGCAGCAGGGCAGAGACATCAGCCGCTCCACAGGGGGCGGCGCCGGCGCCGGCTTTGTGGTGGCAGAGCACAGGTCTATTCAAGAGTCAAGGTGTACTCCTCCCACCCATCCTGGTGTCACCTCTCTACCCACCACCTGGCAGCCAACCTGTCTCTGGGGATTCCCCAACCCTGCTCCTTACTGTTGCTAGGCAGAACACACACACGCAGCAGAGGCGGACTGAAATGGCCAGGTCAGTAAATACTAACTTTCTAAAAGTAGTATTTACAAACCCAGGATATTAAAATAAACTTGACTACAAGAAGTATTTTACTATTCTGAGTTCAGGCATACTAAACTTGACATTCTACCATGCTCTCTGAGTCCACTGGGGTCACAGCGTGTAGTGACTCCAGCAGCCCATGCTGGCCTATGGAGAGCAGGTAGCCTTCAATAGTGAAAAACGAAAATGGCTGTAATTCACTACTAAGACATGCCACACACATCAGGGCATGTCCTACCTTATGCCTACAATGCACCCTGCCCTTGGGCCTACCAGAGGGGTGGCTAATATGTAGGTAAGGGAAGGTTTAGGGACTGGCAAGTGGGGGCACTTGAGTAGTCAGCGCGACGGTCCCAGACCGCGCACAGGGTCTGCGGTGGCAGACCCTAGACACATTTTACAAGGCCGCTTTCTGTGGGTGGCGCAACCAGCGCTGCAAGCCCACCAGCAGCATTGGCATTCACAAGCCCTGGCACCCCTGGTGCACTTTACTGGGGACTGACAGTGAATCCAATAAACCAATCATGAACATCAATTACAGGTACACTTTACCTAGGGAGCACTTGCACTGCGGCACGGATTAGCCGTGGCGCAGTGCCCTGAGCGGACAACACCAGCAAAACAATCGAGGCACACCAAAAAAAAGTGGAAGGGAAACTCACGCCAAGGTGCCAGGTCTAACACACATTAACTGGGCGAAATCTCTGATCCTACCCCTTACTCCGGCTGCCGTTCCCTTTGCGGTTGATTTCCCCTTGGAGTGGTGCGACTCTTCTGTTCGGTACTTGGGGGTGAATGTCGCCCTGGATCGGGAAGAGCCGATCCGCAACAATTATGGCCGAGCCATTGACGCATTACGGGGTTCTATCACAAGGTGGGTAGCGATGCCACTGTCCATCGCCGACAGAATCTCCTTGGTTAAGATGACTGTGCTGCCTAAGTTTCTCTACTATTTCCTGAACATCCCCTACCACCCGGGCCGCACCTTTTTCTCCACATTGAGGACTGAGCTTCTGCGCCTTATCTGGGGGGGCAAGCAGCCACGGATTGGTTGGGAGACGCTGGCCAGCCCCTATGAGGCGGGGGACCTTGAGCTCCCTAAGTTTGAACTTTATTACATCTGTGCACGAGCACATTATGCGCACTACTGGTTCCACGGCCCGAAATATACGGCCCATGTGGCTACGGAGCACTGGCTTATGGAGCCCGTCCCGCTGGAGGGGGCGCTCTTGCTTCAACCAGTGCGGCGCAATCGTGATCCCACAACTGTAGACTGCACTGTGCGGGCATGGAATTGGATTGCGCGCAAGATGCAAGCCCCAATGATCTACTCCCCCCGCCTGCCATTGGCGTTTGATCCACAACTGACCCTCCTACAGGAGGGCATTTTTAAAAGATTCCAGCGGCTGCGGGGGATTGCCGCGTGGGGAGATATGTACAAAAGCAGAAGGTTCGCTACCCTCCAGCAGATGTGTGCTGAGCCCCCCCCCCGACTGGGATGGAGACATTTATCTACACCCGTTTACGGGAGGGGAAACAAGCTTGTACGCCGGACTACCCACGTGAACCGCCGGTGCTCCCTCAGTTACATGCCCTGCTGGGAGCGAAAACTGCTTCCCACTTGGTGTCCACTTTATACCGGTCTGTGTATGTCGAACTTGGCACCTCGCATAGCCCTGCTCGGGCTAAATGGGCTAGCAAACTTGGACAGGACATCTCGGATCGGGAATGGCACTACTGCTGTACACAAACAGAGAGGGTGTCTGCTAGTGGCAGGCTGCGCATCACGCATTTCAAATTCCTGAAAAGATACTATTATACCCCTGCTAGGCTGCACAGATTTGGGCTCCGGGGGGACGCTAGATGTGACAGATGTCGCACAGATGGTGCTGATATGCTGCACTTGGCCTGAAGCTGCCCGGCCTTTCAGTTATACTGGGAACGGGTCTTTGAGGCAGTAGGGAAAATGCTGGACACCGCGCTCCCGCCTACTCCGTTGATGGGTATTTTGGGATACACTGCAAACCTTCCGGTGTTGCATAGGAGATTTGCTTCGCTGTGCTTTCTCCTTGCCAAATGGAGGATTGCCTGCAGATGGGGCAGGGGGAGGGCACCTAAGTTCAAAGATCGGCTGGAGACAATGATCCTTTGGCAAGATCAACTTACTCTTTACTCCGACCTCCTTCCGACTGGTTCCCGGCCCCGGGACATCTGGGACCCCTTGAAGGTGTACTTGCTACAAAATCCGCTGTTGCCTGGTGAGATGGCCCCTCCCCTCCCGACTGGACCAGAGACTGCATAGCGTGTTGAGGGAGTGTGGGCGGTCTGGGTGGCCCTTGCGAGGGTGTTGTGGCCTCCCCGTGTCGAGTCGTCTGTGGCGACTGGATGGGTGCTGGGATGGTTGGGGCGCTTGCGCGATCTGCTGCGTTTCTGGGGCAGCAATAAGACTGCTTAAAGGATTGATAATAGTACTGTTCAGATACGCACAGCAGCGAATCCGACTGTAAGATTGGGGTCTATTGACCCAGATGATTCCTGGCTCGTTCCGAGTCTTCCTTACTGGACTATTTCTTCTCCCACCGTGAGGCTGGTTCTGAAGGGGGTATTTAGTTGGGTTGTTTCGACTATTGGGGGATAATCCCTTTGTTTTCTTAAAATGCAAAACCCATATATACTGTATTGCGGCCTGCCCTTTCGGGTTGTTGGCATTTCGCTGTGTACAGCTTTATTCCTCTGCTCATTATGATATGCTGCCGGCCCGAGGTGGATGTAGGCAAGGCGATGTGTTATGACTATTTGCTGAATAAAGGTTTTGAAAAAAAAAAAAAAAAAAAAAAAAGGATAGTGGCTCAGTACCCGTAGAGAAGGTGCACAGAGTAAGCACGGAGTCTGCAAAATGCATTGACAATCTCTCTTCTATTCCTTCCATTTCCAACCCTAGAAAGCCTTTTAAAGGCAAGTGTTTTAGGTGTTTTGTGTTGTCTAACCTTAAGCACCACCTCACCACAATACAACTCATCATACTCAAGGTCACTTTCATCTTCAGATGCAACTTCTTTCACCTGTTTAGTTTTTTGTTGAAATGTACTGCAACTACGACACTTGTCCAGCAGTGCAGGGCAAGTCTGCTCATTCACCAGGTGTTCCAACTTACCACACGTTCTAATTCTAATTCTATGAAGGACTCGGAGGAGAGGATTAGCCCAACCGGTGAGGAATTATGGCCCACCTGGTGTTGTTGGATCTAGTTATGGATGTAAGAATGCTCTTTTAAATTGGATGTAAGTAATATTCTTTTAAGTTTATACTGGTAACAGTGTTACAGTATGGTTATGCTCAAATGTTTAAACTCAATGGACCACATGCTATTGGCTATACTATTCTTTTTTACTCTGGTGGAGATGTCCACCTAGGTTAATAAGTGTTCTCTTGATTTTGCAGGAACGGAGTAGATCTTCCACGGTCGGCTTTGGTCACAGGAAGAAAGAGGTCAAGCGAAGAGGGGCAGGAGTGGATGGACTGGTTTTGTTTCGATCTTCATTGTCCCTGGGTTCTATGGGAAATTAAGTCTTCCATTGATATGTTTAATATGGCTGCTATAAACAGAGAAAGAATAGCATTATCCTTGCCAATGGGTCCTGACATAGAATTTGGATTCCATTTCATCCAGAATTTGCTAATGAGAACAGGGTGACTAGTTGCCTTTCACGCTTAGTTTCAGTGCAGATTGAACCTGAGGTCAAGATGAAGATGACCAGTGGGACTTGGAGGAATTTAAGGTGTGTGAAGTCATCAAAGGTGTTGTCCTTGAAGAGGGATGGAAGAACATGTTGAAGAATAATGTGCTGTTACAGGAAGTAAGGGCTGGTGTGCAAAAAGCAACATGACTGAAGATGTTCTCAAGAAATGGAATGCAAGTGAGGAGTTGTCTGTGAATGATGACTTACTCTGGAGATGCACAAAACAGGTTACTCCTGTCTTGGTCAGTGAGAAACTCATTAATTTGGGTCATCAGGGCCACCACGGGATTTAAAACAAGCATTTGCAATGCAATAGGTCTCGCAATGATAGAGTTTGAGCTATTGGCATTGTAAATAGGCATTGTCTTTTACAATGTCAGTAGCATAAACTTGCATAAAAGCAGTGTATGGAGTGTAGCAGTGTGTGATGTGCAACATTGTGTGGTGTGTAGTAGTGTGTGGCGTGCAGCAGTGTGTGGCGTGCAGCAGTGTGTAGCGTGCAGCATGCAGCAATGAGTATTTCAGCAGTGTGCAGCAGTGTGTGACGTGCATCAGGGTGCGGTGTGCAGTAGTGTGTGTTGTGCAGTAGCGTTTTGTGTAGCATTGTGCGATGTGCAGCAGTGTGCGTTGTGCAGCAGTGTGAGGCGTGTAGCAGTGTGAGGCGTGTAGCAGTGTGAGGCGTGTAGCAGTGTGAGGCGTGTAGCAGTGTGAGGCGTGTAGCAGTGTGAGGTGTGCAGCAGTGTGTGGCGTGCAGCAGTGTGTGGCGTGCAGCAGTTAAGGGTGCAGCATTGTGAGGCGTGCAGCAGTGTGTAATGCAGCAGAGTGTGCATTATTGTGTGGTGTGCTGTAGTGTGAGGTGTGCAGCAGTGTGTGGCATGCAGTAGTGTGTTTTGTGCAGTGACATGCAGCAGTGTGGCGTGCAGCAGTGTGTGGCGTGTAGCAGTATGTGGCGTGCAGTAGTGTGAGGCGTGCAGCAGTGTGAGGCGTGCATCAGTGTGAGCTGCGCAGCTAATTTTTTGTTTTAATAATGCATATCTTAAGAATATAGGTTTTTAAATTTATTTGGTAAACATGCATTTTCTGTTATAACATTAATAATTATTTGGTTATATTAATACACATTGTAATTTAAGCCCTTTTAAAAAAAATATTATGCAAAGTATGTGTAAAAACAGTAAGCATTTTTAATTATTTTTTTGGCATTTTAATCAGTTTTTGTTGAATAGTAGGTGTTACGAAAACATTTTAATAATAAGGTAAATATTACACATATTTATTTTTTTAATGCACAGTGTAATGTTGATAGCTATGTACGTTTTTGAAAATGAATTTAAAAAAAAAACATAAGCAAAAATAATGTTATGAGCAAGGTAATAGCTGTAAGTTTACCAATGCCGAAATTTTTGCATTGTAAAAGCTTGTTTAATGCTTTTGTGTTATGGTTTATCACTTTTAAGTAAAGACTTTAAACACGTATACACGTGTTTACAATATGTGTTCAAATATGCATATAATTAGTGCGTTGCTGAAAGAGCAACATCGTAAAAGCAATATATAAAATATATCTTTATTTATAGAGTATTTTTAATAACAACTAACATTTATCTTAAAACTGTTCGTCATGCTGAACGTATGCTAGTTGGGAAAAAAAAATATCACGTGATACGACCTTGCTAGCGTGCTCGTGCACATTGCTGCTGGGAGCATTTTGCTTTCGTTTATACACAGGCACAATGGAAACGTTAGCTGGATGGGCACACGGAAACTCGTAGCGAGGCTATTTTAAATGCTGCTAACTGTAAGTACCTTAAAAGATTATTACATTAAGAGGAGCGTAGAATCCTAGCATGATGAAATAGTTGTAAGAATGCTAAAGTAAAAGGATTGAATGTTGTAAGAAGAGAAAAGGTATGGCGTAGTAACCGCGTTGGTAGTGTAGTGTTTATGTATTGCAGATAGAGTAAGTGCTAGGTTGCAGGGGAGTATAGACTATATTTAAATATTAGTGTTAGTAGGAGAGCGCAAATGGGTAAATACGAGTAAAAATGTGTTTGGAGCTATGCTAATTATGTAGCAACGCAAGAGGCAAATTAACGTGGCGAAAACAGTCAACTAAGCAAACGCTGATGTGAGTCACTGAATGCTGGGGCCTATGTATGAGTGTTCACAGACACTAATGAGGAAGAAAGTGAAACTGGATACTGACTTGCTGAGGGAAGAGAGACAGGAGATGTGCACGCCGCGTGGCTGAAAGCGCGTACACCAACTCAAATCCGCCGAGACCATGCGCGTGCCCATCTCCTGTCCCACTTCCGAGGCAAGTCAGTAACAATAGATCTCGCTGGCGACAGCGCTTCGCGCTGCGTTCGCCAGGCGAGACCTAAAAACCAATGAAAGGCTCAGACTATATTTCTGGTGGTCTGGTATAGGTGTACAGGTAGAAGGGGTTGCAAGAAACTGTTTGGGGTGTATTGCAAGTGATACAGTATGCAAGACCAGGGTGCAGACTATGGTTGTGAGCGAGACTCCGGTGAGGATTTGTCAAAAGGTGACCTTGGACATCTTAGGGCTGGTCACTAGGAAACATGGTCATTCCCATGTACTACTAATAATAGACGTTTCAAGGTGACCGGAGATACGCATCACGCAATGCATAGAGACAAACATTGTCATTGGGTTTTTTGATGACATTTTTAGTAGAGAAGGGCTTCCAGAGTGCATCTTAACGGACAATGGCGTACAACTAGTGTCCAAAGAGATGGAATATTTTTTATCTAAAAAGTAAATTAAACACAAGAAATACTCTATCCTCCCAAGACCAACGGCATGGTAGAGAGATTCAACAAAGTATTGAAGGAGTCCATCCAAATCGTGAAAGCTCAGAACAGGGTTTGGAAGTGAGAGACAGAGACAGAGACAGAGACAGAGACAGAGACAGAGACAGAGACAGAGAGACAGAGACAGAGACAGAGACAGAGACAGAGACAGAGAGACAGAGAGACAGAGAGACAGAGAGAGAGAGAGAGAGAGAGAGAGAGAGAGAGAGAGAGAGAGAGAGAGAGAGAGAGAGAGAGAGAGAGAGAGAGAGAGAGAGAGAGAGAGAGAGAGAGAGAGAGAGAGAGAATGTACATACTTTTGCCTCATTCAGTCATATGCAAAGTATCTTTAGACCTGTTCAGAGGCCGGAACCCCAATACATTAATGTACCAAGCTTGGATGATCTGTAAAAATTTGGGTGAGTTGTCAGACAATGTGAGGGGGAAAGTGGCACAGGAGGAAAGGATTTAGAAAAGGAAGCATAAGTTTGATGTGAGACATGCCACTTTCAAAACTGAGGTAAAGGTGGGTGACATGGTGAGAGTAAAATATCCTCAGAAGTGCTGAGCACCTAAATGTTCTACTCCATTCTTATTAGTGCAAATACCTAGGATTTGTCAACGAAAGACGAAAACAGGAGCAGGGGAGATGAGGTGCCAAAAACAAAGCAATGCATCAATTCCTTACTCTCAGGGGAAGTGATGCATTGTTTCCTTACTGCCAGAGGAGGTGATGCATCGATTTTCAGACACACAGTCTTGGTTCCTTACTGCTGGGCAGCATCGATGAGGCCTTGGCGCACACGTGCAATGCTTGGAAAATCCAGGCGCACTGGGGTTGATACGGCAGCGGTGAAATAGACGCTAAGTTGATTCTCACAGCCACAAGCAGGTTATCCGTCAAATCATCAGCTGCACAGTAGAGCGTGCGTTGAAGTCGGAGCGGGTGCCTCGGACATCGGAGACACAGTGCTCGGGCTGCGGCGATCTTAGAGCCGCACAACAGGCGCTCCGTCGACTCTTCTGCCATGGCACTGCGTCGGATTTTCATTCGCATGGCAAGCGTGCAGCAGGAAAAATAGGCACTGAAAACCTGTGAGTGGATTTTCTTATTTTCTTGCAGCAGAAGCCACCTCCAAGGGCCTGACCTGGAAATGGTGCCACTTGGCAAGTCGGAACTCCCAGCAGAGGAGTCTAGGGGCTGCAAATAAAGTATTTAATGGCCCTCAGACTTCTTAATAGGAGGCAAGCACACACAAGCCATTGTAGAACCTTGGTAAGCAAGATACAAAAACAAAGTCCAGACCTTTTACTATCCAAGACAGAAGGAGCAAGCAGCAGACTAGCACAACACAAACAAGCAGAGTGGCAGTTCACCTCCTATAGTTTTACAGATCTTCTTCTTGGCAGAAGCTTCTCTTGGTCCAGAAGTGTTCTGAGGTTATGGTGTCACTGCGCCAGTACTTATACCAGTCTCTGCCTTTGAAGTAGGTAAAACTCAAAGGAAAGACTTTGTAGTGCACAAGACCATGCCTTTCCCATATCTGGCTTCAAACACACTACAGGAGGTGGAGACAGCTTTGTTTGAGGACAGGCACAGCCCTATTCAGGTATCAATGACAAATCCTTCCCCCACTGTAGCTCAGGAAGGCCCATCAGGCCGGTGATGGTCGATCAGGATATGCAGGGCACACCTCAGCTCCCTTTGTGTGACTGTCTAGAGTGAATGCACAAATAGCCCAACTGTCAGCCTAAACGAGACATGGATTCCACAGGCAGACAGAGACACAGAATGGTAAAGCAAGAAAATGCCCCCTTTCTAAAAGTGGCATTTTCAAACACACAATTCAAAAATCAACTTCACTAGAAGATATGTTTTTTAATTCTGATTTCACATAACCCAAACTCCAAATCTCTATCTATTCCCAATTAAAAGTTACACTTGCAAGCTGTCACAATGCAGCTCCAATGATAACCTACGGGAGTAAGAGTCCTTGCAATAGTGTAAAACAAAATTGACAGTATTTTAATACACATAGACATGTAAAACACACCAGTACATGTCCTACTTTTCACATACACTGCACCCTGCTCATGGGGCTAAGTGGGTCTACCTTAGTGGTGCCTTACATGTAAAAAAAGGCAAGGTTTGGGCCTGTCAAGTGGGTGCACTTGCCAGGTCAAAATGGCAGTTTAAAACTACACTCAGACACTGCAGTGGCAGGTCTGAGACATGGTTGCAAGGCTACTCGTGTGGGTGGCACAATCAGTGCTGCAGGCCCGCTTGTAGCATTTGATTTACAGGCCCTGGACACACCTGGTGAACTTTACTAGGGACTTACTAGTAAATCAAATATGCCAATCATGGCTAACCAATCATAACCACAATATACACAGGGAGCACTTGCACTTTAGCACTGGTCAGCAGTGGTAAAGTGCCATGAGTTCTAAAACCAGCAAAAATGACATGCAGCACACAGTCAAAAACAGACAGGGGAAAAAGAGGCAAAAGATGCCAGGTCTAACAAACTCCTTCACACAGTCCCCAGAAAACCATTGAAAATATTGGAAAAATGGACTTCAAACGAAGAGAAACCATAATTTCCATAACAGGAACTGGAAGAATGTCGACTCAGACTCTTTTCTTCAAGCTCTCTTGGCCACTGAAAAACATTTTACAGACAAACTCAGGTAAAATCCTTGCACATTTAGAAAGAATTGTTTACTCTTGATCAACTTACACTTTGAACTCCACCAAACCAACTCTATGACAGAATAAAAACAACCAGTGCAGAGATTCACACAGTGATCAATGTATAAGAAAATAATTATATTAAAAGAACTGTACTAAATGCAGAACATTTGTGTGATGGTGTAAACCGTCAGTTGTAGATTACAAAAAGGCAATAAATGGAACTCCAGCAAAGAACTTCTGCATATATACAGCAAATGAACTTCTCCACACGTGACACCAACATCCGTTCTTCCTCAAAATAAATTTGTTTTTTACAATGTGATAGCCGTATGCACCAGCAGCCATTCTGTCATATCTCCCCACTCTCTGCTTCAGCTTGGTCTGAGGGACCAACTTTCAAGGAGCCTTTCTGAAAATTTGGTTTGGGCCAAGAAGAAACTCTTTTCACACTTCAAAAATCAAAGCACTCACAGACATCTGTAATGAACAGGTGATTGTACTAGGGCTCCCTGCACGTCTCCTTTATCATTATCCTCATTAACATATCCTTATCAAACGGTGAAGCCCCGTCAATCTCATCAAATCCCATCACGCGATAATCAACCCTGCCTTGAAAAGGTCAAACACTGACTCTGAAATATCTACCAAGAGATCTTTTCAGCAAAGATGCATCACTCTCCAGAAAATTAACCAGGGTACTCACACACATCTACTCCAATTCTGTAGGTGGACAACTACCTAGAGAGCTGCCATCAAAATAATTCAATACCAAGGGCCTCATGCTAAGTGTCCCAGTAATCCTCATTGAACCTGTCATAGACCTTACCAGCCCTATCAGTTTACATACATGTTGTAGTGTTTAACAAAGATTACATTGCGGGACAGGGTGTAGAAGCGGCGATTCCCACATCTTATTTGCCAGATACAGAGACCTAGGTACCAGCAATTGTGGGTGGCAAGAAAATAACAGGGATTATTCTGGGGCACTAGTAATGAGGCTCTTAATCCAATTTTCCTTTGTTAATGCTTCACCTTGTAGTGTTTCAGTTAAGGATACAAGCTCTTGTTAAAAGTAGACTTTATTAACACACACAGCCATCTGCATAAGCAGAAGCTACGCATGAGCTAACATCTGGCACTCGATATACAGTCAGTCCAGTTAAACGTCCTTAAAATCAACTAAAACAAGCATTGCAAAGACAATAGATCTGGCATTGGTTATGTTATGTTATGTTATGTTATTTTAATGTATTCAGCGCACAGCTACTCGGAAGTGTCCCGGCGCTATAGACCGCTGGGGAACCCGTCCTGGCTATCCCTGTGAGATGGTCCCTTTCTGGGTATCTCCAAGGTGAAACCAGGCATCCCCGGTGTCTGTGGGGGGCCGTTGTAGAGATGAGGCAAGCTTAATGCCCAGAGTTGCCGAGTGTGTTCCTGGTTAGAGTAGGTACCGAGGCGAGAATTATCTAGTCCGTTTTGACCCTGGTCCACAACCCTGCCGCGTCGGGAATTGAACCCTGGTCGATTCTCTGCTTACGGATCTGCCGCCTCTAACCAATGAGCCACACCTCTCCACTTTGCCAGCATTTTGGCTTTGCTAATACTTTAGTCTTGTCATGAGTTTTGTTAAACTTTATTGTTGAGGAAACAGCTGGGCTGTCACCAATATAAAAAAGTGGCTAACAGCAAGAAATAGGTATGGTTTTAATAATCACACATTTGCATAGCTGTCACTAGCACTTAAGGGAATTACTTTGTGTACGGATGTGCTCCTTGAGAAAGATCACAATCCGGTCACTCATAGTGAGGTTAGTCAAAGGCACTTCATTCTGCTCCTGGCATTCCATCGCCGACTCTACTTTAGATATGGCTTGCTCACAAATAGTGGTCAACTAATCTGCAGATATGCATCTGCCTTCAATTCCGTTTTAAGGACCATTCTTGATTGCATAATACCTTTAAGAGAGCAAAAAAGCAGAAGGAGTTCCATTACTGCACTTTGGTTTTCTGCCACATTTAAAGCGGAAAAACGGAAGTGCAAAGCGCTAGAGAGGAAATGGTAGCGCAACTTTTTTGAAGAAGATAAACTCAAGAATAAATTAGCCCTCAAACAGTTTAGAAAACATATTTAAAAACCTAAAGCCTTTTTTTACCACACAAATCAACAAAGCCGAACATGCACCTTGAACTATTTGTAAAATTGTTAAACCTCTGCTAAATCCTTTCTGTACAAAACCAAACTATGCTGCCATCACAAGAGTTTATCGATAGCCTATCTGAATTTTTTCATGATGAGGTGCTCAACATTGACTCCAAATTCTAAAATACTAAAGGAGCTGTGTCAGTGTTACCCGGCCCCATCGCCTACACGTCGAACTAGCATCTTGCTTCCTTCGAAAAGCTCTCTTTGAAGGATTTTGAGAGTTTAATCCTAAAAGCCCAATCAGGCTCTGCTTTGGACCTATGCTCTCCATATATTCTCAAAAGGGCTTCTCAGTCCATGAACCCACAGATCAATGCCCTCTTTAACCTTTCTCTTGACTCTGCCTCAGTACCAGCATATTAAAAGGAGGCGTTGGTCTTGCCTCTTTTTAAAAACTTAATCTAGACGCCACATGTTCATCTAACTTTAGACCCATCATTCTCCCTGCTTGTGGAAAGTTGCTGGTATCTATGGTAAATCACCAGATTACCAATTTTATTGAGGAGACTAACATTCTACATTCTTCACCGTCTGACGTCCGGGCAGGCTTTAGTACAGAGACGGCACTTTTAGAGGTGACAGAGTTTATCAAAACCTGACTCGATCATGGCCCAAATACCATTGTGCTTTTGCTAGATCTATCAGCTGCTTTTTACACGGTGTTGCATGATATTCTTTTGCAATGGCTAAAGAATGCAGGAATTGTCAGCACCTTGTGGCTTTGGATCAAATCCTTTCTTTCCATTTAAAACCAAGTAGTTTATCTTCCCCCTTTTTCATTGCGCAATAGCGAGGTCAATTGCAGAGCACCACAGGGCTCAGCCTTGAGCCCTAGTCTCTTCCAGATCTATATAGCTCCCCTTGCTGCAATTGTTCAAGAGTGGGGTTTCAACGTGGTGTCCTACGCTGATGTCACCCAGTTGATGTTTGCTTTCAAACGGTTGGATGTCTCGGTTTCAGCCAATTTTCGGGGCTGTCTATCAGCAGTGGCTGAATGGATGGACAAACGCTGTCTCTGCTTAAACTCTGAAATATATGATATTCGGTGCATCCCCCATATCGAATTTGACTCATTTGTGGCCTACTGAACTAGGTCTTCCCCCAGCTCCTTCTAGTACTGCCAAAAAGGTGGGGGATAAGCCAGACAATGCTCTATCCTTCAAATCACATACCAATGCTACTGCAGGAGTTTGATTCTACCTGATTGGACTCATGCCAGTCTCGGAGCTCTATTGTTATTGCCGTTGAACGGCCTTTGGATGACCCCTGGTAGCAGCAGTGCATATAGCATGACTTGCCTAGTTAAATATAGACTACTTCAGAAGCACTTATATGCTACTCCAAGTAGCAGGGGCTCCGGGGGCCGCGCAGACATGCCGGGTGAAATATCTTGGTGAGTCGCGATAGCGTATAGAGCGGGCTCATGGTGACCGTGTCATCACGTTGGCGATCCACAAGTCACCTGGCTTTCCACTGTAATTGGGCGGCGAGATAGTATTGCTCAAAAGTTGGAGCCGCGGGGCCTCCCTGATCTGTGGGTAGATATAGCTTCTTAATTGCCACCCGGTGATGGGCACTACCCTATATAAAGTCACGGACCAGTTTCTCTAGCACATTAAACAAGCATTGGCATAGCCAATAGGTCTCGCCTTTGGGACCTTGTAAGTGTTTAGCCGTGCAACAGTTGATGTTGTTGCACCAAGGATATTGTGCTGCATAACTAAATACTTATAAGGTCCCAAAGGCGAGACCTATTGGCTATGCCAATGCTTGTTTTTTGTGAGGGAAACATGCACTACTTGCACCTGTGCTCTTGCTGTTCCGAGTGAGTCACGTGCATGGCTGCTGGAGCCTCAATGGTACTGTGCCTCTGGTGGAGGGAGTCTAGTACTCATGTATTGGGCTGTGCCTGTTCTGTGTGTGAGTGTCAAGATCCTGCTTCTGCTGATTGTGTTTTGCCTGTTTCAGCAAGTATTCCCATATCAGGAGTGACACCTTCAGTAAGCACTGGCTAATTCAGCCAGCAGCACCTCGCAGGGTGGGACTTACAGTTTCTGTTTTGGATACTGTAAGCATGAGCTCCAAAATATCATGTTCCTATGTGTAAGGCTTGCATTGCTGATGCGATGGCAGCTGTAATTAGTTCCCTGTGTGTGAGGGTAGTGTTTGGTCGACAGTGCTTTATGATCTACTTCTTCTCCATGTGCTAGTCCACCATTGCCACTGGCTGTGCAGTGCATGTGAGAGTGAAGCTGCAACGTGTGAGAGTGAAGCTTGCTCGCTGTTGTATCTCACTGTGAGGAAAGCGTCCATAGCTGCTGCTACCTGTACTACACTTGTTCTCTTGTGTTTATGTTTGAGGAGGGAGGATGACAGCATGCTTGCACTGCACCTGCTTGTGATATACTTGCTCTGTGTGTGAGTGCTTGGAAGTGTGAGAGTGAAGCTTGCAATGTCACTGTCGCTCAGTGTTGTATCTCATTGTGAGGGAAGCTTCCACAGTTGATGCTAGCTGTACTGCACCTTTCCTCTTGTGTTTGAGGGGAGGATGAGAGGATGCTTGTGAAATACTGGTTCTGTGTGTGTATCTCAGTGTGATGAAAATGTCTGCAGCTTCTTTCATCTACACTGCACTTGTTTCCCTGTGTTTATGCTTGTGAAGAAGGAGGGGGCGAGGGAGTGCTTCCACCACAGCTTCTCATGAATGACTTGTTTTGTGTGCGAGTGACGCTTGCGCTGCTATCTTTGCTGCACTGTAGCAGTCTTTGATCTTTGATCGACTTGTTTTGGGTGCACGAGCAATGCTTCCAATGCTATTGCCATTTCTGTGTGCGCGCGCACGAAAATGAAGCTTGCACCGCTGCTGCCCAAGATATATTCGAACTCACGTCTCACTTCCATATTATTGCCAAGCATACAATTTCACGAGTGTTACAAATAAATAAACACAAAAATGCGGCAGCATGAAAACTGGACCGACTCCAGAGGGATGTGTCACTTTTCCTTCCCCACTGTTTGAGCAACACAAAAGAGGGTCTTCGTCCCTGGCCCCCGCCCCTCCCTGGGGCCCCATATGTGTTGTGCGATCCAGGCCTCATGTCGGGGTCTGGAAGAATGGTCAGGAATGTTCTCGGGGGCAAAGCACGTCTCCAGGGGCGACGTGCTGTTATATGGAAGCCGGGCAATCCAACTGCTACGGAGTCAGCAGCAGGACAAAAGCAACAGACCCCCCTTGCCCCCTCATGCCCCCAACTCTCCCCCGCTCTGCAGAACAATGTAGGGAAACAGTTGGAGGTTTAACTTCCCTATCACGCCCCCGCCCAGGCTGGACAGGACTGTGTGGAAATCCAATGACCAGACAACTGCCAGGTTACTCCGAACGGCCAGCACGGCTGAGGAGGGTCAGACACATGTTTTGCTTGTCATTGACTTTTCCTTTTGCCGTTGTCCTCCCAGAGGCACCTATGTGTTTGGAAATACTGTTTCCCCCCAGAGTATCGACTTAAATGTCTCTGCTGCCACTACACAGCACAGGAGCAGTGAAAGCTCATTCTTTCGTCACAGACCTGTTCCCCCTCAGTGACTGACATCCAGGGCTCCCTGGAAACTGCGTCACGTCTAAATGCTGGGAGAACTTAATTTAACAAAATGTGAAAAGGACGGATTTGGAGACAACGTTGCTTCGCAGCAAATTGCGAATTACACCCAAAAATATAGGGTCAAAATATTTTCCTGAGGGAAAAAGAAAATCTGATCTTTAAATAAAAAAAAAAATGAACGATTAACTTGGGACAAAAAAATGGCACACGAAACAAATACAAATTTGAAAAAAAAAATCAGATTAGTGAAAAAGATTCATTAAGACTATTTATTGGGCCGGACAGCAACTGCACAGATAAACAAGCGCGCGTGCGCCTCGTGCTCAAGGTAAAAAAAAAAAAAAAAGTTTGACGAGAGGCAGCAGGTGGAGGGGAGAGAGGAGTGGGCCTGCACCTGTTTTC
The DNA here is from genome assembly GCF_964204655.1 of Triturus cristatus. Taxonomy (NCBI): domain Eukaryota; kingdom Metazoa; phylum Chordata; class Amphibia; order Caudata; family Salamandridae; genus Triturus; species Triturus cristatus. Next base: position 209,374,576 of record NC_140580.1, on the reverse strand, counting down.
CCTGCGGGAGCAAGCAGGAACCATCTGTCAAAGGAGCGAGCAGGAACCATCTTTCAAAGCTCGCTCCCGCAAGGGAATCGCCAAACGTGCACGCATTGCCATTGAAGGCAATGCATAGCGTGCACGTTTTTGGCTGAAAAGGCGAAGCGATTGCTAAAGGTCTCCTTCCTATGCAGCGCATGCCCGCTGCGTAGGCAGGACTTAAAAAGGAGGGGGGGGGGCATACAGCGGCAGATTTGAGAAATAGTATATAAATCGCGGACGGGCCACCATCTTGATGAGGCCAACTCTGCCCGAGACCGTCAGAGGGAGTGTACTCCAAAATTGGATTTGTGCCCTTATGGCTGTGAGTGTTCTGCCTAAGTTACAGTCAAATAAGTCTGTTGGGTGTCTACAGATCCGAATACCTAAATAACGAAACGTATGCGGTATCCATTGCACCAGCTCACCATCAAGGACGTGTCCCGGGTCGTGGGCACCCTCTCTAAACAAGTATGAACCGGACTTGCTAAGGTAAACGCTCAATCCTGAGAGGGTGGCGAAGTCATGTAGTATGTGACCTAGTTGTGGAGGCACTATACGGATGTCCCTAATATATACCGATAGGTCATCTGCATATAGAGAGGCTGTATGGGTGCTGTCTCCCAGTGGGATGCCGTCTACCAGTGTGGCACGATTGTCTCTGCTAACAGCTCCATGGCGAGCGCGAAGAGTAGGGGGGACAGCAGGCCCTACGTACTGGGATCTGTTCTGAGATGTGTGGGCCCACCTTTACTCTCACCAACGGCTCTGTGAATAACAGACAGACCATCCTGATAAACATGGCGCCCAGGTTGTATTTTTCCAGTGCTGCAAACAGGAATTCCAACTCCAAGGTGTCGAACGCCTTCTCCAAATCTAGGATCAGGCAACTGGCATGTGGCCAATGGGTTTGAAAGTCCATCGTGATCCGGACAAAGCGCCGCAGGTTGAGGGAAGTGTTGCAGGACGGCACAAACCCATTTTGATCAGAGTGAATCAGGGAGGGGACTGCTTGTGTGAGCCTATCCGCTAGGACATTCACCAAAATGTTATAGTCTACGTTAAGTAGTGCAAGTGGCCTGTACAAGCCCAACTCAGTGGGGTCTTTATCTGGCTTAAGCAATGTCACTAAATTTGCTTCGCGCAGTGAGGGTGGGAGATACCACTTGTCCAGTGCTTCAGCAAATAGTGCCTGTAGGTGCGGCACCAGTATTGTTTGATATGCCGTGTAGTATTACGCCGGGAATCCGTCAGGCCCCGGTGTTTTCCCGTGGCTAAGGTTGTTATTGCTAGTCTAATATCTTCCAGTGCTATCGGCTCATTCAATATTTCCCTATGCTCAGGCGTCGCTTCTGGTAATTGAATGGTATCCAAAAAAGCTTGCCTTACTTGTTCGTCACATTGGTCTCTAGATTGGTACAGTGCGGCATAGTGATGTGTCATAGTAGTGTGTATTACGCGCTGTGTTTACACTAACTGACCCACCCCTGTACGTATTGCTCCTATTGGTTGTCGGGCATGTTCCTGTCGAATCAGCCATGCCAACATCCAACCGGCCCAGTCTGCCGATGTGTGCGAGCTGATTGTGCAGCGTAGTTGTGACACCTGAGTCTTTCCAGTTGCTCTGTGTGTTCTGCCCACAGCACCTCTAAGCCCTGAGCACCCCTCTCCCCTCGGCCTCCTGCGTCTCGTATAGCAGTAGTTGTGTCTCTATATTTCGCAGCGAGTCAGATAGCTGTTTGCGTATGCTACAAGTGGTCCCTAGACAGTGCCCTCTCATGGTTACCTTAAAGGCCTCCCATTCAATAAGTTTGTCACCCACTGTGTCTTCCTTATCTTCAAAGAACTCCAGTACGGATGTCCCTATTGATGAACGAAAGGCTTGGTCTTCTAATGCAGCTGATTGGAGTTACCATGTTAGGATCGGTGGGGGGTCTACTTCCCAATTCAGTTGTATGAGCTGCGGGTTATGGTCTGAATGTGTGCGCCCCAGGTACCCACTATGCGGTCTATTCTTACGTGGAGCCTATGCACTGTAGAATAGAATGTGTGCACCCGTGAGGTAGGGTTTAGAGCGCAGCAGATGTCTTCAGGGACCAGTGAGTCATCCAATCTTGTAAAACCTGCACGTTGGTGTGCGCTGTGGTTCGGGTGAGTGGTGGGAACGACCTGTCAATGTCTACATCTAACACTGCATTAAAATCACCCCCAATAAACCATGGTATTCCGTTCAACCTAGCTAGCACTCTTGTCAGATTGTCGAGGAAGGTGTGCCAATCTGAGTTTGGTGCATAGACAGAGCCAATAATTAGCGTTAGTCCATTTAGCCTGCCTTTTAAAAAGGTGTATCTACCTTCAGGATCTATAATCTCTGCCTCTTTAGGGTATGGGACCCCTGCCCTAATCCACACTAGCACACAAGGGGCATGGGCTGAGTAGGTGGTGCCATATACCTGCCCCATCCAGCATCTGCACAGCCAGTCTAATTCTGCACAGGTCCTATGTGTCTCTTGTAATCAGGCTATGCTGGTGTCCCTACGCTGCAGGTATCCTCAAGCTTCTTAATATCACTGTGTTCCATTACAATTTCAGCGCCACCCAGGACCCACCTGTTTCTGCTCTATGTTTCCATCTCTGGTGCTCGAACCCTTTCCCACTCTCTTCTTCCTCCTTCTTACCTCATCTCTCTCATATCTACTTTCTCCTCTTTCTATTTGTCTATTTTTCTTTCTACTCTTGTTAAACGAGACTTGAAATGCAAATACTATTTTGAATCCTTCACTTTTGGTAAAGTAAATGTACTTACAGAATCTTGTCTCAACATGCTGCATGCATCTGCATTGCACATTGAATATACCATTGAGTATTTTCTTGTTTTATTAAAAACAATTTAAAAAAAATGTAAAACTAAAATCGATTTATATAAAGCTTATTACTTCAGATATGGCGAGCAGTACGCTACCCGGGAGTCCAAAGTTAGTTTTCAGTCTATTGCCTATTGGGCTTAATCTTGTACTCTCAAAAGAAACAATTCCATGCATTTACTCGAGTTTCTTTGTGGCACATTAATGATCTTGGTGTTAGCATATGTTTGATGGAATGAATAGATACTGTTAGTTGTAGGGATGTGGTATCAAAAAAAGATATGACTGACAGGCATGTGATTTAGAATAGTATACATAGGAGGCATGCAGGTTATAGAGGTGAAGAAGAGGGGCATTTAAAATAAGAAGGGAAAGGAAATTGAAAGCTTAAGTCAAGGTGAATTTTTCAAGCAGGGTTTTAGGAATATAGGAGGTGGAGATTTTATTTACTATGGCATGCAGTCAGTGAATGTAAATATGATGAAAAAAACTTGAAAATTCTGCTCTAAAAGTTATATCGTTTATAGCAGTCTTTCTTTCTAGAAACACTCTAACTTTTAAAGAGGTAGCAGATATTTGCCTTGCTGGAAAAGCAACCTTTAGTGCTAACCAAGACCCCTATAAGAATGACTGTCATGCAGCGCAACAGTTAAGCTGACATCATTGAGAAAGTTCTTGTGCAGGTCACCCCACTGGAGATGCAATACTTGCAGACCCAGAAAGGAGCATATGTTATGCAGAGCATGAAACATCCACTCGCCCCCTTGCATTTGCGAGCCAGATTCAATTAGGATGAGCTATTTTTAGGTCCTACTAGAAGACAAACAGACTTTTGCCCTCTGTCTCTAAAAACAGAGGAAATGTGACAAGATAGCAATATTTAAAGGCATCTTTGTTGCTCACAAAGTGAATGAGTAATAAAAATGCCTTTAAATCTTGTTAACTTGTCACATTTGCTCTGCTTCCAAAAACTGAGGTCATGTGTATTTCAGTTAGGTCCAGTAAATTGTTTAGGTAACTAGACCTTCAGGTCTAGTAAAAATGTAATGATTTTTCGAGCCCTGTTATGTAAACAACCAACTTAATGTATCACAAGCCAGTGGATAAACAAGTTGCGGCAATCATTAGTAAATTTAGTACATGTTTATCTGACCCATTCATTACCTGCTTCACTAGGGAGTCTAAAGGTGCTGTTCACTGCCTCCACCTGAAGAGCACTGGGCCCCATGGAATATACACCATGGTCAGCAGAATGGATGGGTCTGTGGCCACCAAGATGCTCCAGTATCTGGCTTGCCACGGATGCTTGCTTTTCCAATGTTGGGAGAATGATCACCACCAGAGGAAGGTACCCAACAGTTTGAATACAGTCCCAATATTGTCACTGAATTATAATTGTCAACTGGTGCACTTTCATCAATTTGGCAAATATATTTTAAATCAGGAGATGGAACATGTACCTAAAAGGACAATCAAGATTTAGCGTCCAAGTCTTTAAATAAAGGATCAGATAATGAATGGTGTAAGTTAAATTAAATGGTACAATTATAGTATGCATACAACACTCTAAATGAAGGTATGTTACCAATTATGTTGATGAGTTGGAGACGCATGCACTTAATACTTCCATTCTGAACAGAATGTCTTTGTAGTGTTTCACAAAACAGTAAGATCAAGACTGGAAGGTTTTAAGCCTCTTTGTGTCCTGGATATCAATTTACCCAGCTTCTTACCAGTCAGCCAGGTGAGGTTAAGTGATTGCGTCAGGAAGAATTAGTATGGTGACAATACCGATTTCGATGACATTTGCCTTGTAGTTCATTTTTTCACCAGGGAGTGCTTTTAGTCCTACAGATTTAATGCTGGTTTACTGACTGAACACTGGGCGCTGACATCCATTGCCAGTATATGTGCTCTGGTACCTAAAGTATGTGTGCAATTGGCTAATACCCGATTGTCATTGTTAACTTACCTATAAGTCCCTAATACATGGAATCTCATGTACCCAAGACCTGTAAGTTAAATGTCACTAGTGGACTGCAGCACACATTGTGCCACTACTAAAGTGATAGTGCAAAGTGTGTATTCAGGCCTGCCCCTACAGCCTGAATGTGCAGTAACTGCAAATTCGACCTAGCAAAATAAACCTTTTGCCATGCCTAAACCTGGCTTTTTAGTACTTGTACGTCATCCCTATAGTAGGCTCTACATGCCCATTGTGCAGGATACACGATATTTAAAAAGCAGGACATGTGTATTTACGTTTTACATGTTCTGACACTGAAATATCTATAAAGTCTTTTTTCATTGTGGCAAGGCTGGCTCTCCCATAGAAAAGCCCTAGGTTACACTATAACACTTTATAATGTATAACTATAGTTTGGAAATAGCTAAAACTATGGTTCAAGTGCTCCAATTATTAGTCATTTAAAAAATTATAAACTCATATAAGAAATTACTCTTTTGAAATGCCACTTTTAGAAAGTTAAAATCTTTTTGCCTAAAGCCTCTAGCAGCCCTTTCAGAGATAATCCAGAGCTGTCGCCAGGCAGAATACAGGGAGGTGTGAAATTCTCTCAGGAAAGGGAACTAAAGGGTGTAACCTCCTCCTGACAGGATGGCCTACATGGATGTGGCTAACTGAACACTCTTCAAGGGAGCAGATCCGTAAATGGCAGATGTAACCCACACCTAGGCCTGACATTGTCTGAGGAACCAGAGTGGAACCCATCCCAGTGGGGGGAAAACCTATCCCTGAACTGGTTTTGCAGGGTGAGTCGCTCATTATACTGGACACACCGCAGGGGTGTGCCCATAGCTCTGGCCAAGGGAAGAAAGATTCTGCCATTCTGGATTTGGCAGGGCACTGCGGGATTGTTTAGGGCCAAAACCCAAGGAAATTACATCAAAATAGGTTTGGTTTTCCCTGGGAATTTTTCCTTATTGGATAGGAAGTCACACCCTCCCACAATCTAGTGTCAGCATAAATGTGGCACCCCTGGCTACCTTTCTTAGAACACTGCTAGACCTGTGGAAGACAGAAGAAAGACTGCACCTGCAGTACTAAGGACTGGAACTCAGAAGAAGGAATGAGCTCGTATTTTACCTGTGGAGAGAAACATAGATAACTGGCCCTGCTACAATTGGGACACAGGACAGGATAGTGGTCTTCAAGGGCTAGTTGGCAACCCTTCTGTTAAGCTCCAGGAACAAAAAAAGCTGCAAGATGCCTGCAACAAAGGAGAGCCTGCTGACCGGTTTCGCCTGGATTTGCCTTGGTCTCTGCTGGGGTCTTCTCTGAGATAGAGTTCTAACTCCTCAAGTGGTGCCCGAAAGGTCCCAGACCCTTGGCTGGTGTTAGAGTGTGCTCTCTACCCCTCAAGATTGCAAAAGTGGACACTTACCAGAGACTACTGAAGCCATCGTCGTTGGCTTGGCGGTCAAATTCAACATGCTGCATTGCACCCCTGAAAGCAATTTCACTTCCAGAAAAGTTTCTATGTTCCATTGTGTAGGATTTCAATGGGACACTGAGCAGCACCCTGCCATTGTCAAGCTTTCCATTGGATCCAGCCAGCAGCCAGCCACACCGACGAGAATACTGCTCCAGAAAAAAGAGCAAGTCAGAAGGTAAACTTTTCAGCTGGAAGAACCTGGTCCTGTAGTAGACCCGTGCTCCTTGGCAGTCGGCCTTAACTTTTGCCTTTGCCCCAGTCTAGCGCAACCAGATTCTCACAGTTGTGGCTTTGCGCTTTTTGATACTAGAAGACTCTATATCCCATTAAAATCATATCTCGGGTTCCCCTGATCCCATTTTTGCCAATTTGGTGTCTATTTGCATTTAAAGTATAACATGGGGTGGGGGTTTTATAGTGTTTTCAACGTATTAACTGTTTTGGCACTGATAAATGCCTTACACTTGTTTCTGGTGATTCTTTCAGGTATATGTGTGTGCCTCTGCCATGCTGGCGTAGGTAAAGATCGTTCTCATTCCTAGCCCCCTATTACTGGAACAAACTTACTATTTATATACGAGAATGTACTGCTCATGGTAACTTCAGGAAACTATTGAAAACCAAACTGTTTTAATATTAAAGTGCACTGACGACGTTCTCTCTGCTGCGCCGTGATATCCCTTCGGGGAGGATTCATGTGCATTAAAAATAACCTTAATAAAATTAAGAATTGTTGGGAGTGTGAGAATTCTGTGGCTCTTGAGACCATTCAAAAAGGTTGTAGAGGAGAACTTGGGGCTGCATGCATGACTGTTCTAGCTGAAGCCTTCCAAGTTTTTTATACATGCTGAATAGGTTTTCGGATAAGCTGATTTAACAGATGATGTGTGGATATGAGAGAGTTTTGTTTCAGGGGAGCTAGCACTTACTCTCTGTCTGTGCTACATCTATTCTGTGTCCATTTTCAACAGTACCATAGAACTATTGTTTTTGCCCACGCTTTTTAAACCAACATGTACTGAGCTTATAAGTATTCCCTAAAGGAGCAGGGGTGCACACTGATAATTAATTATCCTTATACCACAGAATGTGGTTTAGTCCAAACACTAAACCCCACCACTGGCAAGCTAGTGATCAGTCTTCATTCATAACATGCAGAAAATTGTGAGTTACCTCAAGGGAAATCTAGTGGTATGCACTGGCTGATCTAATGTAGAAAAAACTGTTACTCCTGCCAGAGTATAGACTAGTTCATGTAAATTGGGCAATGGATGCCTATCATTCCATATTTTGTTATTCAGACTCTTAAGATCCACACATAAACAGAGATCTCCTGAATGCTTCAAAGCTATAACCACAGGTGAAACCCATGGTGATGATTCCATCAGCTGAATCACTTCCTTCTTGCATAAATCCTACAACATTTGTTTCATTTTCAACATTTCGAACATTATGCCTGACAGTACCAAGTTGACAGTTGCATTTTCCAACAAAATAATTGTGTATTTGAATCAAACAAATTTTCCTAATTTGTCAGAAAAAAACCCTAAAAAAATTCTGCCTTTACATTATTCATAAACAGTCAATGTTTCCTTTCCCCACGGTGTACACAGGTGGAAGAGCGTTAGTGTTTAGTTTCATAGTTAATTCTGGTTGTTGTGGCCATCCTAAAATCGAATCACCTTAAGTAGCCAAATACATTTAGCCACAAGTTTTCTTTTCCTTAAAACAAATGTTAGCCCAAATACAACAAAGCAAGGCAATCATATGACCAGTATAGCCTCCAGGACCCACATGAGGCTATATCAACCTTTCATTCTGCCAATTCAGTTCGCATAATGCTTTACTGATAATGCTATACCAAGCACAGGAATCCTCCATAACTTCTACATTTTTTCTATTTATGTCGATCACTCATTTCGGAAAGGTATTCACACCCCCAACCCGAATACATCATACTGCATTGGAATTCAACACAGTTACACAATTTCTCAACCGCAGAACCTCCTTTTAAACGCGGGCCACATTTATAACGATTGGAAAAATGTTTTATTTTTGTTAGCAGCAGTTCTTTTCTCCTTATCATTCCGAATAGCATTTGTCACCTGCACTAACACCTGTACTAGACCTAGGTGTTTCCCAATCTCTACTACCATTTCCACTAGATAGAATATTTGCACAAACTTTTCAGATTGTTTAATAATCTGGGCAAAAGTAACAGTGGTTCTAAGCGTCTTCCCAGTTCCCACCCAAAGTCTTTATTGCATCTTCTTACTTTTAGTTCTCATCATGACCAGGTCCCAGAAAACCTGGTCATAAGTTATGGTCTCATACTCATACGATGATGCAAACGCTCTAATAGCCAATACATACTCGTCTATGCTTTCTTCTATATTGCGCTCTTGAATAAAACTTGAATCATTCCATTACAGTGTTAACCGTTTTACCATTTCTATTGGTCAGTTGTTTTAAAGTATAGTCAAAAACATTAAATGTTCCTGGAGTTTCCACAGGTGATAAAGTTTTAAATTCTTTGAGACCCACTCCATCCAATGTATGTTTCAATAATACTAATTTTCTTTGAGGAGTACACTCCTCTCCTTCTAACACCTCCACATAGGCTAAAAACATTGGATACCAGAGTTCTCATTCCATAGGTGGTTCACTTTTGTTTTGTAAAAACAAATGAAGGGGAACAATGCTAGATATATCTGAATGTTGGTGGTTTATGGCTAAACAACTATATATAAAAACAGGTAACAAGCTGAACTATAGGTGCAAGAACAAAAAAACTTCCACTCGCTAATAATTAACTCCTCTTTGTGAAGGCAGACTTGCTCATTTGCAGCGCAAAAACAGAAAATTGCACAACCAAATAACAATAGCGAGTCATTCACGCCTTCCTGTAAGTAGAGTACAACTGTTAAAAATTTAGAAGCATTTCACCATAGGTATAACCTTGTTCGCAGTAGCCTTTGATTAAAAAATTATGGAGCGTATCACCGTGCACACGTTCTTGAATGCATTATAATGGTGAACATATTATCGTAGATATTCTCTTGTAAGGAAGAACCTGTAAAATGGTGAGCGCATCACAGTATATACACTCTTGAATGAGTCTTTCAATGCGTCGTACTCAAAATGGTTAGCATATCACCGTGATCTCTTAAACAGTTTAGACCCAATCTAAGATGGCTGCTGTTATGCGTTGTGTGTTGCTACCTGAGTCACTCACCCCAGTGTCATGCACTTGAGACTGTGCAGGTGCTTGACATCTCGAGAACATACTTTGGAATGCGCGTGCGGTTTAACCAGCATGCTTGAGTAAATGCTCATGAGCAAATTACCCCTTGCCGCATAGCTTAAGTTACTGCCAGTAAAGCCAAATGCTGTTTTAAAGCTAAAGTTAATTTAGCCACCCAGGGGCCCCCAGAGTGACGCTGTGCAAAAACCTGGCAATTTCCATTTGTAAACGCAGATTTCCACTCGTTAGCACTGAACATCACAGCTAGACTTCCGTCGCCAATATGTAGTAACAAAGTACTCAGGTAAAATTGTTTCAAAGTAAGTTTTTTCCACACAAATGGAGCAGTCAACGATCATAGCCAGAAACAGAGCACTCTCTATCAAATTAACTGTCTTTCCTCAAACCACCTAAAACTTCTATCCCACGGCATTCCACCCACATCCTGCCCCTCCCAAGTTCCAAGATGGAGGATATAACAACATGCACGCTCTTTGAGTGCAGCCTGCCACTTGTGCCATGTTATCAGGAGTAGGCACATCCATGCTCACAGAAATCCGCTTTTACTTTTTAGGCACTAGATTGTTTATCTTTGTCAAAGCTCAGTCACAGCTCAGATCCAGCCTCAGGCATATCTCTTGCCTAGTAATAAATCCAGTTATCTACAAGGATCAACGTGAAAAAGCAGGCAGAGCAGGGTTTTAACCATGCAGCTATTTGTGTGCATACATGTTTTAGGAGACAATACGCTATGCGCTGGTGACATGATATGCAAAACAGGCTCTTGTTTTCAAGTCCAGAGAAAGCAAATATCTCTTTGCTGATGCCTCGAAAATGCTGGGCAAAACTGGTATGTGCTGTGCATCCCGTACAAATGTGTTGGGCCAAATGCACAGGGAGCTCACCAGAGCATCACCAGGGCAACTAAGGGTGCAATCCTGAGCTCTGAAAGGCAACACTATGCCACTACAGGCTAGAGACTGAAAAAGTATGGCTTTTGGAATTCTGTGGAGGTTGCCTCCTAGAAGTCACATTAAATCTGTCCTCCCAGATGTCCAAGCACTAAAGGGAAATTATGGGGAGTGTAGCTAATAAAAAGTGATGACTCCCTACAGCCTCCTCTCCCACATATTATGGAGATGCAGTCTAAAAAGCCTGACACCAAATGCTAAAAGGGGAGGTTGAATTCTATGTCAATGGGCTGTTTCCCAGGCTTGCCACAGAATATTTGTAGATGTGTACTGCTGTTTCTAGCTCAGGCCCTTGCCATTTCCCCACTTCGTTTCAACCTCATGCTCTCTCCTGCTCCTTGCTTACCTGCTACTTTGTTCCCTCTCCTACTTTCTTTATGCCTCTCCTGCTCCCTCTTTCCCGACCAGCCCACCTGAGCCCCAAGATCAGCTACCCACAATGCACTACCATTCTGTTTGGTAAAAGACAAAGCATTTGGGAGAACTAGTACTATGCTGAGAAAAGGTACATTTAACTACACCTCCAATGCACCAAACCATTTCTCTCAGAAAGCGGCTTCCGAACTGTTGTTCAAGCCCTCATACTCTTGTATCTGGATAGTGGTAATGTCCTACTTCATGGTCTTTTCAGGCTCCACGCTAGCACCCTCTTGCAAGGCCAGAAATATAATTGCATCATTCCCATCCTGAAGGATCTGACCATGACATGTATGATGTAAAATGTGAGTTCATTAGGAGTGCATTGAAGGGGGTAAGTTATAGTTAGCTAGGTACCTATAACTGCTGAATTTCACTCGTTTCGTACAAGTAAAATTTGAGCGTAACTATAACGTCCTTGATCCCTTTGGGTTTTTTTGGGGTGAAAAAAAAGATATATATAAGTAAGAGAAGAAAGTAGAGAAGAAAAAAGTGTTATCTCTAATTTTAACGAATTTTAAAAAGTGCCGATATTCGTATGAATTTCTATTTCTTGAATATGCATATATTGTGCCATGAGTTATGCAAAGCAAAGAAATTAATGTCATTTAAGATGGTTATTGCAATATTAATGTGACACATAAGGAGTTGAAAATGTTTCCAAAAACTACGAGTCTGTTTTTACTATCACTAGTTGTAGTTTGCGTGGAACACGTAATGAGCACGATTTGCACTTAAAAAATGGCCGCTCTCATTGCTTCATTATCGGTGAGCAAGGATTCTGTGCAGCCGAAACGTGTTCGATAGTGGCTGAATAAATAATTTTCCAACTGCACACGACGTCGTCATCCTTGCTTGGAGAGGAAAAAGTTGAAATATGTATATCACCCACAATTTGCTCGGCAAATCAAAGCCGCACTCCCAAGCAGGTTAGGAACATCCTTTATTCAATAAAAGACAGCCAGCTTCGCATACCATATAGTAGTCCTTTGGCCGACGCGTTTCGGAGAATTCTCTCTCCTTCTCGGGCCAATGCGAGCACTTTAGACATTAATTGTTGAAACTGTAAACCTTGTGCGCTGTCTGAATGTCATTACTTGGCCTCCGGTGTGCCATAACTCTTCGATTTGGTCCCTTTGCACGCTGGTTAATGTAGTTCCCAATTTTTTCCATACTTTTTGCTCTTCGGTGGGCTTAGATGCTCGCATTTAGTCCAGGACAATTTACAGCCCTCTATTGAGCCCCCGGATGGGACTCTGCCTGTCTGATTTAGATTACCTGCCACGCTTTCACCGAGGCGAATTTCCCGTCGTCGGGCCCTCCGTTGATTTAGAGGTGGTGCGCTCGCTTCTGCGACCAAGAGCACGTCACATATAAATCACCCACAATTTGCTCATCACGGTCGCTAGTAGGTACTTATAGTGAGGACCTTATTTCTATTAATAAAGCATTTTTTTTTCTTTTGCTGATATCTTAGGCGCCGTCTGACGAATCGTTGTGACATTTTCACAACTAATGAGGCTATCAGGTCAGCTCCTCTGTTGAAAGTTTTGGGGTGATTCGTCAAGCGGGCCGAGAAAATGGGGGGCCCCAAAACGCATTTTCTCCATGTTGATTTCCATAGGAGACTTTAGACACGGCTACAGCCCGAACTGCTGAACGGAATTACACCAAATTTGGCAAAAAGGTAGCTCGTGGTTCAGAAAGCACTCTTTTTTTGAATGGTGTAAATCCGTCCAGTAGTTCCTGAGAAATGTAAACATTTCTCAGAAATACAAATATCCTCACGAGGATCCGCTAACCCTCCTGATCTCGTGCCTGAGATCTGATTGGCTGCCAACAGTTCCAACCAGGAAGTGTTGGCATCCATCTTGTGACTCGGTTGAACTGAGTCACAAGTAAAAAGGTTAAAAAAAAAGGGGGGGGCAGGGTAGAAACATCCTGAACCCCCCCTAAGCCTGCTCAGGGGGTTCAACAAGGACACCAGGGCTGAAAGAAAACATTAAAAAAAAAAAAATTGCGGTACTCGCACTGGGTGTGTGAAACCGGCAGAGTTTTTTAAAATATTTTTTAAACTAAGCTTACTTGAAGCCCCCAGGTGGGCCAGGTCCAGGGGGCTATGCCAAATTATGATGTGGGGGCCTGCGGGGACCCCCGCAGCCCTGGGACTGCCACCACCCTAGGGCTTTTTTGTTTAAAAAAAGCATGGGGGGCTCTTGCCCTCCCACGAAGCCCTGGGGACTGCCACCTCCCCAGAGCTTTAATCATTAAGGGGATGGCACGCAGGCCTCCCAAGACCCATAGACTGCCACCTCCAAGTGGCTTTATTTATTTTTTTGAGTGCGTGGGGGGGCTCCAGCCTCCCCAAGCAGCCTCGGAGACCACCACCTCCCAGGGCTATGGAAACTAAATGCGGGGGGCCACGCGTCCCCCGTAACTCCTGTGACCACCACCTCCCCGGGGCTTTTAGGATAATAATGTGTGGGGGCTCCTGCTCCCCCACAGAGCCACAGGGACCACCATTTCCCAGGGCTACTTCAAAAGTGGAGGGGTGGCACGCATGCCCCTCCTGGAGCAGTAAATTGTCCTGAGGACCACCACCCCACAGGGCCACGTCCAGCAATGTCCCAGGGTGCCCACCCCCAGGACATTGCAGTTTGCTATGGGATGGGAATCAGTGAGTGGGTATGTACGTACTGGTATTGGTGTGTCAATGGTTTCAAGAATGGTAGTCTGAAATTTGGAGTGGGTGTATGAAAGATTATATCGGGGTGTAAGTAAGTGCATCAGAGATTATGTGGATGATGTCATGAGTGATGTCATTTGAGATGTCATCAGTGATGTCACTGACCATGTCATGAGTGATGTAATATGTGATGTCATCAGCAGTGCATTGTGGGGGCGTGAGTTAGAGTTAGCTAATTATAACAGCTGAATTTCTCTGGTTTTGTACATGTCAAATGTCAGCCTAACTATAACGTCCCTAAAACTTGTGTTTTTTTCAGGGTGTGTGAGTCTCTTAGTGGGTCTGAGTTGGTGCATGAGTCGCTGAGTGGGTCTGTGAGTGGCTGTGTGAGTCTATGTTGCTTCTGTGAATAACTGCATGATTCGCTCTGAGTGGGTCTGTGACTGGGTGCAAAAGTGTCTGAGTCGGTCTGTGAGTGGGTGCTTGAGTCTCTGATTGGATCTGTGAGTGGGTGCATGAGTGTCTGAATGGGTCAGGGCATAGCTGTGAGAGTGTCTGAGTGGTTCTGTGAGTGGGTGCAGGAGTGCTTGAGTGGGTGTGAGAGTGCCTCAGCGTCTGTGTGGGTGCATGAGTTTCTGAGTGGGTCTATCAGTGCATGTGAGAGTGACTGAGAAGTTCTGAGTGAATGTGTGAGTGGGTCTGTGAGTGGGTGTATCAGTGTCTCAGTGGATCTGTCAGTGGGTGTGTAAGCGCCTTAGTGTGTGAGTGGGTGCCTTAGTGTCTGTGTGGGTGTTTAAGTAGTTGTTTGAGAGACTTGGACACAAAGGAACCACACCTGCTCCATTATTCAACAAGAGTCCACAGTTTTGCATAAAATATCTACCAAAGTGGAGTACTTTCTACTTTTTAATTATTAAGAGCTACCTCCTTGGGTAAATGTCCAGTATGTATTGTACACTACAACTGCGTAATGGAGCATGAACAAATGTCACCAGTGACCGTGTGTGCAAAGGTATTGTTCCTGGTGCATCTTTATCCAGAAACATGTGATAACATGAACCCTCCTATAGAGAAGACAAAGAGACTACAAAAAGGTGAATCTCCACGAACAAGGGTATTTCTTCTTAACTATATGAATTAAGTGCTTTTTTGTTTGCTGGAGATGTCCTCATATTCCTCAGCATCAAGAACGCCTCACCAAAATTGGCAGGAAACACGCTGGGGGCTAGAGCTTGTGAAGCTGCCCATCATCCTGGTAAAAGGCGTCAATACCAATTTCTACTACTAAGGTGGATGGGGCAGGACCAAATGGACGGAGCTTTGGTTGATTTGCACATGTACAATTAATTTGCAAGTAATTTAAAGCGAAAACCATTGACTCCGCCTTCACCAGGAGAGGCATAGCCCAGGTTCCTTTATAGAAGGGGAGGGGGGCCATGTAGCCTTCTCCCCGGGCTGATGTTAGCCCTGGGGACCCCATAACTTGGGCCAGGCCTCTTAAACCTGGGTGCTCTGTAGCCCACCCAGGGCACCCAGTCTCCAGCAATGGGGGCCGCGTTGGGAGCCTAAATGCCCCCACAGTCCCTGCCGGCTCTCTGCCTCCAGCGGGAGCCGGCATTGCTCCCACATGTAGGGAGCAGCCAAAAATGCTTCTCCCTGCGTGTGGGAGTAATACTTTCACCAGTTTCCCTGCCCCTTGCCTGACCACCTTCGCAAGGCAGAAACAGAACAGCTATTTCGGAAATCCTTGAAGACTTTGGTGTTTGCCCGCTCGTAGCCCTCTTTCTCTCTTCCGCTCTTCCTGTTTACTGGATCCATTGCCAGCACCGGGATACCTCCGTTGGAGGTAGCCGTGTGCTCTATTAATGGCCCATTCATCCATTCATGGTGCACAACATCAATAACAGAACACCTACTTAAAGAGGCACCGGGTGTGGTGACGGTGGCACAAAGTACTTAGTGGCCAGACAAGCAACCTACTCATGGCATATGTTTTCTTTTTGTTTTGTTCTTTTTTTTCTTGAGGCCTAACCATGAATACTTCCTGAGGTTGGGAAACCTGAACAATCCTCAAAGAAGACAACATTAAAAGATGCCGGGAAAGAGGCAAAGGAGAAGCCTATCAGTAGAAGAACTAATAAATGTGTTGTTCCACTATTATCCTATCCTTGAACCTGAAAATTGAACCGCTTATCTGTACTTAAAACCACTCCCACAATAAAACAGATCATTAAACCTCTTTTCTGGCATATTATTCACATGCCATATTCCTTCCCATGTACTCCGCAAGCCAAAAATAACAAGCATTGGCATAGCCAATAGGTTTCACCTTTGGGACCTTATAAGTGTTTAGCCATGCAACAGTTGATGTTGTTGCACTAAGGATATTGTGCTGCATAATTAAATACTTAGAAGGTCCCAAAAGCGAGACCTATTGGCTATGCCAATGCTTGTTTGAATCTGTGGCAGGCCCTGTGAGAAAATTGCACTGCATTCATCCTCAACCCCCAACCGCTCAATCGTGGCCCGTTATAAACACTTTGATGTAACTTAGTTGGTATGTACTAAGCACCATACAAGAGTAACGTGCTACACTAAAAAAAATACAGGAACACAACATCCTGGAAATAGCTAACACCACAGGAGAATGCGACATTAAGTAAAACATGAAATATGAAAAGGAACTAAATCACTGACATAGACTACCCTAACGTTTTTAACATTCATTGCGCATAAATCGATGAATATTTTGTAAAGTTATTATAATTATTAGCGCCTTCACATAAGCCTTCTCGCACTGCAGCCTCTCTCAGAAGCCTTGGCTCTTTCTGTGGCCATCTCACTCGAGGTCTTGCCGGACAGGACAGGACACTCCTCCCCGCCCTGCATTACCGCTGCGTAGCTGCACCTCAAGGCCTGGGCTGCGCGCGCCATTGTCGCCTGCAATGCCAGGAATGCAGGGGAATAACCCAGAAGCGCAAAGGCTGGCGGGCCCCGGGCTACAGCAAGTCTCGGTTTGACCCGGGCTGTGGAATCCAGCAGGACCAGTGGGATATGGAGGGGGGTTGTTTACGTCGAAGATGAGCTCTGCTGCCAGCAGATCCCACTTAAGAGAGAGTGAACACACTTATTGTTAAACGAGCAAACTCCATTGTCGCCTGCAATGCCAGGAATGCAGGGGAATAACCCAGAAGCGCAAAGGCTGGCGGGCCCCGGGCTACAGCCAGTCTCCGTTTTACCCGGGCTGTGGAATCCAGCAGGACCAGCAGTGGGATATGGAGGGGGGTTGTTTACGTCGAAGATGAGCTCTGCTGTCAGCAGATCCCACTGAAGAGAGAGTGAACACACTTAATGTTAAACGAGCAAATGCCACTTCGGGTAAGTTGACATGCTTCCCAAATAAAAATGTATCTATCATGACATCAAAAGGTCATGTAGACCCACCCGTACTAAGTGTCACTATAAACCCAATCGAACTTTTGACCATTCACTATTATCACACCATTGTTAACCAGATCTCAGTTTAGAGCATATCTAAACGACATTGCTACATGTGAAAGCTTTTTGGTGAGTGTAGCTGTGCCCTGGTTGAGCGCTTACAAGAGGCAGGCCCAATTAATGCTTAACTGGTCAAGCTCAATTAAGGGCCAACGTTTGTGACCATGAGTTGAAGTTGAGCAAACGAATCTGCAAGTGAAAGCTCTGATAGTGCTGATTGAGGCCTGCTTTAAGAATGGTTGAGTGCTCCTGGTTGACTGCTCCTCATTACTATGGGCTGGTTAAGAGACGACTGTCGGTCTTTACCAGAGCTCGTGTCATAACAAAGAAAAACAGGCATTGTCAAATCCAATAGGTATGGCATCGGCCACCAGCCTTTTGGCTTTGCTAAGCCTTGTTTTGTTTTGCCATGGTTTTTGAAAAACGTTATTGTTTGGGAAACAGCTAGGCCCTCACCAATCTGGCCTAGCAGGGGACAAACTTATGACTCAACAAACCCCAAAGCATTTCACCTAGAGCGCTGCAATATCCACAGCTTTCTAGGCACATACATGCCTTGGAAACGTCTGTGAATTCCTAATTTTGACGATGTCTCGAGAGGCAATGCAGGGTGAATAATTGTACATATTGCATATGGTGGCATGCCCTCACTTTTGTGCAATATTTTTTTTCTTGATATTTATGGGCAAAATACTGTTCCCGTGGAGAAGCTCCTTCTCTTTACCAATTTTTGAGAGTGTTCAATTTCCCTCCCCACATTCGAAAAATATTAATTTCTGCTCTTGGCAGGAGTCAATTGTGAACCATTTCCAGGATTTTAAGGGGTCAGAGGCGTACTTAAGTAACAACCAAAAAACTCACCAGCTACATCACTTTCCTACGGCTCATACTACTCACCCCTTGAGTGGGAGTTACTCACACTCAGGATTAATTCACAGAAGGTAATATTACACATGAATAAAATGATTCGTGAATGTAAACTGTTGCAGTCGTAAATTGAGCCTTTTAGGCATGTTAGTCAGACTTATACACTCAATTGGCTATGCATATTGGGCCAGCAAATCTGCCTCGGTGGTTCTAATCTATCATGGGAGATGAATTACTAATTTTAGAAATTCACAAAACTCTTCCAGGCTACAAAAGGAAACCTGCATGTGTTACGGCTTACCAGGGTTAATCCTGGGAAGGTTTTGGGGAACACCATTAATGCACGTGAAATCAAATCACAAGCATATCTTTGCATTGAAAAAAAACAAAATGCAAATGCCTTTTGTAACTTCTTTTCTCCTAGGGGAAACATTTTTTCTTGTGGAGAACTCTACAGGTTTGAGGGAATTACTTACCCTTTCCCATGCTGGAAAGGGATTGCTCTTGACTGGAGTAAATCTTCAACGTTTTCCAGGGTATGAAGTGGAGACACATGATCTGTGAATGCCAACAACATGTACGTTGCTAGGAGTGCACCTGCTTTGGAATGGCCTCTTCCCATCCATTAGAGTAAAGTTACATATACAGGCAGGGAACTTGGTGTGAGTAAATCCATGACCGAGTGTGAAACCAAATTTCAGGAATCTGAACAGTTGTTTTGCAAATTCATCTGTTTTTATGCCAAGCTATATGCCCATCTCCGTCTCAATTACAGGTGCAAGTAGTTTTAGGAATGATGACCATAGGGTGTAATTGGTACCAGGGGTTTAGGTAGAATGTGAAATGGCATTGTCCTGCCTTGTATTTCCCGTGACATACCCGATACACCATTTATGGATACAGCCTACACTAGAGGACGTGGCATAACGGCTAGAGCGGTCGACCTCGAAGGGTTCGAGTCGCGGCAGGAACGATCCTCATCCTGTGGTTCCGGACAAATCATTTACTTTCCCCATGCCTAACAAAATTAATGTGTCCGTCTCTAATGCAACTGGTGCACGTGCAAAGCGCTCGGATACCCTGGATAGAGTTCACGCTATATAAAACTCCCAAAAACATATCCACATACCTGGCCATTCCGCCACTCTAGCATTTTCTTTGTGGGCTGCAAGGTCAAAGGCTGTTATCAGACCAGGGTGTGCTGCTGTGATGCAGCCACGCCCCCACTGGCCCATACTGGTCACGGCTTCTGCAGTGTGGGGCGTGTTTAAATGTCGGTTCTAACATTTGCAGTCACCATTGCATTTCTGGCTACAAGATCCTAAGAGTTATCAGAGTGATTTCTTAAATACACCGCTATACATGTAAGCGATGCTTTTCAAACTATAATAGCGCCTTATGTACTCTAGGCGCACTGCTATAGTAACCTTCAAAGTGGTGGGTACTAAGTCTAATGAACCAAAGCAGAAAACAAGCATTGGCCGCGCGGCCGTAAAAGTAACGCCGCGCGGCTGCGAAATGAAAAAAAATCAAAAAAACGCAAGTGGTGAGGCGAGCTGTGCGCACGCGCGCGCGACGGAAAAAAGTGCTGTGCACATCGCGCGTGTTTGCGCGCGTAATAGCAAGCTCGTAGCCGGCCTGGGTAGCACTTTTAAACCACCTACTAAATTTCTCGCAAGAGCAGTGCATGCGCTGACTCTAGCGAGACCTAAAAAGGGGGGAATAGAGTCAACAACTGCGTACCTCAACCAATGCGTGACTTTTCACCAGCCCACCAGGAAACTCAGATCAGGACACTTCGCCCTAGCTGCCACCCTTCGCATCTGCCAGACAAACAGTGGAGGCCGCTCCTTCTCCCATCTGGTGGCAAACACCTGGGACAACCTTCCCCTGCACCTCTGAGCCTCACCAGTGCTCCAGCAATTTAGGAAGGACCTCAAGACATGGATGTTCATTCAATAGGAGAACAGGCAGTTTTTCTTTTATCAGAGATAGCTTCAAGACTTTCATGAGTGAAGCAGCCGTGCTTTATGAATCCTGATTGATTGCCTTAGACCCTCACACTTGGCTACTCAGACAGTTATACACCCACTCATACCCATTCACACTCACAGACTCACTAGGACACTCATACAGGCTCTCAGAAAGTTGTGGCTATCATTTTAGATAAGAGGGAACGGTCGCTAGTTGTGAGAATTTACAAAATATTTAATAGAAGGGGTGAGGGTAGAGGTACCCTGAGCCCATGTGTGCAATATAGGGGTGTATGAGGGACCCATGATTGAAAATAAATTGCTGTGTACGTATTTTTTACCCACATGTGTGTATTTGCTGCTCCACAGTGACGCTCAGTGTGGCCCCATGCAAATCACAGTCGATCCGCAAAATCGGTCGTAAATTAAAAAATATATACATCCACAAACTGAGCCACTGAGATACTCATACACCCACTCAAAGGCTCACAAACAGCTACTCTTAGACCCACACAGACACTCCAACACCTACTAACAGACCCACTCACACACCCACTCAGACACTCTTACATCCACTCACATACCGTCACTCACACACCCACACAGATACTCACGCACCCACTCACACACATACTCAAAAACCTTTGCACCTGTTCACATACCCACTCAGACAATAACACATCCAGTCACAGACCCACTCAAGACACGCCCACTCACAGACCCACACAGTCACTCACACACGCACTCACAGATCCCATGCAGACCCACAAACCCACTGTAAAGTTACATGGGGGCCTTGCTGAGCGTCACAGAGAATCCGTGGATTTGCAGAAAAACCCCAGCAAAATTGGGCCTCTTCACAGGAAACATGGAAAGGGTTAAAGAAATACTGACCATTTAGAAGTGGTATAACAAAAATAAAAAAAGAAAGGAAGCCTGCGATTTGTTAACTGGAGCAGCATATGTAAAGACACATGGTGAAGCATAGCCATTTTATCTACTTTTCTAATGAGTGAGGCGGTGGTTTGCAGGAGTTCTGACTGGAGATTTGGAATGAAAACAGATGTTACCAGACATAGAAATAAAACTGAGAGAACAGCAAAGAGCTTTTACAGGTATGCTAATTTGTTTGTAGTACATAAAATTATATTTAGATAAAAAATTATGAGTGTATGCAAGCTGAAAGAAAATGTGTAGCTTCTATACACTACATTAAAAGGGGAAAATAGAAGGGAGCTTAGATGAAAACATTAACTAAAAATTCAGCAGGCAGGAAAGGAGAAAGAGAAATTGGTATACTGAAAGTATAGTAATTTTATTAAGCCAGCATGAATGAATGTGTTTGAAATTAGTAGTGGGTGTTTGCTTATAGTATGTAATTTGATAGTTTGTAATTTGCACACACTCACAGCCACACTTTCAGTAACACTCCCACAAAGGCACGGATGTACTCACCATTCATAAAGCCAGACAGAGACAGCAACACTTAGTCGCGCAACTATAAAACAGTTCACACACCCATTTACTCACCTATACGTCCAAGTTTGAGTTCTAGTTCACCCTTAGAGCCTGGGAGGACATCCACAGAATGCAATCTGCACCACAGGAAGAGTTTGAAGAGGACTACTTCAGCACTCTTGAAAAGGGAGAACCTTGATTGTAGTTGACCTCAGAATCGGGCCCAAAGGGTAGTGACTCTGAGAAGTGGAGAGAGGAGCAGAAAAATGACTGGGCAAAGGCTCGAGAGGAGAGATAGGATCCCCGACAGAGAGAGTTCTCTTTTTGATCCGATGCAGAAAGTCCTGTCTAACCCCAAACCCAGTCCCCTAAGGACCTCAAGGACAGACAGGCTGATTGAGATCTGAGGCTGCAGCTAGCCCATCTGGCTGCAAAGGAGAAAAATGCTAAGGCTAAGAGAGCCCTGGAGGAGAAAAGAGTATTGCTGGCTCATGAATTGAGTATCAAGGAGATGAACTTGAAGGCCAAATAGCTGTTAAGAGTTTAGCAAACATGGCGGGAGCACTAGTTCTGTGTCCAGTGCACAAGAAAGAGTCCATATATCCAGAAACCTGGTGCCTGATTTTAAGAAGGGAGGTGATACAGACAGGTGGTTTGAAGCATATGAAGTAGCACTAGTGGTACAGAGGATCTCGGAGGATTGGAGAGCTGGCCTTTGGAGTTATATTCCTGGTGATGGGAGGGACAACCTAGTGGCCTTAGAGAAGGAGAAGAGGTTGAGGGAACCCTTGTTAGTAAGTATAAATTCACCTCAGAGGAGTGCATGTTGCAATTCAGGGGTAGTCAGAAACTATGTCACCAGTACTGGGAGGATTTTGTGTGGTACTTTTGAAATGTTAGTAAAAAGTACTGTTGCTTTTAAAGAAGGTTTTACAAACAGTTATATACTTATTTCATTTTTCCAAAGACAACTGGGAAGAAGGAACTGCTTCAGACTGTGAAAAACATGAAGGTTCAATGGGGAGCTAAGAAACTAATTAAATATTCTGCCAACAGTACTTTCCAAATCTATGTGACTGGAAACACAGTACTTGCTGCTTTAGGCTTTTTTCCTAAGTGCCTTTTGGAAAGCTACATGTAATATACTGTTCGTTGAAATTAAGTACAGATTCATCTGTCTGTTCCAAATTTAGGCACATCTTTTTCCCTGAACAACATATGAATATGATGAGCACCTCTTGCTTGGGACTCTTTTTGTGAAAATAAATCAGTCATTTCTCCAAGAGGTGGAAGTTTTATGTTGCAGGTGAAGGATAGCATAGTTTGAAATCTCTGCTTAAAGTACCTGCAAAAATTTGCCGATCCAAGCAGCAAAGTTCTCCTGGTGCCTTAAGTGTGATGCCTTTAACGTTAGTTTGTTTGTCACAAAAAGTCATATAAGTCATCCCAAGGATATTAGGCACATCTCAGAGTTAGAAACCAAGTTGATGTTCTTAAATTTCTCCTTACTGTAACTACCTACATACACATAGTATGCAGTTTTTGATTGCTTTTCCTCACTGTTCATTCTTTCAAAAGTACATCATTTTTGGTATATGAGTATAGAACCTGAGAACAGTAAAAAAGATAAAATGCACCCACAGAAGACATTTGTACGGTGGCAAGCATGTGGCATCTCACACAGTGAGCAAGCTTCTGACTTACATTTTTGAAGGGAGGTGGTATTATAATGACTGCAGATGATGGTGGTTCTTCCAAGGGTGCTGTTCAGGTGTACTGTCCTGCTGCACCTACACCTAATTTATCCCCTCTCCCGAATAGTTTTTAAGTGCTTCCACATGGAAGTTGTCCCATGTAAATAATGGTTTGTAGTGCCCCTGGATAACTGTTTGCCACAAACAGTACATCACAGATATTTACTTGCAACCTTCTTTTCCCTTCACTGTAAGATGCTTCCAAACATCACTTTGTTATGTGCTTCCTGAAGTACATGTGCACAAAAGTATATTTGTAAATAGTAGTTATGTTATGTTTAGTAGTTATTTGTTTGGTTTAAATTGTATTGTAATGTGTTAATAAAATGTATTTGTAACCTTATTAAAATGTATATTACTAATTTAACCTATGGGTCACAAACTCACCTATACATGTATTCATACATGAACTCACAGTCCTATAGAGTCACACAGAGTATTGACACACCCATACATACACATACACTCATAAACCTAGCCAAAACCTCATACAGTCAGTCATACACCCATTTATACACTTCGATATAGAAACGGACACACCCAGACACATGCTCATACAGCCAATGAAACTCAGTCACATATTGATACAGCCACTTAAACATTCAGCCAAACACTGATACAGCATCTCAAACACCCATATCCATACTGATACAGCCAGTTACAAAACTAACCACACACTAATACAGACGCTAACAAAGCCAGCCAAACGCTAACGCTTCCAATATTACACACAGGCACACACTGATGCATACATTGACACACTCAGACATACACCAATGCAGTCACTGACACAGCCAGGCATACACCAAAACAGACACTGACACACACAGCCAAAGATTAATGCATCCAATAACACACCTAGGCACACACAGATGCATACACTGACACACCCAGGGACATACAAATATAGACACTGACACACCCAGGCATACAGTAATGCAGACACTGACACACCCAGCCAAACACTAATGCATCCAATACCACATCCAGGCATACACTGATGCATAAGCTGACACACCCAGGCATACACTGATGCATACACTGACACACCCGGGGACATACCAATGCATACACTGACACACCCAGACATACGTGCAGGCACTGACACACCCATTCAAACACAAATGCATCCAATAAGGCACACACTGACACACCCAGTCTCACAACAATACAGTAACTGACACATTAAAAAAACAGAGTTAGCTCTTTGTTTGACCGGATGGGGGTTCTAAAAATAACATTTTTTTTCCTGGAAGGGTTGCTTAAAAGTTTTAATTTCTTTTTTGAATCAAAATTGAACAGGGTAGTAAATGTGTAAGGATAGGGAAATGCAAAGAAGAAACTCACTTAAGTCTGCAAAAAACATTATGTGGTAACTGGAGGAAAAAAAAAAAACTTAACAGTGATGTTTCTTCACTGTATCCAAGTATGCATCCACTGAGGATATTTTTATAGCAACACGCATGTAATACTTTGCACAGTGAGTAACCATCTCGCTCAATTCTTCACAGGCAGCTGGTGTTGTAATGACTACAACTGATGATGGGTCTCCCAAGGGTGCTGTAGAGGTGGACTGACCTGCTGCACCTGCTTTCTTCTGCATCATCTGGTTGTAGACCCTTACATGAATTGTTTTAAGTACTTGCCCATGGAACTTGTACCATGTGAATACTTCTTTGCAGTGCCTCTGGATAACTGCTTGCTGCAAATATTGCACAGCACATATTTTGCTGTTATCTTCTTTTACCCAGAAGGTATTGTAAAGTGCTTCCTGGCATAATTTTCTTTCCTTCGAGGTGGTGCATCTTCCTCCTCATCCTCAACAGGTTCTGGATGTTCATCCTGGACAGAAGATGTAGATTCTGTCACTCTCTGGAAGCAGAGCACCACTGGTTATTTTCATACTCTTTCTAGAGACTTCACTGGCAAACTAAGGTAAGGTTTGGGTGTGGCATCGGTCGAATCTGTGAATCCGGTCCGCAGATTCACAAAACTCATAAAATGGGTACCTTTCTTGAAAAACAGATATAGGGTCCCTTATATATACTTGTAAATATGTTCACACTAATGTCATTAATGACAATCGAGGAGTGTACATATTTAAAATAATTTATAGAATTTTCTGCAGATTAATTCTGATGCCGTATATGTTTTCAGACCCGCGGAGGTACTGTGGAACCAAAAAAGAATTAGTTTTTTTTTATATTTGTTTAATTACATTAACAAAATAATTATATATTTTACATTAAGTACATATGTGATTTTTTCCTTTTAAAACTTATATAAATTATATTTATAAAAAAAGAACGTCTTTAGTTAAAATAAAACTGAATACATTGTAGCATTCTCAATATTAAAACTAAATCCTAGAAATTAACTAAAAATTAACATTAAAGGGACTTAATACTTTAGAAATAGGATTTGAAAAAACTTAAATTCCCTGGAAAAAACAAAAAAGGTTATAGGGACGTTATAGTTAGGAAATTTCCTGCAAAGAACCCCTTGGGGTGCCCATCAGGCATTGCAGTGCTGGCCTGATGAGGAGCATGCCCTATGATGAAGTATCACACCCCTTGGGGTGTGTGAGGGCTCTTGCACCTGAGCAATCAGCCTCCCACCTAGCAGATTCCTCAGCCCACTACTGACCTGTCACCCCTATATCTCTTCAATAGGCACTGCGTACCCCTTTGCCGTGATGCTTGTCAATAAGCAAGCCAAAGTATTTATATTCAGCCTCCCTTCGCACTTTGCTTGCCATTCAGGTCCTAAGTTACATGTTTTTTGATTTTGTTCCCCAGAATCATGACTTTAGTTTTGCCTAGATTTACTTTGAGCTCATTTGAGAGAGAGTAGCTATGAAGAGTGTTCATCAACATTTTAAACCAATCTTAGTCTTACTCATTAACAGGGCAAATAGACTTGGGAGCGGGATGCCACCAAGATTTAGAGGGTGGGCATTTGTGTTGGCTAGTGCTATCGAAATGTCTACCAGGAAGATATTAAACAGCAATGGTGGTAACACACAGCCTTGTTTTAATCTCGTAGAGGTATGGATCTTTCTAGAAACGGTACAGCAATCTCCACTCTTAAAACGTATCCATGGTGTTGGCGTTTAGTAGGTTAATTACTTTTAATAAAGTCAGCGGGATACCCATTCTTGAGAGCTTAGCCCATAAGATTTTTATGGGTACTGAATCAAATGCCGACTTGAAGTTAACAAAGCATAGATAAAGCAGTACTTGGTTAATCAGGGTTTTGGCTATTTGTAGAGACAGTGCGATCAAGTTAGATAGTTTGCCCATTCAATTCTGGTAGCCTGTTTGGTTTAATGGCTTGATCTCCTTCTCAGAGTCCAAGAGTGCCAGATCTTTGAGTAGTAAGTCGGCAAAATACTTAAATTCAATATCCAATAAAGATATGTGCCTGTACTTAGCAGTTGTGCAGGATCTCCTCCCTTGGAAATTGGGTGATATCTCTATTGGTTTTTCCAGGGAAAATACTTCTTCAAATCAGAAAATAATGAAAATAAGTAGTAAAAAGAGAAATAGATGACAACAGTAATTTTATTTCCTCAGGGCCAATTTCTAAAAGTAATATACCTTTACGCCCATCAAACTCTTCAGGTTGCAGAGATGTACAGTGTTTGTCCAAAGCCACACAATGCACAGAGCATGGATGTAGCACACGGGCCCACCAACACTTTAGATAGGTCCCAATCATTCTAAGAGCAATGAACATATTCCCCACCATCTGGTCCAGTACCCCCCAGAGGAACTGGAGCAAAGTAACTGAAAACCATTGTATCAACACTCTCAGCACCTCACCCTCAGATGCCAGCTCCGATCTCAAGGTGGCTGATGAAAAGTGCAACGCATATGTCACCTTAATGCGCCAACATAGTAGCTCCCCTCAAACCGACCAAACAATACAGACCCCCCTAAATATGCCAGCTAGGACACCCCAGATCGCAAATGCTTCAAGCGCCTCTGCAAACTTCTTGAAAGGATCTGACGCAGAAGAGAAGCACTCACTGACAGAGCTAATTTCATACTAGCCCTCAACTGATACCACCAGCTCCTGAAAAATTGCCCAGAATAGAGCCTTGACCACCCGACTCAATGCCAGCTCAAACCACAGCAAGGAACTATTCTGCACCATCAAAGAATTCTCCAAACCCACAGCTGTCCGAGAACATCGTCACCCCCTCCCAGGATCTATGCAAAACCTCGCAGACTTCGCCTACAGCAAAAGCGCCAACATCTATGAACACTTAGACCCTCCACCTCCCGTAGCGGATCTCAACAGAATCATCAACCTCACTGACTCTAACTGAAACACAATAATTACGTGGGAACCACTCTCTACACAGACCACGGCCACCATCATGAACACAATCCACTCAGGATCACCCAAGGATCCCTGCCCCCACCACATGTTCAACCTCGGGAATAGTACTATCAGCAAGGAACTCAACCCAATACTCAACCCATCCATCACCTCTGCTTCCTTCCAAGAGGGATGGAAACATGCGGAAGTCAAACTGCTCCTCAAACAACCCACCACAGATCCCAAAGAACTCAAAAACTACAAGCCAATCTCCCTGCTCCCTTTCCCTGCAAAAGATTTGGATAAAGCAATAAACCTCCAACTCACCAACTACCTAGAAAACAACAACCTCCTAAACCCCTCCCAATCTGGATTCTGCACATATCACAGTACAGAAAACACGCTCATCGCGGCCACCGATGACATCAGGGCTCTCTTAGACAGAGGTGAGACAGCCACCCTGTTCCTTCTACATCTGCAGCCTTCAACACCATATCCCACTACACCCTCCAACACAGTCTCCACCAGATGGGGATCCAAGGGAAGAACCCAGAGCGTCTTCATCCTACCCTACACCTTGGGCCCAAAGAACATAATCTGTGGCGTTCCCCAATGGTCTTCTCTCAGCCCAACCTTGTTCAACACGTACATGGCCCCTCAGGGCACCCTGGTCAGATCCTATAGCATGAATATCATCTCCTATGCCGACAACACTTAGCTCATCCTCTCCTTATCTTCTGACCCCACTAACACCAAATCCAACTCCCAGAGGGGCATGACCAGCATTGCCAGCTGGATGCAGAACAGGTGCCTCAAACTCAACACTGATAAAACAGAGATGCTCGTCTTAGGGAGCAACACCTCCCCATGGCACGACTCCTGGTGCCTACTGAACTTGGCCACTCACCCACACCAACAGAACATGCAAGGAACCTCGGCATCATACTCAACAGCAAGCTCACTATGAAGAAACAGATAAATGCTGTCTTGTCTTCCTTCTTCCTCACCCTACACATGCTCCGGAAGATCTTCAAGAGGCTCCCCATTAGCACCAGACGCACCGTCACCCAGGCACTCATCACCAGACACCTGGACTACGGTGACTTCCTATACGTGGGGATCACCTCACAACTACTAAACAGACTCCAGACCATCCTGAACACAGCACCGAGGCTCATACTCGACCTTCCGAGGTGGACCACATCATCCTGCACCGGCTCCCCATCAGCTAACTGTGCCAATTCAAACTGCTTACCCATGCCTACAAGGCCCTGCAAAACAAGGGACCAGCCTACCTCAATCACAGAGTTAATTTCCTCAACCCGTCAGACAACTAAGCTCCTCTTCCCTCTTCCTTGCCCACACATCCATAAGAAGCAGTAGTGGTGGCTGTACCTTCTCCTACATGGCAGCAAAATCCTAGAACGACCTCCCTCCCCCACCTTCGAACAGCCCCCACCCTGCAGGATTTCAGGAAATGCCTAAAAACCTTATTATTCAACTAACGTCCTTCAGCAGCAGAATCTCCCTAGGTGCCTGGATACTCTCATGGGTGATAAGCAGCGCTATACAAACCCTGTTTGATTGACGGATTGAACATATGTGAAATATGGGAGATTCTAGGGCCCCTAATCACACTCTGAAGTGAGGCCCAATCATTTTGTGTTATATTTGAGGAGTGGTGGAGCTACTGAGGGTAACCCAGGCTCATGGACAGTTGCTTTTCCACCCTATGGCTCTGGAATAGGTGGGGGAAGAGGCCCAAAGGAGAGTCATTGTCAGTCCGCGGATGTCCACTGATTGCATCCTTGGCAATGAATTTCTACAGGTGAGAGAAGAGCTGGGTCGGGCAGTCTTGCCTGGTGAGGCAACCCATCAGATTTCTGGGGCTACTGTCTTCCGACAAAGTTTGGAGAAGGTGTAGGAAGAGGATACAATCCATAGTGGGATGACCAGTTGGCCAGGGGTTACCTGCTGTGAGAAAAGAGAACCCCAGGACTAACCTTGGCGAAGCCACTTCTGACCTGGAGGTGCTGCCAGTGCGGTCACAGAGACAGAGGTCAAGAGACCTGCCCCAGACAGAACCCTGCATGACACAGACACAGTGTGTCATCCATGGGGTGGCTGTGGTTCCCCTGTGGAAAACGTGTAATATTTTACTTGGCATAAGCGACAGCCATTTTGGCTGTGGTGTTCATTTAAGTTTCCTTCGTAATTCTTTCATAGTTTCACTCTGCTTGTGCTATCTATTTTAGTTGACTTCCTGACTCAGCTAAAAGCAATGTACGTTCTGAGGGTTTGTAGCTGCCACAGCACCTGGTCTCAGATGTTAATTGTCAACCATTTATTGCTGCCATAAGCACTCTTGCTCACCCTCCCACTTAGCTGACCACATGGTTATTCATCTGCCCTTGTTTGCCAATAACTATTTCTAAAACTTGTTCTCCCTATTTCCGTTCACATGCTAATACTGCAGAAAACCTGTATAAAAGACCTGTGTTCTGTGAATTCAGTGTACTACCTCATGCAGCACCTGAGAGTGCTGTGTGGATGTGGTCCCACTCATGAGTGATTAATAAACTTGTTAGTTATTTCCAACTCCAGTGCTGATCTCTATTTTGTTGGTCTTTGAACCCGTGGACAAAAGGGTGACCCTGCACCAGTGTACCCCTAAAAAGGTACATTTCCACCATTGGCGCCCGACTTGTGAGGCCCCATTGGAGACGCGGCCGCCCGAAGGAGCGGTCTTGACGGAGGACCTACATTTTACTGAGGAAGCGCACTGCACGAGGAGACCTTTGTCTTTGAAGGCCGACGTGACTTTTCCGGTTTTCTCGATTTGACCCTCCAGGTGGTGGCCGGTCTCAACTGGGGTTTTCTTTGGCGCAATTTTGAAGTGACCATTAGGTCGACCGGAGATCAGCAGGTGGGAGTTGGAGTCTTCTTTTTGGTAAGGTCGCTTAAGCGGCACTCTTGATTTGATTGTTAAGCCTGGGCTTTTTGCTTGAATTTGTTATTCAATCTTTGCAAAGTTTTAAGACAGGTAATGTGGAGATTTTTCTCCTTTCGAAATATTTATTTAAAGTAGTAATATTTTACTAATATTTGTAGAACATGCCTTCTCTCAGCACACTCCGTATGTGGTGTTGCTGCTCTGGAGGTACCAAAGAAAGTTTAGAACAAAGTCAGCCAGCTCCCCCAGAAGGGATGCCTAATCGAGATATACATGTCAAATATGGTATTTCTTCCATAATGTACGGTCCACTGTTGTCAAGTACCTGATCCAGAACTTAGGTATTCCGCAGGAGCAGACGAATGCTCCCCAGTCCCCAACTCCGCTACCGCGAACTAAGTCCACAACTAGCAAAGAGAGGGAAAGGGGAATTGGGATGAAAAAGAGAGACTGCCGAAGACTGCCACTGCTTCTCTTCAGTAGGACTGGACTCTTGCTTGACTCCGAGTATCTCCTATAAAATAGAAGGTTATGTAACAACAATCTTTTCCTACACTTCCCACTCTATCCCAGAATCTTTCATAAATACCTGTCCTTCTTTATTGGCTTGCCACTCTCTTGTAAGGTCTGTATTGTGGGCAGGAATTCTATATGTTCCTATTTGTGTTGCTCTCTCTATTGAATTCTTTTTTTTTTCTTTTTTTTTTCCTTTTTTTTGTCCTCATCTGCCACTCAAGTTTCAAAATGCAATCTTGCAGGATTACACACATTGTGCTGCCTCAGTTACTAAGACTGGTTAGGGCAGTAATGTAATGAGAAGACTAACCCCTCAGCATCAATGTTTCACCCAGCAATGATTACTAATTCATAACCGGACAGGCAGTAGCTAGAATCCAGCCAAGGTGCTAAACTTAGCACCATGAAACAGGTAACCCCCAGAATGGGGTTAATGGCCTTAATCATTGGACCTGGGGAAAAAAAAAAAAACCCCAGATACTCAATGAACCCAATTCAGGAGATGCCAGAAAGATCTTGTATCTGGATTACCAGATCTAGCCAGGTCTAGCTTAGAGATCAGCAGGGTAGAAGCATACCAGTCATCAATAGAAGGAGATAAAGGGTCCTTCCACTTCCTACATATCTCCCTCCCTGCTAGCAAGATGGCATAAAAAAAAAGCTTTTTAGCCGAGGAGGGGACCCCTTGATGACAACCAGAAATTACTGATGTTAAATCCAGGGTAATGTTAACTCCAACCGAAAGTGAAAGGGTTTTACTAATGGCTTCCCAAAATAGGGACAGATGCGGGCACTCAAAGAACATATGGACATCGGAAGCAGCCACCAGACCACACTTTGCGCAGGCCACATTATTCCCCTCGGAAAATTTAGAGAGTCGAAGGGGTGAGTAGTAAGCTCGATGAATGGTGAAAAGATGGTTCCTGCGTAACCATGCAGGTTTGACAATATCCCACATCATCGTACAAGACGTATTCCAAAGATGTTGTAAATCGGGATTGGTGACGTGGCGAGACCAAAGTTCCTCTGGCAATGTGAAAGTTCCATCCGATTCCTCCAAGATTAAATTATACCACAGTGAAATTTCCTTCTTGGCAGGCAGCTTATCTACCAAAAGCATTATGAGATGACTATATGCACCGAAGGGAAATTTAACACCGTGTGGAGGTTGAACTGAGTATGCTCGAGACCAGCTTGATATTTGAAGGTACTTAAGCCTGGAGAAGTTTGGACCAATTTTAGCACAAAAATACTCCCAGGATAACAACTCCCCGTCAACAAATAGGTTACCCCACTCCTCCAAGCCAGCCTCTCTCATAGGTACCGCTAATGCATCCCCTAACCAGGCTGGACCGTCCGGAAGGTCCCACAACGGTGTCCTGCTTCCATAGTACCCAACTTTGATTGTTTTAGACATCTGTGCCCATATTCTGGCCATACCCCTTAACATTTTAATTTAATTTTTTTGAAGAACTTGGGGTTTCCAAATTTAAAAAGAAACCCTGACTGACTTACCCCGTCTACATCCAATAACATTGAATAAAGGGACTGTACTCCATAGCCTACTGGACTCTTTAATAGGATCCTGGCATGTGATAGCTGGAAAGCCCAAGCATAAACCTGGAGATCAGGAGCAGCAAGCCCTCCTTTTCTCTATTGAATTCTGTGACAACAAAAAAAAACTTTGTAACTCACTGACTGAATAGAATCTTTGAATCAATCGTATTTCCTGCTCTATTATCTGCAACTGCCTCATAGAAATTTTTATGTTTCATCTCTTCTTCACCTTTTCTTTATTCTCTTTTTTCTTTTATTGCAGGAATGAAAATATGCTGTTCCTTAGGATAGTTGGTAAGTATACATATATATATATTCACTGAAAAAACCATAGGTTTCACACATGTTATAGTTAGCGGAAATTTTACTGATAAAAAACCAATGAAATTCCCCCGTTATAGTTAGTGCAGGCAACTATAACTCACGCGACCGCAATCCTCTGCTGATGCTAATACTGTATTTAGACACTTATTTGCCCATGTCTTCTTCCATACATTTTTAGCTATACATATATTACAAATATTTTTTTTTCATAAAGACACATATGTCATCAGCAGAAGATTGCGGTCGCGTGAGTTATAGTTGCCTGCACTAACTATAACGGGGGAATTTCCGCTAACTATAACATGTGTGAAACCTATGGTTTTTTTAGTGAATTTGCAAGGTTTTTTAAATACTAATTCCTAACTATAACGTGTGTGAAACCTATGTTTTTTTCAGTGAATTTGTACGTTTTTTTAAATGCTAAGTTACTTTACGCCATTCGTGGCGTGCGCGCCCACTTAACGCAGTTCGTTCCGTGCGCGCACCGTGCGCTTCGCGCACCGTGCGCGCACAGTGAGCACGCGGTGCGCTTTGCGCACCGCGCGCCCACTTTACGCAGTTAGTGCCGTGCACGCACGGTGGGCACGCGGTGCGCTACGCGCACCGCGTGCCCACGTTACGCTAGATGGGCCATGTACGCACGATGCGCTTCGCGCACCGTGCACACATGGAGGACATATAATGCACTTCGTTTTGAAAGGTAATATTTACATTTTTCGTATATTTTATAAGCCATGCACAAATGGTGCCCTTCGGGCACCATTTGCACACGGGGTGGAGAGAGTGTGGATAATTTTTTTTTTAATTATTTTTTTAAAAAATATTTTAGTTTATCTCAGGTGTAATAAGCCATGCCCAATTGGTGCCCTTCGGGCACCAATTGCACACGGGGTGGAGAGAGTGTGGATAATTTTTTTTTTTTTTTAATTTTTTACCGTACGCGTACGGTAAGCGTAATCGGCGAAATTACCGAAAAAGTAAAAATTCCGTTTTTGGCCTTGGGGGATCTTTGGGGACTCCCTCAACATGGCTATGTGTGTGGGAGCTGTCTAAACAGCCCCTTTACATGTTTTTGGGCTTTATATTTTAAAAATCACTCTCAGTGCGAGAGAGAAAATGGCGGCCGCCGCTTCCTGGTTTCAGCCGATTCGAATGTTTACTTAGATCTAAGAGCCAATCAGAATCGCGCTCGCGCACGCCACCGTACGCGTACGGTAAGCGTACCGTAAGCGCACCGTAAGCTGGCTCAGATATATATATTGATTTAAAGGCTATTTTCTCAGAATCTACTGAACAGATTTACACCAAACCTACAAAAGGCACTTCCTTGACCTGAGGACTACCTCTCTGCCAAATTTCTAGTAATTCTGTTCAGCCGTTCGGGCTGTAGCCCTGTCTAAAGGTCCTATGGAAAAATGCATGGGAAAAACGCGTTTTGGGACCCCCCTTTTATCTCAGCCCCCGCTTGACGAATCCCCCCGAGACTTTCAGGGTAGGAGCGGAGCGTAGCGCCCCACCTATTTTGAAAAATTCGCGAGGATTCGTCGACCGGCGCCAAAGTTATTCAAAATAGAATGTTGCGGATTTCCTATGGAAACGTCGTCCTAACTATAACTACCTACTGGCGACCGCCAGTAGGTAATATATGACTATATCTACTGTTGGTATCTCTCTGTCACTGTATCCAAGTTATTCGCTGCTAGTCTTTTCCTTATTAGATACTCTGGCTCAAACCTCTGAACGGCTTTAGGTTCCAAATACTCTTTACTTCAATTGTTCCATCAAAAGTTTATATAAATGTTCTACAAGTAGTTTATGTTCTCGAACTTTCTATGAGAAAAGATGGCTCTTCAGAATTCAACATTGGCTTGTTAACTATGCGGAAATAGAGCCAAACTTCTAGTTAAGATTTTTCCTCGCTCTTCTCTTTTTACAAGCCTCCTCTTTGACTAGAAAGCAATAGTTTCTTCCGCAGAAAATTCCGCGACAAGACTGACCTGCCGTCACAGTGTACCTACTGTGACCGCTCTGTACTTGAACTCCGTAGGCTTCTCTGGAAAACTGGGCTTCTTCGCTCGGGAGAAAAACAGTTGCGAATCTGAACAGCGACCGTTTTCCTCAGAAAACTCAGTTGAAGTGCGGAGAACTCTGCGCGTGAGCGCGAACACAGCTGAGGAGGACTCACTGTCCAAACACTAATGCGGCAACCCGAAGACTCTTGGCTGGTGTTGCCGGCGGCCATCTTGGATTCCCGCCGAAGGGAATTAAATAAATTACGAAACAAACTGGTCATTACTCCCAAAGACATTACTCTGCGAGGTTTAAATCGATGGCTCCTATGCACTACTTCACCCAATAGGCCTGACTTGGGGGCGCCACGGGAATTGCCTTGCTCAAACCTGACAACTGTGGAACAAATACACAAAAAAGGATTCTGATCTACAATGGCCAGTGAATGGGTCATTTGATTTAAAAAAGTTTCAATATGTAGAGCAGTGTTTATTTAAAAGAAAAAGTAGACAGGATATGTTTGACTGTGTGCGTATGTGAGAAAGAAGTACAAGAGAGAATGGAGAGAGCCGAAGCTATAGCAAAACGCGCTAGAATTAAAAAATAAAGAAAAGAAGGAAAACACTAAAAAAGAAGATAGAGAACGTCGATTAGAGATAAATGGCCAGTATCCTATTAGGCGCCCCCTCTATTCCCTACTTCATATATCTAAGGATGATTGCATCCTATTAGAAAGCCCCCCAACCCCGTATAAATTTCCCACTCCAAGTGCCCCTGTTGAGGTTTCTGACGACGAGCATTTGTCTTCAGACGACAAAGAACAAGATAAACAAGATGGGTGATAGACTTGCTCTACGTTGACTAAAGCAGAAAAAGGTAAATTAAAAACCGCTGCTAGGGAGGAGGCTCGTCGGTCTCACGTGGCATCGCTCATTGTAACTATGGTTTAACTGTGGAACAGTGCAGAGCAATTTTATTTTGTAGAAAAATTTGTTTGAGAGGTAATATCAATAGACAAATTTCTCAGGAACTAGAGCCAGCTGATATAAATACTGATTACAAACGATTAACAGAGGGGACTTTTCCTTTTTCAAACCTATCTGATATGATTAGACGAGTGGTTAAAATACGAGACGCAACATTGCATTTATGAAAGGAGCAAGAGCTAGCTAGAAAACAGAGTGGTATAGAAGCAGTTCAATCTCAAGCACAGAATGTAGATGCTCCAGTGGAAGAGGCTACACCCAGTAGTACTACAGTTACTGTAAAACCTATGCATGAAGCTGCGCCCCTGTATGTTCCTCCGAAGGGTGCGGGAACCAATGATAATAAAACTTAGGATGATGCAAAGGGATATTTTACACTCCTTGGAGTAGAGCTGATGTGATGGCTCTTAAAGCTGCTTTGCCCGACCCCCAGAAAAATCCTGCCACCTTTTATGAGGAGGTGTAAGGAGCCATTAGCTCCTGCACGATGACCTTGCCAGATATTGATATGTTCTTTGGACTTATTTTGCCCCCGATATGTGCAGAACGATACCTAAACTAGATGACAATGTAGCATATGGTGATACCTGGGAACATTTAGAAAAAATAGATGCGGAAAGGGAGCCTGTGCAGAAACCTCAGAAGGAGATATTAGATCTTTCTAAAGCTATTGTGACGAAGTTAAAGACCCTCATACCCCCTAAGAAAATAGATTGGACTACGTTAGCGTCCTGTAAACAGAAAACGGATGAGTCAGTTTCTGACTTCTTTTCTAGGTTTGAGGAAACATTCCATGATTTTAGTGGTCAGTCATTGGCCGATGATACGGGTAAGCATTTGTTTGTCGAAAATTTGTCGCTAATATGTTACCGGAAATAGCTAGTCGCTTAAAGGCCAGTGAGAGTTCTTGGACTACGTCTTCCCCAGTTTCCCTTTTGACTATGGCCCAATATTATGAGTGGCAGGAACAAGAAGCAAAAGGCAGGGAGGATAAGAAGGTTAAGGAGTTAAAGACAAAATTTATGTTGGCTCAAATATATGGTCCACCATTTAGGGGAGGTGGAAGAGGCGGACGTGCAATGTATACACCTGGAGTACCCCCTCTCCCTCGAGCAACTTTGTCCCCTGATCAGTGTGCTTATTGTAAATAGACTGGGCGTTGGCGTTCTGAGTGCCCCCTTTTGCAAAATCAGCAGTATCAGCGGGGAAGGGGCAGCATAAGAGGATGCCCAGGGAATTCAGGAAACAGGGGAGGTACAGGAGATTGTCCCAGGTTTGAGGCAGTTGAACAAGGACCAAATTACTCTAATACTTTTGACAAAATCAATATCAAATGTCTGATTATTCTGCTGATGTCCTTGTGGATTCTGATTACGCATAGGGATGCCTAGGACGGGGTAAGGAACCGGTTTAGGTGCCAGTAGATCAAATGGGTCCTTATGTTGACGCAAACATCTTGGGATCTACTGATCGGTTTCTGGTTGATACAGGGACTACTCGTAGTTCTCTGTCTAAAAAACTGGTTCCTAAGGCTCCCCTATCCGGCACAATGATAACATCGATAGGATTGGATGGGACACCTACACTTAGCCCACTTTCACAGCCACTTGAATTCAGACTTGATAAATTCACGGCAGCATGTCCATTTTTGCATTCACCTACCACACCGGACAACACTGTGGGTATCGATATGCTTAAATATTTTCGTGCCACAATACGTTGTTCTCCGGAAGGTGTTATTTTGAATGACAATCATCCAATGGTTGAGAGATCTTGTCTTATCAATGAGGATGTTTCTCTGGCATAGTACATAGTACTTTGTGGACTAAATCAGAGACTGATGTGGGTCAAATGGTTATTCCACCTGTACATATTCAAGTAAAGGAGGGTGTTTCATTGCCTCGACTGCCTCAATACAAAATATCCCAAGAAGGTGAAGAAGCATAAGCACACATTGTTCAAGATTTGAATAAAGTGGGGGTAGTAGAAGAGGTCCCCTATACCACTTGCAATAGCCCTATCCTTCCTATTTTGAAAAACGACACTGACACTAAAATCTACAGATTCATTATTGATTTGCGAGAGGTTAATACAATTGTAGTGCCCCAATATCCAGTGGTTTCTGACATCACTACATTTCTCACTATGGTCCCTCCTACTGCCACTACACTTTTGGTGATCGATTTGAAGAATGCTTTCTTCTCGATACCCATTCACCCTGACAGCCTTTATTTGTTCGGGTTCACCCTGAAAAATAGATCATATCGATTCTGTAGAGCTGCACAGGGCTATATAGAGAGTCCCAGCATTTACAGTCAGGCATTGAAAAGGCAACTTGATTCTTTTCCTGTACCCAAAGGGGTGGCTCTTATCCAATACGTCGAGGACATCTTGTTATCTGCAGATACCCCTGAGCAGTGTGAAGAAGGAACACTGTTATTGTTATTGTTTCTTGCCTCTCACAATCACAAAGTCTTGTGAAAGAAATTGCAATTTTGTAGACTGCAGGTTACCTATTTAGGTCACCTTTTGTCTAAAAAGGGACGTGCACTTACACCAGACCGTATTCAGACTATTTTAGATACTCCTGTGCCCTGTACTGATGTCCGTGCACTGATTGGCCTCACTTCTTTTTGTAGGCAGCGGATCCCTAGTTTTTCACACATTATTAAATCCTTGTTGGTCCTTTTGACTAAAGACACTCCGATGCCACGCCCATGGACTACTGAATGTCAGAATGTCTTCCAACAGTTACGCCAAACTCTTTGCTCTGCACCAGTATTAGGAACTCCAGACTACACTAAGACTTTCACACTTTATGTCCACGAGAGGGAAGGTTTTGCCCTCTCGGTTTTAACACAAACACACGGTGATAAGCAACGTCCTTGTGCCTAGATGTTTCTGAGCGGTAGCAGCAACGGCTGTATCAATACGTCAGAGTGAAGGAATAGTTTTGTCACATAAACGGTTTGTGTTAGTATCCCATTCCGTTGATGCTTTGCTAAATCAAACGAAAAACACAGCATTTGACTTGTGCTCGCTTGACAGGATATGAATTGACACTTTTGGCCGCTCATATTACACTGAAAAGATGTTTGACACTAAACCCTGCCACATTGTTGCCATTTACATCTACTTAGCCACAGTCACAAGAGTAACATGAT
This sequence comes from Triturus cristatus, assembly GCF_964204655.1. Lineage (NCBI taxonomy): Eukaryota > Metazoa > Chordata > Amphibia > Caudata > Salamandridae > Triturus > Triturus cristatus. The sequence continues at coordinate 209,335,532 of NC_140580.1, read as the reverse complement.
TGTATATTCCTTACTGAAGAGCAAACAAAAAGCCGCATTGACCTACAAGATACACCTCTCTCTAGTGTTGATGGGGAGTTAGGGGTTCACGGCTCGTGCCTAAAATTGCCTGATGGCACCACATCTGCTGCCTATGCGATTACAACACTTCAGACAGTAGTTGAAACAGCTCGCATCCCACAGAAATCAGCCCAAGCTGCTGAATTGATTGCACTAACAAGAGCATGTGAGCTTAGTACAGACTTACTTGTTAACATTTTTACTGACAGCCAGTACGCTTTCGGGGTGGCACACAATTTTGGCTGCTTATGGAAAGAAAGGGGCTTTCTCACCTCACATGGGACACAGATAGTGCATGGAGAATTAGTACATACTCTCCTTACTGCTCTAACCTGTCCTAAGAAAGTGGCAATTGTTAAGTGTAGTGCACACAAGAAAGTGACTGATTAATAGGGGCAGGTAATGCCTTTGCAGATTACACAGCCCATGAAACCGCAATGCAGCGAAGTACCACATCCATGTATGTAGTGAAGTCACAAGCTGAACGTTGGCATGAGGCCAGGCAAGAGGTGCTGGACATGCAACAATCTGCTTCCGCTGATGAACTAGACCAATGGTCTAAGGAGGGAGCACTAGATGAAGAGGGCTGCTGGAGGAATAAAGATATGACCAAATGGAAGTTAACCACAGCTTACTTATACCCCTTGATTCACATGGCACATGGGCCGGCACATGTTGGTGCATCCTCAATGGCAAAGCAACTTATGCAAGTTTGGGATCATCCTGATATTGCCGGCACTGCTAAAAAGATGGTCCAGTCTTGTTTGGTCTGTCTTCAGTATAATCCTGGAAAGGGAACTCAAACTCCAACAGGAGGGTTTGCAACACCAACTGCACCTTTTGAGGTTCTGCAAATGGACTACATTCAGTTTGAGCACTGTAATAACTTAAAATATGTCCTAGTAGTGGTTTGTGCCTTCAGTAAATGGGTGGAGGCGTATGCTACAAAGGATAATACAGCTCTCACAACAGCAAAAGTTCTCCTAAAGGAGTTCTTTCCTCGATTCGGCATTTGTCGGGTCTTATGGAGTGACAATGACCTCATTTCATTGGGCAAGTTGTCGAATATGTCATGAAAGGGTTAGGGATTAAGCAGAAATTTCATGTCGCTTTTCACCCACAATCAGCAGGCTTGGTGGAGTGTTACAATTCCACCCTGAAACTGAAATTGGCTAAAATACAGGCTTCCACATCTTTGAAATGGCCTGATGCCCTGCCCCTAGCACTACTTTCTATCGGATCAATACCACATACACGATCTGGCCTTACGCCATATCAGGTTGTGTTTGGCAGGCCTATGAATATTTGGGGAATCCCTAAGCCTCGCCCTATACATGATGTACCCCATGTGTTGATGAGTGACTGTTTGTCCCAGTTAACTGACAGCTTGTCTTCTATTTATCAGCCGGTACGGGAAGCCCTTCCGATCAGGTCGCAGGGTGATGGCCATGATCTGCGGCCTTACGATTTTGTCTTAACAAAGTCCTTCCAGTGGACCAATTCTTTGGCACCCCGATGGCGTGGACCAGAACAAGTCCTCCTGGCTACCAGAACTGCGGTACGAGTGACCAACCAGAAGAATTGGGTGCATGCCAACCACTGTCGTAAAGTTCCACATGCCCTCGTCAGCCCAGCTGAGTTGACAGATCACCGTGACATCCTGGTCACCGAGAAAGGACGAGCTGCGTCACCTGAAAGATCTGAGGAAGTCTACCTGGACCACACGATCCCTGGTACTTCTAGATATCTGCTTCGATCCAGGCAGAAAGACATTCCAGCACAGAAAGAGACTGTTTGAGCCACTGTCCTGAGTGGTTAAAGACTGACTACAAAGGGGGGTAGCCTATTAGTGACTACTCGTCTCAACGTTAGTGACGAAACCAACGCCTGCTCAGGATCTTAGGGCACCATCTGTTTTGTTGTTTACCGACTAAATGAACATGCCAGAGGAGAAGAAAATCGAATGCTTAAAAAAATATGATGCTCGTTATTGGAATAACTATGACTGTTGTCATCATTGCTGTCATAATGTGGGTTGTAGAGGAAGTAGCTCCGGCTCGAAACTTACTGACAACTGCTACTTCTGTCCCCACGAACATTATTATTCTACTCTTCCCTATCATGAACAAAAGCCCCGAATGTCATATCTCAATAACACTTTCATACAAATGTTGCATCATACTCATAATGCTACGAACACTACCAACTGCTGGGTATGTGGAATGATGCCAGCTCATCAGAAGAAGGGAGGAACGCCTTTCATTCCCTAGCCATTCTCGCATAATGGCTCCTGTAGAGCCTGGTTCGCACTGTTGTGGGCCTGTGAAATTGCTAATATCACTCTAGCTGATGATGTAGGAGGACTTAATGCAAAGCTTAATAGTTTGTTACCCCGATGAGGAAGGGGACCCACAAGCCAAAGGAACTGTATGGGAAATGGAGGAGTATCGCAAAGGAAATTCCTCCACACGTTATGCTTACCCCAACACCCGAACTGCCAAGGGTAACGGGCCTTTTGTTATCGCTGTTACTAGAGCCCGAGCAAATCTTTGTGTGAGCAGTTTTGGTAGTATCCCAGTGGGAAAAAGTGACTGTACCACAGTATTGAACATTACAGGAACGAACAATAGCAGTTTTCTATCCTCACACAACACTTATTTCATTTGTGGGAGTAAAGGCTACTATCATCTACCAATCGGATGGTCCGGAACATGCTACGTGTCCTTCTTGCTTCCTCCTGTGTTCCTAGCACCTGCATCTCATCATAAAGATCAAAAACTGTTTAATTACATTTCCTTGAACCGATTCAAAAGAACTATACATAATGATGAAGTGGATCAAACTGACACTGCATTACAGCAATATGTTGACTTTAATTTGGGACTCTTTTTCTTTGTTGGTGCAGCTTTGAGTAGCAGGAAAATCATGGTTCTAGCTGATCATGGTGAAGCATGTCGCATCATCAGTAGTAGTTGTTGCGTCTTTATCCCTGACCACGCCCCTTCTGTTTATGTTGCTATTTTCAAAATGCATAAAATAGCCACTGAGATACATCAAGATTCAGGAACATGGACTAGGGCTGGATGGTTCTGTAGCGTATTTTCTGTATGGGGCTTAAAAATATTATCGGGAGTGGATGGCCAGAGGGCTGACTCTTGACACTGATAGCTGCCCTTGTGAGCAGAGGATTACCTAGGTTTGGGACAGACGTCTGACTTCGGGATAGAATAGGCCACATCACCTTGCTGGTCATGGTGGTAATATCTGCATACTGGGATGCATCTGAGAGCAAGCTAAGGTTACGAGCATCAAAGATGGGGTTTGCAGAGGAGGAGAAGTGTTCCCCATGGGCAAGTCCAGTGGCTCAGGAGGATGGTGACAGAGGGTTACAGATAGGTTCAGAGGAGCATGAAACAGACAAGTGCAATTGCAGAAGGGGCAAACTGTCCATGTTCTATCGCCTGAGCAGGGAAGCTAATGAAATTATTGATTAGTCTACCCTAGCCTTTGGCTGGGGGAGCCCTGTGTTAGAAAATTGCCCTTCCTGCAGTTTGACCCCAATTTTTCTTCTTTTTGCGGAACCCTATTTTCGCTGGATATAGAACTCTGTGCACTTACACCTGCTAACCAGTGATAAGGTTATTGTGCTCCTCCTTTCAACATGGTAAAATTGGTATACACTTGACATACACATTTACTTTACCCAGAAGTCTCAAGCATTTGGTACAAAGTGTACTAGCATTTCGTACCAAGTGTACCCAGGGTCCGTAAATTAAATACTACCAGTGACCTGCAGCACTCCTGCCACCCACTGCAGTAGCACTGTAAAACTTGTCTCTAGGTTTACTATTTTGCTTGACTATATAGTTTTAAAACTGCAAATTCGATCTGTCAAAATAACCACTTTTAACGGGTCTAAACACTCTATTTAAATGTTAATAATTCTCCTCTATGTAGGCCTTTTTGCCCATAAGACATGGTGCATAGTATTTAAAAGAAGGACATATAAAAGTTTAATATTAAAACGCCCTAAAATCTATTTTCGCTGTAGCAAGGTTTGCAGTTGTATAGGAAAGCATTATAATACAAAATTAAGTTTAATAAATGTTATCTCCGGCTAGGAAACAGTCACAAATTCAATTTGTGGACTTTTTTAAATATTGATTACAAACCCAATTCACTAGTAAAGTTGTATTTGTAATAAATGTTTTGGAAAGGGGACTTTTAAAAGGCTGCACTTGCCCTCCTTGAAGTCGCTGAAACCTAAATTTGCATTTTGCTCTCCTACTTCTGCCAGCTTGTTATTAGCATTTGAACAGGCATGAATCAGTTGTAAACTTATCCCAGGAGTGAACAATAAGCAGACATGAATGGGCAGAGATGACCCATCTGATCCCTACACAACATGCGGGGTAAGACTATGAGGATCCTTTTGACAATAAACTGCCAGCTCCTGCTTGAATGTCACATGCTGCTGGACAGATCTGCTGCGGTTTTGTTATATGACACTTGGGGTGCACTTCAAAGAGGTCTCTCCCATAACAGCCAAATTTTAGTTAGCACTTGGGCAAGACCCTTCTTTCGTCACCACCTGGACCTTGCTGGTGGCTTATACTGGAGAGAGTTCTGACCCAAAAGGGTTCTTCCCGAGGTCGTGGAACCCTTGGTTATGTCTGGCTAGACTTCACTTACCACCCATGAAAACCTGGGGCTACGGGTCTGATTTATAAGCTGGTGGTTGGCATACTCCTACTTACAGTCAACATAATGGTCTGTCTGCCCAATTTAAATGCAAGTGGAACATAGGTTTGGCTGCGTCGACGATTACCCTCCGTCACCACAATAGCCAAACCTCTCCAGTGGAGCAAGGGACCATTTGATGTATATATGTAAACCCACCCAAGCAAATGTACCTATTTTTTTTTTTTTTACTATATGTCACCACCAGACACACCATGGTGGTGAAGGAGAGTAAAATGGTAATAATGCCCCCAGCCATGGGAGACAACTCCCACGGCGAGGGGAGCATTACATTTTCTATTTCATAAAAGAAAATACTGCTTTGGAAATTTGCTTTTTGAAAGTAAAGTAAAAAAAGAAAACTGGTTCAATCCTCTGTCATGCTGAAGGAGCCCTGCGCCAAACAGCATAGAGCATTAACAGGAACCGCAGTGCCAGCAGTTCCTGCCAATGCATTATTAATCACCACCTGCTTGGCGACCATCTATACATGTGGCAGGCGGTCCCTCCACCAGGAGGACGGAGTAATATATTCCATCCCCCTGGGGGAACAACAGGCTGTCCATCCACATATAAATCCGGCCCTAAGAAACCTTTTATTCTTGAAGACCTCCAGAGAACTGGGACCATCCTGGCAAGCTGATCAGGCCAAGGCGCATTGCTGCTGGGGCCAAAGATAGAGGTTTTACTTGCTTTGAGTTTCTCTGCTGCAGTGAATCCGATTTAGAGAGTCTTGGCAAGAAGATATCCAGCCTTGTGGAGCCCTTGTCAGATACAGTCCACAGCCTTGCCGGAGGATTCAAAGCTCTGAAAAAATGACCAAGTCTGAACTTAGAAACTTTGACCAGGCAAAGGCGCTAAATGTATCCAACCAGCGAGTGGACTTCCCTGCATGCAGGATTCAAATTTTCCTGCAAGGAGCTTTTCCCACCTAAACCAACGGCTTCACTGATACCTTGTATAAGGGCTGTCTAAGATTGCGGAGCCATCCTCAAGCACAGCCTATTGCCTTGCCTTGTTGAAAGATTTTTACTTACATTTTTGAGTTTAAGTACCAAGGTAAACCCTCCGATCGTGTCAAACCTAGTTTGTGCATTTATGCATCCGACCGTGATCCATTGTGGTCGGCCTGAAATTGTGCCAATGTCCAGTTGACCAGCATTGGTGCATAGTGTTTTTTGGCCCTACTCTATATTTTAAAAGTTCATATCTCCTGCATTTTTGTTTATTAAAGTATGCTTTGTTTATCCAATTCATTTTTTAATTTTTGACTTTATTACTGAATTTGTAGTGCATAAATACTTTATACTATACATTATCCCACATTAATCCTGTCTGCTCTGTACCATAGCTACCAAGGGGTTGAGCGCAGGTTAATTTAGTAACTTTAAAGGATCATTGTGACATGGTTGGGATTACTCCTTGAGGTGGGTTGTCACCCACCCCACTTAATAATCTAATTACTTACAGTGACTTCATTTAACACCATTATATCTGACTTGAAAATGTAGTATATGTCATGAAGTGGTGATTCACAAATAGTCTTTGCCATACATTATGCATGCCAACACCTAGGTTATGGATTTGAGTGCAGTATTTTGCATCTGAATGTGAGATCAGCTTTTGATATATTCTGTTATAGTTTGAGGCATAATTTATCAGTGACTGGGCAGTATAAATCTGTGTTGGGGATACATTGTTGATTGATTTAATTGCGGAGTGTGTGATAAGTGGGTAAAGTGTGGTGTAAATTAGAGTATTACTAGTATTGTGTTTTCAGTTTAACACTCAAAATGTGAATTTGGATTATTTTTCATTTTGGACACGTTTATAACAGCTTAGTCATAGAGTGTTTGCATCACATGTTTGTGTGAACATGTCTATTTAAAAAAATGTGTTTTCTTATCCAATTTTGAGAGTAGGGGTTAAATAAAAAACATATTAGGTAAATACATGTGGCCAAAACAGAGAGTGTGTGCAAATTGATGTTAAATATGGTTTTGGGTTTCTAAAATATATTTTATAAGCACTTAAGATAGTGCATTTAAGCTAACTTTTTCCAAGTTTAAATTACGTTCTATTTTGTGGTGAATCGTGTTGTTCCTCATCTAGGACTGCCAGGCAGAGGCCAGGCCTTGCAGCAACAGCAGTGTTGCTTAGGTTCTGAGGTAGCTGTGGTCAGGGTTGAGCTATTTAGGCTCCTTTTCCTCAAAAGCAGGTGTGGAGGATGAACCATCATGTGTGTGTTACAGTCGAAATAGGAGAGACGGAGTAGTGTGTGTCCATTGCTTCGCCTGTCATTTTTAAAGCATAATACCTCAACAGAGTAACTCGAATGCAGCAGAAACAGTGGATGGTTCATGAACTTTCCTCCTTCAAGCTGCCATACTATATATCTGGTGGGCGTATCTCCATGGCGACGGACAGGTAAACAAAGATTTTGTCAGCCATTTCACATCCGCTAAATTTTAAATGAGGCCCTGAATGTCTGATTACTGTTCGCTATGTAGATACCTGAAACCATTTAATGAGAAAGGTAGTGATTATCTTTTTTTCCAGACAATTATAGATATTCTTTGTGCTCATGCCACAACCTCTTCATCTCGATTATGACCTTAGTATGTCTAATGGCAAAAAACTGTCAAGATAAACAGCTTAAAGAAAAACTCTTCAAAAAAACAGTTTTCAGAGTTTTTTTTAAATGGACATTTAATTTATCCAAAAACTCTGCAAACCATTTAACAGTCTATCCGCGTACCTGTTCTCTTGTAGTACTTTTGGTCTGTTCCCTTCACTACTGCACAAGGTGTTCGCTTATCTGGAACTGAGTATGCATCATTTAAAAATGGTTATATTAGTTATGCCATAATATTCACTGAACATGCATAATTGAAAACCGTCAACAGCCAACTCACAGACTACCTGGAATCCAACCACCTACTCGACCCATCCCAATCCGGTTTCAGCCCGGACTACAGCACAGAAACTGCCCTTATAGCCGCCACGGATTACATAAGAGCCATCCTTGACTGCGGCGAATCAGCAGCCCTGATCCTCCTCGACCTGTCAGCAGCCTTCAACACCGTCTCCCACCACCCCCTCATTCAAAGACTTCACCACATCGGCATCTACGGCAACACCCTCAAGCTGCTATCCTCTTTTTTCACTAGACGCACTCAGAGAATCCGCCTCCTGCCGTACACCCGACCCCAAGAGTATCATCCACGATGTACCCCCGGGCTCTTCACTCAGCCCCAAACTGTTCAATGTCTATATGACTCTGATGGCATCCATCGCTAGCAGCAACGGTCTCAACATCATTTCCAATGCCGACAATACCCAGCTCATACTTTCCTTCACTGAAGACACAGACACCACCAGAGCGAACTTCCAGAAAACCATGACCGACGTCGCCAACTGTATGAGCGCCAACTGCCTCAAACCCAACACAGAAAAATCTGAAGTTCTCCTCTTAGGAAGACCCCCCTCACCATGGGACGACTCCTGGTGGCCCTACGCCCTCGGACCAGCACCCACCCCCACCACCCATGCCAGCAACTTCGGAATCATCCTCGACAGCGAACTCTCCATGAGACATCAGATCAACTCAGTTGCCTCCACCTGCTTCAACACCCTCAGAAAGCTTCGGAAAGTCTACAGATGGATCCAAACTAACACCAGAAGAACAGTCACTCAAGCCCTCACAACCAGTTGACTTGACTACGGGAACACCCTCTATGCCGGAACCATCACTCTCCTCCTCAAGCACCTCCAAACAATCCAAAACGTAGAAGCAAGAATCATCCTGGCCCTGCCCAGATGAGTCCACATCACCCCCCATCTCTGTAGCATGCAGTTGCTCCCCATCAAAAAGAGATGCCACTTCAAGCTGCTCACGCATGCCTACAAAGCCCTCCACAATACGGGACCAGAATACCTGAACAACTGCCAGCCGCCTGACCTTCCACCAACCCACCAGACACCTGCGGTCTGCCGCCCTGTTCCTCGCCACTATCTCACAAACACATTGTACCCAAGCAGGAAGACACACCTTCAAAACCTCGCAGCCAAAACCTAGCGCGACCTCCCCATCCACCTCCGAACATCTACCCCCTTGCGGACTTCAGTAGACTCAAGACCTGGCTGTTCGAATAGCTCCGCCTCACGCAAGCACATGGATAGCCCTCGGGTGATTAGCACACTCTACAAGTTCTGATTGATTGATACCTTATGGGTACGCTGTTGCATTTTATAATAATATCCAACCTTGGTTGCAAAAGAGGTTTAAGGGCCCACACCTAACAACAATTGCTTTATTATGTGGTAAGGATGTCTGTATGAATATTATATTCCCCATGTCCTTGCACTAGCAGGTAAGTTAAATGGGAAAGTCGCCTTGTTGCTGTATGTGCGCTCTACCAATTCTGCCTAGGTTTTCCGTTTTATGGTTGCTTTTTTTATAATCTTTATTTAATATTTTTCTTATGACAACAACAAAAAGAAAAATTAACCCCCTCCCCATTTTTAGGTTTTGCTTGTGAAATCTATTGTTTTAAATATAAACTTAAAAGGGGCTTCTACATCCCACCCCCTCTCTTTCCTGGCTTCTCATTGGTTCCTGTGTGTGCCACTTACTTTTCTGCCATTTCTATTGGCTGAAGCATATTTTCCTGAATTTATCAACACTTGTGCGTTGTCTGCTTCTCTTTAAATTTCCCATAGTCGAAATACTGTTAACATCCACTTTGGTGGCACTATTTTTCTATAAAATGTCGTCTCTTTTGCAGCAGATTTATATAGCAATTTATCACCCGGCGAGATTAAGAGATTTGCCCAGAATCACAGGATGTTGTGCCGCAGAGACTGGACACGGGATCCCTAGCTCTGGAGTCAGCAGCTATGGCCGCTGCACCACATCCTCTCCAATCCAGTGTCATCTTTCTGGGCGCAGAATAACAGATGTTTATTGTTACCCAACTCAATGGTAGTTTATTGACCTCAGAAGGATAAAAGGTTGAGTGGACCCTTCGGGATTTGAAGCTGTGACCATGAGGTCGAACACAGGTCCCCTATGGTGGATGCATTATTCTCCTAAGTTACCAGACCCAGGCAGCCCTGGCCTTATGTGATGGCATAGTCTTATCCCATTACAGAGTTTTGTAAAATAAAGTGATGAGGTGTTGCCCCGCCCCCAGCCCAAGAATACCATTCAATGTGGTGGACGTGGGAGGAGCATCGGAGAAGCCTGTCCAAATCTCCCTTTTCCAGGGCAGGAAGCTTAGCGTAGAGTAGAAAGTGACCGGGACCCAGTACGAACCAGTCCTGTGCCTCTTGAAACATGTTGAACTTCAATCTCGGGTATATGTGGTTCAGGACCTGGCAACACCCATCCTTCTAGCGCCCATCCAACATGTCCCTAGAGATACTGCAAAACGGTTGCAGATCCCTAATAACTATCTGTTCCTATAGTTTGGCTGTTTGCCACACTATATATGGGAACGTGGCTGCCTCTCTACTGCCCCTCATGAGCAGTACAAGAAAGGAGCTCACACCACAGGTGTCCTTCAGTAATCGCTTCTCCCAGTTTTCACCCTCCACAAATCACTTTGAAGCATGTTGGATACAAGAGGCATAGTAATAAAGCTCCATGTCGGGGAGATCCTCCTGGTGGTCTAGTTTCAGCATCTTCAAGGAGACCCTGACCAGAGATATCAGCAGCTCGCTCAGTTGTTAAAACCGTTTGGACCTCAAGGGACACAAAGCATTTTGCATACTATAAAGTCATTGCGGAAGGGAAACCATTTTGGCAATTGCCCCCTACCCATGATAAAGAAAGGGAGAGTATTTCAGAATAGTGTAGATAATTTCAGGCCCTCCAGCACTCTCCCCATAATAGAAGCATTCAGTTTATCTGCCTTTAAGGTGACCTGAATGTATAATTAACAAAACCCGTCAGTTTCCCCTCGCAGTCGCAAGTTAGGGAGCCGGTCCACCTCACAGCACACCAGCTTCCCCAATGGGAAAAGATTGGTCTTTATTTTGTTGACCTGGATACCAGCCACCTCATCAAACAGGTCTAAGTACTGCATCGGTTGAGGGACCAATGTCCGAGGAGAATGAAGATAAATAAATTAAGCGTTGTCCACATAAAGCGAAATCATATCTACAGTATCTCTGACAGCAATCCCCTGGTAACCCAGTGGTGCCGAAATATAATGGCTAAGGGCTCGAGGGCCAGAGTAAACACCAAGGGCAAGAGCAGACACCCGTGGCGCTTGGCCCATGCCACACTCCAGTGTGTTTGCTTCTTAAATAAAATATATTTAATACTTACATTTTTTTTTAAACACAATATTTATCATTCTATTTTAATACATAAAACTGTTTTACCCCTTTTCCCTTTGTGCTGCTGGTTATTCCATGCCTGCATTGATATCTATGAGATTCCCTTGCTCTTCATATAAGTGGTCATGTGTGGTGTATGACTTACACCTGCACTTGGCTGGAGGAGATTTGAGCCTGTTTAGGCACCTAATTGTTGTGCCTGAAGTCCAGGGAGCATTAGAAGTGATCCAGAGGAGCTGCTTCAGAAACCTTGAAAAGTTGGGACTTAGAAAATATTTGGACTTCCAAGACCTCCAGAGTCAAGAGCAGATCCTTGAGGGAAAGGAGTCCTCTTTCGATGCAATTGTATCAGACACAGCTTCTGGCTTGCCCTGCAGGAGGATTTTGGGCTCTATAAAAATACTAAGTCAAAAGATAATATCTTAGTCCAGGATGAACCCACTTGATATATCCAACCCACACTCCCTCTCGGTTCGTCTGAAATCGTGCCTTTACTGAAAACTTTAGAAATTCATATCTCTAATTGAATTGTTGTCATGTTGGTGCCCAATCCAAATAATAATCTGATTTCTTACAGTCAGTGACAGTAAACCTTATCTTTTAAATGTGCATATCAAGGTAACTTGCTGTTTATTTTGCAATTTATTTCACTTTCACGAGTTTTAAGTTAAGTTGTGGAGAGCACTACAAAAAACATAACATGATCACAGATCTCATATAACATTCATACATGAAATACTCATGATTAAGGTGGAGACATCAAACTTTTTAGGTAAAAATTGATGTCATTCAAGCTTTTCCCATCGTAAAATACACCCACTCCGATTAAAGTTAATGGGAAATAAAATTCTCCTTGTTTTTTCTATATCACTCTTCTGGCTGTTTCAAAATGATAGCATGTGTGACCATGCCACATATGTATTTTTTACGTATCCCTGACATCAGGGTGACAAGTTTGAATTATAGAGGGAACAACATTAATGCACTCATCATAAGTGGCCCTGAATAATTCCTGTTATTTGGTGTCCTAGAAATCACTTTTTCTGGGTGTTTCAGTTACGCGGGAGGGTGGAAATATGGATTACAAAGATTTCCAAATACTTGGTCTACTAGCAGTAGGTGAAATCCTTGAGTGAAACATCACAGAGCTGCTTTATTCCTGCATAATGAGTTTAGTGGGGATGAGATGCACACCTGGTAATCCGAAAAGTTAATCATTTGTAAACCACATTCCCCCTTTTAAACGTTTTCGGCGTGCAAAGCTTGCTTCGCGCTTCGTCTCATTGCGCTTCAACATTACTAAACAACGAAGGAACCATCCTAGGTTCCACCAAGCTGCTTCGTGGAACCTAGGATGGTTCCTTCGTTGTTTATTCCTGCATAACTCATAATTATGAATCCACTAGTAACGAGGGGCAATGTGTGCTCAGTTTCTGAAAATAATCTCTTCAATAGTTACTTTGATTTTCACCATTGCCTCACATGGTCATGAGTGTAGCTGGAGAGATATCTTTACTTTTAATCTGCGATGAAAGTCTCTACACATGCCTTCAAAACGTAAAAACATATAATGGTCTTTGTTTATGGGGCAATGTATATGAGAGAAGTGGACATGTGACTACATAAAATTAAAAGTGCTGTCCATTGGAACCATGGGCCATATATACTAAAAGACTGGTCACAAATTGTGCACCAACCTTTTGAGATCATTATTTAATTTTGCAACGGGACTATATCCTAATGGCTCACATTGCAAAATCTTCAGTCGTGGGCAGTTGCAGAACAATCAGCCTAATAAACATTAATTAGGAGGCTTTTTTTTGGGTGCCCTGTGGTAGCCGACAAACACAGTGTTGTAATCGTGCAAGAAAAAGCAGGCCATCCGCCCTATCGCTGCCTTCCCAAACTGTAAACCTTTTTATTTTTAAATTGGCCTTGTTCCTAAATGAAATGGTTCTGCTTTAAAAATTAAAAATAAAGCTTCCTGTTTGGGAAAACTTTGGGGGACCAAGACCACTGCCTACACCTGCCCGAGGCTGCCGAAAGCATTCACAAAGGGGACACCATGTCCTTTATGGACCAATTACCACCTCTGTTGAGGTTTCAGTAACTGATCAATGGTTTGTGACGTCAGTTGTAGAAACAAATCATGGATACATACCACTGCGGCTCAACAATTAGGAAGGGATGCCCCTTTCATGCCCACTCCTAATTGCGAATGGAGTGAAAAACTCATTTTGCGATCAGAACGGCTTTTCCAACTTGCAAAATAGGTTTAGGAAATAGAAAAAAAGCAATTTTGCAGTCTCAACCCCATTGATTTAGCAAAATTCTGGGTTTTCAATCGCAAAATAGGTTTGTGCATCTGCTGATAGGTTCACAAAATTAATGGTGGGCCCAGGTAACATGGCACAATTTTTAATATAAGTTGCAAAGATTGCAGGTAGGACATGGGTGTGGTGGGGGTATTCACTAGTGGAAGATAAGCAATAATATCCCTTTAGGCTTGGAGAGTGCAGTTAATTTCTACGACAAATCTTCACTAATGTCTCCTCTGCACACAGTGCTCCTTCTCCTCTCGACCACTTCTACTTACCAGTAGTGACAGGTGATCTCTGAAAACGATGTGGCAACCTACATACCCCGAACTGCAGTGAACGAACAAAGCCAATGAGATAAACTTTTTCTAGGAGGGTTTCCATATATTAGCTAAAGAGCCATACGCTCTGAAAGTGTTAAGAAAACCTGACCCCGGGAAGATTCCCCAATTTTTCAAAAATTTGCCATGGGTGTCAATGACACGGGCTGATCCCCCAAAAACGTTTCAAACGTGCCATGGGTGTCAACCTGCGTGTCAGGAGCTACTGCAAGTATGCCAGGACCAGATAGCCATGGACTTTACCCCTCTATTGAAAATGACCTCATAGCCAGGGCAAGCATTATGTGATGGATGCCCCATATTCAATAGATACCATCTTTTTGTTAAGAACTGCATACAATATGCCAATACTAGAATTTTTCCATGCATGCTCGAATATATCATGGCTGCCATGTTACTGCCAAAATGTCCTTTGGTACACAAGGGTCGGCATTTTGCCAAGTGTACCTCCATACCCTGGCTGCACTTTCATATGCCTAGAATTGCCTCTAATATGTCGGCACAAGCATTTTGCCATGGCTGCCTCCATATGCCAAGAATTACCTCCAGTACGCCTGGCATTGGATTTTACCATGTAAACAATCTCAACCAAATGCTCTGGGTGCTGTCCCAAAAGGTCAATATAGAAACTTCTATATGCTAAGTTCAGCCGCACATTTGGAAGCAAAACATGCACTCCTACACACGCTCTTGCCCGTCTTTACAATTTGCTTGTGTTGTCTTAGCAACCACTGCACTGCCCTTTCAATCCCGGTCTTGACTGTTAGTGAAGCTTGGTAAAACCCTTTTTTTCTGAGCACTATTCAAAAGTCAAAATAAGAACGAAATTTTCAAAGCTTGTTTTTGTTTTCATGCACAATATGAACACCGTTTATATTTGTGGATCGAGCACTAACAGGATTGGAAATGGCCAAGACCACTTGTAAAGTTTAGCAAGCATTGGCATAGCCAATAGGTCTCGTCTTTGGGAACTTATATGTGTTTAGCCAGAGATATTGACTTTACCTATGTCTTTTAGCTGCGATGTACAGAAGTTTGCAGCCTGCTGAAAAGTTATAATAAAGAAGTGTCAGAAGCATTTTTGTTACCTTAGATATGACCAAAAAAACATTATGTACAACTAAACAACCATGTTAAAAAAGTATTAAAAATAATGTCTTGAGGGTTTTTGTCCTTTCAATGCTGGCAACTTGTATCTGCCTGTCCCAATGGTTGCTTGTTGTGTGTTTTTTTTTGTTATGGGGGCATAAATAACAGGAGGGTGAAGGTCAGTCAGTCACTCAGTGAGAGTGAGTGAGAGAGTCAGTCAGTCAGTGAGAGTGAGAGAGTTAGTCAGTGAGAGTGAGAGAGTCAGTCAGTGAAAGTGAGAGAGTCAGTCAGTGAGAGTGAGAGAGTCAGTCAGTGAGAGTGAATGAGAGTGAGAGAGTGAGTCAGTCAGTGAGTGAAAGAGAGTGTCAGTGAGATAGTCAGTCAGTGAGAGTGAGTCAGTCTTTAAGCGAGAGTCAATCTTTAAGCGAGAGTCAGTCTTTTAGCGAGAGTCAGTCTTTTAGCGAGAGTCAGTCTTTTAGCGAGAGTCAGTCAGTGAGTGAGAGTGTCGGTCAGTGAGAGAGCCAGTCAGTGAGAGAGTCAGTCAGTGAGAGAGAGTCAGTCAGTGAGAGAGAGTCAGTCAGTGAGAGAGAGTCAGTCAGTGAGAGAGAGTCAGTCAGTGAGAGAGTCAGTCAGTGAGAGAGTCAGTCAGTGAGAGAGTCAGTCAGAGTCAGTCAGTGAGAGAGTGGGAAAGTGAGTCTGTGAGAGTGAGTCTGTGAGCGAGTGTCTGTGAGCGAGTGTCTGTGAGAGTCTGAGAGAGTGTCTGTGAGAGTCTGAGAGAGTGTGTGAGAGAGTGTCTGTGAGAGTCTGTGAGAGAGTGTCTGTGAGAGTCTGTGAGAGAGTGTCTGTGAGAGTCTGAGAGTCTGTGAGAGAGTGCATGTGAGTCTGTGAGAGTGTCTGTGAGAGTGTCTGTGAGATAGAGTCTGTGAGAGAGTATGTGAGTGTGAGAGAGAGTCTGTGAGAGTCTGTGAGAGTGTCTGTGAGAGAGTCTGTGAGAGAGTCTGTGAGAGTGTCTGTGAGAGAGTGTCTGTGAGAGAGTGTTGGTGAGAGTGTCGGTGAGAGTGTCGGTGAGAGTGTCGGTGAGAGTGTCGGTGAGAGTGTCGGTGAGAGAGAGTCTGTGTGAGAGAGAGAGTCTGTGAGAGTGTCTTTGAGAGTCTGTTTGTGAGAGAGTCTGTGAGAGTGTGAGAGAGTGTCTGTGAGAGTCTGTGAGAGTGTCTGTGAGAGAGTCTGTGAGAGAGTCTGAGAGAGAGTCTGTGAGAGAGAGTCTGTGAGAGAGAGTCTGTGAGAGAGGGTGTCTGTGAGAGAGGGTGTCTGTGAGAGGGTGTCTCTGTGAGAGGGTGTCTGTGAGAGGGTGTCTGTGAGAGGGTGTCTGTGAGAGGGTGTCTGTGAGAGAGGGTGTCTGTGAGAGAGGGTGTCTGTGAAAGAGGGTGTCTGTGAAAGAGGGTGTCTGTGAGAGGGTGTCTGTGAGAGGGTGTCTGTTAGAGAGTGTCTGTGAGAAAGTGTCTGTGAGAGTGAGAGTGTGTCTGTGTGAGAGTGAGTCTGTGAGAGTGAGTGTGAAAGAGAGTCTGTGAGAGTGAGTCTGTGAGAGAGTCTGTGAGAGAGTCTGTGAGAGTGAGAGAGAGTCTGTGAGAGACAGTCTGTGAGAGTGTGAGAGAGTGTGAGAGTGTCTGTGAGAGAGATTCTGTGAGAGAGAGAATCTGTGAGAGAGTGAGAGTCTGTGAGAGTGAGTCTGTGAGAGTGAGTCTGTGAGAGTGAGAGTCTGTGTGAGAGAGTCTGTGAGAGTCAGTGAGAGTGTCTGTGAGAGAGTCTGTGAGAGAGTCTGCGAGAGAGTGAGAATCTGTGAGAGAGAGTCTGTGAGAGTGAGTCTGTGAGAGTGAGTCTGTGAGAGTGAGTCTGTGAGAGTGAGTCTGTGAGAGTGAGTCTGTGTGCGGTGGAGTCTGTGTGAGAGTGAGTCTGTGTGAGAGTGAGTCTGTGTGAGAGTGAGTCTGAGTGAGAGTGAGTCTGTGTGAGAGTGAGTCTGAGTGAGAGTGTCTGTGAGAGTCTGTGAGAGTGAGAGGCTCTTTAGTGGTGAGTAGGGTCAGGATTTAATTAACAGTAATAGATGGAAAGCCTGAGTGCAATATGACAATGCCCAAAAGTAGGTAGCGCTCAAGATTGCTATTGAGAACTCAATTAGCATAAACCACCAAGTAATCACTCAAAAACAATCACTGAAGTTGCATAAATAATTAAAGATTGTATGCCTTTCGGTAATATGTACTAAGTGACATCATAAACCATGAAAGACCCATCAATTCATGACATCACAACAGAAAAACGTATATTATAATTGAGGAGATAGGACGGTAATGTGCACCTGCGGGAGCTTCATTGGGAATCAGACACGGCTAAACTCAGTCAGCCGGGAAGCGCTGGAAGAGAGGCAAATGGCAGCTACGCGCGCGTGAACTCAAGCGCTAGGCCACCAAAAGCCTGCTGTGGCAGCACTTTGAAAACGCCGATACTAAATGTCTCGGAGCAGCTCATGCGCTGGCTCAGCGAGACCTAAAAACATGAAGTCCAAGTTATCTTATGTCATGCATGACTCCTTTAGGCAAGGCCACTGGAATTATGCAGCAGGGGATGGCCAAAATATGCGGCAGGGTTGTGTAAATTATGATGCAAGAAAAGGCACATTATGTGGATCATTTTGTGACAGTATTTGTGAGAAGTTGGCCTGGTATATGATGTTCACTAGTTAAAGTGACCACCTTGTACCATGCCAAGCAACCCTTATGGTGTGGTTGTAAGTCAACCTTTTCGGACTAGCTGCCCTAGTGGTAGCGTAGGCTAAGCAGTCTTTGAGGCTAGACTCGTTAAAGCGTGTTAAGCAGGCTGTTTTACCAAATGCAACCCCCTTTTATACCAATGAAAGGACACCACACAGATATATATTCAAAATATATATGTATTTATTTCTCAAAGTATCCCCTAGACTCTTTATGAGCACAGGAGCACAAATCGTTAAACAAGACAATGTTATAATATACAGAAGTTGCACTTTATATGGATGGGCCCTGGTGGCCACTCAAACCATATACTAAAATAGTGGTATAAGTACCACGAACAGGAAAGAGAAAAGGCCTAGGGCCTCTAGAATCGCTGGGCCTACAAGGAGCTAACTTCAGTTAGTGACCAGGAGGTCCACGGGTCGCGTGTGCAGTGTGTAAAGTCACACGCGTGCTCCCATAGGTTTTCAATGGGTGCGTAAAAGTTACAAAGTTACTGCAGAAAGGATCTTCTGGATGGACTACGATCTCAAGATTTGAAACATAGACACTAGAGATGTTTCTCTACACTTGGGCACCGGAGTGCCAGCGTTACCTCACCAACAGGAAGCGGGTGCATAGGTCTCGAAGTGCGTCGGGTTTCTTCTATCGATTCAATGGAGCCTGATGACAAAGATGCTGCAGGCGGTCGGTCCAGAAGAGATGCGTTGGATCCAAGGGTGGATCGGAGTTGTAGAAGACCTGAAAGCAGAGGGGACAGTGTTCACAGTCACTAGCCAGTGACCGGCGTGGCACCAGGTAGGTACCAGGCGATGTCGGGTGCAAACAGGTGATGAGGGGTAGCTTGTCTCCGCAGCCACGTGGTCCCTGAAGGTCGACGACGTCCAGGAGTCGGTTCACGAGCTGTCCCACGCAGGCTCTCGCTGTCGGCGGTGTCGGCGACTCGAAAGAAGCAAACAAGCCTTGGCAAAGGCAGGAGTCGTGGAAAGAGATGTAAGCTGATTGTTCTGACCAGCAAGGTCAGAGGGGCTGCTCTTTTGGAGAGCAGCTAGGGCCAGTCTGGAGCAACCAGACCAGCGTTGTTGATTTTCAAATAGGTCGCCAAAATGGCCACTAGCCAACGGGCCAGGGACCGGGCAGGCGCGTCGAGATGCAAAGTGCAGAGGGGCCCCACGCAGATCGTGGAGATGCTGGAGGGCTCACCTTTGGTGCAGATGCTGCTCGGGTGTTGGGCTTCTCAGGACCCAAAGCACAACTTGGAGGGAGCCTCTGTCGTTGCGCTTGCAGCTTGTCGTCGGTCTTCCAAGATGGCTGGCTCCACGTGTCTCGGTGCCTCCACGGGTTCCTTCTTTGCAGGGACTGTGGATCGGGCGGTGAGAGGTCTGGAGGTCCAGTTCTTGTCGGGCTCTGGGCTCGGGCTCCGGCAGGAGGCGGCGGCAAAGCAGACGTTCAATAGCTGGTTGGTGCTTGCGTTAGCAAGATGGTCACTCCCTGGCCATAGGGGAGATTTCCTTCAGTCCTCTGTGCAGCAGAGTGTCGAAGTTCCCGTCTTCTTCTTGTTGATAAGTTGATTCCAGGATGTCTGAAGTCTTAGGACACAGCTCCTACCTTTAAGCGGATTCTAGGGGCCGGACTACCTGCTAGGTCCCTCCCTAAGGGTGGGACCAGGAAGGGGGGTGGTTACACCCCCAATCCTTTGTCCAGCTCGCCCCAGGTCCGGGGCTGGTGTGCCCCAGGACCGGTTTGAACTGGCATATGCACCGAGGCTCCTTGTGAGCCTCAGGCATGTCTGGTTCTATTGAAGCCCTACCTGACCAATACACAAACTCCTGTCTGGGGTGGTGCTCACACCTCCCCTGGCAGGAAACCCTTTGTCCACGTCTCCCAAGCTGGAAGGACTCCCAGCAGCAGGAGGGCAGACTTGTGTCTGTGGTGGCAGCATCCATTTTGTGGAGCTGAGGCTATGTCTGATTTTACCCGGGTTTCAGGTACTGTACATGTCGTGTCCCTCTAGAAGGGTGGAATGCTAACCCCGTCGCCAGAATTGGCGAGGGGTTAGTATTCCAATTCGTATGACACCTTACTCGACATGTTTTGATAAAGCCAAACCAAAGATAGCATTTAACCGCGAGGTTCATAATGCACTTAAGAGTATATGGTATGGCGATATCTGGAAACAGTAAAAGGAAGTGGTTCCGATCGCTGCAGACAGGCTCAGCTCATGCCAGAGCACCATCTCACATGAAACCAAGCACTCTGCCTTCAGGATTGTTAAGGCCTGCCATAGGAGTGACTTATAGGTTAATATGTGTCCCATTTAAGGTTAGGTATAGGTATACTACACCTAAGTAAGAGGTGATTACACCAACTTACCCCAGCTGAGTGATCAGCCAGTTGTGTCAAATTGTTAGGCCAGGCCAGGGGTGGCATAATACATGCTTCAGCCCCTGGTAGGCCTTAGATACACCAATGCCCTGGGTACCTAGTGTACACTGGTACAAGGGGCTCACAGGGTGATCTAGTTCCAATTGGTTATGCACCTAAAGTGCATAGTGTGAATTTAGTAGAGAGAACAGCAGGCTGGGGGTCTGATTATCAGGCCCACAGCCTCAATATGTCAAAAACCAGTGAAGCAAAAAGCAAAAATTTGGGGTGACCATAGGATAGCAGACCCTACTCTCCTACACAACCCCCCCCCCCAAACGCAGGGACATTAAACTAGCCTTGACCAGTCTCGTCTTCATGTCCTAAGTGGAAGTACCTGGAGAGACCATCTGCATTCCCATGGTCTGTACCTGGCCGGTGCTCCACTGTAAAGTCCATCCCCTGTAGGGAAATGGACCACCTAAGCAGTTTGGGGTTTTCACCCTTCATCTGATTTAGCCACAAGAGGGGCTTATGGTCGGTCTGAATCTTGAAGTGAGTGCCAAACAAGTATGGCCTCAGCTTCTTCAGGGCCCACACCACAGCAAAGGCCTCCCTCTCAATAGCTGACCAATTCTTCTCTCTGGGGGTCAACCTTCTGCTAATAAAAGCAATGGGTTGGTCTTGACCATCTACATTAAGTTGTGACAGCACAGCTCCCACACCCAACTCAGAAGCATCTGTTTGGACAATAAACTCTATGGAGTAGTCAGGACTTTTCAGGATAGGTGCAGAGCACATGGCCTTCTTCAGGTCATCAAATGCCTTTTGACAGCTTACTGTCCACTGAACCTTTTTGGGCATCTTCTTGGATATCAGATCATTAAGAGGAGTCACAATGGACCCATAGTTCTTAACAAACTTCCTGTAGTACCCAGTCAAGCCCAAGAAAGCTCGAACTTGAGTCTGGGTGGTTGGAGGAGACCAGTCCTTGATGGATTGTATCTTACTCTCCAGTGGTTGAACTTGGCCTCCACCTACAAGGTGGCCCAAATACACAACCTTACTCTGCCCTATCTGGCACTTAGTAGCCTTGATAGTGAGGCCTGCCTTTTGCAGAGCCTCAAGTACCTTCTTCAGGTGGATCAGGTGATCCTCCCAGGTGGAGCTAAAGACAGCAATGTCATCAAGATATGCTGCACAAAAGTCATCCAACCCAGTAAGGACTTGATTCACCAACCTTTGGAAGGTGGCAGGTGCATTCTTCAGACCAAAGGGCATCACCAAAAATTGATAATGCCCACCTGGGGTTGAGAATGCTGTTTTGTCCTTGGACTCCTCAGCTAACCTGATTTGCCAATAACCAGCTGTCAAGTCAAATGTGCTCAAAAACTTAGCAGAAGCTAGTTTGTCTATGAGCTCATCTGCCCTTGGAATAGGATGTGCATCTGTCCTAGTGACAGCATTGAGTCCTCTGTAATCCACACAGAACCTCATCTCTCTCTTGCCATCTTTGGTGTGAGGTTTGGGGACCAGAACCACTGGGCTAGCCCAGGGGCTCTCTGAGGGTTCAATGACACCCAGTTCCAGCATTTTGTGTACCTCAGCCTTTATACAGTCCCTGACGTGGTCAGGTTGTCTGTAAAGTTTGTTCTTCACAGGCAGACTGTCACCAGGGTCCACCACATGGGTGCACCAGTCAGTTTGACTAGGTATCAAGGAGAACATATGTTGAAATGATTGTAGAACCTGTCTACATTCAATCTGCTGATGCTCAGTGAGGTTGCCTCCAAGGGTCACTCCTTCAACTGAACCATCTTCAGGGTTCTGAGACAACAGGTCTGGGAGAGGGTCACTCTCTTCCTCCTGTCCCTCATCTGTAGCCATGAGCAAGCCCATGTCTGCCCTGTCAACATATGCTTTTAACCTGTTAACATGGAGTACCCTGTGGGGACTCCTGGGAGTTCCTAGGTCCACCAAGTAGGTAACCTCTCCCTTCTTTTCCAGGATCGTATGGGGTCCAGACCATTTGTCTTGGAGTGCTGCTGGGGCCACTGGCTCCAACACCCATACCTTCTGTCCTGGCTGAAACTCAACCAAGACAGCCTTTTGGTCATGCCAAGCTTTCTGTAAGGCCTGGCTTGCCTCAAGGTTTTTGGATGCCTTCTCCATATACTCAGCCATCCTGGAGCGGAGACCAAGTACATAGTCCACTATGTCTTGTTTAGGCTTTTTGAGAGGTAACTCCCATCCTTCCTTCACCAAACACAGTGGGCCTCTTACAGGGTGCCCAAACTACAATTCAAAGGGGCTGTAGCCAACTCCTTTTTGTGGGACCTCTCTGTAAGCAAACAGAAGGCAGGGTAGAAGGATGTCTCATCTTCGCCTGAGCTTTTCAGGTAATCCTTTGATCATACCCTTTAGGGTCTTGTTGAATCTCTCAACAAGCCCATTGCATTGTGGGTGATAAGGAGTGGTGAACTTGTAGTTGACACCACATTCCTTCCACATAGCTGTCAAGTATCCTGACATGAAGTTGGTACCTCTGTCAGAAACCACCTCCTTAGGAAAGCCCACTCTGGAGAATACTCCCAGCAGGGCCCTGGCCACAACAGGAGCTGTAGTGGTCCTAAGGGGAATTGCCTCTGGATACCTGGTGGCATGATCCACTACCACCAGTATAAATCTGTGCCCAGATGCAGTGGGAGGATCCATGGGACCCACTATATCTATTCCCACTCTTTCAAAGGGGACCCCCACCACAGGTAGTGGTATTAGGGGGGCCTTTGTTGTGCCACCTGATTTGCCACTGGCTTGGCAGGTCACACAGGAGCGACATAACTCCTTGGTATCTTCATTCATGTGAGGCCAGTGAAAGTGAGGGACAAGCCTGTTCCAAGTCTTGTTCTGGCCTAAGTGTCCTGCTAGAGGAATATCATGGGCCAAGGTAAGAAGGAAGCCCCTAAATTGCAGAGGGATAACCAACCTCCTGGTTGCACCAGGCTTGGGGTCTCTAGCCTCTGAATAAAGGAGCCCTTCATCCCAATACACTTTATGGGTACCTTGAGCATTCCCAGCAGCCTCAGCAGCAGCCAGCTGTCTGAGGGGTTCAAGAGATGGACAGGTTAACTGAGTCTGCCCCAAGTCAGCCCTGGAAGGTCCCCCTGTCCCCAGAAACTCAACCTGATCAGGTTCAAGCTCTTCAGGGACAGTTCCTTCAGGGTTCTCTAGATCATCTTCCTGGGAAGGCTGATCATCACTTAGAGGCAGGGGGGAGGCACAGCCTTAACCCTCCTGTTCTTCTTCTTGGTAGGTGCTTGGTCCATTGTTCCAGGATCCAAGACCTGTGGTTCAGTGAGGCACTTTTTGGCCTGTGACCTGGTCACAGCAAGGACATGTGGTGATATACCTAACATCTCTGCATGTGTCCTGTACTCCACTTCTGACCATGGAGAACTCTCTAGGTCATTGCCCAACAAACATTCTACTGGGAGGTCTGCACTAACCACAACCCTTTTGAGGCCAGTTACCCCTCCCCATGAGAAGTTAACAACTGCCACACTATGTGAAGTAGTGGCATTGCTGGCATTGGTCACCAGGTAATTCTCACCTGGTATGTACTGTCCAGGGTCCACAAAGCCTGGTGTCACCATAGTGACACTGGCACATGTGTCCCTGTAGGCTTGAGCCACTTTTTCATTAATTAAAGGAGTCTGTCTGTACTTGCCCAGGTTACTGGGGCTCACAGTCAGGGACAAATCCATGTCCCCATCACAGATCAAGACTGCCTGTGTCAGGGTTCTGTCTAAGTCAGAATCTCCTTCAGTTCCCATAGTGATTCCCACTACACCCTTTGTTTGGGGACCAACACTGCTAACAGTAGTACTGGGAGCAGGTGCCTTAGGGGCAACAGTGTTGGGGGCTCCACCCTTCCTACAACCACTGGTCCAGTGAGTTGTATTCTTGCAATATTTGCACCAGGGTTTCTTTGGACCTTCTTTCTTCTTCCCTTTAGGCTGGGACCCACCCTCGTTAGTACTAGTTTGGGGCCCTGTTGAAGACTTCTGGTCTTTAGATTTCTGATCTCCACCCTTTTGGTCTGTTTTCTTCTGATCACCCCCTTGGCCCTGGTTCTGGTTCTTTTGCTTAACCCTGGTTCTGACCCATTTGTCTGCCTTCTTTCCCAATTCTTGGGGAGAGGTCAGATCTGAGTCAACCAAGCGTTGATGCAGTTGCTGGTTCTGACAGTTATTTAAAATCTGTTCTCTCATCATCAAATTGTACAATCCTGTATAATCAGATACCTTACTTCCCAGCAACCAACCCTCCAAAGCCTTAGTGGCACATTCAATGTATTCAGACCAGTCCTGAGTCTGTGTCTTCTGGGTGTCTCTGAACATTAACCTGTACTGTTCAGTGGTTAAGCCTAACCCATCAACTAGGACACTCTTCAGGACTCTGTAGTTTCTGACATCCTCCTCCCTAACAGTGAGGAGTCTATCTCTGCCTCTTCCTTCAAAGGAGAGCCATAAGATTGCTGCCCACTGGTCTTCAGGAACCTGCTGCACTTTGCAGGCTCTCTCAAGAGCAGTCATCCATTTGTGGATGTCATCTCCACTTTTGTAGGGGGGCACAACCTTGGACAGGTTTCTATTGTCAAAGACCCTATCTTTGTCCTTAGGGACAATGCTGCCACCAGTGGGTATAGACCCACTCTCTTTAGGTTGCCTAGCCTTACTCAGTTTCTCTTCCATCAGGGCTACCTCTAGCTCCTGCTTCCTGATCCTCAGCTGGGCCTCCTGCATTCTGGCCTCATGCTCCCTCCTCTGAGGGGTGGTCATCCTTCTCCTGGAGTGACCTTGAGAGCCTCTAGAGGCATGAGAAGCATTAGAGTCACCTGAGTGATTCCTTTGCCTCCCAAGCCCCTGGTTAAGTCCACTGGGGAGATCCAATGGGATGATCCCATTGTCAGTCCCCAATAGCCTTAGTTTAGCTGGGCCAAGTATAACACTTGGCACTGGGCTATTTCTCCCTTCATCCTCACTACCATCTGTATCCCTATCACTTTCATCCTCTGTAGTATGAATCTCATCTACGGGGTGACTATTGGAAAGGGGTACCTCAGTAGCATCTTCAGAAGGGGGGCCTCCTGTTCCAGTCCCTAAGGGGCCTAACTGGGAGGCTTTCTTGAGAGCTTTCTGATCTTCATCAGCTTGCAAAAGCTCTCTGAGTTCAGCAGAAGTAGGGTTCTTGGGCTGTTTAAGGCCCCTGATATTTGCCAACTGCCTGAGCTAATTTTGATTTAGGGTAGCAAAGAGAGTTGGTGCCCTCTGGGGGTCACTCTCGACAGAGATGGGTACCTTGGACCCCTCTGCTCCCTCCATTGCTCTTAAGGGTGGGTGGATGTGTTGCAATCTACCTACACTTGGGTTTACCTACTAAATCTATCTAGTAGTTGTAGTCAGGGTGTGCTACTCCCTTTGCTCTACAACAACTAAGTTCAGTAGAACTTAAGTATATCTATCTTGTTTTATATGTACCTACAGGTACCTATGTGATCTTTCAATTGGTAACCAAGAGATTACAATGGTAAAACACAGCAAGCTCAAATCCAACCGCTGCTCACCAATGTGAGAAGTTGGCCTGGTATATGATGTTCACTAGTTAAAGTGACCGAATTGTACCATGCCAAGCAACCCTTATGGTGTGGTTGTAAGTCAACCTTTTCGGACTAGCTGCCCTAGTGGTAGCGTAGGCTAAGCAGTCTTTGAGGCTAAACTCGTTAAAGCGTGTTAAGCAGGCTGTTTTACCAAATGCAACCCCCTTTTATACCAATGAAAGGACACCACACAGATATATATTCAAAATATATATGTATTTATTTCTCAAAGTATCCCCTAGACTCTTTATGAGCACAGGAGCTCAAATTGTTAAACAAGACAATGTTATAATATACAGAAGTTGCACTTTATATGGATGGGCCCTGGTGGCCACTCAAACCATATACTAAAATAGTGGTATAAGTACCACGAACAGGAAAGGGAAAAGGCCTAGGGCCTCTAGAATCGCTGGGCCTACAAGGAGCTAACTTCAGTTAGTGACCAGGAGGTCCACGGGTCGTGTGTGCAGTGTGTAAAGTCACACGCGTGCTCCCATAGGTTTTCAATGGGTGCGTAAAAGTTACAAAGTTACTGCAGAAAGGATCTTCTGGATGGACTACGATCTCAAGATTTGAAACACAGACACTAGAGATGTTTCTCTACACTTGGGCACCGGAGTGCCAGCGTTACCTCACCCACAGGAAGCGGGTGCATAGGTCTCGAAGTGCGTCGGGTTTCTTCTATCGATTCAATGGAGCCTGATGACAAAGATGCTGCAGGCGGTCGGTCCAGAAGAGATGCGTTGGATCCAAGGGTGGATCGGAGTTGTAGAAGACCTGAAAGCAGAGGGGACAGTGTTCACAGTCACTAGCCAGTGACCGGCGTGGCACCAGGTAGGTACCAGGCGATGTCGGGTGCAAACAGGTGATGAGGGGTAGCTTGTCTCCGGAGCCACGTGGTCCCTGAAGGTCGACGACGTCCAGGAGTCGGTTCACGAGCTGTCCCACGCAGGCTCTCGCTGTCGGCGGTGTCGGCAACTCGAAAGAAGCAAACAAGCCTTGGCAAAGGCAGGAGTCGTGGAAAGAGATGTAAGCTGATTGTTCTGACCAGCAAGGTCAGGTCAGAGGGGCTGCTCTTTTGGAGAGCAGCTAGGGCCAGTCTGGAGCAACCAGACCAGCGTCGTTGATTTTCAAATAGGTCGCCAAAATGGCCACTAGCCAACGGGCCAGGGACCGGGCAGGCGCGTCGAGATGCAAAGTGCAGAGGGGCCCCACGCAGATCGTGGAGATGCTGGAGGGCTCACCTTTGGTGCAGATGCTGCTCGGGTGTTGGGCTTCTCAGGACCCAAAGCACAACTTGGAGGGAGCCTCTGTCGTTGCGCTTGCAGCTTGTCGTCGGTCTTCCAAGATGGCTGGCTCCACGTGTCTCGGTGCCTCCACGGGTTCCTTCTTTGCAGGGACTGTGGATCGGGCGGTGAGAGGTCTGGAGGTCCAGTTCTTGTCGGGCTCTGGGCTCGGGCTCCGGCAGGAGGCGGCGGCAAAGCAGACGTTCAATAGCTGGTTGGTGCTTGCGTTAGCAAGATGGTCACTCCCTGACCATAGGGGAGATTTCCTTCAGTCCTCTGTGCAGCAGAGCGTCGAAGTTCCCGTCTTCTTCTTGTTGATAACTTGATTCCAGGATGTCTGAAGTCTTAGGACACAGCTCCTACCTTTAAGCGGATTCTAGGGGCCGGACTACCTGCTAGGTCCCTCCCTAAGGGTGGGACCAGGAAGGGGCGTGGTTATACCCCCAATCCTTTGTCCAGCTCGCCCCAGGTCCGGGGCTGGTGTGCCCCAGGACCGGTTTGAACTGGCATATGCACCGAGACTCCTTGTGAGCCTCAGGCATGTCTGGTTCTATTGAAGCCCTACCTGACCAATACACAAACTCCTGTCTGGGGTGGTGCTCACACCTCCCCTGGCAGGAAACTCTTTGTCCACGTCTCCCAAGCTGGAAGGACTCCCAGCAGCAGGAGGGCAGACTTGTGTCTGTGGTGGCAACATCCATTTTGTGGAGCTGAGGCTATGTCTGATTTTACCCGGGTTTCAGGTACTGTACATGTCGTGTCCCTCTAGAAGGGTGGAATGCTAACCCCGTCGCCAGAATTGGCGAGGGGTTAGTATTCCAATTCGTATGACACCTTACTCGACATGTTTTGATAAAGCCAAACCAAAGATAGCATTTAACCGCGAGGTTCATAATGCACTTAAGAGTATATGGTATGGCGATATCTGGAAACAGTAAAAGGAAGTGGTTCCGATCGCTGCAGGCAGGCTCAGCTCATGCCAGAGCACCATCTCACATGAAACCAAGCACTCTGCCTTCAGGATTGTTAAGGCCTGCCATAGGAGTGACTTATAGGTTAATATGTGTCCCATTTAAGGTTAGGTATAGGTATACTACACCTAAGTAAGAGGTGATTACACCAACTTACCCCAGCTGAGTGATCAGCCAGTTGTGTCAAATTGTTAGGCCAGGGGTGGCATAATACATGCTTCAGCCCCTGGTAGGCCTTAGATACACCAATGCCCTGGGTACCTAGTGTACACTGGTACAAGGGGCTCACAGGGTGATCTAGTTCCAATTGGTTATGCACCTAAAGTGCATAGTGTGAATTTAGTAGAGAGAACAGCAGGCTGGGGGTCTGATTAGCAGGCCCACAGCCTCAATATGTCAAAAACCAGTGAAGCAAAAAGCAAAAATTTGGGGTGACCATAGGATAGCAGACCCTACTCTCCTACAGTATTCCTTCATTATTTTGTCATTTTTAGGTCTCGCCTGACCCAGCGCATGCGCTGGTCTGGCGAGACTTATTGAGAGGGCTCCAA
The DNA here is from genome assembly GCF_964204655.1 of Triturus cristatus. Lineage (NCBI taxonomy): Eukaryota > Metazoa > Chordata > Amphibia > Caudata > Salamandridae > Triturus > Triturus cristatus. Next base: position 209,307,043 of record NC_140580.1, on the reverse strand, counting down.
AAAGTGCTACCAGGCCAGCCTAGAGCTACAGTGCATGTGCGCGGGCGCGCGCACCGCGCTTTACCGCGATTACTTTCACTTTCGCGGCCGCACGGCCGCTTTGCATAGCCAATAGGTCTCGCTTTTGGGACCTTATAAGTATTTAGTTATGCAACTGTTGCATGGCTAAACACTTATAAGGTCCCAAAGGCGAGACCTATTGGCTATGCCAATGCTTGTTACACTTGTTAACACAGTCTAGGTTTTGGTTGCACCTCATTAGTACCAGAGAAACACTCAAATATAGCAATACACAAAAGACAGGTGACCAGTCACCTATGTAAAGGGCCTTACACTGATATGTAAAGGGCCTTACACTGAACGATAACACATCCCAGCATTTTTAGTAACTTTAGAACCGTTTGAGACAGAAATACATCTTTGGGTTTAAAATCTGCAGATTATGCAGCAGATAATGGAGTATGTGGCAAATGCAGCAAATCTATAATCATGCAAAACATGCCACACAGGCATAATTCCAGAGACCCTGCCTTTAGGCAGTTCTGACCAATTAGCCAGCAACACACTGTATGTTAGGATTTGTAGCCTCCATTTACACTGTTAAAAAATTAAAAGTCCCAGAACGCAGCAAAAGAATGCCTAAGAAGCCAGGAGTATCAAAAAAGTGTCACATAAGACAAAGGCAAATTTTTTCTTTTCTTTTCATTGAACAGAATTAAAACTTACAATAAATGACTTTAACAATACAAGCAGTTATTGTAGAAATAAAATTCCCTCCATCATCTTAAATCCATTTCCCTCCTTCCTCATTGCCTACAGATATGTCTCATGCACCTATCAAAGAAGGTGCAATGTGCAAATAATGAATAATCAACTGTCTTGCAGAACCATTTTTACCAAAATCAAGTTATTATATTCAACTTTTCCCAAAGGGGGGGGGACTAATACATCGCATTCTAGATGCATAGAATAAAGTGGAGTGCATTGTAACATTTACATAATCAAACACAAATATTTCACTAACACACTTAGCTCATCCCACTTTGATCTAAAACACTGAGCCTTTTACTTCCCATTTAGTCCATGACCTTCCAAACTGCTAAGAATTTCCTAGTGGCCCCTACCCTTTTTGCATGAATTTCCTCGAAAGTTTTAGTATGTTGCATTTTTCTACAAAGGCACATCTGTCAAGTGTAAAATAAAAATAAAAACCAACAACAATCAAGCTTCAGTTTGAAACGTCTGGCTTTTTTCTTGGAAGCACAGGATAATCAGCCAAGTAGGTGTTAGTATTCTATTGCTAATGCATAAACATCCACATTCCTCTGAAACAATGGAGCACCCTAAAACTATTCTTAACCACAACGAGAACCACACAGGGATGTAGCTACCATTCAGGCGGGCAACTAGAGCCAAATTTCGGGGGGGGCTGAAAATTTTTGGGGGGGGGGGGCTAAGTCTTTCAGCCATAGGCAGAGCGGCTGTAAAAAGGGGTGAAAATACAACAAAAGCCTCATTAACGAGTAAATGGTCTATTAAAGACCTGTTAAGTACTCGGGTCCGGCTGCAATTTGACGGACGCCAGCCCGCGAGGCTGTCTCATCCGGGTTGAAACACATGACGGGGGGGCTGAAGCCCGGTGAGCCCAATGGGTGTTGCGCGCCTGCTACCATTGGTGTAGCAGGTGCTGAGGCACTGGGCCCGTTAAACCCAAAACGCCGGGATGTGCCGTATTCACAAGAATACGACACACCCTGCCAACACACGCACCTTGCTGGCATGTTCCAAGGGTGCCTGCGCTGCAGACAATTGTTTATTTGCAGGACGGGACACCTTCCTAAGCCTAAACAATAAATAATAGCGATTCACACCTTCTATGTGTCCTGCATTCTATGCACACATGGAAAGAGCTAAAAAAGAAGAGAAATTAATAATTTCTGCTCGTATCTCCATTCTCACACCTGGCATTCGATTGGGTTAGTTTTTTAAGTTGCCTCAGCTTTATAAATCTGGGGCAGCCTCAAAAAGCAATGAGTATTGCGGTGGAATGCCCGCAGCAAAACACAATGCACGCCCCTTTGGACTACGGCGGAAAGGGGCATATTAACAAAGTGGCTTGTAAATATGGAAAATGGTGCTGCGGCATCGGAGCATCAAAAAAAGTGATGCTCCGGTATAGGCAGTGCTTTAAATGGGCCGGTGCTGTCCGGTACAGAGTACCGACACTTCTCTTATTTTGAGGAGGAGAGTACCGGCTCTTCTCAAGAGAAATTCAATACCTTTAATTGGAGAGTACCGGCACTTCTCAGAAACAAGCACTTTTATTTTTCCATTATAAGCACTGGGTATCGGTGAGGACTTGTAAGTATGCCCCTGTAGGAAATGTTTCGATTATCAAAAGGATATTGTAGGGGAACGCTAATCTACATTGTGCGCAGCTGCGGAGAACTCATTTGCACATAAACTATGCATTAAAGCTAAAGTCTGCAAAAGAACAAGACCGCAAGCACAGTTAACAGTTCTTTTCACTATATCCCAGAACCAACCTAACCAAGTCTGTCGCGGGGCCACTAGAGCGCAAAAATACGCGTTTCCGTCCGTCCCACCCGTGTTAATGACAGTGAACAACGGCGACATTTACCTACCTGGAAAATCTGGATTTGTAAACGAGTACGGCGGATCTTGAGCAAATTAGGAGATCTGACAGTGAGCCGAGGATGTTCTTTCCTGTGATATCAATTCGGATCTAGCTGGGAACTTGCAGAGGCGCATAACGAAATGAAAGCCATGAACTCACTGGCAGAGCTTTAACAGATTCATGTTGCAGGGCAACCGTGACTCAGCAGTAACAAAAAGCTATCGTTGTTGAGTAAAAATTACGACACTTCGCTGCAGGATACGAGCCCTGGGATCGAGGCAAGAGGACATCAGGGAAGCAATGCTGTATTTCCGTGCTGCCACCATGTGGAGATCTGCAGGTACTTGCCAGTGTAAAATGTCTAAACGGGAAGGAGACCATCGATTTGTGTTGATGAACCTTTGGCGTTTTTGTACACTCAAAAACTAATCAACACATTTTAGACTAAAAAAAATAAACATTCTTTAAAAGAACTGCATAAGGTGCCCCCTTCAAACCAAATGTAGAGTTCAGATGCAAATCCCATATACAACTTTTGTATCCCATCAGAACACTTGAGTTTAGGGTTGATTTATGTGCCAATGATGCTATTAAGTGCCCAGCAGGACAAACAAAATTGCAAACATTTACTTTCTATAATTAACTTTTTTTTATTTTGCCAAGTCTTCATTTCTTACTTTGTACTCATATTTTCTTTTGTTTTTGCTCGGGAACTCTGTTTTCAAAAGATTATGATTATTTTATTGCTAAGTGACTTTGTTTCTTTCTTATGTGTAATTTCTGAAATTATGCTTTTACTCATAATCGTGCAGTCCACCCCAGTCCACCCAACTCCAATCCTCCCTACTTTAATCCACGCCAATCCACCCCACCCCACCCCACACCATAATACCCCATTTTCAGTCCACCCCAGACTAATCCAATCCACACCACTCACTCCAGTCCAATCCTTTCAGATCCACCACACTCCAATCCTCCCAACCTACCCCACCCCGATTTGCCCCACTCCAATCTGCCCTATTGCAATTCACCCCACCCAAATCCCCCACCAATCCAAAACAATCTGCCCCACTCCAATCTTTTGCACTCCAATATGCCCCACTCAAATCCAAAATGATCTGCCCCCTCTAATCTGCTTTACTCCAATCTGCCTCACTCCAAAACAAAACAATCATCCCACTCAAAACCACCAGACTCCAATCTGCCCCACACCAATCTGCCCAACACCAATCTGCCCCACTCCAAATCCAAATCCAAAATAATCTGCCCCTGTCCAAAACAATCTGTCCCACTTCAATCCAAAGCAATCTGCCCCACTACAATCCAAAACAATCTGCCGCACGCCAATCCAACACAATCTGTCCCACTCTAATCCAACACAATCTGTCCACTCCAAGCTGCCCATTACAATCCAAAGCAATTCACCCCACTCCAATTCGCCCCATTCCAGTCTACCACACCCCACTCCAATCCACCTCACCCCCAATTTAATCCACAACACTCTAATCCAATTCACCCACACCAATCCAATCCATACCGATCCAATCTACCCCACTTCATTCAACTCCACTCCACTCCACTCCACTCTGTCCCACTCCAATCCAATTCACCCCACCCGAATCCAATTCACCCCACCCCAATCCAATCCACGCCAATCCTTTCCACCCCACCCCAATCCATTTCACCTGACTCCAATCCACCCCAATCCAATCCAACCCACCACACCCCAATCCAATCTACCCCACTCCAGTCCACCTGACCCACCCATCCCAATCCAACCCACCCCAATCCTACCCACCCCATTTCAATCCACCCAACTTCAATCTAATCCACCCCATTCAATCCACCCCACTCCAATCCACCCACTCCACTGCAGTCCATTCCACCCCACTCTACTCCAGTTCACCCACTCTACTCCAATCCAACCCACCCCACCCCATCCCACCCTAGTTCAGTCAACCCCAATCAATCCAAACCATCCAGCCCACCCCACTCGAATCCAACCCATCCCACCCCACTCCATTCCAGTCCACCGCACTCCAATCTGCCCCACTCCAATCTACTCCAATCCAACCCACCCCACTATCTTTCAATTCACTCTGACCCACTCCACCCCACTCCACTCTACGGCACTCCACTCTACTCCAATGCACTCTATGACACTGCACTCTATGACACTGCACTCTACGACACTGCTCTCTACGACACTCTCTTCCGCTGAACCACTGAACTCTACTCCCCTCTACTCAACTCTATGACACTCTACTCCAACAAATCCACTCTAAGACACTCTACTCCAACAAATCCACTCTAAGACACTCTACTCCAACAAATCCAGTCAGCAACATTCTACTGCCCCACTCCACTCTAGGACACTCCACGCCACTAACTCAGTGGCGGCATCTCCGCTAAGCTGGAGGAGCCTCGCCCCACTGCTTTTAAGCAGTGTCACAAAAGGAAAAATAAAATGATAATAGCTCTAAGTTATTATCATTTAAGTTTTTCCTTGTTGCGGCAGCTTTGCAGGAGGGACGGGGCAAGGCGGGGCTGCTCTGCTGACAGAGCAGGGAGGTGAGGAGTGATTTGCACTCCCTAAAATGCGCATGAATGTTTGGCCGGCCCCTTTTGGGCCAGTCAAACATTCATGCGCACTTTGCATGTTCTCCATGCAGGAGAACATGCCCAGCCTCCTGTTTGCTAGCTGAGCGCCGATCCACGACTCTCAGGCCAATTACAACGCTGTATTGCAGTGTTGTTGCATTGCAGTGTTGTAATTGGCTATCGGAAAGCTGGGAGCCGGGTGTATCCTGCTTCATGCCCTAGAAGGAGTTAAGAGGATCGAGAGAGGCGGCGGCGGGCAGCAGACAGGTAAGTATGTATTTTTTTCATTTTCATTCTCTCCTCCCCCCGCAAACCGCCTCTCCACCACCTTCAAAGACCTGCCGCCACTGCACTAACTTTGAGCCATGCTGAACTGCAGCCACACTGGTGTACAGCATGGCAAACATATTGCCAAAGCCAATAGCTTCTGTATAGGAAAGACCTATTGGCTTTGCCAATGCTTGTTTAACAAGATGATGCATGTGCAGAGACAGCCTAGTTTAGAAAAATGCATAGTGCAGTAGCCAAGCATGTGCTATGCTATAAATTATGTGCTTGTGGCACTGCAACATGCTTTTTCAGCTGGACTATAAACTCTGCAAATGACGCATTGAATTTCACAATATCATCCGCTAGGAATGTGAGGTCAAGACTTACAGAAACAAGTGTTTGTAGTATACTGTGTAGCAGAGGCTGGAAGTAAACTTACAGGGGAAGTAATCAGTTATTGAAGAATAGAATTTACTACCCCTGTCAATCCTCAAATGTCTTCCACGGATGTACCTCTGGGAGACGATCAGCTGTAAAGTTATCCAAGACTATTTGGTAGAATTCTGAATCATAAGAATCATATTATCAGCTTGCAAAGTGGTTTTGGTTTAAAGTGGTTGTACACCAGAATTGAGACTTGGCACTTTCATTCCAAGAGCTACTCAAAGAGCTGCTCATAAGTGTTTGTATCCGGAGGCTGTACATTCTGATTTGGAAGTAGAAGGCCCTAGAGCACAAGAGGAGACAAATAAGAACATATGGCAAGTGTGCTTCCATTACACGTATGTGATGCCATCTTGGTGCCCATGATCACTACGCAATTGATCTTTGCCTAGATACAACAGATTCTAACCGACAAAGTCCAGACTCGCCATAGGAGTCAGCCCATTAAAGGGCATCTTGAGGAAAAAACTCAGCACCTCTGATACAGTCCTACACAGAGGACACAAAAACTTACCAGTCACCAGCTGCCAATGCCCAGAACGCATGAGTTGTTTTGGTAAGACGCTGACAGCTGCGTGTCACATCGGATCACTGTCTGAAGCTAGTTGCAAATGACATTCACAGCATATGTAGGAAAAAACTTTAAATAAACATGAAAAACATACCCATTCTAGGAAGGATTAAAATGAAAGAACGAAGTGTCACCGAGCCAAACAGAAGAGAGCAACTGAGAAGCCAATCCCTAAGATATGTCTAAGTGTTGGAAAAAATGGAAAATGAGTGTGGCCGCGGGTGAAACAAAGAGTTAACTTGTGCAGAGGGATGCAGTTGATGAAGAGCCCCAAACTAGTATAATGAGAGGCTTCACAAAATTCAACAGACTGACCAGTGTTGGGTTGCATATGTATTTTGATGTTACTTATGTGTATTTCTTATGTACCGTGCCTTTCGTTACTGTAAGGAATTTCCACCACTGTGGGATTCCAGAACGGAAGGTACGGCGGTGAAACAGTGACAGCTGAGGAGCTGATGAGACCTGCGGTCGTTGCTCCTGTCTTGTTGGAGAATTATAAAATAAAGAATTGAAGTACTTACCTTCCTGCTTCTTTTCAACCAGCTTGAGAAAACATAAAAAGACGTATAAAGCAAACCTCCCTGGGCCTTGGCAAAATATTAGACTAACATCTATTATCCAGGGTTTTAACCTCCAGAGCGCACGCTTACAGGTGGTGGGCTAATAACACCCCATCGTCGCCTTATGATTGTAGGCCACAGGTAACGGAACTCACATTTGCCTTGAATTCTCTTATTTGCAGGGTAGAGCCCCTTGAAGTGTTTCCCTATAACAACCCCAGGTGACAAAGAACTGGAAGCACTTTTCAATATCAATGCCTCAATCACATAATTTGCATAAGAATGCAAGTAACTAAAGACAGAGACATGCAAAGGTCTCCATTATGGAAATGATGAATACCCATTCTAGGTGCACCCCCCTCCCCCCTTCACATCATACCTTCTCCTGGCCTGGAATTTCCCTGGAAAGCGTGGCATTTGTCTACGAGAGGGTTGTTGAAAAGGAGACTTGGGCTTTAGAGGCTGCTTGCCTGAAGAAGGCTGTTTCAACAAGAAGAGTTTCTTCTTCCTAATTTGTGGAGCTTTCCCTTCAGTTCCAGCCCAAACAATTGATTTCCCTGGAAAGATAACCTGAGGACCAAAGCCTTACTAGCCGAGTCTATTGGCCAGTCTTTTAATACTAAGTTCCGCCTGGCAGCAATACATGCACCTCCAGAGAAAGCCCTGGCTTGTGCCTCATCAAATGATATATCAGGCATGTACCCCACTTGCCGCTCAATGTGTTCCACATGGCCAGAAGAATCTGATAATCATCCAGGGACTGAAATAGAGCCTTAATGTCAGAAATTAAAGACTGGGCCACATAAGTTCCAGAGATGCCTGCTGTAAGGGCCAAATGAGAGCCTGAAAAGACCTTCTCAGGGCGGCATCAATTTTCTTGTCATCAGAGTCTTTAATAACTGCATCCTCAACTAGCACAAACGAGTAAATAGGGACAGAGTCTGGAATATTGAGCTGCATATCCTGAAAGGGATATAGTTTAGCCATAAACCGTACAAGATCTTACCCGGGTCCTTCTACTCCCTTTTCAGGACCTCCGTAATGTAAGGACGCACAGGGACGTCTATAGGCACCGCATTCTGAAACTGCCTAAGTAGGGAACTGGACCAAGTTTCCAGCATCTGGAAATCCCATATTCCTTTTTACATGCATAATGAAATCAGGCAACCCGTCCTTCAATAAATATTTTCGTTTATGCTTCTCTGCGCTAGGAGCATCCTTATCTTAGACACAAGCTCCAAACAAGTTTCCCTGATAAGGTCGCTTGAATCCCACCTCATCACTCTCTCTGCATCTTTTTGAAACAGTGGAAGGGATGAAGAATCTGAGGAGTAAGAGGACTCCACATTACACCTATTCCTTGAATGCTCACCCATAATGAAAGCACTCGGGCAAGCCAACAATCCCAAACTGCCCGCAGATATTGAGAAACCAAACAGCTATGCAAATACGAACTTACCTGATTGCCGGCATTCTTAAACTCCCTCTCACAGACAAAATGCTGGGAGAAAAGATATCTGTTGGCACATGCGCATAGGCCTTCCTGCCCGCTCATGCTCTATTGAACCTGGAAGGAATCCTGATGCTGTGACCGTTATGCGCTGAAGAAGCATTACGCACAGCTCCCCTTCCGTTCTTGCCATGGCCGCGTCTCCCTACAAGCCCAGCAGACAGGGTGACGCGTATCAACTTCAGCAAACCCTCCCACCAAGCTGAAATGCTAGTCAGCAAACTTCATGCCCCAAGTTGCTCAAGCACCCTCAGGAGGAACCCTTCTCCTCGTCCTCTCTAGTTAAACGAAGAAAGGCATATTCTTAGTCGAGGGCTATGTTCAATACAATAGTCTCTGAAGAAGCAAGGAGAGCTCCTGGTGGCTTGTAAGCTCCTGTAAGGATTAGGATGCGCGATTGTCCACTAGAGAGCCACACTCAGTGGACCACAAGGTATTGCCACCCTCAAGAGATAGTGACTCTTGTCTACCTACCATGATTGATTCCAGAGGTTTCTATTTTATGAATAACTGTCGCACTTTCCAAATCTAGCCAACCCAGGCAATTTTAGTCCTGATGAGATCTTTTATCCCTAAATGGTCGAAACTCCATCGACACTATTAAAGAGACCGACAAAGTTTCCGTATTGCTGATACAATGAATGATTCTATGTATCCATGATTGTTTTGAATAGAAACTGTTGCCTCTTATACGTATAAACCAATATACCTCTTATACTGACGTTTTACTTCACCTTTTTCTATTTTCCTTTGGGTCTGGTTTGATTACACACCTGGGGTCCTCTTATCCTATCCTCTTTCTTTAAAAATACACTCTTAATAATTTTTGCCTAAATGATTGTAGTTGAATAAAAACTCGGTTCGGCTGAACCATTGTTGCGTACTAAAATACTGGCTGTGCTATTATTGCTTTTTCAAACACCTACATTAATATTGGTTTACTTGGATTTAGTCCACACAGAAAAATCTGTGACATTCATAATTTTCTCTTGAATGAGTTCCATGTGAACGCCTATTTGAAGGATAACTCCTGTTCGCATGGACATAAGCGTTGCTCTTGTGTTTTTTGTTAAATGCAACACTATTCATTGCGCCACCCTTGCAACACCATGGATGCTCCGTATTTACTGTACTGTGCTCAATGTCGCAAAGATCTACAGAAACTTCAGTATTCCTGATGTATCTGTATGTGCAAAATTGACACATTGCTAGAGTGTGTCTAAAACAGACGCAACTCCAGCAATGTGTCTTTACAAATGGGGCAAGCCCTATGTGAAACTGCCTGCATCTGTCTTACGCCTGCTGAGAGGCAGGCAAAAGAATTTGACACAGTGGCATCCTAGAAGTGGAGTAGTGAAATCTGATAGATTTCACTGCGCCACTTCTACGACTCTTTTTTTGCGGGGGGACGTCCACCCTGCATACATCATACCTGACGCAGGTATAATGTAATGCAGGGGTTTACAAAGTGACACATCTGTTCAGATGCCTCACTTTGTAAATATGTCGCAGTGTGGCACATATTTTATGCCGCTGGTGTGTCACAAAAAGTGACGCACCAGTGGCGTATGGCCCTCATAAATAAGGCCCAAAATGCAAAATCTTTTTGCACTACCAACAGCACTGTGTGCTTTGTTCTGCTGATATAGCCGCTCAGAAGGCTCTGTTTCCGAAGATAGGCAAGAAGAAGTTCTCTGATATAGCCTACAGTAAATCTGAGCAAATGTTGTGATGGCTATTTTTTCACCAGAAAGGGTATAAGAGTTCACAAAGGACATGATCTCTATTTACAAGAAAAAAACACTTCAGACACAACCCACCTTCTTTTATGTTCGATTTTCAGTCAAAATCTGCTTTCAAAGTTTGTCAAAAGTACCTTCATTTTGAGTCTTTTAGGTTACCTCCCCCACAAGAAACAGAAGAGCAGCCCCAAGCAATGTATTCTTAGAGACACATAAGAGCTTCTTTGGAGAAGGAACCGCTTGTTACCACACATTATCTGTCACTAGTCTATGGACTGTGTACCCTTTATCACTTGTGAATTATATGTATACTCAGCCACCTGATTTTGTAGAAGTAAAAGGAGTGTTTGAGTTTGGTTGCTCAGGGCCATGCCTTTATTATGGAAAACCATTGGGGGAGGGTTATCCTGGTTGCGATGATAATACGTACTATGATAATTTTTATATGGAGAAAGAAAATATAACTTTGGTGGGTTGGCATTACAAGGAATTGACAGTTCCCTGAGAAGCTGGTTATTATCCTGCTTGTTGTCCTATTATCAACAGTACTGACACTTCTTTGTACATAAATTGTTCAGTAATTGTGTTGCATCAGACCACGTTCCCTTTAGTGAATTAAGAAGACCCCAGTACCTTTGGATGGAATTACCGATATTCTGCAGTGGATTATGATAGACTGGTTTATGCACATCAAGGCTTTTTCTCTTTATTTAATGGGACCTATTCTAATGTCCATAATGGCACGAACGATGTGGCACTTGGGATGGTACTGCCTTTGTGTGTCCCATGTAAACGTGCAAAGCCTAAAGTGAGATGGATTAAAAGAACTCTGACCAAAGAATTCTGTGAGGGAGTAATTAATATAGAGGACAACAATTATAGTAATGGCATCACCTTTGGATACATCCTTTCCTCTATTTTGACTTTGGGTGGTACCTCTATGGCCCGAGGTGTGAAATCCAGAGAATATTTTGGGTGCAAGCTCGAAATTGTATCTAATACTACTGTGGCTGCTTTACGCGACATCACTACTCAGTTGGAGAGTATGTGACAATATTCGGAACAAACCAGATATACTGTTGATTTCATTTTAGCCTAGAGTGGTGGTGTATGTACAGTACTAAGAGATCAGTGTGTTAACGGGATAACAAATAAGGAAAAGAATATTACCCAATACATTTGAGACATTCTTGACAATGTCAAAGGAATGGAAAGTGGGAACTGGAGTTGGTCTCTTTTTGGCAGCTGGGGCTGGTTTCTTGAAAAAGTGATTTACTTAATAGTGATATTGGTGTCTTGTTGTGCCCTTATTCAATGCCTTCCCTTCTGTTGTTCTTATTGCACCACTCTTCTCACTCCTAAGAAGAAAATGTTGATTCATGATACTAATGCTGCAATGATGATACAGAAAGAGATAGATGGCATAATGTAGATAGATGAGGGCATTTTCGAGACTTCTTCCCTCCTTACAGTCTCACTTCTTGATGCTGACAATATGGAGTGTTCCTAAGAAGTTTACTTATGATTTTCTATTTTATTGATTTGTATATTCTTTGCTATTGCTAGAAAATGTTTAGCTCATACTAAAAGGAGGGTCTGTTAGAATAGAAAAATTCCTATTTGCGCATTGTTTATGTAAGTTAGCATTTGCGTCGCCATTTTCTATGTTGGCACCATTTTGAGGTATAATCGAAACTAATCCTTTGCTATTTCTGAGAAGAGGCCTCTGTTGGATTTCATTTCCCCAGAGGCTGAGATTCGCTTCACTAATAAACACACTATTCTTATTAGTGCATACCTTTCCCACTAGATAGAGGCTTTCTCCCACTTGTCTAGTGGCGGGCACGGGCAGAGCAACCTTGAGTAGTAGTTAGTGTCAGAATCGAAACTTATTCTCTGTACTTCATTGTTTAGCTGCATCTACTTGGAAAATTCCATTATGTGCGTGCCTTCAATGGTTCTGAAATGTACATAATGTATCTCTATGCTTGCTGATGTCAATCCCTCTGCAGCACTCCTATCGACTGGGCTGACTGGGTTCCACTCTGAGCGTACCTGAATAAACAGATACTGGTTTGTATTCTCTATTGTCTAACCGATTCTTCATTTGGTATGGAAGGCTGAGAGGTGGTTGTGAGTGACCCGGGGGACCCAAATTGGGCCACTTCCTTCAGGATGAGAACGAAGATGCTGGCAACTCACGACTAAGTGCCTTTTGATATATATTGGATGTCTAATTCTTGAGAGCACTAGATTAGACGTGGCTTTTTAGTTTATCGTCTGTTTGTGTATTCTTTTCTGTAGTGCGAGAGTTGTCGAACTCACAGCAATCCATTACTCGAACTGAAGAGAATTGGCACTACTTTATGAGTGATTGCTCCCATATGGTGATTGCCACTTTCTTCTTGGTAATCACACACCATTAGCCCAAAGTCGGGCGACCCTGTATAGATATTAGACTTATCCCCACCAGTCTTCACTTCTGGACCATTGTCCCAGAGCGATAATGTTAAGTTGTCTTTATCTGCCATCTGGTTACGCCATCAGACACGGCGAAAGTTTTCACCTTTTGCCGTGAATGCAATGTAAAGGGTTTTACATTGATGTCTTCATATAAACGGAATATCTAATTACCCAGCATGTCTTCATCTATGAACTTTTGTCCTAGAGGGACAAGGTCATGTAGTTGATATTGATCTCCTTTTAACAACATGATGTCATGCATTAACGTAATACTTGGCAAGCGCTTCGTCTGCCATTGGCCATATGAGGTGCCACTTGTGGCTCAGCCCATTGCTACTTCAGACCATGATTCAGCATTCTCCCATGGCTCGGAGAGAAACATGACAGTTGATGTTGTTTACCCTTTTTGTTCAATCAATTATGTATATAATTACTCAAGCAGAGTTAATGCCATTGGGATCATCAACAATATGTTGGTATATTTTTCTTTAGATGTTTGGAACACCATTGAACCTAGTGTGCTGTTTTGCATGGTTCTGGTACATACAACTAAGTCCCGTATTATTCAGTAAGGAGGTCATATGAATTGTCTCCTTGACTTAGTTGGTGAAGGTTTTATTGCTTTCTCTTTTCAAGTCCAACACCTTCTTTTGTAAAGATCTGGAGGCTGTCTCTCTATCCCGCATTGATCTCTGTTCCTTTTACTCACATTCCGGATGTATACATTTTTTATCTCATGATCTTTTAGTGATCTACAGTTGTTTGGACTGTTCCATTCATAGAGGGGTCATCAGTACACACAAGAATTTATGTCCTGAGGATGGCCTTATAGATGTTTTCACACCAAAAACCGAAACATTGACATTTTGACCCATTTTCTTTGTCAACAACCTGTCAGGAATCATTCATTGTAATGTCAAAGATGGTTTACCTGTGAATCAATTTGTGAAATGGGCCTGGGCAAAAGCGTGTCATATTAAAAGATCTATGTGAAAGAATGTCCATCTTAGTCACTTTTGCTCTTATGTGATTTGTAATCTGTATCCTTTTTACAATACAGTTTTTTACCTAAATTTAAATTTGATTAAGTATACACCCATGCTAAATTGTTTATCTTTGTTGAATTATTTCCTTTCTTGCGTTTGATTCGCTGTAAAATTCATCAATTTACTTTGACATTGGTTGTGAATAAGCCACTATTCAAGGCTTAAGACAATGTATTTTTTTAAAGCATAGAAAGCTCAGATCCTGAAAAGAATGTCTTGAGGGGATATTTGCCTGAACGTTGTTCATTACCCAAGCCTCCAAGGGTCTATTGGGTTGCCTACTTCTTGCCGGTACTTTCTAAAAGAGGCATTCTCAAACACATAATTTTAAAATCATCTTTACTAAAAGAGTTTAGAGAGCCTAAACTTTATTTCTCCATCTTGTCCCAATGGGAAGTTATACTTGTAAGATATTACAAAGTATCTCCCATTCTATCCTATGGGGCAAATAGCCTTTCAATAGTTAAAAAATAAATTGGCAGTACTTCACTATCAGGACATGTCACGCACACCAGTACATGTCCTAGCTTTCCATACACTGCACCCTGCCCATGGGGGTACCTTGGGCCTACCATAGAGGTTCCTTACATGTAAGAAAAGGGAAGGTTAGGGCCTGGCAAGAGGGTGCACTTGCCAGGTCGACATGGCAGTTTAAAACTGCGTGCAAAGACTGCAGAGGAAGGTCTGAGATATATTTACAGGCTACTCATGTTGAAGGGAAAATCAGTGCTGCAGGCCCACTAGTAGTATGTGATTTACAGGCCCTGGGCACACACAGTGTACTGTACTAGGGACGTATCAGTAAACCAAATAGCCAATCATGGAAACACCACTCCATAAACACAATTTACGCAGAGATCATATGCACTTTAGCACCGATCAGCAGTGGTAAAGTGCCCAGAATCCTATAGCCAACAATAACAGGTCAGGAAAAAATAGGAGGAAGAAGCAAAACATTTTGCGGACAACCCTGCACAAAGGGCCAAGTCCAACAATATTGATTGGGGAAAGTTTGACAGGCTGACCCAAGAACCTAATGAGACGATTCATGCATTCTATGAAAGGTTGTTGTAGGCTTTCAAACAGTATAGCTGAATGGATACCCTAGAACCCAAGGATATTGGACAATTTGTGTTCTGATTTGTGACTTGGTTGAGACCTGAAATTAGTATTATGATACAGCAACAATTGATCTGTTGCCATAATAAATCTGTTGATGAAATTCTGTGTTACGGAAAGTACTGTTTTGATGAAATTGAGATGAGGCACACAACGCTAAAGGAGAAGTTTATTGGAGCTCAGATTAAAGTTCTCAAAGGGGTCAGGAACAGCCTTATGTAGGGAACACTATCCCAATGCAAGGAGTCTATCTGTCTGGGATTTGGATGCAAAATGGTGGAGGATTTCAGGGACAAGGAACAGAGGTGTTACTATAGATCCTGAGACTGGAGTTGATGTTGCTACATGAAAGAAGTCAAACCTGTAGGAAAGTAGAATCTGCTTCTTATGGTTACTCCCACTTTTTGCTGATGTCAAACTGTTTTTGGACTGGTCTGACTGGGACCCTGCTATTCAGGACCCCAGTCTATCTGCTTTCTCCCTTACATTTCTATGTTTGTACTTTAGGTACACTCCAGATTGGATACCGGGGTACCCCTTATCACTCCCTAGTATATAGTACACTATGTACCCAGGGCATAGGTACCTCAGAGGCCTCCCATGGGCTGAAGCATGTATTATGCCACCCACGAGATGCCATTCAAATTGACACAACAAGCCTGCTACAGCAGACTGTGTAAGCTGGTGCTTGCACCACTTAGTTAAGATATAGGTTCACTATATCTATCTAAATCACTACACTTAAAAACCTATCAGTCACCCCTATGGCAGGCCTTATCAATCCTGAAGGCAGGGTGCTGGGTTTTACGGGAGAGTTGACCCCTGCATGAGCAGAGCCCCTCTGCAGCCTCCGGAGACCATTCTCCGGGGTTGTCTGTGATGCAGCCAGACATATATGTTTAAGTGCATTATAACCTCTTAGTAAATGCTAACTTTAAAACGGCTGCTTAGAAACATGTTGTGTTTGGTGTCAAACACCTTGGAATCATACTTCCATACCAGTAACTGGTGTGGGAGGTATGAGTCCACCCTTCCCAAGTGACATATGTGGGTCACCGGTCTACCCGGTACCAGCTTTCTCAACCTGGGTAGCACAAAATGGACTCTGCCAGCCAAATACACGATTTTGCTCTCCTACTGCTGAGCCACGCTCAAGCAGAGGAAGGCATGACAATAGGCATCCTTTCACAGGGAGTTGTGTGACCACTTCCCAGACACGGTTTAGTGTATTGGGGCTGGGTGGGTGCACTCTGAGGGTGCCCGAACGTCTGCACTGGGGGCACATTTGATGTCCCTGTGCATAGTCCAGCTCAAACCAGTTCTGGGAGCCATTGTCTCCTGCTCTGGCATGAAACTGGACAAAGGACATGGGAGTAGCCACCCCTCTGTCCTGCTCCTCCCCTGGGAGGGTCCACAGAATGTTTCCAACCCCTTCCCATGGGTGTAAAGTGGGTTACCTGATTACAGGACTTTAGATTTTACCTGGACAAGATTCTGCTAAGAAGGAACCAAGGACTTCGACTGCCTGCATGACGCTGGACGAGTGAAGAATCTCCCTTGGAGTAAAGGAGTTACTTCCCTGCAAAAGCAGGCACCTAAATGCATCTGACCGGTTTGCTTCTCCCGAGCTCCTGAGAACTCCGAAGATTTCAGCAACACCAGAGGTAGGTTCCTGAAGGTCCCTGAGGTAGAGCTGACCTCTCAGCGATTCTTAGACCAGTATCCCTCGTGGGGGTCGTACAACCCGAACCCCTGTGCACCACAGACATTTGCAATTGCATATGCTTGTTGATGATTCCCGAGCTTGTGCATTAGACTACGTGTAGTCCCTACCCCAAGCAGTACTTGCACCAAAGATAGCCGGCCTCCACTCACCGAGTGTCCTGTGGGCTGGTACTTTGCAAACTAGCTTGAGGTCTCCTCGCGATCCCTGGTCCGTTAGCCTGTGGGTCCTGGCAAGGGTCACCTTCTTTGTTTTGGGCTTACCTGGTTGCTCCAGATGTGCCCTGACATTCCATTACTTGGAGAGTCCCCTGGACCTTGCTGGTCCACACCTTAACCGGTTTACTCTGACCGTGTGGGTTGCATTTGCCAAGGCTTGTTGGTGCTCCAGCCGCACATCGACCCCTCAGCACTCAACATCTTTCGTGGGACAGCTCACCTCTGGTTCCTGGTCATCCTCGACATCTCCTGGTCCCCTGGCTGCAGAGTCAAGCAACCCTTCTTCACACCTGAAGCACTCAAAATCGGTGGGCATTCGACTACTGAGCCCCTGGTCACCTGAAGTGACCCAGACTCTGTCCCCTCTGCTTTCAGGGTCTTCTCACCTAGAGTCCAGGCTTGGATTCCACCGGACACTCATTCACCTCCTGGCAGCAGTACTCCTTTGCACCTCTCCATTGAAAACAACAAAGGTTTCCGACACCACTTGACCCCTATGCACCCGGCTCCTCTGGGATAGGTACAATGGGTACCTCAGTACTCACTGGCAGGTTGGCCTTAGAACCTCCTGTGTCCAAAGGGTTTGCTCGAAGGCCTCGTAGAAGTGTCCTTAACTTGTAATTTTACAACCGCGACTTTCCCATAGAGTTGTACGGAACACGCAGTTGTGTTTCCTCACTGCACCCGTCCTCTGTGGGATCCCTGTGTCCTAGGGGTCCCAGCGATTCTACCTGCTCTAGGCACTGTGTCTAGTCAAGTCGTTACTATACCATTTTATAATTTTGGAGCCCGCTGTGTAATTTGCTACTTACTAATGTTCTATTGATTTAGTATTGTGTGCTTTGTGCCCTAGTCTCGTATAGAGACTAGTAGAGAGTGTTATATTAATAAATACATGTTTTTATACAACTACTGGGTGGTTCTCCTTTCATTTAGTCATTTAGGAGGCGATATTCTGGTAAAACAAGCTGCTTTACATTCCTGCAAAGATTAAGCCTGAAGGCTGCTCTCCACAGCTACCACTAGGATAGCTTTCTAAAGGTTATCTTTGTCCTCATACATCATAAGGGTCATGTGGACTGGTACAGGGTGCCCACTTTAATTAGTGGATAACTGTGACGGTAGACAAGGATCAGACTGCTCGCGGGGACTAGCAAGACTTGGTGTTATTGTAAGCACTCTTCTCTTGCTGGATGCCAGAATTAATGTTGCACAATAACGGTATGACTTTCAATCCTGTTACACTTCACAGGAACCGCCTTTGGTCCTGTTATCTTCCAGAGACCTTTTTCTGTCTGCTTTCTCCACCTTAAGGGTCCTTACTCTTCAGGTATCCCCGGGTGCTCAGAAGAGAAAAGAGAAAAGGAAGGGGTTGTGAGAGCTATGCTCACATCTCAAAACCAATAAGGGAGGGCGTGAGGGAGCACTGGTGCACAGACTCTTTGAGTGAGTGAAACACAGTGCTGGGAACTGGGTAGATGTGAGGGGATATCAGGAGGTGACTATCTGTTGGCGTGCACCCTCCTCCCCATCCGCCCCTTAACACGCTCCCGTACCTGTTGGAGCCACCCTCCTCTGGGAGTGTGGCGGGGCATTGCACGTTGTCGTTGGTTCCAGGCTCCGTCGCAACGTCTTCTTCTCCTCCTGTGGTCAGTAGCAGCACCGCTGGGCTCTCCCTTGAACGCTCTCCAGAGATAGGAACCATTGTAGGATGTGCGCATTATGTCCCTTGTTCCTGCTCATCCACTGGAGAGGAGCATGGTCGGTATACAAGGTGAACCTATTGCCCTCTAGGTAGTACCTCAGCTTTTCTATTGCCCATTTCATCGCAAGACATTCTTTCTCGATGGTTGGGTACTTCTCTTCTCGGGGGAATAGCCTTCTGCTGATAAAAAGGATAGGATGCTTGACACCTTCAGGGAAGAGCTAGGACAACACTGCCTTTAGGCCATAGTCCGAGGCATCTGTATGCAAAATGAAGGGTTTGCTAAAATCACGAGAGGCTAGCACTGGACCAGTAGTGATCGCTCTTTTTAATTGTGAAAAGGCTCCCAGCATCTTTTCTGAAGGGGTCATGAGGGTCTGTGCCTTTACATTTTTGTGCAAAATGTCTGTGAGGGGTGCCACTAGCTCTGAATATTGAGGGATGAATCGTCGGTAGTAGCTGAGTAACCCTAGAAAGGCCCTCAGCTCTCTTTTGTTTGATGGGAACGAGGTTTCTACTATTGCCTTCACTTTTTCTGTCTGGGGGGCTATTACACCATGGCCCAACACATATCCCAGTTACTTTACGAATTGAAAACCTACTCGGGATTTTTTTGAATTTATGTGGAGACCAGCGTGTGACAAGGAGCTCAATATGAGGTGAAGGTGGTTCAAGTGATCATCCCATGTGGGACTAAACTCCACAATATCATCCAGGTAGGCCGATGAATAGGCCTGGTGTGTGTACCGTAAACTCGTAGAGACCGTCTGGTGTTACAAAGGCTTTTTTCTCCCTATCGGCCACTTTCAAAGGGACCTGCCTTTCGTAAGGTCAAAGGTGGTTATGTACTTTGCTTCCCCCATCTTCTCGTTCAACTCATCTATCCAGGGTATTGGGTATGAGTCAAATTTCGAGAAGGAGTTGAGGGCCCTGAAGTCCATACAAAACCGAGTGGATCCGTCTGGTTTGGGGACCATAACTATCGGACCACTCGCTTTTGGATGGACAAATGACCCCCATCCTTAACATTGCCTTCAACTCTGTGCGCACTGCCTCTCTACGGGCGGCTGGTATACGGTATGGGTTGGGCTGGAGGAGTCGTGATGGAGTGTTCTATAAGTGGAGTTCTCCCTGTCTCATCAGAAAAAATAGAAGCAAAGGGACCCAGGACATCCCTCAAGGATTGCTTCTCTCAAGCTGACAGTTCCTCATTTACAACTAGTTGGGTCAGAGTGCAGGAAGGAGAGGTTGTCATTGTGGGTAGTACTAGATGGGCCAAATTAGGTAGGGGTCCTAACCACTTTTTCAATAAGTTGATGTGGTAGGTTTGAATACGAGTAGGTTTTAGCTGTATTCTGTAGCTGGTATTCCCCACCGTCCCCACTATTTTGTAGGGCCCCAACCACTCGGACCGGAATTTACTTGTGGAGAATGGCAGCAATGGCAGCAAAACCAACACTAAATCGCTCACAAGCAACCGTCGCCATTTCTTCCCTTTTTTCGTAGAACTGCTTTTGTTTGTCCTGATTTTTCTCCAGGTGAGATTAGGCAAGATCCCTCAATTGCCCTAATTTTGATTGAAGGCTTCTGGTATATTCCAGAAAACCTCGGGCCTCATCCACCTCCTCTTTTTCCCAGATCTCTTTGGTCATTTCCAGCAGCGATCTCGGCTGTCTCCTATAGAGCATCTCGAAGGAAGAACAGCCAAGACTGCTCTGGACCTGACTCCGAATCACGTACAATGCTGAGGGGAGAATTCTGTCCCAATCCGTCCCCTCATGCCCAACATCTTTTTGAGTATCAGTTTCAAGGTTCCATTGTACCTCTCCACCAGGCCGTCGGTTTGAGGGTGGTAAACCGAGGTCTTGATGTGCTTCAGCTGTAGGGGTTTTACACACCTTTCTCATCAATCGAGAGATGAAGGGGGTACCCTGGTCCATTAAAATCTCTCAGGGAAATCCTACTCTGGAGAACAGCTCAATTAGCTTATCTGCGATGTTGTGGGTGGTTGGGGGCTTTCAAAGGAAAAGCCTCCGGATAGCGGGTTGTGTAATCTACCACTACAAGAACGTACTGGTGTCCTTTTCGTGTCTGGGGAAGAGGACCTATAAGGTCCATGCCTACTCGTTCGAAGGGCACCCTGCTATCGGGAGAGGCTGGAACGGAACCGGGGGAATGACGATAGGGATTCTTTTTTTGACAGGCCTCGCACTCCTGGCAGTGCTTCTTGATGTCTCCATATACCCCAGGCCAAAAGAAATGCCGTAATACGTTTTGTGTGACCTTCTGTACCCCTATGTGTCCTGCCATGAGATGCGAATGAGAAAAAAAGTATCTGTTCTCTGAAGGCCTTGGGAACAAGCAACTGAGGTTCTTCTCCCTGCGATACGTTACGGTACAGCCCGTTTTTGGAAACAAAGTGGGGGTAGGTCGTGGGAGGTGACAGTTCATTATCCCTGGCATTTTGCCAGGCATTTTGGAGGTTAGGGTCATTGGATTGGGCGAGCTTGAAGTTCCTATCCAGGAGCCATGGTTCGGTGGTGACAAGGGCTGGAAGGTGTGTCTCCCCAGGGTTTCCCTTCTCCTCCCTCCTGGTCTACCTGAGTACTAGGGAAAGGAGCATGTCAAGGAATTCTGGATTGTCCGTTCCGATTATGAGCTCCACAGGGAGTTCCATCAAAACCCCAACCCGGACTCTACAGGGGGATCCACCCAGGGCGTTATGTCAATGGGGGTGACTGGGTAGGGTTTCACATCTCCATGCACACATCTGATATGGACTAAAGCTTCTGGATGGATTTGGGAGGAGTGTATCAGGACCCCCTGTATAACAGACTGCCTACACCCAGAGTCTAACAGGGCTTTTACTTTCTTCCCATTCACCTCTACACTTACATAGAAGGCTGTTCCCATTTCTGCGGTGTACAAGATGGAACGTGGTATATATCCAACTTCAATGGGCTCTTCTGTTGCTCTTTTTCGGGGACACACTCTGGCTATATGGCCACAAAACATTGGAGTGCTTTGTATGGCGGGTGGTCCGGGTTTGGTAGACGTGGTCTTGGCGGGTCTGGTGGTGGTCTAATGTTCAGTTTCTCGTCCTTTCCCTGGGAAAAGCGGGGTGGTTTCTCTGTATCCCATACGAGTGTATGAGGTTGAGCCAGAGAAAACGTGGCAGCCATTTCCATAGCTTGTTCGGTGTTTAAACCCGAATGCTGTTTCAACCACCTCTGGGTGTTATATGGCAGAGCTTCCAGGTACTGCTCGAGGTTCTGCGGTCCATGATTTCCTCCTTTGTGCTTTCTGCAGGCTTCAACCATTTGTCCACGGCTGCTTTGAGGCGGAATAACAGTGGTTAGGGTTCACGCCTGGGTGGCCCTTTTCCTTCCGGAAGCGGACTCGGAACACTTCAGCGTCCAGACCCAGATGGTCAAGGATTACAGTTTTGATTTCTCCATATGGCGTATTGCCAGTGCTATTGGCCACCTGGTAGGCAGCTTGGGCCTCATCCGTTAGCAAAGGTGCTAGGAAGAATGCCCATTTCTCTACGGGCCACCCGCAGGCTCTTGCTGATCTCTCAAAGTTAAGAAGGAAGGAGTCTGGGTCCTGCCCTGCTACATACTTCTGAAGTGATACACCGGTTGGTCCTAGGGTGGGTAGGCCTCTGGTTTCCCTGGTCTGGGCCACTGACTGCTCAGTAGCCAGTTTCTGTATTTCTCCTAATTGGGCGGCCAAACTGTCCTTAAAAATGTTTCTATTGGCTTGGGCCGCGCT
This sequence comes from Triturus cristatus, assembly GCF_964204655.1. NCBI lineage: Eukaryota > Metazoa > Chordata > Amphibia > Caudata > Salamandridae > Triturus > Triturus cristatus. The sequence continues at coordinate 209,284,656 of NC_140580.1, read as the reverse complement.
CATTTGCGGTTCCACATCCCATCCCAATTTTTTCCTTCCCCGCAATTAAGTGTTGTATGACTGCGTTCATTCTGTCTATGTCAATGGACAGGTTGCCCGCATTTTCCACCACCTGTGACGGTAGGCAAGGATCAGCCTGCACGCGGGGACTAGCAAGACTTGGCTTTATTGTAAGCACTCTTCTCTTGCGGGGTGCCAGAATTAATGTTGCACAGTAACGGTATGACTTTCAAGTTTCCTGAGGCAGCATCAGAGCGAGGGACCTGCCACCCATCCTTTGCAGTCTGAAGCGGGGCACGGGCACCAGAGCCAGAAGCTGAGAAGAGCGCAACTGTCACCAAGGGGTGGAGAGGGAAAAACACTTTTGTAAATAGATTGGACAGAACGCATGAAGGGCACGGTGTGCAGTCTGTAATCCTCACACCATTCTAGCCCAGTGTGCATGTTGGAGAGCAGTTTGATCCGCAGGCCAAAGGCTGGCCTGGTTGCCTGGTGAGCATGTTACATAGACTCCCCTCCCCCCCCCCCCCCCCCCCCCCACGGGACAGACATTTGAAATGGCGACCAGGCTCGATAAAATGCACCCAAGGCAGTACCACAAAGTTGGGGTAGGAGTAATGTAAAGCCAATAAGAGATAGTTGTGTGCTCTTAAGATATTCTTCTAGTCTTATCTAAGATCAGTGTGCATCTCCCCCAACCCTTCCTACAGGGCCCTGATGGGGGCTTAAATCGAATAATAGCATGCTTAGATGGGTGATTATGCAGTCGAACCCCCACCGGGGCTCTACAATAGACCTAACAAATGCGCCCCCTCATAAAAACCTGCTATGTCGAAGCACATACTCACTTCAGTAGAAAAGGGGCGCCTGCCCGCCAGCAGGTGTTCTCATCCCATTGGCTACTGCCAAAACACTCGCCAACTCAAGGTTTCAGCACCTGTCAGAACTTTCAGCCAAGACCTGCCCCCCCCCCACCCAGGGAGATCTCGAAAGTAGGGGTGTTAATAGCGAGAGCAGCCCCCCCCGATGGGGGGTCGTGATGAAGAGCACCTGGTGAGAGGAAGCATACGGCCTGCTGAGGGGAGTGCTCTGACACCTTGGGAGGGCGTCAGCGCTCCCCACTCCGCTCCTGCTGAGTGGGGGCAGAGGGGAGCGCAGGGGACAGAACCCCAAATCAAATCAGGTGTTTATCAGCCTAGGCTTCCCCCGACGGGGAGAGGCAACGAGCAGCAGCAGGCCCCATTCCTAGACAGGGAAGCGTCTGCAGAACTGTAGCGCCCCGAGGCAGGGAGTTCTCAGCTCGAGCAGCCAGCAGTGTCGGCACAGCCCTGCGGAGCGCAGCGGGAGGTTACTCGCCCTGCCAACCCACTCTTAGCGAGCAGGGCACCGCATGCACCACGAGGGCCGGAAACCTAATGCGGAGTATGTACTAAATCCGTGTACCTCAGGGTGATGCGTCCACACACCAGGGTGACGCGTCCACACACATCCAAGAAAAAAACGAACATTAGAAAGTTGATACCAAGCATAGCCCCAAGCGTTCAAGACTTGTATATAGCTAAGGGTTGAAGTAAAGTGTATACAGCTTCGAAGCACTACTCTGAACTCAGTTACTCACGTTGGTGCGTATAGATCACCCCAGTGGGCATGCCACTACCTCTTCTAATACATCACTATGTTCTGGGAAACTCCGGCAACCTCACAAAGCTGCCAATACGTGCAGGGGGCATCCCCCTTGTGAAAATTATACATATATCATACTATTTAAGGGAGAGGAGAGCAAAAACTAATCACTAAGTTTACACCGGGAAGTGCGCTACATATGTTAGCTTCTAGGAAAGTGGAGAAATTAAAGTCAGACTCATTTCCAGCAAGCGCGTCCCTCCCGAAAACGAAACAAATAAACGAGGATCGAGCCGGAGCTTATCTTTATGGGGCCATGTGTTTAAACACATGGCCCCATAAAGATAAGAAAGCTTTCACGGCAGAAGGCAGGCAGACGAGCCCGTCCAAATGGGACGGCTCCGAAAGCCGAACAAAAACATCACCAACACCTCTTTTCCAATGGCTGGCCACCGTTTAGCATAAACGGTGACGCCGGCCAATGGAAAAGAGGGGCGGGGCTTAATGCCCTTTACAGGAAAATAAACCAAATCATTAAATCTCGCCAGCGAAACTGCGCATGTGCGCAGCCCACGCAGGCGAGACCTAAAAAACACGGAGTAGGGCTAGTGAAGCCTACGAACATTTTATATATTGTAAATAAAGTTGTGCTCATATAAAGACTGTTTTGCAATTTGCACAGGTAGAGACCGACAGAGAAGATTCTGTTGCTGCTATTTCTCTGCCCTCTTGGTTTGAATCTAAATAGTATGGAAACAAATAATAATAGTCATAGATGTAGATACATAATTGGCACAATATTAACATTATTAGTGACAGGCTTAAAAGGGCTAATTATAGGATTAAGCCTGAGCCCAATAAAGGTCAAGGAACAGAAACATGCGTCTGTACAGAAACCATCACACAAAGTAGGTGGAGGGTTATAATCATTAGGAGGACACAATTTACATACTGATTTATCGAGAGGAGACTAGACATTAAACGCTAACACAAATTTGCTCTATGAATGTGTCAATACGATGGAAGCAAGGGACTGTTATATTTGTATGCAGTTACCTTCTTCAGTGGCTGAGGGAATTACGTACCATCACATCCCATTGACATATGGCATTACACATAGTCTACTGTTGAGTATTTTCTATTATCAAGGTCATTTTCATTAATATTATTTCAATTATGATTTAGTCTTTTCAGAAGTCGCGCTGTTTAAACATTTGAACTGACATTCTTATACCCAGAATGCAGAAACTGGTAGCAGATATTTTGCCCCAATTAACATGTTAGACACCACTGCTTATGTCCATAGGTATAATTTGACCTGTGTCCTCACTGACCTTGAACAGAAATTCCTAGAGCAGGTAAAAGATAGATACAGAGCAGTGAGGACTAACGCAGCTAAAGGAGTTCGTGTGAGGAGTTGGTCACCAGAAGAAGTTCAACATCAAGCTGCAGGGAACACTGGAGCATTGATTTCTTCCAAATGGGAGAAGGGCCTTCGCACACCTGGGTATTCCTGATAAGCCTGAAGGTTATAGTGTTGTTGGTGCGAGATGGTGAATCCTCCTGAGTGTGATGATAAGTACAATGATTAGCTAGTCCTGCCCCCAATGAGTGAGGGCGTCTCCAAATCGCACTCCGTTAAATTTTCGATGATGTTTAACCCTTGTAAATTTTTTGAAACATGGTTCATTCTTCTTTTTATGTTTTCAATTCATTCTGTCATATTACTTCCTTCAGAAATATACATGTGTTTTGTCACACATTATTGTTTTATTCTGCCCAATTTATTTCGGGCTTGGTCCTTCATCAGGGGACTTTTATCTGCAAACATAGAGTTAACTTTTCAGCATAGCACCATTAGTACAGAAATAAACAATTGTATAATGTGGTCACACATTTGAATGTCATACATTTATCAAAAAGTCAAAAATTATGAAGCGAAATCAAATCCTTTTCAATCGTCTGGTCATGTGATCCAAAGAACAGTGGTTCCATTAGTTCATGCTACATTGAAAGGAGTGTTTAAAGACTTGGGAAAAAAACAGTGCCTTGAGCATGCAAATGTAAGTGCTTGTGTATCTTTGACAAATCGTCTTGTTGTAACGTCCGGTGAAATAGTGAACCGATATATACGGCTTTCTCCCGATGAAAGGTGACATACAAAGTGCTCGTGATTATAAAAAGCGTTAAAGATTTGTGGAACGATAATGGCACAGAGAGTGACTCCGAAATGCACACGGTATTTAAACAAATCTTGAGAAAACTTAAGAGACGGTAACCTGTATTAAACAACCGTTTTTTCGGGATGTAGATTCTAAAGAAACGATAAACGAATATTAAATCACAGGGTAATGTTAATCTCCTGTGTTTAGCTTCTATTATGGTGTCGTAATGTAGCTGAATAATAGCTTACCCATGTATAAAATGTTAGAATTATGTCTCCCGTGGGTTACCCTCCTCGCGGCAAAATTTCCAGTGTTCAAACTCTGTATAAACAATCGGAAAACCAGAAGTCTAAGGTCACGTGATTCCGGTACGATATAGAAAATGAAAATAGACTCAAATGGTGGTCCTGGGTGGTAGTCTTGTGTAAAAGAATTAGAAAGATCGATTCCATGCTCAAGATTGGCATGGAAAGATAATCACTTACCAATCAATTTTAGTAAAGGAATGAATACTAGGAATGCAAAAAGCTGGTGAACCGAAAATAAGCACGATGTGAATAATGTGTGATATGAGAGTAAAGAGAGTAGAAATGTGAAAGTGTACTGAAGTGTGGAACAGTTCACTGATGAACAGAAGAAAAACTCCATTTCACATACGGGTCAATGTTCACTAAAATTATACTCATGCATGGTGTATAAACGATACTTGATGCCCATAATTAATACATTTTAAATAGACTGAAACAAAAAAGACAATCATGCGGGTTTTAGATTTCTGAAAAACAGCTTAATGCCCTTCGGGTTCACGGTAGCAAGTATTTCACCTAATGCTTTAACTGATGGCTAGCTGACCACCAATAGGCAAGGCTCTACCTTTACTATCAACTGCAGCACTTCATAATGGGTAGTTCATGCAAGAAAGAAAGGTCTAACAGATGGGCTCGCTAGTCAACCATGCACATAGGCACGATTGGGGCACATTACTTGGAACAAGATAAAAAAATAGAGTTGAAAGAGTCAAAGAGGAGCACCTGGAGAGTGTACTTGCCTAAAGTGTTTGTTATGGGCTGTGTATGGGAATGTTTTATTAGAGTCTCTTGGCGGGCGTTTTAGGCTTATGAGCGTCAGTTGGAGAGCCTATGTACAGCTTCTGGGAGACGTTGTGTGTTATTCCTTGCTTTGACTAGTAATACATTGTTTATTCATCCCTGCACATGGGCCTCCTCATTTGCTATTACATATTGTGGCGACTAGTGGTTCCTGAGCCCAGAGGAACAAACTTCACTCGGCACCTCTGGGAACGGCTGCTGACACTCTCATGGGAGTGCGCTAGTGTAATTTGAAGTCTTTGTACTAGGCGAGTGGATTTGTATGTCAACGTTTGCTATCAACAGTTACTAAAATATTGGGACAGTGGAACTGTCGGCCTGACATGTTCCGCATATTCATATTGTGTGTAACTGGCTGCATGCACCAACGATTTCTTGTGCCCTTCATAGTTGGTAATGGTATATTATTATACATCCCTTAATTTGCATGCCTTACTACAAGACATTTATGTGCACTTGATACAGATTTTCAAGACTTACCTATTGCTATGACTTTGCCAGTGAAGGTGTTTTGTTCGATATTGGATTCCTAACTCAACTTATGAACTAATGCAGCAAGGAGTTTTAGATTGATTTTGCGGATTGCACTTGTTTCTCATTGGTGGTAGTCATCTTTACAGTGATTGGACAATTCAGTTGCTGATGGTTCTGCACATATTTTACAGGAGTTTCTGGCATTACCTCACTTATTTTTCAAATATTCTTTGCAATTTTACAATGTTCTCCCACGCATTTATTATTTGCTGTACTTTTGAACATGCAAAATGCAAATTTTGCTGAAGCATTTTTGCCAGAAGCTGGTATACAGAAACTGAAATAGGAACAGTGGTCTAAAATGTTTGATAGTTATCTTATAGCAATAGATGGTTCTAAGTTTTATCCAGTGAGGAAATGAGCCATCCTATTCAATTGTTTAGGCTCTGAGATGTCGTGACCTGGGCACAAGGGCACTAGGACACTGTACCCGACTGGTGGGGAGGGGATGAGAACCGGACACCATTTCCGGTTAGGGGAGTGGGGAGGAACTGATGACTGCGAGGGAAGGGGATGAGACGAGATGTGGGACACAGAGCAGCGATCACGAGTGTAGCGAATAAAAAGTCAATATAAACCCTCCTACCTGACTCCTGTGTATCCATCCTATAGAAGAACACGACAACACGATTAAAGTAAATGCACGGCATCTGATTCAAGCCGCCCGCCGCATTAGAGTCAGTGCGCGCGCAAATTGAACGAAGTCTAACGCGAGGACGGCGGCCATCTAAGGGCCAGGCAGGAGCAACCAATAAGCATCCATAAAGGACTGGCGGCCATCTTAGGGTCAGGCGAAGTCCCCAGAAGACCCGCGATCTTGTGAGACTTGGGCGGCCATCTTTGGATCAGGCATATCGAGCCAAAAAGCAGCGCGGGAGGCCCGGTGGCCATTCTTAAGTCAGGCAAAATTACGAAAACGAAAGAAAGGCTTCAAATAAAAGCAATTAGAAGCAATAAAGACAAATATATATATAAAACAGCAAAGAAAGGAAACAAAGCAGGAATAGAAGTAAATAAGACACAAGAAAGAAGAACAGCAAAACTAAAAGGTCAAATCAATAAGGAGTATACACCATCACGGTGGTACCAAGAAAAAGAAGTACGCCATAACGAGTGTTGCGCCAGTGCTGCACGCCAAATGATGGCTGACCCCACAAATGACAAGAACTGCACGCAAGCAGTATTCCGCAGGCCCCTTCCATTCAATTTATCTGAGCCACAGATAGGCATCAGATGGGAACGATGGATTTGCAAGTTCGAAAGATACATGCGCGCCACAGACGTCGCAGAGGCCAAGCACATAGATTTATTTTTAAACCTCGTAGGGGATGAAGTGGAAGACTTGGTAGTAACATTCCCTTAAGAGCAAACAGCAACATACAAGAGACTGATCAAGTGCCTCACAGACAAGTTTGACCCGCAAAGATATATTGATTTCGAAAGATACACCTTCACCATTGCGTACCAACAAGCAGAAGAGTCCCTCGACGACTTTGCAACACGACTGCGAAAATTAGTAACGCACTGCGAATTCGATAAGTTTGACTATGAACAAGCATTTCGACTGCGCATCATTGAAGGCTGTCAGTCCGTGGAGTTCTGCACACAAATTCTGAAAGAACCAACCTCGTTGGAGAAAATTCTGACCATGGCCCGGGCAGAAGCGAGAGCAACTACGCACGCAAAGCAGATGGAAATGGGAAAGGAAAGAAGAATAGAAGAAGCTAACAGCATGGCCGCAAGTTGCCGCATGACTGGAAGCAACCGGAAGAAAGAAAACACTGAGCACCTGCCAAGAAAACCGCATGAAAGAACGTGCTACAGGTGCGGACTAGAGTTTTCACACGTCGGCGCCTGCCCAGCAATGGGTCAGAGATGCAGAAAATGCAACAGGGACAACCATTTTCACAAGCGCCTGCATGGGTGCACAATTCAAAAGTGAGAGAGGACGACTCGGAAGACCATGAACAGCAACGAACAGATATGCCAGACACATGGAAACGGCAAATCTCAGTTCTTCAGCTGAGTTGGACGGGGAGGCAGTACAAGAAAACGTGGAACGACTATACCTGATGTCCAATCCCCCTGCGGAAGACAGTGAGAGAGAGCGCATTCATCTAATGGAGAAACATCAAGTAAAGAAATCGGCAAACGTAGACATTGATGTGGGAAGACAAAGCACACGATTCGTGCTGGACAGCGGTGCCACCTGCAACATAATGTGCGTATCAAAATACGAGAAGATGAAAATAAAACCAACACTATCACCATCCACTGTTGATGTATTCACATGGGGCTCGAAGAAACCAGTGATCAACATAGGGAAGTTCACAGAGACACTGATGTGCAAAGATCGATCAAGCAAAGAAGAAATGCATGTACTACGGGGTGACATTCCAGGACCATGTCTGCTGAGCAACGTCACGGCGCAGGTGATGGGTCTCCTCGCAATGACATACCACATGTCAGAAAAAAAGAACATCCTGCGAGACTATCCAACAATACTACAAGGACTAGGAAAACTAAAAGGAAGGCAAATAACACTGCACATCAATGAAGCAGTAAAACCTGTGGCTCAGCATCACCGATACACCTGCAGCCACAGGTAGAAGAGGAAATAGAAAGCCTGTTGAGCCAAGACATTATAGAGCCGGCGGACGGGCCGACCCCATGGGTGTCACCAATAGTGGCAGTTCCAAAGAAGAACATATCCAAGATTCGCATATGTGTAGACATGAGGATACCAAACACAGCAATTGAAAGGGAAAGACACTCTGGACCGAACCTAAATGATATGATCAGCTGCCTCTCTGGCGCCTGCCGGTTTTTAAAGCTGGACCTGTGTAAAGGATACCATCAGCTGGACCCACAATCAAGGTACATTACCACATTCTCCACACACATGGGTCTGTTTCGCTACAAATGACTGAGTTTTGGCATTTCATCGGCAGCCGAGATATTTCAGGAAACAATACGGCAGGTCATAAGGCCAGTAAAGAAGAGCCTAAATTATAGTGACGACATTCTCATGTTCGGTCGATCAGATGAGGAGCATGACAGGGCTTTGCGGGAAATATGTTCGCATCTAGAACAAGCAGGCCTAACGCTAAATGAAGACAAGTGCGAAATAGGGAGAAATAAACTGGTATTCTTCGGACAGATTTTCTCCAGAAAAGGAATGACACCGGACAACAGCAAGGTGGAGACGCTGGAAAAAGTGAGTCCTCCGGCAGACGTTACAGAAGTGAGGTCATTTCTTGGGCTTGCCAGCTACTGTGCTCGATACATAAAAGACTTTGCCACAGTGAGCACACCACCACACCACTCAGGGAACTAACGAAGCCAAAAATTAATGAGGCCATCAGATATGCGGTGATAGTTGTGGACCATCTTGCCTATTTCGATCCACTGCTATGTACTGAACTGACAGTGGACTCCAGCCCGGTGGGACTAGAAGCGATTTTAGCACAGCACATGCCAGGCAAAGATTCTCCAAGGAAGATCGTGGCCTATGCAAGCAAAAGCCTGTCCGACATTGAGAGGGCATACTCGCAGTCAGAAAAAGAAAGCCTAGCAGTAGTGTGGGCATAGTATGGGCGTGTGAACACTATCACATGTTCATCTACGGAAAACCATTCAATATCGTCACAGAACATCAGGCCCTAGTGACAATCTATGGAAATCCAAATGCAAAAATGCCACCTCGCAACGAGCGATGAGGCATAAGACTGATGGACTATAACTTCAAGATTGTGCACAAACCGGTAAAAGAACATAACCCGGCAGATTACATGTCACGGTATCCCTTACCGCAGACATCTCAGGACACATCAATAGCGGAGGAATATCTCAACTTTGTGCTAAAACAAAACACTCCGGCATCAATAACGATAGCAGAACTTGAGTAAGAAACAGCAAGGGATGCCACGATGCAAGCGGTAAAAATGATGACGAGACAGCAGAGATGGAGACATGTCAAAGACAACAGCATCATGGAGGAAGGAGTCAGCAAGGAGGAGATGCTGGCGTTCAAAAAGATTCATGAAGAACTATCAGAGACCATGAACGGAATAGTAATGAGAGGAACAAGAATAGTTATTCCAAGTGCCTTACGCAGAAAAACTGTAAACTTGCCACACGAATCACACAGAGGCATGGTTGCGACAAAGAAGCTGCTACGGGAGAAAGTGTGGTTCCCTGGTTTGGAAAATATGGTGGAAGACACCATCATAAATTGTCACATCTGCCAAACGACAGGGCAGCCAGCAAAGCCTGAACCGCCACAGATGTCAGAACTCCCACAGACAGTGTGGACAGAACTGGTAGCAAACTTCTATGGACCTCTAGACACGGGCAACTATTTGCTCGTGATCATTGACGAATACTCAAGATTTCCCATTGTGCGCCAAGTCTCATCCACATCAGCAAGTGCAACACTGCCAATACTGGATGACATATTTGCAGCCTCGGGCTCCCCACAAACACTCAAAACAGATAATGGTCTGCCATTCTCAGGGAAGGAGTTTCAAAAGTTTATGGACTACCTAGGCATTCACCACAGGAAGATAACACCTCTGTGACCACAAGCAAATGGCATGGTGGAAAGAATCATGGGGAACATAAAAAAGGCTGTCCAAAGAGCAAAGCTGGCACAGATATCAATAGGGAATAGAGGTGGGGACTGTAACGTTTTGCATAAACCTTAGTTACGGTGGGAGATTGTATTCAGCACAACGCGTTAGTTTATGGGGAGATTATGCGGTTGGTGAAATTGCAAGCTTTTCACAGGTGAATAACGGGGATTGTAATGTCTCCATATCGAAGTCTGGAGAGAGATAGGGGAACTTGCTTGATGGAAAGAGGAGGAGAGGGGATAATCGTTTGTTTTATGGGAGGTTGAAACAGGAGGGGCGTAAGAGTGTTAATCCGTTTTGCTATCGCGAGGTTGGGAACATCAAGGTTTACGTGGTTGTGGGTTTGTTGTGTGGGGAATATGGGTGATGAGGCACTGTGTTTGAATTATGTATCTGCTTAAGGAGGGAGGAATATGAATTACGTTAGGGGATAAGAGGTAACATAAGTTAGTGTTGGTTGGTTTGTTAATTGTCTGTGATTGACATATGTTTTTTAAATCATTGTAGATACCCCTGAAGAAGGTCTATATCGACCAAAATGCATTGGGTGAACTGTATGAGACGGAGAAATTACGTTTATACATGCTTGTGAATAGGCCTGGATGGGCAATTCCTGTGCTAATCAAAATGCGTGAAAACATGAAACTTTTTCTCTTTGACGTGACGGACAAACATGGATAAACATTGAGAATAAATTGGATGAATTTTGAGAACATTATTGAGTACGTGGTTAATTTTGCTTACAAATGTGTAGCAGACTGTGCAACTCTTCCGTGATACGCATTGTTACGTGTCACATCCTGGTGATAGTTTATACGGCGCTAAAGTAACTAAGCGCTTAATGAGCGTATGCATACCAAACTTGACAAATACGATTCACAGAAATTTCCGGATAAACAAAGGGTGTGCTTCAGGTTTATGTGAAAATGAAATATTTACCGCCCTTCCAACCCTGGCAGCACCCCAAGAAATGAACAAACAGAACATTAAAAGTAACTTTGTCATGCCAAAGACTCTTCGAGTTAACATCAATGACAACATATGGGTCAAATCACATCAATTACAGATGCTTTTTGGATGACATTGGGTTTTTATTGGTGTTTGTTTTTTGAATGTTAAAATGTAACTTGGGGAGAATGGGATTTTGGGTGTTGTAGTCAATTTTTAAATTAAGGGTGGTACGTCATTTCTTTTTGCAAAGTCACTTTTTCTCTTTTTTCATAAGGCGGGCACGGGACCATGTGACACGAGGGGAATAGAGGTGGGGACTGTAACGTTTTGCATAAACCCTAGTTACGGTGGGAGATTGTATTCAGCACAACGCATTAGTTTATGGGGAGATTACGCCGTTGGTGTAATTGCAAGCTTTTCACAGGTGAATAACGGGGTTTGTAATGTCTCCATATCGAAGTCTGGAGTGAGATAGGGGAACTTGCTTGATGGAAAGAAGAGGAGAGGGGATAATAGTTTGTTTTATGGGAGGTTGAAACAGGAGGGGCGTAAGAGTGTTTATCCGTTTTGCTATCACGAGGTTGGTTTCATCGAGGTTTACGTGGTTGTTCGTTTGTTGTGTGGGGAATATGGGTGATGAGGCACTGTGTTTGAATTATGTATCTACTTAAGGAGGGAGAAATATGAATTATGTTAGGGGATAAGAGGTAACATAAATGAGTGTTGGTTGGTTTGTTAATTGTCTGTGATTGACATATGTTTTTTAAACCATTGTAGATACCCCTGAAGAAAGTCTATAATGACCGAAATGCATTGGGTGAACTGTATGAGACAGAGGAATTAAGTTTATACATGCCTGTGAATAGGCCCGGATGGGCAAGTCCTGTGCAAATCAAAATGCGTGAAAACATGAAACTTTTTCTCTTTGACGTGACGGACAAACATGGATAAACATTGAGAATAAATTGGATGAATTTTGAGATCATTATTGAGTACGTGGTTAATTTTGCTCACAAATGTGTAACAGACTGTGCAACTCTTCCGTGATACGCATTGTTACGTGTCACATCCTGGTGATAGTTTATATGGCGCTAAAGGAACGGAGCGCTTAATGAGTGTATGCACACCAAACTTGACAAATACGATTCACAGAAATTGCCGGATAAACAAAGGGTGTGCTTCAGGTTTATGTGAAAATGAAGTATTTACCGCCGTTCCAACCCTGGCAGCACCCCAAGAAATGAACAAACAGAGCATTAAAAGTAACTTTGTCATGCCAAAGACTCTTCGACTTAACATCAATGAAAAAATATGGGTCAAATCACAACAATTGCAGATGCTTTTTGAATGACATTGGGTTTTTATTGGTGTTTGTTTTTTTAATGTTAAAATGTAATTAGGGGAGAATGGGATTTTGGTTGTTGTAGTCACTTTTGAAATTAAGGGTGGTACGTCATTTCTTTTTGCAAGGTCACTTTTTCTCTTTTTTTATAAGGTGGGGCACAGGAACCATGTGACACGAGGGGAATAGAGGTGGGGACTGTAACGTTTTTCATAAAACCTAGTTACGGTGGGAGATCGTATTCAGCACAACGCGTTAGTTTATGGGGAGAATACGCCGTTGGTGAAATTGCAAGCTTTTCACAGGTGAATAACGGGGATTGTAATGTCTCCATATGGAAGTCTGGAGTGAGATAGGGGAACTTGCTTGATGGAAAACAGAGGAGAGGGGATAATCGTTTGTTTTATGGGAGGTTGAAACAGAAGGGGGGTAAGAGTGTTAATCCGTTTTGCTATCGCGAGGTTGGAAACATCAAGGTTTACGTGGTTGTGGGTTTGTTGTGTGGGGAATATGGGTGATGAGGCACTGTGTTTGAATTATGTATCTGCTTAAGGAGGGAGGAATATGAATTACGTTAGGGGATAAGAGGTAACATAAATGAGTGTTGGCTGGTTTGTTAATTGTGTGTGATTGACATATGTTTTTTAAATCATTGTAGAAACCCCTGATGAAGGTCTATAACGACCGAAATGCATTGGGTGACCTGTATGAGATGGAGGAATTAAGTCTATACATGCCTGTGAATAGGCCCAGATGGGCAATTCCTGTGCAAATCAAAATGCGTGAAAACATGAAACTTTTTGTCTTTGACGTGACAGACAAACATGGATAAACATTGAGAATAAATTGGATGAATTTTGAGAACATTATTGAGTATGTGGTTAATTTTGCTCACAAATGTGTAACAGGCTGTGCAACTCTTCCGTGATACGCATTGTTACGTGTCACATCCTGGTGATAGTTTATATGGCGCTAAAGGAACGGAGCGCTTAATGAGTGTATGCACACCAAACTTGACAAATACGATTCACAGAAATTGCCGGATAAACAAAGGGTGTGCTTCAGGTTTATGTGAAAATGAAGTATTTACCGCCGTTCCAACCCTGGCAGCACCCCAAGAAATGAACAAACAGAGCATTAAAAGTAACTTTGTCATGCCAAAGACTCTTCGACTTAACATCAATGAAAAAATATGGGTCAAATCACAACAATTGCAGATGCTTTTTGAATGACATTGGGTTTTTATTGGTGTTTGTTTTTTTAATGTTAAAATGTAATTAGGGGAGAATGGGATTTTGGTTGTTGTAGTCACTTTTGAAATTAAGGGTGGTACGTCATTTCTTTTTGCAAGGTCACTTTTTCTCTTTTTTTATAAGGTGGGGCACAGGAACCATGTGACACGAGGGGAATAGAGGTGCGGACTGTAACGTTTTTCATAAAACCTAGTTACGGTGGGAGATCGTATTCAGCACAACGCGTTAGTTTATGGGGAGAATACGCCGTTGGTGAAATTGCAAGCTTTTCACAGGTGAATAACGGGGATTGTAATGTCTCCATATGGAAGTCTGGAGTGAGATAGGGGAACTTGCTTGATGGAAAACAGAGGAGAGGGGATAATCGTTTGTTTTATGGGAGGTTGAAACAGAAGGGGGGTAAGAGTGTTAATCCGTTTTGCTATCGCGAGGTTGGAAAAATCAAGGTTTACGTGGTTGTGGGTTTGTTGTGTGGGGAATATGGGTGATGAGGCACTGTGTTTGAATTATGTATCTGCTTAAGGAGGGAGGAATATGAATTACGTTAGGGGATAAGAGGTAACATAAATGAGTGTTGGCTGGTTTGTTAATTGTGTGTGATTGACATATGTTTTTTAAATCATTGTAGAAACCCCTGATGAAGGTCTATAACGACCGAAATGCATTGGGTGACCTGTATGAGATGGAGGAATTAAGTCTATACATGCCTGTGAATAGGCCCGGATGGGCAATTCCTGTGCAAATCAAAATGCGTGAAAACATGAAACTTTTTGTCTTTGACGTGACAGACAAACATGGATAAACATTGAGAATAAATTGGATGAATTTTGAGAACATTATTGAGTATGTGGTTAATTTTGCTCACAAATGTGTAACAGGCTGTGCAACTCTTCCGTGATACGCATTGTTACGTGTCACATCCTGCTGATAGTTTATACGGCGCTAAAGGAACAGAGCGCTTAATGAGTGTATGCACGCCAAACTTGACAAATACGATTCACAGAAATTTCCGGATAAACAAAGGGTGTGCTTCAGGTTTATGTGAAAATACAGATATCAATAGGACAGGCCCTTTGTCAAGTACTAAGAGATTATCGAAACACCCCTCACAATTCCACGGGAAGATGCCCCGCCAAGCTGGTGCTGGGTAGAACAAGCAGGACAAGGCTACCACAGCTAGAAGCAACGGCACCACCAGAGCATAGCAGCATTGCTGTCAGAGACCATGAGGCCAAGGAAAAAATGAAGGCGTATGCCGACGCCAGGAGACACTCCACTCCATTGCACCTCAAGCAAGGGGACGCGGTGGTGGTGCGACAGCGGCAGCTGAGGAAATCGGACAGTCCGTTTTCAAAGGAACCATTAACGGTGATACATGTGAAAGGGCCTATGATAACAGCGACAGCAGGCCCTTACCGGATAACAAGAAACAGCTCTCACTTTAAGGGATTAAAGAGCATGGAGGAAGATGGAGGAGACATGGCCGCAGGAGACACAGGCACAGATGAGAGACAAGACGAGGAATGGCAGAAAGACAAGGGAGAGCCACATCCAAGAAGAGAATGCAAACGACCCAAAAGACTGATCGAAGAAATGTGATGATGGGGTCAACGAAACGTCTTTTTCTATATCTATCTTCTCTCTCTTTTTGTCTCTCTTCTCTTTCTATCTCTCCCTCTATACCTCGATACCTCTCGCCACTTTCTTCTGTCATTTTCCTGCAACAAAAGGGGAGATGTCGTGTCCTGGGCACAAGGGCACTAGGACCCTGTACCCGACTGGTGGGGAGTGGATGAGTACCGAATGCCACTTCCAGTCAGGGGAGTGGGGAGGAACTGATGACTGCCAGGGAAGGGGATGAGACGAGATGTGGGACACGGAGCAGCGATCACGAGTGTAGCGAATAAAAAGTAAATATAAACCCTTCTACCTGACTCCTGTGTATCCATCCAGAGAAGAACACGACAAGAGGGACAAATAATTTTTTATCATTTGCCTACATTAACTTCTTCACCCTCAGTTGAATGGGATATATATGATGAAGCAGTCAACAGGTTGCACAACTATTTCAACAAGCATTGGCATAGCCAATAGGTCTCGCCTTTGGGACCTTATAAGTGCTTCTCCATGCAACAGTTAATGTTGTTGCACCAAGGATATTGTGCTGCATAACTAAACACTTATAAGGTCCCAAAGGCTAGACCTATTGGCTATGCCAATGCTTGTTATTCTTACTACATCATTAGTGTTGGCCCCATTTCACTATTTGTTATTTCAAGTTAAATTGCAATATTATGGTGGAGTTCAGTGAAATCTACATTACTATCACTAATTTGAACAGATATTGCTTCCATGCGGAGGGACCATACAAAACACAGATGCTTCCTCCAAGCAGGAGCAATGCCGGCTCCCGCATCATGCAGGGAGCCAGCTGGGGCTGTGGGGCCCTGGGGATCCCCCAGCAATCCCCAGCCGGTGGTTTGAGGGTGCCCCTTGTAGGCATGGGGCAGCCACCTGTGGCCCCGGGGAATGATGGCCCCTCTCCTTTTTAGTTCAATTCAGCTCCAGGGGATGTGGTCCCTGTAGCCTAATGAGGCTTGGGGATGCGCGCCGTGCGCTGACCTTCCCTTAATATGTGTTACATGCAACATAAATGGGAGACACCATATGCTTTAGTGAACAATGTGATAAAATGAATTTATAGATGCAAATGTAAAGGCTTTCCGGTCCTCTCTCGTGTATACGTTGAATAAAGAAACACTCTGCGTGCTGAGCTCCGCAGAGCGGAGAGCGCGCGCCCCATACATGAAATTGCATTGTTTCTCAATGACAGGGGCTGGATGGGGTCTGCGCTATAATTGGCTGGGATGATTTGTAATCAACGGCTACATAACGGTAATTCAAAACTTGTTCCTACATCGGCAGCCACACAATGCCCCTCCCACCACAAAGCTGGGAGCAGCTCTTTGCTGAAAGCTGAGGCAGGACACAGAAATAAGAAATGGCGGCCTGCAGCTCTCAATGATTGACAGTTAATTTGTGCTCGTCATCTGTGACGTCAGCGCTGTCTGGAAATGTTGAGGTGTCACTCACTTTGAACTCAACTTCAAAAGTAGAGAAGTCTTCAACCGAAGTGACAAAGTCCCAGTTCATGCTTTCATGGTGCCCCATTCATGCTTCCGCACTAGCATGGCGGGGGAGTGTGAGAGAGAGCGAATGGGGGAAGAGTGTGAGAGTGAGTGTGAATGTAAGACTGTGTGTGTGTGAGTGTGTGTGAAAGTGTGTGTGAGAGAGTGTGTGTGTGTGAGCGCGTGTGAGTGTGTGTGAGTACGAATGAGTGTGAGTGTTTGTGTGACAGTGTGTGTGTGTGAGAGTGTGTGTGTGAGAGAGTGTATGTGTGAGAGAGTGTGTGTGTGAGTGTGTGTGTGTGTGAGAGTGTGTGTGTGAGTGAGTGCATGTGTGTGAGAGAGTGTGTGAGTGTGAGTGTGTGTGTGAGAGTGTGTGTGTGTGTGTGAGTGTGTGTGAGTGCATGTGTGTGTTTGGAGGGGGGCAGCAGAATGACAGGAGGAGGACAACGGCCTCCACACAGATATTGGCAGATTAGGATGGACATTTTCAGATCAGCAATTACAATAACACTGCCATGTCTTGTTCCAAGACGTCAACAAAAAAGCGATCCAACAGTTTCCAATGCAGTCTATACAAAGTCCTTTAAACTAACTGAGTGCCATTACTTAAAAATACTAACAAATAAGTATAACTCAATGTAAGTGCAGAAGTAAATCAGTAAATCGCTCTCAGAACATTTTTAGCATGGTAACATCATCGTCATGACCAACTTATGAATTCGAAGTAACATTTCTAGGCACACTAACCGCTGAATATACACATTTCCACACAGTAATTGCCTTTCCCAAGATCGTCGTGGAGTCACCTGTGCTAGAGGTTTATATTTAACTGCAGATATATCAGGAGACCTCATATTGCTGTCGCTAGCTGTCGTCAAATAACATTTATATGATACTGAAAAAAATATGTAGAAAATATTGCTGGTATTTGCTTGGTTGACAGGCAGGATACATTGTAACAGGAAGGGGAAAACAAGCACGCGAGTGGTGCGCGCGCACGCCACAGCGATACATCTGTTTTGAATTATCGCGCACGTGTCTGGGCATGATAATTCAAAGCAGATGGTGCCTGTGCGGGTAACCGCAAGCAATAGGCCATGGGCGGAGCAAAGGCAGGACATGCACCCGCCTTTGCCCAATTGCGTGCTGTCTTTCTTAGAAAGACACACGCAAAGGCCAATAGCCTCTGACCAAAAACAAACCACACGCACGAGTGTGTGGTCAGATTTTGAAACCCCCTTACAAAAAGTCTCGCAGATCAGCGCATGTGCGCTAGCTCAGGCGAGACATAAAATAACACTAGCAGCATTGTGGAAAGGCATAGATTCTTCGCCCACCATCAGCACCAGCGCGAGTCAATTGGCAGGTTCTTGGCGGAACTCAGGTCTTGCATCAACTTGTGAATTTGATGGGAATATTGAGAACTCTTGGTGAGATCAAATTGTTGTTAACTGTTACGACAGGAGAACCAAGGAGAAGTTGCTTTGCTGCAGGAATCCTACACTGCAAGAAACAACGGAGATTGCTAGAGTGATTGGTATATCAGTTATGACTTCCAAAGAATTGAGGAGGTTTACACAAATGTCTGAAGTTGAAAATGTGACTGCTATTGTTTCAAAGACCAATCTTATTTCTAAAACCCACAAGACACTTGACTCATAATCAAAAGCCGCTGTAACAAATAATTGTTTCAGATGTGGTTCAAAGTCTCATCTTGATGATTTGAATACTTGTCCAGAATTGTGAAAACTGTACCTTAAATGCAAGAAAATTGGTCATTTTGCTAAAGTATACAGAAGTATGAAAAAGATGGGGTTGTTTAATCAACAGCATGCTTCTTCTCCGAGCACAAAGGACTTGAGTGATTATCATTAGAAGATGGTATCATCCATCAAAATGATGGAAAATTCAAATTCTCCTAAAAAGGTGGTGACCATGTCTGCTGTGTTTAAAATTGGAGAGGTAATTCTGGAAGTCACTGTAGACTCGGGGTCACCCATTACTATCGTGACTGATGAGTTATCTTTAAAAGAATGGGGTCAAGTGGTTCTCAGACCTCCTGATATATGCACGGTGGCTTTTGGTGGGTTCACTATTGATATGATTTTCACAAAAGTTTATCTTGCAAACGGAGGGTACAATGTAAGTGGAAGGAGAGACCATGGGTAATTTGGGATATTGTTGAGACCAAAGACTGACTGTCCTATTTATTTGGTTGATACCCAAAAGTCTCCATTTGTTTCATTTAGAATCGCTGTTTGATAAATATAATTCTCTATTCAAGGATGCCTTGTGTGTTATCAAAGGTTTTGAGCACAGAATCATCTTAAAACCGGATGCTATTCCAATTGTACATACATTAAGAAATGTTCCACTAAGCAATATGAGTCATTTAAAGGACCATTTATAAAAGTTATGCTCTGAAATATTCATAGAACCAGTGGATTAATCTTTGTGGATCCCTCCAATTGTTGTTGCTAAGAAGAAGACAGGTGATTTGAGATTATGTATGGACCATACATCATTGAATACAACTATTTTGGTGGATTATTCCTCTGGGCCCAAGATTAAGAAAATGTTGGCTCAACTGAGTCAAGCCATAATGTTTTTCACCGTAGATTTAAGGGCTGCTTATCATCAGGTTGAACTCAGCCATGAGTCTCATTCTTTGACAACATCTAACACACCTTTTGGGGCTTTCCGGTTTCTTGACATTCCGTTTGGTTTGGCTTATGGGGCATCAATTTTTCAGAAGTTTATGTTTCAGAGGTTTGGTTCCATGAAAAATGTGTTAGCACATCAGGATGATATCTTGATTTTTTTGTCACTGAACAGACTCTTCTGCAGGTATTGAGTGAAGTATTCAGAGTTTTACATGATCATGGTGTGACAATGAAATATGAGAGCGCCATTTTATAATAAGAGACATTGAGTATTTTGGTCACTGCAAATCTAGGGAAGGGATAAAACTTAGGGTTGACCTGGTAGAAGCTATAAGGAACAGTTGTAGGAAGTTGGCTCTGTATATACTACACCAAAGCGAGGTATAGTGTGTACAGAGTCCAGTGGATCCCAAGAGGTATTGCAGAGGCTGAAGGAGATAATATTTACAGCTCTATTTGTGTTAGTGTGGTCAAGCTGTTAGGCTTATCAGAGGGCGGTGTTAAGCATTTATTGTACACACTCAGGCAAGGCTGAATCCAGACCAATTGGTAAGTATAAAAAAATTATACTTTGTATTTTATTTAAGAAATACTTTTCAGTCTGAAAGAAAATACTTGGTATTCAGGATATACAGCTAGTGCATTACTGAGAGAATGCTATGCAATCCTGTGGGGAGAAAGACAGGTGATGTAATAACAAGTAAGTACCCGGCTTACAGTTCCAGTCTTTGGGTGTTCTCAGGCGAACACTGCGGGCAATGCTGGTCGTGGGGGACTTGGGGCTCACAGAGGTACAGGTTTTAGTATCTACGCCGCGGCGGTCAATACGGGGAATAAAATTTACTCTATTAGTCAACGGAGAGTAATGTGGTAGGTTGGTTTACAGCAGACCGCCAACAAGGTTAACGTTGCGGTCGCTGGCTGTTGTCGTTCGACTGGAGGAGTTCTGACGTCGTCAGACCGTCACGGGGAGGTCGTGGTCGGGCGGTTGGGCGAGATGGACCAGAAGAGGCCGACAGGGCCACTTGCAGGAGGCCACAAGCTCTCTGGCACCAGCTGGACACATCTGAGGTCGTGGGGCCAAGAAGATCCCTCGAGGTGTTGGAGGCCGTCTGGCTGGATGCTTTTCTTCCGGCAGGGCATTGTGCGTCAACACAAGTGTGAGTCCTCTACCACTGTGGTTGGGGAGATCTTATGTAGCAGTTAGTTGTGTCAGCACCAGTGTCGGTCCTCACTGTGGTGGTTCTTGTACCGGCGGATGCCAGGGACTAGAGCCTCTAGTACAAAGGGAGATTCCTGGTGCTTTGGCAAAGGTTGCAGGGCCTCTGGGGTTTCTTGGAGGTCAAGGAGGGTTTTTGAAGGGACAGCAGGTCCAGTGGTTGAACTGGTTGCAGGTGGCGGGGTTCTTGCCGAGTTTTGTCTGCAGCAGTTCAGTTCCTGGTCCGGCAGTGGTTCTGGTCCATCTTCTTCTTTGGTCTGTTGAATCTGAAGAGGTAAGGCTCTGGGGTGCCCCTAAATACTCAATTTAGGGGTGTTACAGAGGTGTGCATGTCAGGACCAATGGTTCCCATCCTTGGGCTGTCTACACCCCCTGGTAGGCCACCCTCCAGTGGGAGGGAGGAATAATCCTCTTCCTAATTGTTTTAATCCCCTCATCTTCAGGATGCCCAAATGGGGGTCCGACCCAATAGGAACTAGTTGCTGATAGCAGCAAAAGGCTGAGGGTAGCTAACATGGGGCAGCAGGCCTTTGAATCTCCCTCTTCGTGGACCCTGCCCATCCTGGGGGTGCAGGCATGACACCTCTGCCCAGGATGTGCTTTGTTTCCAGACACAGAGTGGAGAGCCCTCCACCCAAGGGTCCAGAAACATGTCTGGTGGTGACAGATGGCTGGTAGCCAGTCAAGAATGACACCAGGATAGTTGTGTTTCAGGGGGCATCTCTAAGATGCACTCTGAGTGCATTTTATATTAAAACCAACACTGGCATCGGTATGGGTTTAATGTGCTGAGAAGTTTGTTACCAAACTTCTCAGTCTTCAGTAAAGCCATCATGGAGCTGGGAAGTTTGTGATAACAAACTCCTAGCCCATGTACTCAAAATGGCTTCCCTGCACTTACAATGTCTGTGAATGGCACAGACACTGTAGAAGCATAGCGCTCCTTCCAATGTGCCCTCACCTGTGGTATAGTTCACCCTGCTAGAGGGGAGACTTGTCTATGCCACAGGCAGTTTTTGTTAGGCATGGCACCCAGGGATGGGTGCCATGTTGACTTTTAGGTTTGGAGTCTCACGCTGACACACAGACTGCAGTGGCAGGGTGTATATGTTAGGTGAGGATTATCTAAGGGTGGTGTAATACATGCTGCTTACATGTGGGCCAGAGGTTGTGCTAATTGTGGAACACTAGTGCTCGAGCCTGGTTAGCAGGATCCCACCGTACACTTCAGTTGGGTTGGCATCAGTTCTAGGCAAAAAAGTTAGAGGGTAGCCACACAAAAAGGGGCACTTTCCTACAACAGCTATTCTCCAACTGACAAGGATCAATTAAAATACTTTCGATGGTTGTTTGAATACTACTCTAGAGTTGTAAAAAGGTTTGCATTTTAGACTGAACAATTGAGGAAACTATTGAGAAGTGCTGTGAAGTTTGTTTTGGTTACTGATGAAGAGAAAGCATTTAAATCTTTGAAAATCTTGATCATAGATTCACATGCACGGCAAGCTTTTGAAGAAAGTGCTAATTCTATTCCTACAGTGGACGCCAGTGTTGTTGGGTTGGGGCAGTTTTGAGTCAAATGGTGTGGGGTAAGGAGCACATAATAGCATTACCCTCTAGAAGTCTGTCCAAATCAGAATGCAATCATAGCACATTTGAGAGAGAGGCGTTGGCTTGTCTGTGTGGAGTCGTTGTTTTTCCATGTATTTTTGGAGAAGGAACTTTCCTCTGGTTACAGATCATAAACCTTTAATATATTTGGTGACTAGGAAAAGCTTTACTAAAGCAAGTCCAAGACTTGTCAGACTTTTATCCAAAATGTATCAATTTACTTTCAATGTCAGGCATATTGCTGGTGTAAAGAATTCCTATCGAGATGCCCTTGGACGTGCACTGTTAGTGATCATGATGTGGATGATGTGGAATGTGTTGTGGGATTGATTAATGGAGTAATGGTTTCCATAAAAGTTATATATCTTCAAGAATTGAAGAACTGTTGTTGTAGGAGTGATGTTTACCAAATGTGGCTAAACAGTTCACAGTGGAAGTCTGGCTAAGGGAAAATACATTGGTTAAGGTAATTGTGCTGTTTTCAAAGGTCTAGGGTGAAATGTCTACTGAAGGTGGTTTGATTTTAAAATGGAGTTTGTTAATCCCACTTGCTGTGCTCAAAAGTTGATTGTTGGAATTTGCTGATAGGGGACATGTAGGTCAGATTGGCATGAAACGATAGCTACAAGAGTGTTATTGGAGGCCTAGAATAAACACAGATGTTGAAATGTTTGTGGTTAGTTGTGCCATGTGTAGAAAGTGGCTACATTTCTTCACATTAGCAATACTCCCTTGTCACCTGCAGATTTCCCTGAGGCACTCTTGGAACAATTAGGTATGGATTTTAATGGGCCTTTGTTCAATCTACAGGTGAACCTCAGGTATGCATTGACCTTGACTGATTACCATTCCAAGTGGGTGGATTGTAAGTTTTTTATGGAACCTAAAACAAAGGTGGTGATTGATTTATTTGAGTCTCTCACAGGGAAGGTTTGCCTTCTGATAGTGGTTTGAAATTTAATTCTCATGCTATACAGAAGTTTTTATCTGATTTTAGTGTCTAGTATTTGACTATGGTTTTGAATAGTCTAGAAGGTAATGGAATGGCGGGAAGGGTAAACAGAATGTTGAAGGACATCATACAATTGGCAGTTGCTTCTGGCTCTAAGGTAGGTGACAACATTTCTGAAATACTGTGGAGTTACCACAATACTCCTCATTGTACCATTGGTATGGCCCCCTTCTTGATGTTGAGAGGGAGGCATTCCTCTAATGAGTTGGTTCTGATTGGGTTTTGGAAAACAATTAAGTTGGGGAAAGTATGCTTGATTTGTATGAAGTTTGTCAGAGTGAAGGCTGCCCAAGACAGAGCCAACACAAGGTATGATGATCTGAAATCTTTTAAAGATTTTGACTTTGTAGTGGGTGATCTAGCGAGAGGCAAGCCCGTCTGCCCCCAAACGAGCCCAGAGGCAGGAAACGCTGCCCAAAATATGACCACCATTCGGACCATGGACCGCATGCGGTATTCTGGCAAAGCCTTGTGCGACATTAGAACGATAGACTCAATCAACCATGTGCCAAATACATGTTGTTTAACTAAATTTCCTATGGCCTGGAAGGTGTGGCCGCGTGTAGTTCCTGCCTCTTCCAGAGCTATTTGGATACTGCCGTACATCCTGAACCACAAACTGCTCTGGATGAAGATTCTATTAGTCCTAAGTATATTCTATGTAATGTACGGTCCTTAGCCAAACATCCCATTTAAATATGGGATCTGATCTCTTCCTACTCCCCAGAAATCTGTTTTATTACAGAAACATGGCTTACACCCACCAATCATCCATCTATTAATCTGGCCATTCCGGAGGGATACAATTTCATCCATTTAGATGGTGCAGGAAAGACCGGAGGTGGCATTGCCATCGCCTTCAAGCACCACCTGAAGGTGCAATGGATTTCCACTTTGGGTAACGACAGACTGGAACTGGGCATTTTTAAAATCACTATATCTCCCACGGATAGCTGGAATGGTGCGTTAATCTATCGCCCTCCAGGCCAGAGAGCTAATTTCTCCACCTATCTTATTGAACAAATTGCCATGCAGGTCCTCGCCTCCAGCGAATTTATTTTGCTGGGCGACTTTAATTTTCATGGTGAAGATCTCGACAATCCAGAAGTCAGTAAGCTTATAACCAGTCTTAGCTTAATCGGTCTCTCTCAAAGGGTGCTGTGCTCCACCCATCGTGCAGGCCACGCTCTTGATTTAATTTTTACTAACATGGTTCACCTGAGCAGCTATCCCCCATATCCCCTAACTTGGACTGACCATTTTTTGATCATGTCCACCTACCAACCCCCGCCTACCATGATTTCTACCCATTTTAGGGAACGGAAACAGAAGGTATTACGCAGATCCTGGAACAAACTATCTTTGGAATCCTTCAGTGAGGCTTTCCTCCCTCGCCCACAAGAGTCTGGGTCTGATGACCCTGATGTATCTAAAATGTTGGAGGGTTTCAATTCTGATCTAGGGATTGCCTTGGATCGCATAATTCCCCAATGCCAATACAGCATTGCCCAGCGGCGACATTCTGCACCTTGGTTTACACCCGAGCTAAAAACTGATAAAACAAAATGTAAGACTCTGGAGAGACGATGGAGAGGTAGTAAAGCCCCACTGGATAGACAAGCTTATAAAATAGCTCTGGCTGGCTATCATCAGAATATAAAAACTGCTAGGCGTACCTATACCAAGGGCCAAATCGACCAGGCTAATAATTCCGCCAAAGCCCTCTTTAATATAGTTAAAGATTTCGTATCACCCCGAGCCTGCAGGCAAACTCTGGATGAATCACAAGAACTTTGCGATGCTCTAGCCACTTACTTTCAGGAAAAAATCATGTCAATCTATGTGAATTTTCCCACTAGCGAATCCCATAAATTGGCGTCTCTAATCGAACATGATGCACTTGTGACTCCATCTCTGAATACTTTGGACCAGTTCGAATTAACCACGCTTGACGAAGTTTCTAAATTATTATCAACATCAAAATCTGGTTCGCAAGGCAATCTATGCCCTCCAAAAACCATGGCACTTCTATCCCCCAGTTATGCCCCCGAAATTCTCAAAATCTATAATAACTTGATCCAATCTGGCATTATTCCTACTGTCTGGAAAGAGGCGTATGTTCGACCCATATTGAAGAAACCTACAGCTGACCCCCAGGTGCTTAACAACTATCGACCCATATCTCTGTTGCCCTTGTTGGCTAAGCACCTGGAAACCATTATAAATAGACAGCTGAGTGCATTTCTCGAGTTCAATAAAATCTTAGACCCCTCTCAGTCGGGATTTCAGCCAGGTTTCAGTACTGAGACGGCCATCCTTGCAGTTACTGACTCGTTGAGGCAGGTAATAGATGGCGGGGGATCTGTAGTTTTGATCCTCCTAGACCTCTTCGCGGCATTCGATACCATCTCTCATACTTTGCTTGCGGAGAGACTATATCTATGTGGTATTCGAGGCTCAACCATGAAGTGGCTGAGAAACTTCCTGTCGATAGATGGCAAAGGACCATGCTAGGACCCTACCTCTCGCAGAAATCCTGCCTGGACAGGGGCATCCCAGAGGGTTCTTGCCTAAGTCCTACATTATTTAATATCTATATGGCCCCCCTAGCAAACATTGTTGAACCGTTTGGATTCGAAATAATCTCTTATGCTGATGACACTCAGCTGATGTTTCCAATAGGTTACGATCTGGAGGATGAGAAAACCCGATTTGCAGCAGGCATGCTTGCAATTTCAAATTGGATGACAGAGAACTCTCTCCAATTGAATCCCAGCAAGACCGAGATTATGCGTATGGGCAAAGCGTTAACCATCTGGACACAAGAGTGGTGGCCTGACCAGTTGGGAAGTGCTCCCATCCCTGCCCAAGCTGTGAAAAATCTCGGACTAAAACTGGATTCAACACGAACTATGAAGGATCATGTGGCAGCCACCATCAGTTCCTGCTACTACAGCCTTCGTCTCCTACGTAGGATACTCCCCTATTTGCCAATTGATCATCGGAGAACTTTTGTCCAAGCGATGGTGATGAGTCGCCTAGATTATGGGAATGTAATGTTGGCAGAAGTGGGCGAGACATTACTTGCCAAATTGCAGGTTATCCAAAATACCGTGGCTAGAATAATCTTAAATCGTCCCCCAGGCTCTTCCTCGGCTCCTTTGCTGAAACAGCTGCATTGGCTACCAATAAAGAAGCGATCCTTCTTTAAGATCTGTTGTCTTACTTTTAATGCCGTGAATGGCAAAGGTCCCCTTTACCTGCAGAAGAAATGTATAAAGCAGGTTTCGGGCTGCAACCTAAGATCCAACTCTTTGGCCCTGCTAAAGGTTCCCCTTATACGTTTAAGCCGCACGGGGGGAGATCTTTTTCGTATCTCGCCCCGCGAAACTGGAATCAGCTCCCCGTTGCCCTGCGAAAATGTACTTCATACTTTGCTTTTAGGAAACTACTGAACACTTTTCTGTTTTAATATCCTCATTTAATGTGTCCGGACTCCTTCCTCATTTCGCTAGGTAAGCGCCGAGATGCCTCCCGGTGATTCGTGCGCTATAGAAAATTAAATAACATAACATAACAGAGTTAAAAAAACATTGGGTTCCGGGAAATGGAATTTCAAGTATTATCCTTGTGTGCATGTGGTTAGAGTTTCTAAACATGCTTTCACGGTGAAGATTGGAAAGTGGTGGAGCAGGAGGTGTGCGGCTAAGCTTCAGAAAAATCTAAGTGATGCGGAAGCATCTATTTATGATTCAGGTGGTTGGTGGCAGGATATGGTATTCAAGTTAAGTCCTCCAGGATCAGTGAACCTGATTTTGCGAGAGGGGGATATGCTCCTACTTTGCCTCATGCTGAGAGCATTATGGAGTTGGGTTGTGCTGGTGAAACCCCTAGTCTTGCGCGTAATGGAGCAAGAAGGCAGGTTCTTGCACCTGAGCATCTTGAAGATTGTTTCATCTTAATTTTCGATTTTAAGGGAATGATTGAACTGTAGTTGTTTTAGTTGTTTTGTTTTTAGGAATAATGATTTTTTTTTGGGGGGGGGGTCTAATCCCCAGAAAATTCCTCTGGAGGGTCTTGCCGAACATGGGGGTATCTGCCTATTTATTAAAAGCAGTCATCAAGCTACATACCAAGAGTTATGCACAGGTCACATGTGGAACCTCGGTACGAGCTAAATGACCCCATTCCTGTAAACCAGGAATTCGGGGTTGTGTGTTGGCCCCAACCCTCTATCTCCTTTACATCAACGATTTAGGTGCCGATCACGATCCGGTAAAAAAATTGCCCGTCCGACTCGTATCCGGTCTTTTTACCGTACGAATCGTACAAGTGCCGTACAAACTGCCAATTACGATTCGCATGGGAAAAACTCCATACGAGTCGCATTGGGAATGATTCCCCACACGTCCTCGGGTCGGAAAATGTGTCCGACACCTCCCCGGACGATTTACCGTACAAACGTGAAAAGTGAAGTCCGACCGCGCAAGTACGATCCATCCCGTGCGTCCGATGCCACAACCGTATGGTAAAAACACCGTCCGCACCGAACTCCCATTGCAACCATGGAGACATGTGCCCACATACGTGCCGTACCCCCCCCCAGCCCCCGTGAGTACACGCCGAACCCCCCGTGTATGTACACCCCTGTACGTGTCAAACCCCCCCGTGTGTGTACACCCCTGTACGTGTTGAACCCCCCGTACGTGTCGAACCCCCCGTGTATGTACACCCCTGTACGTGTCGAACCCCCCGTGTATGTACACCCCTGTATGTGTCGAACCCCCAGTACGTGTCGTACCCCCAGCGCGTAGCGCTGGGGGTACGCACCGTACATACACGGGTGGGGGTACGACTCGAACGCATGTAGGTTTTCCACAGACTACATCATTGATGACACATGGAATTCCCAGGTGTCATCAATGATCAGTTGGAGACTTCGAGCCGAGAGCAGCTGTTCGTGTTTGTATGCTGTGTTGGCCTTTATCCTGATTACTCAATAAATTCATACTCAACTACAACGTTCCTGACAATCTTTACATAACAAAATTGGCGACGATTTGAGGAGAATATCAACGTTATCACCCACGTCGAGTCAACACGGAATCGACAGAAAATGAATTCACGCAAGTAAATCCATTACAAAATCGGAAAGAAATCCGAGAAACCAAGGAATGTGAGTACAAGAATAATTTTTTGGGGGGGCCAACACAGTGAGCTAAATTAAATACCAGGAGTTGTGTTAATTAGGCTGTATTATTTGAAACAGCCGAACATTCTTTCAACGTACCTGGTATCCGCGTGAGCTTGAACGCGGTAGCTGCTCGGTGTTCCACACGTGAGACGTCTTCATGACAGTGATGACGTACATACGCATCCTACGCGAACCTTCAACTCGCGCTTTTGCGTGACGATGCTGTATGTGCCGCCATATTGGATTGGATCGGATTAATTATCAGGCGCATTTGTAGGAACAGCAGCATACGGAAGGTACTGTTCAACATAATTTTTTTGTATTTTTATTCTTGTTCTTCAAAACGCTTGCCTGTCGTTTACGGTGACAGGCACACCTGTGAGCCAAGAATAATTATTCTTCAGCCTATCTTCGTGTAGACATTGTCAAACATAAATCTTTGTTCTTGTTCTTCAAACGTTTTGCTTGTCATTTACGGTGACAGGCACACCTGTGGGTCAAGAATAATTAATTATCAGCATATCTTCGGTGACAAGCACACCGTACACATTATTACTGGTTAATTTATTCATTTTATTAGCCTGTCGTCACGGTGATAGGCACACCATCTATAATATTGCTAAAAATGTTATAAAGGGTTACACGCACATAAGCCTTCTATTTATGTAAGAGTCTTAAATATTTCTTTGCGTAATTCTAGTATTATTTAGTGAAAGACTATAGTCTAATAAGCCATATTAACTTTATATTAAATCTGCACAATGTGTGCTGCACAGACATTTTCTTTAACTCCTCCACAAGCCTTCCTGTCTTCTAAAGGAGATCCTCCAATTAAATGGAAAGAGTATTTTTTAAATTATATAGACGCACTTGAAGATGGTGAAGAAGAATTGACACAAGCAAGGAAGAAAAAGATTTTACTTCACTCTCTTGGTCCTCAAGGTTTGATAGTGTACAACTCGATGAACAAGAAAACACACCCTACAGATGATTTGAATGTATTCACTCATGCCTTAGAAGACCTTGATATTTATTATTCTACTTCAGTGTGCATAGCCATTGACAGGCACAAATTTTTCGGAAGGAAACAAAAAAAGCAAGAATCTGTTGAGGATTTTGTGTCAGATTTAAAGAAATTGACTTTGACATGTAGATTTGGCCTACTTGAAGAAGAACTGATTCGTGACCAAATCATAATGTTTGTGAACAATGAACACGTTCAAGAACGTCTTTGGGTACATGGTGAGTCAGCGTTAGCAGATGCAGTTGCCTTAGTCAAAAGGGCAGAAATTACTAACAAATGTGCCAAAGCCATTTCAGAACCTCCTAAAGAGAATGAAAAATCTACAGTGAACAAAATCTCATCTAAAACAAAAGGAAAATTCCAGAGATCTGCTTCCTCTACTAAAGAAACTGATAACAGTCAAACAAGATCTACGGTTTTAAGATGTTATAGGTGTGGAAGCAAAAATCATTTAGCCAATTTCAAAAATTGTCCGGCTAGGAAACAGAAGTGTTTAAAATGTGGAGTTATTGGTCATTTTACGAAGGCATGCCGACGTAGCATGAACAAAAAGAAAAAGGTTAATTTATTGAAGGAGGATTACAATGGGTCTTCATCCTCATCTTCTTGTGATGACACACCTAATAAGAATGTTGACTGTGTATTAGGAGTGTCTGATAGTGTCAACTCGTTAAGCATTAATTGTAAATCTAAACCTGTATGTAAAATGTCTATTGGTGGGGTAGCAACACTCATTGTAGCAGATTCTGGATCTCCATATACAATTATTGACAAAATACAGTGGGAAAAATATTTTGTCCCTAATATAGGACCCACTTTAGCTCCTCCAGACATTTCTCCTGAAAGTTTCACTGGAGAAAAAATTGATTTAGTGGGTTTTAGGGAACTCACTGTTGAATTCAAAGGGAGGTCTTCGGTGGGGAAACTTTATGTAGCATTAGAGGGTCCTCCTACTAGGATGGATTGATCAGAGGAATCTCAATATTATTTTGAACCCGAATGGAGTGGAACAAGTCATGATTTTAGACCACAGTACAAACTATCAACTTGATCTTAAAGATAAATTTCCAGAAGTTTTCAATGATAAAGTAGGTCAGTTAAATGGATATGTCCATAAAATTGTACTGAAGGAAAATGCACAACCTACGGTACAAAAATCTAGACACAGCCCTTGGGCTGCTCGTGAAGAGCTAGATAAGGAGTTAAAACGTCTTTTGGATGATAAGATAATTGAAGAGGTAGCAGCTTCAAATTGGGTTGCACCATTGGTCGTTGCTCACAAGGCTAATGGCAAAGTCCGCCTATGCATTGACTTGAGGTCTTTGAACAAAAATATAGTAGTGGAGAGGTTCCCGTTGCCCAAAATTAATGAGTTAATAGCACTTACTAAAGGCATGCAATGGTTTTCAGTTATTGACTTAACGTCTGCGTATCATCAAATTCCATTGCATGATGATAGTAAAAATTTGACAACATTCATGACCCCTCAAGGTTGCTATCGGTTTTTACGCATGCCGTAGCGATAGCATATGCATCTAGAGCCTTGTCACCGGCTGAAGAGAGATATTCAGTCATTGAAAGGGAGGCGTTGGCTGTAGTATGGGCACTTGAACATTTTAGAAGTTTTATTTGGGGTTACCATGTAGAAGTTAGGTGTGATCACAAACCTCCGGTGAAAGTACTTTCATCTGATGGACTTTTGGCTGCTACGCCCAGAATAGCGAGAATGTCTGTTCGCCTTTTAGATTACATGTACTCGGTAAATTATATTCCAGGAGTAAATAATCAAGTAGCTGATTGCTTAAGCAGACTGCTCTTGCCATTGGAAGTCTCAATCGAGAATCTAGATGACTTTCAAGTAGCTGGTATAGACTTAAAAAAGGAAAATGTGAGCCTGAGTCCGCAAGAATGGGAAGAGTGTATGAGTAAGGATGAACTTCTTAGCAAGGTGAAAAATTGTGTTGTAAATGGATGGCCTGTTAAAAAATTGCTTAGTGAGGAACTGAAACAGTTTCGGCAGATAAGGGATGAACTATCTGGGGGCGTGGCTAAGCGCCCGAGGGGAATGGCGGCGCCAGAGTAGCGCTCCGTCCGACCGGGGATTCGCCGGCGGTTCGTGCATCACTCGCGAACACCGAAGGGGAGCCTCTGGTGTGTAAGGACGATGAGCATGCCCTGAGCTTACTTTTGCCGTCGTGACGCCATTTCTTTCAGCGTTGTTGTCCTTTTTTGTCCCGGTCGCGGCTCTGAAACGGCCGCGACCGCCATTTTGTTTCCTGAATGACCGGGATCTCCTCAGCAGTGCGCCCAGTGTGCATTGAATTCCTGGACATTTAATTATGATGGCGTTATTCACGGCAGTGCAGGCGATACAGCAGTTTCAACCAAGCACTTTCAGGTAACTTTCTTTTTATTTTCATGGCTTCTTCCTGATTCAATGGACGTTTCTTGTTCTCTTCAAACCCGGCAGCCATTTTGAGATTTCATTCTGCTTTCCCTGGCTCTTGGCTTTTTTTGCTCTCTCAGGCCTGGCATATTTTTTCGCCAACTCTTTTTTAACTGCCTCTCTGTTATTTTTCACGTTCTTTGGACTACGCAAAGTGCCTGTTTCGCTTTCAGTTTTTTGGTGTGTTCCTGGTAGATTTGCGCTTCATAGACGTGTCGATGGCTGATTGTTCCACCAAGGCCCATTGGTGCAATTATATTAAGAATTCCAAGCTTTTCACGGAACTGGCCCATTTCGAAGCCTCCCAGTCTCTGTCTGTCGGTGAGATGACGTCGCATACAGAAGCCTCTTCACAGCCCTCAGCAAAAACGGTGTCTAAGAGGCTGAAAAAAGATCCACCTTCACCTCCCAAGTCCTCTACGACCATCTCGATGGAGTTACTCCTTGAAGAGATACGGGCCTTGCGCCCTTTTATGGAAGAAACCAACGCTAAGTTGCAGGTCCTTACTGACAATTGGACTTCAATGGATGAAAGAGTGTCATCAGTGGAGCGTGATGTCTCTTCTCTTCAAGAATCTGCTGCCAAAACCACCCATTTGCATGTGCAGGTTTCCTCTCTCCAGAAGCAGGTGGAGGACTTGGAAAATCGAAATAGGCGCAACAATCTTCGCCTTTTTGGTCTGGTGGAAGGATGCGAGGGGAGTGACCCTGTCAATTTTTTTAAGTCATTTCTTCCCAAGCTTTTACACCTGCCCACAGGCTGGGTCGTGTTTCCTCCTCTTTATCTGCGCCAGTGAAACCCAGAGGTGTAATAATGTATTTTCTGGAATACACCGATCTGCTGAAAGTTCTCTCAGCGGCCAGAGCCTCTCCTCGTCTTACATGGTCGGGTTCCACCTTGTTTTATGCGCAAGACTATGCCAGAGCTACCGCAAAAAGACGCAAGCCTTTCTTGGATATGAGACCTGACCTTCGCTCACTTGGCGCCCGATATGGTCTCTTCCACCCTTGTTTATTCAAAGTCACCTACAATAATAAAACCACGACATATGAAGACCCTACGCGACTTCGGAGTTTCCTGAACTCTTGCAGCCAGCATGCCATGGAGCTTTCTGGGCCTTCTTCTTCTCTCCCACCGTGACTCTTATTGATGCTGTATTATGCTGCTCCAGCTTCAGTTGAACGTTGATTTTTCTCACTCAATTGTTCTCTTGCTGAGTTTATATTTTTCACTGAAATGTTTGCTATTTATGTCATAATTTCTAGGTTTGCCCTATCCAATGCTTGTCCTATGTCTCTGTCAATTGCCGTTGTCTAACCCTGTTATTTTTCTCCCCTTCTAGTTCAATGTTCCACGTTCCGCCCTGTTTCCTCTGGTTGGACGCCTCACTGACCCCGAGTGTCCTGCCTTCTCCAGTTGGCCTTACCTCCCTCCCCTCATATCCACGTACGTCTTTACATGTTCCTGTTCCTGACCGTACCTCCCCTAACCTACCCCTTGTAAGTATTCCTCATATCCTTTATGATATGTTTATTTTTGTTCTATTTCTATTGACCTTGATTTTTCCCTTCATGTTCTCAGTTTTAATGGTGTCAATACTTTTTCCACAACCTTTTTCCTCTTCTCTCTCTCTTTCCTCTTTTTTTCTTACCTTTTATTGGCTCCCTCGATCATGCTTCTTTCTCACCCTACATTTTATTTCCTTATTACTTCATTTCTCCCTTAACTTACACCCACTTTCTTCTCTCTGTGGTTTTTTTCTCTCTCAACATACGTCTTTATTGGTCTTATTGTGCTTGCTCTTTTTTCTCTTTCATTGCACTTTTATTATTATTATCTCTGGACTTTACTCTATCATTTCATTGATTTTAGTAACATCTTGGTTCTCCCCTATCTTTTTGGTTTCTCTTAATCTTCTCTCACTCTTCTTGCTCCTATCCACTCTACTTCTTCTCTACTCCTTTTTGCTCTCTTTCTCTCCTATGTTCTGTATTTTTCGCGAGGCTTTCTGTCAATGCTTTATTTTCTCTTTGCATTATTCTTTTAATAATCTTTAATGTCAATACGTATTGTATCCTGGAACGTTAAAGGTCTTCACTCTCCCATTAAGAGGCAAAAAATTCTCTCTCATCTTGCCAAGCTGAATGTAGACATTGCCTTTTTGCAAGAAACACATTTGTCTGATGTTGAAACTGCTAAACTCAGGAGGGGTTGGGTTGGTGATGTTTTCTCTGCTCCTGGGGATGGCAAAAGAAATGGTGTGGCTGTGCTAGTTCGTAAATCTCTCTCTCACTCTCTCTTATCTTCTGAATCAGATTCCGAGGGCAGATGGTTGTATGTCAAACTTTCCTCGAAAGGCACCCCCATCTCCCTTTTCAACATTTATGCACCTACTGGTGGTGACCCGGCCTTTTGGCGCACAATGGCTTCCCGTATTTCTGAGTACGTTGATGATAATTTTATTATGGCAGGAGATTGTAACTTACCCCATGACCCTTTTTTAGACAGGCATTCCAAAGCATCTTTTGTCCCTAATAAATCTCACAAATTGTTTGTTCAAGCAGTATCCCAACACAAACTTGTTGATGCCTGGCTTTTATGCAATCCTACTACTAGGGAGCTTACCTTTTATTCCCCATCCCACCAATCGCAGTCCTGCATTGATTACATGTTTCTTTCCCATCACATTTCTCAGTCCCTCACTCACGCCGATATTGGCCCCATTTTGTTTTCTGATCATGCCCCCGTCTTGGTTAACATTGACGTCTTACCCAAGTCTACTGGGTCAAAGCGATGGCGCTTTAATAATGCTCTCCTTCTTGATCCCAAATTCACAACCTCCTTTGTTGAATACACCACAGAGTTTTTTGCCATTAATGACACGCCCAATCTGCCCAAGCATGTTATTTGGGACACTTACAAAGCTGCAGCCAGAGGTTTCATCATTGATTTTGTGGCCAAAAAGCGTAAAAACGCCCGCAAGCGTACTAATGAGCTTCTCCTTACAATCAAACAATTGGAGCAGTCTTTTTATACCTCCCACTCGCAGGAAAGTTTGACTGCTCTTATTGAAACAAAGATGCAATTTAATAAACAATCCACTGATGATGCTTCGTTATATCTGTTGAAATCTAGTTCAAAATTTTATGGGGGTAAGAACAAAGCGGGGAAGGTTTTAGCCAATTATTTAAAAGTTAAGCAACATAAACTCAATATTGAGTCTGTTTTTGATGCTAATTTTGTTTTAAGGCGCACAGATGCTGCTATTCTAGAAGAATTTTCACGCTTCTATGCTACGCTTTACTCTTCTGAAACCCATCCTACTCCCCAATCCCTCGCTACTTTCTTCTCTAGCATTCAGGCTCCCCCCAATTTCCCTGTTGATTTATCTATTCTTGAAACACCCATCTCTAATTTCGAACTACACACTGCACTTTAGACACTTAAGAAAGATAAAGCCCCGGGTCCGGATGGATTCACAGTTGAATTTTATTTGCAATTCTCTAAATTACTACTACCCAGATTACATTCTCTCATTGATTCTTTTGCCCTTAGCGGCACCTCCTCTGGCACTTTTTCTGACGCCCACATATGCATAATACCCAAAGAAGGAAAAGATACCCAATATTGCAAGAATTATAGACCAATCTCTTTAGTTAACATTGATTACAAAATCTATGCTAAATCACTCGCCATAAGATTAGACCCCTTTCTTCCTGAATTATTAGGCCCCGAGCAGTCTGGATTTGTTAAGGGTCGTTTCATTACAGATAACACTAGACTTTTGTTTAATGTCCTGTCTAAATCCTCACGATTCCAAGACTCATTAGCAGCAATTGCTTTGGACGCAGAAAAAGCGTTTGACAGGGTAGAATGGACTTTTCTTTTTTCCGCCCTCAGATGGTTTGGGTTTGGTCCTAATTTTATTTCTTTTGTTTCTTTCCTTTACTCTAATCCTAGAGCGGCGGTCTGTGCTAATGGCCTAGTCTCTCCTTTTTTTAATTTGGGTAGAAGAGTCCGTCAGGGTTGTCCACTTTCCCCTTTCCTCTTCAATCTGGCCTTAGAACCCTTCCTCACAAAGCTCCGCCAAAATCCTAATATACACGGTTTCCATTTTTCTCAAACAAGCATTAAACTTGCTGCCTATGCAGATGACATCCTTCTCTTTATTTCCAACCCTGCCATCTCCATTCCTGCATTCCTTACTGAAGTTCACGAGTATTCCCAAATTTCCGGTTATAAGATCAACAATGACAAGTGTGAAATCTTACCCCTCACAAAATTTACCTTCAAACCTGATTTTGCTACGTCCAATTTCACTTGGAGTTCCTCACATATCAAATATTTTGGTATATAATTGGTCTGCACATTACCCCTTCCCTTTCAGACACTGTCTCGTTATGCCTTAGCAAGTGTACCCAGAGATTGTCTGACCTCACTTCCAGGTGGCACCCGCTTTACCTTTCCTGGTGGGGCCGCCTTGACACGATTAAAATGATGCTCTCTCCAATAGTTCTTTACACTATTTCTAATATACCAGTTCCTATTCCAGCTAAATTTTTTAGGAAAATCAACACTATCCTTTCTTCTTTCCTCTGGTCTGGTAAAAGAGCCCGTATGTCCTTGCACAGACTACAACTCCCCAAACCAGAGGGTGGGGTCAATTTTCCAGATTTTCCCTCTTATCACAAAGCTTTCCTTCTAGGACAAGCTTCCCTTTGGTTACGAGATCCTGTTGAATCTCCACCTCTATGGCTTGTTATTGAGCGTCTTTCTTTATCCCCCTTTACGTTCGCTGAATATCTCTAATTTTCTCGTAAACCCCAGCTCATTCTCACTCCCATCCACAAGTTCACTGCCAAGCTTCTCCTTTCCACTTCTCCAAGCCCTCCTTCTTCTGTAGCTGAATTTCTCAATACCACCATTTGGCACAATAATAGCATCCTCATTAATCACAAGCCCTTTTAATGGAAATCTTGGAGACAAAAAGGATTGATCTGGGTTTCCCACCTTTTCTCTGGCCCTGATTTTTTACCTTTCTCCGCTCTTTGCCGTAATTTCAATCTCCCCTCCTCCTTTGCCCGTAAATACCTCACGCTCAAGAAGGCAGTTATGTCCACCTATACCCAACTCTTTAACTCCCCCGCCCAACCAGTTTCCTCCAACCCTACTCTACGCCTTCATTCCCTGCTTCGTACTCACAATACTGCCTCCTTAATTTACCACTCATTTCACAAGACTCTCACCCCCAGGCCAAAATCCAAGGTAGAGGAATAATGGGAATCTGACTTTGATGTCTCTTGGCCCACCTCTTTATGGGATAAGGTGTGGACCAAACTCCGCAAATCTTCCAGGGCTGCCTCCCTCACGCAAACCCTTTTCTTTATCTATAACAGACTTATTTTTTCACCCCATATGCTTAATAAGAAGTTTCCTCTAATCCCTGACCATTGTTGGTCCTGCTCGACGCCCAAGGCTACTCTTTTCCATATGCTTTTCTCATGTACTGCCGTGTACAACTTTTGGAAACAAGTTTGGGCTCAGATTAATGCCATATTTCACACTGCATTTCCCTTCTCCCTTGTTAATGTTTTTTTAGGAAGCCTCTCCTCTTGCTGGGCCGATGTTGATTTTAATGCCCAGATTGTTGACCTGTTGTTAGCTGTCGCATTCCAACAAATTACTGTAAATTGGAAACATTTTGATAATATCTCTTTCAGAGCATGGTGGTACAACATATGCCATAACCACAGGTTAGATACCGTTTTTATTTATCCCCTCAATCTGGCTAAAAAACGACATGATCTTTGGCTACCTGTGACTTTGTACCTCGATTTCTGTGCTAAGCGCTCTTCTCATTTGCCTCCCTCTCAACAAGAGGTTTCCAAGCCTCCCTGATAGACCTTTTTGTTCCTTTGTATTTTCTGTAATTCATTTTATTGCATATTGTTTCCAGTACTGCTTTTGTCATATAGCCCCAATCATTTGTTGTCTCTCAATTTTATGTGTATTTTTACAGACATGTTTATTTTACCTATTATGCTGCTGTGATATTTTAGTCTTCTTTCCTCATGTTTTGACACCTCTATTTCTCCAATAAAGATCTTTTGAACTTAGGGATGAACTATCTCTTAAGGATTGTAACATTTTAAGAGGTGAAAGAATTATTCCTCCAAGGAATTTGAGGTCAAAAGTCATTCAACTTTGTCATGAGGGGCATCTTGGTATTGGTAAAACCAAAAAATGTATCAGAGAATTGTATTGGTGGCCAGGGGTAGATGCTGAAGTGGAGAGAATAGTAAGGGATTGTCCTTTGTGTAATAACTCTGATAAATCTCTAAGAACGCAGTGCCCTCCTTTGTGTCCTGTTGAATGTCCAGAGATGCCTTGGGAAATACTAGGAATAGATATTACTGGACCCATTACAAAAAATGATTCCATTAGGTACATTTTAGTTGGAGTAGACTACTTTTCAAAGTGGCCAGAAATTAAAGTTGTTGAGAAAGCTGATACATTCTCAGTACTTGAATTCTTAGA
This sequence comes from Triturus cristatus, assembly GCF_964204655.1. Taxonomy (NCBI): domain Eukaryota; kingdom Metazoa; phylum Chordata; class Amphibia; order Caudata; family Salamandridae; genus Triturus; species Triturus cristatus. The sequence continues at coordinate 209,246,210 of NC_140580.1, read as the reverse complement.
TGATTTATTTCAGAGAGAAGGACTTCCCAAAGTTATTATAACAGATAATGGGGTCCAATTTAAAAGTCACATCTTAGAGGATTTCTTAAAACGTAATGGCATAACTCATAGGGTCACGTCGATTTATCATCCTAGTGGTAATGGTGAAGTAGAAAGGTTTAACCGTGTGATTAAAGATTCAATTCAATTAGCAAATCTTAAGAACCAGGACTGGGTGGTAGGAATAAAGAAAATGGTCTGGATGTATCGTATAACGCCGACTGTCACTGGTTATAGTCCTTTTACCATCATGAAGGGACGCGTTCCTTTCACTAAAGATAACCAATGTTGGATGAAACATTCCCGTTTATTAGAATGGTCACCTGAGTATGTTAAGGGAAATGTTAAACAGCATCAGAAGAAATACAAGAGTTATTATGACAGCAAAAATAATACTAAACTAATTAATTTTGAAGTAGGTGATCAGGTACGAATTAGATTACCTTTCAAAGTGAGGAAGGGGCAAAGTAAATTTTCAAAGCCTTTCTCTATAGTTAAAATTCTTAAAAGTTCTGTTCAATTATCAGATGGTAAGTTTTGGCATATTGGCAGAATTGTAAAGTGTAATAGTAAACTCAATGAGTGGAGTGAAGAAGGAACTAGCCGTATAACGAGCTTTCACTGGCTAGATGAGGAGAATGTAGGGGTTAAATGTAGCTCGAAGTCTGTACATGACGAAAGGAGTTTACTTGATACTGATATGTTCAATGTTACAAATCAATTAGATGGTCCATCTGTTTCTTCACAAATTGAGAATGACGATTCTATTAATGATGCACATTCTGAATGTAGTTCTGATGATGTTACTCTTGATTCTGGTCCTTCAGAGTTAACCGGACAGGAGAAATCTTCTGTTTCTGAATATTTGCCCTTAAAGCAGATTGCAGCTGTGCCTCTTGTATCGAGGCTGAAGAGCATTCAAGCACCTCGAACCGGCAGGAGGGCTCTTCCTCTGGAACTGCATGTGAGTGTTTTATTTAAGTGTACGCATGCATATACAGTAAAAGCGCACGCATGCTTGTCTTTCCAGTTTTTATGTCAGCCTCATGTAACATAGCTGCCATTGTTTCAGATTGCCTATGTGTGACATTTTCATAATTTCAATGAAGCGCGCGCGATGCACCAAGCGCTTTTGGATGCAGTTTACTTGTTGGTTCTGACCACTTCCGCGGCGGGTGGGAATGCTGCCAGTGTCTAACACTTGCTGTCCTGAACTCTCCCAGTCCCTTATGTTTGCCAAAGCTGCCACCGAATTTGCTGCCACACTGCCTGCAACTACGCCTCCTTAAACTTAGGCTGCATGCAGCTCAGCACACACCACCCTCCCGCTATTCACAAATACAGGTATTTATGAAGGAGCGCTGCTGGAGTGCTGGAGGCTAATCCGAGGCAGCAAGTATGGGAGAGCTTGCGGCTTACACAAACCTTTGTGACACTGACCCGAGGCATTTTGCTACCATATGTCCCCTTTTGCCCTGAAAGTGGAATTTCAACCGGCAGGTGGACTCTTCTCCCTCTGGAACTGCATGTGACTGTTTTTTACAAGTATACGTCCGCATTTACAGTAAAAGCGCGTTTGTGCTTTAAAAATGTCTTTCCTTTTTATCTCATCCTCATGTAAAATAACTGCCAATGTTTCAGATTGCCTATGTGTGTCATTTTCATAATTTCAATGACATTTTGGGTGACATTCAAAGACTACAAGTGACACTTATTTGTGAGCAAAAATCAAGCAGTTATAGAGCTGTTTATGTTGATTTTTGTGTCTGTGGCTGCTGCTGTGGAAAGGCACATGTGTATAGGTTATCGTTACTTGGCAGGCGGGTAAAAAAAGATGCAGCCAGGATCAGCAGTAGGATTTTCGTGCTGCTGTCCAATTGCTCACTTTCCATAAGCCCTTGGGTGAATTATGTCTGTCAAGCTTTCATACTGACATATCAAGCTTATACTCTGTAGCCTTTGCGGTTTGTTGTTGGACGGGGGCAGTGGGCCTCCTAACAGGCGAGGGTCATATCAGGTGCCACGCGAGGCCTCTCTGAAACATGCCTAAACTGCACTGCTCACCCCTGTGGTGGTAATATGTTGTTCTGCTGTCTGTGTCTTGTAAAAATTGCTTGGGGGTCCCAGGCCTCCAGTAGTGATTCAGTGGGGGTCAAAAGTTTGGGAACCAGGGATCGTCTGAGGCAGATTGGGTTTGGTAACCTTTGGTCCACACCAGCAGATGCTGTATTGGTAACTAAACAGGCATTGAAAAGCACCTATTGGCACTGTGTAGATCAAACCATTTTACGTTTCTCTAGGGTGAGCTCCCTCACTGCTTCTTCTTGGAGTTTAAAATGGACTATAACCTGGAATCATTCTTGGATAAAGTGCTAGTACCCTGTATATTAAATTCTGTCTAGGGACTTTACCAATTCATGCCTTTAATGCCGCATGAAGATGTGGGAACTCTGACACTGATAGAACTTGTCCATTTTGAAGTGGCCGAACAGGTAGTTTTATTTTGCCCAGCCCACCATGGACATAGGAAGAAGTGGATATTGCCAGTTTGTCGCAATTTGGGTCTAAGGAATTATAATACTGTTTTTAGAATACTTAGAAGCAACGCAACACATGGCAGTGTATTGTCTTTGCTGTTTCAAGGTACCTGATGTCTATGTGGAGGCTAAGACAGAAAAAGGTCTCCACTTGATGTTTGTTGTGCATTTTAATTTTTTTTTTAATATATTCCATTGTGGTCCTTTTTTACAATGTATTTTTGCAGGATCTTTTTACATGTTTTATATATTTAGGTGCCGATCACGATCCGGTAAAAACCGGGTACGAACCGTCAGTCGGAGCGTATTCTCCGTCAGACTCGTACCCGGTTGTAAAACATTACAAACATGGAATTACGATTCGCACTGAAACACCATTTCCGTACGAATCGTAAAAAACACCGACCGACGAAAACATGCATACGAATGTGATCCGGGAATGCTGCGACGTGACGTCGGGACGCTTCCAGGCAGCATTTCACGACCCAGGAAGTACGATTCGAACCGACAGCAGTCCGGATGGCAATATTTTCACGGCACCCAAAAAGTGCCAGAAAGCGAAGTACGGCGCGAAACGACCAGAGTAGGTGGCCCGGTAAGCGCCGTACCCCCCCCCAGCCCCCGTATGTTCGTGTCGACCCCCCTCAGCCCCCGTACGTTCGAGTCGACCCCCCCCCGGCCCCCGTATGTACACGCCGAACCCCCTCCCCCAGCCCCCGTACGTTCGTGTCGACCCCCGTGTATGTACACCCGAGTACATGTCGAACTGTACGTGTCGTACCCCCGTGTATGTACACCCAAGTACGTTCGAGTCGTACCCCCACCCGTGTATGTACGGTGCGTACCCCCAGTGCGTAGCGCTGGGGGTACGCACTGTACATACACGGGTGGGGGTACGACTCGAACGTACTCAGGTGTACATACACGGGGGGGTACGACACGTACAGTTCGACACGTACTCGGGTGTACATACACGGGGGGGTACGACACGTACAGTTCGACACGTACTCGGGTGTACATACACGGGGGTCGACGCGAACATACGGGGGCTGGGGGGAGGGGGTTCGGCGCGTACATACGGGGCCGGGGGGGGTCGACTCGAACGTATGGGGGCCGGGGGGGGTCGACTCGAACGTACGGGGGCCGGGGGGGGTTCGGCGCGTACCGGGCACCTGTTTGGACGTCTCCATTGTTTGCTATAGGAGTTCGGTGCGGACGGTCTTTTAACCATACGGTTGTAAAATCGGACGCCCGGCACGGATCGGACTTGCACGGTCGGACTTCGCTTTTCACGTTTGTACGGTAAATCGTCCGAGGACGTGTCGGACACATTTTCCGACCCGAGGACGTGTGGGGAATTATTCCCAATGCGACTCGTATGGGCTTTTTACCATGCGAATCGTGATTGCCAGTTTGTACGGCACTTGTACGATTCGTACGGTAAAAAGACCGGATACGAGTCGTACGGGAATTTTTTTTACCGGATCGTAATCGGCACCTTAATCTTGATCTTTTTTTACATACTGTTTTTATGTATTTATGCATATTCTTTTATGGCCTTTTGGCCGAAAGAAAGATTGTTTGACTAGACTTGACTTGACATATCATGCATAAGAACATTGATGTAAAAAGCATCCTTGTAACCTACAGAACACAGCAACCTTTGCTGCTCAAGTGGATTTATTGTAATCCTGAACTGTCATGAATTGTCCCTACAGTGCATTTTATTGTGAGTTAGTTCATTAGAAGATGTTATAACTTGGAGAGTGCAATTCTAGACCAGACTGTCATAGAGTTTATCTTTCACTACACATACTGGAAATTGCAAAATAGGTGTGATTTATTCCACTGGACCATTTCATTTGTGGTACCAGTCGTTTGGGCATTCCTGGAGAATTCAAAAGTTCTTTAAATGGGTAGTGTGATTGGAAAAGTCATGGGACCTAATTCATGAGCAAGAGTGAATAAGTATACATGATGAAATTAGGAAAGGAACGAACTCTTAATTTAGGAAGGGTAAAGAGATTCTCCGGTTGAGAATCATTTCGATAAAATAGATCTAAAATTCGAATATAGGTTTTGTAAACATTGAGCAGGGGGAACCACTTCAGCCCAACAGAGTTCTCTTTGAAACATTTACAAAACGCTTTAATGCTTTAATTAACGAGGCAGAATGTAACATAACAGGGTGGGTGTTCAACTGGCAGTGTAGGACTATAATGAATTCGTGGTTTAGATTTTCATATTTGCTTATTTAACTAATTGTTCGAACACTTTCCAAACCATTTCAATGGGAGCTGTGTTTCTTGGCCTTTCTCGGACTTCCTATTGTTGCAAAAAATATTTAGACACCCTCACGTGTAGCCTTTCACTATCCCTGTGCCTGACCCATATATCCTTCTTCATTTCTAACCACATTTTTTCACTTTGCCGCAGCTTTTGCCACATTAAAATATGCCACATATCTCAGTAGGGGGCCTGAGCAGTGTCCTATTTTTCTTTCCACGACCCATTTTGTTGGGCTCTGAAGATGCTTACATTAACACAACCAAGGGTGGAAATTATATGTCTCAGAGGTGAAAGGTGAAACTTACAGTACTGCCCATTCACAGAACCCTCCCAGATTCGGTGTGTGACTTTTTTCACACAAAAAATAGCTGTTACCTAGTGTGGCATCTCCTGATGTTCATGCAAGCTATCGCGCCTGCTTGCAGCACACTGGAGTCCTTTTAATATTGATTTCTAAAGTATTTTTATGATCTGTTTCTTGTCCGCACTCTGTTTTCACAAAGAACAAGAGGAGCCCTCTCCCTCTTCTCCCTCATGGTCAGAGCAGAAAAGAGAAGGTACAGCAGCACAGCCGCACAACATAAGCCCTCTGTTCCCATGCAAACAGAGCACAGGCGCTGACAGGTCTGCACAGAGTGCCCTTTCAGGAAACGCCCTCTTCGGAGCAGCACCAGCGCTTGCACTTTGCCGGAGTGTTTTTGCAGAGGGGAAAGGGAACCTGGGTTTCACTGTGCTTTCAGAGCGAATGGAAATCTCTCGTGCTGCCCGTGCAAATAGGTGCTTGATAGGTAGGTTGCGTTAGGTATAAATTGGCTCGCTATGTGTAGCGAGATCAGAGATGTGTTTTATAAGGAGATTTGGACAGACGTATGAATGAACTTGATTTGATAAGCAACCAGTGATGGATGGCTGACTGTCTTTGAAAGAGTCTGGGCGTAAAATTCTAGCCATGAATTACAACTTGTGAGCGATGTCAAAATGACCATCTTTCTAGGTTGGATTTAGAGCGGTTTTCCACAAGCGTTTAAAAAAAATGGTTAGAAAGTGGCCTTTACATCACAAATTCCAGATAGATTTGCAAAAAGTAAACATGGGCTCTGAAGGGGCACTCGTTCAACATTTCAGTACTTTGAAGAGTGCTAAGCAAGCGTGGCCCCATCTCGGTGTTGAGGGATTAACTGTGGCCAAATGGCAGTGGCGGCTGCCAGCTACACAGAGTGGTAAGCCGGGCAATTGGGTGTTGGGTCCACGCAAAACAATAAACTATAGTAACTAAATTCATGCCTACATGCATTACATTATTGTTTTAAAGTTAAAATGTGTAACTTTAAAACGGTAATGTAATCCTTCCGCTGTTCCCATGGTGTTAACCAGCATGAGAAAAGGGCCAGGATTGGATGAAGTGGAATCTCTCAGGGCTCCAAAGGGCACTGGATGCATGTGCTTGCTCTCAACCCAGCTGTCAGAGACTGAGGTTTAAAGTGCGCATGTCTGGCTGGCCGTCGCAAGAGACATGCACTTTAAACTTAGGGGCTTACTAACAAACCCTGGGGTATATTCACAAGAACGTGTGATAACTACAGCAAGAGTAGCCTAACGCAACTTCCAACATCGTAGCCCAACGCGGGAAAATTACGCCGTGCCAACCAAGTATGCACAACGCTGCGCTAGCATCCGATAGTCACCAGGTAATGCGTCAAATGGCCACTCAAAATCCAAAACCACGCCGCAAAAATGCGAAACGCGAACACAAAAAAACATGTGACGAGGCCAACGCGGTACCAAAAGAGGTGAAAACCAGCCACAGGCCTGAAAATACCACGCGTCTGGCGGGCAAATGCACCACAAAAAAGACAGAAACAACACACCAGAAACAAGCCAAAGCACGTAGCAACATGGATGCAAACTGACTCAGCGCAGAGGCCGACACGAACCCCACAACCCCCACAGACCACCATCAAGGAACAACGGGCTCGGGGAAGGCCAAGGAGAAGAGGGAGAGGAAGACGGGGTGCAGACCGCAGGAAAACAAGACCAGCGTCACGGAGGTGACAGAACACTACCAGCAACTGACCCACAAGCAGACCACCTGGAATGCAGTCGGAGTGCCGAGGAGACCAATCCAGGAGGCCAAGAGGCGCCGGCATGACGTGAGAACCGAAACCAGGCACAAACCCGCTGCTCACAGGAAGTCAGCAACGGTGACAGGAGGTGGCAGTCCAGCAACACAGGAGGAGCTGAAGGAAACCAAGACCACAGTCATCAGTGTGGAGACGGTGCAAGGAGAAGGGAGTATGGACACAGCTCGAGAGGACCTGACAACATCAACAGGGCGAGTAACGAACAGGGACTGGGGGGACGGAGGAGATGGGCACAATGGCACACAGGCACAATGAGGTGTAGCAAACTGCACACCCACAATTACCTAGAATCATGTCCCTCATCCCCTTGGCACACTGCAGCACACACACACATAGCAAGAACAGCACACCCACATTGACGACAACGTGGTACAATGTGCATAGCCGACACTGCAGAACAGAGAACACAACTGGCTCCGCACATACACTGAAACATGCCTACTACATCTGACAGAGCTTGAAACTGTGAAATGGAAATGTATGCGTACGACCTCACATCCGTCATGTAGTCCAAATGTACAATGTCCCGCAGAAGAATCCAGCACATCACAAACAGTCACAATGTACATTGCCATACAGTCTGCATGTAAACCAGAACAATGCGCCAACACATATGTCAACATGCATGTCCCCTTCACATTGCAGAGGGGCACACAACACCTCCAGCAGACCACAGAAGACAACACATCTGTGATGCCGGAGAGGACCACCACACTGTCGACACCGACGCCCTACAACAGCCCATAGATATCCCACGCAACCCACCACCAGAACCAGGCCAGACAAGCTACTTAGAGAAGTACACAGAGCCTGCAACAGACCACACCGCAGGAAGCACCCCGCAAGCACAGCTGGCTCACGACACCGCACCCACCCACACATGGCATCCCAATGCCAGGTGTCAGAACGCCAAAAGGAGGTGGCCCAACAAATGTGGGTGGGTGCTGAAACCATGGAAGGTGAACTAGAACACATACGTTAGTGTCTATCAGCCTCAGGGACCACCTACACCCCACAAAGGAGACCCACACTGGAATATAGACACATGCAGATGCACATTCACAGTACAGAACCATGCCCAGGGGCGTGCAAATAGCAGTCACACATCCACGTTGGCCCTGCGTATGACAGCCCTGGCCACTCCCCTTACGAATTGAGTGGTTGACGACAAAGCTACATGTCCAAGCTCAAACCCGCTGCCCGTGGTGACATGTCTGCATCCGATGTACACAGCACAATGTAATGTCGTAGGGCACAGGGCCCTCAGGCATACAACAAGACCACAGGGACACACGTAGATATCATGTTGTACTTGCTACAGCACGTGCGCCCGGCCCCTTTATTGGCAGGGCCACATGTACAGTGATGCCTGTGCTGGATGTGTGTGTGGTGAGTGCAAGCCAACCCGCACGCAGTGCTTGGTGCTGGCAACCACTTGAACAGTGGACACTAGTGCAACGGAAACTGAAAACACCTGCATGACAGATTCAACTGCTGAGCAACATGGAGGGAGCCGGAAAAAGTCCAGAGGTAACACTACATGCAAACAGAAGTGTCCGTGAGTTGCAGTGCACTGAGGTAGGGGCACCACAGCTGAGCACGCATATGTGAAGAAAAAGTCTTGGATTGTGTCCCTTCGAGACATTCCTGATGCAGATGCAGTGGGGTGTGTTAAACCTGCATCATCTTCCTCATCAGCATCCCAGGTCTCCCACACTGATTGAGGTGACATTGCTGCGCAACCTCTCCACAACACAAAACTCAATCAGTAACGGACGATGGTTTGCGGTACACTGAGTCAGTGGCACCTGGCGTGCTGAGCAGGGTATCCGACTGATGATGGCATCCACGACAGGTGTGAGCAACTCCGTACGTCCGTCAGGACCACCGTTTCGACTCTGGCAGATGGCGGTTGGAGGTGGTCCTGGCGGTGGTGGCTTGTGCCTCCTGCTGTGACGCAACGTCCGGGTCAGTCAGGCCTTGATTTGATGTGTGTGCCCTGGTGGACCGCAGTTGAGTCTGGAGGCAGCGGACAGCGCAGGGCCACAGACACATGGCGCTGATGACCCTGTGGCCATCGCCTCAGAGGCCAACCAATATCTCAGAAGAAGGGGTCCCGGACCTGACCAGCACAGAGTTAGTGGCCCCGTATGCACAGCGGCCACCACAGGCACCCTGCCATGGGACGGTGACTTACGGTGCACTGAGGTAGGTCCACGCGCAGTGAGCGGGTCCTCATCGATGTCCAAGGTGAATGTGGCGTAGGCTTGCGGGGGACAGAGGAGGGTGTTTTCCAGGGCATGATGCGGAAGGTCGGTTGTTACCAGGCAGCAGCAAATGGAGGAGTGGAAAGCGCCAGCCTCGTTTTCACCATAAATTCGGTATCAGCTACATGAGGATGAACACTAGCCCCTAGTCCATAGACTCAGACACCACCATCGTTCGACCAGAGAGTGTCCATGAATGTCAGGTAACAGACTTAGTTGCACCGGTGCTGAAAGGGGATGCAGTCTGCGATGATGCCGGTACACTGATATGAACTCCTCCATCGCTAAATCAAGACTCTGTGACCAACTGGACCGCAGTGTAGGCCGGAGGCAGTGGTCAGCTGTGGCCCACACCCACCTGTCATTGGCTCGCAATGCACAGAGTTAGTGACACCAGGGCAGCTGTCGGTAGTGTTCGATCACCTCCGTAACGATGATCCTGTTCCCTCCGGACTGCAACGTGTCATCCTCATACACCTCTCCTTGCGTGCGAGGAGATGTATTCTGCCTTTGAATAATCGATGTTCAGTTCCAATTCTGTGACCTATTCGTGCGCAGCGTAGGACGAGGGCAGTAATCCGTGTAGGCCCACCGACACGTGTGGTTGTAATGCTATGCACAGACTTGGTGGCACTGCTCCAGCGCGGAGTGCAAAATCCCTCCCTACCGTCACGGACCAAAGGGTAAACAGACATAATATTGAATTCAAAATATCGACAGGACAGAATATCGAGTTTTTAATATAGAATGGACAGAATATCGAATTGCCAAAATATAGTGGTGAAGAATATCGAAAATCAGGTAAGAAATAAAATATTGATTTAAATAATATAGAAGTAAGTAATATCGACAGTCATAATATAGTTGTTAAAAATATCGATTTTTTTATAGTGTTTTAATTGTTAGTATATGTGTTAAAAGTATGTATAAATTTTGGAGTGTATGTTTGAATATTTTTAAAGTAATGAATTTTATGTTATTTGATTTTTCTGTAAATTAATTCCGTAGCGGGTTGTGGGTTTATAGGGGATTAGGGTGGGAAGTAATTTAATTATAGTACATTAAATAATAATTTTTAGGAATTATTAATTATTTTAAATTTAATTTTGCGTTTTACTTCTGTAGCGGGTTGTGGGTTTATAGGGGAATAGGGTGGGAAGTAAATAATTTTTATTAGGTAATTATTAATTGGTATTGAAAATTAATTGGTTGTTGATTAATTATTAATTGGTAAATAATTGGTATTAATTGGTAATTAATTAGTATTAATTGTTTAATTGATAATTATGTTAATTGTATTAATTTATTATTTGTAGCGGGTTGTGGGTTTATAGGGGAATATGGTGGGAATTAATTTAATTGTAAATAATTAATTATTGAAATAATTTTTGTATATTGCTAATTAATGTATTCTTAATTAATTATTAATTGGTATTAATTTGATTTAGTAATTTTTGGTATTGAAAATTAATTGGTTGTTAATTAATTATTAATAGGTTATTAATAAAAAAACATTGGTATTTATAATAAAGTAATTATTAAATATTGGTTGATTGCTAATTAATTTTAATATTTTTATGTGGTATTAATAATTTATTTATTTTTAATAAAATATTAAATTATTATTTTCCCTACTATTGCACTCACTGGAGTGGGAATAGTAATTTTTACCCCTACGCTATCCAACGCTTTCCCTACTATTGCACTCACTGGAGTGGGAATAGTAAATTTTACCCTCCCGCTATCCAACGCTTTCCCTACTGTTGCACTCTCTGGAGTGGGAATAGTAATTTTTACCCCTACGCTATCCAACGCTTTCCCTACTGTTGCACTCTTTGGAGTGGGAATAGTAATTTTTACCCTCCCGCTATCCAACGCTTTCCCTACTGTTGCACTCTCTGGAGTGGGAATAGTAATTTTTACCCCTACGCTATCCAACGCTTACCCTACAGTTGCCCTCACTGGAGTGGGAATAGTAATTTTTACCCCTACGCTATCCAACGCTTTCCCTACTGTTGCACTCTTTGGAGTGGGAATAGTAATTTTTACCCCTACGCTAGCCAACGCTTTCCCTACTGTTGCACTCTCTGGAGTGGGAATAGTGATTTTTACCCCTACGCTATCCAACGCTTTCCCTACTGTTGCACTCTTTGGAGTGGGAATAGTAATTTTTACCCCTACGCCATCTGACGTTTTCCCTACTGTTGCACTCACTGGAGTGGGAATAGTAAATTTTGCCCTCCCGCTATCCAACGCTTTCCCTACTGTTGCACTCTCTGAAGTGGGAATATTTTTAACCCTACGCTATCCAACGCTTTCCCTACTGTTGCACTCTCTGGAGTGGGAATAGTAATTTTTAGCCCTACTCTATCCAACACTTTCCCTACTGATGCACTCTTTTGGAGTGGGAATAGTAATTTTTACCCCTATGCTATTCAATGCTTTCCCTACTGTTGAACTCACTGGAGTGGGAATAGTAAATTTTACCCTCCCGCTATCCAACGCTTTCCCTACTGTTGCACTCTCTGGAGTGTGAATATTAATTTTTACCCCTACGCTATCCAATGCTTTCCCTATTATTGCACTGTCTGGAGTTGGAATACTAATTTTTACCCTCCCGCTATCCAACACTTTCCCTACTGTTGCACTCTCTGGAGTGGGAATAGTAATTTTTACCCTCCCGCTATCCTACGCAAAAAAATATTGCATTTTTAATTAATATTACGTTAATATATATGTATTATTTTTTTTTTTTTACTTACATTAATTATTTATTAATTTTAAAGTAATTTAAGTATTTTTAAGTATGTTTCAGTTAATTACATGTTTTATTTCCTTAATTTTACATTAATTTTAAGACATTTACAATAATTCGATATTGTGACTAACTATATTTTTTACAACGATATTTTGGATTCTATTTTTTTGTACTTACCTGTTTGGAGATAGGGCTTCGATATTGTTGTATTGTAACATGTTTAATCTGTAATACTGCAGCCTAGCTGTACTCTGATGTATTAGCATTCTAGAATGTTTACATGGTTACCAAGGAATGAGTGATTACATTCAGGCTGGAGCTGTTGACAGAGTGGGTCCTGTCTCTCTGCTCTGTATGTAGCTAATAAACTACCAACTCAACACTTCTTGGATTGGCTTCGTTACTACAAAATATTGGCGACGATTTTAGCTACATACAAGAACCCATGCAGTCATTTTGAGAACCTTTTATTCAGAAAATTTCTTCAATCAAGAATCTATTTCAATTGAAGAACTCTTGCTGACTTCTGGTAAAGGTACTTTTTCTTTTAAGCTGCGCTGCCTTGTTATTTTCATGGAGAGACAGTTCTCTTAATTTCTTCAGCACCTTAAATTATCATCAGCTGCTCAGTGAGCATTTTTCGACATCTAAAAAGGGATACTAAGACATTTTAAAGGAACACATCGTTTTGCATCTGTCCTGCGTAATCCTCCTGCTTTAGGTAGCTTCTACAAAGAACGAGTTCCCTCTTATTCAATGCTGACAGTTACGGGGAGTTTGGATGGCAGTTTTTTTTTTTCCCTGTTAATGATGCTGGGTGTTGCGCTTTGATCGGAAATCAGTGACTCTAGTTGTGTCTACTTTGTATGCTGCTTGCGCTTCCAAGCTACAGCGTTTATTTTGTAAAAGAAGCTTAACCAACATCAGCTGCTTTCTCTACTTGCTCGCGCTCAACTTTGTGTACTTTTAAACGCCATTCCGAGCCCTCGCGCTTTGCAGCAACGCGCTCACCGTGTTCCAGTCTCGAAGATCCGTGCCAGCATTCTTCTTCCTGCTCAGCTACGTGCTGAACGTGTAACGTCATCACCGACGACCCCGGTGATTGGAGGAAAGCGTTGTTTATTGTCTCCTTGGCAACGCGTGTCTCGGCTTTGCGGTGACGCGCACACCTTTCTTATTCACAACATTGGATTCCAATCCCAATTGACGGTGACACGCACACCAAGTTGATTCTCTTATTTGCGTGCGCAATAAATTTCGGTGACACGCACACCATTTCAATTGTGTCATAACGAACTGTTCGTTGCAGAAGAGAACACTAAGGAAGAAACATTTGTGTGTTACTGACATTCGGTGACACGCACATCATACTTATTACTACTGCATGTGTGTCGTTTCTATCGGTGACACACGCACCATGTTGCTGTTTATCCTTTTAATACACTAAAAAAAAAATCTACAAAAACAGTAGAGACTCAAACTAGAGTTGTATTTAGTAAATTGTTCAGTTCTTTAGGGTTACTAATGTATTAATGCAAACTTCTGATACCTGATTTGTTTTAACAATTTTATTTTGTTTCATCACTTAGTCCTATTATAGTAATTGTTTCAATTCACTATTGACTTGATATAACCAGACACCATTTCTCTCCCAAGTGTTCCATCCTTAGTAGAATTGTGTACCATACAATCAGTCAATCCTCCGCCGTCATTTCTTGAATCACCAGGCGATCCTCCAGTCAGATGGGAAATCTGGCATGACGCCTTCCAAACATATCTAGGAGCCATTGGTGCGTTACGCTTTAGTGCAGAGAGGAGAAAATGTCTTCTCCTACACTCCTTAGGATTTGAAGGAAGGTCAATTCATAAACATTTACCATCTCTCTCTGAGGAAGAATTAAATGGTATTGACGAGTATCAAGAGGCGGTCATTAAATTAAAAACAAGATTTGATAAGCAGCCTAGCCTTATGGTATTGCGGCATAAGTTTTTCAAAAGAAAACAAATGGAAGGGGAGGATGTTGATGGGTACATTTCGGTTTTACGCAGATTGGCAGCTGAGTGCAAATTTGAAAATTTCACAGATCAATTAATTAGGGATCAGTTTGCGTGCCAATGCAAAGATAAAAACATTCGTCAAAAATTGTTAACCCTGGGGGATCCATCTCTAGATGAAATCATAAAAATTGCGAAAAGTATAGAGATCTCTATGGTTTCTATTAAAGAGCTTGATGACAAACCGCAAGATACCATTAATACTGTTAGCACTAATAGTAATTCTAAACATCGTGGTAAACCTGCACAATTAGTTCAGCAATCTTCAAAGTCTAACTCAGATTTTAACAATCCAACCAAAACTTCTTTTAAAAATATGTGCATCAAATGTGGGAACCCTCCACATAGTAAAGGCTCGCGGTGTCCTGCAAACAATGTTATGTGCAATTATTGCAAAAGGATGGGGCATTTTGCGAAAGTTTGTTTAAAAAAAAAAAATACAAGCAAACCTACTGTTTGTAGTGTGGAGTCTGACGGAGAGTCAGATTTGGAAGTTGTCTCTGTTGTGTGGAGTGAGAATGAGTCAGATTCAGTCAAATCCAAATGCTCCCCGAATGTTGTCACTGGCGATCCATCTTCATGCATTGACCCCATTGTTGATATCATGATTGGAGAACGCACTGTGAAACTGTTGGTTGAGTCTGGGGCAAAGATCACTATGATCACTCAAAAATTGTTTGAAGAAACATGGAAGGGTTCTCAACCGTTATGTCCTCCTGATCGTTCTCCTGTCTCCTATGAAGGACGTAAAATAGATCTTTTGGGATATTTCGAAGACGAGTTGCAGTTCAGAGGGAGGAGGATTCAAGGGAAAATTTACGTTGCTGTAAAAGGTCTCAATATACTAGGGTGGTTTCACCAAGGCCTTTTTCGAATAATATTGAAACCGGGTGAAAAAGAACAAGTGTTAGTTGTGGGTTGCGAAGACACTAGTTCTCAATGGAAGGAAAAGTACCCTGAGGTTTTCAGTAGTGGATTGGGGAAGATTAAGGGTTTTAGACACAAGATTATTGTAAAAGAAGGTGCTCTCCCCATTAAACACAAACTAAGAGGGGTTCCCTTTAGTGTTAGGGACGATTTGGAAAAGGAGTTAAAAGAGTTGTGTGCCAAAGGAATTATCGAGCCTACAGACTCTTCGTTATGGCTTTCTCCATTAGTCGTCGCGAGGAAAAGGGGGGGGGGGATCTTCGAGTCTGTGTGGACTTGAGGTCCCTAAATAAAGAGATTTGGGTAGATTCCCACCCCTTACCCAAAATCAGTGATTTATTTGCTTCAACAAAAGGTGCACGGTATTTTTCTAAATTAGACTTGGCCAGTGCATACCATCAAGTAGAACTGGTTCCTGAATCACGACATCTGACTGCGTTTGTTTCGCCTCTAGGTACGTTTCGCTACTGTCGCATGCCTTTTGGACTAGCGTCTGCAGCGTCCGTCTTTCAGAGGATAATGGGGAACATGCTTAGAGATCTTGATGGTGTCCTTGTATTTCAGGATGATGTTCTGATTTTTGGTAAATATATTTCATCTCACGATCTTGCTTTAGGTAAAGTGTTGACCCTCTTCAAAAAACGTGGTGTGATTGTTAAAGAATCCAAGTGTAAATTCCTGTGTTCTAAAGTAGAGTATTTGGGACATGTTATTTCCCATGAAGGGGTCAGTCCACGACCGGGTCTACTCCAAGCTATTGTGGAGGCGCCGGATCCAATAGATAAAGCAGGAGTTAAGTCGCTGTTGGGTCTGTGTGAGTATTATTCTCAATTTATTCCAAATTTTGCCACTATTGTCCGGCCTATAAGCAATCTCTTAAAAAAGGGGGTCAAGTTTGATTGGTGTCATGATTGTTCTGTGGCTATTAAGTTTGTGAAATCTACTTTGAGTGAGGGTCCTGTACTCAAACCGTTTGACCCGAGTTTGCCATGCTGCGTCACTGTTGATGCAAGTCAGGTGGGTTTGGGTGCGACATTGACTCAAATGGGAAATAATATTGAGCACACTATTTGTTTTGCGTCAAGGGTCCTGAGGACTCCTGAACTTCAGTATTCGGTTATTGAAAAGGAGTTACTTGCCTGCACATGGGCCATTGAAAAGTTTAGACCGTATATTTGGGGAAAAAGGTTTATGCTTTTGACAGATCACAAGCCGTTGGTGAATATCTTGGGTGGAAGTATGAGTAAGTGCTGTTCTCCCAGAATTATGCGCATGGTCACTAAACTTCTTCAGTATCAGTTTTCAGTACAGCATATTCCTGGTGGGAAGAATGGGAGGGCGGATTTCTTATCCCGTTTTCCCATCAAGCACAGTGAGATGGACGATGTGAGTCTGGAGGAATTTGCTAATGAGGATTGTGATGATTGTTTGGTTGCTGCACTTGATTTACCTGATTTCAATCTGGGTTCAGAGGATAGTTGGAAACAAGCAATGGGGTCTGATAATGTATTACGTGAAGCAACTCATTTTGTCAAGAATGGGTGGCCAAGAGAAAAGGCACTTTCTCCTGCCCTGCAACCTTTCTGGAAGGTTGAGGATGAACTTTCCATGGAAGATGGTTTATTACTTAGGAATGACAAATTTGTTCCTCCTGCTTGTTTCCGCAAAACTGTTATTGAAAGAGCTCATGAGGGTCATCTGGGTTCAACGCTTACAAAGCGGCGCATCCGGGATGTGTATTGGTGGCCAGGGATGGATTCTGAGATCGATTCTATGGTGGCCAGTTGTTGTGTTTGTGGCTCTGCTGACAAAAGTTTGAAAGTGTCTGTTCCTCCGTTAATGCCTATTGAATGTCCAAAAAACCCGTGGTCCAAATTAGGAATTGATGTGATGGGTCCTTATGAGGTTCTCCCGGGAGGTTCTCGTTTTATACTTGTCCTAATGGATTACACTTCCAAATGGCCTGAGATTAAATTGGTGAAAGATGCCAACTCGATGGCGGTCATGGATTTTCTTAAGGATGTGTGGTTGAGAGAGGGTTTTCCAGAAATATTAATTTCAGACAACGGGAAGCAATTTATCAGTACTGAGTTTGAGTCTTTCCTAAAAGACTGTGGGATAAAACATCATAAAAGCTCACTCTATCACCCACAGAGTAATGGTTTGGTGGAGAGGATGAATCGGGTAGTGGGGGAATGTGTTAAATGGGCTAGAGCTGGTGGACATGATGTTTGCAAAGCACTTAATGCCATGGTTTGGTTTTACAGAACTACGCCCCATTCTGCTACAAAAATATCACCCTTTGAGGTGTTAAGAGGACGTAAACCCAACACCAGTTTCAGACCGGCTTGGATGAATAGATGGGTTAGGTCTGAATCAGATGTTGCTCATTTACTATCTATGGTGAGTGAGAATTTGTCTGCTTCTCAATCCAAACAAAAAGTTTGGTTTGATTCCCGTAAGGGTGTTAAAGTGACTTCTCTAGAAGTAGGAGATACTGTTAAAATCAAAAGTGGTATTCATGCTAAGAAAGGTGACAGCAAATTTAGTCGTCCTGTTAAAGTCATCAAAATTCTTGGTAATGCTGTTATGGTTGACGGGGGACATTGGTGGAACCTCAATAGAGTGGTTAAGGTTCGGGATACTGCTGTGGTTCCTCGTCCGTCAAGTAGCTCTGTTCCTGTGTGTGATCAAATTCAATTGAGGAAGAGCTCAAGGAAAATTCTTAAACCTGCTAGGTTCAGGTCATGAAGTCTGTATGAATATTTTTCTTAACCTGCTAGGTTCAGGTCATGAAGTTTGTATGAATATTTTTCTTTGTTGTTTGAATTTTATTTTTTTTTGTTTTTTTTTAGAGGAAGAGAAGATATGTTGTATTGTAACATGTTTAATCTGTAATACTGCAGCCTAGCTGTACTCTGATGTATTAGTATTCTAGAATGTTTACATGGTTACCAAGGAATGAGTGATTACATTCAGGCTGGAGCTGTTGGCAGAGTGGGTCCTGTCTCTCTGCTCTGTATGTAGCTAATAAACTACCAACTCAACACTTCTTGGATTGGCTTCGTTACTACAGATATTTTGGCATTCTATATTTTTCCTTCGATATTTTGGCAATTCGATATTCGATATTCTTCTTCTCGATATTTCGTCAGTGATCCGACCAAAGATCTCACATACACACACTATCCATACATTCGTTGGTGGGGCCCATAACACCAACATTCACTCACCATCAGTCCGTGTGGGAGGCGATTATTCCTCCAAGCGCTGGAAATGAGAGGGAATATACCACTTTTACCCTAATGAGCGGCAAATCTACACCACCTTCTGTAGCCCATTAGGCCCTAAACTTCACCTTTGGTATTCCTTCTCATAAATCGGGACGGATCAGTTAGTTGTAGGTTTAAGTGAATTTCAAATTCTTTAATTAACCTTTTCATTAACACATTTCAATGAATAAACAACCCAACTCTTTTCTGTAGATATTCAAATTCAAATTTATATTAATATTGCAAATTAAATCATTCATTTGATCAAGTTGCCATTCATATTTACCTATTCTAGCTAAAGTCGTCCTCTATGTCAAATCTGGCAGTCTCGCAAATCTATGCCCATCAATTTTGTAAATTTAGTTCATCCGGAGTTTGGGCATTAATTCAGTCCGTCAAAGATTCAGGCTAACAGCTGTCCTGCAGTGTCACCGTCCTCTCCGTCAGCATAACGTCAGGAAATCGAGAAAGGCCAGAAACGAACCCGCCCCAACCTCTCTATTCTACCATAATTTATAGTAAAATCAATATCAAATGTATCAAAGTTTGGGCATCCGAGTTCGCTGATTGGTCAATCAGGGATCATCCTTTTTAAGTTCTCACGAAAGTCTTTTGGGTTATGACCCTTGTCAGTTCCGGTTCACACAACAGTCTTTGTTCGGAATATTTGGCCGATGTCCCAGGCTAATTATGAAAAATAATGGGGTGACCCTGTGTCCCTCAGAACCTGGGTATTTGTATTATATGGCTACAATGGTTCTGTCGGGGAAATACACTTGCTTTGGGATGTTCACAATATAAATACATTACATGTAACATGTATCCATGATTTAGAAAGAGAAAAGAACAACACCCAAGCGAAAGTTTCAATCAATATTTTAAGAAGTAACAAATAAGGTGCCGATTCCGATCCTGGGAAAATTTCCCCCGTACGAATTGGATCCGGAGTTTTTTTCCGTACGAATCGTACAAGTAGCGTACAAACTGCCAAGTACGATTCGCATGGGAAAAACTCCATACGAATCACATCTGGAACATTTCCCCACACGTCCTCGGGTCGGAAAATGTGTCCGACACATCCCCGGACGATTTACTGTACGAATCAGAAAAATGAAGTCCGACCGTGCAAGTACGATCACTCCCGTCCTTTCGATTTTACAACTGTATGGAGAAAACACCGTACGGACCGAACTCCTATAGCAACCATGGAGACATGTGCCCGCATACGCGCCGAACACCCCACCCCAGACCCCGTATGTACGCG
Organism: Triturus cristatus; assembly: GCF_964204655.1. NCBI lineage: Eukaryota > Metazoa > Chordata > Amphibia > Caudata > Salamandridae > Triturus > Triturus cristatus. The sequence continues at coordinate 209,226,661 of NC_140580.1, read as the reverse complement.
CAGAACACACCCCCAGCCCTCGTATGTACGCGCCGAACCCCCCCCATCCCCGCATGTACGCGCCAAACGCCCCCCGGCCGCGGATGTACGCGCCCAACCCCCACCAGTGTATGTATGGAGCGTACCCCCACCCTTGTATGTATGGAGCGTACCCACACCCCACCAGTGTATGTATGGACCGTACCCCCACCCGTGTACGTACGGACCGTACCCCCACCCGTGTATGCATGGAGCGTACCAACTCCCCACCCGTGTATGTACGGACCGTACCCCCACCCGTGTATGCATGGAGCGTACCAACTCCCCACCCGTGTATGTACGGACCGTACCCCCACCCGTGTATGAATGGAGCGTACCAACACCCCACCAGTGTATGTACGGACCGTACCCCCACCCGTGTATGTACGGACCGTACCCCCACCCATGTATGCATGGAGCATACCAACTCCCCACCCATGTATGTACGGACCGTACCCCCACCCGTGTATGAATGGAGCGTACCAACACCCCACCAGTGTATGTACGGACCGTACCTCCACCCGTGTATGAATGGAGCGTACCAACACCCCACCAGTGTATGTACGGAGCGTACCCCCACCCGTGTATGTACGGACCGTACCCCCACCCGTGTATGCATGGAGCGTACCAACTCCCCACCCGTGTATGTACGGACCGTACCCCCACCCGTGTATGAATAGAGCGTACCAACACCCCACCAGTGTATGTATGGACCGTACCCCCACCTGTGTATGTATGGACCGTTCCCCCACCCGTGTATGCATGGAGCGTACAAACTCCCCACCCGTGTATGTACGGACTGTACCCCCACCCGTGTATGAATGGAGCGTGCCAACACCCCACCAGTGTATGTACGGACCGTACCCCCACCCATGTATGTACAGACCGTACCCCCACCCGTGTATGCATGGAGCGTACCAACTCCCCACCCGTGTATGTACGGACCGTACCCCCACCCGTGTATGAATGGAGCGTACCAACACCCCACCAGTGTATGTACGGACCGCACCCCCACCCGTGTATGCATGGAGCGTACCAACTCCCCACCCGTGTATGTACGGACCGTACCCCCATCCGTGTATGAATGGAGCGTACCAACACCCCACCAGTGTATGTACGGACCGTACCCCCACCCGTGTATGTACGGACCGTACCCCCACCCGTGTATGTATGGAGCGTACCAACTCCCCACCCGTGTATGTACGGACCGTACCCCCACCCGTGTATGAATGGAGCGTACCAACACCCCACCAGTGTATGTACGGACCGTACCCCCACCCATGTATGTACGGACCGTACCCCCACCCGTGCATGCATGGAGCGTACCAACTCCCCACCCGTGTATGTACGGACCGTACCCCCACCCGTGTATGAATGGAGCGTACCAACACCCCACCAGTGTATGTACGGACCGTACCCCCACCCATGTATGTACGGACCGTACCCCCACCGTGTATGCATGGAGCGTACCAACTCCCCACCGGTGTATGTACGGGCCGTACCCCCACCCGTGTATGAATGGAGCATACCAACACCCCACCAGTGTATGTACGGACCGTACACCCAGCCCCCCCTGTATGTACGGTGCGAAACACCACCACCGATGGACGGTGCGGACCAACACCCTGCCTGTGTTTGTACGCACCCTACCCCAGGCCCCCACACCAGCACCCTCACCCAACATCGCGCATGTACGAGTCGTACTAAGCCATAGCAAAGGACAGCACTGTACAACAACATGGCCCATGTACGCACCGTACAGACACAAAAAACACTCGTACTGAACCAGGACAAACCAAAAAAACACAAGGAGAGTCAATTCGATGCACACAACACCACAAAACATGTCCAACACGCCCAAATACATCCTATACACTGACCTGCAACTGACAAACAGCTAAACAGAGGCCCAAACCACTACCACTCCTTATAACACACCCACCCAAAGTTCAAACACAGCCACACCCACAAATGGACCAATAAAGAGGTCCAGCACACACGAACCATGATCCTTTGCAACAGATCCACTACTGCCAGACCACAGAGACAACGCACTGCACCATACTACATACATCAATACACCTTACACTTGCACTCCTTCACACAACCACCATCACAAACACACCCTCATCACATTCACACACACACACCTGCCCAACCATACTCACACCCCCACAACCATCCACACCCACACCCCCACAACCATCCACACCCACACCCCACACCATGCCCACTAAAAAGAATCCAAAGTTCACAAAGGAGGAGCTGGAGGTCCTTGTCGACGGAATCGTCAGAGTCGAGCCACAGCTCTTTGGAACATTGGTCAGACGGACCAGCATATCCGAAAAATCAGCCATGTGGGAGAGGATTGTCAATTCTGTGAATGCTGTTGGGTCCATCAGAAGGACCAGGCATGAGTGCCAAGCCAGGTGGTACGATCTGCGGAGGACTGTCTGCCACAAAATGACGGACGAGCACAACCAGGCCAACATCACTGGAGGAGGGCCGCCCCGCAGACTGGTACAGTACCATCCCTGGGAGGAGAAGGTGATGGCCACGCTGCCGCCGGTGGGAGTAGACGGAGTAGAAGGAGTCAGAGAGCCTGGTGAGTACACAAACAACTCACCTAACATGGGGGGAACGCCATACACAACCAAAATACCAATAATGCACGCAACCCCCCCAAAGCCAGCACCGGACACAACCACACTCCAAAAACAAACACATGCCACTAGCGCCTCCATGCCCCATGCCCCAAGCAAGGCCATGCCAAGTCACAGGCCACACAAAACACCAACACAAGACAGGATGTCCCCGATGCCGGGAGGGTGGGCCCCAAAACTAACATAGAGCAACTCTGAAGCACACAACAATGCCCTCAGCCCATATGGCCTAGGGCACAGCCATACAAACAGTGTGTCCCCACACATTACTGTGTTGCCTGCTAATGGTGGCCACGTTGCAGGATGACATGGGTATGAAGGCACAATTTGCACATAACAGCAGCTAATGAAGACGCATCACCCTGAAAGAGTGTCAGCACACACCGCCACAGCAGCAGCGCAGACTCAGACACTCTGCCCGGGAGATAAGAAACAAACCCACATGAACAAGCCAATGGCCTTTGAATGACCTGCAAACTGTCGTGTGCCCAGGAAGCTGGGCTGAGGTGACAGAGGGTGACACACAGGGGGAGGGAGAGGGAGAGAGAGAGGGACGGAGACAGAGGTGGACACAGGGAGACAGACAGAGGGAGGGAGGAGGCTGACAGAGGGAGGGAGAAAGGGAGACAGAGGGAGACGGACAGTGGGAGGAGGGTGACAGAGGGAGGGAGAAAGGGAGACGGACAGAGGGAGGAGGCTGACAGAGGGAGGGAGAAAGGGAGACAGAGGGAGACGGACAGTGGGAGGAGGGTGACAGAGGGAGGGAGAAAGGGAGACGGGACAGTGGGAGGAGGCTGACAGAGGGAGGGAGAAAGTGAGACAGAGGGAGACGGACAGAGGGAGGAGGCTGACAGGGGGAGGGAGAAAGGGAGACAGAGGGAGACGGGACAGTGGGAGGAGGCTGACAGAGGGAGCGAGAAAGGGAGACAGAGGGAGACGGACAGTGGGAGGAGGCTGACAGGGGGAGGGAGAAAGGGAGACAGAGGGAGACGGGACAGTGGGAGGAGGCTGACAGAGGGAGGGAGAAAGGGAGACAGAGGGAGACGGACAGTGGGAGGAGGGTGACAGAGGGAGGGAGAAAGGGAGACGGGACAGTGGGAGGAGGCTGACAGAGGGAGGGAGAAAGGGAGACAGAGGGAGACGGACAGAGGGAGGAGGCTGACAGGGGGAGGGAGAAAGGGAGACAGAGGGAGACCAAATAACCCTTGGGTGGTGTGGCCATGTCCGCTCGTCAGCGGGTGGACTGTGTGCATGTAGACAAGGTTTGGCAGTGCGTGAACCCCCCCTTCAACCTTTGATAAACACTGGGCCATGTGTCAATCTGTGCACGAGTACATCCGTGCTGCAGGCACAAACATAACCTTACACCCAGTTTTCCCACCCACTGTGTTTGTCAGAACCCTGTCACAAATGCTTAAGTTACCTACCTGCATTCTCAAATAGCATGGAAAAAACACCATTTGGCCACGTACAGTGCAACACGTAAGGCGGCTCTGCATGGCTTGCTTCGCCCGCTCACTACACTGCTGACTGCGTTCCCAAAAGATGCATCAACTAAGATTGTGTCACACATAGGTAAAGTGTCGAAAGCTGTGGCCAAGGGACATACCCATGCACAAGTGCACTGTGAGAGGAATGCTAGCCAAATCCAACCACCCAGAGGAACAGTGCCAACTCAAAAATGAATGAAACATGGATGTCGCATGTAACACAATTAACACTGTCTCTCTCACACATAGGTCAACGTCGTTGATCTCCCCCCAACACTGGGGGGGAAGACTCACAGGACCAGGCTCTGCGTGAAGAGGACCCCACCGGCAGCGACGACTCTCACCACTCCGTGGATGACCCAGACCAACCTGGCCCCTCTGGTGTCCAACCACCTGCAGCACCTGCGTCAGGTACAACTGTGCCAACCACCACCCCCATTCCTGCCACATCCCAGGAGAAACCCAGGAGCCCTGCCCGCACACAACAACACAGCCAATCTCTCCAGGAGGGACAAGGTTCTCTGGGCACCCAGGAGGAGGCAGGCGACACCGCAGATGCCATCCCTCAGGGGTCCCGGAGACCCGATGTGCCCACAACGGCAGGCCAGGCGCAAGTGGGCAGGGGTGGTGGGAGTGGAGGACGGCGGAGGCACGAACCTGACCAGTTGGCTCAGGAACCGGTAATGTCACACATCAGCAACATCCTGGACACATACTGGCGTGACACCAGGGGCATCAGCCAGGTTGTGTCCACCCTCGAGGAGATGAAGACCCTGCAGGCCGAGCAACATGCCAGTCAACAGCGACACCAAGGACGGATGGAGGCAAGACTGGCTTAGCTTGTGGCGGTGCAAATGGACATGACCCGTGTACTCCGTCGGATTGCCGAAAACATGGGGAACCCTCCCTGTGCCACCAGGCGAAGAACATCACCACCCACAGGGAGGGATCAGGAGGAGGAGGAGGAGACATCCGACGGAGCATCACAAGCATCGTCACGGCCTGCTTCTGAGGGTCCCCGCAGGAGAGTGGGTCGTCCACGCAAAAGACCGTGAGAGTCAGCGGAACATCACCATCTCCCAGGTCACCTGGCCTGGCACCTGGCCCTCTGGCCCAACAGCAGCACTTCAGCAAATGACATTCTCTGCCACATGGCCTTGCTGGTCACTGTCTGACCAATGTTGACAAAGACTGTGGCATAGACTCTGATGACTTTCAATGGCAAGGATACCAACTCCCCTTGTGAACTTTGGATTCTACACTCCCGCCAAGCACCTCTTGTCATCCCCCCCAAACACGTGCCCCACCACAAATAAAATTCATCACAATCACGAGATGATGCCGTCATTTTGCATTATTCCACTACATGTGTGTGTTGCAAAGTCAAACAATGCCTGATTTCAGAAGTTACTCCAACCATCCATACCCTGGGGTCTGAGTCTGGCACAGGACACACATGGGTCACAATGTATCATCCAATACAGACATGGAGCACCATACTCACCCGTGATGGGCCAAACCAGCTGAGGGGGTGCCCGCACAACTGTGCCTACAGACCTATTTAGAAGAGCAACAGTCATGCGCAGAGGTCAGGGATCATGTGGAGTGTCCTGGGGTGGGAGTCCCAGGTATGTGTAGACACGTGGCAGAACCATGTCCTGCATGCTTGAGTCAGGTGGATGTGGAGAATGGTGGGCCAGCCAAGGTTGGATGCATGGAGATGGCACAATGGGGTGTGGGATCACAGTGCCACAAGGTTGTGTTGTGGTTGTGGGCTGCATCCTGAGTGTGTACGTGGATTGAGAAGGTCATCCTGCAGCTGGCAGTGATCCATTCCCCCCATCTCTGTTGGACGTTGATGTGGCCTGGTCGCCGGGTGTAGAAGCAGAGCTGAGCAGATGCACCCTGGATGTGGACAACTATCATGGGAGTTGTAACGCACATGTCCGTAGAGTGCAGGGTAGGATTACACACGGATGTCGTAGTTGACCTGGGGGATGGTCTCCCTCTTGCCTTGAGGTGGATGGAACTGGGGATCTTGTGCATAATGCAGAGTGTGCTGCAGCATGAGGCACAGATGCTGCTGATCAGCATAGCACATGTCAGCAAGCAATCCATGATGGACACCAGCTCGTTTGCGTGGACACTGGGTGCCCTTGCTGCAGGGCCTGCAGCAGCATGCGCCATGTCAAGAAAACAATGCCACAAGTAGCACACAAAGACAAGGATCTCAGGAAGGAACTATGCAAAAGGTGTATGTCAAGGAAGGAATGTCTGGTTCAACATGGCACACACACACACAATGGATTCACATGCAGCACAGTGGCCGTCGTGGATACTGACATGCCACAATACCTACACAGCCATGGACATCATGCACAATACAGATTCTAATCCCTGACAAACAGCTTGCATCTTGCTACTCTACACATAGACTCATATGCACCAGCTCTGAGAACAATGCCAGACATGCCGCATGCACAGTGGCAACAGACCACCATTGACAGAGATGAGGCACCTTGGAGGCAGAGGGACACCTTTATTACTCATGTGTGTCGGAATGCTAATGCAACTCTGTCAACACATACACAGGTCATGTGGATGAACACGTGGGACCAACACTGGCACCCCCCTTTGCACCACAGATGCTGGAAATCCATAGAACTGGCACACAAGTGACGGGTTACAGCTAAACACCCCCTGCTGCTCACGGAGTGGCTGCTATACACCATTGAGCCCCTAATGGGGAATTCACACACCATGTCAACCCGGTGCAACCAGTATGTTTCCGAGGGCAGTGTTACACACATTGATGGCTTCATCACAATCCACAATCCCATTACAGATGACTGTCACCAAGTGTGACCATCAATTCAGGTGAATTCAGCTCCATGTCATGTGCCCCATGTTGATTCTACATGTATGTAAAGTATCCAAACATGAACAGGAGCAGTGCACACACATTCAACACAAATACCACTCCCAAAAAGCCGTGCTGCATCCCTTACCCTAAGGAGATTTTCAAACTTGTCCGTGCATGTAACGCTGATTCTGCACATGTTGCTGTGTTCATGAGGAATAGCAGGAGCACAACAATGCCACCAGCAGACAGCATGCACAAGTACCTGTGGATGAGAGACACACCAGAAGTCAGCCAAAAGAAGCACATCCACATGCATGTGCATGTACTCGACACGTATAAGGTTGTCAACATGCTAGGTGACAATGATGACTCTGGAAAAACATTCTTCCATTGCACCATCACTCGAGTGACACATCCAAACACACCTCTGACTCACTTGGCAGACATGCAGATGGACACACACATTGCAACACATTTTACACACGGCCCAATGCGTGCACACTCAGACACTGGAACTCACCACTAAGCAAAGAAGTTGCGTATGAGCCGACTCCGGATGTCCTCTACTGCCTCCTCCTCCTCCACATCACTTGCCTCGTGACCAAGCCCTTCATCCTCCACGGGTGGATGGTCCTGCTCATCTGGATCCAGGATGAGTGGCACAGCTTTCTCCACTGCCATGTTGTGCAGCATGCAGCACACGAGGAAGATCTTGCTGGCCTTCACCGGTGCATATGGGAGTGCGCCACCGGTCTTGTGGAGGCAACGGAATCGGCTCTTCAGGAAGCCAAACGTCCTCTCTATCACTTGCCTGGTCCGCCCATGGGCGTTGTTGTAGCGGTGATCGGCAGCCGTGCTGGGGTTGCGGAGAGGCGTGATCAGCCATGGCATGTTGAGATAGCCAGCGTCCCCTACATGGAAACATCATGGACAACAGTGGGTCAGGAGAAGCAGTAAGACAGGAAGATGACGTTAAATACAGGACTGCCAGAGTACACCCACCAACAATACATGCTCGTTCGTTGCGCAGCTGCAGCATCATTTCAGGCACCCTGCTACGCCTCATGATGTAGGCATCGTGTGCTGATCCTGGAAAACGAGCACAGACATGTGAAATCACCATGTTGGCAAGACACACCACAAGGGCATTAATGGAGTGGTAATGCTTGCGGTTCCTATACGCTACCTCCTGTGCCTGTGGTGGTACCAAAGCCACATGTGTTCCATCTATGGACCCAATGACATGGGGAATCCCTCCCAGGGCATAGAACTCACGCTTGACACCTGTCAACTGCTCAGGAGTTGGGAATTTTATGAACTCATCCAGGTGATCCAACATGGCCTCTAAAAAATCATGCAGAACACGGCTGACCTTCGTTTGGGACATGCCACCAACATGGGCAATGGTATGTTGAAAGGTACCCGTGGCAAAGAAATGTAGGGCTGCCATCACCTTCATCTTGGGTGTCAGGGCAGTAGGATACCTGTGTAGCGGTTGGAGGTGTGGTGCCAGCCGTGTTGTCAAGTCCTCAATCAAATGTTGGGGGAAGCGGTAGCGGCGTATACAGTCATGTTCCCTCAGGTCAGCCAAGTCCGGAATTGGTCGAGGGACAGGCGGAGCCCTGCAGTGAATTAGAAGGGACAACGAAGAGTGAGTACAGTACACCACCAATGTCAATGTACTGAGCACATGTTCAACAGGCAATACACATATGCTACATACAGAGTCAGGTCTGTGCAATATGCCCTGGACACGTATGCCAGGCAGGTGACTCTCCTACCAAGAGCCAGCTACAAAGGTTGAAGCTCAACCTCAATATGCCATGCCATGAAACTAACTGTGGGCCAGTGTAAGTGAACAGGCAGACGCATTGCAGGAGTTACAGACATCCACACATGTGCAGAAGAAGGATGTGTATTGTACAGACAGGTTGCGGAACACTAGAGGCACAGGTCACATGTCATAGAAAAAGGACAGACCACACACCTTGCCATGAAGGATTACATGTCAAGACTGATCACACATACATTGAGAGTATGCAGATATGTCCTTGTTTTGAAACTCCGTGTCGATGCATACATACACACCTTACGTCGGATTACACATGTGGGCTGGTGTGCGTAACAGTGTGCCATGGCCATTTACACACAGACACATGTTGGTTGCAGCAACTGCAGATGCATTTGACCAAACACCTACAGCAAACCTATGGGAACACATGACACACACATGACATAGTTACAGCGTGCAACGCGGGCATTCACATGTCAGGGGTAATATTCTGTGTACCTGGCATCAGGGGACAGTTGCGGGTGTCGGTGACTGTGCCATGCCAGTGATGCATGGCTCAACAAGTCTGTACTACATGCACACATGTCAAAGGAGTGAAGGGGATGTGTGGAACATTGGGCACCATCACACATGACATGTGTACACAGCTCATCATACTTTTATTAGCTTCACACCTCAGGAGTATAGTGCCACATCACAGCCTGACCCACCTGTGCCCGACACATGTAGTACTGCACAGACAATGCCTTGATGTCCAGCCTTGGCCAAGTATGACAGCTCAATTCCTTTCTGTGTGCCACCTGTCACCACTGTCAGGTGTGAAACGCACCGTACATACGCTCTGAGGGCGTGTGTAGGGTCCCTATCACTATGGGAGTGCTGGCGTACATGTACGCCACAGTGATACGGACCGTACATGCGTGTGTAGGGTCCCTATCAGTATGGGAGTGCTGGCGTATGCGTACGCCATAGTGATACGGACCGTACACGCGTGTGTAGGGTCCCTATCAATATGGGAGTGCTGGGGTACACGTACGCCACAGTGATACGGACCGTACACGCATGTGTAGGGTCCCTATCAGTATGGGAGTGCTGGCGTATGCGTACGCCATAGTGATACAGACCGTATACGCGTGTGTAGGGTCCCTATCACTATGGGAGTGCTGGCGTATGCGTACGTCATAGTGATATGGACCGTACACGCGTGTGTAGGGTCCCTATCACTATGGGAGTGCTGGCGTATGTGTACGCCATAGTGATACGGACCGTACACGCGTGTGTAGGGTCCCTATCACTATGGGAGTGCTGGCATACACGTACGCCACAGTGATACGGACCGTACACGCGTTTGTAGGGTCCCTATCAGTATGGGAGTGCTGGCGTATGCGTACGCCATAGTGATACGGACCGTACACGCGTGTGTAGGGTCCCTATCACTATGGGAGTGCTGGCGTATGCGTACGCCATAGTGATACGGACCGACCCTCCACACGCGTGTGCCGTCCGTATCACTGTGGCGTACGCATACGCCAGCACTCCCATAGTGATAGGGACCCTACACACGCGTGTACGGTCCGTATCACTATGGCGTATGTGTACGCCAGCACTCCCATAGTGATAGGGACCCTACAGACGTGTGTATGGTCCGTATCACTATGGCGTGCGCATACGCCAGCACTCCCATAGTGATAGGGACCCTACACACGCGTGTACGGTCCGTATCACTATGGCGTATGTGTACGCCAGCACTCCCATAGTGATAGGGACCCTACAGACGTGTGTATGGTCCGTATCACTATGGCGTGCGCATACGCCAGCACTCCCATAGTGATAGGGACCCTACACACGCGTGTACGGTCTGTATCACTATGGCGTACGCATACGCCACCAATCCCATAGTGATAGGGACCCTACACACGCATGTACGGTCCGTATCACTGCATTTGGGGTGCCCTAGGGCCATGAAACGGACCGTACCTGTGTGTAAATATTGAAATAACATAGGGGACACATGAGGGACAAGTATAAGGGCCTAAATACATGCTGGTTGTCATGGAGACCAAGTTTAAAGTTTGAATTATTGCATCAGGTGGCCAGCAGAA